>NC_137454.1:67210173-68620173 GCF_964235325.1 Thermobia domestica
GGTTAGGCTAAAGGAGACAGTGATGATGAGTAAGAATGAAATGGTGGAATGAAGAAAGTGGGAGGAAACGGGGGGGAACCCCGAGAAAACCCACACACACGGTGTTTGTACACCACAAAGTTCACCTGGCGGGGAAGACATCATTTAGTAGTAGATATGGTGTTTTACTATGTTTCCGCAAAGAGCATTGAAATGTTTCCACTATTTGTTAGGATGAGTGACGTCAGAGAGTATTACAGATTTTAACCCGACATGGTAGCTTGTAACCACAGATGTAATTTTTGACCATCTTCTGAAGTTGTCGGTGATGAAGAGTGATTTTGGATTTTTTGTACATTAATAGTCACGATAAAACTGTCGAGAGTGAGTGATAAATGTGAGATATTTTGGTGGCAATGTTGATCAATAAGGCGTTGATGTACTTATTGGTATGTAAAGTGAATTAGCTTTTTGGATTGAAGGTGTGATGGTATGAATGTCATGATACAGTTTGTCCTTTGATGTACGAGGTTGCAATGGCTCTACTGCTGTCGATAGATATGTTTTGTATTGTTCACAGTTGAATTTGTCAAAATGGATGCTAGTTCTTCGAAATTCTGTAGATTGAGTTGTATGATGAGTACTAAGTTGTAATTTGATTGAAAGAGGCTCACTTCCTAACGGATTGAGAACATCAATTTGGATTTGTGAAACGTGATTAGCAGAAGTAATGACAATAGGTGGTATGCTTTGTGATGCAGGCCTAGTGGGTTTGGAAGATCATGAATGATACCAGGTATGTAAGTTATGACAAAGATTTGAAAGGTAGATTTGTCTATTTTTGATTTGTTGTGCATGTTGAATTTATCCATAATTATGAATTTTTTTATAATTATCGGAAATGTGTTGCACGATTACAGTAGGTAGTGGTTTTACAGGTCTGATATAAACTGTAGCAACGATTATAGTTATATTACGGAAGTATAAAGTAATGATGAGATATTCAGGAAGATCTGGCAGCCTACAAAAGTGCCGACATGATGGAATACGTGGAGAAAATTCCACATCTGTTTATTTATTTGTGCGTCTCCTAGGAAGGTGTTAGCCTGTAGAATTAATGTATATCCAGAAAAATGACAAATGATGGAGGGAGTGAGAAAGGTTTTGGCAAGGATAAATATTACAGCTTTTTTCTTTCACTAACAGCGCTGCGAATAAAGCTTTATTTTGATGAATGGATCCAATATTGAGAAATATAAAGACTATATCTATGATCACTAGGTTAGACAGTAGTTTCCAAAGGTACTGTATGAAAATATATATTTTGACCAGAATAAGTAGTATGAAATGTAACATGGAATATTTCTTTTGCTGCGTGGGTGATTTGTTTTAAGACATGTGAACGATGAATTGATTGAATATTTTGAAGAGTAAGCGTTAGAAAGGCAACAATATTGCGTACTGTTATTAAAGAGTCCAGTGATTGTAGAACGTTTGCAGAATAGTTGTATATACGTAGTGACACCACTTATTCAGGGTGAACTTTGGTATGGACGGATTTGCCTTAACACTTGTAACTATATGTCGGGTATTGTTCATGGCAAGTGTAACAATTTTGGGGTTGTAGATTGGGATATGAATGACTGGAGTGATCACTAGATCAATAGCTGCAGACAGAAGTATTTGGCAATATTGTGGTAGAGTGTTGATTATATGTATAGCATTTTTTCGCATTGAAGTGTTAGGGGTGTTGGTGACCGTGAAAATTTAACTTTGTTTTTGTTATAAATGTATGCCTCACTAGTTAGAAGAGAATCATTAGTGGTTTGAGAAGGTGTTAGTACTTGAACAATGTACGTGTGACATGTAACATTTTTAATTCGTATAACCTTCAGGAGTATGTGTCCTTCGTAGGTAAGTTCCCCCTGAATTTCTTTATTGGTATAAGGATCATCACCACGATTCATCACGGAAAGGAGAGGAGGACGGCGAGGTGGTGGTATTTGCTTGCCTTGAGATGCATTGTGGTTAGCAAATTTAACATTTTTGTCGAAGGTATCTATATGTACTTTGTTTTATTGCGCTGATCATGTTTGCCTTTTTTCTGTTTTGAAAATAAAGCCGTTCCTAGTTTGACTATTTCTTTGAGTGACGCACGACGAAGGTACTTGTACAGTTGTAGAGCAACTTCTTTCTCAGTCGAGAAACGTGAATCGAAACGGGTCAACAGAATCGACTACATTGACTGAGATAATGTTTGACGTAAAGTTGGAGTCGCAGTAGAATTTGTTTCCATGTTCATACTGTTGTTTACTATATCTGGTGTAGCGTGTGCTTTCTTTGCAGCTGGTGAGAATTGCAAGCGGTTAGAATAAGCTTGCATGATTGAAGAGCGGGAAGCCACAGACATAACAGAGCTTCTGGTACGACCAGATATGGTTTGTGACTACACTTGCATTTTTTCCACTTTAGTGGAGCAGCCAGGAAGTTTACGCTAATTATTGCTACCTAGTAAGGTTACGATTGATACTTTGATACATTTTGACAGTTTATACTTGGGAGTTGGCATCAAGAAAGATATGGTAGGCAATTTTTATTAGCGATAGATGCACCATATTATAATTAAAAAATAAATGAAATATGGAGAGTTTAATTGACACGTTAATGTGTTTTAGGTTCTGATAAGAACTATTTGATTTATAATGTCACAGAACAATATTTGATTAGTATATTATTGTTATTCATATGCAATAGATACAGCATATCGTATCTACTATCAATAATTATATTATTTGAAATATGACAAGCACACATGATAGTTGCTAATTTAACTTCTAAAATAAGGTATGGTTTATGAATTTTTTGTGGATTAATGAAAAAATGAAATGAAATCTTTGAGTTTTACGTCCCACGGTTATGCCGGTTAGGATAAAGGAGACGATGATGATGAGTAATGAATGAAAAAGGTGGAATGAAGAATGTGGGAGGAAACGGGAGAACCCCGAGAAAACCCACACACACGATGATTGTCCACAACAAAGTTCTTGTGAATTTGATTACTACAGAACCGTTATGTATCAACATTAAATATGAGCCATCATAAAAATTGACAAATATTATAATATTCGAAATTTTTTTGTCTGCATGATTGTCAGACTGAAATGTCTAGTTTCACAAAAGTTACGTACATTACAATATTAAATCAAGAGTAATCAATATTATACTCTTTGATTACTCTTCAAACTTCAAAATTAAATGTTGAACTTTGAAAAAAAAATGTAGAATCGAAATAAAAACTGGAAACAGTATTCAAAATGCAAGTCTTGTAATGAATTTGCAATTGCAAATTCACACATTACAAGACTTGCATTTTGAATACTGTTTCCAGTTTTTATTTCGATTCTACATTTTTTTTCAAAGTTCAACATTTAATTTTGAAGTTTGAAGAGTAATCAAAGAGTATAATATTGATTACTCTTGATTTAATATTGTAATGTACGTAACTTTTGTGAAACTAGACATTTCAGTCTGACAATCATGCAGACAAAAAAATTTCGAATATTATAATATTTGTCAATTTTTATGATGGCTCATATTTAATGTTGATACATAACGGTTCTGTAGTAATCAAATCCACAAGAACTTTGTTGTGGACAATCATCGTGTGTGTGGGTTTTCTCGGGGTTCTCCCGTTTCCTCCCACATTCTTCATTCCACCTTTTTCATTCATTACTCATCATCATCGTCTCCTTTATCCTAACCGGCATAACCGTGGGACGTAAAACTCAAAGATTTCATTTCATTTTTTCATTAATCCACAAAAAATTCATAAACCATACCTTATTTTAGAAGTTAAATTAGCAACTATCATGTGTGCTTGTCATATTTCAAATAATATAATTATTGATAGTAGATACGATATGCTGTATCTATTGCATATGAATAACAATAATATACTAATCAAATATTGTTCTGTGACATTATAAATCAAATAGTTCTTATCAGAACCTAAAACACATTAACGTGTCAATTAAACTCTCCATATTTCATTTATTTTTTAATTATAATATGGTGCATCTATCGCTAATAAAAATTGCCTACCATATCTTTCTTGATGCCAACTCCCAAGTATAAACTGTCAAAATGTATCAAAGTATCAATCGTAACCTTACTAGGTAGCAATAATTAGCGTAAACTTCCTGGCTGCTCCACTAAAGTGGAAAAAATGCAAGTGTAGTCACAAACCATATCTGGTCGTACCAGAAGCTCTGTTATGTCTGTGGCTTCCCGCTCTTCAATCATGCAAGCTTATTCTAACCGCTTGCAATTCTCACCAGCTGCAAAGAAAGCACACGCTACACCAGATATAGTAAACAACAGTATGAACATGGAAACAAATTCTACTGCGACTCCAACTTTACGTCAAACATTATCTCAGTCAATGTAGTCGATTCTGTTGACCCGTTTCGATTCACGTTTCTCGACTGAGAAAGAAGTTGCTCTACAACTGTACAAGTACCTTCGTCGTGCGTCACTCAAAGAAATAGTCAAACTAGGAACGGCTTTATTTTCAAAACAGAAAAAAGGCAAACATGATCAGCGCAATAAAACAAAGTACATATAGATACCTTCGACAAAAATGTTAAATTTGCTAACCACAATGCATCTCAAGGCAAGCAAATACCACCACCTCGCCGTCCTCCTCTCCTTTCCGTGATGAATCGTGGTGATGATCCTTATACCAATAAAGAAATTCAGGGGGAACTTACCTACGAAGGACACATACTCCTGAAGGTTATACGAATTAAAAATGTTACATGTCACACGTACATTGTTCAAGTACTAACACCTTCTCAAACCACTAATGATTCTCTTCTAACTAGTGAGGCATACATTTATAACAAAAACAAAGTTAAATTTTCACGGTCACCAACACCCCTAACACTTCAATGCGAAAAAATGCTATACATATAATCAACACTCTACCACAATATTGCCAAATACTTCTGTCTGCAGCTATTGATCTAGTGATCACTCCAGTCATTCATATCCCAATCTACAACCCCAAAATTGTTACACTTGCCATGAACAATACCCGACATATAGTTACAAGTGTTAAGGCAAATCCGTCCATACCAAAGTTCACCCTGAATAAGTGGTGTCACTACGTATATACAACTATTCTGCAAACGTTCTACAATCACTGGACTCTTTAATAACAGTACGCAATATTGTTGCCTTTCTAACGCTTACTCTTCAAAATATTCAATCAATTCATCGTTCACATGTCTTAAAACAAATCACCCACGCAGCAAAAGAAATATTCCATGTTACATTTCATACTACTTATTCTGGTCAAAATATATATTTTCATACAGTACCTTTGGAAACTACTGTCTAACCTAGTGATCATAGATATAGTCTTTATATTTCTCAATATTGGATCCATTCATCAAAATAAAGCTTTATTCGCAGCGCTGTTAGTGAAAGAAAAAAGCTGTAATATTTATCCTTGCCAAAACCTTTCTCACTCCCTCCATCATTTGTCATTTTTCTGGATATACATTAATTCTACAGGCTAACACCTTCCTAGGAGACGCACAAATAAATAAACAGATGTGGAATTTTCTCCACGTATTCCATCATGTCGGCACTTTTGTAGGCTGCCAGATCTTCCTGAATATCTCATCATTACTTTATACTTCCGTAATATAACTATAATCGTTGCTACAGTTTATATCAGACCTGTAAAACCACTACCTACTGTAATCGTGCAACACATTTCCGATAATTATAAAAAAATTCATAATTATGGATAAATTCAACATGCACAACAAATCAAAAATAGACAAATCTACCTTTCAAATCTTTGTCATAACTTACATACCTGGTATCATTCATGATCTTCCAAACCCACTAGGCCTGCATCACAAAGCATACCACCTATTGTCATTACTTCTGCTAATCACGTTTCACAAATCCAAATTGATGTTCTCAATCCGTTAGGAAGTGAGCCTCTTTCAATCAAATTACAACTTAGTACTCATCATACAACTCAATCTACAGAATTTCGAAGAACTAGCATCCATTTTGACAAATTCAACTGTGAACAATACAAAACATATCTATCGACAGCAGTAGAGCCATTGCAACCTCGTACATCAAAGGACAAACTGTATCATGACATTCATACCATCACACCTTCAATCCAAAAAGCTAATTCACTTTACATACCAATAAGTACATCAACGCCTTATTGATCAACATTGCCACCAAAATATCTCACATTTATCACTCACTCTCGACAGTTTTATCGTGACTATTAATGTACAAAAAATCCAAAATCACTCTTCATCACCGACAACTTCAGAAGATGGTCAAAAATTACATCTGTGGTTACAAGCTACCATGTCGGGTTAAAATCTGTAATACTCTCTGACGTCACTCATCCTAACAAATAGTGGAAACATTTCAATGCTCTTTGCGGAAACATAGTAAAACACCATATCTACTACTAAATGATGTCTTCCCCGCCAGGTGAACTTTGTGGTGTACAAACACCGTGTGTGTGGGTTTTCTCGGGGTTCCCCCCGTTTCCTCCCACTTTCTTCATTCCACCATTTCATTCATTACTCATCATCACTGTCTCCTTTAGCCTAACCGGCATAATCGTGTGACGTAAAACTCAAAATTTTCATTTTAAATAATGTCTTACCTATATAGACAAACTCCTCCAAAGCTGATACTTTTGCTAATTTCCTTCTAAACATCTTCACACCACAAGTCCCACCTATTCATATAGACATCCAGCCGACACAATCAATCCATCTTCTCCTTCATTACAGCCTCATATCCTTCATACTCTTCCGCAAAATGAACATCTAATAATAAAACAAATTGGTTGGTATCATTTTCATTCAAATATCATAATACAACTGAAACATTTGTCACTATACTGAAGAAATAGGATCAACAAACGTAACATAAAACATATCTTGCAGAAAATAAAGAAATCATTATAATGAAAACAATAATATGCAATTGTTAAAGTCAATATAGTCTCAAAACTGTCACCTAAGATAAACAAGCGCTTATAGTTACTGATAACTAAATTATTCTTTGTATGTGCTGAAATTATGAACAAATCCTACAATGTGTTGATCCCTGATTAGTACGTTTATTAAAACATTTATAAATGGACATAACATTCATCTATTCACAAACATTGTTTTGGGAGGATTTCAAACTTTCAAAGCACTTAATACTAAAAATGTCATAATCTATAATACAATTAAATTATCATGTAATTCATCAGTAGTGAAAATAGTGTATAGTTTGTGTCTATAAACAATCTGAAATAAAAAATACTTGATGTCACTATTAAACAAAAATAAATAGTCTTCATAAGTAAAAATTGCTATTTTCTTATCCATCATATTCTCCTGATATATCTCCACATCATAAAGTCAGGTCTCATCGTTTTAGTTTTTTACCATTTACTTGTAAATATTCCTTATGATTCTTTAAACTTCATGTATTTGAAAAATTTCTGTTCAATAAGAATACAGTGTTCTTCAGTACAAGAATTAGTCTATATTCATAGAAAGTTATCCTTAATGTTATGCTTACTGATATACAAATATAAAACTCACAGTGTGTTTGTTCAACTTTCATCATCAACTCGTAAATCAAACCAGTATTTATTCAATATATAGGCGATAAATATATAATTTCAATTTACCTGTGTTTATACAATTATATTTATCTTATCAAATTTCTTTAACAAAGAAAATGTTTACAATAACAAGTTAATATAAGCAGCAAAATAAATAAAATATAAAGTTATGTAAAAGAAAATATAATGCCTATCCATTAGTATTTATTGATTGAATGAATAAATATTCAAATAATTAGTCTTTTAGTATAACAGCATACGTCCTAGTCTGTCATTCAAATCTAATAATTTAAATACAATGTAGTACATGGTAATGACGTATACTGAGTCGTATTTAACGTCAATATACCTTGTTACTGTACAGGCATTTAACGTCAATATACCTTGTTACTGTACAGGTATTTTAAAAATATTTATGGTTCAATAAATGAATATTTGAAGTAAAACAATTCAATCTGACATTCATGCGATTAATAATTCAGAGAAGTCAACAGATGTCGCTAGTTGTGCTACCTCCTATCTAACATGAGTAATCTTGGTATTATACTAATCAAATATCAATCTTTAAATGTAAACCTGTTATATCTTATAATGAAAAGAAAACAAATCAATCTGGCATTCATATATTCTAATAATTCAAATAAGTTAATAGATGTCGCTAGTTGTATTGCCTTCTATCTAACATATATATATTTCGGTATTGTAATAATCAAAATATCCAACTTTAATGTAAAGCAAATACATCTTATGACAAAAGAGCAAATCACGCTAACATTCACGTATTTAATACTTCAAATAAAATAATAGCTGCCGCTAGTTGCGCTGCCTCATATCTAAAATAAGTGACTAATGCCAAAAACAAAAGTGTCTCCATAAATGTAAACCAAATATATCTTATTATAAAAGCAAAACATACCCATCTGTCAATTATATTTAAATGGCTTTAAACAAAACAATAATTGTCACTATTTGTGGTAACCTGGCTACCTATTAATTAAATGTCGATAGTGCACTCTTCTGTTAGCATTACATGTAATTACAATGCATTTATTTTATAAAGTACTATGTGGCAATCTGTTAACAATGTGTTTAGTAGTTCAAGAGGATGATACTTGTCACTAGGTGTGGTGTTTTGTATCTAAATAAATAAATAAATAACAATATTCCAGGAATCATCTGTCAATCCTAATATTCTAAATCAATTAATGCTTATTATTAAAGCAATACATATCAATATATTTCTCAAGATCATAATAATTCATAATCAAAGCATTTCTTAGTTTAAAAAAACTATAATTCCAAGGATATAATAAGTCTCTACCGTACATTTTCACTAATATCAACTCAAAAAATTCTCCAGTGGATCATAATATTGGTCATAGTTAAAACTGTTACTTTAGTTGATTCCAGTTAAACAAATCTAAATGACATTAATAAACATACCATTAAAAGAGTCGTTATCATCAATATTTATAAATAAGGTACTTCTATCTGCTAATTACAATATTAATAAATTAAAGTTATATAAATAGAGTATCTCCAATCCTGTATAATAGCTGTCACTATTGTACAAATCAATTGTCCTTGCTCTTAAAACATTGTAACCATCTACTTCTTAAAAGACTAGTAATTTCAAACCTACAAAGTATAGTCTGAACTTGTGTTCCTAGTAAACAGTAGTTAGTATTATTTATCAATAGTTCATACTTAATTTTCTGTCATATTTCAATATAAAATAAATTCTAATCCTACTGTAATATCTACAAATAGTCGTAAAAACCAGTTTATCCTAAAGTGTATGCAATATGTGAACAATAAAGTAGTAAATCAGTGGACACAATTAAAGTTCTAATCAGTATAATAAGTAAATATTATTCATCGCTAAATTCAAGCATAGTTCTTTTTGTCTTCAATCTTATTTCAAATATAGTTACCAATACTGATAAATAGTTTCTAATATGGCCTAATGTAATATAACAAACTAATTTGTAGTTGTTTCTGGTAATGTTACATAAATATAATACATTAAACAGGTTTCAAGTTTGAATATTGTAATTATAATTCAACAAATTTAAATCAACATCCATAAATAAACCAAATAACATCAAACAAAGTTCTATCTTGCAATCTGAAATTCCAAAATCTTAATGCCCACAAGTTTCCGTAAATTCTTTTCTAGAAACCATTAAGCCTTATATCTAATATCCAAACAATAAAGTATCAATCATTTTTCACCATCATATAGTAATAGCGTGTAGTTCATCTGTATCTCTATACAAAACTAATCTCCTAAAGGACCTGGTTCAGCAAAATACAAAGTGTAATCAGCCAAATCTTCATATGATGTTTCTGTAGGGTACCACAATGCAATTCATGTCAAATTCTAATGTTATCGTGCATTGTAAATTTAAATATATCTACACTATACTAAATATCAATGTGCCGTATATGCATCACATGTCAATTTGTGAATCTCTGGATTCTCAACTTCAATTAAACCTATGTCAAATACTCTGTCAACAACAATATATTCTAGTCTTAGATATAATCAAATTCACATATACTCCATAAAAAATATTTTTACGGTAAACAACCAAGACATTTAACATAAAATTTCAAGACAAAAACAATTTTTACCTATAATAATTCCCTTAGTAATTTAAATATATATAAATTAAGTCAAATAAAGCACATACATTACAATATTGCTGTACAACATAAAAATAAATAATCAGCTAGCACATCCAAGTGTTAACCAAAAGGCTTGTGAATCAAGCCCAATTGTAAGTACAAAATTAAATATTCGTAGTATATTTACTTCAAAGTATAATAATACACTCCTCGGCAAGGTTAAGCTAAAAAACTCCCTATAAAAGGCATCAACTATAATCTTCGCCTAAATCAATAGTCTCGGTACTGTATCCATTGTAAGTCTTAAGTCCACATAATATATAAATAGTTCTGCAACATTATCTATCACATAAATTGAATAACTTTTACCCCTACAATTATCAACCATTTCCCATTAAAATCGCTTCCAGCAATGAAATACCCTCTATTCTTACTTATAGTGAACACACTTCGTAGTTAGTATCGTCAATACTCTTGGTTCAATTCTGGACCATGTATGTTTGTAATGGACAAACATCGTACATATGGAATTTTCTCGGGTTCCCCCGTTTCCTCCTACATTCTCATTCCACCATTTCATTCATCTTAAAAGGGAAAGTCACCACAAAGTGTTCTAATACAAGTTACCTTAACATGCATAATCGTAGGACAATAAACTTAAATTATTTAGTGTTCAATTGTAACCTCTGGAGCGTAAAAATTTTTAGTTCAATTCTTAATAAGACTATCAAAAATCAAATATTTCTGTAATCAAATCTTCATTCAGTAAACAAATATTCATTTCACCTACAAAAACAATAACCATCATGCAATAAACGTATATACCATTCAAACGCTGTAACAAGCTTTCTAAGTAAATTCAACTATAGTGTCCCGTTATAAAGAAAAATTCTAATTTCAAAGCATAATTCAAATAACTCCAATATAAATCAAACCGCTAATGCTAATTTCATGCAAGTAAAACAGCTTAAAACCATTGCAGGTTCTAGTAAAATTAGTGCCATACGTAGTAAATATAGTTTAATTAGTAAAATTCACCCTTAACTTGACAATCCATAATCTCACCATTATTTTGAATACAAGCTGCATTAAATTAGTAATAAAATTATTAAATTCGGGTCTTATATCTTGAATGTCTATGCATTAATATTGTAAATAAAAATACAGCACCCTAAATAAAAATAAGTATCTAACAAAACAAAAAATGGGTATCCTTAAAATTCACCCTCCAAAATATCTAAAATGCAATTTCAGTTTCAACCTATGTATGGAATGTCTATTCTTATATATATGTAATATGAAAATCTAAACAGCACAAAATTAGGTTGGCAAACAAGACTTCTACGCATTTTCAAATTGATTGTTCGTTGGTACCGATTACATAACTAGTAGGATACATACACTAAACATTAAAATCTAAATATCACAATCCAAAAGTAAACTAAAATCAGATGGTCTCCGCAATTAGTAACAAAATAATAATAGCATATCAAATAATTGTAACGTGCAATTTCATATTTAAATAATAATAGGGGTATGCAATAAAAATGATCGCATCTACATGTTATGTACTGTTATTTCTATATCCAATTTCATATACTAAAAAACCCAATCATGTGCTTATAATAATTTCCTGAAAGATACAAAATTAACTCTCTTCCAGTCATATATATCCTGACATAACGGAGTAGTAATTCAAAGAGCCCAAGTTCCAATTCTATTTACTTACAATAATAATAATAATAATAATAAACTCCAATTCCAGCTGTATTAACAATAACAAAAAAGTTGTCTATAAAGAACATGGTTCTGACTTGCAAGGTGCAATAAATATCCTACAATCAAATGCTGTACCTGCAATCAGTGTCAAATAAGCCATGTTTCCGAAAAAAGACAACATAAAAATACCAACATACAACGTTAGCTTATAAACATAGTTAGTTTCGGATAGAGTACGTGTAAGCGCCATAACAATATCCATATTCCTATAATATATAGTTTCTCGTACTTTTTTAAAATATTCTTCAATACATAAGTGCACAATAATTATGTTTTTCATAAAATTACAATATCAAATTTATATATTCACCCAATTAATTATTATTTTATTAAATTCAAAAATAGCCTGAATCAAATAGTCAACCGAGGTTATAAATATACCTAAAACCGAAAATACAACGGCGGTATCGCAATATATGTTTGCTTTCGGTTCGCGCAACAAGTTCTTCTACGTCATAAAGAAAATTGTCAACATCAATGAACCACCAACCGCAACTAGAAAATAGGCAGCAGCGGAGGTGTTATCAAAGGTAAGTGAACTTTGTCTTCTTACTTAAGTTAAAGTGTTAAATAAACATACATAGTGTGTCGTTATCTATAAAGGAAAATACATTAGCGTCCGTGGCTGCCGGGCGGCAAATATACAAAGCGGGTGGCGCGACGGTAATGGCGCCAGCGCAAAGGTCACACATACGTGATAAATTAAATAAAAAACAATCAGTGCTTCTAAGCACTGTTAAAAAATAAATAAAACTTCCTATTGGTTAATAAAAAATAAATAAAGCTTTCAAATGCGTATAAACATAAACCAGTGTTAAAAAATAAACAGGACTTTCTGTTGACTGATAAAAAATAAACAAGGCTGGTAAAAAATAAACAGGGCTGGTAAAAATAAACAGGGCCTTCTAAGGACTAATAAAAAATAAACAAAACTAATAAAAAATGAACAGGGCTTTCTGTGGGCTAATAAAAAATGAATAGGTGTTCCTGTGGACTGATAAAAAACAAATAGGAGTTTTTTATGGACTGGTAAAATGAATAGGGCTTTCTGTGGGCTGATAAAAAACGAATTGGGGTTTTTGTAGAGTAATAAAAAATGAATTGTGTTTATTTAATGAAAATAAGGTGAATTATAGGTAAATTATGTCATTATCGGGTCACAAACAGGTAAAAAGTCCCTCTAACCATATAAAAAGTATTGTAAGCCCGTATATACCTGTCCCAAGGATTAAAAAACTTCTCCAGACATACTGGCACCTCCAGACAATGTGTCACAATACTACTCATGTTCATGAAAATTTACTTCGCAGAAGCTCTATCTTTAACCATACAGAAGATTTCAGGAAATTAGTTTATATCCTATATTCGTTACCTTTTTTAAGCTCTTTCTCATTAGCATATGCATCAAAATATAATACTACCTGTTGGTGCGAATAGAAAACATTCAAAAGAATTTTAGGAATACCCCCCCCACACACACACACAAAAAAAAATGCACCAAAAGATTACGATCTTGGCCAATAATTAGATTCTGGATCAAAGACCAGAACATTTTTGAACGATCCCTAAATCGAGTTTTCGTATTTTATGAACCTTTTTCTCAGCTTTTTATTCAAACTGACTTAAGAGGTACCGAACTTAATATTTGAGCGTTCCAGAAAGCCATAGATAGTGGCAACAGAGAGAATTCAATGAGCTGACCACGTATCATTAAAAAGTTATTCGCTGGACAGCCAGATTCCTTTTCGAACGGTGGTCAACGAAATTCTGAAAAGATTTTAAAACACACACACACAATAAATGCCAAACAACACCCTTACGTCACCTTGTGAAACAAACTTATTAGCATCATACAATACTAATAAAGTATATTAGTGCGATTCTTATGTGTACTACCATCAGGGTGCGAAATCACTTGAAAATGGTGGGGGGGAAGAAGTTCAGCGATCCACACTAATGCTTCGTGGAGTCTCCAAAAATTGAAATATTAATGGATTATTATTATTATTATTATTATTATTATTATTAATAATAATAATAATAATAATAATAATAATAATAATAAATGTTCAAACTAGTTGTAATTGTTATATAAAAATACTTTAATGTTATTTATTCATTTAACCAAAATTGGTAACTTATCTACTGCATTTAGTATACACTTCGGTGCGTATGGTCCAGGGTTAGACTCTAGTGGGAGCACAGTACCCTTGTGTTTACCATTATATTGAAGATTACACTCGCGAAAATAGCAGTAGAGATATATGTCAGAAATAATAGTCCCTGAGAACCGATGTCCTAACCAAGCATTAGAACTACTAACTTCAAGCGCTCCACCTGGCAAGCCATAGATCCTCATGAGCTGTAGAGTCAGAGTATAGTTTTTATTATTATTTAAGAAATTCTCGTTTCTTCGCTACGTACGTAGTTTTTCAGTTTGGTCGTTCAGATATACGGTCACCTTTGTAAGTCTAAATAATAATATGTATCTATATTGTATTATTAGCAAGAATATATTATTATAAATATATACTTTTAAGTGTTGCAGCTGCAGATGACTTACTGAACACCTTGTAAAGTTCGCCTAACAAACATGCAAAGTTGTGAACAGCATTCACAACACCAAAAACTCTTTCAGAAACAAGATCAATTCGATGTGCCATGCAGTGTATGCTAATTAGGCACGGGTTGACATTTCTTCTAATTTGAGCAGCAACACCTTCGTTTCTCCCAGTAAACACTGCATCCCCGTCCGAACTAAATCCAACCAGTTTTTCTTTAAGATTAAAAATATCTATGCCATCTTCGGAAAATGCTTGAATAATTTTCTCTTTAAGGGATTTTGCATCGGCATTTTCTACAGGCACTAATTTATAAAAACGACAACAAGATTTATTTTCTTCGTCCACATATATTCATATAACAGCAAGTGCTTATCCGTAAACCTGTTTGTAGGTTCGTCCACTGAAATTGAAAAACAATCTGTTTGTTTGAGAAATTCCAATTTTGCATGCAACTGGTACGCTAGAGAATAAAGGTCTTCATCTCGTCAACAACCGAACAACCGAAAAAGTTAAACACCTGATCCTTTTACAAATAAACTACGTTTTTTAAAAACAGCATGCATTTAAAATTATTGTTTGTCTGAAGATTTTCTTTATAGACCTACTTATATTTTCCTATTAAGGTGTACCCCCCTTACAGATTTTGGTGAGGGGGAAAAGCAAGTGTAAAATTTTTGGTGGGGGAAAATCCCTCCCGTCCCCCCCGGGATTTCGCACCCTGACTACCATCACCGCATCACTCATGCGCATTGATCAAGCTGGTGCTGCTTACGGCGGGGATACCTTTACGCATGTTAGAATTCCCCCTTCCAGACATGGACTCTTCTAAATATGCATTGATCTTCGTCGAACAGCAGCACATGGGGCGAGAGCGACAGAATGAACCACACATACAAACACATGGGGTGAAGAAGATTACTCGTGCCATGGATCACAGTAGCCAACAGAGAAAAAGCACAGTGAGTACGCACATGTTTCTTTCTTTCTTTATTTTTCTTTTTTTCTTTCTTTTCTTTTTTTTAAAGATAGTATTTTAAAATGTTACTCAGACCATACTCAAATGGATTAATAACCAAACGCTTAAGATTTTTCTAATTTTGTTTTGAGATTTGAAACTCATGTGTATACATAAATTAATCTTGATACCTTGGTCAAAATTGTAAACAAAAATATGTAAACTGTTTCGAATGTCGTAGAAATAAGGAAAGAAGTCTATAGTGGAAAGTATACTTACGCTAACAATAAGTTCGTTAGGATAACCTTTTCATCTTTTACAGCAATTTTAAACTGCATTTTAAATGACACGAAGGTGTACACAAAGTACAAAGTGCACAAAACGAGGATTTTTATGTACCATATGCGTCAATTGTATTTCTGTGTCCGTAAACTTAGTGAGCATGGTCCCGCATTCGATTCCCGGTGAGGTGCAGAGTTTTAAGGCGGTTAAACTCAAAAGTACCAGACTCCAGTTAATACAGGTAGTAAAAATGATGAGACTTGCTATATAATGATTGTATTGCTAAAAGATCACCTGAAGCCCTTCTGGGTGCTACATCATAGATTTTTCGTAGTTTGCATTTTGTGAATCCATTGATTTACCTTGCTGGGTAAAACAGATCTGATTTCAACCGCAGTAATGCGGTTCCTAAAGTGAATCACAGAGATTTCGGTCGGAAAGGTGTGTAATTGAAATGCATTCAATCAAGCAAATAAAACTTTTGTATCGCGTAAATTAATATACAGTTAAATACACCAAAGCTCATCTATTGATATATTTTCAATTGCCTCAAATAATTTATTACATTACCATGTGTCTTTATGAAACGTTTCCTATGTATAAATATTTTATTTAGCTAATGGTATCACTGAAAACTTTTTTTTTTTATTATTTTCTAATTCGGCAAATCATTAAATAAGCTTTATAAATCAAATTCTATAGTTTACACATTCATCACGGTGTTCGATTTTAATAATTACTATTATTATTATATACAGATTGTTATCAACTCATTCGCGCTGTTAGCGTACGCGCCTTTTGTGTGGGAGACAAGAGTTTGCTTCCCGGTAGGACCTCATGTGGTTCGGATTCTACGTTAATCAGTACGGCCACATCTCATATAGCCTCGCTGCTGAAAGGGACGCTAAACTCAAAAATCAATCAACTATAGCGTGTTATAGGCCTATATAGGGTGTCTCAAATTAATTCATCCATTATTTGGATGTAGAATATAAATTTGATAGCCTAATGCAAATACAATTTGTTTTTCTTTTGTGAATCTTAACGCACGTAAATATTCGAAACGATGGTCAGCCAACATCAAAGGATTCTGGACAACGAAGTGGTGCAGGAAAGAGATATATATGGCATACACACACCATATGTGGTAATGAAATAATAGCACAGACACTACTGGTGCCGATTCCGAAGGACCAAAGACCCCCCCCCCTTCCACCCCCACCCCACACACAAAGTTTGTTTTGACTTTTTAGAAACTAGATATTTTTGTTTCGATATCTGACAACGAAACTAATTAGGAATTAGGGATTTACATTTCTAGGCTGTTGGCATCTATGGCCATTTAGCCCGTCACATATATGAAGGATGACATCTCTCGGCAAGCACACCATCCGATGAAAGGAAAGGGAGAAAGAATTGGGGAAGGAAGGAAATGGCCTGGGACCATTGACTTAGGAACCATCTCGGCATTTGCCTGGTGTGATGAGTGAAACCGAGGAGAAACCTCACCCAAGATGGCTAGAAGGAAAAAATTGTTACACTTTTTCGACCGAGTGTCCCCACCGGGAATCGAACCCGGGACCGCTCGCGAGAGCGTTAGAGACTACGCCACGTGGGGCCACAACAAAACTTATATATCCAAACGGGTCACCTGCCCCCAAAAATTATTCAGAAATCGGCCTACGGACAAGCACATTCAATTTCTTCCGTCCCGTCTACCAGGTTTCGTGGTTTTTGGCAGTGGCGGATGTAGCCTGGGACTGGGGAGCCTAGCCCCGCAGTTTTTGAGCGACAGAAATAATTCAAGATATTATTTATATTTTTTGAAAGTTTAAAGTAAGCATTGCCTTTTATTCTTTATTGGATTTTCTTTAAGCATTGGATTTAGTTTCAGTTGCAGTTCTCCTGTTATGCAATGTGTAAAACAATACTTGAAGTCTACAATGTTAACGTCCAACCTTGCCATAATATCTATCGGGAGAGAGTTAAGTTCTCTCTGCAACTTCTGCAGGACCTATCAAAAATTGTAAACTCATGATAGCCTATGCTTATTATAGTTTGGGTTCTGGTTTCTTCCTCCTCAGTTTGTACCTTTTATATCCACCACTGGTTTTTGGCCGTATGCTGTATCTTTTACAGTTATAAAAAGTTTTGTGTGTAATACTTTCTGAAAAAAAAAAAAGATTCATGATCCAAAGGCAAACACGGAGGAACGGTGGCTCATAGGCAGAGCAGGGGCATCACTTGAGGAGGGGAAGGAGGGGTGGTTCCCCCCTTTGAGTTTGAGAAATGTACCTACGTATATGTTTTAACTAATTATACACCAATGCAAAACGTGAAAATATTATGTCGGTGGGGAATCGTGCCCCTTCCTCTCCAGAAAAAATCTGAAAGACGCTGTTGTGTCCGAGCACTTACCAAGCCCGTATTCACGGGGGGCAAGGGGTGCCGGGCCCCCCTAAACTTTGCCTGCCCCTTTAAAAGTTTCACGTAGGCTTGCAAGTGAACTATAATATGGTGATGAAGTATAATATGATTGGGTCGGGCCCCCGTAAATTCTACCGCCCCCCCCTAAATTTGAGCTGGCACTTACTTCTACGAAAGATCATTGGTTCAACCCCATGCTATATGAGTTTGTGGTAGACAGCTGCTTATCCCTGGGTTTTCTCATGGTTCTTTCGTTTCCTCTCGCATTCTCATTCCACGAATTATTCTCATAATGATTGCCTTTTGTTAACCGTTAGTATTGCCTACGAAACGAGACATTTTTCGTCTAATCCTAACTAGAAAAGAGACGAGAGGTGAGACGAGAAATACCTTTTTAAATTCTAGACAAGAAGATAAATTTCACGAATCTTGCGGGCAGAGTTGTGAAACAAAAAAAAAAAAAGGTTTTTGTAATAAAAATTTTAAAAATCGTGGTTTATTTGGTCCCAACCGGCTTGTTTGTTTTAAATCAGGTTTGTGAAATGAAATGAAATGAAATCTTTAAGTTTTACGTCCCACGATTATGCCGGTTAGGCTAAAGGAGACGGTGATGATGAGAGATGAGCGAAAATGGTGAAATGCAGAAAGGGGGAGGAAACGGGAAAACCCCGAGAAAACTCACGAGCACGGTGTTTGTTCACCACAAAGTCCACACGGCGCGAGCTGGGATCGAACCAGGGACCCCAAGCACCGGAGGTGAACGCTCTACCACTGAGCCACCGCGCCCCCTAATAAGGTTTACTTTTTATGTTAAAAACTTATTTTGAAGTATAGTATTTACGTTTGAATACTAAATACAATTCTTCCACATAACACAATAGTAGGCACAGACGTAGCATTGCAAGAGTACTTTTGTTCTCTTTATTATTACGAATCTTGTATTGTAAATTAAAAACTATACCAATCTGGAATTCGTAGGTTTTCCAGTACCTCATATGAACAGAATCATATAAATATGATCGTACAGTTTAACTTCCCATGATTATGTCCTTTAAGATAAGAGAGACGATGATTACAGCAAGTAAATGACGATGGAACAATTGATGGAATGATAAAGTGAGAGGAAGCAGGTGTACTCTGAGAAAACGTAAGAACACGATGTTGTCCACCACAAACTTACTTGACCGGGGATCGAATCAGGGTCCCACGCACCAGAGGTAAGCGCTCTATCGCTGAGCCACCAAGTCTCCCTCGGCAGAATCCAATACGAATAAATGGATTTTGTAAAAGAATAAAAACAATAGTTTCCATTTAAAATTTTCTCTACATGAATTCATAAATTTTATTTATTTATTTATTTTATTTTATTTTATTTTATTTTATTTTATTTTATTTTATTTATTTATTTATTTATTTATTTTATTCTTTAAACTCTTCTCAAATTGCGTTATGACTCTCAGCACTAAAAACATTTGCTATCATAGAAAACAACATGGTATTTCAAAAGAAATTATGTCTAATAATGATCATTTGTAACCATGTTACGAGTAATATACCAGATTTAACAAGATCCCCTGGTGTAAGTACATTTTCACATTTTCCAATATTATCCAATTGATTAAAATATATATAGGCCTATAAATGTCAAACGCAACGGGTAGCAATTCTCCCTTTATCATCAATCGTACGTATATGCAATGCATGGAATTAGCTGTTAACTTCATGCTTCCTAAATTGGCAAAGCAGGTACGGAGGAATACAATCCAACCAACAAGGAATAAACCATAGTGTACTCGTATATATAAGCAATAACAATAGATCTCTCATCTCGAATATAATATAGCTCTTTATCTGACATATATAGTTCTTTATCTGAAATATATACGTATATATTGCAATGAAGGTATACGGACACAGAGAAATAAATCATATTTTATACCGGGTGGCGCACGAAAAATCAGCCAAAGACAGGCACAGACTACGCATTATCATCCATTGTTGCGACTTTTTTTTAACGTTTATTGTTGCGACAACGTTTGTGTAGTGTTTCACTTTTCAGTACGAAAGCCGTGAAGATTTTGTTAAGATGTATGAAGTAAATCTCAGCGAGATGTATTCTCTACAAGAAAGAATCACAATAGTGGAGGCGTACGTGTCTACCGGTTCATTCAAGGAAACGAAGAACAATTTCGGAAAGAAATTCCTGACGTTTCCGTACCGGCAAAGACCAGTTTACAGGATTTTGTGAAGAAGTGGCGTACTACAGATGCAGTGTGGAACCCAAAAGAGAATCGAGCTCCGTCTGTTCGTACACCTGCTGTGATCGTGGATATTCAAACACGAATGATCCAGAGTCCAAAGAAATCGACACGGAAAGTATCGCAAAAAGTGAACATTTCGCGTAGGTCTTGTCAACATGTCTTAAAAGATCTACGGATGAAACCGTACAAAGTGACATGTACGATCCAAGAACTGAAGAAGGGAGATAAGCAAAAACGTGTGAATTACTGCACATGGTTACTTGAAATGCTTTACAGTATAATGAAATGTTGAACTCAATGCTACATTTTATGAGTGATGAAGCTGGTTCCACCTGACAGGACATGTAAACATCCAAAACAGCAGATACTGGTCAACAACCAATCCCCATAAGATTCATGAAGAACCTCTTAACAATCAGAAAATAGGAGTCTGGTGTACTGTCAGCAAGTCGGATTGTGGATCCCTTTTTTTTTTTTTGAAACAAAAATAAACAGTGATGTGTATATGCGAATATTTGAGGAATTTTACGTGAAGTTGACGCCCCATGAACGTTCTTATGCCTTCTTTCAACAAGATGGGGCGACCTGTCACACTTCACGCGAGTCACTACCACGAATTCATGAAATATTCACACAAGAAAGGACTGTCAGCAAAGGATTGTGGCCGCCGCGTTCGCCGGACCTGACCACTTCTGACTTTTATCTGTGGGGTAATCTAAAGGGAAAAGTGTACGCAAATAATCTAAAAAGACTTGAAGGACAATATTCGTAATGAGATTTTGACAATTGATGCGGCAGAGTTCGCAAAGTGCATAATAACATGTTAGTGCCCGCACAAAAATGCATTGAAACACAAGGTGGTCATTTTCAGCATCTACTGTAAAAGACAAGATCACAAGATCAGAAGATCACTTCAGTAAATAAAATAAGTAAGTAACTAAGTAAAGTAAGTGCATTTCACTAACCAAAGCTTTGTTCTTTGTAGTATTTTTGTATATGCTCGTGGCGTGCCGGACCGGTTTTTCGTGCGCCACCCCGTATAAAACATTAATAAATTTTATTCCAATGTGAAAGCGACATTCAAGTACACAACATTATTTTGTATTGTCTAGAACATGGGAATTGTTCTTTAAAAAAAAAAAGTGTATTTCGTAGGTTTCGTGATGGATATCTAACTGACAAAAAATGAATTTTAGGTAAACAGTTTAAGTATATTAATAGTTAATTAGTTTTCAGGCAAAGACCTGAATGTAATCACGTACTCGCTTGAGTCATTAGGAAAGAAAAAAAAAACAAGGTAATTCTAGAGAACCTCAGGGCTCAAATTAGTGTAAATTGTTCAATATAGAAAGGTGCGCAAGAGACTAAAACACATTCGGATCCTATCTCTGGCTCGAACAGTGAACAACCATCAATCCAGAGGAAAGCATTTCGCAACATCCGACAAAAGCAATGGGAAGAAACGACATTACTGGTACTGAGAGAGAACCTTATTCCTGAATGTAAGTTGTATTTTTTTTTCTTATGTATACAAAAGATTGTCACTTCTGAGTCCAAAGCTTAACGTATAGTCTCCCACATAATTGCAGAAAGCTGACATTCATGTTAACTAGTTCTTTCTATCTGCAACATCATTCGTCTTACAAACTGAATCCTATAATTATACGTAAATAAAGCTCTGTATTTTATGGAAAAGAAAAACAACATATAGAAACACTTGTTTTTACTTTAAATTTTCTTGAACATTCTCGTGAATTAAGAACAGGCGGAAATACTTGTCTTCTCTATATTTTTTGGCTCCCTCAATTATCAAAGCTAACCTATTATTATCCCTATTATTATTTAAACATAACTAACACATTATTTAAACAATATATACCATTTTTATTCGATTATGGTGTGTCGTTTTGATTCAGTTGAAGATGATGGGAAAGCAATTTCAAAACTAACTTTTTCATATTTTTGCCATGTTTTCTTATTTTTGTTTTTGATTTAGAGCCAACGAGTTTCTTCAACCTTAGACTTAGACCCATAGATTTCGGGGAATAACGACGAATAGAAAATCATTATGGACAAAAGCCACAACGAGCAAAACCCACACAACATATTTTTTTCTATAAAAGCCATTATCAATTGTGCCAGGGTCGAATATCTGTAAAAATCCAACTTTATATTATTGTGTATCGTCGGATTCGACAACATTGATTTTCTTTCTACTTAGTACATGCTCACTTACGAAAATAAAATTTTCTTCTATATAATAATGGTAAGCGTGACTTTTTGACACTTTGCCGCCGACAGAATTGCAGGCGATTATGTATACGTGTACGTTGTACTTATTCAAAATACGTACAATGAAGCGTATTTTGCTGGAGTTAAAATGTTGATGCTTGATGGTTTATGCGAATAGTCCCTAACGTACTTGCTATGTGGTGAGCACATCGGTATCTACTGCTGTTATTAGTGGCTTTTTAGATCAGACGTTAGCATTTATTAATTAAAATAGGTTTTGAATTGACTCACAAACAGTCACACTCGATAGCTCTTTCAGAGATCTTTTTCGACACAAAGTGTATCCGACACAGTGTTGCCAACAACCTCTGAAGAAAATAGGCTAGATGACCTTCAGAAATAAGCTTTTTAACGCAAAAAATGGCTAGATTTTGAACTGCTTACCTATAAACCGCATTGTAGATTTTAAAACCTTTTTTCGTGTGTAGAATCATAAGTGAGTTATAACTTACAAGGGACATGTTTCGGTTCGAACGCGAGGATCGACATAAAAGTTGGTAGACATGTACAGGATTAAGTACTGAACACTGTATGATAAGTCGTTCCCGTGTAAAACTCGTTTTCCGCCGACAGCGCCACCTATCCTTCGAAACACTAGCAGTTAAATTCCTCGTTATAGGTGCTGAGTGAAGATCAGTCAGGTGGTCAGTATGTGGTAGTAACCTCGAATTAGTGTTAGGTGTGTAGTCAGTGTAGGAAAAATGGGGCGGGCTGCTGGCACTAACCCCCTTTATGTAGTTGAACTGTTAAAAGACAAACTGAGGCGCAGATTTAAGAATCAAACATCAATTGGAGCAGAAGATGAGTCATTTGCGACATTTTGATGCAATTTAATTATCAATGAGTGCGAAAATGAATTAGAAATGATACACATATCGACACTCGTCAGAGATGATAAAGAAAATAGCACGGCACAGCAAGATATCTATGATAGCAGTCTAGAGCGGGAACAAGACAGCAGTCTAGAGCGGGAACAAGACAGCAGTCCAGAGCGGGAACAAGGCATTAGTCAAAACGAATACGACGTATCTTCAGCATGAAAACTGAAAAAAAAATTAAAAAATAGACATTTTATCACAGTTTACGCACAAGGAAGTCCAGAGTATATACAAAGATTATCATAAGGAGAATACAACTCGTACAGGAAGCTTCTGGCACGACACAAGAAAATTATTTCTTTAAATAACTGCAAACCTATTTTGGATTATGGGCACGCGCTGTCTACGAACTCCGCTTCATTTAAAGAGAAAGGGGAAATGAAACTCCAAACAATGAAGTGTGAAGTCATCAGATTATTTGACGAGGCACGAGAGCATGGAACATCAGTGCATTACTGGTATTTGCAGTGTTGGGCTTTCGAAAGGGCAAAAGAAGTTGGCTTATCGGACTTCAAAACGTAGCTGACTTTCATTGAAAATCTTTAGAAACAAGCAGATATTATTTCACGAACGAGTACGACCTTCATCAAATAATCTGATGATTTCACATTTCAATGTTTGAAGTTTCATTTCCCGATTCCCGGTTCCCGCTTTGGACTGCTATCTTCTTCGCGCTCTGAGCTGCTATCATAGATATCTTGCTGTGCCGTGCTATTTTCTTTATCATCTCTGACGAGTGTCGATATGTGTATCATTTCTAATTCATTTTCGTACTCATTGATAATTAAGTTGCATCAAAATGTCGCAAATGACTCATCTTCTGCTCCAACTGATGTTTGATTCTTAAATCTGCGCCTTAGTTTGTCTTTTAACAGTTCAACTACATGAAGGGGTTAATGCCAGCAGCCCGCCCCATTTTTTCCACACTGACTACACACCTAATACTAATTCGAGCTTACTACCACACACTGACCCACCTGACTGATCTTCACTCAGCATCTATAACGAGGAATTTAACTGCTAGTGTTTCGAAGGATAGGTGGCGCTGTCGGCGGAAAACGAGTTTTACACGGGAACGACTTACCATACAGTGTTCAGTACTTAATCCTGTACATGTCTACCAACTTTTATGTCGATCCTCGCGTTCGAACCGAAACATGTCGCTTGTTAGTAAAATTTGAAATGTTGAATTTTATTCGCTGAAGACTAACAAGCACCATTCACGACTTTAAATTACAATAAAGTCCATCAACAACTCATCTGATTTGTGAAAGTCAACAGCCATATTCTCTCTTTAAAACTAAAATATAGCAATCAACTTATTATATTATTGGCTTCAGACGCATAATATTTTTTTCCCGCTAGCTACGCTCGCGGTGTCGCTAGAGTTAAAGTCTTTTTCCACCAGCGTCTTCACGATATTTACCTTGGTATTTTGTGATGGAGTGAGCTACTTTGGGCCTCTATTACAAACTAAATTATCAGCTTGTGGTGACGATTCCTTTCAAATATCTCTGTCATTACTTAGAGCAAATCTAGGAGATTTTCCAAATCTCCTTTACGCTATTAGTAATTTTACAGGGACTGATGACCATTTGGCTACTATTTGTGTGTTACACTGCAGTATATGAGCATTTAACTGTTAATAATGAATGTAATTAAACTAATTATTGTAAACTTGGAGCACATTAAAATATTACAGCAGTTCTCGATAAGCCTATGAAGCTGTGGAAGACAGCAAAGAAAATTTATGAGCTGGAATTATAAGTAACATAGGGCCCCCTTGAAATAGTCGGCTTCAGGACCCCAAAAGCCTTAATCCGCTCCTGGCCATATTAGCAATTTAATTGAAATAAGTCATTGGTGACGTAGCAGCTAGCCGAACGGGATGCACCATCCTTGGATTGTGGATTGGTTGTGTTTGTGTCGACTGCCATTGTCCCAGTTTTCAGTAATACTTCTTTCGGCAGGCCATAGTCCTTACAGACACTTCTTATTTCTAAGTATACTCACATGGATCATCCTGATTGCATTGAGACTGAGAATTTTCAAGTTAATTATATATCATATATGTTTCATTTAATAAACGAACACAATCTCTATGGCTTGAAGAACCGAACAGTTTACTAAATTTGTATTAGAAAACTTTTATTTTTTGCAATGGAATGCTAAAATTAATAATAAAAAGTATAATAAAAAGTAATAAAAATAGCAAACGGGGCCGTTACGGGAGCGACATTAAAATTCTTTCTGAGTCGATAAGTATTGTTAAGTAGTTGTAAATCTGTGGATGGGGAGAGAGAAGAAGAAGAATGAAAGACAAGTGTTTGTTGCGTAATAAAACACACCCTCTATCTAGAGAAATCAATTAATAAATAATGACAAATAGGCTAATTTTTTAAAAAAATTACACTTTGTTTTCAAAGTAAAAGTATCTTTAGAATTAATTTAACGGCTAATGAAAAAGCGAAAAATGGCAAAAGAGTTTCATAAAATAAGCTATATTTAAGGCTATAACCATTTCGTAGATTTGTATGGGTAAATGCCCCTCCAAATAGGCTAGATTTACCCCCCCCCCCAAAAAAAGGAACTAAATTGGCATCACTGATCCGACAGGCTACGATTTTTACCGGTAGGTGGCGTATAATTTGGAAGGGTGTTGTTTGTCACTTTATTTTTATTGGGGGTTTATCAGATGTCATTATCGTGACGATTGACATGTAACACCTCACGTAACACCTTAGGATTGCCAAGCACTTCTATTTTTGATTCCTTTTAAATAAGTGGTAAGTGTTCTTGCCTTTTGGAAGAGAGAGGTCTCATATGATCTCGCTGCTGAAAAAGCACATTAAGTATACAAAACACGTGTACACTTAAGTATACATTAAGTATACCAACTTGACGACATTGGATCTGATGAAACTATTTTAAAACATACTTGTGTCGTGAAAAAAAAAAAGAAAAAGAAAAAACGAGTTTAAAGTTCAGCTCTTTGATCTCAGTCACTACTAAATCCACTCGCACCTGAAACAAAGTCACTAGCAGGGTAATGAAAATTCTGAGAGCAATGCAAAGTTCAGGAAACATAGATTGCAACTCTAATTTATGAGTTTCCAGTGGTGAATCTGGAAAAGTAAAAACTGGGGGAGGTAGCCATAACCCAGATTATGATAGATATATCCAAGGGCGCCCATTAGGGAGGGCAATGTGAGGCGCTCACCTCCCCCTTGAAGAAATTGTACTTCGGAATATCGAAAACTTAATTGAATTTTTAGAATAGTTACAGCAAAACTTGAAACTACATTTGAAATGTCGCTTATACTCCCCCCTTTGGAAACCACAACATGGGTGCCCTTGCCAACAACGTTGCCAAATTTAGAGGATATGATAAACGAGCGAAAGAAAACATCACTTAAAGAGCTTATAACATGAACACTAACAATTGTTCTAATTAAACGTTAACAATAATAATATTAAAAGTGTAAAATAACGACAGCGACAATAACAAAACGAAACTAAGCAGCAATTCGACAACACTGGATCCTCAGGAGATGTCCTCAGAATAGCACGTGACACGACATGGGCAAAATATTGTGAGTGGGGATTCACGACCGGGGCACACCCTCGCGTTCCATTGAGTGGTGAAATTGGTAAATCTAAGTCAAACTTCACGACTCCTCGCAATTATTATAATACATTTACCTTCTGAAAATTTTCCTATCGCAGCGCCTCTTAATGGACAATCTTCTGTAACAACAACTTGAACGCCTACGTAAATAAGTATTAATTAGCGAAAGTCTTTCACCAATCAGTTCTAAAATTATTTATACATAGAGTGAAAGAGTAAACTTCTAATCTTTTGGTCTTGCCTATCTCCCTAATAGCAAATAAATGTTCTTCATCCGTTGGCACTGGTATACGGAGCTACCGAAATTCCACATACGTAAATTCATACTTAACGTTAAAAAAAATCGATAGAATATAAACAAAATTAACAACGGAATTTCCATCTGAAATATGATACGTAAGAAGTAGCATTAAGTTTCTAAATTCTATTTTGAGATCGATCTGTTGAGTTACGCAATAACTAATTAGGTCATGAATTATTGTTGAACTATTATTATTATTATTATTATTATTATTATTATTATTATTATTATTATTATTATTATTATTATTATTATTATTTTACCATCGGTGTTGTAAAAATATAAGATAAAATTAACTTTCTGCATTAAACAGTAACTCTTTTCTACCTATTTTCGTATTTTTTCATGTGCTTGATACAAACCTTAAGGTTATGGTTTAAAAAATCGACTTACCCGAAGAGCCCTGAAACGATCTATTTTCTGGGAGACCCGGGTTCGATTCCTAGTGGAATCTCATGTGGTTCGGATTCCACGTTAATCAGTAGGTCCACGTCTCATATAGCCTTGCTGCTGAACGGGACGTTAAACTCAAAATCAATTCAACTCAACGATCTATTTACGTAAGTCGCAGACTGTCTGTATTGTAAATCTAGTCATTTATATATATACAGAGTGTTTCAGATAAAACGTCCAGTGTTTATAAATCAAAAACAGCTGAGAATAAAAAGATGAAACAAAAACTGAGATAGCAAAATGTCGTAGGGCACATTACATGGAGTTGTGGTGACCCCCAGGGCCCTCCGTTAAAGGGGACCAGGGGCCAACTCCAAATTTTTAAATGGGAACATGTATTGAATCATACCTCATTCGGTAGTCCTTGAATAGCGAAACAACTTTTGTAGGAAACAACGGTGACCCAAATCGAAAATTGTTTCCTATAAAAGTGTTTCGTTTTTCAAGGACTACCGAATGAGGTATGATTCAATACATGTTCCTATATGAAAATTTAAAGTTAGCCCCTGGACCCCCTTCAAGGACGGCCCTGGGGGTCAGCACAACAACACCATGTGATGTGCCCTATGACATTATATATACCAATAAATTTCCTCTTTATTAGGAGAAAATAAAATGCTTTGGAAGAAAATATAATTAAAAATAAGGCATAGCCCTATATTAGACAAAAGTTAACCAATGCCAAATCATGTGACCTTTTAAAAACAAATCTAAAATAGAACATTCTATATTATGTTGTAGTTAAATAGTTC
The DNA here is from genome assembly GCF_964235325.1 of Thermobia domestica. NCBI lineage: Eukaryota > Metazoa > Arthropoda > Insecta > Zygentoma > Lepismatidae > Thermobia > Thermobia domestica. The sequence goes on from NC_137454.1 coordinate 67,239,031, forward strand.
AAACACTGAATATAACTCTATCATAACTCATTATATATTCCTTTTTCTCTTTGTTTACTTAGGATAATGGAAATACGATAAAATGAAATGAATCGAAACCTATATGACGATCTATGACATCACGGAGGAATGAAGCGCGCTCATAATGGCTCCTTCTTCGTTGTGGCCACTGTGGCGCTAGCTGTTCTAGGACTTAATTTCTATTGGCTCTACTCCACTCGAAGCGGTTACGTCAAAATTGTAACACACAATGAAGAAATTCTTCAAGCCGGTAAGCATTTATAATATATTCTTTCAGTACATTACTCCAAACCATGATTGTTATCGAGGCAGATAAGGTACGGTTGTTGTCATTCCCTGAAATTCAAGTAAACTAATAATTTGAGTTAAATTCCCGGTCAAGAAAAACATTTTCTAGATTTAATTGTCCAATATTTTCTTTATTTTTTTTACGTTTCCCAATTCTGTTCTAAAACTATTTATTTCGTGATAATGTGTGGTCAGTGAAATACACAAGTATTGTATTTTTCCTTCAACTATGCTTTGGATACCGGCTAGTACTATGCAAACCTGGGCGAACTTCAGACCCTGGGCGAACCTTTTCCATGTTTTTACCTTTCCTCTGTCTCGAACTTTATTTGTCAAAATAACGTATTTTGTTTTTAAAAAATGAGAACTTCGCCCCATCCTGCGAAAAATTCTGCAAACGCCCATGCTCCAAAATGTATTAAATAATGCGCCCGATTATACTTAGTGCATTAAAATAGCATCGTTTAACATCATTTTGATGTATATAATTCTTTGATTTTGTTCAGAGTAATTACGTCACATAAAAAATTATAATTACTCTTATTTTTACAGAAGAGTTTGCTTTAAGAAACGGATATTTGCGTCTAATTTCTATGTATGAGGGTAGTTTGTCAGTTAAACATGTGCACTCCATACTTTGTCCTAAAGACCATAGTTTTGATTTAGGCACTCCTTAATGTTGCCTAAATTCAGAAAAGTATACTGAAATTACATCAATTTAAACTGATCGGGACTAGTACCTGTTCAATTTAATAAATATTTAGAGTATTCAAAATTACTGTTCTTATTAAAAAGACGTGTTATTTTTCGGACACACTGTATACTATCTATTATCGCAAATTATTTCATTAGTCCTTTTAAAAATTAAAGACATCCTCACAAAGCCTTTGCTTAAATACGTTAACGAGGGGAAGAGGTGATAAAGTAATTAAGGAGAGGAAGATTATTTTTAAAAAGTTACGGTCACGATTTTTCTAAAGTTAGCTATGTAAGCTGTAATGTTAAAAGATATAGGAAACTTTTCACTTCTTTGAATTTCTTGAAGTACCAGTGGGTCAGTGGTAGGGTGCTTACCTCTGTTACATGGGATCCCTGGTTCCATCCCCGGCCAAGTAGGTTTGTGGTGCACAACATCGTGTCCATGGGTTTTCTCGGGGTATTTCTTGTTGAGTTGAGTTGATTTGAGTTTAACGTTCCGTTCAACAGCGAGGCTATATGAGACGTGGACCTGGTGAGAAACGTGGAACCGGAACCACATGAGCTCCTGCCGGGAATCGAACCCGGGTCTCCCATGCCAAAGGCGCGTACGCTAACCGCTTAGCCGCAAAGGAGCTCTCGGGCTATTTCCGTTTCCTCCCACTTTCTCATTCCACCAATTCTTCCATCACCATTCACTTCCCTTAATCATCGTCTCCCTTAGTCTAAAGGGTATAATCGTAAGGCGTTAAACTGAAAGACTTCTTTGAATTTCTTGAATGTATTTTGAGTATTCTATTCTTGTATTATACAATAATGTTATTGATACAGGGAGCTACTGTGCTGTACATGTACCGTACTTTATTTAATGTTTTTTTTTTTTAATAAGCGCGGATATGTGCAATACATATTGAATTTAATTTTTTCCATTCGAATAGAACTCAATAATTAGCATGATAATAATTATATGAACTCTCTTTTTCAAATATTAACAGACTTTACACCACCCGTTGAGATGATTCCTATCTAGCTTCGAAGATTACAATCATATCCTGATGAGATTTATATGGGAGCTCATTCGTGGCTAAGCGGTTAGCGAACGTGCCCTTTTGCGTGGAAGGCCTGGGTTCGATTCCCGGCGGGACCTCATGTGGTTCAGATTCCACGTTAATCAGTGGGCCCACGTATCAACTCAAATTTGTATGGAACCAGCGGGCGCGGTGGCTCAGTGGTAGAGCGTTCACTTCTGGTGCGTGGGGTCCCTGATTCGAATCCCGCTCACGCCAAGTGAACTTTATGGTGCACAAATACCGTGTGCGTGGGTTTTCTCTGGGATCTCCCGTTTCCTTCCACTTTCTTCATTCCACCATTTCATCCATATTTCATCATAACCGTCTCCTTTAGCCTAACCGGCATAATTGTGGGTAGTAAAACTGAAGGATTTCATCTTTTTATATGGAACCACCGGCGTAGTACACTGTTTCAAGCAAAACAGAAATTGGTCAAATTTTCTGGACTTATGTCGAAGTTATACGTGAACATAGTCAAAACGGGTCGAGTTGCTAGTCTCCTTTCCTTTTTTTAATGGCCCGTTGATTGTACAAGAAAATCAAGTCCATTTTTGGTCATTTGGACTTATTTCATCTTTAAGAACTCTATCTGAAGCTATTATACTTTCAGAGCTTAAAATATTCATTAGTATTAGGAATTAGATTTCGGGCTTTCGATTTCTATGGCAATGTTAGCCTATCATGTATGAGAGATGGCATCCCTCGGTGATTACACTATATCCGGGGTAAGAGAAGGAAGGAAGCAGCCTGGGACCTATATGTTAGGTACCACCTCGGCATTTGCCTAGTTTGAATGATGAAAACCTCACGAAGGATATGTGACCTGAAAAAGCTTTGACACTGTTTCGACGTAGTGCTTCCACCGCGAAGCGCAAGGATGTTATAAAATAGAGGATTTGCCCATGTGTATCGTCATCCTATTAACTCAATGAAGCAACAAAAAAAAAAAAAAAAAAGCATCGGCACGTCTGATTAGCTACTCTCGTTTCTGCTGTGAATGTTGGTTCAAAACATTGTGATGCAGCGGCGCAAATCTGTCTCCAACTTTAGGGGGGGGGCGGGTAAGACCGTTCCCATACATATATATATATATATGCGATGTTCAAAATATTTATAAAGTTGAAAAAGAATACTGTGGAGGATAAGGGGACCAGAGTTGTCTTCAACAGCGGGAGGCGGGGGGCAGATTTGAGGCTTGTTCTGGGGAGGACATCAATTTAATCTCACTTTCCTTTGTGGCAATCGGACACAAATCATCACATTTCTACCAAAAAAAAAAAAAATTCAAAACGGATTTTGGGGGGACAGTCCCCCCCAGTTCCACGAAGGAAGGGACATGCCCCCCTCATCCTCCCCGGGATTTGCGCCAGTGTTGCGATCTTATTGGGCGGAGTGGTCAGAGACGGTTGGTGAAACTGTGACGCATGGCTTCAAGATTTTGTTATATAAGAAGATCCTCTTTTTATTATATCCTTGGCGAAGCGAGTCCGCGACTATAAACGAGAGCGTTAAAAGATTAATGTTCAGATACTGTAAATAGTTCTAATAATGTTTTAAAAATGTTTAATTTCCCATGTATTTTAGCCTATCGTACAAACTTTCTTTTTCTCCCAGCTTTGGTAATTGGACTAATCTCTTGTGCTCTGAACACCCCAAATGATCTTATTGGCTGATTTGCACGTATAGGCCTACACTAAACTCAAAAAAGAAACGAATTCTATGATCTTCATCCACTGAGATTTAGTTCGTGTTATCCAAAAATTCTGATTAATATGGTTCACATTAGTATAGTTCTAAGTATAATATACAGGGAGGGTAAGTCGAAATCAGGGACCAATTTCAGAAATTTATTCTAAGTTTAGTTTCCACGCATTGTTCCTACTTTCTAAGAGTAAGCAGCGAGCATGAAATGATTTGCTGATATTGACCGTAAGACCCTACAAAAGATTTGATAGGAGATAGACTATCGGTGTGATGTGTGCCGCGTTACGTGAAGTGCTCACATAGAACACGTGCAATATGTTTGAAGAAAACTTCGACAGTTTACCTTTCTTAGTATATGTCTCACAATAACATTTGTATATTAGATTTCACACAATAAATTTCTGAAATCGGGTCCATCATTTTGACTTGCTCTGTATGTCAAGATAGGAGAAATGCCACATTTGTAGTAAATAAGAGTTTATTATATTAAAATAATAAATTAAATGTGCTTGTTTTATAGTTTCCTGTATCAAAGTGTATTCATATACTATAGAGTTGTCTGTATATGATATATATTTGTATTTCAGTGTCCATTTTAGTATCCTTTAGTGTATGTTTAAGTCTACAACTTCGTACCATATTGTGTTCCGTTTTCCTTTTGGTTTTCTCAGTAGAGGAAGTTCGGGTATTATGGAATACAATTTTTGTTTCGCTTGTAACTCAGTTAATAATTGCACATTGAAACGAAAAGGAAAACAAGTATACGCCTTACATATTTGGCTTTATTTATGCGTGTCTTAATAAAAAAGTTTCGTTACAGGGGTGGGCAAAGTTTGTAATTTGTAAAGAAACTACTTTGGAGGGTAATATGAAATAGTCGGGTAAGATGGAATACAAATGCTATATAGAAAAGAACTGAGTTTTCTGTTGAACATACAATGAATACAGTGACAATATATGAAAATTCTGAATGACAAGCCATAACTGAATGTGATTACTTGCAAAAGTCACAAATATAATAGTCTGCTTCAGGACGTCACAGACATTGTGAGCTCACATTAAACATGATGAACGCTGGCCCCAAGCTCACCCCTTGTACCATCAGAAAATTTGCTGTAACAAAAAATACACTTAGCATTGTTATCATCGTAAATGTATTTTCATCGCCCAATACCGATAGATATTTTTGTAATCGGAATACCATACGGAATACGGAATACCATGCTTTTCTTGCGGGTATTCCATATTGCCTTCCAAGCCACCTTGGAAACGAAAGAGCTCTTAAACACATTCGAAGGCGTATAGGATAATGGCGCTTATCAAAATACCACTCTGTATATCCAATGTCATAATTGACAAAGAATTGTTGTTCTATTACATTTCAATAGGAAAATACAGGTTGTAAAACACTTACCTGTAAAAGTTTTCACGAATAAGAAATCAGATTTTCACGTCTACCAACACAACGAATGTCACAGTCACAAGGAGACTGACTGTAGAGCATCATGGGGACGTGAGGTAGTAGTTCCTTTCCTCTCCGCTTGGAAGCAACACATCACAGGCGAGATAATGAGGTATTCCATATTATCCGACTATTCCATAATACCCGAACTTCCTCTATAGTTTATCATCAGGGTTTTTTTTTTTTTTTTTTTTTTTTTTTTTTTAGGCATTAAGTCACGATCTACAGTTTACATATTCATGGTTAATATATTTTATATAGCCCAGAAATCATGGAAGGAGTAATCCATAGTGAACTCCTATAGAATCTCAACCTCAGGGAAAAAAGAGTTACATTTAAGTAATATTCAACAATACGTCAATATTCATCTATATATTGGTATATTCTTTAATATTCCTAATATTCTCTGGCATACTTTACATTTTTTGTTCACATTACTAATTTATACGTACAGAGCCTAAGTAAGGTGTTGCTAATTGGTATTTTACGTATATTAGCATTGTCTTAGTAACAAAATCCTTTGCTTTTAGTATGTATTTATTATAATTAACTGAAAGTTTCCTATATTACGAGGACGACACAGTGACCTTGAAACATTTATTGTCATATATGCAGCAGGGTTACCAACTGGCCGGTTGAGTTGAGTTGAGTTGATTTTAGTTTAGCGTCCCGTTCAGCAGCGAGGCTATATGAGACGTGGACCTACTGATTAACGTGGAATCCGAACCACATGAGCTCCTGCCGGGAATCGAACCCGGGTCTCCCACGCCAAAGGCGCGTACGCTAATGGAGCAGAAAAAAGAATTTTTCATTTCCACCGATAACTAATCGGATGGGGCCTCTGTAAGGGACAAGTAGGGAAATCGTAGTTTTCATAAATTAACACTCTGAATTGGCAACCCTGCTGATGTTTCAGTGCATAAAAGGTGTGTTAAAGATCTGACTACATTATGCAATTCCTGAAAACAACGAAAAACAAACTTTGAAATTATCATGATAAAACGTTTACTTACATACATCCGGCAACACTGCAATTCATTTGTATGGGGTTATTTAAAGCAAGAGGTATACAAGAACAATTCTTGAACTATACAAGACCTGGAAACGAACATCTACAGTGCTATTGAGAACATTAACACTTCTACTCTTCGTAAAGTTACTGCCAACATGGTGAAACATGTGAACCAGGGTTTGAATCAAAACAGGGGGCACTTCCAGCAGCTAATAACTCATTTCGTGATATTAGCAGTGTTGCCGGGTGCATGTAAGTAAACGTTTTATCATTATAATTTCAAAGTTTCTTTTTCATTGTTTTCAGGAATTGCATAATGTAGACAGATCCTTAACACACCTTTTGATGTACTGAAACAACAGCAGAGTTGCCAATTCAGTGTTAATTTACGAAAACTACGATTTCTCTACTTGTCCCTTACGGAGGCCTCATCCGAATAGTTATCGGGGGAAATGAAAAATTCTTTTTTCTGCTCCATAGTTTCCAAGCTACTCCAACTAACCAAACTGAAAATTAACGACAGAACACCCATACGTATGAGTTATGAGTCAATATACGTGCTTTCCAAAAAAAAAAAAAAAATACATCTTCAGTTATATCTGGCAACACTGTGTGGTTCCTAGTGTACTTCAATCGTTGCTATCTATTTTAAAAATATATGCATGAACAAGACTTCATTTTGGTATAACCATTATTTGTGTATCGCTTCATGTTCAAAAGTTCTACCATCCCAAACTCTGGGTTCCATTATATATTGGACACCCTGTACAACTATTCTCCATCTGTTTTCAACATTATGAGTGAGCGCCGGTAATTTTGTCTTTCAGAGTTGGCAACCTTAAGCAGATGTGATTACTTTCCAACATATTCACCCCAGGAATTCAGACACTTGTCATACTCTGTGGGATCAACGTTTGTATTCCTGAGAGTAAAACTTGAGTATGACAGTTGTCTGCAATTGTTTATCATTATCAAAATGCAGGCCCGTAGCCAGCCTCCAAATTTAGGGGGGGCTAAATGTAAATTAGGGTGGGCACACACAGAGAGAGACACAGACATTATACAATATATATATATTTAATATATATATATATATATATATATATATATATATATATATATATATATATATATATATATAAAATGTCTGTCTCTGTGTGTGATGATGAATAATTTCTTATGCTCTTAAAACTAAAACTACAGCGTGAAGGAATTATTATTAAAATTTTCCCCAATAGCGTTAGTACAACTGTACCTGAAAGCTAGAATACTATGTGTCTCCTTTTTATTTTATTTGTTATGGCAACAAAATATTTCTTCCGTTTTCTCATCTTCAAGGAAATAAAAAAAAAAATTGTTAAAAAAATAGTTGGCCGAACGAACCAATCATTAAAATTTCCAAAGAATTAGTACAGGAAATACGTTTTTAATTTTTGATGACTGAAAAAATATTTGTGAAACTTGAAAACATCTAGAGAGTAATGAGATTTAATACTATCTTCAAAGAGATTCTACAGAGAAGGGTCTCAGAATCTTAAACCAATATTTTGAAATACATGTGGCCTAAACAAATATATGCATATTGGAAAAGTGAAATTAACATTTTACCTGTATTATTATTTACATCTCCTTACATATGAAACTTTATATTTCTTTAAATATCACGCGCTTTATTTTACACTTGTACTTTTAAACATTTTTTGATCTTTTTTTTTTTTTTTTTTTTTTTTATGGTGATGTTCGAAAGAAATAATGATATGTTTATGGGTTTTTGCTATCTACAAATTTTTTTAAATTTCATAAGATTAGGAAACACAAACACAACACGCATATATACACTCCTCATGTTGGCACACTATAATAGAAACAAGTTGTACATTTGAACAATCACTACCAACACTATCACAGTATAAGTCTCCTTGTTTTGGATGCTGCCAATCTTAAAACAATTGTGTCCAGATCGAGGTTTCTGGTGATGTCCTTGAAACTCAGCAAAACAAGATCGGCACGGTGCAGTTAATGTACGACTCCTTTTGAAAAAATGCCCTAACAAAGAAGGAATTCCTCTCACCTGAGGTAGTTCTATATAAAGGCTTCAGGGCAGAAATTTAGTAAAGAAAATATTCAAATTTAGAAACGTATAATTTCTAATTGCTTTCTTTTTAGTAACTGAAAAAATACTTTTTGCATAACAGCTGTGAGTTCCATTTTATCACAACACATTTCAATTTTTAGACTCGTGGACCCCGTAGCCAGGTCACGCGGACCCCTGGGGTCCGCGGACTCCAGTTTGAGAACCACTGCTCTAGACTCCTTGGAACATGCTATCGACAATCATTTAGGACGATTGCTTCTAAAGTCATGTTTAAGTAAAAATAATCTGTTATGTTTTGGTACTCAAACATTCAAATAAGAAATAACTCCAAAAAAGTTCCCTGTTCTAGCGCAGTTACCTTCTTTCTCGAAACGAAATTGATAAGAGAAGTAACAGTTCATTAAATTTTCTTTGTATAGTACAATTCATATCAAAGTATACATGAAATTCTTCTTTACATTGTACAAATAAGAATTCGAGATCAGTTGCTCCCGTAGGTACTAAAATGTTTAAGTTAAGAACTAATTATTTAAAGAGCTATTTACTTATTTCTATTGAAGATATCTCTTCTTCAAAATGAAACTACATTAACAAATTGTTACTTTTGTGGGCTACCCCGTAGCCTCATGGGTACAGCGCTCGCCTTTGGGGCGTCTGGTTTCGGGTTCAAACCGTACTGGGAGTCCTCGGATTCAAACCGATAGTGATTTGGATGTTACTTTAAGCTATAGGTCCCGTTTCTTTATAGCCTCCCTGCTGAAGAGAGACGCTAAACTCCCCAACGCACCCTGTTTTAAGTCAAAGGTGAAATTTCAAATTTATAAAGCATTATACATATTATCATCTAATAAAGTTCAATTTTTAATTGAACATTCTGTTTTTCCTATAAGTGCAACTACTACCTCCGTTTAGTCCGCTGCATTTTTTGTTTACATACCAGAAGATTGCAAGGTATTCATTTACAAAATAGTAACTTTGTATGATTAGGCTTTCGTCTAATGATCTGCTTGAACATTTGATTCTGGCACCAAAAATTGGCAACAATTATTAAATTATTTTAATATAACTATCTAATTATTTACCCCCGATAAAGATTAAGTGAATTGAACTTATCTTTAGTTTAAAGATATATTATTCTAAGTTATTTAACAAATAGTCAAGTTGCTGCTACACTACAATTCTCATTCTTCAAGTGAACTTCGGTGCATCTTCAGAAACCAGCATCGACCAACTTTCAATTACAACCATGTTCAACTCACAACACAACAAGAGTAAATACAATTCAGAAAAGGAAACTTTTCTTACTCCGTTATCACGTGACATAAAACGTAGTCAAAATCCCCCACTCCCCTCTCTCTCCATGTCCAATATACACAAAACAAACCCATACACCTGTGTGATTTAGAGCGAAATAGTTGTGACCCCTTGTTGAGGGATGCTGTCTTTTCAATCTCTCGCATATTAACCGAAAGCCAATGACTCACAGCAAAAGGATGTTTTCAGTTGCAAATTTCAAAAAGAACAGGAAGAAGTAAACTCTTCGTCCGCAGATTAAGGTAAAAGTATGTTGTTTTTGAACACAAATACATGTTTGCGGATAGAATAACCATAAATTATTTTTCTCCTGCAGCGAAGGTCGTTTGCACATGGAGCATTATATATATATATATATATATATATATATATATATATATATATATATATATATATATATATATATATATATAACAGACTCACCCTCAAATAAATATTAGCAATTCAAAGAAGCGTAGCGCATAAATAGGCCAATACTTTAAATGAGGATAATAAAAGTAAATTTGAATACATTTGGAAATACAATTTCTTCTAACATTTCAGTCAGTGTTCGAATTAAACTTTCGAACGAGAGGGGGATGCTTATGTATTGTTGCTGTAAATGTAGAAGGCGAAAATTTGTTACTTCTGTGATACGAGCCGGACATAAACTTTTACCGAAGGGGAATTTCCCCGGCATCCCCCGTTAATTCGAACTATGATTTTAGTTAGGGGGGCTGCAAAAAATTTAGGGGGGGCTCAGCCCGCCCTAGCCCCCCCGTAACTACGGGCCTGTCAAAATGCTTACCAGACATGCAATTTCTCGGGATATTAGAAAACATGAAAATTGCTCGGGTCAAGATGCAGGCTATACGATATATTTGGTCAAACACGTTCCAGTAGAACGACTCTAGTGCGAGTTCAATCAGCTTTCACCTTATATTTATTAGTTATTCTTTTTCAATATACAGCGGACTCTTTTTAATTCGAAATTGGATAAATCGAATTATTAAATAATTCGAACAAAAGTTTATATCACTTGAAAGCTGCATTTAAAACAATGGTAAAAAATTACGGGTAAATCGAACTTTTAAACCTCCTGTTTGGATAATTCGAAGTATTTACAGTGGAAAAATGTGCAGTGTTCGACATATTGCAAATAGTACAATGCTGGTTTTTGTTTATCTGTTACCTTATCCAGAGGCGACCGCGGGAAAGGGAAAGCTTTCTTTGTTGATACCACCTCCGCTGGACTCCCTCCAGCTGTAGAGAATCATTCAGAAGGTGGTTGGTATGCATCTCTCCTCCTTCTCAATAACCAGGAAATGTCCATCCCTTCTGTGGAAGTGTGAACGACCTTAAACCCTGTCCTCTACTAGCAAATGACTTGTACGAGACATTTTGTGCAATTCTTTTTAGCTAAACTAAAAGCAATGTCAAAATGGTAAGCATATTCGTTTGTGATCTATTGACGTGCATTATGAACAATGTCGAATTGTGGCGCGTATTCTAATTCCTTACGAAAATGTGGTGCTTTAAAGATAAGGTGCATTGCATGTTAATTAGTTTTTCATATACAGTACAGTTATTTTTTGATTTTACTTAAAAATGAGTGTTTTTGGTTAATCCGAATTTTTTTCGTGTCCCCTTGGACTTCGAATTAAAGAGATTCCACTGTATAAAGGTTATTAATACGGTAGGTCGTATTCGATTGCAGGAGGGAGATTCTGATTTTCTGTTTAGCTATCGGTCCATTTCTCACATAATTTTCGTGCTAAAAGTAGTAATCAATTCCATACCAATTAAAAAGAACGTACATTGCCCTTAAATACCGGAATGCAATCTTTTAGACTTAAATTACTGACTCTTGCGTTTCAGAATTCGACACAACTGGTATTGAGAAACAGCCCCCCATTTCTGTGCCTTCATCGCAGGATGAACTCTGCGACCAGGAACCGTGGCACCAACCTTGGCTTCCAAACCCTTCAACATCGTTGGTCCTTGGTTACAGAAGAAGAATCAGAGGATTCTTGACAATAGGAATTGCAAGTGTGGATAGACAGGAAAGGTATTTGGAGCAAACGCTAGCTTCTTTGTTAGTAAAGTCAACAGAAGTTGAAAGAGAAGGAGTGACTGTGGTTGTCTTCCTTGCAGATATGGATCCAAAAATAAGGTAAGGATTATTTATTTATTTATTTATTTATTTATTTATTATTATTATTATTATTATTATTATTATTATTATTATTATTATTATTATTATTATCATTATTATTTAAAGCTTTTTCTCCTTTGGGGCACACCAACGTACGTATCAAACTTTCGCGACACCCCTGCATTTATTATAGAAGGGCTATGTTCACATTTATGCGTGAACATAGCCAGAATGGGTCGAATTGTGGACCACTTTTTTTTTTTTTTTTTTTTTTTTTTTTTTTTTTTGCACGTTCAATGTTAAGGGAATGGAGTCCACTTTTGGACATTTTGGACATATTTCAACTTTAAGCCACAAAAACCCAAACATTGTTCAAGTAGGAATTTTTGAACAAAACTTTCATGGTTCATTAAATGAGGGTCTTAGAGAACAGAAATGTCCAAAAAATGTTTTTGAATGAATTGGAAACCCAATGTGACACCTGCGACTCAGCGAGAAACAGATGTAGTTTACAACTTTAACTTAGTACATGAACAATTACTATTTTACCAGAGTAATTATCGATCCTTTTAGATACAGGAAAAATAAATTATTAGGGAGTTAAATACTTACTTATCATAGAAATAAATAAAATATATCCGGAAGCTGAAAGGCGCTCGAGAACTCCATGAGCCACATGTAGCTACTGACAAAAAAGTTGAATAAAATTGCTAAAACCTGAAGAAAAGGAACGAAACAAAGCTTGCTACAAAGGTTTATGTGTGGCTTATAACGTGCAATGAGTATTTGTGTAAAACGTTTGAAACTAACTGTATAAGGTCAACAGGAAATCAATGTGACACCTGTAATACATTGGGGATTTGTGGGTTAAAATCCCTATCTGAACCTTTCAGAACTTAAAAGATTCATTAGGATTAGGAATTAGATTTCTGGGCTTTCGGTATCTATGGCCATGTTAGCTTTTACGTATGAGGGATGACGTCCCTCGGCGAGCAAACTATCTGGGGAAAGGGAAGGAAGGAAGGAAGCGGTCTGAGACCTATAAGTTAGATCCCACCCCAGCATTTGACTGGTGTGAATGTGGGAAACCCAGGAAAACCTCATTCAGGATGGCTGGCCTAAAGAAAGCTATTTTTATACTATTTCGACCGAGTGCCCTCACCGGGAATCGAACCCGAGACCAGATTTAGGTCAAGCTGCACGACTCCTTGTGTTCACTTTTTATAATAAGTTTTAATTAATAAAGCACTCTTTTAACTTTACAAACTTCTATAAATTATTACATTGCAAATGTAGAATTAACAGAATAAATATTATGAATCTTCATTTTCTTTCATGTTCTCTCTTGTAGTCATGGGAAAATTTCATACCCATCCCCTCCTGTTTTCTTGTATCAACAATCTGGAAATTGGAAAATAAATTGATCTTTGTTAGTGCAATGCCAGTTAGACCTACTAATATCAGGTTATTTCTCTAAACCACTCATTTGTACCAAAATACGAGAGTTGTGTCTTCATAGAAGTAGAGGAGATTGTACTGACTTTCTAACATGACTGTCGATTTGTAACAATATTTCTTTTTATGTTCTTTTCTAGAGAACAACGAAAACAACGTATCCAAAATATGTACAAGAAGGCTTTGCAATCAGGATTTCTTCAAGTGATTCAAGCGCCATTGTGCATTTATCCTGATCTAGATTTCCGCTACTCCAGGAGAACATTTGACGACCCTCCAGAGCGCGTTCGATGGCGCGCAAAGCAAGTGCTAGATTTTGCGTACCTGATGTCCTACAGCCAAAACATTTCTGAGTATTATATGGTGCTAGAAGATGACGTAATTTGTGCTGATCACTACCTCACTGCGATTCGTCAGTTTATTTCTCTCAATGCTAACAATTCTTGGGTAGTGCTACAGTTTTCTGGATTGTTAGCCATTGGACAAACGTTTCGTAACGAAGAACTTCCACGGCTTATAGAATTGCTCAAAATGTTTTATAAAGAACAACCTGTAGATTTACTTATTCAACACTTTATTCGGCTTTTAGTTCCTGATTCTGGTAAGCCAACACGAAGAATCCCTAGTTTGTTCCAACATAAAGGTTTGCATTCTACTCTCCCAAACAAGACCCAAAATCTTAAAGATAAAAGTTTCAACGTAGTTCCTCCAAGAAAGTTCCATGTGATAAACCCTTCAGCTGATCTAGTTACTAGTATGGACACATATCGCCAATATCGTCCAGAATATGCTTATAGTCCAGCTCCTGGTATGTTTTGGGGAATTGCAAAACCAGGAGATACTTTCGATATCGTATTCCCACATGCTCTTATACTTAAAAGAGTTGCTATAGAGACTGGAGATACCAAAAGAAAACCTCCAGATAGACTAACAGATGGTGAACTACAAGCAAGTGATGTATTCTTGTCATTTGAGAGTCCGGCACGTATTATTTGCAAAGGATTCGTCACATTGGCCCCTTTTATTGATGGTAAAGTGGACGTGAAGAATCTGGAAAATGTCTTCCCTACTGGCGTACAATGTTTAAGAATTCAAGTTGGTAAGAATCAGAAATCGTGGGTAATAGTGACTGAAATAGCGATTTTCTTAAATTCAAGTGAAGCACAAGGTACATAATAGGGTTGTGAATTTAGGTTTTAATGAAAAAATGTAAATATTGAGAGTTCTGAGCCGAAGTGGGTGGTTTCTACCCGAAAACAAAACTGATTTTAGCTGCGCACATTATTTTCTTTTGTAAAGAAATACATTCACACAATGAAAGTCTTGACGCTAAATTGCAGAGTTAGTTAACATGAGAAGTATTGTTCATATTTCAGTAATGATGGTTGGCGTTAAAGTAATAACTGTGTGATATGAGCCATACTCCTTGTGTTACATATTATTTCAGTGTTGCCAATAGAAACTTTCAGAAAGTAACTAAATGACGCACAGAAAGTAACGAAATGACTATTCTTACCTAAAATTAAAGCTTTCTAACTAATATAGTTTATCGATAAAGTAAGCAAGACATTTCATAACTTTAGTGAACTAACTTAAAATATACTATAATATCCTATGAGATATTCTCAAATCAAACGTTTTGATTCCTCACTGACTGGAAGTACTAAAAATATCTTGATTTTTTTTTTATTCGCTTCCAATTCTTGCGGAAATGCTGGCTATATTTTGGTTGTATTACTAGTGTAGTACAACTCTAAAAATACAAAGCCGAAGCTAAGAGTACTACTCGAAAGAAATCATATACAAATTCCCTACAGAAAAAAAACAAAATGTTCCTTAACCTCGATTTCCCTTGAGATCGTGACACAGGTAAGGATGATACAAGTAAGACATCTAACTTACTCTGATGTGAAAATGTATGTGCTACTGCAAGCAGAAGGATTGGAAGGAACCTACACTTAGCTGCAATAAACATTTTTCCAAAAAAGAAATTTTAAACTGAAAAGATATTCAACTACTACTAAGAACAATGTCTAGGAATTGGTAATTATGGATGTAGAATTGGCTAAGATTATAGATAATAGCTAGGCCACACTTTTTCTAATTAATCAGCATACGAAAATGGCTATGTTTAGCCATAAGATGTCTAAATTAGCAACATCACTATAGCTTAATAATTGTGAAACTGTAAAACACTTAAATGATTTGCTGCAAACTTACTGAAAAAATTTACAGTGTAATAATATATCGTAGAACATCTTAACACATGCCCTTAGCAGAGAGATTCAACGATTTGTTACTAATAATGAAATAAAATACATTTTTTTACGCAAATGCTACAGCAGCGACATCCATACAAATCTTGACTATCACATAATGTTCCTGACTTGTTTGGTAACTTTACAATCGTTTAAGTAAATCTTCTGGAAGTATTATTAAAATCTTCTGCAAAATATGATAGTTTAAAAAAGTCTATTTGTATTTATGTGCTTTATAAGCAGCAAAGTTGTATATGAAAAGACTTTGATTAAATTGAGATCTGATTTTTTTTTTTTTTTTTTAAGTGAGTTTTGATGTTCTACAGCTGTTGAGATGCTACTTCAAATTCTGTAGATCTTGTTTATATCGACTCGCTGCTGGCACGTAAATACGCATATTTTAAAGAAATAAATCTTCGTAGTTTAAAATAAATACAATCGTTATCTTGAAATAAATATGAACAATCTCAATTGACAGAAATCTGGCCATTCACCTCTCGTTTGAGATGTTATAATTTTGAATGAAAACAGGTTATATGTTATTTGATCAAAGAACGTTTCCAGTTGTTAGATATGGATAAGAATACAAAGCTTTGCAAATTGGAATGACTGGTCATATTTTAAACAAATGCACAGCAATAAATTCATTATGTAGCCATCTGATAGACAGGTAGAATATGTGTGTTACTAAGCAGTATAGGCTTATATTTTATGGAAAATGTATTTGCTATTATCGAGTGTGTGAAATGTGTGTGTGTGTGTGTGTCAACGTCCATATATATATTGTCCAAATGAATTAATGCATCTCATTTATCTTTTTAGTAAATTTCACATCAGCTCTAAATTATCATTAAGTAATATACATCATTTTCGAAGACTTATTCAAGCAATGGTTTCCAACTGGTGTGTCGCACAGTCCCATAGAGTGTATCAGGAAACTTAAAAATCATGAAGCATTTATAATAATTTGGTAAAATCAATTTTGAGACAGATTCTAATAACCAACGCAAACAGAAGCAGCAGCAGTGCTCAGTATTACACAGAGTCAATACTTCATAGAAACTTATAAGTATTACATTATTATTATTATTATTATTATTATTATTATTATTATTATTATTATTATTATTATTATTATTATTATTATTATTATTATTATTATTATTATAACAAACAAGTGCATTGAGATGAGGTGTGCGTTCACAGTAAAATGTGTAGCCAATCAAAAAAAAAAAAAGTTGGGAACCATTGTATTTAAGTTAAATTGAATTGCTTTTGTAACCTTAGAAGGACATATAGCAGGTCCAACAGAAGTAAAAGGTAGGCTAATCAACTGCCAACGTTTTGGCCCCTACGCTGTAATTGATCGCAGTAAATTTGAGATGCCTTGGTAAAGCTCAATATTTTTATGATAATTTTATAGATAAACATGTATATAATATTGAGATTATTATGCTAAACTACAATTTTAAGAACAGTTGGTAACTTTGCTAATGAAAAAAAAAAAACTTTACTGTTGATTTATACAAGTTACAATCAACATAACATATCTAAGCATAAGTTGCCGTATTCTTACGGACAAAAGCTGAAAAAATTAGAAGAAAATTATATTTGTATGACACATTTATTATTTGTAAACATTTATTTTTCGCAGCCTTTAAATTTTGTTCAAGATAGATTCTACACATGCAATATCATTGTAATATTGTGTACAAGTATAATACAGAAGAAATAATATATGAACTTTTGCTATATATGTATGTGAAATAGTATTATGAAACTAATATACGTACTTTATATTCTAGTGTATACATAGGTACAGATACACTTTACAAACAACATGATAATCATAGACTAACTATAACAGGTGCCGGATGTTTATACAGGCAGCACTGGGAAAAGCCATTTCCTTGTACTGAGAAAAACGAATAGTTTATGAGATGTAAGAAAATTTATCTGACAGCCTGTACAGGGTTATTAGCCGTCCTGTGTATCCTGGGACGTGTCCTGTATTTCACAATCTACCAAGGTATATTCCTGTCCTGTTATACAAGGATATATCCTAGACGATCTGTACAAAGGTTATTTATAGTGGAGGTATATGGCAACTGTGGTGAACTCATTCGTATAGTTAATAAATAGATATAACGTGTAATTCGATACAAACAAATAGAATTATAACTTTACTACGCAATTTGCTACAGTTTATATAATCTATTTTAGTTACTATAAAAATCAAGTGTTTGTTGACGATCAGTATCAATGGTGTCACAAAAGGTGGATAAAAGCTAACTGGTTCCGTCACCAGGGATGAACACAGGGGTTGGGTCCTGGAACAACCCGAAATCCTAACTTTTTTTGTAAACTTAGTCTAATTTTAGGGGTAATTTTACAAATTTTAATATAATTTATCTTCATATTTAATCTGGACCCCCGAAAAGTTTCGAACCGCTCAAAATAATTCCAGCGTACATGCTTATCCGCCATCATCTCTGACAACACTTCTTTCGATAGGTTCCAAAGAAATGTGCTACATAGAGAACTTACAGTGGATACGGTTTGCTTTAATCTATAAACATTACAATCTGTAAACAAAAGAGATAAAACACTTTTTCCCCCAGTTTCCGAAACAAGACACTTCAAAAAAATAAATAGTTTATGAAAACAAGATATAAATCATATGCGTACTAGTTTGTGTTTCTTTTAGTTTTTCTTTTTTAACCACCATTCACAATGTTTGCTTACCAAGTATGAAACTTTTCGAACCTTGCATTTTTCTTCTCACTGGAAGTGACGAAATTACTTACTTCATCGATATAATTCGGCATCAGCAATCATATGCTACCACAAATGGTTTAATGAGCTTATTGACATGGGTAATCAGAAAATTCGAGGAAAAATACATTTAAAATCTATATAAATAAAAAAAAAAGTAACGATCTTCAACAGCTAATTTCTCTTAGACTGCTACACCGCCGATAATTTTTGGTACATAAATTTACCCTGGTGTAACTTAGGTTTGCAGCGTAAAGGTAAGGATGAGATGGGGGGGGGGAAGACATCTAAAAATAATGAGAAATGACCTATATTAATGTCCAGTTCATAGCTTTCGGGGGTTGCAGGGATAAATAATGGAACTCTTGATGTTGTTTATGTGGAATTGCAGCCTCCATCGGTATGGGAGTGGGAACAAAAGAGATGATACTAAAAATAACCGGAAACGACCGATATTGGTATCCAATCCATTAGTTTTGTGGTCGCTGAGATGAATAGTGACACCCTCAATACCGTTTAAGCCCAAATTCATCTCCATGCGTATCCTAACGAGGGAAGAGATTCGAATACTTTCCATAAACATATTCTACCGTACGAAAAGTGAGTTTTTACAATTAGTTCCAGGATAAAATGCGACTGGATAATTTGTTGCTATATAGATCAAATTGAGCAACCACAAGAGCGTGAAAGAACATACGAATATCAAAGCATTTCTAACAACAAAACATTCTATTGTGAAAGGTTGGGAAATATTGATTGCTCAAGTACAAACAACTAACAAAAAACACAAGTCCAAAGGAAGATCGATGAAATAATAACACTGACAATTCTAATGGAATATATAGGTATATTACTTGTATGTGGTTTGCATGCGCACCACTGACGCGGGAGACCTGCGTTCGATTTTTGTTGAGTTCATGCGGTTCAGAATTCCCGTAAAGTTGTGGATCTATGTCTTATAAGCCTCAGTGTTGAAACGAACATAAACTTCGAATCAACCGTGTTATTATCTGTACCAGTGGCGTATTTAGGGGCTGGCTTCCGGGCTTAAGCCCCCCCCCCCGAAATCTTACTTAGTGTAGTAAAGTAAATTAAACATCTTGCAGAATTTTCACATTTCCAGGCAAAGCCCCCCCCGAAAGTTAGCAAAGCCCCTCCCGAAACAAAATCGTAAATACGCCACTGATCTGTACCCTGAGAACTGTTATTTATCTACTTGAGTATTGTACGATGTAATCACATCACAGTCCCTCTATATCAATTTAATTTATCTAAATTGTACTATTTCCGTGTCATGTTGATGTAATTCAGTATTTTGGGAAACCACACACTAAATTAGGATAAGGCACAAACAGTAAATTAAATATATACCATTTCGAAAGCTGTAAAGTTTCATATACTTGAGAAAAAGAGTTCTTTTTTTCGATGTATTACACGGAAGTCGAATTGACGTTTGGTGTGAGTCAAAACAGAACGCGACACATTATCACCAAACCTCCGGTGAGCGAACATTACATGTTCACTAAGTTCTCATATCACTAACGACATACAGCATGTCTGTAAAAGTAAAATTTCCCCATTATAGATTTGGCAACATTCCAATAAGTGGGTTAACTGACGTGGCTGCCTTGCAGAATGCCACCCTCTTCCCCAATTATGTATTTTTTTAAATTTTAGTGAGTAATTCAAGGGCATTTTAGATCAAAATTTTAAAAAGGAAGCCAGACATGATCTGTTAAATGTTGTTACATGTCTAATAGTTAGTTTCAAGACCTTTCATATAATGTATACATTTGTGTGCCTAGAAATAATGACATCACAAATTGTGTACCCAAATTTCTGGTCTATAAAAATAGTCTAGAAACAGCCTATAGCTTACTATTTAATAGCAAATTAGTTAATAGGTATAAGGTTAATTAGGAGTACAATATTGATAGAAAGGGAAAAGAATGAAATGAGATGTGTATGAACAAAAAACTGCCTTACAAAGTGAGGAATTTTCTTTATGTATAAAAATCGTACAAGCAATAGTGCGGAAAACTTAAACCTTTTCAAGTATGTTCATCGACTCACATCTATGCTATTCCTTCAGTAGAAGTTTTCTACTTTACGTCCATAGAAATATGTGTCCATAAGATACATGAGATGAACTTGAAACAAACGAAAGACACACTGCACTTCCAGATTTATGACAATTTAATTCTATCTAACAATAACAATATAGAGTTTCTGTTAAGAAAGACAGGTGGCTTTAACATGAGTGTAGAAAACAAATCAGGATCATACAGGATTTGATTAATCATCTAATGCAGTACGGGTTGACAATAAAATAAATTAAAATCTGTATAAAATAAGTTAATATTAAGAGAAATAAATTAAATGTATTGCTTAAACCACTTAAACCTTCAAGAGACATTGGTAATGGAAATGTTGATTACTATTAGAAACACTTAGGAAACAAAAACAAAATTCTTAAAATTTAACTTTACTTATTAACAATAATAGAAAATAGATAGTTTTGAGGAAGTGTATCATAGTTTTAGTCATAGATTTCAATTTAACATTGTCCTAGCATGATCACTTTCAATGTCTAGTATTATAATTAAATTTTGCAAAGATTGTACTGAGAGAATAAAATTGGCGGCAAAATGTTATTTAGAATTTCAGTTTAGAGTGACTGAGGTGGCATTTTAAGTCATTTTAAAGCTCTTTATACCAAGTTTATTCTTTTACTACAATTTCTTCTGTGTAAGGCCTTAAAGATTGGAATGCATTTTACTCTTCAAGAATACATCTATTTACACATTTTCTTATTATCTATGCACATATATTTGTTTGATTTTTCATAATACTTACTTATTGAGCCGTAGAACAATGCCATGCCATAGAATATGCTAAAATTTAGAATTTAGTGAAAAGTTATCATATGGTACTTTAATCTTTTCATCAAGACAGAACAATATTTTCCTTAGTAGGCAAGTTATTTGCAGTGTGTCTTGAATAGAGTAGTTTCGTATTCGAATCATCAAACAATAAATTCTTCAAAAATTCAAATAAATAGCGTTAGTCTAGTTATTGTTTGAACAATTCATTCGAATTACAGCACTTAAAATAATATTTTCACAAGAGAAAATACATCCTTTTGTAACACACACATATATAACTAATATTGCGGTTCACGTTCGTTTAAATTACTATAATAATCACCAAAACTTGCCACGATATTTATTTCAATAAATTAAACTATTTTTTTATTCCTTTTAAACTTTATATTTCCTTAATACTTACCATTCATTTCGCAGAAATTAAAAACACACTTCAATCAACTATGGCTTCCTCACTTATTATATCTTTAACAGCATAGATAAAACAAGTTGAAACAAGTCTAGCCACAAGATTTGTTATCATAATGTACCGGACTATTGTCCTTGTTGCCTGTAACTAAATATACATAAATATTATCGTTGCACTTTCAGTATTATCTTTTATCCCCCCACACTAATTCGATAACCTACCGTACATTACTGATTAGTATGAATACACCACTAGAAGGAATACAATATTGATAGAAAGGGAAAAAGAAAAGAAATGAAATGTGTATAAACAAAAACTGCCTTACAAAATGAGGAATATATTTTCTTTATGTATAGAAATCATACAAGCATTGTACAATAATCAAATATGTTTGATTGAAATTTTTTTTGTAACCCAAATTAAGTATGATTGTTTCTTTAAATAAAAATACTTGTATTGTATTGTGCTAACTGCATGTCCAAAATTATGAGAGTTTGTGATTTTTAAACTAATAGATACAGTAAAACTCTTTCTAAGTTGGACTCAACAGTTCCAATGAAAACTATTGTATTACAGAAGTTTTCGACAATGCAGCTTAAGAGGTCTAATCACTGCGAGATTAAAATGCCGCTGATTTACAGTAATTATGTGATGTCTTCAAATAGATTAAAGATAATCGAAATGTGGAACAAGAGCGCAGTAGACAATATTATCTTGCATGAGGTACCGTTAACACGGGTCACCTATAGTACCTTTCCGTTTGCAGCCATTTATAAACGCGAAAATAAATGCCGATTTTCTAAATGGCTGGATATCGAAAGCAGATAAGTGAGTGGCAATAACGGTATCTGATGTAAAATAATATTGTGTAGCGCGCTCTTGTTCCACATGTCGATTATCTTTTATTTATTTAAAGATATCACATAATTACTGTAAAATTAGCGGTATTTTAATTTCGCCGTGATGGGTCCTCTTAAGAAGTGGAGGCTCTCAATGAAAGTCATATTGATAAGAATTGCAATTTATTTTGCTACAAGCTAAGGGAAAGAAATTTTCCTAATACCCTAATGCTTGAGAACAAATTTAGAAAACCAGGAAAATTCGTTCGTCTTGTGGCAATAAAATGGTAATCTGTAAGAATATGACTTTTCTTGTGAGTCACCACTAAGCTTAAGTATGCATAGCTTTTTTTTTTTTTTTTTTTAAAAAAAAATAATGTATATTATTACTAATGTATGTATAATGATAAGGAGATATATAACTTCCAAGAGTGGTTAACTGCAAGAGTTTTACTGTATTCCATGACAGCTTATAATATAGTTAGCTGAACCATCAAATGACATATCTAGAAGATGATGATGAAGTTGTTAACCTAACAAAGTGTAAAGAATACACATATACAATAATAGTAAGATTTTTATTGCTGGTTTTAAGGGTGATTTTGACTACACAATCCAAGATAGGTTTTGTATGTATTTGCGACATGATTTTTGAATGGCATTATACTGTACATATGATTCTTTTTGTCAATTAAAAGCTGTTTTTTTGTTAAAATGTCTTTTTTTTTTATTTAGACACTGATTATTCCAATACAAAATAAATTTATTGTTCTTGTGCTCAGTTTTACCAATCGAGGATTAAAGTCAGACAAGATAATCCGTTTACAGGGTCGAATCCAGGTGTATTTGAGGAGGGTGCACCAATAACTACCAAAATAACCAGTCTCATTGGAACTCTTCAAAGTGGCAAGAGACAACATTCTTTACACCTGACAACGCTGATACATACAACGCAGGGGGGGGGGATATTTTAAAGAGGGTTGCAAGTGATGTACAGGAAAATGTTTATGAAATGAAAGTAATGGGGTCCTTTATATATCTAGCTCTCTCTTTCAGCTACAAAATATCGCCAGTTTTGGGGTTGAATATATGCTATATGGTAATTTATGGACCTAATAGATATCTAAATACGTTTACACATCAAATATGTATATTATTAACTTACATATTGATCAACTTACACCATTTACAACACATTGCAAAATTCTTTAGAAACAAAATACAAACTCATAATCTAGTCTCTGGAAGCTCTCAATGACATGAAATAATAAGAGGTGTCAATATATTACGCAACCTGCTAATAATTATACAAGGCAAGTCAAAATGATAAACCTGATTTCAGAAAGTTATTGTGGAATCTAAGAAACATATGCTATTGTGAGACATGCGTTTCAAACGGTTAACTTTCAAAGTTTAGTTTTCACGCAGTATTTCCAATTTCTACCGCTAGGAGTCAGCAGCAAGCAGTTAAGGAAAATGCCTTCGAATGGAAGGAAGATCTTCTGTGTGCTTCATTATTATGCATACAAATCTGTGATTAGATGTACACATGACTTGGCTCCATGCGATTTCTTCATGTGGGGTTTTGTAAAGGAGCATGTTTTCGTACCAGTACTTCTAACAACATTGGATGTTCTGCGTGTCCGCATCACAGCAGCCACTGCTGATAATAACCGCAACATACTGGAAAAGGTTTGGCAGGATATAGGACAAATTTTGTCCTCTCCTGCGAAAAATCCTGTGGATGTATTTTTTTAATCAAGTCAGGAAAACTGAATGTATACTAGTGCGTACTGAATAGGTGGCTGCTTATGAAGATTTGTTTTCAAACTCAAATAATCAAATGGAAAATATGTCATCCATCTTCCATCAGTTCCTTAAAGTTTGTGATCGTCTCGTTATCATTTCATTTTGTCTGCAGTCGATAACGATTTCAAGCCGATTATGCCTTTCATAAGTAGCTCCCTACGATGTTCTCACTGGCGTACATTAGGTTTTCCTGACTTGAATTCTTTTCAAAAGGATACAGCTGCTAAAAAACCATTGAACCAACGAATTCATATCAACGTGCATTACGTCGTACAAATATAAGTTATGGAAACATAGACTTCACCATTGTATTTTGGTAATATCTTAGCTCAATTACATATATTACATGACCCTCTTCCTATTTTAAAAAAATCAAGCGAGGTACAAGATGGCCGACTTGAAGATGGCGGCCATGATAAGCGTACCCCCAAGAAGATTTCTACTTTCTCCCGTTGTCGGTTAGTGAGCTTTTGTTTTTCATCCCTTTATCCGTTTTACAAGTAAAATGAAATTTTCAAACTTGATAATATTGTTATGGCTTATTCTGATAAATCAGGCTTTTGGCCACTGCGGCCGTCTTTATGGACGGAAGCACTTTAAATTTTGCTTACGCTCGTTTCTTGATATTCTACACTTCTTTGCAAAGTTTGGTCAAGAAACTAGATTTCGACATCGATAGGTTTACTTGTAAGGAGAGAAAACTGAAATATTGGTACAGAACCTTCTTGAAAAATTGCAAGGGTGAAATATGTATTTTAAATTCATTCACTGTATTTCCATTTGAGTTATTTCTTTGAAAAATTATTTGCTCTTTGAAAAAGTAAGTAATGAACAGGGTGAGCGTTTTCATGAGAACATTTTGCAAGATGGAAAAATGTTATAAAGGCAAATGGGTATAATCAGTAGACCAGCAGAGAGAGGGCAAATATATATATATACAGGGTGCGGCACATAAAACCGGCCCGTAAAGTGAACACATAAAATGAAATGTAATGTATTGAATATGACTACTCACCTTCACCGCAGCCTTCACAGCAGGTGCTGAAAGTGTCCTCCGCCCACTTCAACACACATGTGAGCACGATTGAGGAGATTCATATATACCCTTGTCAGTTCTTGTGTTGTAATGCTATTGGTGACATCCTGGATCCTGGTCTTGAGTTCTTCAATTGTATGTGGATTTGTTTCGTATACTCTTCCCTTTAACAGTCCCCATAAGTAAAAGTCACACGTGGACAAGTCTGGTGACCGAGGAGGCCACAAGCCTTTGCTGATTGTCCTCTCTGGTGTAAACATCTCATGCACAAGGGACAATGATGCAGCTGATGTGTGGCATGTTGCACCGTCCTGCTGAAAGTAACATAACTGACGCTCCTCTTCGGTCAAGTGTGTATAAATCTCCTCCAGGATTCCCATATACACGTCACTGTTCACTGTCGTCTCAAAGAATATGGGCCCAATAACGCGTGTGGCGGAAATGGCACACCAAACACCAATCTTCTCATCATGCAAGGGTACCTGGTGGATTGCGTGTGGATTTTCTGTCGACCAATACCGGTTGTTTTGGGAATTTACGTACCCAGACAGGTGGAACCACGCCTCGTCACTCATGATGAGCATTAGTGGATCCAAGAAACCACTGGCAACATTGCTCAACAGCCATGAACAGAAATGCACCCTCTTCTGCAGGTCAGGCTCCTTCAGTTCTTGCACAACACTTATCCGGTACGGTTTTAATATCAGTCCCCTTAAAACACGTCTGCAACTTCTCTTACTCGCATGAACCTGTTGACTCAATCTCCTGGTTGACTTTCGAGGACTTCTTGTCATTATCTGCTCCACCTGCATCTTTAATTCAGGTGTGCCGACAGATAGTCGTCTGTTCCTGGGAGCATTTTGAACCGATCCTGTACGCAGCCATTTTTCAATCAATTCCTGAATTGTGCTTTTTGCTGGCACAGAACGTCCTGGAAATTTCTCCCGAAACAAATTTTTTGTTTTCACAAAAGATCCAGTGAGAATGAACCCTTCAACAATGGCAACACGCTCGGGTATCGAATACGGCATTATCACACACTGACACTCACCCGGCTTAACACAACGAGGCATTTTTCTCAACTGGTTTCGACAAGTTTCACTGGCTGCGGCTGCACGTGACTGCTGCAGGTCACGTAAGTCGACCCGACCTCGACACGCCATCTCTTGGTAGGAAGGTAGATTATTTAAGTGTTGCCAAAAACACAATATACCAGAATATTACGACGGGCCGGTTTTACGTGCCGCACCCTGTATATATATATGCTCGGATCCAGGGGGCTATAGGAGCTGTAGCCTTCCTTCACGCTCAGTTATACACTGAATAAAATAGGCTTTAATCCTGCTTTACACTGGATAAAGCTGCAACCTATGGTTTAGTCCTACTCTTGATCATATCCTGGACCCGCCACTGCATATATATATATATATATATATATATATATATATATATATGTGTGTGTGTGTGTGTGTGTGTGTGTGTGTGTATTATGTATGTATGTATGTACATATATTGTGTTGGTTTGGTTCTACATACCTTGGCATTGGTGCAAGTTAGTTGTAAACCTGGGGCCCCACAAAATGTTCCCAATCGGGCCCCGCACTACCTAAGGCTAGCCCTGAGTATACAATGGACCTTCCAAAATTTTCAAAGGTATATATCTTATGTACGGTAAGTCATTTTTGACATTTTACTTTTAACTCCTTCCCTTTCTTGCAAATGGAGTTGAACTTGCGCTTTAAGGGCATTGGATGCGTCACTATCCATTTCACGGACCCCGGAAACTAGGATTGAACACTAATATGGCTCGTTTCGGATTATTCTTCCATGACTTCCCTTCAGCTCCCAGCTTTGCGATGTCTTATTCCCACAGTATTTGTTTCATATCGTAAGTCATGTTTCTTCCAAGTTTGGTTGAAATTGCATCAGGTTTTCAAGTGTTACGCTGGAATATACATTCATACACATCCTTATTAACACTTGCATGGACATGAATGTAAAAGTAAATGCAGAGAAAATTAAATACATGGAAATCGTCGGGATCGTAATACTGCAAATTATAGATGCGTTAAATTTTAAACAATTCTTTTCAATATCTAGGATCACTATTAACAGACCAAAAGCATATCCACAAAGAAATTAAAAATCGACTTAAAGCAGGAAATTCGTACTATTATTATGTTCAAAATCTTTTGTCGAGGAATTTGAAACTTAAAAAAATTTTTTTTAAATCATGCCTGTGTCCTGTATGGTTGCGAAACATGCAGATTCAAAGTATCTGAGAATAAAATCCTGAGATCAGAACGTTCACACATACATACATTTTTATATAAATAGATAGATTGATTGAAGATTGCAACAAAAGTAATGTAGGCCTAGTTTAATATTAACTATTCACCTTCTCTTCTACCTTGAAGAAAATTTTACCGTCCAGTTTTATTTATTTATTTATTAGGTCCAGATCACAGTGGTATTTTGCATCAGTAGTATTTTCCAGGAATTTAGGGCGATTCTCTGGCAAGTGGTCCATTGTCACTAAATTTTCAAAATTAATTTAAAACTATGATGTTTATGTTTTTCTATTAAGAAATAGTGTAACTATATACCGAGACATTTAAAATCTTTTTGTAAAATACATTTACTAGGTTTTGACCACATAAACTTTATCTGTTCTACACCATGCTCAATACTGGTCACATATCCCAATTTTCAAATAATTTTCAAACTAAATTCTAAATCTGTAATTTATATGAACAATAGCAAAAAATATAAAGTGGACCTTTGGCAAACATTTGACAGTTTTGTTTTAATTAGTGTTTTATTCTGGCAGGCAAAAATCGTATTTTTCTCATGTCATGTTTCGCTGTCCCGTGCGTAACGGAAAACATGTATTTTTCGTCTTTCCTTTGTAATTGCAGAGGATACAGTATTGAAACTTTTGCTTCAAAGTAGAATTATTATTAGCCTGTTAGTGGTACTTATTAAATTTGTTTATTATCCTCCTTATGTATATTATGAGGTATAGAAATGTTGTCCCGTGCGTAACGTTACGCACGGGACATTTACAGATTTATCCAAGAAAGTGAATAAAATTAAGTTATTAAGATTTCAACACATGTTTATTGTTATTGAGATTAAACAATGAAGAATAAACTTTTATATTAACTCAAAGAAACATGAATTTGCTGAGAGAAACTAAATCAAATATAACTAAACATAACTACCAAAAACGTTTACGTTAAGTTACATAGAAACATTTACCACGAGGCTTAAAAACAAATTATTATGATAAATCGCATTTTTTTCTTTTCATTAGAAAGGTAGGTATCTAGGTTGGTTTGACAGTTTTGTAGGGAACAAATGGATTCGCAACTTTTTACCATATTCTTTCACCCTTTATCAGAAAATTAGGTGCTTGAAGTATATTTAAAACTTGATCGAATGAGACATAAAATGTGTTCTTTTCTTCGAAACAAAACTTGGTACAACTATTGTTCATGCATTTCAGATTTGTTACTCGAATGTCTCCATCTTCTTCTACACCACTTTCAGACACACATACATACCGATATTTAATGCTATTTCTGGAAGAACCACAATCAAATTTCACTAGGAGAAATACACGTGCTCTAATATTGTCCATTCTGAGCCCGACAGTTGAAGGGTTGGAATATCATTATGAACATCGTCTTCAAAGTTGTATTCTGAATTAATGTCGCTCTTATCACTTGGTGAATATATCATTTTGTACACTGGCACTCTTTTCGTTTTCCTTGAACCAATCTAACTTGAATTACCTTGTTCTTCTTCACATTTTAGAGTGTTTTCCTCTTCTAAATGGCCAACAACGAAACAATGCAGAATGAGTTTCGCAAAAGGGACGTGAGAGGAAAAGAGTTAATCTTTTAACTTGCCTATAACGCTGCATCCTCACTTCATTTTTCAGTCTCACCTTGTTGCTATGTTTAAGCCTATATTTTCCAGCCCTTTCAGCTCCACTCATTGCTTTTTGTTGATCGATTCAGTTCATCACTGACAATATTACTTGGAACAGATTTACTTGCCTGTGCATCCATATTATTTACTTAAAAACTCACACTAAAGCAAATCTTCACTGTAGTGAAGTAACAAACAATCATACCAAATAATCAAAAACCAACTGTTTCCCTTCAATTCACTTTCTCGCATTTCACCTGACAATGACAGCGTTCAAACGACTCAACGTTTGGTAGGTAGCACAGAGGATCAAGCAGCTCAACAGTTGTACACAGTGTTGCCACAGTCCTAGCTCTGGAGTGGGCTGAAAAATAGTACCAAATTGAAACAAAAAGGGCTGAATTCATTTTTTGTCAAAAAGTAAAATATTTTTCCCCACGTATTATCATCCCTGATCTAACTTTAGGCCTATACATAAAGTTCGTTACAGCGCGTCGATATAGATATCTAAAACACAGAAATGTTTGAGTATTTTTATATTCGTTAATATGGCGTCACTAGTAAGCAACTTAGCCAGCAACTACGTCAATGTATTTTTTCGTGCTATACCATGCCGTTGGGGGGGGGGAAGGCTGGCGTCGGAGTAAGAGGCCGCAAAATTCGGAAAGAAAATATATATATATAATTGAAGGAAAAACTAAGATAAAGTGCTCAAAATCAAGGAAGACCGGGGTTTACTTTTAAACATTGTATTACGTTTCGCGCCAACCATAGTGGCGCTTTGCGGTTGGTCTATCGACCTCAGTCATATGTCCGGGGGCGCCGTCGTACTTTTCGCCCAGGCGCTGATTTTCCATGGTACGGCACTGGTGCTATTATTGTTTTGATGCAGAATCTTTTCAACGACACATAAATTATAGACTTACTTAAACACCCGGTGGTATTCATCAGAATATGCAACATTTGATTCAATGTGTGTGTACTTAAAAAAAAAAAAAAAAAGATTTCAAGCTAAAATATCCACCACACTGATTCTTTCTCGTCTCCTTCCTGCGCGGCGCAGATGCGCCCGTCTGGCGTCATTTGTTTCCCGGTATAGTTCGAATTATGAATTTTCCACATAAAGTTTGTACCGTTAGGGTATGTTGATCTGTGTTTGTAGCGTTATGTGGTGCAACGTCACAGAATGAATGATCACCAGCATTTCTTAAGAGTCCAACACAATATGAGTAACGTGAACTTTTGAAAATGTGACAATATTTGTTAAATGGTGCTGAATTGGATAGAATTGTACCAACTTTTTCACAAAAGGGGCTAAAAATGCCAGCGTGGTACCAACGGGCCGATGAATGACAAGAAGGGCTGAATCTGGTACAATTGTACCAAGTGTGGCAACACTGGTTGTACAACATTATGTGGTTTGAACGCCACCAATTAGCACTCAGACAAATACCCTAAAGACATGGTAATAACACTAAGCGAGTTGTCTAGCAAAATTCGACTTCGATACTTTGGAATGTAATTTAATGCATTTAAATTAAATTATGGATGCAAATTTTTTGTGCTTGTTACTGTCCAAATGTTAGTCTTAAAATATCAATCTCTTTAGTAAGGATATTGCATAATAACAGTCTTAGAACAGCCAAACAATTGCATGGTTATTTTTCTGTCCCGTGCGTAACGGTGAGTCGAGAAAGAAAACATAATGTGAAGCTAATTAAATTCTATTTTCCAATTTTCAAATATAATGCACAGTAAGGAGAATGAATGTAAAACATAAGTGATGGCATATACAATGAAAATGCTGCCATAAATCGCAGAGAATATCCAATGAAATTGAGATTGTCAAATGAGCTTTTTGTCTGAGTCCCGTGCGTAACGCTTAATTTTGGCTTATAACTCAAATCTGCAATTGTTTTGTGTGTTTCATTTTATTTAACTATACACTAATAATTTTCCCCCTAATTTTGACATGCTTTTTACTTTATTTGAAAATACATTTTTGTTTAAAAAAGCAGTTTTTGTGTACGAATGTCCCGTGCGTCACGCTGAGAATCGCCCTTTAAGGGTTTAAAAAAGAAACATGGAAAATTGTAGAGTATAGTCGAATCTTATGTCTAGAAAAATTGGATTTTCTGATTGTCCTGGCTGGCATCACTGAGCAACACCAGAAGAAGAATTGAAATGTGAACGCGCGTGCCTTAAATCAATATTTGTCAATATAAAAATCAGAATAAAACCGCAATGAAAGCAGTTAGCAGACAACAAAACGTCTCCTGGTTAGTACATAATATTCAACATCATATATTCATGTAATAGTAAAATTCTGTAAAAATCGGTATATACATATCTATACATAAATATGTTGCCTATATCGTGCAGGTCAAGTTTTGCGCACCTTTCGAAACTTGTCGAAAAATTGAATTTAGATTAAATCTTAAAAGTTTTACATCTCACGTTTATGCCGGATGGGTTAAACAAAACAATGATGATGAGAAGTGAATAAAATGATAGAATAAAAAAAGTGGAAGAACCGCGGAGAAAACCCACCCACACGGTGTTTGTCCACCACAAAGCTCTTGGCGCGAACGAAACAGTTGACAAATTGTAATTCTTTCATTGATTTCCTTCTTAATGTTCTCCCAAGATACCAACACGACATTACCCCATAGATAAAATTGAATGGGCCACCAGGAGTTACTGTGGGAAATTATAATTCTTTTTTACAATTTACGTATAAATACAGCGTCCGAATGTATGGCATAAAAACTACAGTGCAGAAACCAAAGCAACCTGTGCTAGGTGGCTACTAAAAACTCGGTGCTATCTAACCGAGTAAGAACGGCCAAAGCTGTTGAGCCCGTGTGATAGTGTGGGGGTGTATCTGAGTGTCTGGACGCTGGGCATACGCGTATGCAAGGGTATGAAACAAGTAGGTTTTGACAATGCAATACGAATTTCAATAGCACTTGTGGTTTCACCGCTCCATTTGTAAACATAAAATGCAGCTTCTGTACACTGTGAAGAAATGCACTGCTGGTGGAAAATAGTATCTAATACCTTAGCTTCACCCTTCGTTAATAGTTATTTATTTGCTGATGATCTCAATATTTGTGTTAACTCACGACAAAAAGACTCAGTTCAGTCTATAATTAACATCACCTCAGATATTATTAAAGAATGGTGTACTTCCAACTTGCTTTGTATTAACTCTGATAAGATCAAAGACTTGGTGCTTACCTACAATAACAAAAATTCGAATGCAGAACTTAAAAAATATTCCGCTCCTTTTTTGGGGTTTTTAATTGATAATCATTTGAACTGGGACGACCATATCCTTAAGGTAGAATCTAGAGCTAGTAAAGGAGTTTATCTAATTCGTAGATTGAGGTTGTGCGTAAGTTTAAAGGTACTTAACTTAAAACTGTTTATTATGCGCAAATTCACAGTCATTTAAGTTATGGAACGATACTTTGGGGTCATCAGTCCTCCATTAAAAGCCTATTGAAAATACAAAAGATATGTGTAAGATTAATGCTCGGTCTCCCTAGTCGTGCACATTGTAGGTCAAGTTTCGTTAAATTAGGAATTATGACAGTACCTGCAATTTTCATATACCAATGTTTGCTTTACATTAAGGAAAACAATCATATTTACAATGAGTTAGGGTACTCTCATACTTATCAAACTAGAAACAGAAACTGTTTAGGATTATTTAGATGTGAATATAGTAAGACACAAAAGACCTTTTACTATATGTCAGTTAAATTTTATAATTTTCTACCTATATTTCTAAGAGAACTTCCATTTCTGGCTTTTAAAAAAGAAGTACAGAAATTACTGGCAAATTTTTACTTTGACTCCAACTGTGACTTCTGTTAAGAATTATACTATAAGTACAAGGGCCACAATGTTACTATACGATGTTAAGAATTATACTATAAGTACAAGGGCCACAATGTTACTATACGAAGTTAAGAATTATACTATAAGTACAAGGGCCACAATGTTACTAAACCTATAAGAACCGATTAAAGTCACAGTTGGAGTCAAAGTAAAGACTTGCCAAATTACTTATTAATAATTGTATAGGCTATATAGTGTTGAAGAATTTTTTGAACTCAAAATTGATAGTTGAAATATTCGCGTCTGTTATGTAGTGATCTTTGTTTATATTATGGTATATTATGGTATGTTATATATGTAACTCTAAAATTTTCAACTTCTATTTCTGACGATTGTAATAAATCTGATGTTCTCAGATGTTTCTGCAATAAAATTTATTATTATTATTATTATTATGCACTCGCCTATTTTATCCATTGTAAAGCACTTTTAATGATTATACACTAGTAACCCTACACTTATAAACCTAAAATACAGCTCTATTAATTTGTATTTAATTCTGTGCATCTCCTTATATATTATCATGCACACAAACGAGCGAATTATCCATTTTTTCCGGTAAATTTTCAAAATGTTGCCAGAAACGGACAACCAACTTTGGAACTTAACCCGAGTACTTATCGCCGGCTCAATTTTAGGAAATTTGCCAGATGAATTGGATAAATTTATTTTGGTTTGTGAGGAAGAGTAAATGAAAGGATACTTGAAGTTCAGAAAATATTGTTGTTTCTGATGTTGTACTATGTGTGATGTGCACTATATGTGAAGGCGGAGAGGTATACTTGTTACGATTTATGGGAAACGTGTGAAAATGGTACGTAAATAGCAAGATTGTCACGTTTGAGTTTTATGGAGTTGTACAAAAATAAGAAGTATCAATTGTTCAAATTGTGTGAAAAGCACGTCTACTAAGCAGGCGAGTGGTTTGTCGCGAGTGTAGAAGCGAATTGAAGTACAGAAATGAAGAGGAACATCTAACGTAATCTAATCGGACCTAGTTTAGTACATTTTGATACTTTTTTGGACGGTATGGTGTCTCTCCGTAAGCTATGCATTTTATGACATATAAAAATGTTTTTCTACTATCCTCGTTTATGCAATACTCACCGCCGCTGACGTGCCTCCTCCCTACGGACGCACCACCTCGCTACTGCTTGGTCCTCTGGTGCGCTTCTGCCCTGACTTGGTTAGATAGCATTTGTACTTTTAGTGGCCAACTAGCACAAGTTGGTTCGTGTTTTATGCACTAGTTTTTATGGCATAGTCCACACCGATTTTCAAACAATAATCACTATCAAGCGAGCCAGGATCACAATCTAGTATTTTGAAGGAGAAACTAAATAATATTCACTTTTATTTCGATTTTCGTGTGGCCGGCGATACAGCAGTAATCCAATTCTATCGCCTGTGGCATATATTCTTTATAAATATGTCAATTTGATGCAGAAAATTGAATTTTACCTGTAAATTTTTCAAAATGTGATGTGCCTAAACTTGACCAGCACCGCATGTACACTTGTTTCTGAGTAAATCGGCTCTCTGTATCTTAAACAATCATTTTGGAGGGTGAACTTGTATTCCTCTGTACAGATTTAGGAGGCTTCAGTATATACACGATAACTGTTGTATAAAGAACACTTAACCAACTTGTCCTAGGTGGCCAATGTTACGCACGAATGTTATCTCCAAGTCTGGATAGGGGGCCCGAGGGATAGCGAAGGGATGGGTCCGTAGGAAGCAGGCGCGTCAGCGAAGGTGGGTATACACATAAACGATTAAAGCGCAACACATTGTTTAGACATACAAATACTTACCTTACATGTTCGATTATATATTTCTACGTTATAGAAAGACGTAAAATCCCGATGTTTCATAGCTTGCTTATTTGTGTTTCACAGCACATTACCAACGTAAATTTCACAATTATATAGATCCTTTAACTATCAGACTTTCTATAGTTGCGGGTCATTGTTTAGCCCACTGACTTCACATACTTCACTTTGTTTACTGGTTAATGACTATCTTGCGAGCTAATCCACATTTAAAAGATGAGACTTTCATTAATGTATTTCTACGTAGATATACAGTTCAGAGGTAAGAACTCAACATATTTAGAATATTTGCACACTGGTCTATTAAAATATTACAAATTTGTTCTGTAAATTTTACAAATATGTGGATCCGTATAGTACGGTAATTCTGCACCTATTGACGAACTATGGGACATAAGGAAATGAGGAGGAAAGATTTTGGAACAGTAGCCCGCATGCCATTGAGTCCTAACAAAGAATGTATCAACCTGGCTACTAACTCGCTTTCATTCGCAATCGCTTGCTCGGTATTACTATATGAACTGAGTATTGAGAGACCCTGTCACAGCGAAATTAAAATACAACTAATTTTACAGTAATTATGTGATACCTTCAAATAGATAAAAGATAATAGAAAAGTGGAACAAGAGCTCGCTAAACAATATTATTTTACGTGAGATACCGTTATCATGACTCACTTATCTGCTTTCGAATTCCAGCCATTTAGGAAGTCGGCATTTATTTTCCCGTTTCTAAATGGCTGCGAACGGAAAGCTACTAGGTGACTCGTGATAACAGTAGCTCATGCAAAATGATATTGTCTAACGCGCACTTGTTCCACATCTCAATTATGTTTTATCTATTTGAATACATCACATAGTTACTGTAAAATTAACGGTATTTTAATTTTGCAGTGATTAGGCCTCTTAAGCTTTGGTAAAGAAAAGACTAAACTAGCCTCTAATACACTTCCACCTATAGCATATGTGCGGGCCAACATTCTAGAACTTTCCCGAATACTAGATACTATTAATAGCCGAGACAAAATGTAAACTCCCGGGACATAAGAATAAGAGCTTTTAATCCGGAATAGTAGTACGTACGGTGTATTTATTGTATTAGCAGAGTAAAGTTTTTTCTAGTTTTTCAAAGAGTTTAGAATGTGCGTGGACAGTAATAATAGGTACAAAATTGCGATCTTTTTTAATCTAAAAGAACAGGGCTCTAATTCGTTAATGGGTATCCCGAGGTGGATTGTTGCTAATGTATTTCGGTGACGTTGGTGTGTTACGTTATTTTGTTATTTAGTTTGTACAGGGTGGTCCGGAAGTGGGCGTACTCTTACCCCCTCCCCCCCCCCCCGCTTTTAGTTTCAACAGTATAGTGTAAGTTATGGTAGAATGTCTGTAAACAGTTACCTTGTCTTAAGAGTCATAAACATCGCTATGATCACCATCCATGTCGTAACACAGGTGAATTCTGCTCCAAATTCTCGCAGATGTTTTACGGAAATATTTCAGAGTCCCGAGGGTGAAGGTGTGTTCTACAGCTGCTCGTAATTCCTGCGTCGTGTGATATCGAGTATTTCTTACTTGTTGCTGTATGAAACCCCAGAGAGCATTGTGTGGTGTCGTCAAATCTGGACTTCTTGGAGCCCAGGCAAAGGAAGAAATTCTACCATAACAGTGTGTCTATCGGTCAAGAAAGTCATGAATAAGTCACGAAATCAGAAAACGGTCATAAAAGTCAAGAAATTTAACTTTTGGGTCACGATTTTTTTTTTCATCTGTACAAATATTACAAATATAAGTGTAGACTGGATTTTTTTTTTTTTTTTTTTTTTTTTTTAACGTCGAAATTCACCACCAAAAATGTCTATGATCGGCTTTAGACGCTACCAAATCACATGCATGAAAACTCGTCTCAATTCGCACCCAAATTTAATCTTTTGAAAATGTTACTAAATTTTATGGTTTGGGAAAGAAGAGGTCCCAAAAAAGTCAGGAAATTTCATTTTTGAATTTTAGTAGACACCTTGCATAACTAACACTATGCTCTTGAAACTAAAGAGGGGTACGCCCACTTCCGGACCACCCTCTATTGGGGACTTCTCAACGTCTTAACTATTTACTGTACTCTATATTGTCTTTTTTTTTTTTTTACCTTGTCATCGATGTCTCCTGTTTCATTTGCTCCTCCTCTTTTTCAGAGGGTTTTGTTGTTGAGTGGCTACATACTTCAAGATACGTAGTAACTTGTTAATAGTTCGTCTTTCGTTAATTTTTTTCAAGTTAAAAGAAATGTGCAAGTTGAGTTTAGGTACACCACATTTTCTAAAATTTACAGGTAAAATTTAACACACTGTATGCAAAGATATGTTTATTAAAAAAAAAAAAAAAAAAAAAATGCTTCTAATCCTTCGCAGATGGCGGTCGCTGATTAAACCCACATAAATGCGTTTTCAACATTAAATTACTATTTATTTGTTGTTATTTTAGCATACCTTACCCGGAATTAGTCCTAATTAATTTCCGTCGTTAATTCTTGGGAACTGTTAATCACAAATAGTTTTCAGCCTTTCTTTGCTCTTCATTAGGTGCATATTCATCCATGTTGTATTACTGCGCAAATTTAATACCTTCAAACTGTTAATTATTGCGAATTCCCCGCACTATTCAGAAATAACAAAAACAATGAATCCTTACCTTATGTTTCCAAACAGCATCCTACTACAGTATGATGTAAATAAACTTTTAGAAGGGAGCGGTCCCGTGTTTGATTCCCGGTGGTGGCAC
This sequence comes from Thermobia domestica, assembly GCF_964235325.1. Lineage (NCBI taxonomy): Eukaryota > Metazoa > Arthropoda > Insecta > Zygentoma > Lepismatidae > Thermobia > Thermobia domestica. The sequence goes on from NC_137454.1 coordinate 67,276,741, forward strand.
TCAGTCGAAAAAGTGTAAAAAGCTTTTTCAGGCCAGCCATTCTGAATGATGTTTTTCTGGGTTTTCCTCATTCATACCAGACAAATGCCGTGGTGGTACCTAACATATAAGGTGCCAGGCCGCTTCCTTCTTTCCATTTCCCCGGATAGTGTAATCGCCAAGGGACGTCATTCCTCGTACGTGATGTGCTAACATAGCTATAGATGCCGAAAGCTCAACATGGCCATAGTTGCCGAAAGCCCAGAAATCTAAATCCTAACTTCTCCTATTCTGCTGATACTGTCCTGATAAATGCCTATTTTAATCCAATTCTGAAAGTAGGCATGTACTAAGAAACACAATTGAAGAAAGAATTATAATTGCATTAAGGTATTTCAGTCCAAGCTCTTCAGTCAATTAACTCATTAAAAAAAAAAAAAAAAAATCATCGGCAACTCTAATTCTGGCAACTAACATTTACTTGCGGTTTAGACGTTATAATCCAACCACAGTAACGACAACTTTAAAGCTGAATTGTTCTCTACTGTACCGTCACGAAGAATTCGGTGACTGTTTCTTTTATTCCAAAGCTGGCTAATGCGCCTCATGTATGAACTCCAAGAGTCGAATAGAACAGGAATCGTATGAAATCGTTGTTCGACATTTTATTGCACTAGTTGCTTAGTAAAGAAAAGTATGAAGACGCAGAACATTAGATCCTTGTTTTAAGTTATAATTGAACCACTTCGCAGCAAATGTACACTTTGGCACAGGGTTGGGTGTTTTTTTTTAACAACTGGTTTACCCCCCCCCCCCCCAAAAAAAAAATAACAAAAAATGCTTTAAATCGTATGAACTTCATGATGACGTTTCCACATATCATACCACCTGCATTAGTATTATTTCGTATTCAGCTTTTAACCAATCCTAGGTTCAATTCTTGGTCGAACCACAACCCTTCATTCAAGTATAAACCTTCTTTTGGGTGTCACTTTAAGCGAAAGTCTCCTACTTATCTTGGTATTACATAAAGATGTTACGCCTAAACACACGAAACGAAATCGAAATGTATGGCTGAACGTCTGTTGTTTTATTAAGTAGCTACGATTGCTTAAATATATTGATAGAAATTGGCAAAATTTATCGACTGGCTATGTAGCTTTCAACATTAGCTCCATTTGGACTTTCAGTTTTAATTCAATTGAATGATATGTACATACTAAATTTGTAATTTAATACGTCAGTATTAGCGTACGTTGACCATAAAATTTTACATACCAAGCAATAACGATTTTTCCGTTATTGCTTTGCATTTAAAGTAAAAACAGGATTTTCCCAATGGCTAAAGCGGGACTTTCCCGATTTATATATAATTCTGTATAATGGTTTCATTTGTGCTACTGTTTATCTTTTTGTTCTTCTGAAATGACTCTTGACAATTATATTAACAAGTATGTCAAGATTAGTACAACGTATTTTTATCAGGAGTCGTTCGCGAGTGAGTCGGCAGACTCATTGCATTTGTGACCAATTAGTCCCGGTTTCGAGTCCAAATGGAGAACAATTTCTCTCGGATGTAAGCCGAGAAGCGGTTTGGATTCCACTTTAAGCTTATGTGACCCCTCCCAGCACAGCCCCTTTGCTGCATGATAACATGAAGGCGAACCAAACTTATTTGTGTCCGTTCATATGTAATATAAATACATAGAGCAAATTATTTAAACAAAAAAAAAAAAAAAAAAAAGAAAGAAAGAAAAAGGTTTAAACCAAAAAAAAACTAGATTTTTGGTTTTTTCGATAAAAACCATGGTTTTTGCCAACCCTGCTTTGGCATAACGGCTTATAGTAAAGCATTCAGATTGACGATTCAGTATGTACTTCAACTTAATAATTGACTGCAACAACACTATATCCACTCCACTGTTTGTAACAACTTGTATAATTAACGTTGAATTACTGCATACTTTTCAACTAACGTGATTGTTAGATGAATCGAAATTCACACTATTCACCAAATTGAATAAATTTTCCCCTTTCGACAATTGAATGCGCACAAATACGCTGTTTTTAAGGAATCAACATAGTAAACGTGTTGGTCGGGATCGAGCTCTTGGAAGTAGACAAAAAGTAGAAAATGCATCAATTTGATAAGTTTTGCAAGGTCAGGTGATCAAAGCATTTGCAACTAAGTCTGTATAAAAGGTGTAAGAAACTTGTGCAACACCCACATTCCCGTAGAACGAAATTATACTGAAATAATGATTTCTTTGTCTAAAACAATAAAACACTTACGTACGAATGATGAAGTTCCTGACTTTGGGAAAGAAGGTCGTAACTCAAAAAGCAGTGGTTTAAACCCAATGGAGAAAAATTGTTTATGTTCGTAAAAGAAATAAAGTTCGAAATTAATCTTATCCTTTAAAAAAAAAAAAATAGAGTCCAAATTAACCAAACGCACAAATTAAAATTGGAATTAGATTAAGTAAAAAAAAAAAAAAAAATCAGGTGAACTATAGTTTTCGGGTCACATACATCCACGTTTTACATGCTCATAGCTGGAAACGGATTTTAAATGCAAAACAAGCAATTATTTTCTCTTAAAAGACACAGATACAAAATAAATAAATAAACTAAAACTCGGAGAAGATTTATTGTAATTTTGCTTTACATTCATACGCGATTCCGAGATTGTGAAGGATGAGTGGGAAACGCAGTGATGATGATTTTCAATTTCCTTCCTACATTTTTAAAACTGTCAACTACTTTTCCCATATGTACAATAATGATAATTGTAATCATAGTAATAATAATAAAGGCAAACTTTATTAATTTTAATCTTAGTGTTAATGTTATTGCAAATGTTAATATGTAATTTCATTTCTTTTATTTCAGCGATCAAGAATTTAAGTTTCTTCAAGATAGAATAGCATCTGTTGAGAAACGATTTGACGACCTTTGTTCAGCATTTTCTGTATATACCAGGAAAGCTGCAGGGTAAAATGTTTTGCTTTCAATATTAATCTTATTAATGTAAGAAAAAGGAGCAAGCTTACTGTTTACTAAATGCTTTAGGTACTCACAAGGAACGGACATGAACGTTTGATCCGGACATCCGAATCAAATCTATCAGATGTAAACATAACAGATATGTTGATACACAAAAAATTAGGTGGCATGGACAACCGAGTAAGTCCCTGGGGCTCATTAACCCTGTTAGTATAAAGAAAATCGTAGACTCGCAGTGAAATAGCTATTGCATCAACGCTGTTCATTGCAAAGTAATAGCTTATTCTCTTCAGCATGAAACAAACTTTCCAGAGGTGCTATGTGTTGGCGCTTATAACGTACTTGAACAGGGAACATTGGGAGAATGTCGGGAAAACTCCCTCCAGAAATCCCTCCAATCAACTTTGGCCCCTATTGAGTAGCCCTGGGTAAAGCCACACAATCCAAATGTATCTCGAAAAATACTATAGAGGATAAGAAATGTGTGAATCAAGTTCCAAGTTTTGTATTGATAGACGGAATAGATATGAGGGAAAAGCTTGTATACCAATACACGCTTTCCTTTCATATCTACTCAGTCTATCAATACAAAACTTGGTACACACATTTGTTATTCCCTATAGTATTTTTTCGAGTTACATTTGGATTGTATGGCTTTACCCGGGGCTACTCAATAGAGGGCCAAAGTTGATTGGAGGGGTTTTTCCCTACATTCTCCCAATTTTCCCTGTTTAAGTACGTTATGGGCGCCAACACATAGCACCTCTGAAAAGCTTGTTTCATGCCGAAGAGAATGAACTATAAACCATGACTTTTGAATGAACAATGTTGATGCAATAGCTATTTCACTGCGAGTCTACGATTTTCTTTAGGGTTAATGGGCCCCAGGGACTTACTCCGTTGCCAATGGCACCTAATTTTTTGTGCATGAACATATCTTTGTTATGTTTATCGAATGGACTAGGTTTAATTCGGATATCCGGATGACAAATTCATGTCCGTTCCTTGTCAGGTACTACAGATACTTTCGACCGCTAGTATGCAACTTTGTATTGGTGCATGTGGTAACCATATGGTCAAGGGGAAGCTCTTTTTGTTACCTCTAAATGTAATTTCACTATAATAACACTATCAATTTCAAAAGATTTCAAGCTGACTCCATTATGTCTGTGTATTGTCCTTGTGAAAATTTTCTTCATTTCCTTCAACACCAAAGTCTCACATACCTAATGGTCAAAGCTAAGTCCAGAGAAGTTTTAACTTCTTCATATGAAAACAGACTCTGATCACTGTCTAGAAAGCATGCACACAAATAAGTAGTCAAGAACTAAAACACATAAAATTATAACTTCAAAAGCGAACAGGAATGAGCATTTACTAGCTAGAAAGCACTCACAGAATATAAACAGTAAGTGTTGTACTCCGCATTTCACCACATCCAGTTGCTCCTACGGGAACATCTTCGAGCATTTGGTTTCTCAGGAAAGTAACGTACGATACACTCCCAAATAACTTAAACTTTCGAGTAAACTTATTGATATTATCCTAATTTTTGTCCAGATTTAGTTGGTAGGCTTTTTTTTTTTTTTTAATTGTAATAAGGTTCATTCACATTCCTTAGAACTTATTCATGTTATATGGTTAACGTACGCCCCATTTGCGTGGGACACCCGGGTTCGGTTTCTGGTTGGAAGCTCATTTAGTTTGAATCACACGTCAGACTGTAGTTCCACATCTCATATAGCCTTACCGCTGGAAGGGACGTTATACTCCAATTTAACAAATATTTCTTTCTATTGAGAACGTTGTTTGGTGGATAATCTTAGATCCTTGTAGTTACTTGAACATCCCTAAATGTTCTGACAAGTCAGAAGTAGTTGAATCCTAATCCTTAGAATCTCCTATACTAGGTTTTTTTTTTAATTCTAATACTGACGTTCCCCTTTGACATACATATGTGAATTATGATACTTGTTGATGGCTTCATAGACTCCTGCATTGGTAGACGTATGAACAAAATCCTTTTCAATATCAGTAAACTGTTCTTCAATATTAGAAGTTTTTTATAGCTAAAATTCAAAGCATACCTAACTTTGTTTAAACCAATTGAATGTGATTATTTGTATAATCTTGTTTTCTAAATTTTTCATGATGTACCAAAAAAAATTAATAATATTTCATAAATCGAAAATATTTTTACTTTTTATTTTTGTTTCATTTTCAATTAAGGGAGAGATCACTCTGTAAATTTTAAGATATGCATTCATCCAGAGGTTAATTTTAATTGAAATAAGTGAGTTAATTTGTTATGTATGTAAAACTCAAACCTGAAGATTTTCTATACAATTTTCACATGAATTCTGTCGACTAAATACTGTGTCTAGAAATTGCAGCTATTTTTCATATTCAATAGTAAGTGTAATTTTAGGGTATGTAAAATGTCTATTTTCACATCTTAATTAAAACATAACTTCCATTTCCTATATACTTTATTATTTTTACATATAAAATTGAAATCTACAAGAAAATTATAAAGGTCCTCATTGGTAGGGTATTTAACTGTGGTGCGTGAGATCCTTTGTTCGATTCCCAGACAAGTAAGTTTGTGACGGATAACATCGTGTTCGTGGGTTTTCTCGGAGTACTTCCGTTTCCTCCCACATTCTCATTTCGCTGATTCTTCAATCATCATTCACTTGCCTTAATCATCCATCTCTCTTAGCCTAAAGGGCATAATCGTGGGACGTTAAACTGAAAGATTTCATTTTATTTAATTTTTACAAATAAATTGTGACATCGAAACCTATCTATATCGCTTCCTTCCACCCGAAAATAGTAGATGTTCCTTATTTAATCATTATCGTATTCAAGATAACATTCTGGGAGACCCGGGCTCGATTCTCGGCAGGAGCTCATATGGTTTCGATTCCAGTATGCCCCGTCTCATGTAGCCTCACTGCTGAAAGGGGCGTTAAACTCAAAACTAACTCAACTCAAGATAACGTTGCCCTCGTCCTTGAGTCACATGATGTGAATTTGCCAAAATTGAGACCTTGCTCTCTCTCAGACCTAAAAGTGGCAGATTTATGAAAATCGTTAAACACATTTTCAAGTTCCAATTTACGCATATTTCTCATTTAAAAGTTCTAGAAACATAAAATAATAATCATAATCATAAAATCATTTGGCATTCATATCTATCAATGAAGTCACATGAATCAACTGCGTTAATCAAACCGCAGTTGATGAAAAGAAAAAATACGTAATTTCGTATGTCATCCCAGTATTATACACGAAATTATACATTTTTTACTTTTAATGTCATTGTGGACGTCACATAAAAGTAAATCCCATAGGAATGAAATTTGTAATTTGATTTCGCTCTTCGTTATGGACGTTTTTTTATTTTTATCTTTCATGTTCACTAATGTCGGCCACGAATTATATTTGCAGTTTAGTTTCATTGTAGACGTCATATTTAGTGTTTTTCAATATTAATTCGTATTTTCCCTTTTGAGAGATTTTAGCGCATTATCATCTGTGTTTTTCGATGAAAACGTTTTCCTCATCCTCGATATCAAAATTAAATAGTGATGACATTTTGAAGCTAGTGTTCTGAGAACAGAATTTTCCTTACAGTTAGCTCTGATCTACTTTGCAAACGAAACTATTTAATTCCGCTTCAATCTTCGTCTTTGTATTTCATTTTCGTTTGGATCTTTGATCTTTACTACGCCGGTTTCATAATAACAAGAGAAAGATCGGCGTAAGTAATTTAAATCAGTTTCGTTTGTCTGCTTTAATAACATTGTCGTTTTGTTTTTCTGAAGAAAGTTGCTTTTATCAATATGCACTTACATATTCTTACGCATACATTTTGTGATTTCTCTTCGTTTTGTGTATTTCAGAGTTCGTGATAAAGGTGATGAGCTAGCGAAAGTAGTCAGTGACTACGGTGAATCTGAATGCGTGAACAAAACCCTGAAAAGCAGTCTTACTGAGCTAGGTGAAACTCTTGCTGCAATTGGAGATTACAGGTAAACAAATTATGATAAAATTAGGTTTTTCAAGCTAGCGAACAGCACCAGTTTAAAGTTTCGGTATGATTCGTATCATATATAAATCATAAGTATTGTTCGTCGTAACTTCAATATTGCATTCAGATGTGCAGTAACAATCAACCATTCACAGATATTTAATTTGTTGCTATTCATTAGTCTTATTTAGAATGGTAAATTTTATACTTGATAATGTAAACAGCAGATGCTTCACCAATCTAAATATCGGTGTAGGCCCACCAAACTATATTTCCCAAAAATTCTGTATGATGTCAACAATGGGTTGATACTACTACTGTTGTAGCATAGAATTCTGTCTAATAATCTATATCGCCCTTTCTCAAACTTCTAAAAAGTTATTATTGAAAACAATTTAAATTTCTTTACATACGATAATAATAAAGTTTAGAGTTAAAATTCCTAACATTAGTAGCAATTAACCAAATATAGTATTTAACTATAAATATTCTATAACTAGTGAGATATCTATTGAAATATTCCATATATTTTTGAAAGATATATGTATGCATTTATATACTGAATGTACATTCAGTATGTCGAGATGGATAGAAGTAAGATTTTAAGCATACTACGGAATATCAATATTATTCAAGTTCTACATTAAATTTTATTTTATTGTAAGCTAACTAAAATGCCCATTCTTTACGCAGGTAGAATAGGTTTTGGAAAGTATTTGAATAGGTTTCTGCAAAGTATTTGAACTCTCTTCCCTCCTTAGGATATGCATTTTAATGAAAACGTAATTATAAAAATTAGTAATGTCACCGCCTTACACCTCCATCTGTCACCTCCTCAGCCGTATGTTGATGGCGACTGAACTTGCACTTAAACTGCATCGGAAGTGTCACTATTCATCTTAACGACCCAAAAACTATAGATTTGACATTAATATCAGTCGGCGAGTGGGGTTCCTGGTTCGATCCCAGCTCACGCCAAGTGTACTTTGTAGTGGACAAACACTATGTGCGTGGGATTCTCTCGTTTCCTCCTACTTTCTTCATTTCACCATTTCATTTCATTCTTATCATCATCGTCTCCTTTTACTACACGGCGTAAATGTGGAACGTAAAACGGAAAGATTTCATTTCATTCTTACTAATATCAGTTCTTTTCGACAATTTTTACATGTCAACCCCCTCCACTCCCGTAAGGGTGCTTGGGGTGTCTTACCCATGCAGTATTTATTTCCAGATTGTAAGTCATTTGTGTATCAAGTTTGGGAAGTTGCTTCAAGCATTCCAGAGTTATCCTGGAAGATACATTATATATAATGGAGATATAAAAAAAACTCTACCCCTTTAAAACAAACGCAAGAATACATATCTGTTTATTTTTATGAGTTTATATGCCCAGTTTCCTGTTTCTAGTTTGATGAGTTCATGAGATACTTTTTTTTTTTTTTTCATAAATTATGACTCCCTGCTCCCGTCGTAGAATATTACAGTGATAACGGGGCAGAAAGTATATCTTCTATTTTTATACTCTAACTCAAAAGAAGAAGAAGAAGAAATCAAATAAGATTATATTATATTCTCGTTAAGTAATGACGCAGGAAACTAGACAGCAATCAAGTTTAAATGTAATAGCTAATCAGGTCGTAAAATAACCGAGGAGTTTACAGGTGATAGATCAATTTAATTAGTGCAAAATCTAGTAATAAACAAAATTATGTGTCATTGTATATATTTAGTACCAAACTTTCGGGAAGTCTGATTAACCTGGAAAAATCATAAGGGTTGATCGAATGTAATGCCTAATTGTTTCATTGAACTTCAGAAAATATTTAAAACACAACTAAATAGGCTGGATTTTTATTTTGACAGATGGGAGGAAAGAATTTGCGATTTGATAGGATATGAAAACAAAATCTCATTGTTTAAGTGAAATGGAAACCAAGTATTATACTGATATCATATCACTTAATGATGAACAGGTTAAGCTCGACGTATTTCCGCCAGTATTTGTTATTCATTTGTTCCCGCTGGATCCTACAATGGTTATGTTTTTCATTGCTTCACTTATAAATATTACAATAAAAGAAAGGATTGCAGTTTGTGTATAAGTTTCTGAAAGAGGGGACTTTAAAGAGCAAATAAATCAAAAGATAAGGAAGGAAGGAAAACCTACTTACATGAAAATAATGTTTAAAAAAAAAAACCTTATTATTATCATTTATAGCCCTCCGTAGACCGTAACGTTCAAGAGTTTAGTTTTATTAATTATTGATACAATAAGAAGAATATTGAATAACTATAGAAAGACTTGTGTTAAGCCTTTGTTTATGGGAAATTTACATACAATTTCAAATTCTTTCTGCCTCCATTCTCAGTGCCTTACAAAATAACTTAAGCTGCTATAAGGATTACATTGAGAAATATCTCCTTACTTGTATTGTAGAAACAAGATGACTGAGTATGGTAGGTGAGGAGTTTTTTAAAGATATTTATGGGTAAGTCCCAATTTGTTGCCCGTTTAGTCCATTTGTTAAAAAGAATGCTTTTCCATCACATAACTTTGGCTGTAAACTAAATAATTATGTGTAGTTGAATACCAAAATAATACGATCTATAAAAAGAAGTGTTAGTATTTGTTGGTAAGAAATGAGTTAAAAATAATTCCAAAGGGGTAACTTACGGATTCTAATTGATGTACTCACGGCTACATGTGAGAAAAGCTTTTTTAGAACTTGGACGTAATAACTGTTGATGAATGAAACAATCAAAGGCGTGCAGGCTTGCCATATTATCAGTTGAAAGTCAGTTCGCGAAAGGTATTGCTTTTGATGAAGAAACTGCAATTTGCTGCTTTCAAGGAAAAAGGAAAGTTGTGATCTAGTGGAGGTAAAGAAAATTCTAACGCCTTTATTTCATACTAAATTGTCCTGAAGGGGGACATATGCTAAGAGACAAGTTCCACAGAAGAGGGTAAAACCAGGTGGCAGCAACACTAGGAACGTTCTTTTTATTTATTAATGGATGTTATAGGACGCACATTTAATATTTAAACAGGGTTCCTACTGATCTGGAGAAATCTATTTCCCTGATTTCTCCCTGACTTTCATGACAGGTGTCAGATGATGTTGAAATATAAATTGGAAATAAATAACGGTGAATAGATGAGAACATTTATTCTATAGAGACATATAGTAATCAGTTAACTCATATGTACATCCCTCTTACCTTACCAAATATGTACTATAATGGTGTTAAGCTGAAATTGGTGTACAATTAATGTTAGAGAAAATACGAGGTGTCGCAATTATAACACATACTATTTCAAGCCTTGTCTCGCTTCTTCCTCTGTAACTTCTTTGGCTATGCTGCTAAACGTGTAACATATTGATGCGATATTTTCTTTCTTTGTGGGAAATCACGTGACTTAAATAAGATATCTTTTAAAATTAAAATCTTTGTAAGTTTTATTCCATATTTCCAAGTTATGTTGCTTTAAATTGCTAAAAATGTTCCTGAAAAACCGTATCAAAGTTGAGAGAAATATTTACAGGAAGAGGTGAGTGAGGTTAATGATACAAGTTTTACATTATTTCTTAAAATATTCAACACTATTTTGTTTGACAAAGAGCTTTCTGTAATTTAGACGCTTCATCATTACTAGTGTAATCTAAACATATTTGTAGTGCATCAAACATTTCTGAAACACACTTCAGCCTGGTAACAGTTTTTCAAGACGAACGGCTTTTTAACAGTTTTGACCATCACTAAATGTGGAATGAACTTACATAGACTTTAGTTTTGGGAAGTATTTTATTCGAGCCACAGGTTTAGTGGCGTAGCGGAAAAAAATCACGCTAAAGAAGAGGCGAGAGAAGCTTTGAAACAATATATGTTATAATTTATTACAAGAATGTAAGGTAATATGTGTTTTGTCTTTTATGTATATTTATTATTTATTTATTTTGTATCCTGTTGATTAAAAAAATTCTTGTCTTATTATTAAGAATTTATTATTTCTTGTCTGCAATAAATCTAGAGATGCCCACGTGCGCCGATTGGAGTCTAAAGTGGTTGACCGGCTGTCTCAGTATGAAAGTGTTTTCAGAATTACCAAAGATGAACTCAAGAACATATCCACCGTGAAGGACAAGGAACTTACTCGTAGGAAAACTCTGGAAAAAATAAAAGAACGCAACCCTCGCAATAGGCAACAAATTGTATCCTTTCATACTTGCATGCATTTTATTATGTACATACATAATGACTATAGGGAAACAATGGTATGTCACATTTCCTAACTTCCGAGTAAACTATAAAAGAAGATTCTGAATTCCCATGCAATTCATTACAATGATACAAGGTTCCCTTGCGGGTTCAGTTCTGAAATAAAACCACCTACATACTGTTCTGTGGTTCGATGCCAACCCATTCCAAGTTTCAGTGGAAGTGACGCTTAACATTATGTTCGCCCTATCCATTCATATATATATACAGTAAACCCTCGTTAACACGAATTCCAAGGGACCGGAAAACCAAGGCTTAGTGGTAAAAAAAAAAAAAAATATATATATATATATATATATATATATATATATATATATATATATATATATATATATATCGTGTTAACCGAACAACCCAAGTTTTATTTCTGGAATACAGATTTTTTGTATACATACGCGTGCAGACTACAGTAACAGACCATACATACGTACTACATACTCTTATTTTGGAAGATTAAAAAGGAAGTTTATGTTACCGCCGCATACATGAATCTTCTTTATAGCATGAGTTTGCAACAGCACAGAAAATCTACTTGAGAAAAATACATTACAATAATACTGTAACTGTACTGTACTATTTTTCTCGGGGTTCTCCCATTTCCTCCCACTTTCTTCATTCCACCATTTCATTCATTATCTCGTCATCACCGTCTCCTTTAGTCTAGCCGGCAAAACCGTGGGACGTAAAACTCAAAGATTTCATTTCATTTCATTTCTAGCAGCTCTCACAAGTCGTTTGTGATAAGACCTCTTCATAAAAGAAATGATGCATTGATCTAAAGATTGAAGATTATTTGTTGCATTTGGGGGGGGGGGGATGAACCTTTACATTGATTAATTTCAGATCACGTATGTTATGAGGTGTACATCAGCCTAATGTCAGAATAACATGCCTATTCTGAGCTACCAATCGATTGTTAAAACGAAGAAGCCACACTTACGAAATGATGAGCTGTCGATCCAAGTTTTCTTATGGTGAGAGTAGATGCAAGGTAAAGCATCAATGTTTATGTTCTTAAAATAACATGGTTTCTCGGACTTACCAATCACTCAAGGACGGTGTTTATCACTGCCGTTTGCATTACATACAAAGACAAAGTCAAACGTTGTTTGCTGCGTCCTCCACCATGGCAATTGCAGTCTTTTATTCCGAGGATACGACTTGGAAAAAGATTATAAAAAAGTCCAGTTTCGTCCATATTGTACACATCACACGAGGCATACTTTTCTCTCACTTTGTCAAATTCACGTAACCAGTTATTTGCTCCTTCTTCATAAACTTTATTTGCTTCATCACGAATCAGTAAGGATGAAATTGAGTGTTTCTTATGAAACCGGTAGAGACAACCAGCGGAACAACTGAAATCTTGAACGTCTAAACTTTTTACAATCTCGTTTGCTTTCGATTGAATTATAGGTCTACGTAAAGGTAAATTGGAAGCGAGCGTATGATTGAACCATTCTAGAAGTAAAGTTTCGACATTTCCATATTAGCACTTTGAAGTCGCTTAGATTTTTTTTTTTCCGGAACCCGATGCAGCAGCATTAGAAATTTTTTCACGATCTTTAATTATGGTATATATAAGGTAGATTTGGGAAGTCCAAACTTTTCGGCAATTACACTTTTCTTCAACACACAACGGTCTACTTCCTCTAAGATTTTTAGTTTCGTTTGCAGATCTATGCTTGTGTGCTTCCTCTTGGCCATGATTCCTCTCGAACTAGCTGACTTTTAAAAAATAGAAATTCACGTCTGAATACAAAACTTCTCTTGTTAGTTGTTACCCTATTCGCTCAAAAAGTGTTCGAATGTCCACAACCTAACTTCAGAGGTAAAATTTAGGGGGGAAACGTCAATATTATTCACACCCGAAAAGTCAAGTGGTGGAAACAAAGAACTCCAATTCTTGAAATTTTCAGGCAGAAAATACAAGCCAAGTTATAAAATTAGCAACTCCACTGATAATGGAAAGGTTCGTATTTATGACTGCTGTTACCAGTTTTCAACCACAGAAGCGGGTAGAGGAGTTGTTTTGCGTTGTGCTGTCACCAGCTCGTCTACCAAGCAGCTGTAGTGTTCAGCGTTTGAGGGAGGAAAGAATTGACATCTCATAAGAAAAGAAAAGAATACGAGTTTCTTGTTTCTCTCTTATTTACTACAATTTTCTTCTGCATAAATACTGTAATGCAAAAATTGATCCGGAATAAAATCTGAAAAAAAAAAAAATGAACTGGAGAGAAAAAAGAAAGTTCGTATTAAATGAAAACCTCTAATGACGCAGCGGACTAAAAATGAGTTCGTAGTTCGTGCTAACCGAAATTCGTGTTAACCGATAAAACTTCCTATAAGATAACATACATCGCTGCCGGGACCAAAATTAACCGAGTGTTCGGTTTGAGCGAGTTCGTGTTAAGAGTGGTTTACTGTATTTTAATATGGTACGTATGTTGGTATTTCACTTATAAACAAAAATATATATTAATAACTACACAATCCAAATGGTGAACGTGTTACCGTTCCTTATTCTCCTAACTATAACTTCTTTAGTCTCCTCTCCTAACAAATGGTGATTGAAAAGGCAAGGGACCCCGGTTTGAACATAAATGTAATGCAAAAAGTCTTTTTCGTAGTATTCAAGAAACTGAAAGACAGCTCTTGCATGTTGGATAAGGAAGCGTATATTTTCGCTTTTTAGTACGTTAATGAGATCTTGAAAATTCTGTTAATCTTGTTTGACATATCTTTTAACCTCAGATGAAACAGGTTTGAAAGCAATAGAAAACACGCCTCATCTTCACTTTCAAAATGCTCATGTGAGATGGTTCAGGGTAATATAATGGCCGGTGTTTTGTTAAACTCTGAGGGCATTCTTATGATATACTCTCTAGCAAATGGTGATACGTAACTGGAATATACTATTGAGAACTATTGTTTTTGTTTGTTTTGTTTGTTTGTTTGTTTGTTTGTTTGTTTGTGAGATTGCCGTGGAAAGCTGTCTAAAATAATTCTAATGCACCAAGACAACATGAAGTTCATAGATGCAACAACAAACTGCGAAGAAATAAAATTTCTCACCAAATTTAGTACCCTCAAACCTTTTTCTGTTCCCTAGCTTAATAATAATGATGATGATAATGAGCTACGTTCTAGTAGTGATGTGAGAGTTATTATGGCTGATAAAACACTAGAACTCCGGATTTACTTTCAGGTTTACGAAAATCAATGTAAGAAGTGATTTGCACTAAGGAGGGATCACATCGATATATATATATATATATATATATATATATATATATATAGAGAGAGAGAGAGAGAGAGAGAGAGAGAGAGAGAGAATAGGTTTTACGCCTGTTCGAGTTCCTATTTTTGGATAGGTTACAAAATTGTCAATCACCCCCGTGTAATACATATACTATAAAATTGTGTAGCAAGAATAACTGAAAAGTTACAAAATATAGACTAAATGAATACTATTAACCAGTGAGATTCGAACCAAGTTCATAAGTATTGAATCCCTACAAGAAGGAATAACTTAACACACATGGTTATTGAAACAACTACAAAGCTTTCCTTCAGTTGTATGAATTAAATAACGAACATTTTTTCTTCTTTTCTTTTTTTTTTCTTTCTTTTAACTATTGTTATGGTCGAAAATCACGTGTGCCTTACCTACAAGCAAGTTTCCAGCATTTGCCAAGGTACAATTTTGTTCTAAAAGTATCATTACGTTAAGTAACAAAAGAGAAGCTGAGTATTTGAAACAGCGAACTATGAGCTGTGTTCAAAAGTCTCATTTTTTTTCTTATGACTTTCCTCCTATTATTTCGAATACGTTGTTGCCAAACTGACAAATTAAGGGACTTGGAAAAAATCAGATGCGTAATTATATTTTGGAGAAATGTACGTAGTAACATAAGTTAAATAATTGATCATTAGAGACCGGATGTTTAGGCACTAAAAACCTGGAAAATAGGCAGGCAAATAGGCACTTAAAATTTAAAAAATAGGCAGTAAAATAGGCACTAAAATGTAACTCGAAATAATGAAGATAAATACTCAATACCATTAAAAAATAGATTCAAATCATAGATAATGTTCAAAGAATATAGAAACATACTTGTTTGTTAAATAATATCTTCTTTTACTGTATATACAAAAGCGAGGCATATTATGCATTGCACGTACTGGGTGAATCTGAAAGATGTGCACATACTTTGGGAGGTGATTCTTGGCATAAAAAGAAGACAAAAAGTGCTGTTGCATGTTGTCGAATTCTGCGTCGTGTTCGAGTGACAGGGGTGCCAAATTTTAATCGAAATTGAATCCTGACAATTGGAACGGGACATAAAGGTGCGCACATACTTCAGATGATGATTCGTGAAATTCAGGAGGACTTTTATCTTCTTTTCATGTCACGAATCACCTCCCGAAGTATGTGAACATCTTTGAAGTTCATCCTCTCTCTCTCTCTCTCTCTCTCTCTCTCTCTCTATATATATATATATATATATATATATATATATATATATATATATATATATATATATATATATATTGTAATGTACCACGAGCTTGTATTTACAAACACATAATATAAGTAAATATGTGTGTATTATGTTACGTAAATTATATATTTTCCCAATAAAGGCTTATTTTGAAGAAAATGCGTAGAATAGGCAATATTAGGCACTAAAGCAATTATTTAGGCAGTAAAGGTCGAAATAGGCAAAATAGGCAAAATAAAATTGGCTTAAATCAAAACTATAACCACCCATATAAACTTTAAAACGTTATTTTTGAGCATATCTTTAATATTAAAGAATAGGCATTTTGCCTAACATCCGGTCTCTATTGATCATATTCAAAGTGCCTACCCAAGATTAAAGGTAACTTGAATTTTTGTAAGTGCTTTTTGAATGAAGAAATATGAGCAACGAACATTTACTTCTGAACATTTTGAAATGTATCCGGTGGTGACATATTGTAAATTAAATAATTAATATGTTCAAACTGTGGTTAATATCTAAATGTACATCACAGAAGATCAAAAACAGTTGTAACGTGAATTTTTGTAAGCCCTTTCAAAAATAAACATATCCCTTTGTGAGGAAAGTAATGTAAAAGAAAATAAGAATTAATGCTAAGTCTTCTGAATATTGTAATTAATAAGTCAGTCTGCACAACATAACATCGGTTATCTCAAGCTGATACCATGCAAAAGTAAAGAAATCCGACTTGTTCTACCAGAACATTCTGCGTTTTATGAAGTTTTATATATATATATATGAATAGTCGGATACCTTACTTGTCCAATTTCATATAAGAATTTCCTTAAAAGAAATTTTTAGACAATGGCTGAAGCTGAGTTGCAAAAAGCAACAACTGATCTGTCTCGCAGCGTTAAGGCGATGGAGGAACAAATGGACAACTTTGAATCCAAGAAATTACAGGATCTGAAATCCATTTTGTCAGATTACATTACCATTGAGTTAAGCTATCATGCAAAAGCTGTAGAACTTTACACGAGAGCGTACACGAATGTGTTGCAGATTAATGAAACTGATGATCTTCAGGTAAGCTGAATTCTGTACAACACATTCAATTATATCGTGTTAAATTTCTTCACTAAACTATTGTCTAGTGAACATATTTAGTTTGTATCTAATTACATTGTCTAGTGCAGTGATCGCCAAACCGTCGACCAAAGTAGTAGCTCGCGGAGACATTTTCGGTAGATTGCATTAACGCTCCGGTTGGCTAACCTTGACTTCTCCACTGAGCTGACGCGCTGACAGGGGCGCTGAAGACAACAACTACTGTACTTGTTTGTTCTGCGCAACTGCCATTGTCAACCTCATTTCACAGTTGATCGTGTACGCTGGGCTTGTGCACGTTACGTTTTTCGTGTGTACAGGAAGTCTATAAAGTCCTGCAGAAAAGTAAAACTTTATAATTTGGAAACCGTTACGTTTAATTTTTGGGGGTTGGAAGAAGGGAAGTTTAAAGTTTTGTTCTGGACACAATGCTTGATGACGTTTGCGCTGGTAATCACGTGACTTAAGATGGCGTCTATTGAAGAAAAGGCACATTGTGTTTTGTGGTTTGCGGAATTAAAATCTTGCGTTTCAGTGCGGAGAAAGTTCCAAACTACGTATCGGAAAACACCCCCAGTAGAAACAAGTATCAAGAGGTGGTACGAGAAGTTCAAAGAAACGGGAAGTTAATAAATACTACATGAAATACTGTTTCTGTGTTCCCTGGCACCTTCTTCAGCAGATTTGGCTAATTCACATGCAACTCATCTTCCGTCATGTTTCAGTGGGCTAGATTCACGGAAATCTTCCTTTAGTTGTTGTGTTGCTAGGTCTTCTCATAGTTTGTTGAAATTTTGAGTAGTAACTAAATCTTAATTCCTTACCGATTGTTACTGTTCAGTTTTAACAACAAGGGATTTTTTTTTCCCTCAGATGTCTATGTCCTTTATTTCTATTTGCTACTTAATATATCATAATTGCCAATTACGAAATAATTGGTTTTCGGTATTTAACTTCTTATGGACCATAATTCATTTGCATGGGGTTCCATTTCGTCATTAAAATGCATTGCATGATATTACGTACTTTCATGGTCTCGCGTAGCGTAGTCGTTAACACTCTCGCCTTTGGTGCGATCGGCTACGGGTTCAATTCCTAGTGGAGGCACTGGGTCGGAAAGGTGTAACAGCTTGTTCAGGCTAGTCATCCTGAGTGGGGTGTCGCTAGATTTTCCTCATTCACACCAGGCAAATACCGGTTGGTACCAATCATACAGATTCCAGGCCGCTTCCTTCCCCGAATAGTGTGCTCGCCAAGGGACGTAATTTCTCATACTTGATAGGCTTAAGGTCATCGATAATGCCCAGAAACATATAAATAATTATTATATTCTTTCAAAATTATATATAAATTAATATTTTTCTCTCTATAACTTTTCGTTAGTAAGCAATATGGTGATGAATTCTCTCCCACATATATGAGACAGAAATTTTACAGATTGATAGGATCTTCCTTGTCCTACTTACCTTTCAAAACAACATTAATCAATTCAAAATGTTGTATTAGATGGACAGTCATCGATTTTGTATAGCTGTCAGAATCTGCCTTCCTTCATTTATCTATTAAGATTTCGTTGTCTCCTCTTCATTGCTTGGTATTCATGCAACATTGTACTAACACATCATCTCAGCCTTCTTCATATGCGTATCTCTGATTTTTCGTAGAGCGCAACACTCAAAATAAAGAACATGATGAAGTAAATAAAAATGTTCGTACCTGAAAAATATCCAAGCCACAAACTCAGCAAAATATTTGGAGACGTCTGAAGAAAAACTTCCTGCAATATAAAATATATGTTTGAAATTCTTTGTTTCTCTCACATATTATGTGTTTTATGTAAGTTTTTCTTCTAATACGACAAGAAGGTGGGGGATGCTTCGAAACATTTTGCTAATTTTGTGACTTTTGGAAGTTTCTAAATTATGAAAACGTTTATTTGCTGTTAATAGATATGGTTCCTATCGTATATGTAAAAATCGCTGAACGTGGTAGTGTTTATTTCCATCCAAATGATTTGGGAAGTTAATATTCGTGTCTTTCTATATAGTGTTTGCTTTATTTGAACTGTTCTTGTTGTTACACTTATTTTCTTCACTTCTGTGCGTACTTAGATCTTTTACTATCTGTTACTACGCTGTGGCATCAGTAAATGTGTAGAACAAATTACTTTTATGCCTTTCTCGGTAACTGTGAAAGAACATTTCATTGTCTCTTACATGTGAGTGTTTAATGAATGTAGTGATAATTCACGTCCTTACCGTTAGCATAGATTGAAACTCTAAACTTAGTTTCGAAAACCTTATTTTCTGCTACAAGATTACGCCAATATGCTGTTTTATTTATTTTCCAATATTTTTCCCCACTTCAGAAATGTTTACCTGTTCCTCACTGAAAATAGTAGCCATCACTTTTCCTTCTGTCTTATCTTTGAGATTCCTTTATTCAAAGGAAAATTAATTAACAGTGATTTTACATTATTTTTATATAAAATAATATTTTTCTTTCTTTTTACACTATTTTCTCAATTCTGTAAGAGTACAATTCTCACTTCTGTAAGAGTATCTTCACTTCTTCTCTCATTGTCGTTGTTTATATAATACAATCTCCAGTCGTACTTTATCTTTTTCTAGAGTGTTGCTGTGTTTAATTTGTTCTAGTTCGTGTCGATAAGGTAAATTTCAAATAATACGAGTGAGTACAAGATGAAAGAAATTTTATTCCTCATTCTTACATGTGTTTATTGTTTCAATAAATTAAAAAGATCTGATTGTTTCATCAAAATATAGAAAAACAGCGTATCTTCAAAACTTCGTGGAAAAAGAACGTCTGTTTACTGTTTGAAATTATTGCAATTTAGTAAGGTATCATTTTTCTGGAGCACTTAAGAGACAAAAATAAATAAATAAATAAATAAAAACTGTTCCACTTACGTAAGTCCCTTGTTAGTTATATAATTCATCAAAATCTTCGGACAGTCAGTGTGTACATTTGTAAAATGAAACCATAACAGATACGTGATTTTTTAAACGAGATTTTTTTTTTTTTTTTAATTACTGACCCCAGAATTATCCAGTTGAGTACGTTGCGGAAAAAAAAAAGTCTTGCCTCCCTCAGCACAAATTCTTTCAGAAAACTAACACTGTCTGTGGAACTACATTCCGTTTATTATCCGAAAGAGGTAAGTGTGTTTACTTTTCGTAGGTGCACTAGTCTTTCATGAAATTATTCTTGCATCTGCATCTTCTCTTCATAAGCACAAAATGTTGTTCGTTGTAACTGACTAATAGTAAATTACTTTTTAAAAATACATATCTTTCTCTAGATATATATTTTTTAACGAGTAATCCTTCCCTCTTGTGTTGTTTACAAAACAAGTGTAACTATATCCTTTATCTCATTCTAAAAAAGAAAAACACTCACCCAGTCTCCCCGCTGATAAACACAGGGTTGTCCGAAAATTTGGCGAATTCAGTAATTGACAAATAACACGGTAATAATAGATATACTACCCAGGTATTCTCTCGTGCACATCAGTTAATATCCCTCTGGTGTAAGGAATATTAACTCTACTAGCGAAAGGGATAACTTGTAGGTAAAGGGTAATATTAGAGCTGTACGAAGGATGGATTTCAAAAAATTGAATCAACTACTAGTTGTAAATAGAGTACCTTTATACAGAGCGTATAGTATTCTTCGAACATCCTAAGATCAAAATACTGTTGATTCTAGTAAAAGAAGGCAAGCTTAATAGTATGAAACAACACACCACATTTTAGTGCTACTCTTTACTTTAAGTTGAAGAAACGACAATAATAACAAACATCGAACCCAGAACAAGAGAACTCTTCAAATACATTTCCAGACGCGGATCTGAGTTTAAAATCAATCTACCATAACTTCCTCGTATTAACGTATTGCTCGATCACGATGGGAATAAGTAAAACGAAGGTGCTTACAATCTGGACTCTTTTTTCCCCAGGTATTTCTCTTAATTCCATATGGACTTCTCTCTTCAACTACTTTTGTAAAGCTCCTCTGTACCAAAGTTTCCGAAGTATTTTATATTGTATTGATGAGGGTAGGTTCTAATCCGAAATTGCCGAACGTGTGTTGATCTGGTGAGACATTACTTAATTTTTAAAGTAGATTAGCACAGATTACATATATACCTCTGCTTAGTGGCATATTTCCACTCCGAAGTGAGGAAGTGCAAACTCATTGAATTACATCAACTAATTATGCTGGATACAATAATTACTGACATTGTACGTAAGCACTTTCACGTAGTGCATTAATAATCTATTGTCCATCTGACTTTATATATAAACGCATATGGTGACACTAACTTTCTGTAGTAGACTTTTAATAAGTGATTTTCTTTGGGACTTTTACATGGTAATCTGAAAGACAAGAACATGTTTCATTCCTTGTAAAGAATATCCGGCAATCGTCCATTTGCTGCAGTCTAGTACTATATTTGACATGTTTAACTTTCAGAGGTTCACATCACGATCATACAATACGCCCTAAAATCCAGTTCATATAACACGCCGACTATACATATACCACGTTGACTTGTTCCCTATTCTCCGTTGCAAGTGCTGCTATCGGCTGAAGGAATTCCACTCGCTTTCTCTCGCTTAGCAACAGCTGAACCCTTATTGGCTCAGCACGAGAGTGTGTGAGGGTGTGAGCTTTAGTTCGCAATTTTGCCACGGCTCGACATTTTGGCAGCACAATAGCTTGATCGAGTGGCCTAAGTTATTAAAGTTGCAATAACATCTGGATCGAATCTCGTTCAGGACACGGATATTGTGTTTTACACTCATCAATCATTTCATCAGCATGACATGTTATTGTCTCCTTTAGCCTAGAGAGCAAATCGTAGGATGTAAAATTAATCAATAAATAAAATCATGTAACATATGTTGGGATATTTTGCTCATCCTTTTTGCACCGACCGTTGTTCAGAATCTCAGAAGAAACGTAATAATAAAATAGTCTGTTACAACTCGAAGACGGTTAAGATTTTCATTCCTTACCCTGTAAATGACAAGTATTATTGTAGTATTAGTAAAATATACAGTGCATGCAGATGGTAATCTTGTTACAGATCCTGTCAGTATGCTTATTTGTTTCCTTTATTTATTTATTTTTATTATTGTATTATTATTATTATTTTTTTTTTTTTTTTTTCAGGATTTTCGCAATATCCTGAAAGTTCCTGAATCAATAGCACGATTGGAAACTGTGAAGCGAACATCGTTCAGGGGTAGCACTTCTTTAGCATCACTTGCGAATTTCTTTCAAAGTACCTCTGAAACTCCTTTGTCTCCTGGAATTCCAGACACCCCTTCACCACGAAGACTTAAAAGTGAATCTGTGGTAATGTATTTATTTTCTTTATATTTTAAAGTGTTATTCTTCTTTCTTCGTGCATAATAACAAAACGAAACACTCTGCTCCCTTTCCTGAATACCTCCTTTTGATCGCATAAAGAAATTATGTTCCCTTTTCATTTTATAGGCTACTATATCATTTAAAAACGTGTGATTAAATTCAATTCTTCTCACAGAATTGTCAAGGCAGTTGGCCTTTCCACTGTTTGCATTAGTGAAATTTGTAAGTATGGCAGCTCCAAATTATCAAGCATTGTTAGGGTCATCAAGTCTAGGAGGCTCAGGTGGGCAGGTCATGTAGCCAGGGTGGAAGGAAGTAGAAACGCTTTCAAAGTCGTAACTGAAAGTCCAATCGGAAAACGACCATTAGGAAGACCTAGGCGCAGATGGGAGAACAATATTAAAGTGGATCTCGCAGAGATTGGAATACAAAGTAGAAACTGGATCCAGTTGGCTAAGGATACAAGCTGGTGGACAGTTTTTGTGAACGCGGCATTGAACCTCCTAGTCCCATAGGCCATAGAGTGAGTTAGTTTAGTTAGTTAGTTATGACAGCTCCAAAAGTAAACCGGTTTTGGAAAGGGTATATCACGTTTCACAAATTAATACACTGCAAAAATAATGGATGCATAACAGAATTGTCTTCTATTAAGAAGATAAGTACAAAAATCGCCATCTTCCTGCAATTAGCTTATCAATCTTTTCACCTATGTCAAAAAGTTGCTTCTAATAGCTTTTCAAGACAACTACTCCCCCAGGCTTTCTTTGCACGTTTGATAGTTTCAGGGAATTAGTTTAATTTCAGGGAATTGAGAACTGCACGCTGCGTGACATATAATTAAGTTTTTGGAAAGTGTTTGAAAAGCTGAAAAGCCAGGAACATAACCTAACTGAGGTTCTTCTCGTAGAATAATAATATAACTAGCTGTATGAGTTAAGTAGCAACTGGAAATTCATCTGTTGAAGTATAAATATATCTGTCGAACTAAGATGCAATTACGGACACTGCGAACGATGGAAAACATTGCCTTGAATTTATCTGTCACATTGCAAAGATGATTTCCTAAGAGGGTTTAATGAGGGTGAGGAATAAGTTATAGCAGCAAGTTGACAGTTATCTAAGCACCATCAGCAATAAATGCTTATCACTTATTTATATATAAAAAAACCTGCCTTGTATGTATGAAAGTGCCCTAAACCAGGTCTGCGTGTACCAAGACACTGTCTTTATCACATACCTTTAAACTTATATATTTGCTGCCAGCGAATGGAAGCAGCTGCTAGGATCATGACACTTTTCGTTTCAGAACATCCTTGTGGAATTACCCTTAGATTGCTGCGGCTTTGATCTACTGAGGAGAGCACTTCCCTGTAATCGAAGTTCGCACAGTTATTCGGTTTCTCAACGCAAAAAGCGTGAAAGCGATTGAAATTCATCGTCAATTGACGAAAGTGTGTGACGAGTCGTGCATGGATGTCAAAAACATCCGCAAGTGATATAGGAAGTTTGCAACAGGTAGTACTGAAATTCACGGCGAAGAAAGAGGCATAAGACCTGGAATAGTTTGAATAGGACATCACCCACCCACTTATAGCCTAGACTTGACACCCAAGTGAATCCCACCGTGTTTCCTAAGTTGAAAATACACTTGGGTTAAACACACTTCAGAAACAACGACGGGGTAAAAGATGAGATCCATCGCTTCTTCAAACGCATGGCGGCGAGATGGTATAAGGATATAAAAATTACCACAGCGCCGACAAAAATGGCGACAGATGGTGATTATGTAGAAAAAGTTAAATGTACAAGCTTTAAAGTGATGTACACATTATTGAAAATAGGGGGACCTTGCTTTTGAGATTACTATCGTATTTGGTCGAAGCAATTTAAGAACTTTCTTTGGCTATATGGTTAACATACGTGCCTGTGACACAAGAGGATCAGTTAGATTTCCGGTGGGAATTCGTGTGTTTCGGATCTCATGTTAAGCTGTAGATCCACGTCCCAATCTTTGATTCTGAAAAGAGTTGTTAATCAACCAACCAACCTGTCCAAAGCTTTATTGATCATTTCTGAATTAATACACTATGAGAGTAGCTTCCTGTTTCATTCAGAGCCATTATGAAAAAAAAAAAAAAAAAAAAGTATCATAAAGAATGACATTCAGCTTCAAAACAGAAACGTTGTTTGCTGTTCATATTCTTCCCTTCTCTTAGAACTTGATGACTACATTTAGGGAGATAAGTAGGTTCACAGAATGTATAAGTAGGAAGCATCCCGTGTTCCCCCCTCCCCTCCTCCCAGTTATGGGCCGGCATTTATCTTCAGACATATTGAAGCCCAATATTATATTCTAAGACTCGCAATGCAATAAGTTTTGTAGCGTGCATAATAAAAGTTTACTCTTATATTTGATTGTTATATTTAATATGTTTTTGTATGCTACAGTTCCAAGTAGAATCTGAACCACTAATACGTTTGATGCTCTTCCATTGGGAATCGAATCTGGGACCGTGTGCACCACAAGCACGCGCGCTAACCTTTAGACCACCAAGCAGGGATGTAAGCACCCCGGACAAAAAATTAGTCACCCCCGCGCGAGAGCAAGGCTGCGTCGGCAAACAGGTACAGATGGCGTATTTGTCGAATCACATGGCCAAACGTGCATACCCTGCCTCGAGGTGATCAGAGGGCATTACTGTGGAGTGACACAGAACCGATCGAAGCGGTGTGTGTGCGGCAAGATGGAGAAGAGCGCGAACGTGACGGAGTGGCAAGAAGGGGCAATCGTGTTTGGCCGTGCCCATGACCACACAGTGATGGAAGTTACCCGAGTTATTGGTGTTTCGCTGCGGACTGTTCAACGTATCTACAAGCAGTGGTGTAACACACACATGGGCATGAAACATGACGCCAGAACTGTGGTCAGAAAAAGATCCTCACAGATCGGGCCCGAAGACGGCTTTCCAGGCTTGTGAATCGAAATCGCTTCCAAACCCGCCAGGAATTACTGCAGTCCATGAATGCAGGCCCAGTCCAACCTTCAGCGAGAGAACATTGCGACAGGAACTGCATGCAATGAACATGTGGAGTCGGGTACCTCGCAAAAGGCCACTGCTCACAAATACACATAAAGTTGCTCGTTTGCAGTGGGCCAATAATCATCAAACATGGACGTAGCAGACTGGCACCGTGTCATATGGTCTGACGAATCACGGTTTTGCCCGTATTCGAATGACGTCCGGCGTCGTGTCCACCGACGGCCACATGAAGCATTTCACTTGCAGTGTGTGGAAGGTCAGGTGCAGGCTGGGGGTGGGTCTGTCATGTTCTGGAGATGTTTTTCGTACTATGGGGTGGGCCCACTCATTGAGGTATTCACGAACATGAACAAGCACGTTTATTTTAACATCCTGGACGAGCAGGTGTTGCCCTTCAGTCACTTTCTTTGCGATGACTTTGTTATAGAGACCTATTTTTCAAGACGACAATAGCAGGGTTCACAGAGCTGAACCCGTATGTGACTGGTGTGAGGAACACTCAGGTACCCTACCACACCTCGAATGGCCCGCAAAATCGCCGGACCTCAACCCAATTAAGCATCTGTGAGACCAGTTGGAACAGCGAGTGAGACGTCGACATCAGCATCCCCGACGTTTGGTGGAATTGCGTGATATTATCCTCCGTGAGTGAGTTCAACTGAATGTGACGGCCTTGCATTCCCTTGTGGGCTCCCTTCCCGACCGCATCCAGGCCAGGGGCGGCGCTACACGGTATTAATGTAAGTACCAAGGGGTGACTAATTTTTTGTCCGAGGAACTTATGTACTCTTGTGATAGCATTCTAATAATGATAATGTTGTCACTATTACAGATCATCCATATATGAAATTAATTTGGTTCAGAGAGCCAATGGTTGCAATATTTGAGCTCCAAGGAAGCAAATGAAGCTATAAAAAAATTTAAAAAGTGCGAGATAGTGGACTTTACCTGAATTGAACGTGCTTGTTTCTCGCTCACTTTTTGAAACATGGTCAACTTAATTTTATTAACGAATTTTGGTTCACTTTATATATTTACTCTGATTGTCCGTGTGAGACAAAATCTAAAGAACTACTTGGTGAATCACCATCAATTTTGACCAGGACGTAAAGTATAAAACGTTAGGGGTCGAGTTCGATGATGGTGGTGATCCATCTAGTTGGTCTCAAGATATGGTTAATCAAAAATCGGTTCTTCATGTGCTCTTGAAAGAGTAATTATATAATCCTTGCTTGACCGCCTACCCGTAGTGTGCTTTTGAGATTAGTGGGTTAGTCTAATGCTTAAGTTGTAAAATACTAATCTTACCGTGGAATAGAACGCTAAAAGGAAACTAAGTGTCTTTCTACTTGACTTGACTTTTTTCAAATTCATTCATCTTAAAGTAACTTACTTCATTTAGTTTGAGGTAAAATGTTACGAGGGATGATCGGAAAACAATGTTACAAAGCTTATTATGGCTTATATAACTATGGGGTGAGCCATAGCTGGAAGATCAACACACCTGATGATAGAGGGCACTCAACAATAGTCCTCCATGTAATTCGTTTTTGTTCAACCGCTTATTACAACGGCATATAAAGTTTTCTATACCATTTACAGAGAAATCCGCGTCAAGTTCTCGTAGCCACTATAAACAACGGTTTTGACCTAATTACATGCCAGATAATGGTGGCGAGCCATTTTTTGCTTTAGAACAGGGAAAAGGTCAAAGTCACTGGGACTAGGTCGGGGCTGTAGAAGGGGTGCTTTAGTCGTTCCAAGCGTAACGTCAGTGGTTGAAGTACTGGGTCTACAGCTGTGTCCAGGGTTGTCATTAACAATATTAGTCCGTCTTTCTTTGAAGGCACGACACAATTTCCCTCTATGTTGCTTTGAAATTTACTCTTCCCCATACACCTCTAAAATCTGCCTATGAATGTAAGCAAGTGTAGTGTTTTTGGCTCTCAGGAACTGGACCACTGACCTCACGTCTACTCTTCACCAGTTTTCCAGACGAGTCATCATTTTTAATGTTCGCTTCTGGGGTATACATGATCAGAATCCGAAGTCTTAAACCTGCATGACAGACCAAGACAGACATCTACAAATAAATTTTCGTTAAGTTAGTGAATAACAGAAGTTTCATGCTTTGTTCCCTTTTTTTCGGTCATCCCTCGTATATTAGCATATTAAAGAGTTTGCTTTACCAAAAAACAAAACAAACTCCTTTACGTGGTGTACACTGTGACACACTGCTACCGCTTTTTTTTTCCTTTCTTTTTCCTAAAGCATCATAACACATTGCTCACGATTGGTTAGTTTTGAGTTTGGCACTCCTTTAAGCAGCAAGGCTATATAAGACGTAGCCCTATAACTTAACGTGATATCTAAACCACATGAACTCCTGAGGAAAGCCAAACCGGGTTTTCCACAATAAAGGCACATACGCTAAGTACATAGCTATAAGAGAACTCACGAATCCAAGCTAAGGTTAAACGAAGGAAAGGAGGTTGAATGATGCATACAGTCCCGAAGTACTAGTTAGATTTGTGTTCAGGTTTCATACTGAAATTCTGGTATTGATTTCCCGAACTTCCCATGACTAAGTAAACTTTTCCTTATCCGTGAAAATGGCTAAGCTTAGGGCGGAAGGGAATATTAATCAGCTTCCATCATTCCCGTAGTCGTCCAACGCTTTCATTTTTATTTTTGAATTTTATTTTCTAACGGTAAATACTCATTGTGAGTCAAACTTCCTGTTTGGAATACAACAAAAACACTAGTATCAAACTAAAGATATCTTTAATACCTCGCCATTCTGAATACACTCATAAACATAAATTAGGATTAGATTTCTGGGCTTTCGGCATCTATGTCCATGTTACTCCGTCACATATGAAGAATAACGTCCCTCGATCACACTATCCAGGAAACTGAAGAGGAAGAAATGAATGGAGAAGAAAGGAAGGAACTGGAACCATTATGTGAGATACCATTCCGGCATTTACCTGGTGTGAATGAGGAAAATCTCTCAAGATGACTGGCCAGAAAATGCTTTTAACGTTTTTCGACCATGTTCCCGCCGAGAATCGAACCCGGCAAAAGCGTTAGCGACTACGCTACGCAGGGCCACTGTATAAACATAAATAAATATACATATATCATAATTTGGTCTATCTCTGTGATTACCTACAATCAACAAACCTTACTTTTAATATTATACTGTAGCATTTAATTTTGAATTTAATTTGTTCTATCAAACCTTGAAGTATTAACACCTTTCGCCACTTAAACTTCATTATTTCTACAGATATTTATCATCCTTTTTTCTATATTCTGTGGGCAACTAAAAAAAAGAATCCGAACGATTCTGTGAATTACAGCAAACTCTCGGTATATTTTGCAGCATTTTCCTGACTTTCATTGACTCATTTTAATCTCCTTGACTTTCAAAATCAGTGTAAATCCTTCTGTCGTTAAGTGACAAAAGACTCCTGTCGCTCAGAAACTGGGTTCATAGGATATTAGATAAACATTGTAGTAAGATTGAAAATTCCTTTGTACGTACTGAGTGGATGATGATAAATGTATTTTTGTAGGATTCTCTAAAGAAAGGCATAGAAGATTCTGAAGAAAGTATAAACGTAGAGGATTACGAAGAGGAGTCATCCAGTTAGAAAGAAATGGAAACAAATTTTTTTCGCATAAGCTGAAGTCCTTAATGTTAAACAAACAGGTGAGACCACAACGTGACAATCAAATTCAGGTATTTTAAAGAATGATTGATTGCCTTAGTATTTCACTGTAAAACATATCAACAGAAAAAGATGTACGTTTATACAGATGTACAGTATTTGCAAAAAAAGAAAAAGAAAAGAAAAAGAAAGAAAAAAAGTAACATTTTCTAGATACCTTGCACGTCTCTGTAAAGAGACTGTTAAAATATAATTTACAAACTGAATGTACTACTGTATATTGATGTATATAGTTATGATAATATTGCATCCTCTGAACAAAATAAAGTTGTAAATACCTGTATTTATGCAATAAAGGTGTATTAAAACAACTCCAGTTTGTAGTTTTCATCTTTCCCATACTAAAGTAAATAGTATCAGTATAAATTTCATGCGGGTTTTACGTTTCGTTTCTAACTGGTGAGTATTTACTTCCAAAAAGGCTTGGGAGCTATTTCTTAAGTAATTGTTGAAAGTACGTACATTTATTAATGGAAGTATATGCACTTTTAGGTCCTGCCTGGAGTTGTATCCACGGAACTAATGATAAAACAAGTTAAATAGTTATTATTTTCCAAATTCTTGGTCTGAGCAGTGACTTTTGTAATAAGTTTTATGCAAATGGACACGTTAAGTATGATATATTTCTACCAGTATTTGTTATTCATTTTTTCCACTTGGATCCAAAGTCATGAGCTGCATGTGGAACTTGCAATGGTTATACTTTGCATTGATATATTATAATGAAAAATATGATTGCAATTTTTGTTTTAAGTTTCTGAAAAAGGAGTCTTTAAGGAGCAAATAGATCAAAAATACGCAAAGAAGGGAAACTAATTTATATGAAAATAAAATGAAACAATACATTAGCAATATATTGTTTGGAATCGAAAATGTGTTTTAGATCCTTGTATTCGGGAAGAGTGGAAGTGACAAAATCACTGAACCCATCCACTGACTATAATGCCTCATAATGAATATGTATATTTCAATCATATCCCTGTATAAGCATATTAAAAATAACACATAGCAATGCCTTTATTGACACGTTAGGGAAAGGGAAAGCTTTTATTTTAGAAAAATGTTAACGCGTCAGATTTTATATTCAGTTCGTTTCATTTTTGGTTTTCTCATAGTGGCGCGAATATGAAATATTTCGTATCCTTAAAATACATTTTAAAAGTTTTTGTTCGACAGAGTAAAGCGTCAATAACTATGTTCTAAACAAAATGTATCGCAACTGAACGAATGCCGCTAAATTTTGAAGATGGGGTTCCTTTTTTTTTTTTTTTTTTTTTTGTGGGGGAGGGGGGAATTGATTTTTTTAATTGAAGACGAATACTGAGATCAAATAAGCTAAGGCACATCCGTTACACAAAAGGAAGGAGTTGGGTAACCAGGAAACTTTTTGATCTATTTATGCATAAAATTTACATCATGTATCTTTCAGATATGACAGTTTAAAACAAAAACAAAATGTACGGGAAAGATTAAATTATCAAAAATTACGATTTCATAGTCTATCAATTTGGTGTCGATAAATACTATACGTTACAATTCTATAACTCGAAAATTATTTTTTTTAAAAATAATAATAATAAATAAAAAAAATCTGCATTGCCATGTATGAGATTTTCAAATATTCAAAAGAAAGGTAATATCTACAAGGTAACCAAAGAAGTTCCTGCCATTTTTGACGTCCTGTTTGAAGTGCTCACAGAAAGGGAATAAGTGGCTTACGCGAAGGAAAAGCGATAGGTTAGTGTGATTATCGACCTGCTCCAATACAAGCACGTTCCACACACAAGGCAATCACAGCATCCAGTGTCGAAGAAAAATGGAGGTATCGAAGCAGCTCGTTCGCCATTGTTTACTGTATGACTTTAAGATGGCCCTATTAGCAACTGCATTAAATCGTCGAACACGTCAAGCATTTGGAAAGGACCGTGAATGAACGCACGGTCAGATATTGGTCCAAGAAGTTATGTCGGGAGAGCTGAGACTTTGTAATGAACCCTGCAATGTATGACCACAGATACTGAATGAGGCCTCACAGGCAGCCATAGAGGAGGACAGCAGTCAAAAGTTCGAAAACTTGCAGAACACTTCCACGTTTCCAAAAGAACATATTTCAGCTGCACCGCATAGTGAAGGTGTACAAGGTTACCAACTGAGTACCCTATACATTGTCGGCAACCAAGGAACAGCGAGTGACAGCAACTTGGTACCGCAACGCACCCATATATGGTCGAGTGATGATAAATAGATCCAGTATGACACTTCCAATCGACTCTATGCCTCATAGCGCAAGACTAAATCTGCACTCACACAAGATCATCTTTTGTGCCTGGTGGACTAGTCGCCAACTAGTATATTACGAGCTTCTACCATCAGGCCACGACATCACTGCGGATTTGTACTCGCAGCAGGAGCCAGCGTTCGTTAATCACAGGGGTATGCTGTACCTTCACGACAATGCGAGACCGGACGTGATAAAGACAACCAAGAATGCCATTGAGCGATTTGGCTGAGAAACTGTCCTATCCACATACTCACTGGACCTAGCACCAGCAAATTTCCACCTATTCTATTCCCTAGATAAACACCTCCGTGGGAAATCTTTCAACAATGAGTCATCTGCGACACGCACTCACGGATTTCTTTGCGTTCTTCCGAGTTTTATCTTAAAGGCATTGCGCTGGAACGTTGGCAAAGGGTTATGATGGAGATTACATCGAGACCAGCGTTGAGTATCATGTTCTGTATATCTATCTGTTTCTGACGATCACGAACGTCAAGAACATTTTTGATTGCCTTCTATAAAGGAATTTTAATACCTTAAATACGTAGTGAAACCGACAAATTCTATATTTTTTGCCAGTAAATACAAAAACAATTACAGACTTCTAAAAGCTAGATTCATTTCTTACCTTGTAAGAGGACGCGATAGTCACATAAGGAAAAAATATCGGACAAAAGCAGAACGCAAGTGTTTTCTAAGAGATGAGCTTATTGTAGTTACAAAAATCGTCTTCTAACAGTGTAAATTACATCTCTGAGATTCAATTCCACGATAAGAATAAGAAATGTTTTAAATGCTAATATTGCAGGGAAAACAACGAGTAGGCTGATGTTATAGCCTTTCTTTGGTATTTCAATAATCTAATCTGTTGTTTGATAAATCGCTTTCAATAACTTTTTCATATACAGGGTTTTCATAAAGTATGGACGGATTTAATTCGCTTATAATTTACATAAAAATGCTCATATTGAAATCAAATCAAGTGCAAACGGTAGCGGAAGAATTAAATTTTTACCTGTAATCTGCACCAGCTCAGTTCATTCACCGCCACACCTCCAATTGGGCGCCATTTACGTCCACACATTCGCGTATCGAGCCATCTTCCCACACATTCACGGTCTCCTCTTCAAAAAAGAACGATGCAATCAGATGATCATAGGACACAGCGCACTAAACGTTCACTTTAGGGCTATCTCTCTCATGTGTCTCAAATTCCTTTGGGTTTTCCGTGCTCCAAACGCGACAGTTGTGTCGGTTAACCTTCCCGGTAAGAAACTGACCCTTGCCCTCCCTCTCCCTCTCTCAACGTGTTCAGAGTTGCCGCTTATCTAACAGTGTTGCCAACTAAAAATTTAATCCTTCCGCTACCGTTTGCACTTTATTTGATTTCATTATAAGCATTTTTATGAAAATTATAAGCAAATTAAATCCGTCCAGACTTTATGAAAACCCTGTATAGTATACATGAAAGTTGATTATCTGAAACCTGGTCATCGTTCAATATGGTATTATGAAAGAAATATGTAGTTTTAGTGGTATATTATGGCATATGTCCTTGTTCATGTACAGTAATGGTTCCATGCTTTTTGTCGTTGCAAGACTAGCTGTTATAAGATTGTTCCTCATCTATAACCCATCCAAATAAGATCAACCTTCTGTTGTAAAGGACGTTTTGCATATGGGAAACGGTGGTCGATTAGTCAACAATGTTTGAATAACGTACAGGAACAAGTGATTATTTCCGTCCTGGTCAAGTCCATGTGATTGCCACTGAAGACAGTTGTACAAAGGCGTGCGAATGTACGCTTGGGAATTCGATCCATAGCGAAGCAATTCAACTTGAGTTATGATACTGCTCATAAGATTATGAAAGATGTGGTGGGCCACAACATGAGCGCGCAGTGGATTCCAGATGTTGACGGAGACAAAAATTGGAGCGTATGATATGTTCCCTTGAACATTAGTACCGCTACCATTGGAGAGATATCTTGTTGCGCATTGTTGCTATGGATGAATACTGGTGCTACCATTTTGAACAAAATTCAAAACCTTCATATATGCAATGGAAACATCTCATATCCACGCTCCAAATGGTAGGAAAGTCATAGTAACACTCTTCTTCGAGTGTCATAGACTAATAATGCTTGACTTCAAAGAACGAGGAGAAACCATCAATACCGAACGCTACTGTGCGACTGTGACTCATCTTCGCACATCCACTAAACACGCAACACCTGATTTATTGACTTCTGGGGTAATTATGTTGCAAAAGAATGCCCGTTCCCATGTTGCACATGATGTTTAGAACTTGTTCTGAAGATTCAATTGGAAAATTTTCGTACAGCCCTAACCTTTCGCTTTCATATCTTTGTTCTTTTAAACGAGTTGAAAGGTCGGAAGTTTCATTTAGATAACGAGGTAACGGCCGCCAACCTTCCACATTTTACACGGACGACATTCGTAGATTGGTCACAGAATGGGACAAACGTTTGAATGCTTAAGGTGACTTTTTTTGACGCACTCATGATGCCTGTACTTTATGTATAAAAGGTACTTAAATACATTACCACTTTTGCAGATACTGTCTGAAACGGGTTTCAGTTGATCACACCATATAGCAAGCATATCTTTATACCATCAAGCATACCTATGTACCACGCTATTAAAGAGAACTTAGTTCAGTGGAATAAGTTACTTGATGTAAACGAGTTACGGTCTAAATCACAGCATAAAGTAATGTACTTACCCTTTCGTGACATAAGTATAGATTAAAAATGTTTTTTTAGAAAGAAAAACTAGAAAAATGAAAAAGCTTGATTGGAACAGTAGAAAGTAATCATGTTTTTATTACAACATTCACAGTAAACTTTGTGCAATTACAAGTATCAACGCAATAATAATATTGGTATTAATTACAAGATTGTCGAATATCAAATTTCACATAAAAATTAAACAATAGAATATTACTAGCTATACCATACAATGTAACATCTAAAGGAACCAAATCACACTATTATATACAATGGAATAATATACAAATTACCAACTGCTTTTGTTAACATACTTAAATAAGATTATATGCCTGTGTAAATGTATAGTCTGATTCCATTCAATACAGGACTAAAAACAATTGAGGTTGATATTTTCGTTTCTTTCAATGCCAATGTCTTTCGTCGGCTGAACACATCATTTCTGATTAACATAAAAACTGGTACAAAAATAGTCGTCCTATTCACGTGGTCTGCTGGTAAAGATGCAAGAACTGTGCCTTCTACTGGAACAAAGTTCACATACAATAAAAAATTCACCAGCACAACTCCTGTAGCTCCGTACGAGACTGTGAGGTGTGATCTTCGAAATATGAAAGCAGTTGTTTCTTTCTTTTACTTGTCGGGGCCTTCCACACCAGCTTGAGTCATCAAATCGGCGATATTTTTCTCCAAATCGTCTATTCTGTTGCCCATTTCATCTAGTAAGTTTGTTAAGGAAAGCAAAAACAATAACTACACATGATTTACTATTTAACATATTTTGGTGTGTATAGTGCTTTTTGTCAACATATCAATGGGGGTGGGCAGTACGCGTATTATGCACGGGTAGTATTAATTTCGTATCTCTATACATGTTTTTAATTATCATATGGTGTGTTTATGTATTAAAAGTTTTGTTTTCTTTCTTTTTTTAAAAAAAAAAAAAAACTAACGACATCCTTATACAAATTACCAGTAATACCATGCAGTACAAAAACAGGATTTGTTATGCTTACTATGTTTCGGTTAAGTATAAAGAAACGAACAGCGAATTACTGCTGGGGGCAGTAATAATAAAACTAACATAGGATAAGCTTTACCATGTAAAGAGTAAAATTTATGCTTTCGCACTTCTATTAACATAACACCTGCGGAACTGGACTTAAATGAATTGTGGACGCGAGGAGGGTTAATATAGTTTCTAGTTGCTATTGATCTATCACTTTAGCAAGTTTAACGTAAAAAGAACATGGGTGTTAGTCTAACTAATGTAGAATGGGTCGTAGACTAAACACGCCATATTGGATAGTTACTCCATTAATCATATGGAGACTCGCCGTTTAAAATTCCTTCCCCAGTTGGTAAGAGGCAACATGACTGTCAAGTTTACTCCTAATTGCGTTTCCATGTTATTTTTTTTTCTCACTCATTAACTAGGTCAGCCAGACGTCCCGGTTTGTAGTGAAAGAATTAACTGTCCCGAAAAAAAGGCTTTCGGGACGCCTGTTTGTCCCGGTTTTCCTACTTCAGATTGAAAAAAATCAACCTGGAAGAACTAGTATGTCTCACCTAAAAAACGGAACGTTTTCGGAAGATTTATGTAGCTAATTAATTTTACTAAACAAACAAGGAGTTTGAAAATCGCATCCGTTCTTTCGTCCTATGGGTTGTTTAGCTTTCAGAGGAGAGAGAGAGAAAAAAAAAAAGATTTAAAAATATTCAAAGAGGGCATATGTTATGGCAGTAATTTCTTGAATATCACTTTCAATGGAAAACTTTTTTTTTTCGATGGTGGGCTTGTACTAGTCATTTTATACTTCAATCGCCAGCGCAGAACTGCTTTATTGTTGAAATTTTAATCAACAATGGTGGTACTGCTCTCAGTCGCTGCATGTTAACCAAATTTAAATTGTCTATTTCGTCCTGTCTGCCGTCATCTTACGAACAATTTTAGGTGTAGAGTGAAATCAGATCTTCAGTAATTTTCAGGTTAAATTTCGTAACAACTTACAACAGTCTAGCACAAGAAGTGGCAGTTTAAACACCTAAAGGTATATCTCTTGTTTAATTTTGATACTGGGTTTTTTATCTGTCGGACTTTTGGAGAACCTTAAGACTTTAACCGCTTAACTTATAATTTTTTTTTCGCAAAAAACGTTCCAAATTTATTTTTTTATTTGTTACTTTTGTTCTACATTGAATGTAAAAGTGAGTGAAAATAGATACTATTAAAATTACACAAAATTGAGGCTCAAAATAGGCATTTGAAAACTGACAATTTTAAAACCACGAGTATACTCGTTCAAGATATAAAAATAGGTATTTTATTGTTGGTGTTACGTTTTGAAGACATTAGTGTAAATAAAAATAAAACGAATATTTACAACATGTTGTATACAGTTTGTTCAAGTTATTGAAATTTAGGCTCATGAAAATTGAGGATGAAACTTCCCACAAAAAAATTATTAAAATCCCGAAAATGTACGTTCTACAATAAGTATTACCAAATTATACTAGAATATTATACAAAAGCCCAACAGTGTTTAAATATTTATTTCTGTATAGAAGGCTGTAATACCCAATGGAATATAGGCTACTATTAATGTTCTCTACAAAGCGTGAAAAACAAGAGCAGTATAATTAAACATTTCATTCAATTTATATTGCAAAAATTTGTAATATGCAAGCAAATACCATTATTTCGAAGAAAAAAAAAGCAGTAAAGCTAATTTTTGATACAATGTGCATGTATTATTTTACTAAGGTCATTATGTGAATAATTAATTGCCTGAACCGAAAATTACTAGCTAAAACTGCTGAAATGAAAGTTGGCAACATCTAGCGGACACCTATGTACTTAGCCGAATGCAAGCAACGTAAGAATTTGTTGTTTAAATTTACAGTCAGTCTTTTTTGCTCTGCACAAATGTTCTCGTTATCATAATTTATAGGCAAAATAAAAATCCCGAGATAATTCGTGATATTAAGTTAAGCGGTTAAAGAGATTTATTTTTTGTTTATCTTTCTGTATTTACCGTAAATGTACTTCTTTCCTTGCTAAATTTGTATTTCTTTTAGAATTGTGTTTCTGACTTAGAAAGAAAAGTATCTCTTCAATCATAAATATGTCGTAATTTATATAATATTTAGGACCTGTTAAACAAAACCAAATTGGAGTTCGGAGTAAAGGACACCAGGCAGCTCTCCCTATGTTACCTTTTCACATTCTTTATACATCCCTTGTAGTGCTTCATTTGTGTTAAATGTGTATAGAATGAACTGGAAAACTGTGATTAGTGACCTGGGGAAAATAGGTAATTAATTGATTCTGACCAAATGAGTAGGAACCCTGACCTTATATATAGCCTGAGATTAGTGTCCTGGTCTTTCGTTTATTAAATTTGGCAACCCTATACTTACTGGTTCAAATATAAGTTGCTTATATCTTCGATTCTTTCATCCCAACTCAACTTTCGTCAGTATTATCATTATTCTCTAGTTCACAGATTAATAAGAACTACAAACAGTCGCCGTTATCTATACATCTTTCACCGGTTACTCTTATTAAATAAATAATACCTCTCATATGCCATTACTCATTCTGTTTCTTTAGCATAAAGGACATAATCGTGGGACAATCCTTTCACCTGTACCCATCCTAAATCCAAATTGTTCCCCCTCAATTTCCTTATTTGTTCGTCCATACTACCTTCTGTTTAGCGTTTGATCCATTACTTTGTTGCCTGCGATATGAAATCAAGGTTCTGTAATCTGAGTACAAATTTTCAGTTAAATTTCAATTAATGTTATCATTGTTCTCTCTCAAGAAATATCTTGGTTACTTCTCATTATCGTATATTTCATTACAGATTCGAAACCAAGTCTTTCTTCTTCTTTCCCTCATACTCTTAATAAGCTCAATTGGAATAGTTTTCTCAAATTCGTTTCGAAGCATCCTAAACTTCTTATATCTATGCTAACATTGTTTTCTTTAACACATATACGCGACCTATCTTTTAGTGCTCCTTCAGTGCTTGAATCCACTGAACTTTCTATCGACCAATAACAGCACTGTTGGATATAGTTCATATATTTTAGGGGGCGGGGGAAATACGAGGAAAAAATACGATTTTCCATTACACGGTATAATAAGAGGGTATTCAGTTCTTAGCTTTTCTGTCAGAACACATTTTTTCTTCAGCATTTTGAAGGCATACAAAATAGTACAATTAATTTCGCTTCATAGCAGATCAGTGTCATATCAAGTAAGCAGTGCTTAGTTAATACCGCGTTTGCCAGTGGCATTATTCCCGCAACGTAACAGTATTGCCAAGCCAATTGATATGACATGTTTATGACGAGAGCTATCAATTTCTTGGCAATTACACCCATTAAATTTAAGAATGGAAATGTTAAACACAAATTATGGGGCAATTCTGCGTCCTGAAGAATTTTGTCGGGACGCCAGGATACAATCTCGTAATAAGGGACAAACCAGTATAAAATGAGGGCGTATATAAACCCTACTGTGGTAAAGTTTAATGGAACTCTCACCACATTATATAGAAAATACAGGAAAAATTTACTTTCTGTCACAGATGCGAATTTAATGAAATTTCAGAAGTGAAAAATGTTCGATTGAAACGGGAATCAAACTCAGGTTTTTGATTTACCACGCAGTGCGGTAAGTGTGCTTTCTAATTAGAAAAACACCTCGGAGATCCGGATTCGGTTCTCGGTCCAGTCGAACATTTTCACTTTGGAAAATTATAAGACTAGTTGTACCTTCGTTTTCAGGGCACTGATTTGTATATAAAATTATTTTTGTCAGTTTCTTAAAGAGAATGGGAACTTTAATGGTTTGATTTTACTGTTTTCTTCTTTGAGTCTACTTAATGTTCCTTGTTTTATAAGGTCATTATTACTTAAATTTAAATTAAGTTTCATCATTTTCAAATATTAAAAACACATAATACAAAATTTAATTTCCACAGAGTGAGAGACATTTAAAAAGATTAGAAGAAATCTGTAAAATTAAACGTTAAAATCGTCGTTAATTTCAAAAAAAGAAAGAAAGCAAAAATACTTGCACCTACAGAGGACTTGGTGTGACAAAGAGTGGATTAATTCCTTCCGTGACTCTGGTTCAACCGTCACATGTGTTCTATAATATAGACAATAGCTGAACACAGACCTAAAGAGAAAATATTTATTTAGCCAGCAGCATGCTTGTGAATGCAACAGCATGATAAGCCGGAGATCCTGACTTTCATTCGCTGTCCACTCGAACATTTTTCACTCTTGGAATTTCTGGCATTATTATTTTGAGTAAAATCTCCCTGAATTTACAATAAACTTTCGGGAACAAGGGTTTTTCAGAAACTTTAATTACTGCGAAGTGGGCAATCAACTGCGTTTAGTTGATGTGCATTTCAGTACTGTGTACCCATAGTAGAGACTGATTTATCACATTGGCGAGAACTATCTTTGAGGTAACGATACTGAAAAACGTGTCTCGTGACAAAGGTTCGAATGCGTACGACGACTATATGGATATGTATTTGAATGCCTATATTTTTTAGTCCTACTGTTTTTGTATTTTGTTTTTACAGTTTACTGGATGCTAATTGTTAATAAAATAACCTTCGACTAACCAAACATTAAGTACTAAAAGAATAGTATCATTCTGACGCAATACTCTCTATCGAGTAGTACGACTTGTATAAAAAAAGGATATTTCTTGTTATGATCTGATCTGACATTGTCTGGAACTTGTCTTGCATCTGCTGAAGTAAGCTTTGTACCTGGAAAAAAAGAAGAAATAAAAACGCACATAGTATCTTCATATAAATAATCAGCACACATAACTTATAGTTTGCAATAGGCACATTTACACTAGTGATTAAAGACCCAACATGAAATGCCTTAAGAATTACTTGTAAGTGATTATTAATTTCGACATCTTGGTTACTCTTTTGGTCGCATCGTAATTGTCATGAAACAGGCGTCTTCTAAATGTAGTTAAGCTACATCTTATAATATATGGTGCAACTACAAGAACAGCTTTGAAATTAATCATAGCTTATAAGTCTTCAAAAGTTTTGTTTTGTCTGTTGAAGTTTAGTGTCCCTTTTCAGTTCCGAGGCCATATGAGATGTCAATCTACACCTTCAGGTGGAATCCGAACTACCGTAATGCGTTCGAATTTTAATGTTCTCACCGGGACCACAGAAAGTGCGCGTGGTAGCCACTAGATAAGCGGGAAGAGCTTTCAGGTAAACCTTTAATCATTAATGCACAACTTTCATTTTAGCTGTTAATCGTCATACCATCCTGAGTTATTGTGAAGAAAACGTTTTGTAATAAGGAATAGTTTGTTCATCTTATGTATCACGTTTTTTTTTTTTTTTTTTTTTTCCGTCACGATATTTCAGTGGACAAGACTTCAACTTTCATTTAATCAGTTTTCAGGTGTAAAATTGAACAGGCGGTGACTAACTTTTGATGTTTACAGCGAGCTACATACTTTTCACTTAATATTTTAAATATTTTTAGACTTCCAAACTATGCATAACTGTAGGGAGTCTTATAGATTTTTAATCCGCTTTGTCCGTCCGATAGTCTGTCAACAGCTATCAGAGCAAAAACGGTAAGACATATTGAGATGCGATTTTTTTGCAGTCGATTCAGCGTCCCAAGAATAGATTCCATCGTTGGTTACTCTCTGTTCAAATTAACGATTT
This sequence comes from Thermobia domestica, assembly GCF_964235325.1. Lineage (NCBI taxonomy): Eukaryota > Metazoa > Arthropoda > Insecta > Zygentoma > Lepismatidae > Thermobia > Thermobia domestica. The sequence continues at coordinate 67,317,589 of NC_137454.1, forward strand.
CCTGTTTCAATACTTCTCGTCACAGAACAGAAATTGTAATATATAGCGGCAAGTGATTTTCTGCAATCGATTCAATGTTTCAACAAGTGACTGAAATTTACTACTACTTCCTGTTTCAATACTCATTTCCATAGAGCAAAGAGATATTGAAATGCTTTTTTTTTGTGTGTGTGTGTGTGTGTGTGTGTGTGTGTAATAGATTCAGCTTCCCAAGAATAAATTCCGCCTTCTCCGTTAACCCTCTATTCAAACCGGAAAAGGTTCAAATTAACGACTTCCTGTTTCAACATTTATCGTCATAGAACAAAAATTGTAACATAGCGGCAAGCGGTTTTCTGCAATCGATGCAGGGTCTCAAGAGTACATACAACCCACAATACTCTATAAAACCGGGTGTGGCTCCAGTTTCACTACAAATTTTCGTACAGTAAAAACGGCCCGAGATATCGAAATGCAGTTTCTTTTGCAATCGATTCAGCTTCCCAGGAGTAGGTTCTGTCTCATTCCTTAATCCTCTATTCAATCCGAAATTTGGTTTAAATTAATCGCCATAGAACATAAACAGCAAGGCACAGTGAATAATGTTTTTTTATATGGATTCAGCGTCCGAGGAATAGGTTCTATCTTTGATCTCATTAATCTACTGCGACCAGTAGTTATAGAAGTACTAACTTCGAGTATTGAATTCCCATAGTTTGGAAGTCTAGTGTAGTTTTATACTGTAAAATGAAACTCACTTGTTGATATAATTAAGTGATTTTCCTCAGATGCACAGCAAATTTAAGGATATCTTGGGGAATACTTTTCACCTACAGAAGATGTAAGCTTCCCGTTGAATTCTACACTTGGAAACTGACCCAATGACAGATAAAGCTTAATGAGCTCAAACATTGTCAAGAAAAATAAAAATTATGCAATACTATGGTACGCAAAATATTATTTATTATAAATTTGCTTAAAAATGCGATCTCTAACAAAAAGAAGTTTGTTTATATCTAATTAAAAAAAAAACTTTCCATCAGCCTATGCAGCTGCTATCAATAGCATTTACTATGGAATCAATGACTACGCAGTTAAAACCATCCATCAAATAGTTTGGCGCTAGTATCGCAATCTACTAATTTATGAACTACTCTCACACCCTGTAGTTTTGTTTAAATTGTAAGGGACATTCATTACAAAGATGCCAAGGTTACAAACATTCAACTCTAGCCATCACGACTCTGGAACTCACGAAAGAAATAATAAACACTTCTGACCAGAGTATATACGCTTGTTTATTAAAAACTAAATTATAGTGTAACGGTTTCGACAACTTAACGTTGTCTTCATCAGACACTAACAAACATTACACTTTACATTAACAAATATTACACATCAGACACTTACAAACATTATACTAAATTCCTCGCTCTCATTTTCTTAATTGAATCCTGATGTACTGTATATCTATTATTATAACATTTATCTATGAAATATGAAGAAAATTTTTAGCATGGTTCTTGAGAAAGCAGTAATTTTGGATCTTTGGTTACTAATAAAATGCTTTTCTTTTCTTTTCTTTTCTTTTTTTTTTCACGGGAGAAGAATATGGCATCCCTTCCTACCTCTTGTTGAAAGGTGTACGATGTGAAGTTGAATGATAGGGCCTCTACGTTTTTCTTTCTTTCTTTCCTTGTGATTATAACACTTTCTTCACTCTTATTATCAATTGCAAGTAAAAACCAACAACAACACTGACTTTTTTAAACACCAAACTTTTGCTACAGGAAAAACTACATTGAATTTGGTAGAAAGAAAATGCGCGACTGGGCTGGAAATCGAACCTGAATCACCGGCTCATTATGTTAGTACGTTAACCATTACGTGTTGCGAACTAGGGAAACTAAAATATCCCTATTTTCGGGTATAAAATTTGAAATTTTCCGAAATTTATGTTTATAAATTCGTACCTATACGTACGAACGCAATTCAACTTACGCCAGTCGAACACGGATCAGAACGTTTGGGGGCAGAGGTTTAGGCGCGGCCGTTTGGGCGCAAAGCAGACCACGATGAGCTGCTTCGGTGTTCGTTCTTAACTGGTCACTGAAAACTCTGTTATACTGTCACAGATTCCATATCCTTATTGGAAATAATACTGTTCTTCTTTTGCCGCCCAATCGTATCGTTCCTTTATGTTAGATATATTATAAAGGACAAAAATTTGTTTTAGGGTGTCACAGAATGCCTACAGTAAATTTTATTTGGCCTATTCTTCCTACTTCAATGTATAGCTAGTGCCTATAAATGCCTATTTTTATGAAATCTGAAATAACTTTATATTAATACAATAGAGTATCAACTATCCGGCCTAATGGGCACATCAAATAACAAAACAAACAAACAACAACAAAAAAAAGCATTCATTAAATACTTCCTGAATCACCCTTATCATTAAAAATACAATTTTTATTCCAAAAACAGCACTTATTCATTTCTTCTGACCTCTTGGTACAGGTCAGTACTTAATAAACATTTCTTTCTTATGTTTTGTACCACACATTTTAATAATTTATTATAGAAAATAAAATATGTACAGTATTGTACACATTTTAAGATAAATGTAATAATGTCTGACTCACGAAATCAAGTGCACAGTGCAATGTGAATATACAGTCACATCTTTAAAATAAATAGTCTTTGAGTTATAATTCATTAACTTGAAGTCTATAAAAACGCCAAAAATGGCCCTGTCTCGAAAGGGTTAAAGGATTTCGAGATATGACCATCTTATTTCAACAATTGCATTCCACAACCCTTTGCTTTTTTCTACTGACTTAATTCTTCCCTTGTAGGGGAAATATGGAAAAAACGATGAAACACGTCTTTCATTATTAAACGAAAAGCCTAAATAACACATGAAATCAAATCTTTAAGTTTTACGTCTCACAGTTATGCCGGCTAAGCTAAAGGAGACGATGATGGGAAATGAAGAAAATGGTGTAATGAAGAAAGTGGGAGAACTCCGAGGAAACAAACCCAAGCACATGGTGTTTGTCCATTACAAAGTTCACTTCGCACAATCTGGGATCGAACCAGGAACCTCATGCACCAGAGGTCAACGCTCTACCACTGAGCCACCGCGTCTAACCTTAAAGCATTTCGAGATACGACTATCTTATTTTAACAATTTCACCCCCACTATTGTTACTTTCCTTAACAGCAGTGAAACACATATCTAATTATTTTAAATGGGAAATCCATATATCAAATTGCAGGTCTCTAAAATTTCGAGATATGGATACTTTACTACTGTTGGAGACAAACTTAGAGATCTCTTGCCCCAACCACTACCCATTTCCCCCACACAACTCAGGGCTCATCTTAAGCAGCACGTGCGCTGTCATTCTCTTCAATGTTGCCGTACTTCCGTAACCTTTCATAAACTGAACAAAATTCAGCATTTTTGAAAAAAGCAATGAATGGAAGATAAAAGAAAGGGACAACAGAGGAATGTGACAACGTTGGTTTTCAGATAACAGGCATCATAAATCTCTAACAAATGTCTCCAAGAACAGAAGTGAGAGTTTTGAGGACTTTGCAATTTCCAGGAAAAAAAGTATCTAACTGTGTCTGCTAGTATATATTAATTATCACTTCCTTTCCCGCCGAAATTCCAAAAATCTTTTCTTAGTGGCATTTTAAGTTACAATTCATAAACGCTGTCAAAATTTCAAGTTTCTAATTTAAGCGGTTTGGCCTGGGCGTTCATCAGCCAGTCAGTATTTCTTCTTTTATATAAAGATTTCACTACGAAATTCACTCGTAGGGCCTTAGAAACTGTTTCTCAGGGCAGGAATTGCATTCATGGGAGCAGATTCGTTTTAGGACGACTTCCCCAAATTACAAGGATAATTGCGTGTCCAAACATAATGCCATATTTTCCATAAGTAGAAGCTTTGCTTTGTATATACTTAAACACAAACAAACTATTTGCTGAGCAAAACAATATATTCACATAAAAAGCTACATACGTGTTACAGTTTCTCCAACTAACACTTTGGTTTCATCAGACACTATGAGATACATGAGAAATGTGCAGTCTTATATACAAACAAGATTGCACATTTCTCATGTATCTCATAGTGTCTGATGAAGCCAAAGTGTTAGTTGGTGAAACTGTAACACGTATGTAGTTTTTTATGTGAATATATTGTTTTACTCAGCAAATTGTTTGTTTGTGTTTAAATAATACCAGAAAAACGACTTTGCAGAAAACACCAATGTGCTAGATGGTCAGCGAAAGCGAGAATTCTATCTCACTGAGTGAGGGCAGAAGCACAGCAGCAGAGACTGCGTGTGGGTGTATCCATATGTAGTACGCTAGTCAGCGACAGAGCGTATATGCGCATTAACAGATACTGAGAAAATACTTTCTATTGCATAAAGACAACGTACTTGTCAACATAAAATACACGTCCCCTACACTGTGCAGAAACACTCCGCCGGTAGAAATTAATGTGTTACACAGTCCTTCATATGCACTCATTCTTTTCAACCGTAGAATGGCACTTGTAATGGTTTTTGACACTTGTAAACACAAAATACTGGTTTCCTAGATCATGGAGAAATGTTCCCCCAGTGGAAATTCATATCCTACACAGTCCTCTTTCATAACCACTCACTCATTTTAACCGTAAAATTATCATTTTTATAACATCCTGTTGTAAACTTGCACCCTTCCTTTACTACACAGGAATACCAGCTAGGTTTGTGAAGAAAGTTTGATGCAGATATGGGCAGTATGTCCAGTTGGTAGAAAAATTGTCACTGCTATCACGTTCTTCTCTTGGTTCCCTGTTTTCACACATTACCTTCTTTAAAAATAAGTCTTCGATGCCATAGCATAAACATCATATGGCACTCACTACCTCGTGGTACTGATCCATAATTTCTGGACACAGTTCGAGAAATTTCCCTTGTGTGCCATTCTGCTATCCGTATACCACATGAAGACCATAATAATAATAAAAATAATAAAAACGGAGTACAGCGGATTATACCTAAGCAGCACTACTCTTCTTAACGTTAACCTAACCTAACCTACATTCGATGTACAAGGGGCAAAGTACTTAATGAAAATTTGCCGACTACAAAATTAAATGGCATGTCATTAAATCCAAGGTCCTTCCAAATCCAATCCAATCTAAATGGTTATTAAATCTAAGTGTTTTAGAAAGCTCGGAAAGGTCAATACTGTAGTTATTCTCACACTAATCTCAACTAAATCAGTACGGAATTCCGCTTTCACGTTGCTCAATTGTTTTGAACAATGTTCTTTTACACGTGTAAATCTGAAGTCTTGTTCAAAACTTTCTTTGATCTGTACAAGCAGCTTATCCATCATAATGTCAAGGAATCCAAAACTCTATCCTAGACACTACAAGCTAGTATTGCACCTAACCTGCCACAGGGTAAAATAAAGTAGGGGGATATAGCTCCGAGGTGCGTCCGTAGGGAGCAGCCATGTTCACAAATGTGGGTATGCGCATAAAGGAAGACTTTCTTTAATCGTGGAATTTCCTAGTAACTACGATTTATTCTCATGGTTGAAAATAGTTGTAACTTACTGTCTTACGTTCTACAAATTGTTTGACTTGGATAACCTTTTAAGGCTCTTGCATTCTGGTGCAACCAAATGAAATTACTAACTTATAATAAACAATATCATAAGAAATGTAATCAATCTTACCTTACTACATAATTCCTCGATAGTCTGTTGGCAGTCTATCTATTCTATCGGTATTTTTGGAAACATATATATATATCAATTGGAATATGTTTATTATTCACAAATCTTCGATAAGACAGGGTTATGTCTGGAGAAACAGGAAAATAAAACGAAGAAAAAGTCAATTTTTAACCATTAAAGAAAAAAACAGTCCATGAACATCAACTCAGTTTCCAGACTTCGAGTTTCCTTTAATCTTCTTCCACGTAATTGTACCTGATAAGTCTGTTATATCCAAGGTGATGAATGACTAAATTTGACACCTGGGGAATAATATGCAGCTCTAGCCAACTTCAGAAAGACGACGCACTAACCCACTCTCAGGGACACAAGACAAGGATGACGTACATAATAACACTGGCCAAGTATACTGCTTTACATCATTCAATTATCAAATTTGGACATATTAATGATTTTCCTTACACACCTTTGTTTCTCTGATAAGAGCGTGAAACAATACACATACAAATTTGCTCTAATTACACAATTAGCAGTAAGAGTGATAACATTTACTTCTTTGCTTTACTATTAATGTATCAGCGCAGCCGTCGTGACTTACAATAAATAGTAATACTATCAAAAATTAGTTCCGAACCACTACGAACGGGATTACACTTTTAAAATACAAAACAAGTCAGTATTACTCTGACAGCGGGACGTGCGATTTATTCAGCAACCGTCACCCAAATATTCACTGGTGGTACGTGCAATTTACTCAGCAACCGTCACTCACCTCTCATACATCTGAAATGTAACCTGTGTAGACGGAACTCCACTGTATTAACATCTATTTATGCCCATAACCTTGACGGACTCCACTGTATTCTGATGGTGCACTTTAACAAATTATCAGGTGTGATAGAAATATTTCGTAATAACTTCTCAAATCTGAGTAGGTAGTTTAGCCAAACTGATGGTAAACGCTTACTTTCCTATTTTTGACCAGAGAGTATCGAGATGTATGTTCTTTTTTTTGAAGCCAATTCTGATTAAAATGCACTGAAATACGTAGAATGAACCTGACAAATTATCTGATAAAAACTACTCTTCGATATCATCTCCAATAACATAACCCACTTTGTTTATGGAATAGTGACGATAAACATCAAATCAAAAGAACGTTGTTAGCATAAAAGCGTGAATATTTCGAAGCAAATTATACACTGTATTAGATACTAATAATAGCAATAAGTAGCAATAAACATATAGAAATTCTTACAATACACAACCAAGAAACATACATAAATTTCTTCCAAATACTTTTGGTTGTTAAATTTTTAATGGTTGAGGACAGACGTTTAAGCTATTAGGAATGAAGATTATCGAAGTTGTGGGAGCTCACTGCGGGAAAACACGTTTATAATTAAGCACTCATTGTAATATTTTGCCACGAGACTGCTCACATGTAAATAGATCCCTTGTTAAATTACAGTGATTCATGCAATAGATTATCTCAATACACCAATAAGAAGTCGTTGGATTAATATGAAAAAAAAAATCAGCAGTACCCGGACCTTACAATTTTTAATCACAAGCCCCTGAGAGCTGGCTTTTGGTTCAAGAGGTTCCACATGATGATATGCACTATAAACTATCACTTTCTGAATATTAGATGATGAATTTCCTTGTTTATACTTCTATGAAAATCACAGTATCTCAAATATAATTAGAAATGTGTTTCCATGCAGTTCGTCCCACTGGTCATGCAGATAAAATGAGTTTCTTCCAAAACATCTTGGATATATATGAATATACTTAGTAACTAAACTTTACCTGCATATGAAGCAGAAGAGATGGAAAATGTAAAACAAGCCACGAACTCCCACTGATACATCACTTCAGCAATTTCTAAACACGTGTGTCTACATGTCGATGTTACACGGCTTTCTATATTTTACGATATTGTTGTAATTATATAAGTAACTCCGTTCCTTCAGCACACAATAAACTCAGTATGGCTTGTAATTCCTTTTACTCCATTTGCTGCTTCTTCACGTTAAATCTATTTATCACTAATTATGCATATTTTCGCTAGTAATATCTCAACAAATACTCATATTGTTACGTCCTCCTTGATCAGCTAGCCTCGCGCCGGGTGCGCTTTCGCAAGTTCTGACTAACGCAAGCTAGTCTCGTGCCGGGTGCTTTCGCACATTCTGAATAACGCAAATCGCAATATTTGCAATGGAATTTACAAGCTTCGGAAATTTCGGTGTAAAAGTTACTGAAATATTTATGCATTCTTCCGTACAGAGAACAATAATATATAATTAACTGAGGCGGAAAATCAGTCCGTCTCATAGTGCTTCTTTCTCCAACTCCATCCCAAAACTAAGAAAAATTAAATTGCTATTACCAACATACCAAAACAGTGTCCCAGTGCAGCTCCTTTCCGTTTTGATTTTAGAGTTAAGTGCCACAGAGTAGGTCCAGGAATACTGACCCCTAACCGAACCGAACAGAACCTATCCTAAGGTAACTAAGGCTTAAAATGCTGGACCTACTTCACGGCACAAAGGTCTTTGATTTGTCCTCTCGTACAAAATGCTCCGGAAGAAAGTCTGGTTGAAAATACTGTCAATTTTCTTGACTCGTAAGGATACTAAGTGGAGTAGGTGCTGTAAAGTTTACCCTTATACTAATAGAAAATGAGTACAGTAGTAGATTAGCTCAGATACAAAATAAAAATCACCGGGTAGTCAGTTTCCCTTGTCTGACTTCATGACTGAAGTTCTCTTATTTACATTGTAATTGCTGTATAATTATAGAATTACCACGACTACCATGTAACGAGATAACTGCTTTGATTGATACCCATCTGTCTTTGTAAATAAATAAATTTCACAAACATTTCCAAATTTCTGTCAACCATTTTTGATGCTTGTTTACTTTTCGCACACATTTTTTCAAGATTTACAGGTAAAATTCAGTATTTTTCATGAAAAGACTTATTTCTAAAGAACAAATTTCTGCAGGTGATAGAATTAAATACAAAGTAATACACCTGTATTTTATGTTTACAAGTGCAGAGTTACTAGCGTAAAATAATTACAAGTACTTTACGACGGATAAAATAAGTGAGCACATACATATGAAAGACGGCTATTAGATACTTCTCCACAGTGCATAAAAGCTGTATTCGGTTAAGTTCTCAGTTGGTCGCGTGTTTTTAGCAAAATTTTGAAAATTCTGCGGGAAGAAATGGATAATTTGCTCATTTGTATGCTTGATAATATGAAAAGAAAGCGGAAGTTATATTTAATTTTTATATAAGCGATTAAAAAACAGAACTATTTGGCAAGCGGAGGGAACTACTTCCCGCAAGGTTACCACATGCTTGACTGTTGGAAATTGACGATCATTTGTATTGTGAACATGGTAGAAGGTGTACATAGACGATGTATTTGGTATTCTTACGCAGAGACGAGAAATTACACTCTTATTAATTTTAACAAAAGGGGTATAAATATCCCTAACCCGACCCTACTTATCCCTACCTTACAGTACTCTACCCTACCCTACTGTGTTATAACCTTTTAAAGCGGTCCTTAAAATTGATGACTTAAATTTTCGTATCGAAATTTAGGCGGACGACCACGGAATAAATGCCGCTATACATGTGAAGCGCAACTAATATGAAACCATGACAAGTGCTATTGAATCTTGTATCATTGGCAAAACCTACTTGTTTTCACAACCCTCGCTTACGCGTCTGTTTGTAGCAGGGTTGGCTGGTTCAAACCAAGGTGGTTTCAATCAGCTGTTTAAAAAAAAAAAAAAAAAAAAAAAAGTTCGTAAAATCTTGATGAACACACATTTGTGGGTTATCACGTTTCAATCCCGTATAATATTTGTATTATATTCAGACCTAAATTCTCCATTCATTACTCAAAGAGATTATACTACAAAAACAACTTTATATATATATAAATTTATGAATGTTCCTTTTGTGATTTTTTCTTATAGCTTGTTATTATTGTTGTGCAACTGCAATCAAAGAAAAATTCTAAATATTGTTTTGTTTTAATAATGTTTAGTTTACTATTGATAAAATACACTGAAATGCCGTTTTGGGGGTGGGGGTCATAAAAACACGACGAGAGGCATTTATTGAAATCAGAAGTATCTTTGGTATCTATTTATATATAAATAGGTCAGAGCCAAAGTGAACTCAAATAATTCGTATTATTTCTTTAACTTGGACTAATAAAAGTCACAGTGAACTAACTTGGACTGAATTAGTTCTTCTGTATTCTGCAATATTTTTAAACTGTCCATATGTAATTCTGTATAATGGTTTCACTTGTGCAATAGTTTATCTTTTTGTCCTTTTGTAATGACTCTTGACAATTAGACAACTATATTAACAAGTATATAAAGATAAGTACAATGTATTTTTATCAGAATCCTTCATGAGTGAGTTGGCAGACGTATTGCATTTGTGGCCAATTAGTCCCGGTTTCGAGTTCAAATGGAGGACAATTTCTTTCGGATATAAGCCGAGAAACGGATTGAATTCCGTTTTAAGCTTATGTAATCCCTTTCAGCATAACCCGGTTGTTGCAAAATAACACCAAGGCGAAACAAACTTATTTCTGTCCATATATGATATAAATACATACAGCAAATCTTAAAAAAAAAAAAAAAAAAAAAAAGTTTAAATAAAAAAAACTGTTTTTTTGTGTTTTTCAATAAAACCATGGTTCTTGCCAACCCTGGTTTTTAGCACTGTAGTTTTGTGCCATACATCCGGACGCCGTATTTATACGTAAATCGTAAAAGAATCGTATATTTTCAACAATTTGATGGCCCCATTGAATTTTACCTATGCCAAGTAATATTTTCATGTCACCCAGTGCAAATCATTTAGGAGACAATAAGGAAATTAGTGAAAGAATTATAATTTTTCAACAATTATTTCGAGTGGGTGCCGAAGGGTAACTGTTGTATCTCCACACTAATTTTAGAAAATTTACGAGATGAAATGGAGAATTTATTTTGGTTTGTAAGGAAAAGTGAGTAAAAGTCAGGCCAGGGGAATAGCTGAAGTTAAGAAAATACCCGTTGTTAGTTGTTTCTTATGTTGTAAGCAGTACTATATGTGGAGGCGGACTATCTGGCGAAGTACACTTATGATTTATCGGAAAGGCAGTGTGGAAATGATGCATAAGTGATAAGACTGTAACATATTCCGTTTGAGTTTCATGAAGTTGTACAAAATTAAGGAGTGTCATCTGTTGAAATTGTGTGAAAGGCACTAGTTTGTCGTAAATGTAGAAACGAATGGAAACTACAGAAAAGAAGAGGAAAATCCAACCAAACATAATCTAATCTAAATTAATTTAGTACATTTTGGTACTTTTTCGGATGGCATTTAGTATCTTCCCCAAAGCTAGGCAACACATAAGCCATGCATTTTATGACATTAAAGTGTTTTTCCCCTATCCTTGTTTATGGGTATACCCACCGGGACGCTCCTGCTCTGACTCGGTTAGATAGCATTCGTGCTTTTTAGTGGCCACCTAGTACAAACTGGTTTGTGTTTTATGCATTTAGTTTGATAAGTCCACACTGTATTTCGAACAGTATCACTACCAAGTGAGCCACAGTCACAACCTAGTATGTTGAGGGAGAAACTAAATAATAGTCTTTTTTTTTTTTTAATCTTGGTGTGGTCAGGTGATACAGAAGTAATGCCGTGCCGAAAGTATACCTGCACGTAATTTTTAACCAGCACCGGAAACTAACCGTTTGTTCTTTTTCATTTCTAATACGAAAATAAAAGTCTTGTTACATTTTGATGTTCACTCATCCATACTGGTTTACACTATCTTTATCAACTCCAGAGTAAAAACTAACAGGCACATTATCGTCTCATAAGTGTCATGCTATGATTCTACATAACGTCATAATAGTGAACACAGTCTATATACTTGGAACCAGTATGCGCAAAATACTACTACTACTTACGTATTGGGTTAATTCCTGTATATTCTTGGGATCAGTATTGTTACCTACTGGATAATTCTGTTGATCGTCTGCATTCTTTAGTTCCTGCTTGGTATCTGCCATTTTCAAAAGAATAATGTGTTCAAATAAACGCTGTGCAAGTGACGATTTATTTACACGATAGTCACAGAATACTCAGCACCACAGTTACAGGCTACACGTAGTTTCAACTTCTGTTTCTATCTGAGACTTGGGAAGCAGTAAAGTGGTGAGAAATTTCGGTGCCTTGCATCGCTTCACATCTCGTTCAATAAAATCTACTTAATCGGTGCTACCATGAACCAGGTACAAGCAAACCATATACTAAGGGGAAAATTCGTGACAACACGCCAGATGAGCAGCTTGGTTATCGTGGGTCTCCCTGGCACGATACTCCCACTGGCAACATCATTGATTCTGCTTAATTGACATAAATTTCGCTGGAACACAAGAAAGAGCACGCATTACAAATTTCAATTTCGAAAGAACAAGTTACCGTCTATATGGATACGAAATACGTACTTTGAACAAATTTGAGCAATGTATACGTAAGTGAGTAGGCATAGGGGTCAGATTTTCTTCTTTTTTTAAAAAAAGAAGTAAAATTAAAAATTAAAAGATGTCCTATTACTTTATTTTTTAACATTTGTATTGGGAGGATATTTAAATAATAATAATAATAATAATAATAATAATAATAATAATAATAATAATAATAATAATAATAATAATAATAATAATAATAATAATAATAATAATAATAATGATGTTTTAAACACAATTAAAATACTATTGCTTAAAATACCTGAGGACATGCTATTACAGAAACAAAAAATCACTATTGGATCCAGGGGGCGATTATCCCCCCCCCCTTCCTCAGAAGAGAAAACTTTCTTATTTTATATATAAATAAAACCCATCTCAGAGTTTGGAGCTCACATCAAAAGTAGCTCTAATTAGCAGTATTACAACCCACCGCCCCCCAGTCAGTCCTGGATTCGCCCCTGATTGGATTTTATCATCTACCAAGCGAATCCACCAATTATTGTTGTTATTCGTTGGATTGATGCCAGCTATAATTTCTTGGAAGAGGAGAGAAATGTTTGAAGAGCAGTTATTTTTGTATATATTGAAAATAACATTTTTATATTAATTACTTGGTCTCATGAGCGCCGACTACGTGGGTGCTCCGGCACCCACACAAATAATCTTGTGGGTGCTCCGGCACCCACAAGATTTTTAGTTTGGACCCTGGTTTAAACCCGTTTCTCTTGCGTTTAAGTCAGTCGTGTTAGATCGTGTTACCAACTGAGCTAGGGTAACCCCAACTTATCCTTAAATAGAACCGGTACATTTTACTTTATCACAGCACAGCTCTTATGACAGTGTTCATAAAAGATGTTAACTAAAAATAAATCAATCAAATATTGAGACTTTGGACCCTGGTTTAAACCCGTTTCTCTTGCGTTTAAGTCAATCGTGTTAGATCGTGTTACCAACTGAGCTAGGGTAACCCCAACTTATCCTTAAATAGAACCGGTACATTTTACTTTATCACAGCACAGCTCTTATGACAGTGTTCATAAAAGATGTTAACTAAAAATAAATCAATCAAATATTGAGATTTCCCTGAAAAAATATTAGCTTACAAGCCCCGCCGTTAATATGCAGCCACATAAAGTTTGGAAAATCGGCGCCGTTGCTTGGTCTATCTTGAAATACACATCTGGGAGGGGCAATCAGAAAGACCGGATACCACCGGGAAGCACCTACTCCTTGCCCCCTCTAGTATGCGATATCGGGACCAAGGTGATTGTCACTGATGTGAGAACACTCTTATTACATTTCGGCACATGTTAGTTTATGCTGGGATCATGCAGGCACGTAGCCAAGGGGTTGATCCGGACCCCCCCCCCCTTCGAGACCAGAAATGAAAAAATTAAGGGAAGATGAAGCCAAAAGAAACGAAAAGAGAAGAATTAGCGTTTAAAATATAAAGCTACAGCAAGCGTTTGGTTACTCTTTCTTGTGAGCAGCTTTGTGTGGGGTAAAGAAGGTGGGAGTCAAGTTAAAAATGGATATTATTGTAATGGAGCATTCCGAATTCCATCTGGCTCCATGCTAATCGTATGAATTACAAATGACGATCGATAAACCGGTACGATCAGATAGACTTTCAGGTAGAGCTTAAGAAATACCAATAATCACTAATAATACGTATGAGCCTGGCAACATAGATTCCAGTTACATTTGTTAAAGAAATTTTTAATTTCGCTTTTCGCGGCACTAATCCATACTGTCGAAAGAGATCTCGTTGCTATCCTTGACCAAGGATCTTTCCTTGACGGCATTAAACGAAGATAAGAAAAAGAAGAAGAAAAGACAAGAAGAACCGAGTTCGAATGACCACGGAAGACTATATCTTTTGCAATACTTTTTTTATATTCTTTTACCTGAGATTTCTTCATAGTTTGTTACTAAAATACCTGCTAACATATCCTCATTTTATTGTCCTAACAAACCAGTATGGGTACGTTGCCAGTAAAATAGTTTAGATTGATCGAGCTTCTTGTTGGTAACCACAATATTTCATGTCACTCCCTCCCCCCAGTTACGAAATCCTGGCTAAAGGAACCAAAATATTTTAACAGTAAAATAGTTTAGAATGATCCAGTCCCTGGTGTGATAACCTCAGTATTTCGTCACGGACCCCCCTATTACGAAATCCTGGCTACGTGCCTGGTTGATGTCAGTAAGTTTTCTCTGGGTTCTTCCGTTTCCTCTCATTTTCTATTTCAATCGATTATTCCACAATTCACTTCCAATAATCAGCAATCTCATTTAACCTAAAGGACATTTAACGTTGGATGTTAAACTAAATGTTTCATTTCATTTCCATTTTTGAACATATTCCAAATGAATGGTTGTTCGGTTTCCAGATACCAACTGGAATGACGTAGGTCAAAATAGCGCCCAAGGTGACAGCTAAAATAAAAACATTTGGATGTTGATGATTTGGGATCAAATTTAATGTTTTCTACTATGTTGATTTCGAAATAAGTGTTGAGAAAAATTTTAAATATTTCCTTTTGATGATAATTATTTCTTTCTTCTACTCTCTATCCTGTCCTCTTCCTTTTTCAATTTAGATAGATAGATAGATCTTACACTATTTCATATCTTAATTAGGAGAATTACAACTGATTAATGATACTTCATCAGAAACGTCTCTCCCAGCTACGGAGACATTATAGGTATATGTTAACTGCATCTTCAAAACACTGGGCTCTGTCTTTTAAGAAGTACAAGAAGTGGTTTGTTTGCTCACATCAATTGATTTATCATGGATTGATGATGGATGCGGACTTGCAGAGACATTAAGTGGTCCTGGTGCACAGTATCATAAATTATGTTGACCCAAGTATAACAAGCATAAGCTTGACCGTTTAAAGAACAGTTTCAATAAGGGGAAGAAAATACGAAATGCACCATCCTCATCTGAATGCCTCACAATCAGGGGCGGATCCAGGACCGACTTCTGGGGGGGCAGTGGGTTGTCATACTACTACTTTTAAGGGCTTCAAACTTTTGGATGGGTTTTATTTATATATATAAAATAAGAAAGTTTCCTCTTCTGGGGGCCGATCGGTGCGATCGCCCCCCCCCCCCTGGATCCGCCCCTACTTACAATATTGAAATTGTTAACTACACAAGTACCGAAATCGTTTAGTAAGTTCCTCCAGGTTGTTAATAAGAAAGAACAGCTACTCCACCTTCCGGTTTCAGATGATAACTCTGTTGACCAGGTAGGCAGGAAATGGTTGTGTGAACTTTGGAGAAAGCATTTCATCTTATCAATAGAAACGTTCAATTCAGAACAGCTAGTACCTTGCTCATACGAGAAAGCAGATTTATAAAGCAGGCACGAAAATGGAAAGAAGTTTCATTTCATTGATACAAAATAACATTTTTTGCGATGTTATTCCAAATTAAACCTTTTGATATTCATTTAACCTGTTATTAATTATTTCTTTTTCAAATCAATAAATTCGAAAACATTAAAATTAATCCAAACATATCAAATCCCAGCATTTTAAAATTTACTATGTCTTGGGCAATAATAGAGTTGCCATTCGTCCGGGAAAATTTGGGACCGTCACGGAATCGAGATCTGCGTCCCAAAAATATTGCTCGGGACGCTTAAATGTCCCGGATTTCAGGGAAGAATAAAGGAAGGAAATATTATAGTTTGCTTTTTTCACAAGATTATGTATATAGTTATTCTTTTAACTTCTGAGTATGGCAATTCAAAAGTCGAAAAAAAAAAAGGTCATGCTGACGTAAATATACATGCGAGTTATTAAGTTATTAGTTTGTTAAAAATAACAGAAATAAAGTAAAATTCAACGAAAGAAGTTCTTTGAAGATAACAAACGCCGCCAGAATATATTGCCAATACATTTCCTTCTTAATATATATATATATATATAATATACAACTGGAACAGACAAAACGTGTGAAAAGAAACATCATATCTTAAATGAGCTAAAATAGACTCTGAAAGCCACGAAATATAACAGATCCTGAGAAATTTTAAAAAATTGTTTACCATCGGGGAGGGGGTAAATCATCTGTTTACATTTACTTAACTACGGAGGAGAAGGTATACTGAAATGACTAAAAATCTGATTGCGTACTACTTGAACAACAATATCTAATGGAACAAAGTAAATTAGTATATAGCACTTCCTTTCATTTTAAGTATTTGAAAGATTCTCGTAAATTTAGTAGCATCCCAGATTTTCATTTTTTAAATCTGGCAAGCCTAGCAACGAACAAACTAAGTTCCATGCAGGTAGCCAAACATGCAGAATTGTTGCACTTGTTTGTGTTAAGCTCCCTCACTATGAAAAGTTGTACCAATGATAATTTCAGGGGCTTATCCAGGGGGAGAAAACATCTCCGTTGATGCTCAATGCATGTTAACGGTATATTTACAGTTCTTTTTTCAACCCCTACATTTTTTTTATTTAACAATCACCAGATACAGCAAATGGAAAGGATTTGGGAAGGTATCGGCCGGGGCCTGTTTAGTAGGTACCATCCCGGCATTTGCCTGGTAGAACTGAGGGAAACCCTGGATAAACCTCAGTCAGGATGGTCGGCAGCGGGATTCGAACCCACGACCTCCCGAATGCGAAGCCAACACTCTACCACTTGAGCTACTTCGCTCGGTATTTTTGAAAGTTTGAAAGTGAACATTTTGAACATGAACATTTTGAAAGTTAGTCCTCCACCTAGTTAAAATATTCTGAAATCACTACTGAATTGGACAACAGTTCAACAATTTAGATTTTTCCAGTGCCCCCACGATGTTGACTGAGAATGAAGTGAAATAAGCGTAATAACAATCTACATATATGTAGTTAATAAGCAGGGGAAAGGAATTTGCCGTATCCCCACCCCATCCAAGAGAACCATAAATACAAAAATATATTTGTTAATGAAACTCATATTAAAAAGATTTAATAATACCGATAAATGGAGTACCTGCAAGTTAAAAAATGGGGGAAAAAATTACAATAAGTAAGAACGTGAATCACGATACTAAAAACATGGAACCTATTACTTCGGAAAATTTCAAACTACTACTCGGGTTTGTAATCGAAACATTGTACTCCAGTCAAACTTCCTCCGTGAGCCTAAGGGGGAGCATCCTCTTTTCATTTTTCTCAAAATTTTATCTGAATAATAATAGTCATAATTCTGGAATTAAAATACTGTTTTAAAAAGGAAGTCTAAAAACTTCTATGAAATAAATTACATAGTTCAAAAACAGATAGGCAATTAAAAAAAAAATGCGAATGGGAAACTTCGGGTATGGAGAAGGAGATAAAGTGGAAAATATTTTAGTTGAGTTATTGAAGCTGAAAAGATGCTAATGCCACATTTTTTTCCCTTTTATTATCAAATCTTCCCTAAAGTTTATTCAAGGAACGTTCAGTACCTCATGTAAACAAATACACGTGGTGGTTCTTTGATTTTATTGGTTAGAGAGCCCTAGAACACCCATGCGACAGAAGAAAATGGTCCTTGCTTATAAGGCTCATTACCAGAATTCCTTAGAATTAGACAACAGAAACAACACTTTATCTAAGAACTAAACTGAATTAATGCAATAAAAGAGAATACGCATGCACTGAAAGTGGTTTTGACCCAACTTTAGCGCGAATCACAGTTAACAATATGGCCACATGCGGGGAATAAGTAGAACATCGACAGTAGTACAAGCACGTGCTTGTCGAAAGAAGCGCTGACCGATAGCCAATCATCCGATGACTGGCGGAGTAATACAATTCTGCAATGTTTACATCAGGATCAGAAGGTTCGTTGAATGACGTATAGTTTGTTTAGTGTACCATTTCTAAGATAGTAATTATGTGAGCTATAATAAAGAAAATTTGTTTTTGTTTTTGCTTCTAATTTTTCTTTTTTTTTTCTTCACTTTTCTCTTTACAAAAAAATACGTACAATACAAATACACCTGCAAACAATGGGTGCGATTTTGCTGCTTTGACCACACCACTGTTTCCAACATCTGAGAACAAAATTATCGATTTTGTCTTTAAAATTATCGTATATTACAAAAAATTATCGTATATTCGTTATGAACGTAATAATTGTACAAACAAACAATACTATAAATAATAGCAATAACATATAATAAATATAGTAATCTTCAGTTTCGAACTCCAAATTGGTGTCATTATCCTTATCATCTTTTTACCCTAATTTGTCTCGCCATATACAGTATGTTTGACTATTTCATTGTCTCGATCATTAATTAATTGGGTTAAAATTGGACACAGTTCTGTGCACACTGGGCAGCGAGCATTATATCACTTGTTGTACTTGACTGCAATTTGTTTCTTAATGGTGTTTTTATGAAGTTCATTTTTGAAAATACACGCTCACAATCAGCACTAGTATGTGACAAAAGCTAACATATTTAATACCTAGGTATAACCTTTTCCAATCCTAAAAATTCGTGATTTCCATGGGAGTCTTTAGCATTTTTGATAAAAAAAAATAAAAAATTCGTCCACTTGCCAGGCCGGTAGCCAGCACTAAAATGTAAGGGCCCGGCTGAAGTGAGGGGGGGCGATCCAACCATATTGTAGTTCATTTGCAAGCCTACTGTGAAAGTTTTAGGGGGGATTCGGCCCCCTAACCCCCCTGGATACGGGCCTGCCACTTCCTTAGATCGTAGATCTTTAGGAAGCACTGCGTAAGTTAGTGCTCTCCACTGATCGTCTGTATTATTGTACATCATGATTGTTTTTCGGGATAACTCTCTGTACATCTCTCATTTGTGGAAAAATGTTGGTGACCTTGCAGCACTTTTTCATAATGCTACTTCAGGTGTTAGCTAATGTAAACTTTGCAAAACAGTATTACCAAAATTATATCTTTTTTTATTATTATTATTTAGCAGCAAGAAACTAAGGAATTGCTGCACCTTGCAATAGAAATATGTTATTTTTTATTTTTCTGTAGTATACTCATCTTACTGATTTATTTTAGCGATTTAAAAACCTCAGTCTGTGTATTTTATCATTCTTTCATGCAAACCTTCAATTCATTTGCAATTTATATATGTCCGTTTTTGCTAAATTTAGCTGCGAAACGTCCCTAGATTAGGGAAATTTCCTTCAAACTACGATCACTGAAAAGATGAGGATCAAGAATTTATGTTTCAAAAAAAAAAAAAAAGAAAGAAAAAAAGAAAGAAAAGAAAGAAAGAAAGAAAGAAAGAAAGAAAGAAAAACTTCACAGGAAATTAATATGACGATACCCAAGTGGAAGAAGCGAAATTAAATAAAGCTTATTATAGAAAAGGGGTGTTATTGAATGTTGTATATTCTTTGAACAAGTTCAAGATTATGTGACTATCGTAAGGTCAAACTTCACCAGTACAGCAAACTGCAAAGAACAGAATTCGTAAACCAACTGTAGTAATAGTAAGAAAGACTTTTCATGAGAAACATAGCACATTTGAATAGAAATTGAAGACCTGTTTCCAGTAACGTAACTAGGGGGACAAACACGGCTTGTGTCCCGGGCGCCGGATTGGGAGGGCGCAAAATTGGGCAAATATTCGGGGAGCGTTTTGGCTTGGTTGGTCAGGGGGAGGTAACAACTAGCGTAGTTACGTCGTTGCCTGCTTCACTGAAGAAAGAAAGAAAAATAAAAGGATATGGGCATTTCAGAAGCCAAGTATGCAAGGATTCGATCAAATGTTGCAAACTTTACACTCTTCAGAAGAGAGGGACGCAATTTTGGGGGGAATTGTGCTGACAATAGATGAATCACAGATTCCATTATTCAACTCAGAAACAAAATGGCAGTCGATGCAGTGGAAACACAGATTCAAAACTCTTTTAAAAATTTCGTCAGGTGGCATCCAATGAGAAGATGCTGTACACTATCTTCTGGGGTTCCCAGATGACAGACGGTAGCCGTGGGTCCGTGAAAGTTTCAGTCCAACGCTAATCGAAGCTTAGCTAACTTAAATTTATTGAGCTATAATACTGTAAGTCTTTTTTTTTTTTTTTTTTTTTTTTTTTTTTTTTTTTTACCCATTATAGAGGTGTTGCACAACTTAGAAGTTACGAAATACTGTAGTGATTTTCGTTTTAACTAACTTCTTCGTTATCCGACCAGGTGGTGGTCGGTTAACAGATAGTCTGCTGTATATGGAAATTCGTCGCAAACATAGAATAATACTGCAAATTTTTGATACGTTAAAATATTAGGAATACTTTCAAATATGTAGGATTAAGATTAACAGACCAAAATCATGTCCAAGAAGAAATCAAATGTCGAGTGAAAATAGCGAATTCGTATCAACATTCAGTGCAAACTCTTGAATTCTGTCGAAGAATGTGAATAGGGATTTGGATTAGAAATTAGATTTCTGAGCTTTAGGCATCATGGGCCATGTTGGCCCGTCACGTTTGAGGGATGACGTCCCTCGGCAATCGCACTATCCGAGGAAAGAGAAGGAAGAAAGGATTGGGGAAGGAGAACAAATTAATCCGGAAGTGATCAGAACTTGAGGGCCTACTCTCGGGGTTGAATCGACTTCGAACTCAGCAAGCCCTGTAAGTGAATAATGAGCCAGTACCGGAGGCGAGTACGAGCTCCAATAAGGCTAACGAGTCTAAGCTCTTAGTGAGTGCGAGCGTAATGAGATTATTGAACGCAAGACGCAATGAGTGCGAGCTTCATTGAAGATGGCCAGCCAGAACTCGATTGAGTGCGAGCCAGGGATACTAGTGAATGAGAGCATCATTGAAAGTAGTAAGCCAAAACCTACCTTCCCAGAACGGTGTCCCGACAAAACGTACCAGCGACAAAACGTACCACTTGAATTTTCACGACAAAACGTACCACTTCTGACGACCTGTCATAAATGACAACCAATCATGGATTAATTAAAGTATTTCTGATATTTAATCCGCGACAAAACGTACCACTTATATACATTACAACCTGTCTTGGACTAATTAAAACATTTCGGATATTTAATCTGCGACAAAACGTACCACTTCAAGTATTTATTTTTATTATTTTTTTTTTTTTTTTTTTACAGCGTGTTCACAGATTATTCTCCAGATCGAACAAACTTCTCTTAAAGGTTCTGTACGTGACAAACGTAACATTAAACACGTTTATCAGCGAGTAAGAGAACACGAGTCTTCCAAAATACATTAGACCAATGTGGATGCTTACATATCTAACAAAAGAGAACATCATGTTAAGAAACTACTTCCTCATGAACAGGTAAAACAACGGGTATAATGTTGAGAAGAACAGACAGGTAATGTATCGAGTTGTCAAAGTGCAGAAACTCATTGGTAAAAGAGGGCTCATTTACAGAGGAAATGTAGCAGCCTATAAACTGAAGCACACAGCTATAGATCATGGAAACTTTTTGCATATTATTCCTTTCTTAAGCAAATTTGATCTTCCGCTTAAAAGTAATTTAGATAAGGTCACCGAGAAGAGTCATATAAGAGGAAGTAAGCAGGATAGTGGTCACATAACTTTTACTAAACACGGTGAATTTAGTTTTGAATGCTACCAACACACTTATCAGAGAAGATATTTCAAAAGAAGTCTCTCAAGCTCAACATTTTGAAGACACTACTCAAGATATAGTAATTTCAGGCCGGTGCTCTGTTGTTTTACGGTATGTTGTTAAAATGGTTGTTAAACAAAGTATTGTTGTCATTGTAAAATGCATATCTACCACAGGCCAGTGTCCTTGCGGTTTACTGCTGGAAATTCTGCAGAAGTTGAACCTTGATATTAAGAAGTGTATTGGAAATTCAACCGATAGCTCAAGTAACATGCAAGGACAATATTCGGATTTTTTCAATTCACCTATGATCAGTTACACGTATGATTCAGTTAATTTTGAGTTTAACGGCCCTTTTAGCAGCGAGGCTATATGAGACGGGACATACTGATTTACGGGAAATCCGAAGTACATGAGCTCCCGCCAGGAATCGAACCCAGGTCTCCCACGACAAAGGCGCATACGCTAACCGCTTAACCACTAAGAAACTCAGTTACACGTGTGGTGTTACGCTCATATACTCAATCATGTCATATGTGATCTGACAAAAAATTACATTGATTCTGTGTCATTGTTCTGCTGAATGACTGTGCGATATTTATGCGTGAGTCTTATCAGCGAATGGACATTTGGAAGATCAAATGTTAACAAAGGCTGGTCATTTTTCGAACCCAGAAAGTGCTTTGTATATAGAGTTGACCATAATAATTAAGAAAATTGCTTCTACAGAAAATATAGAACCAAAAGCTAGGTGTAAAGCGAAAGGATATATAAAAGATCTTCTCAAGTTCAAAACAACTCGGACAGCACAAATGTTCCTTAAGATATTTCAAGTGACGACCTCTCTGTCAAACTATCTCCAAATAGAGGGTGGTTGCAGTGTAGTCCTATCGGGTGGTTGCAGTGTAGTCCTATCGGGTGGTGTAGACTACTCTGTTCCAAGTGAAAGAGTAGAGAGATGATTTTGAATCCGTTAAGAATGCAGCATTAAGCTTTGCAGAATGGGCCAATAACAAATATGAAGACTTAAAACGTGATTTCTTCTTCTTTTTTTTCTATTGACCTGTCGACAATTCGCCTTCAGAGATGGACAAAGATTTTCCTCATATTCAGATTTTCCTGTGAATATGAAGATGAAGCTGCTTCTATCCAATGACCAAGTACTGCATCGAAGAATTCAACACAATATTGGACATGGTAGTTTCGAGTATTTCTTCAAGATTCAAGAAGCAATGTACTTTATGGATTATTTGGACCCTAGACACTTCAACCAAGTAACAGAACTTCCAGACGTGCCTTTCGATAAACTTACATATTTTCTGAAAAACTTCAGTAAAGAAGTCACCAAGGATACTATAAGTGTATTCTCTTGGACTTTTGAAGGACGTGGATATCCTTGAAAGTCAGTTTTGATGACGAACACAACCGAGAAAAAATGACTGTTCTGATGGTGCAAGTGATTCAGAATTAGAAGAAAATACATTTGTTTACAAGGAAAGCGAATACAAAACGTGTTGCAAAATTGTCCAATGTGCTGCTTTTTAAATTTGCAGAATTGTAAATTTTGCATTAATACTTACCCAGGTTTCCAGCATACAATTTTTTATTGACTTTGCCCGTAACTCAAGTAACATGTAAAAGAATTTTTTCAAAACTGAAATAAACTGAAATACATTAAAAATAGGCTAACGAGTACCATGTCTCAGGAACATTTGAAAACATTTATGTTGATGTCTATTGAAAAAGATTTATTAAAAAATATTTCGAATGCAAAAGCGATAGATACAGTAGCATCAAAAGCTAGTATACTAAAACATCTGCTAGTTTTGTAATATAGTATACGTTCTCCTTGAACTTCATATAATATTTTGAACAATTCAGAATAATATACTGATGAAAGAATATCAGGTTTTAATTGTCAATTGTTAATACTATTGACTTACTGTAGAAAGAAAACTGTGCAACTTGATTTGTGACATGGAGATGCTGGTGGCCCTTGTGGGAGAAAGCGCCCGCGCCCCTCTAATAATACCTATCCATCCCTGGTCCAAAGCCTGGATAAAGTGTGATGGAAATCAGCAAATATTCAAATATTGCATATGCAAGATTCTTGCTGGTCTGGTGAGAATCTTGCAGGTATGGTCTTGGTGTTGCGAGAATCTTGCAGGCATGGTCTTAGTCTTAGCCTTAGTCTTAGTCTTGGTCTTGCATCGGTACTTTTCTCACCACCAATCTGTTCAACTTTTAACCTTATTTTGGTCGATATATATATATACTTATATGCTGTCCTATCAAGTGGTACATTTTGTCGCCTGTCATTATTTGATGGCTGTTTGGAAGACTCTTCGCAAGTAGCCCTGCAGTCAAGTGGTACGTTTTGTCGCTTGTCATTATTTAAAGTGTTTTTAGAAAACCCTTCACAAGCATCCCTCAGGGTAAGTGGTATGTTTTGTCGGTGGTACGTTTTGTCGCTAGTACGTTTTGTCGCGTATTCCCCAGAACATCTGATCGTATATTGTGTTATGCAACCCGTGTTTCAAATATCAATGGCCGGTTGCATATTTTCATAATACTATTTTTTACCAAGTCGCGAAAAAAAAATAAAACAGAATTTCGTTTGTAATTTTACCATTTGTTTCAAAATTTGAAGAAAAACAATGTACATTAGTAAATTAAGTACATCATCATCATAATTTGGTACGCACGTTAAATATTTTATTCCTAATATGAAATTTAGAAGTAATAATAAGAATAAAAAAGAAATAACTGATTTTTATTGTTACCACACTATCTTGTATTACGTATTAGGTTGTATTGTATTGAGAACATCGTCAGTTGCAATTCCCTTCAGCCTTTTTCTTCTCTTAATAAAACTTTCAAACTCACATTGACAGAATAATTGTACAATGTTAACAGTGTTTAACGAAAAGAAAAATGTTTCTAAAGAGGATATATTTATACCGATCGATAGATCCTACCGAATTCAACAAACTGATTTACATGATTGAAAATTTTCATGTGTAGTCTTCGAGAAATGAGAGGAAAAGATTCTTTTAGAAAGCTAAAAAATTTATGTTGTACGTACAATATAATAATCATGCCACCCATGAAGATGAAACTATGAAAGAAAATGATTTAAAAAATAATTCGCGGAGGTCTTCAGCTCAATAGTCCTTCTAAATACGCCACTCTACTCCAAACAGCCGTTACGGTCTGCGCGAAGTTCCCGCCCTTCAGCTCTAAACATAGCAACTGTTCAAAAAAAAAAAAAAAAAAAAGTACAAAACTGTAATTTTCTTGTTCCTTCCCCCTGACGAGGGCGTCCTAGGGCTTACTTTAAGAGGTGGTGATGTTTAGAGTTTATGACCAGTAAATATATTGTCGAAAGATAAAGGGCCAAAAAAGACGTTAAGACCTATTAAAAAACTTTAAAAACAATAAACAAACAAAAAAAACACCGAAAAAGGAAAAAAAAAAGACAAATATAATCCACCATTTCCTGGCCTACAATGACCCAAAATGAACATATACAGTATTATGTTAAGCCTTTTCTTCGGGCACTCGTAAAAAAGGATTTTTCCTCAAATTCCGGGCCCTATTTATTAGGTACTGATTGTGGAATTCGTGAACGGAAATCCACTTTCAAAATTATCAGATATTTCTGTAAGGTTTTGGTGGCTATCAACAAGATGAACGGTTCCTACTCACGTAGCCACTGACAAATTATTATTATTTATGATGTCCTTTTGTTAGGACGTCCGTCCGTTCGTTACTCAGCATAATTCTTCAACGAAAGTAAACTTCCGAATTCTGTTCTACTGTAATAGATAGCCAGGGCGATAATCTCAGCAGAGTTCATTAAGGGAGTCAATTCATTAACATCTTCACCGGTGACGGTGACTTTAACGGTATTTTTCATATCTCATTTTTTTACTATTGAAACAAAGGTAGTAGAAGTTATAATCGGGTCAATAGATGGAAGCACACATCTTCCAGTGGTTTCCATCTACCGGACAAAATTCAAACTTCTAGTGTGTGATCGGTTTTACTAGGAATTACATTTCTGGGGTTTGGGTATCTATGGCCAAGTTAGCCCGTCACGTATGAGGAAAGACGTCCCTCAGTTATCACACTGTCCGAGGAAATGGAAGGAAGAAAGGATTAGGGAAGGAAGGAAAGGGCATGGGAACAGTATGTTAGGTATCATCCCGGTATTTGCCTGGTGTGAATCAGGAAAACCTCACTGAGGATGGCTGGCCTGAAGAACCTTTTACACTTTTTCGATCGAGTGTCCCCACCGGGAATTGAACCCGAGACCGCTCGCACCAAAGATGAGAGCGTTAGCGATTACGCTACGCGGGGCCACGGTCGTTTTTACAGCATACTAGAGGTCGTTATTATTATTATTATTATTATTATTATTATTATTATTATTAATAATAATAATAATAATAATAATAATAATAATAATAGAAAATGGATCGATCTGGAATAGCATTAGCCAACTCACGAGCCCCTGGGAAATTGAGCACAGTACACCGTGAACCCACGGTCTTTTACGACCTCCATTTTAGGGGTGAATTTGTTCCCTTTTATGAGCACTTTTTAAGGGGTGTATTCGTTCTCTTTTACGACCACTTTTTAAGGGGTGAACTCGTTCCCTTTTATGAGCATATTTTTCAACCCCTACGAACATCACACAGCAGAGCAGGTAACACATAAGACTCGTTTCCTTTTATGAGCATATTTTCCAACATAGCAAACTATGAACACACAGATATACATAGCACAGCTAATAAAAGAGCATGGCTTATTTTCCATCCCCTATTTTAACATAGCAGAAATTACACTGAGACTATGAACACATAGCAGAGCATAAGACTACGTAACACACAACCACCTCCATTTTAGGGGTGGACTCGTTTTCCAACCCCTATTTTAACATAGCAGAACATCAGACTTCAACCCTTAATTGAACATAGCGCATCAGACAGAGACTACGAAACATAGCAGGGGTGAACTCGTTTCCAACCCCTATTTGAACATGAGACTATCAACACATAGCAGAGCATAAGACTACGTAACACATAACAACCTCCATTTTAGGGGTGGACTCGTTTTCCAACCCCTATTTTACCATAGCAGAACATCAGACTACGTAATATATAACAGATTCAACCCCTATTTGAACATAGCGCATCAGACAGAGACTACGAAACATAGCAGGGGTGAACTCGTTTCCAACACCTATTTGAACATAGCAGAAATTACATAAGACCACCCCTATTTGAACTCAAAGAAAAATGTATTTCTCGTTAAAAAAAAAAAGCCAACAAATTTTCTGCTTAGTACAAAAACTGAATGGGTTACACAGATTTATACCTTTGTATATTTGAGTACTACAAAATTAAATAAAATGGCCCTTCTCCGTTTTCTTCTGTAGAACATTCAATTTTATTCCTTCGTTTATTTTAGTAGTACAAAACTGAATAGGTCACCGAAATTTATTCCTCCTTTGGTTTCTCTTTTTTGTTGGTACATAAGAAAATAGTCCATCCAAATTTTATTCGTTCTTCACTGCTTTTTTCTTATTTTGCTTGGTACAAAACTAAATATTCTACCCAAATTTATTCCTTCATTTATTTGATTAGTACAAAATGTTAGTTCTTTCCTTTTTCTTCTTGCTACAAAATTGAATTGCAATTTACAAATAAATGCGCATCATACCCAGACAAATTATGGAAGAAGGTTAAAATACTTAAAACCTAATCACTCGTAAACGGCGCCACATATTGATATGGTGTTTCCATATTTAGTAATTGGTCATCAACTGCTACAAGTTCCAAAATAATGATCATCGACGTCAAAGGTCAAAATACTTAAAACCTAATAACTCGAAAACGGAGCCACATATTGAGATGGTGTTTTCAAATTTAGCAATTATTAAGGCTTAAATATTTTGACCTTTGACCTCGATGATCATTATTTTGGAACTTGTAGCAGTTGATAACCAATTACTAAATATGGAAATATGGTCCTTTTTGTGTTTTTGGTCTACCCAATTTCTTGACCATGTTGTACTATTTAAACAAACAAAGGAATACATTTGTGTGACCTATTCACTTTTATAGCAAGCAGAAAAAGCCCCTTTTAGTTTTATACCAACCACGAAGGTCCATTATACTATTTTGTATTACTCTAATAAATTTGGGTGGTCTATTTCATTTTTGTAACAATCAGAAGAAAAGATTAGAATTTTATACCTTTGTGGTGTTACATTTTGTATATTTTTTTGTGTCATCCAGAGAACAATTTAAATTGACTCTCCCGTCACTAAGAAATGCTCATAAAATATTTGAACGTGAGATTTAACAAACCAGAGTTGCGTAATAATTCAATTATAACTTAATTGTATAGAACAGACTACATAGCAATTAGCGTTCTAAAGAAAACTGATGAATGACGACAAATCATAACAGCATACTTGGCCATGGAGAATACATAGCACATGGCTCATTTTTCAACCCTTATTTTACCATAACAGAAATCACAGAGAGACTATGAAACATCGCGAAGTCCATCTCTATTTAAACATAGTCCATTTTAGGGGTGGACTCATTCTCTGTTATGAGCATATTTTCCAACCCTTATTTTATCAAAACTAAATACTCCACGGTTTATTTCAGTAGTACAAAATGAGATAAAAAACTCAGCTAGTTAAAATAGCCCTTCTTCGCCTTTTTAAAGGTTAGTACAGAAGAAAATAGACCACTCAAATTTATCCCTTCGTTTGTTTAAATAGTACAAAAGGTATAAGATTCTGAGCCAGTTAAATATGGCACTTCTTGTTGGTACAAAATTGAATAGGTCACTCAAATTTATTTCTTCGTGTATTTAAATACTACAAGATGATATAAAATACTCAGCTAGTTAAATTGAACTTTCATTTTTGAGAACACAAGTTATTTCTTTCCTTCACTTGAATAGCACGAAAAAGTACAGAAATTATGAACTTGTTAAAATGGTCCTTCTTAGTTTTTTTCTGGTTTGATACAAAAACAGAACATTCAAATTTGTTCTTTTGTTACATAAATTCTAAGCTAGTTAAAATTGTCATTTCTCGTTTGTTTAAATAGTACAAAAGGTATCTGATTCTGAGCCAGTTAAAATGCCATTTCTCATTGGCACAAAATTGAATAGGTCACTTAAATTTATTATTTCGTATATTCAGCTAGTTCATTTTTTCCTCGTTGGTATAAAAAGTAGAACATCGAAATTATAAACTTATTAAAATGATCCTTCTTCAGGTTTTTCTGATTGATACAAAAATATAACATTTCAGTAATTCAAAAGTTACATAAATTCTAAGCTAGTTAAAGTGGCTCTTCTTCTCTTTTCCAGTTTGTACAAAAGAAAATAATCCACCTAATCTTCACTTCTTTTTCTAAATATTCTATTCCTTCGTTTATTGGAGTAGTACAAAATGGTATAAAAGTCTGAGTTAGTTAAAATGAACCTTCTTCGGTTTTTTGTTTATTTGAGTAGTACAAAATGGCATTTCTCGTTGGTATAAAATTGAATAGGTCATTCAAATTCATCTTTCGTTTGTTTAAATAGTTAAAATGGCATATCTTTGCTTTTCTTCTGATTGGTACAAAAATAAAATAGACCACTGAAAGTTGTTCCCTCTATTATTTGAATAGCACAAAAAGGTATAAAATGACCCTTCTTTGATTTTCTTGTGATCGGTACAAAAATAAAATTTCGTTTATTTGAGTAGTACAAAATTGTATAGAAATATTGAACCTTCTTCATTTTTTTTGATTCATACAAAGATAAATACTCCATCCAAATTTGAGTAAAATGGTCCATGTTCGCTTTCTCAAATTTAGCCCTTCGTTTTGCTTAAATAATACAAGATGACATATAATTCTCAGTTAGTTAATATGACATATCTTTACTTTCTTTCTTATTAGTCCATTTGAAAAGCCCAAAAAGGTACAGAAATTCTGCGCTAGTTAAAATTGTTCCTTTGATTTCTTTCTCATTAATACAAAAGTAAATAAGCCACTCAAATTTATTCCTTCTTCACTTTTTTTCTGCTTTGTACAAAATTGAATAGATCACACAAATTTACTAAATCAAGAAACGTTATCTCAATATGTGGTTTCATTTACGAGATTGACCTTTGACCTCGATGACCATTATTTTTTGGAACTTGTAGTAGTTGATCTATTGCTAGATTTGGAAATAGCACTTCAATACGTTGCTCCGTTTAAGAGTTATTAGGTTTTAAGTATTTTGACCTTTGACCTTGAAGATCATTGTTTCGAAACTTGTAGTAGTTGATGACCAATTATTAAATGTGGAAACAACACCTCAATATGTGGATCCATTTTCGAGTTATTAGGTTTTAAGTATTTTGACCTTTGACTTCGATGGCCACTATTTTTGAAACTTGTAGTAGTTGATTACCAATTACTATATGTGGAAACAGCACCTCAATATGTGGATTCATTTTCGAGTTATTAGGTTTTAAGTACTTTGACCCTTGACCTCGATGATCATTATTTTGGAACTTGTAGTATTTGATGACCAATTACTAAATGTGGAAACAACACCTCAATATGTGGATCCATTTTCGAGTTATTAGGTTTTAAGTATTTTGACCTTTGACCTCGATGGTCATTATTTTGGAACTTGTACTAGTTGATGACCTCTTGCTAAATGTGGAAACACCACTTCGATATTTGGCCCCGTTTTCGAGTTATTAGGTTTTAAGTATTTTGACCTTTGACCTCGATGGCCACTATTTTTGAAACTTGTAGTAGTTGATGACCAATTACTATATGTGGAAACAGCACCTCAATATGTGGATCCATTTTCGAGTTATTAGGTTATAAGTACTTTGACCTTTGACCTCAATGCTTATTATTTTGGAACTTGTAGTATTTGATGACCAATTACTAAATGTGGAAACAGCACCTCGATATGTTGTTTCGTTTTTGAGTTTGACCTTTGTTCACGATGGTTAGTAGTTTAGGGACATGCTTATGTCATTTCTGCTATATTAAATTAGGGGTTGGGAACGAAATCAGTGCTACGTTAAAATAGGGGTGGAGAATGTGTTCATAAATTTCTGCTTTGTTAAAATGTTCAAATAGGGGTTGAAAAAGTAATTATAAAAGAGAACGAGTACACCCCTAAAAAGTGCTCATAAAAGAGAGCGAGTGCACCCCTGCTATGTTACGTAGTTTTATGTGTTATCTACTATGTTAAAATAAGGGTTGAAAAAAGTGCTCATAAAAGGGAATGAATGAATACACCCTTTAAAATGACTATCTTTGCTCATTGTCAGCTATTTCTGTTATGTTAAAAGATGTTCTGTTATGTTAAAGGGTTGGAATGAGTACACCCCTGCTATGTTATATAGTCTTGTGTTTGTACAGAAATATTGAACTAGTTAAAATGGACCTTCTTCATTTTTTTTGGTTCACACAAAGATAAATACTCCACCCAAATTTGAGTAAAATGATCCATGTTCGCTTTCTCAAATTTAGCCCTTCGTTTTGTTTAAATAATACAACATGACATAATTCACAGCTAGTTAATATGGCATATCTTTGCTTTCTTTCTTGTTAGTCCATTTGAATAGCTCAAAACGGTACAGAAATTCTGCGCTAGTTAAAAAGGTCTTTTTTCGCTTTTTCTGGTTGGTACAATTTTATTCTTTCGTTTATTTGAGTAGTACAAAATGGTATAAAATACTCAGCAAGTTAAAATTGTTCTTCTTTGTTTGGTATCAAAAAGTAGAACACCCAAATTTGTTCTTTCGTTCATTGGGCTAGTATAAAGGTATATAAATTCTGAGTTAGCTAAATTGGACCTCTTCGATTTTTCTGGCTAGTACAAAAACAGGTGACTCAAATTTATCCCATCGTTTGTTTAAATAGTACAAAAAGGTATAAAAATTCTCATGGGTCTTCGCTTTTTCTGATTAGTACGATTTTGTTCTTTCGTGAAAATACTCAGCTACAAAATTAAATAGCTCACTCATATTTATGCCTTCGTTTATTAGACTAGTTTAAAATGATATAAAATGATCCTTTTTTGCTTATTCCTTTGTTTGTTGAAATAATACAAAATGGTATAAAATACTCAACTTCGGTTTTTCAAATTAAATAGCTCACTCAAATGCATTACTTCGTTTAATTGATTTTAGAGTTGACACAAATTATAAGTCCTTTGTTTATTTGAATACTCCAAAATGGTGCAATTTCTTTTTTTCTCGGTGGTACAAAACTAAATACTCCATTGTTTATTTGAGTAGTAAAATTATATAAAATAGTCCTTCTTCGTCTTTTTCTGAGCCAGTTAAAATGCCATTTCTTATTGGTACAAAATTGAATAGGTCACTTAAATTTATTATTTCGTATATTCAGCTAGTTCATTTTTTTCTCGTTGGTATAAAAAGTAGAACATCGAAATTATTCTTTCGTTACAGGAATTATGAACTTGTTAAAATGATCCTTATTCGGGTTTTTCTGATTGATACAAAAATAGAACATTTCAGTAAGTTCAAAAGTTACATAATGCTCAATTTTCGTTTGTTTAAACAGTACATAATGAGCTAGTTAAAGTAGCTCTTCTTCTCTTTTCCAGTTAGTACAAAAGAAAATAATCCAGCTAAATTTCATTCATTCTTTACTTCTTTTTTTTCTGGTATTCCTTCGTTTATTGGAGTAGTACAAAATGGTATAAAAGTCTGAGTTAGTTCAAATAATTTTTTCGGTTTTTTTTGTATATTTGAGTAGTACAAAATGGCATTTCTCGTTGGTACAAAATTGAATAGGTCCTTTCGTTTGTTTAAATAGTTAAAATGGCATATCTTTGCTTTCTTTCTCGAAGTAAACCAATCATATTTATTCATTCTTCACTTCTCTCTGCTTGGTACAAAACTGAATAGGTCCCACAGGATTTGTTTAAAGTTATTAAAGCTTAAATATTTGATCTTTGACCTCGATAGTCAGTACTTTTGGAACATGTAATAGTTGATGACGTATTACTAGATTTGGAAACAGCACCTCAATACGTTACTCTGTTTAAGAGTTATTTGCGTTTAAATATTTGGCCTTTGACCTGGAAGGTCATTATTTTGGAACTTGTAGTAGTTGATGACCAATTACTAAATTTGGAAACACCATCTCAATATGTGGCTCCGTTTTCGAGTTATTAGGTTTTAAGTATTTTGACCTTTGACCTCGATGGTCATTATTTTGAAACTTGTAGTAGTTGATGATCAATTACTAAATTTGGAAACACCATCTCAATATGTGGCTCCGTTTACAAACTATTAGGTTTTAACTATTTTGACCTTTGACCTCGATGGTCATTATTTTGGAACTTGTAGTACCTGATGACCTATTGCTAAATGTGGAAACACCACCTCAATATGTTGCTTCATTTACGAGTGCTTGGGTTTTAAGTGTCATACAAAGGGCGTATCCCACATAAACTATAAGACCCAGGTAAAAATATTGTAGTAGTTGATAACCAATTACTAAATATGGAAACATCTCAATATGTGGTTCCGTTTTCGAGTTATTAGGTTTTAAGTATATTAACCTTTGACCTCGATGACCACTAATTTTGGGACATGTAGTACCTGACGACCTATTGCTAAATGTGGAAACAGCACTTCAGTATGTGGATCCATTTTCGAGTTATTAGGTTTTAAGTATTTTAACCTTTGACCTCGATGGTCATTATTATTGGAACTTGTAGTACCTGATGACCAATTACTAAATGTGGAAACACCACCTCAATATGTTGCTTTGTTTACGAGTGCTTGGGTTTTAAGTGTCATACAAAGGGCGTATCCCGCATAAACTATAAGACCCAGGTGGAAATAAATATGATATTCGTAATCAGCATGTCCGAAAACTCCCATATACCGAGTTTCATCCAAATCGGTTAAAATTGTCATAGAGAGGGCGTATCCCACATAAACTATAAGACTCAGGTAAAAAGAATTCTTTGCTATGTAATCTCCTATGTCCGTAGGCTCTGTGGGAAATAGGGGTTAGAAAAGGGAACAAGTACATCCCCATTATTCTCTAGTTTGTTGCTGTGTTCGAATAGGGGTTGGAAACGATACTCATAAAAGAGAATAAATACACCCTTAAAAATGGACTATGTTCAATTAGGGGTGGAATGAATTTGCTATGTTCAAATAAGGGTAGAAAAAGTGATCATCAAAGAGAATGAATACACCCCTTAAAATGACTATCTGTAGACCGTGGGTGGACGGTTCAGTAATCTTTGCTATAATGTGCTCATTGTCTGTGTTAAAATAGGGGTTGGAACGAGTACACCCCTGCTTTATGTATTATTTGCCATGGTAAAAATAGGGATGGAAGTGATCATACGAGTCCACCTCTTAAAGATTATCTGCTCTACTATGTGTTCGTAGTCTCCATGTATTCTCTGCTATGGTAAAATAAGGGGTGGAAAAAGTACGTAATCTTATGTATTATCTGCTATGTTAAAATAGGGGTTGAAAAAGTGATCATAAAAGGGAACGAGTTCACCCTCTAAAATGTACTGATAAAAGAGAACGAGTACACCCCCTAAAATGGACTATGTTTAATCTTCGCTATGTTTTGTAGTCTCTGTGTGATTTCTGTTATGATAAAATTAGGGTTGAAAAATGAGCCATACTCTTTTATTAGCTGTGCTATGTTCAAATAGGGGTGGAACGAGTCTTATGTATCTGCTGTGTGTTTGTAATTTCTGCTATGTTAAAATAGGGGTTGAAAAAGTGATCATAAAAGAAAACGAATACACCCCTAAAAGTGCTCATAAAAAAGAATCTTATATATTATCTGCTCTGCTATGTAATTTCAATTAGGGATGGGAAAAATGGTCATCAAAGAGAATGAATTAATACACCCTCTAAAATGACTATCTGTAGACCGTGGGTGTTCGATTGTAATCTTTGCTCATTGTCTGCT
The DNA here is from genome assembly GCF_964235325.1 of Thermobia domestica. Taxonomy (NCBI): domain Eukaryota; kingdom Metazoa; phylum Arthropoda; class Insecta; order Zygentoma; family Lepismatidae; genus Thermobia; species Thermobia domestica. Next base: position 67,352,507 of record NC_137454.1, read on the forward strand.
ATTTCTGTTATGTTAAAATAAGGGTTGGAATGAGTACACCCCTGCTATGTTTCGTAGTCTCTGTCTGATGCGCTATGTTGAAATAGGGGTGGAACGAATACAACCTTATGTATTCTCTGCTAAGTTCAAATAGAAGTTGAAAAAGGGAACGAGTTCAAATAGGCCAACTGCTATGTTACATTAAAATAGGGGTTGAAAAAGTGATCATAAAAGAAAACGAATACACCCCTAAAAGTGCTCATAAAAAAAGAATCTTATATATTATCTGCTCTGCTATGTAATTTCAATTAGGGGTGGAAAAAATGGTCATCAAAGAGAATGAATTAATACACCCTCTAAAATGACTATCTGTAGACCGTGGGTGTTCGATTGTAATCTTTGCTCATTGTCTGCTGTTTCTGTTATGTTAAAATAGGGGTTGGAATGAGTACACCCCTGCTATGTTTCGTAGTCTCTGTCTGATGCGCTATGTTACGTATTCTTATGTCATTTCTGTTATGTTAAAATAGGGGTTGAAAAATATGCTCATAAAAGAGAACGAGTTCACCCCTAAAATGGAGGTCATAAAAGGGAACGAGTTCACCCTGCTATGTTACGTACTCGTATGTATTATCTGCTATGTTCCAATAGGGGTGGAAAAAAGTGCTCATATAAGGGAACGAGTTCACCCCTGCTATGTTACGTAGTCTTATGTATTATCTGCTATGTTCCAATAGGGGTTGAAAAAGTGATCATAAAAGAGAACAAATACACCCTTGCTATGTTACGTAATCTTCTGCTCTTCTATGTGTTCGTAGTCTTATGTGCTCTTCTATGTGTTCGTAGTCTCAGTGTAATTTCTGTTATGTTAAAATAGGGGTTGAAATATATGCTCATAAAAGAGAACGAATACACCCTTGTTATGTTACGTACTCTTATGTGTTATCTGCTCTTCTATGTGTTCGTAATCTTATGTGTTATCTGCTATGTTAAAATAAGGGTTGAAAAAGTGCTCATAAAAGGGAACGAGTTCACCCCTTAAAATGTGATCATAAAAGAGAACGAATACACCCATTAAAAAGTGGTCATAAAAGGGAACAAATACACCCCTAAATTGGAGGTCGTAAAAGACCGTGGGTTGACGGTTCACGATGCTCAATTTCCAGGGGCTCGTGAGTTGTTCACTTATGTCCCAGATCGATCCAATTTCTACTACTACTACTACTACTACTACTACTACTACTACTACTACTACTACTAATAATAATAATAATAATAATAATAATAATAATAATAATAATAATAATAATAATAATAATAATAATAATAATAATAATAATAATAAATACACAATAACAATAAACTTATGAACTGTCACAGAACGATTTTAATGAAAATGAACTGAAACCTTTCATTTTAACGTTCCATCATTACACCTTTTAGGGTAAGGCAGGCACGTAGCCAGGATTTCATGTCCATGACATGAAATACTGTGGATATCATACCAGAGCTCGATCATTCTAACTATTTTACTGGAACATAAATTGGTTCGTTTAGCCAAGATTTTGAAATGTGGGTGGGTGGGGGTGGGTGACATGAAATACTGAAGCTCCAGGAGCTCGATCAGTCTAAACTACTTTACTGGCAACATATATTGGTTTGTTAGGACAATAAAATGAGGATAGCGTATGTTAGTAAGTATTTTAATAACAAACTATGAAGAGATCTCGTGTAAAAGAATAAAAAAAAAGTATTGAAAAAAAGATTTTATAATATTTACGTTCCTTCCTCTGTTCATTCAAATATAGCAGTTTTCCTTTCATTATGACCTCAACTATGATTAAAAATAAAAGTACATATCCACTATTATAAAAAAGTACATATTCAATAATTTCTTGTAAAATATTTTACAATATCTGCGTTCCTTTCTCGGTTGAATCAAATGTTAACAGAACTTACTTTCCACACAACTTTTTTTGTTTTCATTATTCCCTTAACTACTGTCTGTTCCAAATGACAGGTTAAAGGAACAGTGGAAAACTGTTTCTGAAATAACATGTTTGATACTGCAGAGAAGTAATGACGGAAAATTATAATTAAAAATGTCCACACTTTTACAGAACGACACTATGCTTTCGAAAGCTTGAAATTTCCCTGACTAGTAGTAGAAATACTGAGAATTCCGTAAATTTTCTACAAATTTCAAATTCCCTGACTTCTCCAGCATATCCTGCTCATTCACCATTTTGTATTGCAAGTAATACAAAACTTCTCATAAGAAAGAAAAACCAAAAGTTTGCTGTAGCTTTTTCTATTTTTGACGCTAATTCTTTTTCTCGTTTCTTTTTGTTCATCCTTCCTTATTTTTTTTTCATTTCTGGTCTCGAAGGAGGGGGATCCGGACCCCCCGGACTCCCGTTTGGCTACGTGCCTGGGTAAGGGAAACGGATGTTTAAGGAAGTAAACGATGAAGGAAGAAATTGGGGAAAGAGAATGTAGGATGAAACGGGAGTAACAAGAGATAAACCACGGACACAATATTGTCCAACACAATTTTACTTAGCCGGAAATCGAACCAGGGACCCTATGCACCAAAGATGAGCGCTCTACCAATAGCGAGTGTATATTTCAATTGAACAATAAAATATGCCAAAAATGTATCATAGAATTAGTATTAGGCACATACAGAATGTTTCTTACAGAACAGGCCTGATGAATTTGCTACTGATTCATGGGCCTTACAAAGTCGAGTGGTCTACAACTGACAGCATAATACAAGAATTTTAGTAGCATAGGCTCAACCGTGTAATTTTTAAATAGTTGTGGTCTCAAAGATTCCTCGACTTAAGAAACTCGAATTTCTTTGTGTAAGCTTTGCTGAAGGACAGAGTGCACGTACATAAACAAACTCTGTACATTACAAGAGTTCAAGGACACCATTTCAGTTGAAATCAGGAACATGACCAGTAAAATAAATGCGGCATGTCCGGAGAATATGTTTCTGCGACTATAGCCGTGTGCCTTGATCAAAATAGCGCGCATTTTCAATGTTAATGATTCTAATAAATGTATTAATGTTCTTTTACTCTTTTCTTCATATGCATATATTTGACAAGATTATGGTTCACATTATTATCTTATATTTAGGCATGTTACGCTAAATCCCATTAAGTCCACTTTGATAAATTTAAGAGAAGTAAGAGAAGAAACATAAATAAGTAAATAAATAAAAAATCAGAGGAACAAAATTCCGTTTTTAGACAATAATGGTGTCAGTGAATGTGTTACAAGAGTATGTATTGCTTGTGTTATGTATGTACACTCATGTCCAAAATTATTGTCGCATGTCTTTAAATATGTTGTTGTAGGAATATAATTTGATAACGAATTTGCCTGTTTTTTCTTATAATGTTAGTATGTGTATAATTGGCAAAGACATGTATGTGGCAAATTTCATATCAAAAGAGCAGTAAATAAGAACAACAGAGCCGTAGCTAGAGATTTCGGCGCCCGGGGCGAAGTAGAATTCGGCGCCCCCTACACTCACCTTACCAATAATATATATATATATATATATATATATATATATATATATATATATATATATATATATATAATCAGCTTTTGTTGTTATGCTACACTGAATTTTTATTAATCTTCTTGGAAAGACCATTGCAACAACCAAAAACGATCATTATGTATCCTTTTTCAAATAGGAACCGTTTTCAAGTCTTATTTTGGACTTTTTCTTAAACTAGACAGAACTACCTTTGGTTGTATACAGATTCACTAGGAGAACTGTTATGGAAAGTTACTGTTATTTACAACGTTCCATACTGTTGATAAGAAATGAAATATCAATACGTTAAAAACTATGCGCTTTTAAATTGTTCGAAATGGGCGACAGTATTAATTTCCAGTAATAATTGTAAAATTTTAAATTTTATTCTGTATGTGACCACATCAATAGCATTTTAATTTCGATCTTTTTACGGTAAGAAATATTTTGTGAAATGTAATGGAAATTCAGAAGGAGCCTTCTTTGTGAATTTCTAAATATTGATCGATGGAGGTGAAGAATATGTTCAATGTTTGTACTTAAAATTCAAAATATAATTTGGCTACTACATATGTCTGAAATTATAGTAATTACTTAATTTCTTAATGAATCAAAGTTCCGAATTTAAGGTACTTATTATTAATTAATACATTAAAATACACTAACACGTACATATATAGTATGTGTACTTATGTTTTGTATGTATGTAGATAGATAGAAACATCACACAACTAGACACGTATGCACAAAATAATATGCTGGCGATACAAAAAGTTGATGAAAAATGACCCCAATAAATTCTTCCAAATTGGAAGCATTTGATATGTCAATGGAATTTAAAAATAAATCATTGGTAGTGATTAGTGTCTGAAAAAGTCGAACTTGTTGGAATAAGCCCCTATTCTACAACTGCTTGAAGTTCGAAAATGTTATTGTTCCTCTCGTTTACCTTTATTTTTAATATTCCCGCGCAAACAGCAATTTGAATGTGTCTCTTCACTCTTCTCACTTTCATACCTTCATTTTCACCGTCGCACAATAAGACCAAACAAGGCAATTCTTAGCAAAAACTCGAAAAATGAAGTAAAAGATTGACTTGATTTAATTTGTTCTAATGAAACCTTTATAGTGTACACATAAGATAGTGTGCAGGAAAAGAAGTGATAGCAGCTTACAATGAACTCAAGGGACGTATAAATTTGGTTATCCCCCGAAGTCAGAGAGGCGCTGCTTAGTGACAGAAGATAGGAAATTGACTTGGAATGCGACTATTCCTACATTGCGTGTAAATATTCAGTGGCTGGTAAACATGGTGACACGACCGACATGTATGTATCGTTTTGTATATTTAGAATGTTGATGTCATGTGTAGTCAATAATCATATTTGGAATGATGCTAATATCATTATCATATCCGTACGATAATCCCCTACTTAATAAAATATTTGGAAAATGCTGTGGCACTGAAAGCACATAAACTATGGACAAACGATAGAATGTCATTTCAGTAGAAAATATGGCATAATATGTCTATGATTTTTTTAATATGTCGTAGCGGAAACATTGTTTTTACTGTATGCAAAGAGAAAACCTGCACATATTTGCACTTTTGGGAAAAATATCGCATGAAAATGTTTGAGGAAAACCGCTTTCTAGATGCAATGCTGCTTTTGAATTGAGCTGGGATGAGTGTGTTAACAAGTATTAGGTTATTAGACTTGTGATCCCCATGTACGCAGTGACAAAGTTGAATATAGGTCGTTTCCTGGAATTTTGCACCCAGGCCTCGTTGGGGGCTTCGTTCCCAGGACCCATCTTGATTCCAACATCTAGTCATATTTCTCTGGCATTCACCAACAGAACTAAACTCTAGTCAAACATATTTGATTAATGGTGGACATTTTGAAACGCCAATGTTTGCTAAACAATCTATGGACCATAAGGTATAATCATATTAAAAATGGTGTTGATCAATTCAGTACTTTTTTATTTTATTTATATATTTTATTTATTTTTTATTTTTTTAATATTTGATTTAGAAAACAAGGAAAGACAGTGGGAAGAAAAAGGTGCGGGGATTATAATTATTATAATAGGACTCCTTGGTTAGACACATAAAATTTGGTATTTGTAATTTTCATTTAAAATTAATTACAAAGAAATTATATAGTAATACACATAAACAGAATTATTTTATTTTATTTTATTTTATTTTATTTTATTTTATTTTATGTTTTATTTTTTGTGACGCGTGCACAGAAGTGACATTGGAGTCAACTGTAATGACCTCCGCTCACTTCAGCTAAGAGTGTTCCAATCAAGCCCTGAAATGAGTTCACGTAATGCACGATGCAATATATGAAACAACCCGAACAGGTTACCGATGCGTGTAAATCATACTATGTTTAATATACCTGATAATATATTCATATCGAGAACTTGTAATGAGATAATTTTTATGTATTGAAGTGTCCTTGCATCTTCATTGTCATAACGAATCCTCCACAACTTTGAAATAATTTTGAGGAGCAAAAACTTTTCTTAATTTTTATTACTCATCAGTTGTAAAATGAATAAGTACGCTCTTTTCTTTCATGCGTAAGAATGTAAGACAATCGTAAATTGACAAATCAAAGCATATTGCACACGCGTTTGTTTATGCCAATCATATAATCTGTTATATAATTTAGGCGCGAATATAAAGAATATCTCCTTTTATGATGTAAAACTCTAAGTTTTTGATGAAATAATGTCGAAATAACATTATTGTGGCCACTACACATACCGAACTAATTGGTTTTCTTTCAATTTTCTGCTTCATATTGCGAATTCTTATTTTTGCCAAGAATTCAGTGCTTTGGCCCCACTGTGCTTTGTGATTAATCCGATTGGGTAGAAAAACGTTTCGAACTGGGCAAACTCATCACTGTCAAAACGCCAAACACGACTTTGCTCATTTCGGATTTTGCAAATACTCCTGCATACTCTGTAAGTCATTACTCGGCACCTTGTATACCACATGTCATTAAAAAATTATCTATAATAACTCTTTAAGTAATAAATAAAAATTTGTTGTGACTTATTTAAACTCTTGGATTGCGAGCGAAGCGAGCAAGAAAATTTTTAAGAAATCTACGTATTTCATTGATAACCGACAGCAATATTAATCTAATAGGGCGCCAATACTTTCTGGGGGCGAATCGTCTTTTACTCATGCCGAACAACACTTTTTCTTTCTCCTTGCTCGTTCGGCGCCCCCTTGATACCAGCGCCCGGGGCGGGCGCCCCGCTGCCCCCCCCCTTAGCTACGGCTCTGAAGAACAATAAAACGAAAATAAAACTTTCTTGTCCATTTAGCAAAATTTTGTTTTACTCATTTTAATTTTCGTATTTATAATTCTTTTCCTATGAAATTTAGCGCAAATATACATTTCCCGATTATACACATAGTAGCAGTATTAAAAGTACCTTGCAAAATCATTATATAATTATATTCATGCAAGAAGACAGTTATAGATATGCCATAATCATTTTGGACATGCGTGTACATGTGAAAGCATGTATTTTTTTCTCCTCTCAAATTTATTAAATTGGATTTAACGGGTTTCAGCGTAACTGGCTTCATATACCATGATTTTGTACTGCCCAACTTTCACCACAGTGCACAAGGGTTATTACACTTCGTAGTTTCTACATTTTAGGTTCTGCGTGTTGATGGAGACTTCCACAGTAAAGGATATTATCATTTCTACTCTCCATATCAGATGTACATTTAGCCTATGATTCCTTGCAATATTTACTGAATGATATTCAATAAATGACGTACTGGTATACATATGTAGTAGTATTGGCCCCACTTGAGGAAAATTTGGACTTTGACCCCGACCTTTATGACGTCATAGGTCAAAGGTCAATGACCTTGGCCCGGGGTCAAAGACCTAGGGGTACCTAGGACCACCCCTCTAAATTTCGGTAGGGGTACCTTGGCCCACCCCCTAAATTTTGGAAGGGGTACATAGGACCACCCCCCTTAAATTTTGGAAATTGCCAAATTTAAAAATTTGGTATGGTAGCCTAGGACCATAGTATGTACCTCTATCAGTATTGGGTGTCGATGTCGTTCCCTTTCATGGGTAAAAAATTGCCAAAAAGTCAAATTTCGGGGGTTTTTGACCTAATTTATCCCCTTGGATGAGGTCCTATTACCCTATATGGTTATATGGGCGTATACAGAGGTCCATTCCCTTTCATAAGACATGGGTATATTAATGCACCCCTTGAAAAATTTGGGAGGGGTACCTTGGCCCACCCCTTAAATTTTGGAAATTGCCAAATCTAAAAATTTGGTATGGTAGCCTAGGACCATAGTATGTACCTCTATCAGTATTGGGTGTCTATGTCGTTCCCTTTCATGGGTAAAAAATTGCCAAAAATTCAAATTTCGGGGGTTTTTGACCTAATTTATCCCCTTTGATGAGGTGTTATTACCCTATATGGTTATATGGGCGTATACAGGGGTCCATTCCCTTTCATAAGACATGGGTACATTAATGCACCCCTTGAAAAATTTGGGAGGGGTACCTTGGCCCACCCCTTAAATTTTAGAAATTGACCAATTTAAACATTTGGTATTATAGTACAGAACCCTAATATGTATTATGATAAATTTGGATGGTCCACCTCGTTCCCTTCTAGGGGTACCAAATTGCCAAAAAATATAAACGTAAGCAATACGTAGTACCACGTGTTTGGTTTTCGACCTAATTTATTCCCTTGGATGAGGTCCTATTACCTTATATGTTTATATGAGCGTATACAGGAGTCTATTACCTTTCATAAGACATGGGTATATTGGTGCACCCCCGGGAGGGGTACCTTGGCCCACCCCTTCAATTTTTAGAAATTGCCCAATTTAAACATTTGGTATAATAGTATAGAACCCTAGTATGTATCACGATAAATTTGGGTGGTCCACCTCGTTCCTTTTAGGGGTACAAAATTGTCAAATTTTAGTACAACCACGTGTTTGGTCTTTTGACCCAATTTATCGCCTTGGATGAGGTCCTATTACCTTATATGGTTATTTGGTTATGTATAGGGGTCTATTCCATATCATAAGACATAGGTACATTTGTGCACCCCAGGAGGGGTACCTTGGCCCACCGCTTATATCTTGGAAATTGCCCAATTTAAACATTTGGTATTATAGTATAGGACCCTAACATATATAACTATAACCTCGTTCCCTTTTAGGGGTACAAAATTGCCAAAAATATAAACGTAAGCAATACGTTGTACCACGTGTTTGGTTTTTGACCTAATTTATTCCATTGGATGAGGTCCTATTACCTTATATCGTTATATGGTCGTGTATAGGGGTCCATTACCTATCATAAGACATAGGTACATTTGTGCACTCCTTTAAATTTTTGGTAGGGGTACATTGGACCACCCCTTCAATTTGGAAATTGCTCAATTTAAACATTTGGTATTATAGTATAGGACCCTAATATGTATCATGATAAATTTGGGTGGTCCACCTCGTTCCCTTTAAGGGGTACACATTTGCCAAATTTTAGTACAACCACGTGGTTGTTTTTTTTGGCACAATTTATCCCCTTGGATGAGGTCCTATTACCTTATATGGTTATATGGTCATGTATATTGGTCCATTCCCTATCATAAGACATGGATATAATGATGCACCCCGGGAGGGGTACTTTGGCCCACCCCTTTAATTTTGGAAATTGCCCCTTTTACATGTTTGGTATTATAGTATAGAACCCTAATATATATTACTATAAATTTGGGTGGTTCACCACGTTTCCTTTCATGGGTACGAAATTGCCAAATTTTAGTACAACCACGTGTTTGGTCCTTTCATGGGTAAAGAACTACCAAAAATCAAATTTCGTAGGTTATTGACCCCTATTTAGCACGTTATATGGTTTATTACCTTTATATGTTTATGTTCCCTTTTAAATTTGGGAATTATCAAATAACAAAATTCGGTAAACGTTTTCTAGGACCCATTGGTGTTCCTCTTATGGCCAAATATTCAAAATTTAAATGTTATTGATCGGCTTTATTATTGAATAAGTACAGGATTTATTACTTTTTCATAAGACACAGGTGTATTTGTGTACCAATCTTAAATTTTGGAAGGGGTACATTTCTTATTGTCGTATCAATAATTGGTAATTGGATAGTATCTCATTCATTGGGTAAATCATTATGATCACGTGATCAGTTATTGACCTATGATGGGATTAGGAGTCCAGGACATTGGTACATTGAAACTTTGTAGGATAATTTGAGAATGCGTCATTGGTATTGATTATTACAGCCAAATATAAACGTAAGCAATACGATGTACCACGTGATTGACCTTGATGAGGTAGTGTACAGGGATACATAGCTAACCTTATTGAATCTTATGACTCATAGTCTTAAGGGAATACATGCTACAACACTGGCAACGTTATTGTTGATGTAATTTGATTGGTTGATCACTATCTTTCGTGCAATCTGATTGGCTGATCACTATCTTTCGTGCAATCTGATTAGTTGCTGAGTTTCAAATCTTTGCTGCATTCAGTTTTGTTTTAACATTTGAAAAGTTTTTGAATTTTTTTGTTTGCAACTTTGGTTTGACATTTTTTTCGTTTGATATTTTTAGTTTAAAAATTTTTGTTTCGAAATTTTTGTTTGAAAACTTTGTTTCAAAATTTTGTTTGAAACTTTTCGTTTGAAATTTTTGTTTGAAAAATTTTTGTTTGAAATTTTTGTTTAAAATTTTGTTTGAAAATTTTTTGTTTGTAAATTTTTGTTTCAATTTTTTTGTTTAAAATTTTTTCGTTTGAAATTTTTCGTTTCCAAATTTTTTTTCTGTTTAAAAATTTTTGTTTGAACAGTTTTGTTTGGAAAATTTTGTTTCAAATTTTTTTGTTTGAAAATTTTTGTTTGAAAATTTTTTGTTTGAAATTTTTGTTTGACATTTTTAAAAGTTTGTGCACTCATTAGTAAAGAACCGGAACTGTTTAGAACTAAAACCTCTGGCAACATTATGGTGCAATAGTACACGTCAGAACATGATGCAACGTCATCAGTTTTGCATCATATATAAGTATCGTTCGAGTTAGTATTCATGATAACATCATCATGGCTACTTGTCTGCAGTTTCTAAACACACGTGATGTGATGAAATCATTTACCAAGATTACTGATTTACAACAGAATGTACCTTATAGAATCTTAGCTAGCCAAACGATCCCTACAAAGTTTGGATTAAGAATCGTAGTGAAGCTTGAAAATGATAAGAATATAATTTTACCAGCAAGATATTTTCCCATGGAAGCATCAAAACAAGAAGAACTGCTGCGTTTCTTAAATACTGGATCTGTATCTTTATGTTACAAAGGATTCTTGGGTCGAAGTCATCAATTTGAATTTAGTACACAGCCAGATTCGTCAGCAAATTGTGATGAAATCATGAATTCAAACGTCAGCACATCAGACATAGTTGTATGAATTTGGTTGGTCAGCATGACGTCAGCAACTGTGATGAAACCATGAATTCAAACGTCAGCACATTCCTTTCCAATGACGTCAGCCGTAGTTCTATAAATCAACCAATACACTGTCATCCCACGAAATCATTTGAGCAAGTGCTTTTCAGGAGGAAAGATGTGTACTTCTAACGATAAAGAGTTCATCTTCGCAAGCTATTATCCAATAAATATATTTCAAACAAAACATGTGATGATTGGTATCAGTGCTAGAACATTTGAACCAGTAATTCGATTGGGCAAAGCAGAACAATTTGGTGTACAACTGACCTGTGAAGAATGGCAAATATTATGTTCACGAATCGACCAAATGAACGATTTTTTTCATGATGAGCTAAATGTGACCATAGTCAAATCATTAGGCTCAAATCATGAAGTGGTGCTGCGTACAGTCCTCGAAGAGAAGATGGTGCTGTTACGTAAAAAGAGTACATTGCATGTCCCTCGCAACATGGTGTATCTAACGCCAACGGAATGGAACAAATTCATCAGCGTATTTCAGTGTGTTAAACATGCAGTGGAAGTGTGCAACAAAACAAGTATATTCCTGAAACGTACTATTTTGAAAAATGTGTTATGCATATTGTACAACATGTATCTAGATATTGTGATGGTTGTCAACATCGTTCGTGGGTGCATAACTGTATTGATAAACAGTTTATTTGTGATCAAATGGACATTGAGTTTCCACCAATTGATATCGCAATAGACCTTAAAAGACTTCAATTGGAATTAAAATTATACGCTAAAGACAAACTAGTGCAAGAAGTTCAAAATACATTGTATCGACAATATCCAGAACCACTATCTGGTATGGATGTATGTGGAGTGTAATAAAATGATCCATTTCAATGAATTGTCTTTTTTCATTTCAAGTACAACCCCATATTCTGATGTGTACTATTGCACCACAATGTTGCCAGAGGTTTTAGTTCTAAACAGTTCCGGTTCTTTACTAATGAGTGCACAAACTTTTAAAAATGTCAAACCAAACTTTGAAACAAAATTTTTGAAACGAAAAAATTTGGAAACGAAAAATTCAAACAAAATTTTAAAACGAAAAAAATTTTCAAACAAAATTTTGAAAAAACAAAATTCGAAACAAAAAAATTTGGAAACGAAAAAATTTCAAACGAAAAGTTTCAAACAAAATTTTGAAACAAAGTTTTCAAACAAAAATTTCGAAACAAAAATTTTTAAACTAAAAATATCAAACGAAAAAATGTCAAACCAAAGTTGCAAACAAAAAATTCAAAAACTTTTCAAATGTTAAAACAAAACTGAATGCAGCAAAGATTTGAAACTCAGCAACTAATCAGATTGCACGAAAGATAGTGATCAGCCAATCAGATTGCACGAAAGATAGTGATCAACCAATCAAATTACATCAACAATAACGTTGCCAGTGTTGTAGCATGTATTCCCTTAAGACTATGAGTCATAAGATTCAATAAGGTTAGCTATGTATCCCTGTACACTACCTCATCAAGGTCAATCACGTGGTACATCGTATTGCTTACGTTTATATTTGGCTGTAATAATCAATACCAATGACGCATTCTCAAATTATCCCACAAAGTTTCAATGTACCAATGTCCTGGACTCCTAATCCCATCATAGGTCAATAACTGATCACGTGATCATAATGATTTACCCAATGAATGAGATACTATCCAATTACCAATTATTGATACGACAATAAGAAATGTACCCCTTCCAAAATTTAAGATTGGTACACAAATACACCTGTGTCTTATGAAAAAGTAATAAATCCTGTACTTATTCAATAATAAAGCCGATCAATAACATTTAAATTTTGAATATTTGGCCATAAGAGGAACACCAATGGGTCCTAGAAAACGTTTACCGAATTTTGTTATTTGATAATTCCCAAATTTAAAAGGGAACATAAACATATAAAGGTAATAAACCATATAACGTGCTAAATAGGGGTCAATAACCTCCGAAATTTGATTTTTGGTAGTTCTTTACCCATGAAAGGGAACGATGTGGACCATCCAAATTTATAGTGGTACATATTGAAGACCTGTACGAAGATACCAAATGCTTATATTAAACAATTTCTAAAAACCGAGTGGATGAGCCAAGATACCCCCTCCCAAAAATTTTAAAGGGTGCGTCAATGTACCCATGTCTTATGATAGGAAATAAACCCATATACATGACCATATAACCATATAAGGTAACAGAACCCCATCAAAGGGAAGAAATTGGGCCAAAAACAAAACGCATGGTACAACATATTGCTTATGTTTATATTTTAGTAATTTTTACCCATGAAAGGGAACAAGATGGACCACCCAAATTTATCATGATACATGTTGAGGTCATGTACTATGATACCGAATGCTTAAATTGGAAAATTTCCAAAATTTAAGAGGATATGGAATGGACCCCTATACATGATCATATAACCATATAAGGTAATAGGACCTCATCCACGGGGATAAATTGAGCCAAAACCAAACACGTGGTTGTACTAAAATTTGGCAATTTCGTACCCATGAAAGGAAACGTGGTGAACCACCCAAATTTATAGTAATATATATTAGGGTTCTATACTATAATACCAAACATGTAAAAGGGGCAATTTCCAAAATTAAAGGGGTGGGCCAAAGTACCCCTCCCGGGGTGCATCATTATACCCATGTCTTATGATAGGGAATGGACCAATATACATGACCATATAACCATATAAGGTAATAGGACCTCATCCAAGGGGATAAATTGTGCCAAAAAAACAACCACGTGGTTGTACTAAAATTTGGCAAATGTGTACCCCTTAAAGGGAACGAGGTGGACCACCCAAATTTATCATGATACATATTAGGGTCCTATACTATAATACCAAATGTTTAAATTGAGCAATTTCCAAATTGAAGGGGTGGTCCAATGTACCCCTACCAAAAATTTAAAGGAGTGCACAAATGTACCTATGTCTTATGATAGGTAATGGACCCCTATACACGACCATATAACGATATAAGGTAATAGGACCTCATCCAATGGAATAAATTAGGTCAAAAACCAAACACGTGGTACAACGTATTGCTTACGTTTATATTTTTGGCAATTTTGTACCCCTAAAAGGGAACGAGGTTATAGTTATATATGTTAGGGTCCTATACTATAATACCAAATGTTTAAATTGGGCAATTTCCAAGATATAAGCGGTGGGCCAAGGTACCCCTCCTGGGGTGCACAAATGTACCTATGTCTTATGATATGGAATAGACCCCTATACATAACCAAATAACCATATAAGGTAATAGGACCTCATCCAAGGCGATAAATTGGGTCAAAAGACCAAACACGTGGTTGTACTAAAATTTGACAATTTTGTACCCCTAAAAGGAACGAGGTGGACCACCCAAATTTATCGTGATACATACTAGGGTTCTATACTATTATACCAAATGTTTAAATTGGGCAATTTCTAAAAATTGAAGGGGTGGGCCAAGGTACCCCTCCCGGGGGTGCACCAATATACCCATGTCTTATGAAAGGTAATAGACTCCTGTATACGCTCATATAAACATATAAGGTAATAGGACCTCATCCAAGGGAATAAATTAGGTCGAAAACCAAACACGTGGTACTACGTATTGCTTACGTTTATATTTTTTGGCAATTTGGTACCCCTAGAAGGGAACGAGGTGGACCATCCAAATTTATCATAATACATATTAGGGTTCTGTACTATAATACCAAATGTTTAAATTGGTCAATTTCTAAAATTTAAGGGGTGGGCCAAGGTACCCCTCCCAAATTTTTCAAGGGGTGCATTAATGTACCCATGTCTTATGAAAGGGAATGGACCCCTATATACGCCCATATAACCATATAGGGTAATAACACCTCATCAAAGGGGATAAATTAGGTCAAAAACCCCCGAAATTTGAATTTTTGGCAATTTTTTACCCATGAAAGGGAACGACATAGACACCCAATACTGATAGAGGTACATACTATGGTCCTAGGCTACCATACCAAATTTTTAGATTTGGCAATTTCCAAAATTTAAGGGGTGGGCCAAGGTACCCCTCCCAAATTTTTCAAGGGGTGCATTAATATACCCATGTCTTATGAAAGGGAATGGACCCCTGTATACGCCCATATAACCATATAGGGTAATAGGACCTCATCCAAGGGGATAAATTAGGTCAAAAACCCCCGAAATTTGACTTTTTGGCAATTTTTTACCCATGAAAGGGAACGACATCGACACCCAATACTGATAGAGGTACATACTATGGTCCTAGGCTACCATACCAAATTTTTAAATTTGGCAATTTCCAAAATTTAAGGGGGGTGGTCCTATGTACCCCTTCCAAAATTTAGGGGGTGGGCCAAGGTACCCCTACCGAAATTTAGAGGGGGTGGTCCTAGGTACCCCTAGGTCATTGACCCCGGGCCAAGGTCATTGACCTTTGACCTATGACGTCATAAAGGTCGGGGTCAAAGTCCAAATTTTCCTCAAGTGGGGCCAATACTATACATAAACAAGGGTTATTACACTTCGTAGTTTCTACATTTTAGGTTCTGCGTGTTGATGGAGACTTCCACAGTAAAGGATATTATCATTTCTACTCTCCATATCAGATGTACATTTAGCCTATGATTCCTTGCAATATTTACTGAATGATATTCAATAAATGACGTACTGGTATACATATGTGTAGATATATTTTATTGGAGATTAATTCACTTACTCCTTTATCAGCCTCTTTATCAATTTAAACATTGTTATTATTATTAACATACACTTTTCACTTAATCATTATATTTATTTTCAATATTTATTCACATATTATTATTATATATAGATATATCAAATTATATTCTGTTGAAGGCCGAATTTAGTAATAATACACTAGAATCACATATCAACATATACAAGTAGGCATCATCATCCAGCTAATTATCCATCATACCGCGTTATTAAAATTACTCATTGCACTACCTGATAGTTCAAATTAAATCACAAATATCATATACAAATTACAGTTGGGATAGCGTCGATGTTCGATCCGAGGCTTACAAATTTTAAAGATACATTTCTACACAATGCATGTTAACTAACTCATAAAATGTCTTCTTTACTATGATATTTATCTCAGTTTGTTTATCCAAAAACGATTCGAAAAAATGTAATTTCTTTTAGATTTGGAATTTTTTAAATCATCCGGTACGGACCACTATCCCTTAAATATTCTCAAGAACAGTTTGTAATGCGTCGCTCAGCTATACAATGGCGGCGCATTACAATTTGAGCTCTGATTTTGTTTTCAAAGAACTTAAAAAGTTAATTCCTAAATTCTATTATGTCTGTGTCTGTCTGTTATTTGCGATTTTGTGAATTTTGAGTCCTCCATTCGATAGAGCATCAAAAACTATCAGAGAAAGTGATAAAACTTTTCGCATCACTCTTGCCATTCCCGAGATATTGGCCAAAAATGGCCGATTTCCGGAGATTTAAGGAGCCATATCTTGGGAACCATAAGGTATAGAGAGATGATATTGGTGTTGATTAGTACCTAAGAGGATTGTGAATATTTTGGTTCCAAATAGTAACTGGTGGCCACTGTCCAACTGATCACTGGTGACAGTAGCGTACCCAGGAATTTATTTCGGGGGGGGGTTCAAACTAAATATGAAGCTATTTTATATTAAAATTGCTAAAATTGCCCCTAAAATTAGGCTAAATTTTTAAAAAGTCGAAATTTCGGGGGGGGTCCGGACCCCCGTGTCCCCCCCCTTCCGTACGTCCCTGACTGGTGACTACAGAGTTAATATCGGCACCAAAATGTTTACCGTCCTCTTAGGTATTGATTAACACCAATATCACCCCTCTTCGACTTACCGTTCCCGAGGTATTGGCGAAAAAATAGTTCCGATTTCGGGAGATTTAAGTATCCGTATCTCGGGAACCGTAAGTCATAAAGAGATCATATTAGTGTTGATCAATACCTAAGAGAATGATGAACATTTTGGTACCAAATAGTAGCCTAACCCAAGATATTAACCAAAAAGTTCGAATTTCGGAAGATTTAAGGAGACGTATCTCGGGAGCCGTAAGTCATAGAGAGATTATATTTTTTCGAATTTTTGCTAGAAAGAGAAGAAGGTGCAGATACGAAGATTTACTTTTATATGTAGGAACAGTCACAGTTATACCTTCCCGCTCCATCTCTCCATTCTTTTTAAGTTCGTTCTAGCAATGCTCTTAGAGCATTAGCAACTGGTTTAATCTTAAATTCGTCAAAAGAATATTCAACGTTTTGTCGTCTACTTTGAACAACAGCCATTACAGATCTGCTACACACCGTATACACTTAATAAGAAGCATTGTAAAGAATATATCCTAAAAATAACAATAAAAACATATATATTACATTCAGCGTTATCAGATAGATGTTTATGCAAATATTTCAACGTTATCAAATAGATGTTTATGTGCATTCATTGAAAGACATAGTCAACTTTTTTTTTTTTTTTTTTTTTTTTTTTTTAAAGTATTGGCTGAGAAATGAAGTACTTAAATTTATGATAAGATTTTGCTTCAGGTATTTATTTCTTTTCTAAATGCGAAATGGGAATTTAAATCCGTTTTTAGCTTTTACTATGTCGAACTTAAAAAAAAAAAAAAAAATCAAGAATCAGTATATAAGAACTCTTTAACTTACGAAAGATTTTTTTTTTTTTTTTTTTTTGCATGGCCTTGGACATTTCCTACTAATTCGTAAATATCAACATAAGTGCATTCATTCTTTGTCCATATTAAAAATACGTTAGCCAATAGTCTTCCTTGTTTTATGCCTAATCGGTGAACTGTATATTCCTTTTAATACCCTTAATACAATAGGTCAAGCGAGCAATGTTTACTGAAACATTACTCTGCAGTGCTGCAGTCTATGATGACTAAAACGACATTACAGCACATAAAGTATGCACTTCAGTTAGAAAACTGATCTTGAAGCTATCGTAAGCTGCAATAAGTGTTTTTAGCGAAGACTTTCCACAAACAAGGAAAAGTATAGTAATTTGAAGTATTTCTGCTTCTAAGGCTTAACGGAAACGTAAGTTTTAATAATTTGTTATTTTACGTATTTGGTTAGCAAACCAAGCTTATTTTAATTTTAAGTCTAACATTACGACATTGGATTATAGTAAATGTAAAGGTCACTTCCCTTTCGGGACACAGGACCTAATTTACAGGTTTAAGGAGTGTGTGTGTATAATCGTGAAATTATTTTTTACTGTTTACTAGTGAGTTAAACTGTAAGATATTTAAAGTAAAATTACAATGAATCACTGAAAGGTATACTGACATTTCATCATTGTAAATGACAGAAAATCGCATTTCGCAATACAAGAAATATGGTTAATATTAAGCTAATAATAAAAGCTCCACACTATCTTGACTTTGGTAATCATGGATGTGATGTCGTTAGCACCGCTCTCCAGCCCCTTTACCTCCTCGAGTTGCCCTAAGTTACTCATTTTATAGAGGTTGCCTGAACTCGAGAGCATATTGAATCGAGAGTAGGACGATTTTCTCATCTGCACCGAGATCGAACCCGGCCCGTTCACTTGATACATAGATTACACAACCGAGGGGTTTTATATGGGATTACAACATTAGAATTTTATAAGATCTCTGGCATACCAGACCAAAGCGTTACTTGTGGCTTCATAAAGGAAGCAATACATTGTAGACAATCTATATAAATAAAAATAAAAGTGAGTCAGTTTATGATTTAATAACTCTTGAGTCACTCGACCGACCTTGATCAAATTTTCAACATAGATGAGGTTCCGGTCTAGGATGGTTTTTATCATTTCACTTTGACGGTGAAACTTAGGAGAGAGAGACGGGGGAGATATTTAAAAATTATCGAAAATGACCGATATTAGTGTCGAATCCATAGTTTTGGGGGTTGCTGAGACGAACAGTAATACTCTCGATGCCGTTTAAATTCAAATTCAGCCACGCAACTTGGAAAGAGGGATGTGGGAGATATAAGCTATATATAGACCTATAAATGATCGAAAATGACCGATATTAGAGTCGAATCCATAATTTTCGGGGTCTCTCAGTCAAACAGTGGCTCTTTCGATGCCGTTTAAATCCGAATTCAGCCCCTTATGTGGAAAATGAAACGTTTTCTCCCCATGTGAAGAACGGATTTTCTGCTAGTATAGTAATAAAAGTAAAAAAAAGGGAAGCTCAACTTATATTGAAGATTCTTGCCTCATCCTCAAGGCAAAACTTGCAATGATAGTGCTGATCCATATATTGTTCATTTCAACTGTTGATAACTGATTTTGAGCCAACGAACCTCAACAACTAAATTACGTGACGCTCTACGAAACCCGATAATTCTCAATTGCAATACTATTTAGTATTTTCTCAATTACTAAAGCGTATTACAAATACAGTATAAACATAATGATCTATTTAGCAGTTACTCCTTTCTTTGATAAACGAGATTTAAAACCATGTATTATTAACATGTGAAAGAAGAAAAAAGAATATTTAAAAAAAAATCTTTGCGGACGATTAATGAAAGTGAATGAATACGGAATATTTGGTGGGATAAGAATGTGGGAAGAATGTGACAGGAACTCATATGGCCTGAGATCGAACCAGGGACAATATAACGATAGATAAAATAGTTATAATAATTAAGATTATACATAATTTTCATGTTACTATGATATGAATAATTTTAGACAACATAGTAATTCTCTAGAAGAGTGTATTTTTAACTTCTAACCCAATAGCTAATTATTTTCGTATACATATACGTAATAAAGTATATATATTCTAAAATGCAATACATTATTCTTGTTAGTACATGCATATATTGTATATATGTATTATGGAAAAAGATGACTTGTCTTAAGCTCACCTAGGGCCCAGCGATTTCCAAGATCATTATTTCAGTATAAGGGTAAGCTGATGAAAAATATCTAACTTAAACAAATAAATACAGTAAAAATTTTTCACTTTCTTCAAAATGTACAGCATAACTAGTTTATTTCTTGTTTACTACTGGAAATTCGGGGGTAGAGTGTCTCAATGGTAGAGCGCTTACCACCTCTGGTGCTTGGGGTCCCGGGTTCGATGCCAGCCCCCCCCCAAGTGAACTTTGTGGTGGACAAACACCGTGTGCGTGGGTTTTCTCGGGGTTCTCTTCATTCCACCATTTCATTCATTACTTATCATCACCGTCTCTTCCGGCGGGAGCTCATGTGGTTTGGACTCCACGTTAATCAGTAGGTCCACGTCTCATATAGCCTCGCTGCTGAACGGGACGTTAAACTCAAAATCAACTCATCAACTCACCGTCTCCTTTAGTCTAACCGGCATAACCGTGGGACGTAAAATTCAAAGATTTCATTTCATTTCATTTTTAGAGCGCTTACCCCTCTGATGAGTTGGGACCTTAGCTCGATTCCCGGTCAAAGAAGTTTGTAGTGAACAACATCGTGTTCGCGAGTTTTTTTCTGGGTTCTGCCGTTCCCTCCCACTTTTACATTTCACCATTCTTCCATGATCATTCATTTGTTTTAATCATCTTAATTCTTTGCCGAAAGGGGATTATTGTGGGAAGTTAAACTGTTATTTTTTTTTCATACTACTAGAAACTCAACTCAAGTAGGGAAGCAGGCATCAAAATTTCAAATATTTCTTTATGAATTGAAACCAGGGGCGGATCCAGGGGGGGCGATCGGGGCGATTGCCCCCCCCCCAGAGGAGTCAAACTTCCTTATTTTATATATATAAATAAAACCCATTCCAAAGTTTGGAGCCCTTAAAAGTAACTGTATGACAACCCATCGCCCCCCCAGATGTCGATCCTTGATCCGCCCCTGATTGAAACTACTTGTGATTTGATGATTGAGTCACAGTTTCGCAACATCCAATTTTTCAAAACTCAAACTTGATAAGAAGAGGTTGATGATACACTTAATTTTATTTCTTATTTCTTTTGAATCACTGGACGTTAATGTATGAAATTTGGTATATGGTATGCCACTTGGTTCAGAAGATACGAACGCATCAAGTCGACAGATTTTTTAAAAAAATCTTTAACATTCATTTAGAGTACTAAGGCTATATGAAATCGGGACTTACAAACTTAGGTGGAATCCAAACCAGATGAGCTACCGGTAGAAAGCGATCCGGTAGGTTCTTCCGCGTGGGAAGTAGTAAGAAGAATAATTTACCCACCAAAGAACCCCTAACATATAATCAATTTGCACGACTTCAATATAGAATCACTGGGAGGGGGGGCGTAATTAGTGGAACGGGTGCAAAATACTGTACGTCAGTAATTTCCAAACTCTTTCGATTCACGGTTGGTATATCTGATTTTTCAATGGCGTCCCAAGTCAAAGGATAGGCATACCAAAGATATGTACTTACATATATATAAATACATGAAAGTACGTATGTATATATGTGTGTATAAGAACGAAAAATATTTTGAAGTTAGATCTTTGACAAGTGTTGACGTAAACTCAAAATAGATATGATTACCATCATATTATCCTTACATTTAGAGATGCAAGGGCTCGGAAAAAAACCGGCTTTTTTGGAAAAAAACTCGGTTTTTTCTGCTTTGCTTTTTTGCTTCGGAAATTTTGGGCTTTTTTCAAAATACTGCTTTAAATTGATAAAACAGACTTTGTATCGCTTCTCTATAACACAAAAAGTCATTTAATTAGTGGTTGATACTGATAATAATATAAAACATCGAAAATAAACTATGAATTTCGAAAAAATATTTCAAACAATTTTTCTTCAACATATTTACATTATGAATTCCACAGGATTAACCAATGTATATAATAAGAATTTCTTAACCTCCTATATACAAAAGTAAGCAGAGTTGGCAAGAACCGTGGTTGTTTTTGAAAATGCCAAAAACCCGTTTTTTGGGGGGATGTTTAAACCAGGCTTTTTTGACTTAGATTTTTTGCTTTATGTATTTATATTACATATTCACAGAAATAAGTTTGTTTCGCCTTGATGTTATTATGCAACAGCGGGGTTATGCCGGAAGAACTCCCATAAGCTTAATAAAGTGCGGTCAGTAAATTTCTTAAGTTGAGAATCTCCCGCCCTAGCCATTGGGAAAATCCCGTCATTACTTGAAATGTAAGACAATAACGGGAAAATCCTGTTATTGCTTTGCATGTAAAATTTAAAGGTCAACGTACCATAATCAGTACGCTAAAACTAAGGTATTAAATTACAAATTTAGTACCGGTACGTAGATATCATTGAAAGTCCAATCCAAGCTAATGTTGGAACCTACGTAGGCAATCGATAAATTTTGCCAATTTCTATCAATATATTTAAGCAATATTGGCTTCTTTATAAAACAACACGCATTTAGGCATGTAGAAATATACAATTTGGTTTGTTTCGTATATTTAGGCTTAACATCCTTACGAAATACCGAGGTTATCAAGGAGAAGACTTTCGCTTAAACTGACATCCAAACCGCTACTTGGGTTGCGCATGAAAGAAAGTTTGTGGTTCGACCGAGAATTGAACATGGGACACCTTGATTAAAAGGTGAAAGGGAAATAAAACTATTGCAGGTGGTTTGATATCTGGAAACGTTACCATGAAGTTCACACGATTCGCATTTTTCATTCTTTTTATTTTTGTGGTTTAAACCAGGTATTAAAAAAAAAAAAAAAAAGTTGGTGTAAACCAGCCAACCCTAAAAGTAAACACTTCTTTTTAAAGAATACACAAATAACTAGCAAAATAGTATGTAGTATTTTTACTTCAAAATATTCCATACCCTCTTTTTGAAACAAAATTAAATTAAAATAAAACATAAGAGAAATACTTAGATTTATATGATACACTTAAAGGCTGCACATCTAGAGCTTTTGGTTCTGTATATTCTTGAAATTCTACAGTTAAGTTTTATAGAACCACCATCACAGTTTACCCAATCCTCAAGTTTTCTGAATTTTTAACAAGAGGGATTCAACATATTATTACGGAACTCCCCCCCCCCCAAAAAAAAAAAGACTACGGAATATATTTAAGTTAAGCTAAATACAACTGCACAACAAACATGACTGAGTGATTAGCTTTTGCGCTTCTATCGGGAAGTCCGGGATTCAACCAGCATTCGACCATTCTGACAAAGCTTTTCTTCATTCCATCTGTGAATGTAGAAATAGTGCGTGTACTGTGAGTTGGGCGACTTCCTTTTTTATTGTTTTTAAATCGTTATTATTACTAATTACCAGCAGTGACGGTTTTGCGAAGGTTAGGGAGGCGGTCTTTCGGACTGAAGCCCGTTCCCCAAAGTTACGGAATGTCTGCAACAAACGAAATATCTATTATTTATGCCTTTAATCATAAACTTTAAGCTCCCGTCAAATAAAAATTACGAATGTTTAAAAAAACTAAACATTAGTAAGAAATCCTTCCCAAAATACTTTTCTAAATCCGCCACTGATTCTCAGTATAAAATGATTTTTAAAGTTGTATCCGGAAGATTATTGCTAAACATATAAACGAAACGAAATATTAGTTATGCCTGTACCCATAAACTTCAAGCACTTCCCAAATAAAATTAGGACTTTTTAGGAAACGAAACAATCAGAAAAAACCCTCCTAAAGTACTTTTCTAAATCCGCTACTGATTATTTGTATAAATTGGTATTCAAGGTTGTGTCCGGAAAATTATTGCTAAATCACTTCACAGCTACAGTATAACAGAAATGTGGAAGTACGGTTTGACGGATATATTGAAAACCGTACGCTTTGACGGATAAATAGAAAAACGGGCAAGTTTAACTTTTGCGCTGGAAGCTAGAGTACTAAAAGCTCTTAGAAATGAAACACGGATGACAAACTAGAGAAGAAAAAAGATGTCGATAACTCAAAAGTTAAAATAAAGTTAAAAAGCCTCTAAAATTACCCTCAAATACTACGTTCTTCATGTTAGCTTTAATTCCTAAAACATGTGCTCCATCCATCTTGATGGTGAATTTCAGAGCGAAATATCACATTCAGGTCATGGAATTCTTATCTAACTATAGAATATATTATAAGAAAGCTATTTAGATAGAAAAATCATGAAGTTGAAAAAAGCCAAAATTTCCAAAATTCTCGTTTTTTTCCCAAAAAAGCCGGCTTTTTATGTGAAAAAAACCATCGATTCAAAAAAGCCGGCTTTTTTGCATCTCTACTTACATTTCTAAACCTAAATATCCTGACAGTGAAACTTTGCAAATATTTCACAGCACCCACACTGAGAAAAAAAAATGTAGGTGGCGTATTTAAAAAGATAGGTTACATGCGTAATTCCTGTGGTTTTGGACTTAACGTACAGCAGACATATAACTGAAAAGTAAACGCATGTTTTATACTACTTTCTGTATAAGTGTTCCATCTATACGTACTTTCTGTATGAAACAATGTAGGCGGTCAGGATTTCACATACAAATGGATGTATATAACATATAGCTGACGAAGGTAACATAAGTATATGCATGTGATATACGGAAAACTGTTAGATGTCAGACATCCTGCAACGGCATGATGTAACACCTAAGGGCAGTGCCTATGTATATTGCAGTGCCTATGTATAGAAATCAGTGCCTGTGTACTGATTTCTATAGTAAGCAACAGAATACCGTATATTTGTACAATATACCGCTATCCGCACAATCGCCTCTAGCGGGGAAAGGGGAAACAGGAATGAAGTGTTCTGTAAATATCTTGGGTTAAAAAAAAAACACATCAAAATACTTACATAAAAAGGAATAACAAACGAATATTATAGTTATGTAATATGCAATACTACATATTTCCATTCTATGGCAACAATGTGTGAAAATTGATACATTTTGAAGTTACCATGAATAAAAGATTTGTATCGTCTACCTAATCTTGAAACTCTGTTCCGTTTTCGTTTGTCCTTTTGAAGAAGAAGATATTATTATTTTTTTAAAACATATTAACTTGTATATTGCTATTAATGCAATAACAAGCACTACTACTAAACAGTAGATATAACATTCAATTGTTCTTCCTATCTACTAAACCTATATAAGAAATTCCAACAAGCTAGAGATTAAAAGCATACATACAGTAAGTAATTTTAATGAGTGATCAAGACAAGAAAATATATAGGAGAAAAAATGATAACCTTTTGCCACTAAAACTCGCTAATGATAGAAAACGTAGTTCAATCGACACAAAGAAAGATGTTAGATCTGGAAGTCCTTATTCAATGAATTGAGATACAAAATTGATTATATAATGATACATAATACTTTTCGAAACAGTTTAAAGTACGTTAAGGTTCCCTCTGATGACGGCATTTTCTCAGATCACAATATCTCACGTCAGATGTTGTCCTGTCTAAAATGGTATCCAACTGAAAAATGTAATCACCACAAAAATATCACAATTGAAGTTAGATATGAAGAAGTTGAAGATGAAACAAGATTTGTTCGGGATTTCGGAGAAAAGTATTTAAATTAAGAAGAAATAGACAGAGGAATTAATTAGTCATGAGAGCACTTAGAACTTCAAGAGCGTCAAGTAAGGGTACGATATCGTTAAGGGAGCAGAATTTTTTTTTTTTTTAAAAAAAAGACTTAATTATAGATAAATTATTGAGGAAAATAAAGTGAAAGTGAACTGCATAGAAACAAAGTAGCACTAAAGAAGGTAAAAGGTGTAAAGATAGAAAGTTAAACGGCAAACTAAGAAGGGAAAGAAGAGAAACCTAAAAGAAGCAAATGTGACAACAAAGAAGAAGCAGAATAGGTAGGAAATTTTTAATAGTTTATAGAGAAGTAAATTTAATGGAGACAAAAAGAAATCAAGGGAAAATAACCATGCTTACGTACAAACTACGAAATATGGCAAGTCTTTCCAGGAGCAAAATGAAGTTCCAGGCAGACGGGAAAACACGTATATTGAGAAAAGAATGAAAGCAAGTAACAAGAATGACTGAAGGATGAATTTTGAGAAAGTGCTTAGCAAAACTGAAGACGGAAAACAACGACCGTAGATAATACATATTTAGTTAATTAACAATATATATATATATATAAAGAAATGTTCCGAATTTATAATCAAACATACGAAATTAAGGGAGCTTCATAAAATTTCTTAGAATAGTGCCATTAGAAAAGAAATTGCATGAAAACTACGAGGCGTGATTTTTAAGTACCTTCTTGAAAAAAAAAAACTGGTACACTTTTTATAACAATTTCACTTTATTACATAGTTCCCACCAACATCAAGGCCTTTTCAACATCATATCGTACAACAACCTTTCGAATACCATCTTCATAGAAGTCTGCCGCCTAACTGATAACCACTGCAACACGGCCGTTTGAGCCTCACCATCATCATCGTGACGCTGACTACCAGATGTTTCTTCAAATGCAGAAATATGTAGTAGTTACTGGGCGCTAGATCGGGACTGTACGAAGGATGATCAAGTTGTTCCAAGGCACCAAGTCTTCAGTGATGACAGAAGGTCACCCATTTTATCCCTCATCATGAAGTTTAGTGTGACTATTATTTAAAAGCTCTAATCCATTTCCATACCATTCAATCGCTCATGTTTTCTCCACACCTTCACCAATCTGGCGGTGAATTTTAACCGCTTCCACCCCTTAAGTACTAAGAGAACGAATTACAGTGCGCATTTCACAGTCATCAAAAACATTTTAATTACTCAAAAATAAACGTAAACAAGGTCGAAAGTTTCCTCAATGGCACTGTGGCTTGCCAACGATGTAGGTACACAGTGCGCAGGAGCGGGATGCCGACCCCAGTCAGCACTACAGCCGCTGAATTTCAAAATACTTAAATAAATACGCCTCATATATAAGGAATATGGAACTAGTAATCTAACACACAAGGAAAAAAAATATGTTTCGAATCTTGGAAACAAGATAGAGCATGGTGGCTAAGTGATAAAACGCTCACTTCTGGTACGAGGGATCCCTTATCATCTGTGTTTGTAGTGGACAGCATTGCTGTCAACATTTTTTTCGGGGTTTTCAAACTTCTTTCCATATTCACATTAAACTCATTATTTCATAATCATTCACTTTTGTAAGCCAACCCGATCGGGATAATTGCTGTATCTTTCTATTGCAAAAATAAAATAAAATAAATAATCTAAACTAAAAAAAAAAAAAAACGCTTTCGTTCAAGGGTTATTGTTTTATGGAGTAACTTAAATAAAGAAGTGCCCGCCATATATTTAAAATGCAAGGAATTAACTTCATAAACGAAATCGGCACAAATTATTGCTCCAGCTATGTACAGTATTATAGAAAACAGAATTGAAAAAATTCGGTTTCATTTAAGAGCAATCGTGTAGACTAACAGACATAAAGAAGTAGACTCGTTTTTATTAATTTTCATGAAATTGAATCCATTTTCAAACGCAACCAAGACACTAGTTGATAGCTATCTATTGCATAAACAAAATTCAAAAGTTCACTTTCGTTGAAGAGTTATCATGTGGACTAACAGCTCTTATGTTAAAAGTGGCTCTCATGTTCTTAATCTACACGAGATTGACTCCATTGACGAATTCGAGAGAGATAATTACTCTAGGTATTTAATGCAAATAATAATAATAATATTAATAAAAATTAGGTTTCGTTTGAGAGTCATCGTGCGGAGTAATGTACTAAAGCCTGTGACAAACATCTTGGCATTTCAGCTAAACGAATAAGACCTCTGACGCGACGTTGCCGAGTGCTAAGGGGCGTGGGTATGGATAAGTAGACAAACTACAGCGCGACCAGGTGGCAGGGGATAGACGTGGATGTGTACAAAATAAACGTGGCAATACCGCTGGCCTTTCATTTGCTAGCAGCATTTAAAGGGAACTTGGAGTGCCACCTTCAAATGTCAAGATGTTTGTCACGTCGTTTAATAGCATAATCTTAAGCCTCATTTGAGATCCCATTGAGGGCTTGATTAGAGCGCTTAAGAGGTATTTCCAGCGGTTGTTCTTATTATGAATATTTTGCTTAGTAAGATATGAAGAATCCTAATATCACAAGTTTTAACAAAAATAACCAAAGCACCTTCTCTATAAGGAAAGCTAAGGATACTTTAAAGCCTCATTATTGACAAATTTGAAGTTAAAAAAGCAAAGCGATTGGAAACCCAGAAAAACATCCATATTGCACCAAAATTGAATACTTCTGTACGAACATTTTGCAAAAGCACACCTTTTAAATTAAAGAAACAGTAAATTTATCCCTCATTCTCCCGTTTCTTCCCACTCTCTTCATTTCACTATTTCATTCATTTCTCATCATTACCGTCTCCTTTAGCCTAACCGGTATAATCGTGGGACGTAAAACTTAACGATTTCATTTCATTTGCAATTGTCCCCCTCTTCTTTCCTCCTTGTAGGTGGTCATGTAGATCACTTTTCTACTCGATAAATTTAAAGAATTAAATATTTTCTTTCTATTTTCAAATATTCTAGTGATGGGCAAAATGATTCATCTCGGAGAATCGATTCATTTACTCTGATTCACTAAAATGATTCGATCATTTAATTCGTTCATATGAATTGGTCGTTTGCGCATTCCCTTCGTGCAAGTGAATTGGTCGGGAATGATTCGCTCATTGAATCAGTTAGGTTTCCGCGCATCTATTTTCCGCAAATGAATTATTCGATCATATGAATTGTGTGGGAATTACTCGATCATATGAATCGCTTGGACTACTGCACTTCTTTTCTGCGCATTCCTTGTGAGGAAGTACAACCTCGTGTATCATCTTTGCCATATGACACGGCCAGCTTTGCATTGGGGTGAGTGGAGTGGCTCGGGAACTCGTAAGCTTCAGTACTGTTATGAAGTTTCAAAAACAGTTGCTCTATTACCATTGTTATTTTTACATCCTGTTTTCATATTTAGGGCTTGAGGCAAAGACCAAAACTGTTACAATCTATACGTTTTTTCTGTCAATTTCAGTTTTCGAGGATGAACTTTGTTAAAATATACTCCATAAGATTTTCACGGGATACGAGCAGTTATAACAATTTATTTTCAACTTCTTATTGTCGTACATATTAATATGGAGAAAAATATAGAGCTCTTAGTGGAGGGGCGAACCAAGGCAAATTCTTCACCTGGGCAAAGTGACTTTTTGGCGTCCCTTTCCCTAGTTCTAGTCTATATTATACATTTTATTACAGTGATTTTAATATTTAAACCCATTTTCTAAAACGTGAATACTCAAATACATGATATAGGTCCACTCTTTCTTCTACATGCCAAATTCTTAAATCTCCATTTGTCGATACGTCCCCCCTCCTACTATGAAATTGTCTTCTTCCACGGTGGAATGGAAGCTCATGTAATTGACGCTACGTTATAAGAATATAAACCCAAAAATATCAGTGGAAAACACATAAAATTTAATTGTTGAGGCTCGTTTTGGCGCCCCGGGCAGTTGCCCGGGTTGCCTGGCGCTCGATCCGCCCCTCCGAGTGTAATGTAATGTATAGGCGACCTTCATGCTTTTCGTTTTAAATACAGAAGGCATTATGTAATGGGCCTGTAATGTTAAAAAAAATTTCTGGTGAGTATTATTTTCCCAGGTCACATACACTTCGTAAAGTACACATCGTGTTAATTGATTTCTTTTGTTGTTGTAAGTCTTAGAGTAATGCCCTGCCAGGTAAAGAAGACCTGGATGATTAATTAAAGTAAACTGTTATCTCGCAATAATTTCTATTATATCCTAGGGGCGCGTGGGGTTAGAAGGTGCTGGTTCGTATAATTTTCTCAAATTTAGGAATCTTCGAAATAATTCATACGTTTTATCACTGTCTTAACTGATTTTTAATATTCAACCATGAGAAGCGTACATAATCAATTTTTGCATATTTAACAAGATGTCTACACACATACACACTTATTTACTACGTTTCCATAGCAATAACTCTTTTTCTAGTTATCGATTACAAAATAATCTCTCGATATCTGTATGTGTCTTTCTTTTCTTTATATATAATACTGCTCAAATAATTCGCCTCTGATCCGTTTTTATAAGCTGGCACAGATTGCAAATACTATATACAACGTTATCGTTGTATATGTCGTCCGGACGGGACTTCCGTTATAGTTTTGCTATGAAGGAAAGAACCCTGGGTTGAAGATTATAAAGTACCTACCTTTTGAACAGCCCTCGTATATACTTAATATCACTTTTAATACAAATATTTTACTCTTCCATTATATATAACATATTATAACATTACACATTTTTATATTTATCAATATATATCAATACTAAGAACGTCGATTTACAATTATCGTCGATGAGGCTATTCAAAAATTAAACCTAACTGATGGTTTCCTTCATGTTCAAACAACATTAATTACAAATAAAGATCTTTATAATATTAAATATTAGTAGGATCAGAAGGCAACAAAGAGATTTGATATTCATTATTCTTATTTTTTCCATATAATAAGTTGCATCTATTTTATATATCTGTCATTACCTTCATACGTTTACATTAAAATTATGGTCTTTTATTTTTAAATATTTATAATATTCGCATGAAATTCGAATAGAATAAAAACACGAAAACAAGAGTAGCGTCTTACAATAAAGCTTTTAAATAATTTCTTAGCATGAAACACAAGTTAACATTTCCTCAGTTAATACTATAAATGGAAATTGCAACAAAACTATAAGGAACAAATTCAATATTTTCAGTTGACTGCCATAAATTAACTTCGTCAATATTCCGTAAATGATTTGCTTTTAACATATTTAACAAGATACTTCATAATTACATATGCTTCTCAGTCTCAGTCTCAGTCTTGTCTTCGCGGGTTTTGATTTGTTGAAGTGTCGGGCTATTGCCCCTGCCTTCCATTTCTTTTGTTTCTTCCTTGGCTTTGTTTTCTGACGTATATGTGGTGGTGGAGTCGCTACTGTCGCGCCCTCCAGTGTTTTTCCCTGTGGCTGGTTTGTTGGTTTACGATTCTCTCACGGGGGTCGTGGCATTCTGTGAAGTCTTCTTCGTGGGTTTGCATTTCCTATTGCTCTTATTGTGGGGTTGGTTGAGAGTTCTTTCTTTCTCCAGAATTTGGTGGATTGATGTCGTCTAACTTCCTCAAGCAACGGGAGGTCCAGGTCTTCGTGCAGTTGTGCTACTCGCGTGTCCCTGGAGTGGCCGGTTATGGTCCTAATCACCTTGTTTTGCAACACCTGCAGTGGATGTAGATGTGTTCTATACGTATGCTGCCAGGCATTGTGCCCGTATAGTAGTATCGGTCTAATGGACATCTTGTAGATGTGCCGCTTGATGTTTTGAGACAGGGACGCTGCGAGTAGCATTGGAAGTAGAGCCATGAAGCGCTGTAGTGCCTTCTTGGTGGTGTTCTGCAGGTGAGTGGCAAATGTTAGGCGTCTATCCAAGTGGATTCCCAGATATTTCGCCGTATCTGTCACTGTGAGTGCCGTCCTTCCCATCGTGAGATTTACTTCTCTTCGCTTCCTGTTACGGGTGAAGTCCACCACAGCTGTTTTCCTCGCGTTGGTCCTGATTCGCCAGTTCCGTGTCCAGGTTTCCAGGTGGTCGATGTGTCGCTGGAGATACACCGTTGCGTACCTGAGATTGGAGTGACTGGCGAATACTGCAGTGTCGTCGGCAAATGTGGCGATCGTTGTGTTTGGTGATGTGGGGATATCGGCTGTGTATACTGTGTACAGGAGAGGAGATATGCAGGATCCTTGAGGTACTCCTGCCCTTGCAGTCCTTGGTTCTGTTGTGTTACCGTTGAATGTTACTCGGAATGTTCTGTCTGCCAGGTAGGATCTGATTGTTCGGATTTGATAGTGCGGGAATTCCTGCTGGATCAGCTTGTGGATGAGCCCTGCGTGCCACACCTTATCGAACGCTTTTTCGATGTCGAGAAATAGTCCCAAGGTGTAGCCGCCCTCGTTGAACCGTACTGTGATTACTTCCGCTACTCTGACCAGCTGATGTTCGGTACTGTGTCCTGGTCGGAATCCGAACTGGTGGTCCGGGATTAGTTGATGATCCGATATGTGCTGTTGCAGCCTCCTCTGGAGTATTCTTTCGAATACTTTGCTGACGTGCGATAGGAGGCTGATCGGCCGATAGTTCGTAGGGTTGGTCCGTACTGTGCCCGGTTTCGGGATCATCACTATGTTGGCTTCCTTCCAGGTCGTTGGGAAGTGTCCTGTACGCAGTATACTGTTGTAGATGCGACACAGCAGTACTATTGCTTTTCTTGGGGCTTCTCTCAGCGCTGACGGAGGTATTCGGTCAATTCCAGGGGCCTTGCCGGGATGGATCTTCCTGAGAACTGTCCTGATTTCTCGTGGCGTTGTGAGTGCATTCGGCGGTAGTGGGTCTTCTAGTTGTGTATGCTCCATGCTGTGGTGGACGGCGCGGAGTATGCGGGCGTCTGGCTGTCGTTCTGCTGCAGTACCTCTTCGAGTGAGTTTGCAAAGAGCTCCGCCTGTTCCTCTGGGTCGTGCAGTAATCCTTGCGGTCCTTGCAGGGGGTAGGATCTGGAGCCGCTGGTCGGTCGTGAGATGGTTTTCGCCAGTCGCCAGAACTCTTGGTTGGGTGTCTCCATGGCTTGGAGTTTGTTTTCCCATTTTTGGATCTTCAGCCTTTGCAGCCGTTTCCGCACCCTGGTGGTAAGGCTGTTCCATAGCGATTTGTATCGATGGTCCCTGGTGCGTTGCCACTGCTTTCTTGCCCATCGTTTGAGTTGAATGAGCGCGGCGGTACGTAGTTCCTCGGGGCGGTTGTTGTTTTCGGGCTCGGTGGTGGTTGATGTAGATGCCAGCCTGTATGCTGATCTTATGGATGCCGCGAGGTTGATTACTGCTTCTTCGACTTCCTCTGGTGTATTGACTGGGGTCCTTGTGTCCACAAGTTCTGCAAGAAGCTGGCAGTAGTTGTCCCAGTCTGTGGTGGTGATGGTTGGAAGCCTTCGGGTGGAGAGTTGGTGGTTGACTGAGTTGGTCTGCAACACTGGTACGTGGTCCGAAGCCAGGGCGATTATGGAGTGGGGTCCATTGTGAGGTGCCGGTAGTCAGAGCCGAAACTAAGAATACCAGAAAACACCACCACAAATTAAATTAATAAATAAGGTGGAGTGGCTGGGAATATTTAAAACCAGGTTAAAAATTTACATAAAATGCAAAGTAAAGAAATCTGCATACATAATTCCCTGCTTGGAGATAAAGGTGATCTCCTGTAGAAGCCGCCACTGCCACATGTAAATTTGGTAGAGCATATGAAATTAATTAGCTAGAACAACATATCTTAGGGTATTCTGTATGACAGTCATGGTTTGGAAACTACTATAGTGAGTTTTTTAATAAACAAGAGGTTAAAAGAAAAAAAATAATTTACTTTAAGCTAACAGGTAGCAGCCTGTTTAGAAACTCACTATATTTATGACAGTATTTTTATGGTTTTATGGGCGTAATTTTCCCTGGGTCCCATTTAGAGAGCTGGTTAGATGTATAGACAACAAGGGAAAATGTTTTCTTGTCTCACGCTCCTGAAACAAAACATTTGAATTAGTAACAGGTACTCACCCTGCAGCAAAATAGACCACTAGAAATACTGGGTAAAGATGGCGGTTTATTTCCGTCTTGGTAGACCATAGGAGGAATGATGATACAAGATAACACTCCATTTATACACCACTAATGAACTTTCCTTTGGCAGTGCACTACTTACACACACTATGAAAATTTAATATTTACACCACATTTGCCACTAAAAAAAAAATTTAAAAGAGGATTTGTTGGGCTTATTCACAGAGATCAGTTGACCTCAGAATAGATTGGATTTTAAATACCAAATTTTTTTTTATCTTCTCATTGTTGAGAGTTCAAAGTCTCTGACTGTCTCAGAGAGGAGGATTGTAATAACACAAATCATACTATTGATACACACTTGTACGAAAATAAGATTTGAAGAAAATAAATTGAGTAAATATGTTATATATATATTCGGCGCACTGTTCCTGTTGCAGATATCCACACACACCCACTCAGTTCCGGTTCAAAATCACCAAGTAATGTTCAACATTTCCATTTCACTGACACACAGCAATGTTCTTGTTGAATTGATAAACAGGACGATGAACTATAATGGAGTTGACATATAATTGTCAGTGAAAACAAGCAATTTAACAACTGCTTGGGTCCTTGTTCGAAAGTTTAAGGAGGCACTGCCTTAAATGACTTGACAGGCCTAGAGTATCTTAAATAGAGATATCATATGTTTATATTTCTCCTTCCATACTGGAAGTATAACTGCACCACTGTGCTATGAGGAAAGTTTCTGGACAAAACTTGTCTAATTAGTTCTGCTGCTTAAAGTTACAGAAAGTACTGTGCTGTGGTTAAAAAAAAAACTCCTGAAGTAACTCGTCCTGATTTAACGTCATAGATAGATATGACTCATTTTAACAAATTGTAAAACTAGCACTGTTCAACACTTTGGTAAATGTCACAATAAAATGTGATGAGTCAAACCACTCTTCACTACACACAATGTTTCCCGATACATGTCGTTACATGTATGTTCACAGGATTTCCGCGGGAGAACGATTTCTCACACTTTTTCCTGGGTAAAAACTCCCGGTACTTAGGAAGTATAGGAACTTCCTACCGCAATTCTATGACGTTTACTCTTCACGAGCTATGAATCAACTTCCCTTGTTGAGCCAATGAACAAGTATATTAACTGTGCAAAACTAAGAAAAGGAAGGACTCGCTCTGTTTCGAGTCTCCCAACAAAGGTTTTTATGCCTCCGGCTATATCTACTGGGAGGTCTTCCGCAAACAACACACGGAAGCTTGCTTCTAGTTGCACATTCTTCCAGCAATCCTTTAGTAGGTGCTGCCCTCATTTAAAAATGGCGGTAATATTTGAAGCTTCTGATCACAACAGAAGTCCATGGAGTTTTCAAAACAACATAACTATTTTCACTTGGAACTAACACTTAGAATAATAGAAATACATGATATTATATACAGAATAAAAGGAAATTATACATAGAATACATATACATTATTGTGATAAACTGTCATCTCTAGCAGTACTTGACAAAAGTCCATTTTCCTGTGGCTTCCTTTTAAACCGTCTGCTACCAATCCGCATCCATGTTGGTAGGAGAGAGAGAGAGGAAAACATTTTTGGTTATTATTAATTTTGAAAAATACAAGAGCCAAATGTCTTGTACGAAAGGGATACACGTTGACAGAAATAGTCATGAATTTAGAACGGTATTTCCAAGAACGAGTAAGCGTAATACGTTAATACTAATATTTTACATAGAAAATGAATCAAATTAAAGTGCAAATTTCAAAACTGCTGTGCATCCTGGGTAAAATTTTAGGCCCGTTCGCTGACGGAGTACTGGACATGGGTGAAGGGAGCGGAAGGGACGCTACGAGCTCGCTACCCAAGAAATCACACCTATACAAATTCAAAAACTAACATGTTGACGCTAAAATTTTTACATTTTCAACAATAGAAGTTGAGCGTCTGTAAGCAATGTTTCCAATTCAGCTTTTCTTCACTAAAGGAAGTGAGTAGGATCCTTCCTGTATTTAATGAGTCGTATTCTCTCGCTCATTTAGTGATTTCCTGCAACTGTGAGTTGTGGTAGACCTCACATACAGTATTCCAGGCGACAAAGAGTCGCGAGAAAAAAAAAATTTTCTGTCAGCGTAGCTCCGTCTTCCAAAGTTCCAAACTTCAATGCATGAATCCATAGATTATGCCTTTATTCCTTCGTTAATTAATCCAATGTAGAATAGGATAATAACTATATTCCTTCATCCCCATATATGATATATATAATACAATGTCCCAGTATTAAGATGCACGCAATAAAATCGAATATCATTAGCCTATAAAGGAAATAACATACATGAATAAATACAATATAATACAATATTGTATTAATATTTCCGTACTACGCTCGGTGTTTAAACATTATTAATCATAATAACTAGATAATATTAAGTATGCATACTAATTTCCAAGCAACTAATTTTGTCACAAATTAATATATTTACATAATAATATGTAAATGTGCCCCTCATCTGCATTTTAATATGCAGATGAAGGAGAAGGACCTCGGCCTTCTACACCATCCAGGAGTGCCAGGTTAGACGTCAGGATCATGTCTAGGACATCAGGTTCACCTCCGTTCTTGGGGTAGTGCGTGGGCTCAACAGGTGCTGCTGGTGTTAGGTCTACCCGATTAAGTGCTTGGAAGAGTATGTTGCCGTTTGCGTTGAAAACTTTGGAGTTCCACAGGGGGTGCTTGCAGTTAAGGTCGACCCCTATGAGTACCCGATGGCCAAGTCTCCTCAGGTTCCGCAGGTCTTGTGGTTCCAATCTTGCTAACGGTGGTCTGTAAGCAGCAATGACGTAGACTGGTCCGTCCGGAGAGTGCAAGATAATTCCAGTGCCCTCGAGAGAGTGAAGGGTTGGGAGAGGAAGGGGCTCGTAGGGAATCGACGTTTCGATGATACCTGTACCGCCTTTTGGTCCCTGGCGGTCGGTTCTATGGAAGGTGTAATTACGTATTTTGAATGGTATGTTGGGTTTAAGGTGGGTTTCTGTGAGCAATGCGATGTCCACACGCTCACGCTGTAGGAAGTCCTCGAGGTTTGGTTTTTGCTTGCGAATCCCATCCGCATTCCAATGTATGACCCTGAGGTCGCGTGCTACTTTCTGCCTCTTATTGGCTGCCATCATCGAGGAGTGAGGCGGCTATCTCGAACATGATTTTAACGTACATTTTAATAATAAATCGACTGAAGTACATATTAACCATAGACGTAAGCAAAGGTCAATTTAATACAAATCCATCGGACGCCTTTTTGATAGTTCAAGTTATACGTTCGAAGGGTTCATTTAAGCAACATTGTATAGCACAATCTTGTGTACATTCTTGTCTTTCATGGGATGTTACCATATTTTGATTCCTATTTACAGAATTCCTGCCATCTGCAAATTGGTTTTTGTGAAAAACGGCGATAATTATTACTTCTACTGAAATTCCTGTTGCTATTTCTAAAATTCCTAGCTCCATTTCTGTGATTAGGTTGCGTTTGATTACCGGTAGCCTTATAACTATTCATTCCATTATTAAAACTATGGACATCAGAATTATTTAGAATTATTCGCCTGACCTCTATCCTGCATTTTATTGTTATTCTGTATTACCGACTGACTTTCATAATTCTGAATAAGCATAATTAGATGATTAAAGCTAATGCACTGCGCCGACATTAACAACTGTTGTAGTCGAAATGGCAATAAGATTCTAATGGAAGCTATAATTCGGGATTCCGGATGATTTGAATTTAGCGATCTTAACTCATTATATGTAGATACTACAAATTCTGTAATACTCCTGTGTAATTTTGGATTAAAATGTTTCGTTCGCAAGACGGCATCTCTGTTCGCTATCATAAAATCATTTTCATAATTTGATAGCAGAGTATCCTTGAAGTCAGAATATGTACGAAGATTACCCCTGATAGCTTTGAACCATGTTAAACAGGGTGGTAATAATATATGCGGCAATAATTTTAAAAACTGAGACTCATCTACACCCATGAGTTCGCATTCATCCTGAAATTTTTCAAGAAATGCCCTAGCGGGTATATCCTCCGGCACACCACTAAATTTTGTAAGATATTTAACTTCGCTGAATCGTAATGGTTTACCTGTATTTGTCTTCATACATCTGTTGGAGTTGTGTTTCCGCCGAGAGACTGCCTCACTCTTCTTTCTCTATCAGTACTCTCTTCACAGCTCGAAGATTCATTAAGTTCCAAAATTGGTCTGGGATGACGAGTAGGTTCACAACCTGTAGATGTAGGATGCACCACATTCATGTATCGATTGTCCTGAAATACACTTTCGGGAATACATTTCTCCTTGATAAAGTTCACCTCATCTTGCAATAGTTTAATGTGATTGGCGTGGGCATTTATCGTTGACTCTAGGCCATCTACTGAATCTTGAACTTCCATGAATCTTTGTGTTACTTTTTCCATTTTTTCGTCGTACTGTTCGAATTTTTCTACTATGTGTTGGTTCGTCTGACTCAGTTGACGTTGAATAAGATCCCATCTGCTTTCATTACATTGTTCTAACCTCGCTATCTTTTCATCAAAATCCTTAGCTAGCTGGTTTATCTTCTGATCCAATTTTTCATCAAAGTGTTGACCTTGTTCCCTAATTTGTTGTGCTATTTCATTACTTTTTCGAACCTGATAATTAATTTGCTCAGATTGGTTTCTAATTTGCTCAGATTGGTTCCTAATTTGCTCAGATTGGTTCCTAATTTGCTCAGATTGGTTCCTATTTTGCTGAGCTATCTCATCACTTTTTCGAACTTAATCATTAATTTGCTCAGATTGATTCCTAATTTGTTGAGCTATTTCATCACTTTTTCGTACTTGGCCATTAATTTGCTCAGATTGATTCCTAATTTGTTGAGCTAAGTCTTAAAATGTCAGTCAAATTTTCATTAGGATTCATTTCTGGATACACACTTTGATCACCAGTTATGTCACTATCTGTTGCACTCATTGCCATGTTTCGGTGTATCACCTTACCGCTTCTCAAAATGGTAACACTAATGTCACGTTGAAAGTTAGCCGTTTTTACTATTCTTCAAAACAACACTTATATATCTCCCGGTGTTGAGGCACCAATTTTAGAAGGTGCTGGTTCGTATAATTTTCTCAAATTTAGGAATCTTCGAAATAATTCACACGTTTTATCACTGTCTTAACTGATTTTTAATATTCAACCATGAGAAGCGTACATAATCAATTTTTGCATATTTAACAAGATGTCTCTACACATACACACTTATTTACTACGTTTCCATAGCAATAACTCTTTTTCTAGTTAACGATTACAAAATAATCTCTTGATATCTCTATGTGTCTTTCTTTTCTTTATATATTATACTGCTCAAATAATTCGCCTCTGATCCCTTTTTATAAGCTGGCACAGATTGCAAATACTATATACACAACGTTATCGTTGTGGGGTCCCTGGTTTGATCTACTGTTAACTAAGTTTGTAGTGTACATCATGATGTCCGTGGGTTTTGTCGGGTACTCCCGTTTCCTCCCACACTCTCATTCCACCCATTCTTCCATCATCATTTACATGCCCTAATCATTCGTCTTCCTTTGCCTATAAGACATAATCGTGGGATGTTAAACTGCGAGATTTCTATTTTATTCTATAATATTCTAAAATATGTTCTATTTTATTCTTGACTGGCAGAAAACAATGATCTTTCTGAATTCTTTTGAACTAGAGAAGAAAGGGAGTTGACACATCAACCTATATTTAATATTATTGTGATCATTTTAAAAGGTTTCCCTCGGGGAGGCTTTGAATAAACGCGGAATGAAATGGAAACTTAAAAAAATTTACGTTCCATGCTTATTATCATCGTGTAGACTAAAGGAAACGATGATTATGAGAATGAATGAACTAGTGAAATGAAGGAAGTATGCGTAAACGGGAGAACCCAGAGAAAACCCACACATTTTGTGTTTGTCCACTATAAAGCCCATTTGGTGCAAATAGGAGAAAACCAGGGACCCCATCCAGCACAGGTGAACGCTTTACCACTGAGCCACTACTACTTTAATAAGCAAGAGATAAACATATATTTGCGAAAATACTGGAAACCCCAATTGAACCCAATCTGAGAAATGCCCCAAGGGAAACTTCTTAGCCCCGGGAATTTTCTCCCCAGCTACCTCTGAAGTCATCAATGTTCGTCTATATTCCGAAGAGAAAACCATAAATTAAGTGAATTTAATTTTAGTTGATTTTGAATTTAATGTCCCATTCAGCAGCTAGGCTATATGAGACGTGGACCTATTGATTAACACGGAATCTGAACCACATGATCTCTTGCCGGGAATCGATCCTGGGTCTCCCACATCCTCTTGTTTACATGGAAGCTCAGAAAACCATTTGTATATTTACTATTTCGATAGTAGTAAAGCGAAAAGTAGGGACCACTAAACAAGGGCGCCGATTTCTCTGTAACTTTGGGGGGGGAAGCATTCAGGTGTGTTTGGTTGCAGACAAGGGTCTAAAGGATTTTAAGACGATTTCAAATTATGCCAAATATTGTATGTTCATAAAAATACATGGGTACGCACATGAGCATTCGGGGTGCCCGGCCCCCCAGGATCGATGCCCTTTCCACTAAGCTTTATTCCATGTGGATAAGTGTTTCTACTGAAAGATGCAATACTTCCCAGAAAGAATCTAAGTTCGTCTTTCTACATATACATTAGTTAAATCCATTATGTACAGTACAAATATTTTACAGTGCATTTTTCTGTGTAAATACTGTATTTAGATTGAACATAATATAGTACTTTGAGTTGATTATGAAATATTAAAGATGACTTTTTTGGCTAGTGCAGTTGAAAGTGATGATACTAGTTTAATCCAATGTACGTACAGTATCATAATAAAATGAATAAATGCTCATCAAGGGCATGTTGATATTAACTACAAAATCTTATTACGTCTAATTGAGCAACACTGCCAGTACGTCACGTCGAGAAGCAAGCAACAGGAAAGTTTATTTGCAAAGTAATCTGCTTCTAAGAATGCGGCTTCCTTTCTTTGCAGGAAGCAACCCTATCACACACGAAGAAAAAAGCGCGCTTACGGTTTCCTTTCTTTTTTCACTGCCCGTCAACTGCAAACGCATTTGCAGAAGCATCCCTACCAAGTACCAACTCTCTCACACAAGCTGGCAGTTTGTGATTCACAATTCATTTCGATCATGGCAAGCAATTCAGTGAAAAGTACAAATGATTCGTTAGAAGAATCGATTCGTTTGCGGAAAGAATCATAATTCATTTGATTCACGCCATGATTCTTTCATAATGATCGAATCGTTCATGATCGACACAACACTAAAATATTCATACTTCATTTAATTCGAGGTAAAGCGGTCTAGACTTGGTAAAATGTAACCAAAAACTAAACCAAACAAACTCTTTCTCATGGTATGTACCAGTGGCGGCTAATGTTAGTGTTGCAGCGTTGCGCAACGACCAAAGTATTTCGAGAAAAAAAAATATCAATAGTAGTAAAGAACAGAAAAATACTTTTTAATACTCGCATATATACACTTTAAATAACATTTTTTTTTTTTTACTTCTGTAACTATCCGTTCCGTTAATCCATTTTAAAAAGCGAAAAATAATCCGTCACAAAGTCTCTAATTTATATTGTGTTGCAGCGAGCATACAACGACTAGATTCCTTCAGCGCGGGAATTGGAGCGAATGTTAAGTCTCCTATCTCAGAAGTTAAAGGGACTGGTCGTTGCAGTGCTTCTGCAACACAGCACGGTTTCCAGTGAACGAGAAGGTTTTTCGCACTAAATAAGATTTCTAAATTTTATTTCACTAGCAATTAACAAATTGAATTTGTTTTTATGCATTCATATTTTTAAATTACAGGACCATAC
Organism: Thermobia domestica; assembly: GCF_964235325.1. Lineage (NCBI taxonomy): Eukaryota > Metazoa > Arthropoda > Insecta > Zygentoma > Lepismatidae > Thermobia > Thermobia domestica. The sequence goes on from NC_137454.1 coordinate 67,394,257, forward strand.
CCATATTGAAGCAAATCAATATAATGACAATTAAAAAAAAAGTGATTGCAGAACTATTAAGAAAGAAAACATCTAGTAGAGCAGAAAACAAATGAAAGTAGACTCGCATTTACAAGTTAATTCTTAGCTTATATTGATAATGAAGGCTTCTTCCACAGTAATTTGTGATTCAAATGTTAATAAGTCAGTATGTACAATAGCCCCCTCCCTCTGTGGATAGCCTAGTATCTTAGTATATACATTAGGGTGGGCCGAAAATTTTTTTTCAGATATTCAGGATTGAGTAGTTATCAAAAGTTGTGCACTGGTACGAAATGAAGCCATGTCAAATATGTTGATTTTAAAACAATATTTAACCGGGCCCCCGTGGCCCTAAAGTTCCCAATTTTTTGTTCAAATAAAATGGTTTTAGGTAATAATAACATTTTACCAGACAATACTATTAATACATAAAACATGAAATACATGGTTTCAATATACGCAAATAACTATTAAGAGCTTAACTAACTTTCATAATTACCATATTAACACACGAAAAACCTTTGTGCTGAGCCCATCTCAGAACTCTCAAACTTTAAGAGAATATCACTTTTTCGCATCTGGATGCAAAATACATAACGCTGGCTTTCCGAAGGCGGCGCTTACATTGCTGAATTCAAATAAACTAGAAACAATATGGCTGCGAGCCTCCCTTCCTGTATTGTCTTGACTTCGAATTAAGCATATGATTTTGAATTACAACTCAAAATGCAAAACGATCATTAACCCCATTAAGAAATGAGATATACCCCATTAAGTGCCAAATTAAAGAAATTTAAGAACGGTGCTCAGAAGTTATGTGATATTTTCTCTTGCAAATGCTGCAATAGATTAACCTGTAAGTGTGGTAAATCAAATTATATACCGCTTTTGGAGTGGGAGCTCATATTAGATCAGAGAAATCAGAGACAAATGACGAGTTGCAATGTAGATGAAGCAGAAACCCATAGGCTCAAAAGAAAGCATGACACACAGATCGATTATGATGCTGTGGTACCAATTATAAGAGGGTTACAATCGTTAGCCTCAATCCCGTACTTGGAACATACATTAAGCGCTTCCACCCCGAATTCAGACGATGAAGAGTTCGCATGCAATCGTTTAGAGAATAAAATCTAAAGTAAACCTAAATAAACAATAGTGAGCCCTAAACAAATGAGTGCCGCAAAAGATTTAACAGGTATATCGAATAGGTCGGCTGCTAAAATTGTATCCGCTGTTTTAAAAGATATGAATTTACTGAACAAAACTAAGACAAGGTAGTAGATAAAAATAAAATCCGTACGAAACTAGCAAAAAAGAAAAAAGAAACCGTCTACAGTGTAAAGCTACTAATTTTAAGGGTCTCTATTTTGATGGCCGAAAATACCAAACTATAGTTCTAATTGACAATTGCAATAGGCAAAGCACTGAAGAATATGCGGATTATATCGATTTGACCGATTGGTCAGAAGTAATAGTAACTAAACCTCCAATTTCGGCTTAAGTATCAACAGAAGAACTAACCGAAATGATTGTGGAAAAGAGGAGGTTTCACAGTTTGTCACGTTCCCTTTCCACACACAGGATTTGGAGAAGTGTCTAAGAGTAGTAACAGAAACTTCTTCAGAAGTATGCGGTAGTGTTGCACGAGACGGTTATATTCGAGCAAAACTGGAAGCACGAAAGTATCTACCAAGCTTCGGACATAAATCTCAATATTTTGTTAAAGATTCCGCTAAGGAGCTTTAAGTAAGAGGAGGGTGGGTGGGAGGAACTCGCTGTGTAGCCATCTCCACGTGGTGAGTTCTGCGCTGGTTTGGTGTTTGTTGGTCAATTTTTCAACCTTACCTTATGTATTTGTGTCCGTACTATTATATCTACTAAACACCAATCAGGCGAAGAGCTGCACATCAGATCAGAATATTTAAAATCCTGGGGTCAAGTTAAAGTATTAGAAATCTTAACCAATTTTCTATACATACTTAAAATAATGGTATATATATTAAAAAATAATAATAATAACACTTTTCGGACCCGCAGGGCCTGGTTAAATATTTTTATCTGCTTCTGTTTTGGGGAAGAAACATAGCATTATACAACTTTTGCACGATACTCAAACTTAATTTTCTGAAAACAAATATTTTTGAATAATATTTTCACTACTCACAATCATATTTTTTCAGCATTAACGTTCTTTTGGGCTCCCGGGGCCCGGTTAAATATCTTTTTATCCGGCTCTGTTTTGGTGAGAAAACATGACATTATAAACTTTGCACGGTACTCAAACTTAACTTTCTAAAAAAAATATATTTCAATAATATTTTCACTATTCACAACTACTTTTTTCTTAAATTAACGTTCTTTGGGGCCCCCGGGGCCCGGTTAAATATATTTTAATCCGGCTGTTTTGGTGAGGAAACATAATATAACATTATACAACTTTTGCACGGTACTGAAACTTAACTTTCTAAAAATATATTTTATTAATATTTTCATTGCTGGCTACTTTTTTTTTTCAAAATTACCGTTCTTTCGGGCCCCCGGGAGCCCGGTTAAATATCATTTTATTCGGCTCTATTTTAGTGAAGAAACATAATATTATACAACTTTTGCATGGTACTCAAACTTAACTTTCTAAAAACATATTTCAATATTTTCACTACTCGCAACTATTTTTTTTTCAGAATTAACGTTCTTTGGGGCCCCTGGGGCCCGGTTAAATATCTTTTAATCCGGCTCTGTTTTGGTTAGGAAACATAATATAACATTATACAACTTTTGCACGGTACTGAAACTTAACTTTCTAAAAATATATTTTAATAATATTTTCATTGCTGGCTACTTATTTTTTTTTTTTTGAAAATTAGCATTCTTTCGGGCCCCCGGGGCCCGGTTAAATATCTTTTTATCCGGCTCTATTTTGGTGAAGAAACATAACGTAATATTATACAACTTTTGCATGGTACTCAAACTTAACTTTCTAAAAAATATATTTTAATAATGTTTTCATTGCTGGCTACTTTTTTTTTCAAAATTAACGTTCTTTGGGCCCCCGGGGCCCGGTTAAATATCTTTTAATCCGGCTCTGTTTTGGTGAGGAAACATAATATAACATTATACAACTTTTGCACGGTACTCAATCTTAAATTTCTAAAAAAATTTTTTTTCGACCGTTTTCGGCCCACCCTAATATACATATTTCTTTTATTAAATAATTATATTTTATACTCTTGAAAATTTCCACATAAAACTGTATGATGGGGAACGCCACATTGAATTTGAGACTAGTTAGCAATGCTCAGTGGCGTAGCCATGAGGGGGGTCCACCGGGTCCGGATCTCCAAAAATTTCGAAACTTGACTAACATTTGTAGACTTTCCTAACGAACTATACTTGTTTAACAGAGAAATGATTGATGAAGGCTAAATATTTTATTTTACGCCTCATCATGTATTCTCTCTTAAAAACAATCGTTCTATCTTTTTTTTTTTTTTTTTTTTTCTAAGAGTATAGGTGAAAGTTATTATCTTTTCTTATATCGTCTTTTCGGATGCAGAATAAGAAAGGTATATATTGCATAGACGTATCGAATCCCTCCCAACACACATTTCAGGGTGTAGAACTGGCAGTGCTGTTTGTTTTGATGTTCGACTTTTACCCTCTGTTAGGTATATATGCTGATCCTACATCTGGCAGGTTTCGAAATTTCCTTTCCAGAACATATGACATTGATAAGCATTGTTTCGCCTCATGTGGAAGTATATTGTGTTCATCGTGCATTACGTAACAACCAAGACGGATGATTTGGAAGGTAGTTTTTTCTTTTACGCGCACGTGTGTATGTTGATGTGTGAATATGTAACATTCGGAATTCATATACCAGTACCTCTTTTGTATCACTGTTTTGGTTTTTATTTATTAGATTTAATTTTATTGTGTGTGCTTTAATTCTGTAAATAACCTACAAATTCTGAATGAATTGTATACCGTGACTTCTGTAAATAACTTATAAAAACATTGACCAGCTTTCAACTGAGGAAAAAGTTGCAATTAAGGCTTAGACAAAACAAGCAAAGGACAATTCAGGAGAGTGTTAGAAAAAAATCCACTTTAAATTTACAGGATGTTTTATGGCAGTAATGTTATTTGCACTAGATACATTCCTCAATTTATTTTAAATTTTCCTGGATAAACTATGAATAAAGTGTGTTCAATGGACGTTTTTTATAACACTAATCTCTGTTACGAACTCTCTTCAGTCAACGCTGAAGAGGAATTCGGATCTCTATCAGGGACTAAGTTTGCTAGAATGAATCGTTCGCAATAATCTAGAAAAAAATATTTAGTGAATCTACAAAGCTTCTGAAATTAATGTTAACTGTACTTATGGCGTCAGCAAAAGACGAAAAGTACAGTTTTCTACATGAAAATGAATTGACACTTTCAAGGAATTGAATGTCCCAAGAAAGGTTATCACCATCGGTTATGCTTTCCATCGAAAAAGACCTGACAATAAGAATACCAGAGTTCAACCGGCATGTATTAGACAGATTTGCTCCAATCAAAGATAGGAGAATGAACTTACTAATTAATTAAGGGGATTAAAAGGATAAAATGTTCTGCATTTTTTTATTTCTTAAAACCAGAATTTTATTTAATTTAACATGTCATATAGCATTTGCATCTAAAGTTATGCTGATTAGTCAATGAGTCCACTTTATATCTTCGTCTTATCGTTCGTACTGCAACACCCGAAACCACAATCCACCGGCCGCCACTGGTATGTACTGTGACAAGAACTACTTTACTAAGGAAGGTGACAAATCATTGTCTAGTTATTTGTTTACCCAAGAACACAAACTTTAACACTTGTACGCTAATAAACATATTAAGTTAAATACAATTCAAATTCTTTACAGCATATTTGTAGATTACATGTGTACGTGTGGATATTTATGTCAACAGATAGCTACAGTATATATATATATATATATATATATATATATATATATATATATATATATATATATATATATATATATATATATATATATATATATATAACAACGAAACAATTTAAGTCTATTACTCATCATTATTACAATGCTTTTTAGTTTTTAACAAATATGCATCTGCCATAAATTAGAACCCACAAAACTATGACTCATGCAGAAGACAAATAGGTTTTGTTTCTTTATTTACCTTCTTGTTTTATTTAGAAATTTCTTTTTTAACAAAAGACAACTGTCGTAGTAGCTGAATGTGAAATTTATCTCTAATTCACAAAAAAGAATCACATATCACAATCACAAAAGAAATCCCACTTTTTTATACGTTAGAATATTCTTTAATCACCGGAACAACATTAGCTACACTATGAGGGTCTTAGTTCAGATCCTCAAAACAGGTGCGGGTCTTCAATACGGAATTTAGAATTCCAGCTCCTCGCTTGTTATAGTTTAGCAGAGTTGCCAACCTTAGAGGACAAAATTATCTATTTTCGTCTTTAAAATTATTGTATATTACAAAGAATTATCGTATATTCGTTATGCAAGTGATAATTGTAGAAATAAGTATAATGTTAATAAAATTATCAAGTAATCTTAGTTTTGAACTCCAAATCGGCGTCACTGTTCTCGCCATTTTTTATAAGGAAATCCTTATTAACACTACTCTGAACAACAACAATATTTCCAACTCCTCGTAAATGTAATTGAATTTAATGAATGATGCAATTACCATTTAAGAATTCTCAAATCGTTATTGATTTATTTGAGCGGAAATGACTGTTAAAAATGTTAGTGTGTGTATGTCTTTTATTTTTATTTAATGCACATCTATGGTTTATTTGCACATTCAAAAACTGCAAAAAGTGTGGGTTCTAAAATAATCGTATATTCACTTACCGCAAGTGCATTATCGTGAATAGTGATAAAGACTAAATTGTAGTACATCACGATACATTATAGTTTAGCGTTCTTTTGTGGCATCGAGGCTATATGAAGCATGAACCTACAGTTTGAAGTAGAACCAGCAACTGTAATGTGTTCAAATTTTCATATTTCCCCATCGGGGGAACGAAAATAGTATGTGCTAGCCATTAGACAGGGCCGTGCCGTGGAAAATCAGCGCCCGGGGCGATAATATACGACGGCGCCCCCATACGTATATTCCGAGCAATTTTCCTATCTTTTCCCTTTTTCTCCCGAATTTTCGCCCCCTTACTTCGGCGCCCGGGGTCGTCGTCCCGTTCGCCCTTCCCCCACGGCACGGCCCTGCATTAGACTACCAGGCAAGGCTCCTTTGTTTAATGATAACTGAAGAGATATTTTAAAACATATTCACGATTTTTAACACGTAGACAGCAATGTGTATGGATGGAATTTCACACACACGGCTCTCCCGTGCAGCGGCACTTGTATGATTTTGCACAAACAACGAATATATTGCACTTCTGTCGGTTTGTTTTATAGGTGTGTATGCAATTACCATTCATATTGCGTAGAAATCAAAATTTAATATTCATGTCCCCTATATGCAAAACAATACAAAGAAAATCATACATTTACGCTCCTAAAACAAAGGCGAAAAAGAAAGCGAGAAGAAAGTATGGTGATCGTGAAAAAAATGCAATTCCAGATTTCAAGGAATTTACAACTTTTCCTGGCCCTACATGACGAAAAAGTTATTTTCCCATGTCCATCTGATGTTTGTTCGTACTGATATGTGAACACTCGACTAAAACAATACCGTTCAACGTTTTCACATCAAATTTTAAACATAAGCTTTTTGTAAGATTCTCGGGGAGGGGGGTTCTCGAATTGCCTTCTTGTCTCTTAAACGAAAGTACTAGTTTACTGAGAGATGAAACTTAAAAATGGTGATTTTCTTGAAATCGGCACCAACGATTTTTTATACACCAATGATTCATGAAAAATCCTTTACTGTGATACAGGTCATTTTCCTGGGGAAAATTCAGAAGGTTGTTCTGTTTAGACGATTTTCTCCAAAATTACTCAAGCAATTTTGTTTCATATTCCATAAATAAATATGTCATTAATGACAATATGCTATACAATTAATTTACTTTGTAGAAATCCATAAGGGGTAGCTTCATCGAGTGGTCAAATACTTAATCATTCTCAACTTACGATGCCTGACAGTGATATCAGATTATCTAAAATACATTTAGTCTTTGAAGGTCAAAAATTGAGAATACATTTTTTGTAATTTGAGAATAACATCATGAAACCACGCATGCGCCACTTTGTTTGATAATCTCCAATTTTTCCCAACACCATAATCCCGTCACTGTAGAACGCCGTGATTTATGGTCCAAAAATTGACAATGGCTTTCACAAATCTCCCTTGAAACTAACTTTATAGGATATTCTGCAGAGACTGAATCAAGTGATAATCTCACGGTGTCACGTCCTGGCTATTCGGTGACTGCATTAAGATATCCCAGCCTAGTACTCGCAATTTCTAACGGGTCGTTAAAGATTATATGGTCTGATGTTGTGTAGGGATGGCCACAAAGTTTCGGTTACGGCGGAACCGGTTCTTGAAGATCCGATTTTCAGAACCAGTTCCAGACCTGGATCCGAAAAAAGGTTCCAGAACCGGATCCGTTCAGAGACGAAAACCGGTTCAGCCATCCCTAGTGTTTTCTGTATGATATACGATACCCTTTCTGTTGACCAGTTCCGATCGTTTCTTTTGAACTGTTGGTGCACCAGTGCTAATTGTCAACAATACAGATCCGAGTCTATAGTTCTGCCTGGTGGCAGCAGCTCGTGATGCACGATGCCCTTCCAATCTCACCAAATATACAGCATAAACTTCCTATATGTCAGCGTGGAATTTGCTACGCAGACTGTGGAGCTTCTCCTCGTTTGAACCATGATCTTTACCTGTGCATTGCTGTCGCAGCTTATCCACTTTTCATTATCGTCAGCAGCCGCTTCAAAAATGGCTCGAGTTCGCTACGTTTCAGTAGAGATTCGCATCTAGATAGATATTCGATTGAGTAAATGTTTTTGACTCAGATCATTTGGCACCCAAAGATCAAACTTGTTTTTGTAAGTAGCTTTCTCTGATGATTTAGCACTCTTTGGTCATACAGGTTTAGGTCATTGCCTATGTCATTCATAGCTGCTTACATGGCGGTCTTGCTTACAAGACTTTTGCCAGAATCTCATCTACTTTTTTATGATTGTTCCGCTACTGTGAGGAGCATTTTGGACTTCGAAATTTCCAGAACGAAAGCCACTGAACCATGGTTTTGGCGGTTGCTTTTGATAATATATTTTACCCATAAACAGTGTAAATTTCTTCAGGGGCGTGCGAAATATTTACGTCTTTATCGAAACAAAATTGTAAAATATTGCTCAGCTTTGCAGAATTCACTTACGTTCACGGCGCAGTACATTATGTCTGTTATAATTATTCCACCATTTCATGCATTTCTCATCATCACCATCTCCTTTAGCCTAACCAACATAAGCGTGGGACGTAAAACTTAAATATTTCATTTCATTTTTCCAACAATTTTTGTACATCTACTAGCTTCAATTGTCACCTGCTGAATGACGTCAGCTCGAGTTTATTTACTCTGCCTATATACCCACCTGAAATTCAAATCGTTCCCACAATACAATAAAAGTGATATCAGCGATCCTGCCGGCTACAGTTGTAATTAATCGCATCGTCTGCTACTGGCAATAGATAACTGTATTATTGACCAAGTGTATCAAACCCACGCGCTCTGAATGATTTCATTCGTTCTTGTTTTCAGTAGTACGTGCTATTCGAACTGCTTTGTGTGGCGGCACCACAGTCTCCAGTCACGTGATTTAGTAAGAGCAGTTGAAACCCCTTATACTACATCCTTAGTCTATGCCTTGTTGGGATACTACTGCGCAAAAGACTCACTGCTCTTTAGTCTATCTGATATTACGACAATTCTTTGTGATTGATTGCTTTTATAGGTTCTTTTGGTGTCATTTTAATCAAGTTCAACTGTAATTTAATTTTTCTTCAGGAGCACAGCAAAGATAAAACTGCATCTATTTCATCATAAGCGGTCGTAGGTCTCTTACTTAGAAGAAAAGGGAGAAATAAATACCATTAGCCAACTCATTCCAGATTTTGAAAGAACTTAAAAGAGTTTCGCTCTTTCCAGAAGAGCGTGGCATGTAAACTCAGTCGAACGTTTCGTTAAAGACGAGTCTTATACACATACAAAATCGGGACGGAGATCAGTTGTGACTTATATCACTCATTTGCATTTTAATTCGTCAAAAGTCATTCATGATATGGTGCTTGTTGTGGAATCTCAAGACAAAATCAATAAGATGTTAGAAAACTTAAGGATGGGCTGTGAAGAATATAGGATGAAAATAAATGTTACAAAGACAAAAGCCATTGTGGTTGGAACTAAGAGGTCGGTATCAAACATAGAAATAGGAAGGGAAAAATACCTCGGTAATATTATTAATAATGATAGGAAGTGTGAACGTGAAATAAAAGCAAGAACAGGAATGGCGAAAGAAGCCTTTAGGAGGAAGAAAACATTATTTTGTGGGAAACTGAATAAAGAATTGAGAGAAACCCTCATACAAGGTTTCGTCTAGAGTATTGTTCTGTTATGGATTAGAGACTTGGACATTACACAAAAGAGATGAAAAACGACTTGAAGCTTTCGAAATGTGGGTGTGGAGAAGAATGGAGACAATTAGCTGGGTCGAGTGGAAAACGAATGAGAGGATGTTAAAAATGGTGGGAGAGAAAAGAACAATTTTAGACATTATTAAAAAGAGGAAGAGAAACTGGTTGGAACATTGGCTACAAAGGAACTGTATCATGAGGGACATGCTAGAGGATATGATGACAGGGAAGAGAGGGAGCGGGCGTAGGAGACTACAATTGATGGACGATATCAAAACAGAAAAGGCATACGTGGAAACGAAGAGGTTAGCGGAAGATCGTGAAGCATGGAAGCTTCTCAGTTGCGGCAAATGGCCTGCCAATACTGGCAGAATACCTATGCTGGTGATGATATGCAAATTATAGATTTGGAGGTTGGTCTCAGTGGCGTATGGAAGGGGAAGGCCCATGGGGCACCCCCCCCCCAAAGGGTTCCGACGATGTACTTTGGTATTTTGATGTTCGTAATATTTTCTCGGAAGAAACAAATTGCCTTCCATGTACTATATTTCAAATCAAAATATGTCAATAAACAGTTCCTAGACAAGCTGTATTCCTAGACAACATGGTCTTCATTCTTTAAAATGGTTTGCATTTTCGAGGGTACGGAATCGAGTTTTCCAAGAATTTTTACTATTCAAAGGGAAGAAAGGAAAAGGAGTGCGGAACTATATGCATATGGTGACCTTGAAGTTATTGTTTTACTGTTTGACATTGCATTGAGATTGACCAGTTTCACGTATCTTTAACCAAAAACCTTTGCAAACTGAGCTAGGCTATACTGAAAAGAATCAGTTCCTTTCAAATCATAAAAGGTGATTCCGAAAATAATTACTTTACCTTAGTTGAAGGGTTAGGAGGGATTGGACATGTTACTTGAGCCCAATAAACTGACCTCGAAAAAAAAATAACGAAACAGGTGACCAGTCATCGCCTATTTTAAATCATTCCCAATAGGATGAACTACAACAAGAAACCGCGGTATAAAACCACTCACTCTTTGCCGCAATTGACATCGAAGAAAGCGGTGATCGATGGATTTCGATAACTTAGTTTCCTTAACCTACAGGGTGGTCCGAAAGTGGGCGTACCTCCCATTTAGTTACAACAATATAGTGTTAGTTATGATAGAATGTCTGTACACAGTTACCTTGAAGTCTTAAGAGTCTTAAGAATCATAAACATCAGTATGATCTCCATCCATGTCGTAACACAGCTGAATTCTGCGCCAAGTTCTTGCAGATGTTTTGTGGAGATACTCCGGAGTCACGAGGGTGAAGGCGTGTTCCACAGCTGCTCGTAATTCCTGCGTTGCTTTTCTTGGTAAATTAATGCCAAAGCGGTCTGTAAATTTTGCTTTAACACTTTCCATGCTCCGGTGTCACCTGTGTAACGCCTTTCATGAAGCCAAACCACAACAACTAATATTTGTTCAATGCTTTATGGACTTTGATCACGTATTGTTAATTACTCCAACTTCGCTGCAAATAGCTGTTACCAAGCAGAAAACAAATGAACATGGATAGCAATGTTGCCAGACAATGCCAAGCAATGTTACCCAACAAATGTGGGTAAAACCTAAAACTGTCAGAAAACACTAATTAGGGGCTTGCCCACTTCCGGGCCACCCTGTACAAGAAGAAAAAGAAAGAAAGGGTAAAAATAAAGATTTTCTTTTGTTGTTTTGGTGTCATTCAGATGAAAAATATTTGAGGAAACGTTGTTAACAGAAGAAGGTGGAAAACAATAGTAAAGACTTGTAGCGCGTGACTATCTCACAGCAATCTCTGATGTTTGATCAATTAGAGCAGTTCACAACAGTTGCTTGAGTTAGACATATTCATGGTGTTGAAATAAGAACTTACTTTACAATTACAAAATGTCGCAAAACGTTTTACAAAAGTGGTTAAAGAAAAAAAGTGTTAATTTCGATGAGGCAAATATGCAAACAAGGAAACCAAAAAACAATGGGAAAAAATCTAAGCAACGTATTAATCCAGAGAAAAATTCAAAAAATGTTTCAGAACAGTGGCTACAACGAAAAAAGACAGTAGTTGTGTTAATTTTCGCTAAGAAAATGTACAAAAACTTTAATCAAGAATAAACAAAGAAATATCTAAAGAAGCCAGTACTTCAGAGAAAGATGCAATTATTATTATTATTATTATTATTATTATTATTATTATTATTATTATTATTATTATTATTATTATTATTATTATTATTATTATTATTATTAAACATTATGTAGCGACAAACGCATATACAGGCAACAACGTTTCAAAACAACACCAACAACGTTTCGGAGATGATTTCTGACACCAAGATAAGACAATAAGTATAGACCAATCTGGGTGCACAAATGCTTCCTTTCGGAGCTATGGGCTGCCGAAAACATGAAAAATTGAACTTTAAAGGTCCATGGCTCTAAAACTATGGGCCTACCGTAGTTCAGTCAAGACTTCCCTTAGGAACTAATATGTAACTATCCAAAAATACATGTTTCAGAATCCTAAGGTAATCACGCAATAATTTGTATAGAGGGAGTTTGCCTAGGAGTGTATAATTTGAAGTACTCACCAACTATCTTTATAAAAATTGAGGAAGTAAAGCAGGATTGTGGAACATGGATATTTGGATAGGGCACATGCTAGTTTCTAAGTGAAGTCTTTATCTGACTATATTAGGTCCCATCGTTTCGGAGCTATAGACCTTTAAAATTCATTATTTTAATGTTTTCGGCAGCCTATAACTTAGAAAGAAAGCATTTGTGCACACGGGTTGGTCTATACTTTTTGTCTTATCTTGGTATCAGGAATCACCTCACAAACGTTGTCGGTGTTGTTTTAAAACACCCTACATATATGGGTTGGGAACTCCATCGAAAACCTTCAAAAGGTGATTCCTCACATCAAAATAAGAAAAGAACGTTCATGTGAAACTGGGGTCAAATGAGCTTAATTACGGATTATAGGCCTCCGAAAACGGGAGAAAGAGACTTTAGACTGCTATGTGCCACTAGTGTGAGTGATAGAGCTAAAACGGGAAAGTCCACTCAAAGAAACCAAACCTGCTCTATGCAAAAATGCTTATGTTACAATCGTGAAATCCGTGCGAAACGAACACCCCACAGGAGCGTAGGGATTCCCGGAGAATATGTCAAGGAAAGAGACGTCAAAATAGGCGAGAATGGGTAGGTTTCCCATCTGACAACCATAAACCGTGGGTACCATGTCGAGATCTCAAACAGATACGATATGGTGGACACTGTCATATCCGCTATGTGAGCTTGCATAACCACCAGGTAACCAATAATGAAGTGGTGGATATGATATGGAGGAAGGACACGTCGGGAGGTGATTCCACAACTGAAAACAAGGAAACAAGCCCATATGAACATAGGTCGACAAGGCGGCATGGTCCAGCAGGAACCGGACGAAAGAATGTAGCACACCGTTGGCGAAATAGAATATCTCCCGAACGAAGAGAGTTATTGACATCAGTCATAAGACATAAACAAAAGAATGAAAATCATACCCAAGAGAAATGATGGTGCAAACCGAATGGCGCAGAGAGAACTGTGCAAGGGGACTCCACACAGAAAGACGGGAAGTCACGAAAGAAGACATGGTAGCGACAGTAAACAGTGACACATACGTATATATTCACGACTCCAAAAGTTCTTTATCACCTCCAATTCTCCTTTTCCTGCAATAGCAAACAACCTTAAAAGCTCGGCTTTTGGGTTGGTTGTGGATTCGAAAGACGTTGGACCAAACGTCAATTTTGTAACAAATATATCGGTGTGGCAACCTGAAAATAAGAAAATAAATTGTTAAGAATGACAATTTTATTATGTGACGGAGTTGGATGACATCAAAAGTTAAAATAATGATCTTACTTAAGCAGTTCAAACAAGATAAATGGCAAGAAACAGATATCAGAGAAAAGCATTTCTCTCCTCCCCCCCCAAAAAAAAAAGAATATCATAAAAAACAAAAAGGTTATATGATATAAGCGTTTAATATAAAAGCCTCACCCAAAATTCTGAAAGTTGACACCCGAAAGGCAAGAACAACTGAATCGAAGTGAATCAAATTGTGCACAGATATTGCAGACGTAAACTGAGGGAATACGGGTTTCTTATTTTGAGAAAACGGTTGGGTAGAGCACTTTTCTCAAAACCTTTGATCACGAAATATTAAAAGTGCTAGTACCAGTATGTCAGATGTGTGTAAAGGACATGAAGAATTGGAATGAAACTTTGTGTACGGACAACACGCAAAAAATAAACGAATAGGATTTTAATAATCTGCGGATAAACAGTTTTAAGGGGGCAAAAACCCTCGAATAAAATTTTGAAAGTTGACGCCCGAAAGGCAAGAAGAAATGAACTGAAGTGAATGAAATTGTGCACAGATATTGCAGACGTAAAATGAGGGAATACGGGTTTCTTATTTTGAGAAAACGGTTGGGTGGAGCACTTTTCTCAAAACCTTTGATCACGAAATATTAAAAGTGCTAGTACCAGTATGTCAGATGTGTGTAAAGGACATGAAGAATTGGAATGAAACTTTGTGTACGGACAACACGCAAAAAATATATGAATACGGGTTTTTATTTTATGCGGAAAAACGGTTTTAGGAGGCAAAAGCTCCCATCTAAAATTTTAAAAGTGACGCCCGAAAGTATAACGAAATATTGGATAGGTTAATAATTACCTGTACCTTGGGTAGAAAGTGCTCATACATAAGCACTATACCTTATAGAATGTTAATTTAATAATAACAAAAGAAGAAGGTTTTTAATATCTGTAAGATATTAGAGAGTAATAGATAGTTCGTTGCTATGTAATTGTTTATGGATACCTAATTCTCGTGTATGTGCACGACAGTGTGAATGACAAATACATTAAAAGTGTATCAACTAATAAACCATTTAAAACCGTTCATCTACTTTATAATTCTGATAGAGAAGGTGAGAATAGTATTATATACATAACTATAAAAAAATATTTTTACATGAAAACAGTTACTACCACTCAAGTTCTTTATATCATCGATCGAACCAGGTTGACGACTACCCTTGGTGAGTCGTTGTAAAAATTTTGGTTTACCTCACCCGGGAATTCTTGTAAATTCACTACCCGAAGAAAAGTAAGGGTGAATTTACTTTTGTAATAAAGTTAATGAATACAAATTTCACAAGACTGAGAAGTGGTAGAATAATAATAAGAAAAATGAACGGTAACGCTATGGAGAATGAACTCAATGATAGTGACAACGGTGAACATAGTGTAACACCAGGAATGACACTAGAAGACCGAATCTTGTTAGCCTTACAGCGGCAAGAACAATATCGTAAAGACGATTCGGAAGCTATGAAGCGACTGGAACAAAATTTGGTTCATATATCCAACAAACAATACGAAGAATTGAAACAGACGATAGAACAGAAGTCCGAAGAAAACAACAAGCAATACGAGGAATTGAAACAGACGATAGAACAGAAGTCCGAAGAAAACAACAAGCAATACGAGGAATTGAAGCAAACGATAGAACAGAAGATAGAACAGAAGTTCGAAGAATCCAACAAGCGATATGAGGAATTAAGTAAACGAATGGAACAGAAGTCAGATAAAACGAAACAATCAATTATCCAGGCGATGGATGACATCACCTCGCAGTTCGAGGAAAAATTAAAAAGAATATCTGAGGGTTGTCAGGATAATCACGACCACATTATCCAAGAAATCAGTGATGTAAAAAAGGATTTAGAAGTAATGGAATCTTCTGTTCGTCAGCAAAAGGTTCAGGTCACCAATAATTCAAACAACATACGTGCAAATACACAACTGATAGCTACTCTACAGGAGGAAATGAGGAAGCTACAGGTCAAGGACAACGCACACCACAATAATACGGTCAGTGATCATTTGGAGTTTCCCCATTCACAAGAGATGACCTCGCCTCCAACCACATCTGATGAGGACCTTATTTTGGAGGAAATTCATCCGAAGAGTACTGATGAACGGATAAGAGACGGTACAACAACACATCACGTCATGGATAGGAATTGTCACCCAATAAGTACTCGGAACGATAAAAGGAAGGTAAAGTTAAGCGTTAAGATGAGTGAAATACGTGCCATGAGTAAATTCAGTGGTAAATGTAATGAGAATGCTACTTCGTTCCTGGAAAAATTTCAGGACGAATGCAATATAATGTGTATAGATAGATCACAATATATGAAGCTAATCCCTCATTTATTACTCCCACCATGTTCCTTATGGTTTAAGGCAATACGTGATCACATCAATACATATGAGGAATTCAAGGCAGCGCTGATCGCCAATTATGAAAATGATTTTTTGCTTGCAAATAGAGATGCCACGATTAGAAATCAACATTTCAATCCTCGTTTACACAAATCTGTTGTCGAGTTTGTTGTAAATACCTACAACGAATTAAAGGTTGTTAATCCATTGCAGTCGGAATCTAGAATAATAGCATCCATTCGAAATTTGCTTCCATTTAAGTTACAACAGATCTTGTTTTCTACACAGTGTATGAGTTTCAACCATTTGTTAATGCTCGTTCAATGTTATGAAACTCAATACCATGCTTTGAATCAACAAGCAGGTATGAGTAAAATTAAGAATAATTCAGATCATTTTGTACCTGTTAGGAATCTAGATATCCGTAGTATGAACGATACGGAATACAACCGAAGTCGAGTAAATTCAAGTACTCCAAACGAGCAAAATAGGCAGAGCTATGTAGGGAATACACCTAACCTAATTAATCGTGGCAATCCTTATGTTAGACCATATAGTCAAAATAAATTTAAAAATCGACGAAATACATGGCGAAATTCCAGGAATACAGTACACTACGTGGATAGACGTAATCGGGGGTCAAGAGATGACACTTCGCATCAAGATCCAGGTATTGAAGTAAGCACTGTACAGAACAGTAATACGGGGCATAATCATGATTGTGCTGTACAATGTACTTTATTGGAACCATACACGAGTATGAATTTAAACTAATTGCGGCTGATGTGGTAAGGGTTAAACCCATATCAGCTGTAGATTCTCATGAACATTTAGCTACAAAGTTAAGTGATAATGTCAAATGCACGTCAGATACTGATTCTTATGAACATTTATATTCCAACTTACATATTCATGTTAATGATAAAAATGAACTTTCACATGATGTCTCTGTAAATAATTATTCGGAAATAGCAGTTAATAGATGTCGGTACCAATTTGTGCCTGTAGTAAATCGTTGTTGGTTCAAAGATGATATTGTCAATGATGGTTTTGATATTGAAAAAAATTTTGTATTTTTAAAATCATATAGTACAGCTAAAATACCTATCAAAATCAATGGGTTAAGCACAGAAGCTTTACTTGATACAGGAGCAAATGCCTCCTTATTATCGTATTCGCTGTGGAAAACAATTACTAGTAATTATTCGAATCCTAAGTTACAAAAGGCTGAGAATCTTATTATAGTTGATTTTACCGGTAAACATAAAAAGAGAGTAGCTGGAATTACTCGTGTGACAATAACTATTCAAGATTTTGAAATATCAATCCCTATTTTAGTAATAAAGGAACTGAATGAAAAAGTGATTATGGGTTTAGATTTATTATCGCAATTGCCTGTCATGCTCGATTTTAGAAACCAAACGTTGACTATACCTGGTTTACCTCAGGAAATCGTTCAGAAACTGCTTCCAAAATTAGATAATATTGCTTGTCAATATAATCATATTTCTCATGTAGTGAATAATGTTTCTGTTCGTTCAGAAAGTGGTCAATTAAATGATCAACGAATGGAAGACACACAAAATTTGATGGATTTAAAAGATGATGTATTATTTTCTGAGCGTGTTAAGTCACTCGAAAGCAGTCTTGATTTTACAGATAATACAGTAAAAGCTGACTTTAAGGATATTCTATACAAACATAGAAATGTCTTTTCAGAACGTCCTGGGCTTTGTAAGGATTTTATTTATTCTTTTAAAGTTAAAACAGACAAACCCATAGTGACCAAGCCTTATATAATCCCATATAGATACAGGGAAAATGTACGTCAGCAAATTACGGATATGCTAAGAGATGGGATCATTAGGCCTTCACGAAGCATTCACCTTAATCCATTACATGTTGTTCCAAAGAAAAATGGTTCTCTACGTGTGGTTTTAGATTTGAGACGCACGAATTGTCACATTGATCTGGAACAAGTGAGGTATCCCCCAGTGGAAGAAATACTAGCCTCTTTACAAGGGAATGCAGTCTTCGGAAATTTAGATCTAGTAATGGCATACAATCAAGTCGAATTACATGAAGATCCAAAACCGTACACAGCATTTAGTTTTGAAGGTCACTTATACGAATACAACCGTGTAGTTTTTGGGCTTATTAATGGTAGTGCGGCGTTAGCATCCTGCTTGAACAAAGTCTTGGGTCAAGACTTACGTAGCAACGTGATAACCTACGCCGATGACATCTTAATCATGGGGAAAAATCCACATGAATATTTGAAGTACTTAGATATAGTTTTAGACAGATTGGAAAGTTCAGGCCTTACTATCAACCTACAGAAATCAAAATTTCTGCAGAATTCCATAGAATTTCTTGGATACCAAATTGATGCCTCTGGTTTACAATTCAGTCAATCTAAAGTACAAGCCATAGAAGATCTGCCTGCACCGTTAAATGTGAAACAGACACGGCAAGTATTAGGACTTTTCAATTGGTTTCGCAAAGCCATCCCACGATTTGCTGAGATAGCCCAACCTTTATTTATGATTACAGTGGAGTCTTGTTAATTCGAACTTGGATAATTCGAAATACTGGATAATTCGAACAGAAGTCCATTCCCCTTGAAAACTGTATTGAAAACAATAGTAAAAAATCGTGGATAAATCGAACTTTTGAACCTATGTTTTGGATAATTCGAAGTAAATACATTTGAAACTTTTTAATGTTGGACAGATGTAAACAGAGAAATACAGTTTTAATGTGTTTTCAGTTATCCAGATGCAGCCATAGGGAACAGTAACACAAAAGATAAATAGAAAATCTATGTAATGACAAAGATGAAGGTGAATTGGGGAAAAAGTAAAGATAGAGAACATGTACCAATCTCATCTAGTTTCAGAATTGATTGAAAAATTTAGATGAATTATTGATAAAGTCAACCAAATGTTATTGATATCGTATTCCACGCAATACATGAAATTCAAGATTTATTGACCGTACAAAAACAATCAAATTTAAGCAAATTAGGTTTACGACTTCTTAAAAGGAGAACAGAATATTCAAATTGTTACTGGTATTTAATAGTTTGGGCTATTCAATGTATGTCGTAGTGTTGTACGTAAATATATTTTCCATTGTACAGCGGGGGACACTTCTAAATGGTACAGCCATATGGAGATTTACGGCTAAGGTGTACCATTTAGAAGTGTCCCCCGCTGTACACGTAGTTCAAATTATGTGGAGTCAATGTCGTTTGTTAGTTTGCGTTATTCGATCACGCAAATAATAAGCTGCTTTAAAGGTAAAATCTACACCATATGAATACGTTTTAGATGCACAGTACTTTGGTTTGTTTGTTGTTATATAAGTGAAAATGAATGTTGTTGGATAATTCGAATTTTGGATAATTCGAAGTTTTTTCGTGTCTCCTTGGACTTCGAATTAAAAGGAGTCCACTGTATAAAGAAAGGAGTACCATGGCAATGGGGTCCGATTCAAGAACACAGTTTTAATAAGTTGAAGGAGTGCGTAAAACGAAACATCCATTTGAATCACCCCCGATATGACGTTCCTTTTTATGTACAGTGTGACGGTTCTCAACTTGGAATCTCTGCAGTACTCTGGCAACCTAATCCAACTATTCAGGAACCAGCTGTCATTCATTGTGCTAGCCGTACTTTAAAAAAAGCTGAAAAAGGATACACCACGACAGAAATCGAACTTTTGGCTGTACGTTTTGCGATACAAAAATTTGCTCCATACCTTAGCGGATGTCATTTTATAGTACTTACCGATCATAATTCGTTGCGATACCTTAACAGCGTACAGGGATATAATAACAGACTACTTCGCTGGTCGTTAGATCTTCAAGCTTATGATTTCGAAGTACGACACATTAAAGGGGTAGATAATGGACCCGTAGATACATTATCACGTCTGTTTCCCGGAGAAGAACAACATGTCTTGTCCATCAACGAATTTAAGATCTTACAGGATGAAATAGCTACCATTTCAATAGAAGATCTACGAGAACATCAAATGAAGTATCATGAATATAAACAAATCATGGAACATTTGTCTTCGTGCAGTGAGGGATGTAATTGTCCCAAGCATTGGAATTCCAGATTCAAATTATCTAACGGAATTCTACTTATTAAAGATTTTAAATTCAAATCTAGAAATAAAATTTGCATTAAACCTACGCTAACAGCACGCATATTAAAGGCCTATCATGACGATTTCGGTCATTTTGGTTATGTAAAGGTATGTGCCTTGATAAATAAATCCTTTTATTGGAAGGGAATGAGAGCTCAAATAAAAAATTATATCAAGGACTGTATCGAATGCATGCGAATTAAGCATAATTACCAGGCTATACAAAAACCAATGCTTTCAATAACGCCTGAGAGACCACATTCGTTTCTGTCAATCGATCTATATGGACCTTTACCAAGAGCAGCTACTGGAGAAATTTATTTACTAACAACCATGGATATCTTCTCACGTTATGTAGTAGCTTATCCTCTGCGTAGAGCCACTTCCGCTGCTATCATAAATAAAATCTTGAATGTATATATTCCACATTGTGGCCCTATCGAACACATATTATGTGATAATGGTTCGCAGTTCAAAAGTGATGTGTTCCTCAAAGCTATGAACAAGGCTAATATTAAAATTCATTTTGTAACTCCGTACCATCCTAGTAGCTCTGTGGTAGAAAATGTACATCGCAATTTTGGTATGCTGTTTCGACACTTTTGTAAAGATAAACATGCCGAATGGATCAAGCATGTCAATCAAATCACGTACCTTTTGAATCATTCTATATCAGATACGTTAGGCGTGTCTCCTGCGAATGTACATAATGGTTCTGATTTGATTTTCCCTGTGGAACAACATTTTGATGTCAAGTTAGAGGATTCAACAATCATTGATTCTTGCAACTTAGTGAATATGGTAAAAATCCGAAGACATAACAAATTTTTGAAACGTAATTCTCAAGTAGAGTCTTTGCAAGAAGGAAAATATCGGATCAAGGTCAATGACTTAGTTTTTGTTAAACAACATCCACAAAGTAATATGTTGTTAAAGAAGATTTATAAATTTTGTGACATTTTCTCAGGTCCTTATTTATGTTTTAAGGAAATAAACCCTAAAGTTTTTGAATTATTGAACGCTACAACGGGTACGTCAATTGGACTTCGTAATATAGATGAGTTAAAGGTTTGGAAACCTACTCCGTATACAAAAGAAAAATGGATGCATCTAGTGAAAGAGTTAGTCGCGCCTGACATTCTTGCTCAAATAAATAGGAATTAAGAAGACTAAAAACAAAAAAAATATATATAAAGGGTGTCCTTTGCTTGTGTAAAAATAGAGTTTATTTTCTTCCTTTTGCTCATTCAAACATAGGTTATGTTTAATTTTTGATTTTTATTCAATTTCATTTTCTTTGATTTTCTTTAACCAACGATAAGTTTCTAATGATTTCAATTTTTTTTCTTATTAACGTGAAGGATTATAATTTAACTCATAATTGATTAAACACAAAAATTGTTAACATTATATTAATTTTGTGTTGAAACTTTATTGTTAAAATTATAAGTAGTAATGAAATGAAAGATTTGTTATAAATGTATATATATATATATGAAATGTAATGAAGATATACGAGGGGCGATCAAAATGTAAAGGACATATGTAATGTAAGATCTCTATTGTAAACGGACCAGTGATTCTTGAAGATAAAAGCCAAGTTCGTTTATGACTTTTATATTCAGTCCCATCGTCGGGCGACATTTTTATATAACGAAATATTGGATAGGTTAATAATTACCTGTACCTTGGGTAGAAAGTGCTCATACATAAGCACTATACCTTATAGAATGTTAATTTAATAATAACAAAAGAAGAAGGTTTTTAATATCTGTAAGATATTAGAGAGTAATAGATAGTTCGTTGCTATGTAATTGTTTATGGATACCTAATTCTCGTGTATGTGCACGACAGTGTGAATGACAAATACATTAAAAGTATATCAACTAATAAACCATTTAAAACCGTTCATCTACTTTATAATTCTGATAGAGAAGGTGAGAATAGTATTATATACATAATTATAAAAAAATATTTTTACATGAAAACAGTTACTACCACTCAAGTTCTTTATATCATCGATCGAACCAGGTTGACGACTACCCTTGGTGAGTCGTTGTAAAAGGCAACACAAAGTGAACCCAAGTGAGTGAAATTTTGCACAGATATTGTGGACATAAAATGAGGGAATACAGGTTTCGTATTTTCCTGGAGAAAACGGTTGGGAGGGGCACGGACCCCTCCAAGCATTTGATCACGAAATATCAAAAGTGCTAATAACAGTATGTCAGATGTGTGTAAAGGACATGAAGAATTGCAATGAAACTTTGTGTATGGACAATACAGAAAAAAACTAATACGGTTTTTCTATTTTCTGTGGAAATACGGTTTTAGGGGCCAAAGTTCCTACCCAAAATTTTGAAACTTGACGCCCGTAAGGCAAAAGGAAGTGAACCAATGTGAATGAGATTGTGCACAGATATAGTAGACATAAAGTGAGGAAATACGAATTTCGTATTTTCTTGGAGAAAACGGTTGGGTGGGGCACGGACCCCTCCAAACACTTCATCACGAAATATCAAAAGTGCTAGTAACAGTATGTCAGATGTGTGTAAACGACATGAAGAATAGCAATGAAACTTCGTGCATGGGTAATACGCAATTTAAAAAAAACGAATACGGGTTTTTTGGGGGGCAAAAGCTCTCTCCCAAAATTTTGAAAGTTGACGTCCGAAAGACAAATAGAAGTAAACCGGAGTGAATGAAATTGTGCCCAGATATTGTAGACATAAAATGAAAGAATGCGGGTTTCGTATTTTCCGGGAAAAAAGGGTTTGGTGGGGCACGGACCCCTTCAAACGTTTAATCACGAAATATCAAAAATGCTAGTAACAGTATGTCAGATGTGTGTAAAGGACATGAAGAATTGTTAGGAAACTTTGTGTATGAACAATAGGCAGAAAACAAACAAATACTGTTTTTTTCATTTTCTTGGAAAAAACAGATTTGGGGGCAAAAGACTCCGTCCAAAATTTTCAAATTTGACCCCGAAAGGCAAGAAAAAGTGAACCGAAGTGAATGAAATTTTGCACAGATATTGTAGACGTAAAATGAGGATACCTGTTTCGTATTTTGCTGGAAAAAATGGCTGGGTGGGACACGGACCCCTTAAATCATTAGATCACGAAAAATCAAAAGTGCTAGTAACAGTATATCAGATGTGTGTAAAGGACATGAAGAATTGGAACAAAAGTTTGTGTATGGACAATACTCAAAAATAAAGGAATACGTTTTTTTTTTAATTTTTTGCGGAAAGACTGTTTTAGGGGGGGGGAAAGCTCCCACCGAAAATTTTGAAAGTTGACGCCCGAAAGGCAAATAGAAGTGAACCGAAGTGAATGAAATTGTGCACAGATATTGTAGACATAAAATGAGTGAATATAGGTTTCTTATTTTCCTGAAGAAAGAAAACCGTTCAGGTGGGGCACAGACAACTCCAAAACTTTGATCGTGAGATATCAAAAGTGCTAATATCAATATGTCGGAAGTGCTTGAAGGACATGAAGAATGGAACGACACATTGTGTAGGGACAATACGCAAAAAATAAACGAATACGTTTCTTTATTTTCTCCGGAAAAACGATTTTAGGGGGCAAAAGTCCCTACCCAAAATTTTGAAATTTTGAGGCCCAAGAGGCAAAAAGAAGTGCACCAAATTCAATGACAATGTATACAGATATTGTAGACGTAAAATGAGATTATTGGGTTTCGTATTTTCCTGGAACAAAGCGGTTTAGGAGGTACGGACCTTGTAACCGTTGATTACGAAATATCAAAAGTGCAAATAAATATACGTCAAAAGTTCCTAAAGAATATGTAGAATTGCAATAAAATTTCGTGCGTGGACAATTTACAAAACAATAAATGAAACGTGTTTTAATTTTTGCAGAAAAACAGTGTTAGGTCCTTAGCCCCATTAGAAAAAAGAAATGTTACCGTAACAACACAGGAAGGAGTGGACCGAAGCAAATCAAATTGCGTGTAGATAATATATAGACCCTATGTAAAAATAAGTTGACATATCTACATACAATTTTAATCACTTCGGTCCACTCCTCCCGACATTCAACGCTTCGATCTACTCAACAGTTTTTTTTTCTTTCAGGGAAATACGAAACACGTTTTCCCTCATCTCACCTCTACAATATTTGTGCACATTTAATTCACTTCGGTCTACTTCTTGCCTTTCGGAGTCAAATTCGAAAATATTGGACGAGGTCTTTTGCCCCCAAAAACCGTTTTTCCCAAGAAAATAAAAAACCGTATTCGTTTAATTTTTGCCTATTGTTCATACACAAAATTTCGCTGCAATTCTTCATGTCCTTTAGACACATCTGACATACTGTTATTAGCACTTTTGATATTTCGTGATCAAAGGTTTGGAGGGGCTCGTGCCCCACCTAACCATTTTTCCAGGAAAATACGAAACCCGTATTCCCTCATTTTATGTCTACAATATTTGTGCACAATATTCAATTTGGTTCACTTGTTTTTATCTTTCGGGCGTCAATTTTCAAAATTTTGGGTGGGAGATTTTGCCTTCTCAAACCGTTTTTCCGCAGATAATAAAAACCCGAATTCGTTTATTTTTTCCGTATTGACCATACAAAAAGTTTCGTTGCAATTCTTCATGTCCTTTACATACATCTGACATACTGTTACTACACTTTTAATATTTCGTGATCAAATGTTTGGAGGGGTCCGTACCCCACCCAACCGTTTTCTCCACAAAAGTACGAAACCCGTATCCTCATTTTACGTCTGCGATATCTGTGCACAATTTCGTTCACTTCGGTTCACTTCTTGCCTTTCGGGCGTAAACTCTCAATTTTTTTGTGTTTTTTTCCCCTAAAACCTTTTTTTCCGCAGAACATAAAAGGATCCGTATTCGTTTATTTTTTGAGTGTTGTCCACACACACAATTATGTTGGAATTCTTCATGTCTTTTACACACATCTGACATACTGTTACTAGCACTTTTGATATTTCGTGATCAAAGGTTCGGAGGGGTCCGTGCCCACCCAACCTTTTTTTTTTGTTTCTTTTTAGGAAAATGCGAAACTGGTAATTCCTTATTTTACGTCTGCAATATCTGTGCACAATTTCATTCACTTCGGTTCAGTTGTCCTTGCCTTTCGGGTGTCAACTTTCAAAATTTTTGGGTGGGGTTTCATAATAAACCTTTACATTATGTAACTTTTTTATGAGATTTTTTGGGGGGAAGGAGAGAAATGATTTCCTCTGATATCTGTTTCTTGCCATTCATATTGTTTGAGCTGCTTAAGTAAGATCATTTTGTAATTTTTGATGTTATCCAACTCCGTCACAATAATAAAATTGTCATTCTTAACAATTTCTTTTATTCTCTTATTTGCAGTTTGCCACACTGATATATTTTTTTACAAAATTGACGTTTGGTCCAAGGCCTTTCGAATTCGCAACCAACCGAACCGCCGAGATTTTTGGGTTGCTTGCTATTGCAGGAAAAGGAGAATTCCTTTGCACCTTTGGTGGTAATGCATTTTTGGAGTTATGTATACAATAACGTGTGACGTAGGGCTTACGTACGAACGATGGGGTGATAGCTGGGAAATGGGGATTCCCGACTCAAGCGTCGTGGAGCAAGGCAATGAAACAGCGCCTGACATAGTGTGTTGGTGCAACGGTAACGCAACAAGCAGAGTACGCAGACATTGTAGGGCCGAGAATCGCTATGAGCCCGACCGACGTGTGGACGTCAACAGTTTTATAGGACTACACGGCCGATCCACTTGCCCGGGAATACCCTGTAAGAATAGTCTCGCTTGGGATGAGAGAAATGCGCCGGGTCACCATCGTGTATGTACCACATTTGTTGTCGTAAGACCAACGGCACATCTTCCAGAACTGTGGGAAGTATCTCGTGCAAGAAGTCCAGAAAAATAGGACCGGTGAGCCGTTGGGCTTTTGCTGGTGCTGGTGGCGGGCCTGTGTCTTTCCATGTGGATTATCCACAGACGACAAATGATTATAATGATAATAGTGGATACCATCTCTTCCAAATTGGGCTTCATCGGTAAACAAAATGGAGGAGAGAAACCTAACAGTTGTTGCCACTAAATGGAGAACCTGAGAATAAAAGTCTAGCCTGGGGCGGAAATCCCCTAGCGATAGACCCTGTAACAGTTGCAAGTAATAGGGGTAAAAATTGTTGGCATGCAGGGTAGACAACATCCTCTCAGAGCTGACATTATGAAAACGGGCAAGCTCCCTGCAACTTACACTCGGGTCATTGCGCACATGTCGTAAAATGCGTTCTTCCGTATGCAGAGTGTGTTCCCCATGTGGTCTCCTCTTGTCATGCGAGGGAATGCTGGAAAGCTCATGAAATCACCAAGAAGAAATTTACCTGGAAGAACCATTTTAATACACTATTTAATGTATTCCCCCCGAAGCTCAATACACTTTGCAAATAGAAGGTCTTGTACTGCTGTGCAAACCAGCCATCCACCTCCGCAATGAATGCCTCATCGGATGGAAAATGTTTGTCTTTGAGATGTGGGAAGAGGTGATAGTCGGAGGGTGCCAGATCAGGTGAGTATAGTGGGTGAGGTACACAGGTGAAAACCAGATCCACCAGCAATTGCATGGTTTGATGAGCCTTGTGAGAGGGTGCACTGTCCTGGAGAAACTGAACATCACTGCTCACCTTTCTCCGACGTTTTTTCTTCAGAGCCTTCTTCAGCTCAAGCAAATAGTTGGAATAAACCCCAGCATTGATGGTTTCACCCTTTTAAAGATATTTAATAAGGATGACACCATCCTTATCCCAAAACACCAATGCAAGCGCCTTCTCAACTGATCTTTGGCTTCGGAACTTCTTCGGTCGAGAAGATCCACTCCATGGATTGCTGTTTACTCTCTGGATCATAGAAGTGTAGCCATGTTTCATCTTCTGTCACCAGATTGCGCAAGAACTCACCAGGGTTTTGAAACTTTTGCAAAATTTCCTGCACTCGTGTTCTCTTCTGATCAGCATTCAAACATTTTGGGATCCATTTGGCATTGACCTTTCGCATGACCAAATATTCTGCTATTATGACACCCACACGCTTATACGATATCCATACACACGTAGCAATGTTTTTGATCGATATGCGCTTATCCTCTATGATCATGTCATACGCTTTGTCGATGTTTTCCGTGGCCACTGCACTTGAAGGCCTCATCTTCAGGAGAGAGTTTCATCTTCAGTCTCACAATGACCAGTCTTAAGACGCCTCACTCACTTCGCTACTGTTGATATCCAGGAGCGTGTTTCCCAAAAGTATCCTGCAAAGTTTTATGAATGTCCATAGACGATTTGTCTTGCAGCACAAAAAACTTGACGACACTGCGAAGCTCATTCTTCTCGAATTTCCTTAGATCCTCTGCCATATCTTCTTACAGAACCCGTAACAAAGGAAATAATGATAAAATGATCATATACGGGATGAGAGGTTCACAATATATGACCTTTCTAATGGCTACAATGATATCTTTCAATTGTTATTTCTTCTTGGTGATCTCATGAATTTTCCAGCCTCCTCTTACATGGGAGGACGAAAGGTTCCCGTCGCACACAAACAACGAAAAAGCGCAGCAAACGTTGTACGATGCAGTTGTCGCCTATTCGGATATCGTTTGTTGTATAACCGTGCTGCCTGAAAAAAAAAATCATGTGCTTCCCCATATACAGAAAACCATCTCATCTTGTTCCTGATTGGTGTAGTCGACCATTGTCACAACACAGCACATTATGTACATGATGCACAAGACAACGTAGTAGTTACTCACTTCAATTGCACGGATGACGTCTATAGACAAGGTAGGTTTGCTCTCGGCGATGTATTGTCTCTTTGGTTGTGTACTCAGTGTCTGTTCAGTACTAACTCCTTGTGCATCACAGTGACTTGGACTGGCAACCTGGATCCCTCTCGCGGCAAATCAAGAAAGTACGCATGTAGGCCTAGTGCGTTTTATTCGTATAGGAGCTATAACCCTTTGTTTGTGACCGTGCAATGTCCTTGAACCGTCAAAGTGTGGCTGTCATTGTTTTTTTCTTTCTTTCTTTCTTTCTTTTTTTTTTTTTTTTTTTTTTTTGAAAGCCACGTTGTTCCACCCGCGGTATTCAAGACCAATGGTTCTCAACTTTTCCAAGCCTAACGCGTGCATGCGATTGCCCTAATCGCCCCCTCCGAAGCAGGGGCGTCATTTCAGATTTTGCTTGGGGGGCAAGAGTACCACCGGCATAAGAATTTCACGTTTTGTACTAGTATATTAGTAGGCATCGACTAAAGTATATGCATTTCTCAAACTCTTGGGGGGCAATTGCACCCTCCGGCCCTCCCTAAATGACGTCCCTGCTCCGAAGTCAATCCACCCATGAACAAGGCTTAACGTTAAACTGGGACGACGATCCAGACAAACGGTTTCAAGTCTTCAACTCAGCCTTGATTGGTTTGTGGTGAATGCAATCAAGGACATAGGCCAAGCCACGAACTTGGTCTCAGTCTGAAATCCCAAGCTGGCTGTAGGAACCTGAAAGGAACACTTGTTTATCGTCCTACAATAGTCATATTTTGCCCTTCCTTCCCGAAAACGTCGAACAGGTCATGATATCTCTAACGCACCTTAATAGTCTCTCGCCCACACTCGCCTCTTTTTGTTCCCACCCCGTTCGGAACCGAGAAGGTCTCCTGGGGGAGATCTTTCCCACGTTGCGCATCGCCACGGTAACTAGAATAGCGCCTACTTTGACTACCCGATGCTGGAGTGGGAAATCCCTATTTTCCAGCTACCCAACTCTACGTCACACGTCATTGTACATACGTCTGTGTCACTTTGCACTGCTCCTACCATGTCTGTTTTGGTGACTCTCCGTCTTTCTGTGTGGAGTCCCCTTGCACAGTTCCCTCTGCGCCATTCGGTTTACACCATCATTTCTCTTGGGTCTGATTTTCATTCTTTTGTTTTGGACCGATATCAATAACTCTCTTCGTTTGGGAGTACTTCGCCGACGGTGTGCGGCATTCTTTCGCCCGGTTTCTGCTGGACCATGCCGCCATCTCGACCTACGTTCATATTTGCTTGTTTCCTTGTTTTCAATTGTGGAATCACCTCTCGACGTGTCTTTCCTCCACCACCTCATTGTTGGTCACCTGGTGGTTATACAACCACACTTAGCGGATATGACAGTGTCCACCATATCGTATCTGTTTGAGAGTTCGACATGGCACTCACTATTTATGGTTGTCAGGTGATAAACCTATCCATTCTCGCCTATTTTGACGTATCTTTCCTTGACATATTCTCCGGGAATCCCTACGCACTTGTGGGAAATTCCTTTTGCACGGATTTCACGATTGTAATATAAGCATTTTTGCATAGAGCAGGTTTGGTTTCTTTGAGAGAACCATGCCCCCCTAGCTCTATCACTCACGCTAGTGGCATATAGCGGTCTAAAGTTCCCTTTACCCCGTTTTTTTTTGGGGGGTCTTAGTGTTGTAATATATATACTAGATAAATTACTCATTCTTTACATGGATCTGATAAAATATCTATGTAAACAAACTGAAGAACGAAAGGAAAAATATCGGTCATTTTCAACTACTTTTACATATCCCTGGAAACGCCCCTGAGATCCTGGTTCGAATTAAAAAAAAAAAAAACGCCTCTGGCCCCCAGCCGATGGGGACTGTATTTGAAAGTCAACTTCTGTGTGAGTATCACCATTCATCTCAGCGACCGCAAAAACTATGGATTTAACACTACTATCAGTGTCATTTTGGATTATTTTTACATGTCTCGGAACCCTTCCTCCCGCAGGTGACCTCCGGCCCGCATACAATGGTAGCTGAATTTGAAAAGTCATCGCTAATGGAAGTATCACCATTGATCTCAGCAACTGCGAAAAGAATGGATTTGACACTGATATCGGTCACTTTGGATTATTTTTATATGTCTGGGTATCTTCCCCAGGTGAAGCCGGCCAGCAACCGAATAGAGTGAATTTGGAAGTTAATGCGATCGCAGTTTCAGCATTGATCTCAGCGACCACGAAAACTATGAATTTGATATTAATATCGGTCATTTTCTACTGTTTTTACATGTCCCTGAGAACCCCGTGGTTCGAATTTAAAAAAAAAAAAAAGTTTCGTCTTGGTCTGGGGCCTGGACCAAGGTACCCGGGATCAAAATTTGGTCATTCTCTGTCCACTCGTCTGGTCCCGAGGCCGCACACAGGCAGGCAAACAAATTCTTTATTTTATTTATATTTATATTCAATAAAATTCAGTTTTTTTTTCCTCTGAAGAAAGACTGATTTCAAATAATCAACTCTGAAGAGTTAAGCTTGTGTGTTCAGTTTTTACTGATACCGAAATGTTAAAGGAGACAATTATCTTTTGATTCTTCCCTGTCCATACCTTATTATGACTGATTATTTTTAAAAATCGGTATTTATTATTATTATTATTATTATTATTATTATTATTATTATTATTATTATTATTATTATTATTATTATTATTATTATTATTATTATTATTATTATTATTACCATCGTAGCCACCAGAGAGCAGGCTGTTGTAATTTTGGTGACATTCCTTGTGAATATAGCTTGCCACTTGAAAAACAAATAATATATTGTCACAAGATTATACCCTAATCAAGATTTGCAATACTTACGAATAAACCAGTTTTAATAACCATAATATTATAAATCTGATTTTAATAGATCACCACTGATTGCGCAATGTGATTAGTCAATTATTGGCAATGTACTTATAACATTGATAACAATGGAATAAGCAGAAGCGTCAATCAAAGTTGAAGGGTCTAGTTTATGATGTCTGTTATGCATCTCCCGAAGTTAACTAAAATTACTGTCCGTGTTTCTTAAATATGAACTGGATGAACGGTTACAACATGTTTCCTCCATTTATGTTAATGCCTCAACTAATGCAGGTATTTAAATATACTTCAACCTAAGTTTTCTGTAATGTTTACTTTATTAGTCAATGAAGTTATGTGTTTTCAAGTATCATGCATAATATTATTTTAATTGTGTTCTAAGTAAAGCGAGAAGTCTCAAATTGTTTCTGTGTCTTCTTTAACGCACAATAAACACTGAATAACATAGCACAAGAAGTACTATATGGCATGAACAGTGCTGTTAGATTTCTTAGAAATATCACAGCATAGAATTCACCCTTGTACTTGGAAATAGTGGAAGGTTTAGACATTCGTATATAGATAGGCCTATATTTAGAAGTAAATTGTTAAATTCTTGGTGAAATAAACCGAAAGAAATGTCATTTCGGCTTATTATGTTCAATTTGAAAAAAAAAAAAAAAAAAGAATTGATTAATCAGAAATCAGTTACAAAGTTTGTTTACATGACAGGAGAATAACAAATATTTAAGATGTTATGTTTAGTTATGCTATGCAAGTTGTTACTTTTACATACTGCTGTTAACCACCTTAAGTTAAAGGGAACAAATGATAAGTGGAAGTTAATGCTGAAAGAACCATGGGAAAGTGTGAGCAAGTAATATTAATAAAAATGAAAGAATTCCCAGAAATCTCATATACATCTTGTTCCTCATCATAGACTTCGCCTGTAATCGAACAGGTAATCTTTCACACTAGAGATAAGCACCATTGGCTATAATAATTACAGTAGATAATTTATACATAATTTTATTTTCACCAATCCGTGAAATTATTTCTTGATAAGTTTATTTTTTAAAATTAGTTTTCCTAAACTATACATATTTACTGAAAACTGTCTTAGTAGCCAGAGCTGTATTAACTAGACCTAACTAGATAAATAAAGTTATCCAACAACATCGTAGTGCGTACGATGCACCTGCAATTCATCGACGGTTATTCTCTCATCGCCGGTAAAATAAAAAGGGTCGAAAATCAACTGTAAAACACGTAGGAAACGGTAGCCAATTTTCTTTAAAATGGCCTTCGGTTACCAATAGTTGTCTGTCAAGAAATGTTGAATTTCTGAAAACATGGTGTTAGCTCAGTATTAATGGGAATTATGAAATAGCATGGATAAAATTCCATTAAAATCCTCCCTACGGTAAGGAAAACCGTGTTAGAAATGGAGTTGGTAGATGCGGGTGGTGGCGTTGGAAAGGTCCAAATTCCCTGACGTAGTGGCGACGTCAGAAATAGGACCCATACCCTGAGACTCCAAAAAATGGGGTCCCGAAATTTGGGCTCGAATCCCTTCTATTTGCCTATTAATCATGGAGGGTGGTGACGTTGGAAATGTCCGAGTCGTTTGAGCACAGTGGTAATGTCAGAAATCTTGCCCTACCCCCAGAGTTCCAGAAATTGGGTCCTGAAGTTTTGGGCTCGGGTCCCTTCTATTCCTCTTTTCAACATAGAGTTGTTGGGCACAGATGGTGGCATTAGAAAGATTAGGGTCGCTTGAGTACAGCGGTAATGTCAGAAATCGGACTCAGGCCTCGAAGCCCCAGAAATGGGGCCCCGAAATTTTACAACAATGTCCATTCTGTTTCCCGTTTAAACATGGGGCTCTTGGATGCGGGTGGTAGCGATAGAAAGGTTACGGTACCCTGAGCATAGTCGTGATGTCAGAAATCGAGCCCGGACCCCGAAACTCCAGAAATGGGGTCCTGAAATTTTGGGTTCGTATCCCTTTTATTCACGTATTAAATATGAAGTTCTTGGACGTGGATGGTGGCGTAAGAAAGGCTCGGATCCCCTGAGCACAGCAATGATGTCATAAATCGGGCCTAGCCCGAGGCCTCAGAAATGGTTTCCTGATTTTTTTTATTGAGTCCATTCTATTTCCCTATTAAAAATGGAGTTCTTGGATGCGAGTGGTTGGCGTTCGAAAAGACTGGATCCCGTTAGCAAATCGATTATGTCAGAAATGGGAACCATGACCTGATGCCCAAGAAATGAGGTCCCGATGTTCTGAGCTGCTGCAGTTGGCGGCTACTGCAGTTCATTGATGCTGAATATTTTGACTAATATACTTTCAACTGTTTTAGATGTTGTAAGAGCTAAAAATTAAAGAAGTGAAGTCTAGGGATCGCTGTGACTACTCAACTGGAGCACGTCTACAGATCCAGTGGCTAGAAAACTGTTGATCCAATATCTATTAGACTTGAACCTTATAGTGCGAAGGCACACCGTCACGCTGAAAGTGCGTTGGTAGTGCATTTTCTCTATTCAAAAGTATTGGAAACACATCCTCGCACTTTCATATAACGGTCATCATTCAGTTTGTCTTCAGTGAATACGGAAACACAATGTGTGTCCACTATATTCTCTATCACACTATAAGTTTCTGTCCACCCACACATTTACACGCATCAGGCTAGTGGGTTCTTGTCCGACTAGTATTGTTGATTCTATTTCTTTACCTCGCCATTTAGGAAGAAACTGCCTAGATATTGAACAACACCTCATTGAAAAATTGAGAATTAACATGCCATTTTCCAGGGCTCATTGTCAGAACTCCAATAGTTTGTCAGGGCCATATTCAATTACGTCTTGATGTATTTGCAGCTTGTGAAGGTGCTACTGGTTGCACCTTATGACTATACGATTGAACGTTGATTCACGGCACAGCTGACACGTGCTACGATCGGGTTCTGCGAGTTAGAATCTTGATAAATGCTGACAATAGTTAGTATTTCCTCGTTCATAGCAATTTTCGTACATCCAAACGAGATGGCATGCCGTGCACACAACTTGTTTCCCTTAATTTGGTCAGAATTTTGTGGTGCTGTGAGATATGAGTGGGTGTTCTGGATTTAGCTCATTGAACGGGCCTCGATCACTTGAGTACTGTGTCCATCAATTATTATGAGAATCAGGCTCGGACTGGCAAGGGCAGGACGGCAGGGATCCCTGCCGGGGCCCCTCTCTAAATATATATTGTAGTTTGTTTCGTTTCCAGAGTTCAGTGGCCCCCAGCATTGAACGTAGTCTTGCGGTTCCATTATTGGAATGAAACTAACAGTATTATAAAGTCTTGTTTGGGGTCCTTTCTTTCTCGCCTAGTAAGAATATATTTCAACAATATGAAGAATGGGGCCCCGGCATCATATTGTATAAATGTGTATTGGGGCCCCATGAATGGCGAAGTGAGACTGACTTTCATCAAGTCCTGCAGGGACCCAGGGGCGCCAGAATAAAATTTTCTAGGGTTGCCCATCTCCATGATTGCTATATTATGTCTGGTATTTTTGGTAATTAATAAATGTGGTTTGCTATATTACATTTTCGTGAGCCAGGGGGACTCCACCCTGCCGCTATGTTCGGGGGCCCATGCTGGGGTCTCTGTTAGTCATTTGACAAGTTATTGAAACACCATAAAGAAACAGACCTTGGGGCCCCATTACCTCGCGTAAATGAAGATCACAGCTTCATGAAGTAAGCCACCCGCCCCCATTCGCAAAGGTTTTACAAGACTGTTAAACTACTACTACTTCTACTACTACTACTACTACTACTACTACTAATAATAATAATAATAATAATAATAATAATAATAATAATAATAATAATAATAATAATAATAATAATAATAAAAGATGGGGCCCCTCCAAATGAGGCTCCTGCCGGGGCCCTATATCCCCCAGTCCGAGACTGATCAGAATGTCAGTGTGGTACTGAAGCGTTAATGTCATTTTGATACACTTTTCTTCAGCAACGAAAGAAATGACAGAAAGATAAACATGCTGTCTCATACATTGACATATGAATCACACCTTACGGATAAAATTGGTAAAAACCGATACTGATTTTTTTTTTTTTTTTTTAACGTTTTGGCTAATATGTCCTCTTTGCCATTTGAAATATTTCAGTTGGATTCAAGATGACTGACTTCAAGGTGGTAGTCATTATCATAATATTTCTCTTAGGTAGAACTAGGGGTAAAAGTGAGGGGGAACGCAGGGGGACGTCATCCTCCCACCTCAAAAAATATGTTCGGCGTCTCCCCAGTTCCTACAATATTACAATGGGCAAAAAAAGACAGGGGATTGCGTGACGTCATGCCGCTACCTATCGTCCCCATACCTTTACCCCTGGGTAGAACCAGTGGTGCTATTCCGTTGGTTCGCGAGAGCCGGTTGTTAAAATATTTCGAGTTCGCAGAACCGTTTGTGTTGCCCAGACATAAACACATACACAATTTTTTGGTTTGTTGGAACCTGAATGGAGACACTGCATAGATTATTGTCTGGATTCGCCGTTGGTGTACGAGATCCACGTCTCGTCGCCCATCACAATGTGGGAAAACAAATCATCTTCCTATTTTCGATACCGATCGAAAAACTGTCGGGCACTGCACATTCGTTGCTCTTTGTGCTGGTATGTTAGGATTTTCGGCACCTACCTTGCACTCAACTTATGATATCCAAGCGTTTCTGTGACAATCCTGTAGATGGTGGTTCGTGCAACGTGGGGGAAATCGTGAGCCAGAGCACTGATCGTCTATTGCCGATCACATGGCAGTTTTTGAATCATTTGTCCCACGAAATCATCCGTCTGAACACTAGGCCTGCCACTCCGGTCTTCATCGTGCACGTTGGTGCGACCATTTTGAAACTCGCAACACCATTTGGGAACCTTTCTTGCACTCATTACTGTAGGTCCATACATAGGCACAATTTCCAATGGATATCAGCTATAGAAGTTCCTTTTGCAAGCAAAAATCGTATCATACTGTGCACTTCACGATTAGCAGGAGAAACAATTCTCGCAGCGGTTGCGATCTGTCTCCCACGGCTGGCAAACTCCTATTGACTCAAGACAACCACTGCAGTGGCTTCGTAAATAGTCGTTGTTGGCGCTGCATGCATGATATTGTGTTCCAGCCTACCCCCATTTCACTATACGTCGACGGCCCTACTTCTGGAATACGCCTGGAATATATATATTAAGAGAGAGAGAAAGAGGGAGAGAACCGGTTGTTAAAAAATGGAATAGCACAACTAAGTAGAACCCAAGCCTCAATAGCCATAACGCAGATTTAATCAATTCATTTCCATCTTACAAACATATATCCAGACTTTAGTAACTGTATGTAAGAGGTGCGTTAGAAAAATAATGAGATATTTTCTCTTAAATTTTGTTATTGTTACAAATCAAGGTTATTCTTCAAAATACTCCCCTTGGACAGCTACGCAACGATGAAGGAATTGTTTTTATTCTTCGTAGCAGTTCTGGAAGGTTTCTGCTGGAGTGCCGTTCAGTTCGTCAGTTACACTCTTCTGGATATTATTCAAAGTACCAAAATGGCGCCATTTCGAGTAGTGGTTTTTGAGCAAGAGGAATAAAATGAAGTCGCAGGGACTGAGATGCTTCGATAGAGTGGTGGAAAATCACGGGATTTTTTTTTTCAAAATTCATTGATGGAAACTGTGCGTTGTCGTTGTGTAGCATCTTAGTGTTTACAGTGTCTGGCCGCACACTTTTCCCAAGTCCGAAATCTGTGTTAAAATTTGATGAACGGCAAATATACATTCAACGATTACTCAATAGTGATCATTCTCACAGTCAATCGATGATCTGACCTCACAAGGTACTTCATTCTTTTATTGTCATCCGTTTTGAGATTGAAGATCTTGCTACATTTGGTTCGTCTTGGCCTTCTAAAAAGAACTTGTGCTATCTGAACGCTTGTGCCCTGGGTAGAGAATTTTCTTCATAAACCTTTTGTAACTTTTCAGCAATCATATTAGCGGATTCGTCCCAAGCGTTTGCATGAAATGTGGTGTCAAAATGTTGCTTAAACTTTTGTCGGTCCATTTTAAAACACAATTTCAGTCGCTCTGAGTAATCGTGTACATCGGCGCAAATCTGTCTTTAGCATTAAGGGGGGGGGGGACAGATAACACCGTTCCCATAGTCTTTTTTTAAGTGCTGTTCAAAATACTTATGAAGATGAAACACAATTTTGTGGAGGATTAGGGGCGCAGAGTTGTCTTCCACGTTGATTTTGAGGCCTATTCTGGGAACAAGAGAGATGAGACTCATACTACGCCCCCCCCAAAAAAAAAAATTCAAATCGGATTATTGGGGAACTGTCCCGCCCAGTTCCAAAATTGGGGGAACAGTCTCCCTCATCCCTTCGGAATTTGCGCCAGTGATCCTGTAGCATCTGGAGCAAGTACAAACTTGAACTGAGTCAATGGAAAGAATTAACTGTCGTGTGAAGGTTCGATTCCTACAGTGTTGACAGTCTCGTTACTTTTATAACACCTCTTAAACTTCGCCTGTTAAAGTTATTTATTGGTACAATTTAAACATAATGTCATACTCTGCTGATGTTAGAATGCTTCTGTATACTTTTTAAACTATATTCTAGACATTTAGGAAAATTGCTGATAGATTAAAAAAAAAAAAAAATCAACGTAGTGTGAAAGCTTAAGACAAGCCAGCACTGCTCTATAGGAGGGGCTACGTTCATAAATGGGTGTGGAAGTAGAAACTTGTTCTGGTCTTGAAACATCTAATAATAATAATAATAATAATAATAATAATAATAATAATAATAATAATAATAATAATAATAATAATAATAATAATAAAAAGAAATCACCGCAATGCCTTTGTTCAGTAGAAAGGGCAAATTCGTCACTTTGTCCCTTTCGATTGTAGATTATCAACTAATGGGAGCAATGTCCCTTTCAGTTCCACTACCAAGATTATTCGATGTATTTAAAGCATAGAGTAAGCGTAATTTTGATCATAAAATATAATTCGCAAAGAAGTTGGTATAAAGTAGAGATCACTGTATATAAGCCAGTATTCTTTTTTTCAATTATAATTGTAAACATACATTCACGCTTGTATTATTTTTATTCAATTTAAATAGCGTCGTTACTAAAGGAAATTCTTTTTCCTTTTATTTGCAGGTAATTCCATTTGTTTTCAATCCATTTTGGCCCGTCAACAACAGGTACCAATTGGAATTTCAACAATATTCCTATTTCGGATGTTCACCGGAAAGAAATAATCCTTTTTCAGAACAACCTCAAACAATAAGAGGACAATATTCTGGTCAGCCCATATACTTTCCAGAGTGTATTTGTACATTTTCTGCTTGTTCATATTGCCCAGTAATTACACCAGTACAATTTGTCTGTCATAATCCACAGTGTTTAGTTCAACAACGTAAAGAATATGGGACTATTAGTTTGGAGGAACTGAATGAAACTATCCGGACTGAAGTACATAATCAAACTTGGAGTTGTGCATCAAACGTCGACTTTTCTCAGGGAATATCTGAAAGATTTTTGCGTACTTCGTTTGTAGAATTTACTGACAATGACTCTAGTTGTTATGAATTTTTAGAAGAAGAACAATCTGACGATAGCTCTGATGAAGTACCATTTTCTTCAGAAACGTCATCTAATAGTTGGAAAGTTTCCTCCGATTCAAGTCTAGAATCGCTGCTGGACGCCGAATATGAGCAAGTAGACAATTTAGTACAAGATAGAGAATCACCTCAGTACAGGGTTCATGACTTAGATGGAAGAAGTGAGGAAAAGAATGATCTTGTAGTAGACCTATCTATTGAAAGTACGATCATGAGCCATCATCAGAGGACACGAACGATCAGATGCAACCAGATCACTTGTAGACCAAATGTTCCCATGCTCACTACTCCAATAATAAAGCCTGCAGAAGAGGACGCTCCAAAGGTGAAAGTAATTAAACAGATAAATAATAAGAAAGAAGAATGGCCAGAATTGCCACCTATTTTCAGCCAACCCCGAAAGAAGTCTCAAGTCATTGAAAGTAAGGATGAAAATCTTCAAAAAATACAAAATGCTGAGAATTCAGTACGTGACGATTCAGGACAGACTGTACTAACGTACTCCCAGGTAACTGAGCGCTCAAGATCTAAGAAGGATGTCCATTTATCCGTTGGGAATGAGGATACCGATAAGCAAAAAGTGCATTCAATGAATCAAAACCTCGAGGATTGGTTTGAAGGTGTTAAGCAACGTAACAAAATCCAATCAAATAAATGCAAGAGAAACAAAAACTCACTTCTTCCATCGTCCAGTGACCCCGAACAAGAAGAGTCTGGAAACCACGCGACAGGGAGAAAGACAAAAGAAGTATTGCAGTCTAAAGAAATTAACCATCTACTTGATACGAATAATGATACAAATAATGTGGGATCAATAGAAGAAGCTTGGCCATCCATGGTTTACTTGACCTATCAAATGGAGCTATCATCCAAAGAAGTGTCGGAAAATAAATCTGAAGCAGTTGCTACAAAAACATCTGCGACAGCAAATGAGATGGAGACAGATATCGCAGAAATATCAAGAAAGAGGAAGAAGATACATCTCAGAAGGGACACTTTACCATACTACATAGAAGAAGCCCTTAGTGAGGCCCATGGATCAGAAGATAGTTCTTCAGAGTGTGATTTTTCTTCCGTAGAATCTGTGTTAAAGTATACGTTGACGAATTCAGAGAGCTCAAGTAGTGATAGTAGTGATGATGAAAAAGTGAATGTTCAATCTGTGAAAAACATTGACTTGAATGATAATAATGAATCAAGTGCTCAAGCTGCAGAACAATCTTTAAATTTGAAACAGTCGTATTCCGATATTCTTAAATCCGCATGCGACAAAACACCTAAACTCCCTAATCAGCAATATAATGCTGCTGTCAGCTATAGTTTCATAGGAAATGTTACAGCAAATAATGCAATAAAAAGCACCAGTTCACGTATAGCACCCGCAAATATTGACAGTGATTGTGTAATGTGCAAGATTATAAAAGATATGTCAATAGATGAATACACAGCAAAGAGACCGACAGGAAGCAGGGAATTGTGGGATGATGATGGAATTGATTGGCCCGCTGTTGAAGAAGTGATAAAACACAAACCTGATTTCGACATAGATTAATGCTATCGAAAGCTTTTCCTCAAGTTATTCCCGGTACTGGGAGCTATTAACCAGGTGATTACTCCTGTTTGAAGTATTGTCAGGGAGGCAGGAAAAGTGAAAAAAAAAAAAAAAGTAGACCAAAACCGGTTATTTGCAAATATTCAGTACTTTTATGAAAGTAATTTGGGTTTCAATAGTAAGTCTACGTTCTTTCTTCGTTTGTATTCCGAAGTGTAATTACAAAACCAAACGAGACAATGTTCTGAAGGGAATTCTCACTACTTTTTAAAAATAATTTACGGAATAACTTAAATACAAATGAGAATTGTTAAATTAAACAAAAATACACCCAACTGTATCGTCAATAATCTTAGTTTGTAGGACGTGTTGAACACTTTTCTCAACTGAAATGTAAACAATCTAACTAGGTTGTTCCATTGTACCTAATAGTTGAGACATTTCCCCCTTTATAGATTCGAAACGTTCTACAAGATAGAACTTAACGACGACATAGTTGGTTGTATACATAGTATATCTGTACATATAGCATATACTAACATATACATACATACTAACATAATGAGCATTCTCTCACGTAAAATCAAGTGAAACAAATAGTATTTAGAAAATGCATTTAAATAAACCAATAACACGAGATCCTCTGGATCTTTTCTTATAAATGTAGGAGCGCAGTGAGGTCATAGTTGTGAAACAAATTTATGTATTTTATAAAAGAGGTTCTGTAAACAAGTCTTTGTTCACTTATGGCACAATACTAACCTAAAAGTTACTCTGTAAAGACCTTTTTTAAAAATATTTTCAATACTTCGAGGTTTGAAGCATTGTAATAGATGTTCCTATAGAAGATTTTATGTATTAAGATCTATAGACTGTAGAGATTAATCATTGACTAGGAATAGTGCATTATCCGGTCATTAATAAAACATCTGGAGCTTGAAATAAATGTACATGAGACACACTCTACAGGGAGTTTTTGTTTTTGTATTCACGCACTAATATCAATAGGTTCTTATAATTATTTTATTATCTCTGAAGTATGTAATCAGTTAGCTGTGTAACATGATGTAATAAGCTTTAAACTATCTTGAGAATGAAAACTCTAGAAAGGTTCTCGAAATATTAATGATCTTTTGAAAAAGTTTGGTCGCCACAGGAATGCTTCCAGGTTAGTGTTGTGATGTAAATTAACATGTGTTTCTAACGTTCCATTAGCAATTATTAGTCGATGTTTTAATATCATTTTGCAAATATTAAATGACTCAGTTCCAAAAATTATTTTTGTTTGTTGTTGTACTAAATTATTAACAAAAAAATACTATTTATTTACAAGAAAAGTCGGGGCATA
Organism: Thermobia domestica; assembly: GCF_964235325.1. Classification (NCBI taxonomy): domain Eukaryota; kingdom Metazoa; phylum Arthropoda; class Insecta; order Zygentoma; family Lepismatidae; genus Thermobia; species Thermobia domestica. The sequence continues at coordinate 67,435,721 of NC_137454.1, forward strand.
GTGAAGACTTTTAAACTATTGTAGTTTCTTCGTTGTTTTAACTTTTCATTGTCCTGAGCAATCAGATATTAACAGATACTTTGGCTGTGACGGTTGGCTGTAAACTATTGAATTTTTATAGCATATATATTTAAACTAGTGTTAATCAGTTTAAAGAGGTAGAAACAAAATATAATATTGCTAAATGTGCCGTTTCTGTACAAGAGTGATAAGATTTTATTTTATTGTTATACTTGCCATGTAATGAAGTTTATTTGTACGAGTATGAATATGAATTATGGATTATAAATATATATATTTATAAGTATGAATTATAACTTAAGGTGCCAATTGGTAATGAATTTAACCAGCAATACTTATGGAAATGACAGAACCATACTCTGTACAGTATACCTCTAATTGGGACCAAAGAGTTTCCTAATAACACTTTTGTACATTAGGAAATTAGCATAGTTTAAGGTGTAGTGTTATGTCTCTGTTTATAGTTTTAGTACACTTTTCATTAGTAAACTTAAACTCAAATCTGGTATACGATCTATGAAATAGGCAACAAGTGGTTATATGCATGTATTTACTAGGTTCTCATGAAAGATGTAACGGGCCGCTATAGAACTCTGTATGAACTATAAAAAATATACGCAGAGTGTTTGTGGAGGAATGTATAATACTCTGTTAAATGGTAGTATGAGTGATTATAAACAAAAATAGCTATTTGAACATTTATTCGGTTTTGAGCGGTTACCGAGAAAGGTTGGTTCGTTTGGAGTGCAACGTTACCTTTATCACCGAAACTATATGAGACAAATATGAACCTACAGTTTAACGTGGGACAAAGAGATAGGAATACACAGGAACACAAACAGCAAGTAAGTGATGTCATCACATCACATCAGAAAGATCACATGGACGCAGAAAGTCATTACTATGTTCCTGATGGGCAGCAGTGGACAGAACTTTGGCTTACCAGCGTCTCACATATCACGTAACAGATTTTCAAACACACCGTAAACGCAATTAGTGCACTTGTTAATACGTTACAGTTACTACAGGCATAATATGGCGTTCCTTGATAAGGTCAGACATTGTGTAAGAATATTTCTTCTCTGTAATGCTATGATATTTAACTATTAACTTTCAGGCAGGCCATTATACTGTTTCTATCGTGTCTCGGTAACCGTTCAAAATCGGACAGACCTCAGTTGATATATTTCGCTTAGACTCTCCCAGAGTATTGCAGATTTTACTCCAAATATCCTGTACATGCATACAAAGTATATATAGTACGTAAGAATCAGTCTGTTTAAATGAGTTCAAAACAAAGTGTAGTTTTCGTATAGTTGAAAGAAAATATTAAAGTTTCTCTCTATATAATTAATTATAAGTTTTTAATTATTAATTTATGTTATTTGCTCAAATAAAATTGTAATGAAATGTTAATAAATAAAACTAGTCATTGTTGTTAATTGATCTACTGTTATGTCTAAGATATGTCCTGGAATTAAGACTGATAGGTGTACTAAAATGTAGTAATAATAAACTGAAGTGATATATTAGTTTCGTGAAATGTATGTGTTCCATTTAATATTGTTTTGCTATGTTGAATGTTAACAGTAGTTAAAAGCAATTTCTTCTAAGTTGTTTCAATGGTAGAAACTACAACAAAGTTAATATTTTATCATTTACAACTATAGTAAACTGAAAATCCAAACTAAAAGTTACTGAAAATGTTATATCAGCATACAGTAAAATGCTTTTAATGTCTTCTACAATATTTGTGAAAGCAAAACCATGAACGCATTAAAGATTTCAAAGAAATAATATAAAATAACCCTTTACAAAAAAAAAAAAAAAAAAAAAAAATGAACTAAAACACATCATAGTCTTCGTGCCTTTTACGTTCAGTATTAAAATGTATTATTTATCTAATGTAAATGTCTAAAAATATATTGTTATATTACTTAATCCAATTTAGTTACCTCTTATTACACATAAGATGTTTTGAAAAATGCTGGTTAAGTTAGCATATATTACTAAAATGTTTAAGCAGAAAGTGCTTGAAAAAATGTTCTGGATCATTTAATAAAACTGACACTTCATATCATATTAATCAGTTATTTACAAAAGCAATATGATTTATGTAAACAAAAATGTCTATATGTCTCAATAAATAAGTCTAGCACAGAAAACAGCGAGATTTTAACAAATAATTATTCTGGACTGGTTTATAAATGACCAAACTCAAAATTGTAATTAATATATTGAAAATTTCACGTGTTCTAGTATGCGTGTTCTACAATCTCTATATACAGTACAAAAGAAGAAATCCTGACTAACTGATCAACGGCTAGGACAAACCGCTTAAGTTGGAAACTTTAAATTTCAGACTGTGCGTAGAATTTATGACGTAAGGTACCACTAAGGAAGGATTTTTGAAAATTCGATGTGAAAGGGAATTAGGATAGAGGGCTGCAATTATTGATTCGATGATAGAAGAATTTTCCTAGAAAATGACGAATGTAACAATTGCACTCGCTGCTTCTTAAATTTGGTATACAAAAGGATACTAAGAAATGCCAGATCTAAAAGGGTGCTATTAAATATAAGCTAAGGAGATGGTTAATATTAAAAGAAAATAACTATATATAAATGTACAAGAATATATCAAAATATTCGTACAATCACCCAGGAAAATTTACCATCGAAAACTCTGACACCATGATGGTATGGATAGGTACTGATTGCCACGGGTGCTGACTGCCACAGCCAATTATTGGTGCTGACTGCCACGACTGTCGCTGATTGCAAATATGAAGGTGTTGACTGCCACGACGGCGTGCTGACTGCCACGAGCCTGGGAGAAACTGTATTTGGAAAGAGAGAAATTAATCCCTCATACTAAATTTATGATTATTAATTAATTTAGTAGGGATTAATTTAGTAATCATCACAGCAAATCTATGTGGCATCCTATAAGTTACAAAGTTGCTCACTAAGTGGAACGACATACACTTGGATGTTTATAGAGGGATTGTCTTTTCTATTATATGTATTTTACAATTTGCACATTTCATTGTTTATATTAATTGTTTTATTGTATTATTTAATGGGTATGATGGTCTGAAGCCAGCTGACAAGGGAAGTTTGGGAGAAGCACTAGCCTGCAGAGAAATAAGCATTTCATTCGAAGCACCAATTCATGCTGATTACAACAGGTAATACAACTCCTGTACGTTGAGAATTGTTCGAGATATTCAGCTTGAAAATTTATATGAGAAAATGAGTGGATGCACGTTTCAATGCGTTAAGTATTCTCACCCATGGCGAAGCCTGATGGTTTGAACTTGCTATTGCTTGATCAGTGGGGTCCATTCACAGACAAATTGTCCATTACAAGTTGCATGACGGATGGCAAAGACGTAATGGTTGAGAAGATACCAAAGAATTGCACACGATTTGTGCAACCATTTGATATGTTTTGATTCCGATCAATCAAGGATTATGGGAGGAGATTCGTACATAGTATGAATCTTCTTCATCTGTACGTTATAATGTACCAACGAAACAATCAAATAAAGTTCTTGTCCATACGAATCACTTCCGATCACCGCGATACATTGGATTGTTTCGGTTTGCGTTCTGCAAGGCAGGTTACGAACAAATTATAGGCCTATACCTTTTGAATCACTTGTCGAATTTGCTTTTTGCTTTGGTTCTGCGAACTGTTCTCTTGACGGATGCAACACAATTGCACATATAAAATGTTCATGGTGTAAGGTAGTATTTTGCCTGCGTCATTTCTTCATAAAACAGAAGAACAACAGTGATCAATTTTTATCTCTAACCTATGATTATTGTGAACAATGTAATGACTAAATGTATCTAACAAACCCGTTAGTTATTGCGAAACACTTTTTTTTTCTGTTACTTCCGATAGCTTTCAGTTCGTATGTCAATATTCGTTACTAATTATGTTGTACTTACGCGTATAAATCCGTATATCCTCATTTTCTCATATAAACTTCCAAGTTGAATATCTCGAACCGTTCTCAACCGTACAGGAGCTTTATTAGCTTGTTATAATCAGCATGAATTGGGACTTCAAATGGCATGCTTAGTTTCTCTGCAGGCGAGTGCTTTCTCCTGAACTTCCCTTGTGAGGTACAGCCAGCAGTGCTTTTTTGATGGAACTTTCAAGAGCTGCTCGAAACAATTTGCACAGCTGTACACAGTTCATACTGACCTAGGGAGTTCAAGTGAGAATACATAAATCGTACCATTTTGTACGCACCACTCCCTGAAAAAACTGAAAGTACACTCATGTCCAAAATTATTGTCGCATATCTATAATTGTCTTCTTGTAAGAATATAATTTGATAATTTTGCAGAGTACTTTTAATACTTATATTATATGTATAATCAGGAAATTTATATTTGTGATAAATTTCATAGGAAAAGAATTATAAATACGAAAATCATAATAAGTAAAATACGAAAATGTAACTAAATGGACAAGAAAATTTTATTTTCGTTTTATTGTTCATATTTACTGCTCTTTTGACATAAAATTTACCACATACTTGTCTTTGCCGATTATACGCATACTAACATTATAAGAAATACCGGGCGAATTCGTTATCAAATTATATTACTAGAACAACATATTTATAACCATGTGACTATAAGTTTAGACATGAGTGTACATACAGAGACCTGTTTACCTTTGTTAGGTGTTGGTCTGAACAACACGATCATCTAGTTTCTTTCATGCTTCTTGGCGTCCGGTAATGTTACGTCTAGCAACTTTCTCTCAGGCTCGTGGCAGTCAGCACGCCATCGTGGCAGTCAGCACCTTGATATTGGCAATCAGCGCCAGTCGTGGCAATCAGCACCAATAATTGGCTGTGGCAGCAAGCACCCGTGGCAGTCAGCACCCCACCGATGGTATTAGCCCTTCTCTACGTAGTCACCGTGCGAAGTGACACACTTTTGGCAGCTGTTCTTCACTTTTCGTAAGCCCGTTTTGTAGAAGTCTGCAGTTTGACTTTGAAAACAAAATTTAGTATCAGAAATGATGTCATCCCTGCTGTCAAAATGGTGTCCTCTGAGTGGACGCTTCATTTCTGGGAAGCGAAAGAGATCAATTGGTGCTAAGTCCGGTAAGTATGAGGGTGGGGCAATATTTCATATCGTAATTCCACTGCCTTCATCATGGATGCATGGCCAGAATGAGCTGGTACATTGTCTACCAACAGCGGCACACCTTTTGTGATCAATCCCGGACATTTCTTCTTTAGTTCCTCTAGTAAATTAGTCGCGAGGCAGTAATAATAGGTACTAGTCAAGGGCGGATCCAGGATTGTCTGAGGGGGTGTACCAATAACTATCAAAATAACCGATCACACTTAAAGTCTTCAATGTGACATGTGACAATATTATTTACCCCTGACAACACTGATGCATAGAACGGAGGAAAGTATTTTGCAGAGCGGAGGGTTGCAAGTATTATGCAGGAAAAAATGTTCTCTCCTCCTGGGTTGTGTTTTCTTCCCTACTTGACAATGTTATATTGTTTTCCTTATACCTTTAGAAAATCGACTTAAACTTTAGCTTTTGCAAAGTTCTGCTTTCTTTTAAGCCCCAAACGGAAATATGATGGCAGAAAGTTTCGGAAAGTGTTGCTATTTTCACTGCTAGCTTCTCATTTTAGATAGTGTATTATTTTCTCTCACTTGCACCTTTGCACCCCCCTAAATCCGGCCCTGGTAGTAGTAATAGTTTGCCCCTGTGGTAGGTAATCTATCATGATAACCCCTTCACAGCCAATGAAAACGAAAAACACCACCTTGGAGGCAAACTTCTGCACACATGTCTTTTTAGGGATTAGGGAGGAGAGGTGTTTTTATTGTTTGTTCATTTACTTTGTGGGGTCGCGGTGGCTCAGTGGTACAGCGTTCACCTCTGGTGCTTGGGGTTCCGGGTTCGATCCCAGCCCCCGCCAAGTGAACTTTGTGTTGGACAAACACCGTATGCGTGGGTTTCCTCGGGGTTCTCCCGTTTCCTCCCACTTCATTCATTACTCATCATCACCGTCTCCTTTAGCCTAACCGGTATAATCGTGGGACGTAAAACTTAAAAAGATTTCATTTAATTCATTTACTTTGTTTCTCGGTCATAAGGATAAACCCAACTTTCATCCATTTGTCATTAGTCGGTCGAAAAAGTCCTCTTCATCCACCTCACAGTAATGCAACATTTCTCGTGCAGCGTCCTTGTGATTTCTCTTCTAGAAAGGTGTGAGCAGTCATATTGCTCAATGTTCTAACACTTTCTGAAGATGCGACTGGTTGTAAATGATATCCCAGGCAAACCCATAACTCATACATATTGCACACATAACATTTTCAATGGTTATCCTCCTGTCTTCCGTTATGAAGTCTCAACTTTTCGTTGTACATACTTGCCACTAGACGCTAGCCACATTTCAGGATACGCTGCCTCTAGGAAGATATTTTTGAGTCCAGAAAACATACAACCGCGTACATTCATTCATCACAGTCTCCAACTTGACCTCGGTGGCGTGTTGTTTGCCACGACTCGATTTTCGTGTTGTTTGCTACGATTTTGCCACAGTATTTACATTTCGATCTTATATTTCATTATCCTGAAAATTCATACACACCTGGAGTAAAATAAAGGGTTGCCAGGCCCCTCTGTTTTTGATTCTCTGGAACAAGTGGTAGATGTTCTCGCCCATGAACACAAAACATCGTTAATATCACAATAGCTTAGTAAATTCATATAATTGCATTTTCCCTTTTAACATAGTTTTTAATATAGCCTGTTACAAAATGATTCGTTTTCCGTTATGCGACGCGACTATGGAACTGGGTTTTATATAATTTAGAAAAATGAAATAAAATATTTCAGTTTTACTTCCCACGCTTATGCTGTGTAAGCTAAAGGATATGATTATTATGAGAATGAATGAAAAATAGTGTAATAAAGAAAGTGGGAGGAAACAGAAGAACCCACTGCGTCACTGTCATCTAAAGTGCTTGCTCTGAGACTTGCTTAAAAAATAAGCAAATATTTCTCATTTCTTCACACTGAGAATCCACCTGAGATACGATCTTGTGTACAATTACATAAAAAAGAAAAACAGTATTTTAAATTGTTCTTCTTTGTGTTTTTTCTGGGAGTGGTTCAGTATCAAATGAGTTATCTTTCGATTGTGGGATTAAACTTCTTACATTTATATGGTCTTAATTTTACCTTCAAACTTCCGAGAGAATTAATGGTTCAAACTTAGAGAAATGTAATTTGACCGTTTACTTCTGCCGTAGGTTTTATTGTATCAAATCGTACACAAAACTCCCTTGTGGTTATGTGGATAGCGTACGCGCCTTTGGTGTGGGAGACCCGGGTTCGATTACCGCGGAAACTCATGTGGATCGGATTCCATGTTAAGCTGTAGGTTCACGTCTCATAGACTGCTGCTGAATGGAATGCTTAACTGAAATCTACTCCAATTCATGCACATTCCATCTTGTTTCGAAAAGACTATGGAGTGATTGCCGATCCGTGTGTTTTAATAATCTCTGTTGAATTGATTTGATTTGATTTTTAGCGGTCCTCTCAGTATCGAGGCTATATGACACGTGGACCTACACTTTAACGTGGAATCTGATCCACATGAGCTCCCGCTGAGAATCGAACCCGGATCTCCCACACCAATGGCGCGTACGCTAACCGCTTAGCCACTAGGGAGCTCTCTAAGTGCAGGGGTGCCCACAAAGGGGGGCTATGACGCAAACTGCGTCATTGAAATATTTGGGGGGTTAAAAATCTATATAAATATGTTTGAGAGGATGTAAAAATTAATCGAAAAGATTTTTTTCATGGAAGAACACCTACGGATAGACAATTGGGGGGTGCGTCATGGACATAAGGGGGGGCACCACTATCTAAGTGTGTGTGAAAATAGTCAAATAACAATACAAAAGTCACTAAACTTTTGTATTACCAATAAATTAAGTTTTCTTCCTCTCACCAAAGATGTTTAAAAGATTGCTAAATTCATATATTTAAATCTAATTTTGTTTAATTTAATCTCTAGGGAAGCTATGAAAGATTAAAAAAAAATCACGCCCCCTCCTGAAGGTCCGGGTTCCCATTTTTTCGGGATGGCTACCTCCTACATATGGGTGGTCCTGATGATATGCCTACATTCAGTGTTGGCTACAAATTCGAACACACACAAATTGTACGTCATATCAATTTTGAAAAGGCATTTGGGGAGTTTTTAAGCACACAAATGATTACCTTGAGTGCTTGAACTAAACTTGAATAAATTTAAGTGTGGCGTTAACAGCCGATAGCGCAGTAACCGAATAACGTGCTTGGGACAGTTTATATTGTATGTATTCTGTTTATAAATATAATAGATTTGATTGTTATAATATAATCATCTGGCAACCCTCAGCTCATTAGTCAATTATCTATAAATAGTCAAGATTGTGATATAAGATAAGCCAGAGAGAACAGTACCGTGGCAAACAACACCAAAATCAAGTCGTGGCAAACAACACCGTGGAAAAAAAATTGTATAACCTATCTGTAACGAACTTACGGACAAATACGGACATTTACGGGCAAATAACCATATCCTATTGGTGTCTGTTATTCACACGTTTCACTGTACCAAGATGGAGAGTTTAACAAGGTCCATAATGCATTGAAATTTTTCAATTTACTACAAAACTATTTTTAAACCGCTTTTAACTTAATAACCTAATTGCCGCCTCTGGCAAGTGCCGATTATTGGAAGAGTTCTCCCAAAAACAACTTCCTCATGGCCAAATGGCAGGTGTCGAGAATTACTGATTTTTGTAGGTTTGTTAAAAGATGTTTTACATTTATCTGTTTCAATAGTGTAATAGTGTACTTGTTTTCAGGGACGAAAGCTGTAACTGACATTTTTTTTCAATTTTAAGTTACTTTTGTAATGTTGTATTCTGTGTATTTTTGCTTACAAATTGTTCGTGGCACTTAAAAATTATTATTATTATTATTATTATTATTATTATTATTATTATTATTATTATTATTATTATTATTATTATTATTATTATTATTATTATTATTATTATTATTACAGTCATTAGCTATTCTAGTAATTTATCTGGTGAAATCATGATATGGTGAATCATACCTATAATTACACCCATGATTCCAGTACTACAATGCAGATAACTTCAATAGATTGCTATTAGCAACACTAAAGCAATCACGAAACCACACAAATGGTTCTTAACTTAGTAGCACTCTTGGTAGGCTAATAGTCAGTATGGTTAAAAATGAATGTTCATTCAAAGTAGTTTAACCATGAGTTTATCATTGGTTAAACTAACTCTAGTCTTGAATCTCTTGAACTCTTGGTTACACCGTTGGTTTAACCATAAGTTTGCTGTCACTTATTCAACAGTTTCGACCTCGCACACCCAAATCGCAATTTTACGTCTTTTGTGGGGGCAATGTAATTGGTTGATAAATGGTCGACAAAGCGGCCAGTTATAATGTTGGTCTTAATGTTGGCAGTTGGCTATCTCACCGTCTCCCACTGTTAGGTCTACTGTCTGTCCTGTTACTGTTGTAGGTTAGGTTAACTATTATTTTTTTTATTATTTCAGCATCAAGGCTGTTAACTAACTAACCCTATGACTTATGGAACCCGGAGGTTCAATGCCGCATTCACAAAGCTCTCAACTGACGTCTATCCTTAGCCAACTGCATCAAGTTCCTACTTTGTATTCCAATCTCTGCGAGATCCATCTTAATATTGTCCTCCCATCTGCGCCTAGGTCTTTCTAATGGTCGTTTTCCGATTGGACTTCCAGTTAAAACTTTGAAAGCGTTCCTACTTTCTTACATGACCTGCAGACCTAAGGCTTTCTAGATTTGATGACCCTAACAATGACCCTAGATTTGATGTTTAGTAAACCATATAAATTATGAAGTTCCTCTTTATGTCGTTTGCGCCATTCTCCATTCCCGTTTCTCTTGGATCCGAATATTTATCTCAGGATCTTGTTCTCAAATACTTTCAGATTACGTTCTTCCCTCATAGTAAGCGACCATGTTTCACAACCATATAGAACAACAGGCATGATTATCGTTTTATATACTTTAAGCTTCAAATTCCTCGAAAGAATTCTCGAGAAATTCCCTCTTTTTAGTCGATATTTAATTTCTTCGTGAAAATGGATTCTTAAAACACAAATACATTGTGAATTATAATACATACAATTCGGCTAATCATGCTCCTTAACTTGATTAGAAGAGCGCTTTTAAAAGTTACGTCACAACTAAAATCTGTTTCCGCTTATCTCTTAACGAAGATAAAACAAAATTATAAGTATCTTTCCGTTGCTCAAGAACTATGATTGGCACTTCCACTGTCGTAGAGGGACAAACAAGTTATAGACGTCCATTTTGGCAATCCTGTGTCATACGGAATACTTGAAATAGGAAAAAATAAATAAAAGAAAGGAAAAACCCTCGAAAGATTTTAAAAAATATATTCTTTGCATTGTATTTGTAGGTCTGAGTACAACTTATTAAATACGTTTTGCACAAGCTGGTTTTCACCACTACGTGAAAATTTTGCTTGTGTTATTTTATAATAACAATCGAGGAACCAGGATTCATGTCTGTCACAGTGATCCGTGGGAGAAAGTCCCATTTTCGGGGATTTTTAATATTAACTTCCTAAAAAGCGATATTGGGAATTTTAATTGAAATTGGCAGCAGCATATGTGTGATTCTCCGTGATCGAAAAATAAACTGACAAGTGAGTCTTGAAATTGATACCGAAAAAGTGCATGGTAGTACGGAAGGGATTTTGTGCAGTGACTTCGTATCCTAAAAAAAAAAAAAAAAAAAAAAAAAAAAAAAAAAGCGCTACGGAATATAAACTGCACACTGGTATTATATCACTAGCTGAAATACTCATTCTTCACATGGGAGCTGTATTTGGAAGTCAATGCCTTTGGGAGTATCACCATTCATAATATCAGCGACCGCGAAAACTATGGAGTTGACACTAATATCGGTCATTTTGAATTATTTTTACGTGTCTCGGTAACTCCCCCCAAGGTGAACCCAGGTCCGCATATCATGGTAGCTGAATTTGAAAGTCGTCGCTAATGGATGTGTCACCATTGATCTCAGCGACCGCGAAAACTATGGATTTAACACTACCTAGGTAATAAAGGTCATTTTCTACTACTTTTGCATGTCACGGTAAACGCCCCTCTGAGACCCCTGGTTCGATATTTAAAAGAAAACACTTTGTCTTGGTCTGGGGCCTGGACCAAGGTACCCGTGACCCAAAGTTGCTAAACTCTAGATCCAGTAGTCTGGTCCTCAGGCCGCACACAGACAGACAAACAAACAATTTTATTTATATTAGATTAGATAGATAGAAGAGAAAAAAACGTAAAGGAGAAATAAATAACTTGGGAATCATCCCACATGACTGGAGATTCTTCAGTAGAGGATAAAGTGCTTCTATTGTTGTTACGTTGAATTGAAGATGGTGGCAGAAAGGTGTGATGACAACACTTAATTCTGATAATAAAATGAACTCGTTTTCGTCAACATTTTCAAATAATGAAAATTCTTATTCCTAAACTATTTCCAAATATAGAAGATTGAAACTTACGGATAAAATAACTTTTTTTCTCTTGAAGAAAATTATTGTCATGGAGTAGCTTCATTTTTCATACGTTATAAATTCTTAAATATTAGTATAAAGGTAACCAAGTAAAACAAGACAATAGTTTTGTCATAAATTATTACTAGATTCAGTGTGGTAGTACAGTGGATAGAGTGTGAACTATGATTCGATTCCCCTGTAGGGTATGCTATCTGCAATGCAATAAGCAGTATATGCTTCTTCTTCCTAATGAGGCTGGGCGATAAGCCACTGCAACTCTATAATTGATAAGAAAATAATTATTTTACAAACTACTTGGTGAACATTTGCTAATATGTTACTAGTTCTTACAACCTTTCATTAACTTTATTTAAGAATTGCAAAATGGAATAAGAGACAAAACATGTAATGACGATAACTGTTTATTTACATAAGATACCGGTATACATACAGCAAAAGGGAATCTTTTCGTCACTACTGCTTATCTTCATATTTAGGAAGCATGCTAAACCAGGGTCAAACTTTTAATGTTGAATCAAAGTCAATACCAGCGAATCTACTCTGTGTGTCATAAAAGTTAGTTTAACAGAGTTTAATTAAATAATAAAGATTCTGTCTCACTTACAAAGAAAATCATCATATTAGCAAGATGATTTGAAATAATAGTCCAGGCATACGATAAGCCTTGGGATATATCGCTTAGAACTGCCTTAAGAGTAAATCTATTATCTTATAAACTAAGTTCCATTACTGATTACTTACATTTTTGGTCTCTCCTGGGAAGTCAGCTTCTCATCTCATTTTCATGTCACACGATAACTATTTTAATCGCACGCTAATTATAGGCACTATAATTCACTAGATGCATCACGTCTTCCTCTTCCAAGCCTAGAGCAGCGATCAGGTTGCAAGCCCACAGCAAACCTCTTTCTGTGGCTACGGAGTCGGGATCGAACTTTCGACCTCTAAGGATAGCATCAGTGATAGCCCACAGCAAACCTCTTTGCGTGGCTATATAGAACTGGATGAATCTCAGGACCTCTGAGGTAGGCAACAGTCACGGCCCACAGCAGCAAACCTCTTTGCGTGGCTTATGGAACTGGATGGAACTGGAAGTGAACTCAAGACCTCTCTCTTCCGAAAGCTCCAGGCATGGAATGAAGAATCAATTTCCGGAGCCTGTTAACCAAGAACTTGTTGGCGGACCTGCAGCACCTTGGCCTACCATCCGAGAACGACCCTTGTGACCTCAAAACCCGAATTTTAAATACTGTTTGCTGTTCTTGATTTTCAGGTCACGAGCTACTTTATGTGACTAAAGTTTACTGGGGAAGTTAATTTTTAGCTTGTGTTCCGTGTCTTAATGCAGCCACAGATAATTTTCCAACGGTTTATTGTTTCTTTTTATTTTGTTTAATGTTGGAATTAAAGTTTTTATATATTTTTTTCCATTCTCTCAGTGTATATTGTACTGATCCTAGGTGATTATTACACAAGAAAGTTCTATTGCTTTTTCACAAAACACCTTTGAACATCGATATATCGCTTAAGACGTACTTGAAAGATCACAAATAGTCCCCATCAGCATCGACGATCTTCTGCTAACGTTCTAGAAAGCCTGGATTCCATCGCTGTAGAACTTGATGGGCCGCGAAGCGAAGAAGGTATAGAGTATATTTTTCACTTCTACTAGGGATTTGAACTGCGTCCTCTACGGTGATTTTCCAATTAATGGAACAGGTGATAATTGGACGGTGCAATGTCCGGGTCAGAGATGGAGTGGGTCAGTGGGTCAAGTTTACCGAGTGGGTCAGTGGGTCGTGGGTCAACAGCATGTGACCCACTGCGATTCACCACCCACCGTGAACCACTGCGACCCACCACCCACCATGACCTACTGCGATCCACCGACTAAGTATGATCTACCGATTCACTCTGCTCACTGCATTGTAGACAGTATCTTCTGAAGACTGGTAAATTTGTCTTCGTTTTACTTTCAAGACCCTCATTTCCCTTCCTTTTCCATTTGTTTCTGTTTACTTACCTGAGGTGAGTATATCTAACCAAGTGAAAAAAAGAACTTCAGGCACTTTTGGATATTGATATTTTTAATTGTAATAATAGCAATAGGACTTAACTACTACTTGGCTTTCGAGGTCTGAGAGGTTTTGGAGGAACTAACTACTGGAAAAAATACATTTTTGAATAACTGTAATATATAAATTATTATATAAAAATGAATGTAAGTATGTGTGCCTGATAATCACGGTCAAATTGCAAAGTCAAATGAAATTACTTTTGGTATATAGTTAGGCCTTAATCCAAACTGGGATGTTATATTGCTTTCATTATAATGCATAATATCCTAAGGAGATAGTGAGGATCCGAATTTTTTGCAAAAAAAAAAAAAAAAAAAAAAAAAAGAGTATCTCGCACGCCGTTAAACTTACGGAGCTGAAATTCAGTGTATTGAAAATAAACAGAATGTGTCCTAGTATTTTTTTAAAATTTTCCTTTATGGGGGGAGGCACTTCCTATATATGGAAAATTGGTAGTGAGTTGGTTTGTCAAAATGATGGAAAACGATCGATGTTATTTAAGAAAAAAATCAGGAAATACAGTGCTTGGCTTCATATATCCATTGCTTTCTACTACAGTGCGTCCCACTAGCTTTCGAACCCGAAAAAAAGTTATAGTTTCCAACATATATACATAGGAAAATGAAATTCACAATACACGTATCTTGTTTCATGCTGAATGCATGACCGTCACAGCAGGTGCTGAAAGTGCCTTCCCTGGACATCAAGACATGTTTGTACATGGCGTTCCATATTGTGAAAAGTCCGATGTAGAGTCTCCGGTGTGATCTCATGAATCGCATTCTCAATGTTGTTTCGCAACTCTTGCAGTGATCATGGGTTGTTTCTGTAGACACAACCTTTAAGAAAACCCCATAAGAAGAAATCAAGTGGTTTCAAATGCGGGGATCTTGGCGACCACAATCCTTTGGAGATTATCCTGTCACCAAAAAAGGATCAATTTCTGCCATGGAAGTATGGCATGTTGCTCCGTTTTGTTGGAAATAACCGCGACGCAGTTCTTGATCGTCCAGCTGATTCACAAATTCACTGAAGATGTGTAAGTAAACTTGTGTGTTTACTGTATCTTCAAAGAAGATGGGTCCAATGATACGCTGTCGGGAAATTGCACACCAAACTCCCACCTTCAAGGGATGAGGTGGAATCTCATGGTACACATGCGGATTTTCGACGGCCCACATAACCGGAGAGATGGAACCAAGCTTCATCTGTGAACCAAGTATACTCTAGGATTCCTGGATTGTCATGCAACAAAGCTTGCAACCAACGACAATACATCATGCGCTTTTCCCAATCTTTAGTCTTCAACTCCTGGACGACTGTAATGCGATATGGAAACAGCTTGGCTCTTTTGGCGGCTCTTTGCATAGTTGACTTTGACATCCCTACCTCTTGTGATAATCGACGCAGGCTCTTCTTAAGGGACTGCAAAATACGTTGCCGCACATTCTGTACTGTCTCCTCGGACATCCGTGGACGCACGCCTTCATGTCCCGTAAGCAACGTTCCTGTTGTTTCGAACTTGTTCACTAAATGATGTATTGATGATTTCGATGGTCCTTTACGGCATCCAAATTCATGGCAAAATTCACGTTTAACGGTCTGATACGATCCCAATATCCAATATTTTTTTAACAATGAACACGCATTCCTGTACGGTGTACAGAACCATCCTCGCGACTCGAGTCACACTAACGCACGCACACCACGCCAAGCAGCACTTCCCCTGGCGCCACCTATCGTCTTTGTTTTGACGTGTGCGCTTCTGTTCAACCCTTTCTCGTGTTTAGCATGAAACAAGGTACGTACGTGTATTGTGAATTTCACTTTCTTATGTACATTTGTTCGGAAATTATAACGTTTTTTTTCGGGTTCGAAAGCTAGTGGGACGCACTGTATAATAATTGCTGAAGCTTATGTTTATTATATGGAGCGCTTACAGCACAGGACAATCAATCCATAAAGTTGTGAGGAAAATAGACATAAAATTTGTACTGGAAGCTTAATTACAAGGAAATTTTAAGTTTGGATTGCACGCATAATTATATGGAAAATTTTACACTTTTTTCCCCTCTACGTTGGTTTACTTACCTTGATTTGGAACTTTCAAATTTCATCCTTTTTTCCACTGAAAAGTATCGATAATTCAACAAGGAAATAATTATACTATGATAATTTAATTAAAATTCTTCGTAATTTGGCACATGGCAAACAGCAGTGTGGTAATTGAAGGGGAAGAAGGAGGGAAATTCCCATTCACCTCTGAACACTTTCCAGGAACCTCGTTCCCTTTCGCTTTCTAGAGAGGGGAGGGAGATTGGTAATGGCATCAAACCTTCATGTGTAATTACAAAAATTAAATTTATAAACAAATAAGAAATCATCAGTTTATCAGGCTTTAATTGATAATTTATTCACAAGATTCTCTATCGAAGGCGTGGTAGATGAAGTTTCTGTTCTCCATGAGTCGATATTGCCAACTGACATGGTCGATATGGAAAATATATTGTATGGTGATAGAGAGATTATACTTCTTGCTGAGTATTTCAAAACTGACCAAGAAAAATCGTTATCAGACTTAAGTCTAACAAGCAGATTGTCGATGAGGTGTTGCAGAAATCGGGTAAAAGTATTATCAATTTCCATGACAGAGTGCGAACGGGGATTTCCCCTTATGAATTTACAGATGACTGATATTAGAAATAGACTAAGTGCTCAAAGATTATCTAACTTGTTGTTCATCAATGTTAATGGCCCACCGCTAGACAAACTCAAAGTAGACGAGCTAGTTATTTCTTGGCTGAAGGATAGACATCATTCCGCCGCGGATGATTTACCACGAAAAAGTTACCAACAGGAAATAAACCCGATTTCAGATTTGTTTTAAGGTGGAAAATTACGAGTTATGGAAAATGTATACTTGTATTACTAATGGCTTACTTGTGTTATTCAACTTTGTACCTAATTTTTAGTAAGTCTCTTCTTTGCTTTAGGTAAACTACTTTGAATAAATATTCATAATAATTGTAATTATGTATATTTGTAACTTAAATTTAACATGGTGTTTTAGTGATTACACAAATTACAATTATGAGCATACTTTATGGGGATGCTCTCACATAGGGTACCCGAGCACCTTTATACACTATGAAAAACTGATTTTCCAAATCTTTTGTGAGAAAAATACTTTGAACTGAGAAACCATAACTTTTTCCATATTGTACAGGGATATTTTCCTGCGAATAGAAGTTTCTTTTGGAATGCGTTCAGAAATTAACACTTGCAAGAATACTTTCTTACTACAAGTATATTTTAGGCACACACTAATTTCCCCCCACCTCGGACTGTTTCAATTTCCTCACTGACAAACACTTTACCATATTATATCGTAAAGGTCAGATTCACCGTTATTGTAACAGTGATGCTTGAGTGAATGACTAGAAATTCAAACTCCGATTAGTGACAATTTTACAGTCTTGTATTATTACAAGTGTAAACTCTTTAGTCAGTACAGAAGAGGTCGTGGATCGTATTCAGAGTTGATGACGATGGATTTTGGTGAGTCAGAGTAAGTCATAGTGGATGAGAAAGGTTCATGGTGGGTCATCGTGGGTGGTGGGTCATGGTAGGTCACAGTGGGTCATCGTGGGTGGTGGGTCATGGTGGGTCACAGTGGGTCACGGTGGGTGGTGGGTCAGTGGGTCGTGGATCAAGTTTTTATTGACCCACGCCAACTCTGGTTCGGGTTGTATGGCGGATGCAATGGTTTCCCATTCAAGGTGTAAAATGGTGTCCCAGGTCATTCCAACCATGTGGGGCTTAGCATTTTCCTATAACAGGAGGACTCTTTGCGATTCAGAAGTGCTGACTCCAAAGTATTGAGTTTTTCTTGAACACGGCCCAACTGCAGACAATACACAGTTGCATTGATGTCTGCACCGTGGACCTTCGTAAAGGACCAACTTCTAATCACATGTCAACACACTGTCCAAAAATGGCTCCTTCGTCAGACAAGACAGCAAAGAAACACAAGTGTCTTATCGCCTTGCCTTCTGGCTCGTAGTCAAATCACGCGGGATCCATCGACCCAACTTGTAGTGCTTCCCAAGTTGATGGAGGTGCTGCCGAATAGTTTCTCCACTCACACTGAATAGTCCCAGTTCCTCACATGTCTAGCCACTGTTCGCCTCAATTGCTGCCTCAAGGTCTTCATTTTCTACATGTGTTGGTCTTCCGGCACATGGTGCGTCATCGAGTGTTTCGTCACCGTCCTTGTACCACCTCTGCACTGTCCGCGTAGTCACAACACCTTCACCAAAAGCCTGGCATATCTTCCGCCCTGCTGCAGCGGTGTTTGACCCCAGTTTGAACTCGTAGAGCATACATGCCCTTATGACTCTCTGTGGAGGTCTTCTGTTCACTCTGTCCTTACGCAAGTTCAGGGTGTAACTGAACTGCCACAACCAGATAGTATGTTGGATATACTCACACTAACAACTGGCCTTTGACTTATCTCCATTCACACTCAACTCACGGTATGAGGGTCAGTTGAACAGAGACCTTCACAAAAAGCGACAGAACTTTCTTGGTTAATTTTATAATTAGTGTAATCTGGGAGATTCGAGAACAAAATGGGAATTTCTGCTTCTCAAAATGGGATTTTGTACAGTTTCAGGTTAGCATCACTTGTCAGTCACTTTTAGACTTAATAACAGAACACACGTACATAGTTGAATTGGCACCATAATCACTGCGCATTTCATTAAACAAACCGCTACTCGATTGCACTATTATTAGATAATCTGTATTATACTTTTGTCACTTGTAATAATGCAGTAGCCTTATATGTGCGTTTCGTAGTAAAAGTAATAATATTAAAATTGGTGATTAATTTCCGAATGAGTACAAGCGTCGATACAACAAATGAGCCAGCTTGGAACCTTATGAAATCCCGTCTTGAAAGACAGAAATTTCCATTTTGCTTTTAAGTTTCCCACGCAATATACCAATCACAAAATTTCCAAACAAATATGTTGCTTACTTATTTTTTATATCTATACGAGTGAATTGTTAGATAAATTCCAATCTTCTAAATTCCTAATAAGTATTTTTCTGAATTGAAAGAGTCTATTGAAATTGTTGATGAAAACAAGGATATTTTGTTGTCAAAATTTACTGTTTTCGTCGCACTTTTATGGCAGAATTGTCTACTTAACGTAATGAAACTACGCAAACTTCATTCTCCAGTTATTCCATGCGGAACGTTTTAGAAATTGTCAGTTTTTCGTGTGGAACAGGCACGTAGCCAAGGGGTGGGTCCGGGAGGTCCGGTGCCCCCCTTTGAAGCCAGAAATGTAAAAAATTAAGGAAAATTGGAACAAAAAGAAACAAAAAAAATGAAGAGTCAGAGTTAAAAATATAAAGCTAAGCAAGCATTTGGTTACTCTTTCTTATGTCGAGCTTTGTGTGGAGGAAACTGGAGGTGGGAGGAGTCAAGTTGAAAATGGATATTATATTGTAATGGAGCATTCCGAATTCCATCTAGCTCCATGCTAATCCTAATGACTACAAATGACGATCGATAAACCGGTTCGATCAGATAGGCGGAAGATTGTATCCTTTTCAATACTTTTTGTTATATTCTTTTACTCGAGATTTCTTCATAGTTTTTTATTAGAATACTTACTAATATATCCTCATTTTATTGTCCTAACAAACCAATATCGGTATGTTGCCAGTAAAATAGTTTAGAATGATCGAGCCCCTGGTATGATAACCGCAGTATTTCGTCACGGACTCCCCTAGCTATTACGAAATCCTGGCTACGTGCCTGTGTGGTATGTTTTTTCTTAAGTTCATGATGTTTTTAAAACTAACATGAACTTACAACAATGATTTCACATTTTTCAAGCGTCATTAGCCTACTTTCTGCTCAGGGCTGCGGTGGCTCAGTGGTAGAGCATTCACATGTGGTACATAGGGTCCTTGGTTTGATCCCAGCTCACGCCAAGTAAGCTTTGTTGTGGACAAATAACGTGTGCGTAGGTTATGGGTTATCTCGAGGTTCTCCCGTTTTCTCCCACTTTCTTCACTCCATTCATTTCTCATCATCACCTTCTCCTCCAAGCAATTCCATATATTGCCGAATTTTGACGAAAATACTCTTTATCCTTATTCGAAAAATTAATGTCAAAAAATCCCACAAAATGGTATTGGCATAACTGAAATCAGCTTTCGTTGTACGTGACTATTTATGGCCATTTAGAGGTAAGACCGAACAGATATTAGTTTACATAAACATGCCAGTACCTACTTATAATGACCCAGTTTTTTCTTTGTGTGTGTGTGTGTGTGTGTGTGTGTGTGTGTTGTGATGTCAATATTTAAGGTATTTTTAGAGGAATTCGTTTCTTATGTGTGCCACATATCATTCATTTTTTAAAAAAAAAATCCTTATTATTATCTTTATTATTATTTCGTCAAGGGTTTATTTTAATGTGAGGTCCTTAAGGATAAATAGAAATTCCATTATGATGAAGGTTGCAATAGTCTAGTGATTGGCAGTTCAAGAATCTTCGTTGTTTACATAATCGTTTTCATATAATAGGTGTAGAAATTTTTGTCGACCTGTTCGAGGTATGCGATTGTTTTCACAAATACGCACTACAAGGAAGGTAAAGGTTTTTACAGTTTGGAATTCTTCTTTAAAGAGCCTCTTTTAAAGATTCTGTCTTTAAAAGCTTCTTCCATTGAAGGACATTTTTTCAGATGCACCTGTGATCAGGAAGACCGACCTCCTTCTTCTCGATTCTTTTGCAGAAGTCTTGGAATTCCATTCTCTGAACCTCAAGAAGGTTATTTTTTTTCCTTGACCCTGTCCTTGCAATTGTTGGTCAAACAAGAGGATCTGGAATCTAGTTACGCTGTTCAACGCTCATCATCAAAGAAAAGCCTAAACAGGAAATAGCTTTCTTTTATATGTTTTTCCTTCATCCTTCGTAGATCTTTTCTTCCGACGTGAGAGAGCGACGATAAAGCAAACATTGTTCAGAAATCTACCGCACTACATCACGTCAGGACAAAGAAATGAAAATTGAATATTACATTTTTTTTTTTTTTCAAGAGTTCGGCACGAGCTTCTTTCACATTTCTTCCTAAATCAGCAAGCATCTCATCGTGATCTTGGTAAGGATTTTATTTATTGGTTTCCTAAGAATGCTATGCTAAGCAGGGTTGTCAGATATCACACTTTTCCAGGAAAGTCTTTTTCCTTCTTTCTTTCATTTTAAGAGCGCCTAGTCACTGCAAAATTAAAATACCGCTAATTTTACAGTAACCATGTGATATCTTCAAATAGATAAAAGATAATCAAAATGTGAAACAAGAGCACCTTAGATAATATTATTTTACATGAGGTATCGTTATCATGAGTCACCTAGTATTTCTCTGTTTGCAGGCTTTTATAAACGTAAAAATAAATGCCGATTTTTAAATGGCTGGAAATCGAATAGATAAGTGAGTCGTGATAACGGTATCTCATGAAAAATAATGTGTCTAGCGAGCTCTTGTTCCACATTTCGATTATCTTTTATCTATTTGAAGATATCCTATATTTACTGTAAAATTAGCGGTATTTTAATTTCGCCGTGATGAGGCCTCTTAAAACTTTATTTCCACGATTTGCATTCAACCTTAACAACATCGTAACGTGTTCCAATACGACCTTCACCTATATTTTTTCTTTCGGGTTGAATATTTTAAAAGTTTGCACTTTACTTTTTTTTACTATTGTTGTTCTCTTTTTGAATGTTGTTGGTTCCTTAGTTGATTTAGATTGTTTTAACATCCCATCCTTTCAGAATAGTCACCCGTGACCTAAGAAGCTTCTTGCGGTAGTTAACTTTTTATTATTATTTATAGTATTCTTTAATTATTAACTGGTTTCAATAAGCTCAATGACGTACATTGTGTGTAAAATATGCAAAGTATTCACATCAGTATTAAAAATATCTATTAGATTAGGTTTATGCATTATTCCAGAATATTTCCAAATTAATAATGGAATTAATTTTTGGGATCCTTATCTACAGTACATAGAGTGTTCTAGATAAAATAATAATAATAATAATAATAATAATAATAATAATAATAATAATAATAATAATAATAATAAATCTAATAACCTTATATATTATGGTATCCGTACTTTCCTCATCATCTTTATGTATCCTTACTTTGATAGCATTTTGTATGTTGTATTTTAAATAGTTGTCTAATGTTAAACTATTTTAGTTCCACTGTCTTAAGTATTATAAGCTCTGATAATGAAGTAACCAATCCGACATGTGTTAGGACTTTTTTTTTTTTTTTCTAAGAATTGAAGGTTACTTGTCATTTTAGAAATCACTGGTAGACTACTTCTCTGTTCACAAGCCTGGTAGAGAGAACTATAAAACAAATGATAGAAACTGCTAGGGGTGGTCTCTCATGACTTTCATTATTAGTAGAGCAACCCAAAAGCATAAAAAGCATAACAACAATTTACACATATGGTTGGTAAGGCTGCCATACGTCCCGTAAATTTAGTCGGGACAGGCAAATGTCCCCTTTTTAGTCCTGACCCCTTACTGCTTTCAACATCAGCTTATCGAGAAGTAAAAATAAAAAATCCTGACATTTTTTGTCAACCTTGTTATTACTGAATGAACAATAAACTGTTACATAAACAGCTTGGTGCAAGTTTTCGTACAACTCTTTCTCCGATTTCATTGCTAGTAAGCTAATAGGCTTGCTACACAGAGTTGCAGTTGTCCATTGGCAGTCAAGAGGATCTGCAATCTTTGATCAAGTGCACGAGCTAAGCTGTTATTAATAATACAAATGAAATGTTCCAATTTTGTGTCAACAAGAATGTCTAAACGAAAGTGCACTTTTCTTTCTTTCTTTTTTTTTTTTTTTTTTTTTTCAATTTGAAAAAGAAATACCCTTTTCTGTAAGCAACGAAGCTGAACTATGAAGTTAACTGCAAAATTTGCAATGCTACTTTTTTATTCCACGTGGTGGAAACTCGGACATTCTTTAACTTCAGAAAACAAACAATGCAAACATAAGATGACTTCAAGTGCTTCTACATCTACAAGCACATGGAAGATAAGTGATTATAACCAGAGCTACTGTCCATTGGATTGCACATCAAAGGTCATAAAAAAAAATTGCGATGTTAAGTTGAACTGTGCCAGAACAAAAGCACATTATTGTGTCTACTTAGGACATTGTAGGTGCATGATTTTCTTTCGTCTGCTACATTCTTAAATAATATAGCATATTCAGACGAAAAAAAAAATCTCATGTGTAAATGCAAAAGATTCATAGGAGTTCTCCAAAAGCATAAAGTTTCCTGAGAACGAATTGTTCGCTATTTCCTTGTATCCATTTCAAATAATGCAGTGAGAATGTTTTCAAAAATATGTATTGTGCTGGAAAGTTAGGGAGGGGGGAGATTGAACGTGTCCCGTATTCTCATGAAAAAAAAAAAAAAAAAATTGGTAGCTTAATGGTTGGTACCTTGAACATGGTTGTGATTGTCTGAGGTCCGGAAGAAACTAATTTTAAAAGCATAATAAAGCATAATTTTAGAAAATAATGCATAAAGCATAATTTAAAATATATAGCACAATTCTTGGAATATTCTGTTTAACTGCAAGTTTAACTTACTGTATTAATATTTTTTAAAACCAATATTTACATTACAAAAAATTGAGGACATAACAATGCAACAATGAAAAGCTTATTTTTATTTCTGTAAACTTTTCGGTGTAATCCTTTGATGTGCAGAAAAGAAAAAAGGAAAAGAAGAAGAAAACTTTCCTCTAACAATGAATAGTACAGAATAACTCCATACTATATTGTTATCTGTATCTCTTGAACTTGAGCACTTTCTGTACTTTTTGGTGACATCTTTTACTTTCCCTTTCTATATGTATGCATCTCTAAGGCGCACACAAGTGATAAAAAAAAAAACTGACTCGACTAAAGCATATCTCTTTACAGTGCATTAAGTAGAACGTTCATTAAATATGAAAGAAATTAGTTGCATAAAATATTAATAAATCAAGATATTTAGAATATTTAATGTATAGTAAATATTATACGTTATACAGGATTAATGTAAAACAATGATTGAAATTAACAATAAAGCATAATAAAGCATAACTTGAAAAAATAAAGCATAATTAAACCAAAAATAAAGCATAATGTGGGTTGCTCTAATTATTGGTAGTCAGGGTGTTAATAGTTCATAGTCAACACATTCCACAACAATGTCATTTACGGGTTTGCCACAGGTGGGGCGGAGAGATTGTTCGCCGATATAAGTTTTACTTTTTTTATTAGTATACAATTTATTAAAAAGTATGTGTTTCTTAAACTCAGGAGAGATTTCCCCTTTGCTCTCTCCAAATGACGCTTCTGGTTTGCCACCTCTGAGCTAGGACACCTAGAAAAGCACAGTGAGATTGGCATCTGCAGATTGAAACTTGCACTTCTGTAAGTGAGTTATCAGAGATATTAAATGAGATATTGTGTTTAAAGAAAAATAAAAAAAACAAAACACATTCCGATTTTTCCTTCGAGACATCTGGCAACCCTTCATGGAGATATATTTCTATTGTGAATGTTGTGAATCCGAACGTAGACAGGAAACGACACCTCCTCACACTGATGCACTTTGTTAGTTGGTCATTCTTTATGCACTCCGAAAATTCCTTCGCACTTCATATTCCGAGAAACATGATCCTATATTAAAAAAGAAAAAAAATAGAGCAACCAAAATATTTACAACAGACAAACGAACCTATTTAGCAGTTGAAACATTGAACGACAGCATATGAGGGAAATAAAATAATCTAAGAAAAAATGAAAGTTTGCAGAGGAAGTAACTTGAAACTTTGAGCGACAACGTATGAGGGAAATACAATAATCAAAGTAAGAAAAAAATGAAAGTTTGCAGGGGAAATAAGCATGAAACTTTGAATGACAATGTATGAGAAAAATAAAATAAAGTAAGATAAAAAGTGAAAGTTTGAAGGAGAAATAATGTGAGACTTTGAACAATAATGTATGGGGGAAATAAAATAATCAAAATAAGAAAAAAAAATGAAAGTTTGCATGGGGAAAAACATGGAACTTTGAGCGACAACGTATATAAAATTGATTTTTTGCTTCATTTTTGTGTTTTGCTTTCTTACGCAAAATCGAGTCTACACCGAACTTCAGATGGGGATTGAAGCGGGTAGTTGGCAATGCACTGACCATCATGGCAATAGCGTCATTTGGGGAGGGCAAGGGGGAGAAATCCCTCCCTTGCGAGTTTAAGATGTGTATACACATTTAAATCAACAGCTTAATAATATATTAATGAAAAACACGAAACTGTATATATATAGGAGAGTCTTCCCGACGCCGCACTCCCAAGCAAAACCTCAAATGATGCTACTGCATCATGGAAGAGCAATACTCACAGTACAGTCTGGTCTCCCCCTCCTTCCCCAGCAGAAACAGAAAAGAAATGCAGAGAAAATATAAGGATATGATCTTGTTAAGCTAAAATATTTTTACCCAAATATAGTTGCATAAGCAGTGAGCACTGTAGCTATCAACTAGCCATCATACCTCAAATATCTTTAACCAGTAATAATAATACATTGTTTGGTTAATGCATAATGTGAACAGGTGTAAACTCTTAGAAGAGATTTCGTAAATTAAAACTGCCACAAAGATCAAAGAACAAGTTTGAAACCTGTCTCTACATATTTAAGATTCTAAAATTAAATACTTACATATAATTAATGGTCTTTTAAGTCCTTCAAAGTCTTAAAAGACGCAGATGGAAGGATTGCGGTATTGTTGTTTCAGTTGAATCACGAAGATAGGACAGAATGCTTGTTCAGCTGTTTCTGCCGCAAAGGATCATTTGCAAACTATAAATATCTTATCACCCTAGAGCAGGTCTTTTCCCTTTAATACACAACACGGCATTTGGACCACTGCAATAATCAAAATATTATTAGAATGAATTAGGCAAACGTAGGGTAAGAAACAAGGACACACTCGACCCACTGGGTTTACTGAAATTCTTAGCAACGGAGGCTTGATCAATTTTAATACTTAACAGATACTGTTTCTACCTTCAATACTACGATATATTCCTTTAAAAAAAATCAGTACATATAAAGTACCACAATTAAAGTATGAACATATGAAAAAGTGTGGTAGCATACTTAATATTTTGATATATATATATATATATATATATATATATATATATATATATATATATATATATATATATATATATATATATATATATATATATATATATATATAGGATACAGCGGGGTAATTCGAATAGGCGGGGAATTTGAATAATGTTAAGTACTTTGCTAGCTGGGGTGGAAATACGACTCGCTATGTTAGTGAACCTGCCGTGGATTTCTAGGTGGTGGTTTGCAGAAGTCGCTCTCAGAAATACAAACGATTCCTGTAGTTCTGAAGACCTACACGATTTTTTGCTTGTTGCAAGGTTAAGTACGAATATGTCTATTTTTAGGTAGTTATAATTTTCAACGTTGTTTCTTTAAGCTTTCCTTATTATTAACTGGATAAAATGAAACCGCTCTGGATTATAATCGTATCAGTAACATGTGGTGCGTTGATATACTGTACGCTGGCGCCAACTATTGAGTAGTTTTCATACCTCGTTCGGAATTGAATATTCGTCGACTGCGGGGCAATTTGGATAATTCAGAACGGGGCAATTTGAATACCACTGCGATTTGAACTATAGGCTTACTATTATTTATTTGTTTATGCCTCTGTTCTGAACAAGCATTCGTAATGATTTCTCATTTCAGATGGTCAGAAATTATAAGAAAGATAAACGATTAGAATGGAGCAAACAGTGTATGAAACAACCAGTTAAATCAGTTGTTAATGGTGACCTGTCGATACTAGGAGCATCAGAGTTATTTAATGTCCCTTTTACAAGCTTATACAGACGAGTTAAATATCAAGAGAGGGTACTAATTGATGTTCCTGCTGTAGGCAATACGTTTAAAATATCGTTCGATGATATTGGGAGGCCAAGTGTGTTTTCCAATGATCTAAAGAAAGAAAAAAAAAAAACTAACGGATAGGGTAAAGTATCTAGAATCCAGGTTGTTTGAAGTAACTCTGAAGGAAGTGCGTGTAGCGGCATATTTATATGTATCTAAATGTGAACTTGACATTCCTCAACACTGGATTAAAACTAAAATGACAGGGAAGGATTAGTGTAAAACGTTTTGTAAGTGAAATAATCTTAGTTTGAGAAAACCTGAAGGTTTGTCAAAAGCGAGAGCTCCTGATGTTAACAAGGAAACTGTGGACTCTTATTTTGACTTACTGGGGAAAGTAATGAACGAGTATGATCTCTATAACCACCCTAGCCCTATTTACAATATGGACGAAAGTGGACTTCCTCTCAATAGCATGTACCGGTATATATCTCTTTAGACCACAAGCTATTGAAGAGTATCGATTCGCCCCTTCGGAAGCGTATGGCTTGTTACGAGAAGAAGATCTTAACGCACCTTCTTCCGGTCATGGCTCTCAAAACGTTGCCTCAACGAAGCCTAACAACTCCAAGGAAAGACGTAAGCATCTGGTGCAACAAAATCCTAGAACACTACAAGAAAAAAGAGTGCTAATACAGAGCCTGCCAAGGAAAAACAAATGAACGCTCGAAAGAAACTGATGTCCTCTACCTCTTGCAGTGACGGAGACGTAGACCTAAGTCTAAAGATGGCTGCAGGAAATAAAGATTAAACATGGAATTGAGGATTTTTCCTTCTTAATTACTATTCAAAACGTTTTGCTAGAGAGGGAGACTGGATTCGTTGCCAGCGTTGTAAGATATGGTTCCACGAGGTCTGTGTCGGCGCAGAAGGTCTAAAATAGTTCATTTGTGATCGTTGTTGTTAAATACGAATGATGAAAGATGAATTAACCTATTACGTCTCTTTGCCTTAGTGTTCCTAACAATTTTTTTTTAGCATACATTCAAAAAGATGGCTACTGGCGACGCATATTTACAATTTATGTACTTCTTTTCATTTAAAATTAGCATATTTCAACTATCGTAGAGTTTCCAATCTAACTATTAAATATGTTATACATTATTTTTATGTATCCTTATTTAAGACTTGCTTATTTTGTTGGTTATTCATATTACCCCACTTGTTATTCAAATTGCCCCTCGCATTTACGTTTTTCGGAACTTTGGCGGGGAAATTGAATACCTAAATTTCGCAATGATGTATTCCAGATACTATCTTAGGAAAAAATTGTTAAGTAACAGTAAGGTTCAAAGTTTTTGTTCACAATTTTGTATCTGAATACAATTACAGTTTCTGAGGTATACGAGAAAATGTCTGAAATTATTCAAATTACTCCGCTCTACCCTATATCTTTTAGGTCCTGAATTATCTTTACCCAACAATAAGAAACTATCTCAAATAGTAACCAATATATAAGATTGTGGAACAGTGGCGTGCACTGAATTTTGTCAAGGGACTCAGTTTCATTTCCTTGTAGGTCAAGTGTCAGTTTTGTGTATATATACCTATCTTAGTATGGTAAATGTTTATTTTTCCATAATATCTTACTCAAGGGGGTTTAATCCTTTTTGAAGAAATAAAGAATCGTTAGATTTTCACTTCATGAAACTTTTTTAGACAATATTTATTACCAATAAATTTTACGGCTAAACAACGATGTAGGAATAAATAGAGAATGTTTCTATGAATCGGAAAATATTAATCACTTTTAATAAATTTAAATTTTAAATAACAGAATGGGATATTTGTACTCTACGAACTCGATGTATGTTCCCTGCACTTTACACACACAGAGAGAGTTGAATTGAGTTGATTTTGAGTTTAACGTCCCTTTCAGCATCGAGGCTATATGAGACGTTACCTACTGATTAACGTGGGATCCGAACCACATGAACTCCCGCCGGGTATCGAAGCCAGGTCTCCCATGCCAAAGGTGAGTATGCTAACCACTTAGCAACGAAGGAACTCGCAGAGAGAGAGAGAGAAACACTATGTAAATTATTACTTCCAAACTTGAAATACAGTAGAGCGTCGATTACCTGAAGTAATTGGGGGACATGGGTGTTCGAAAAACTGGTTTGTTCGGATAATCGAACTGTACATGTTTATTTGCCATGCGCGGAGCGGCACGCCTCAACTCTAAGCTGGCGCAGCTGTTGCTGTGAACAGCTTTGATACTGCCGCTACTTCTACAGCCAGTGCCAAACCGACAGAAGTGTTCTGATTGTTGAAACACAGCGACTGGCGGCTTGGCCGGTTAGCAGCGCCTTATGAAGGCCCCATTAGAAGCAATGTTCCGTCAGCGGTGGCTCAGTGCGGCGACTACTGTGGGAAACTTGGTTTGGGACTGAGGGGGATGATGGACGGTAGGGTGGGAGAGTAATAGGTGCGAGCGAGTACACAGTTCGGTTAAGCGGTCGTTCGGTTGACAGACGTTCGGATAATCGACGCTCTACTGTATTAGAAAATTTTCCGGTTCCCGAAGCTAATTGGAAAATTTTGCTGACTAACTTTCCTCTACAGGAATTCAACTTTTCCGTTTCAAAATTTTCATCAATGATGTGCAGTTAAATATAGTGGAAAATTTTCCACCTAATATCACTATACATAATATCCAAAATTGTCCAGCTTACGGAAAGTTTTTTTTCTACTTGTTTCTACATCGCAATGAAAATTTTCCGATCTATGAAAATTCCTTTCAATTGTTTCCAAAGAGCAATAAAATTTTCCGATTTAGTTTTTGCTTCAAAATGATGAAAATTTTCCGACACATAAAGTTTTTCAATTTTTCCATACAGGACAGACAATTTTTCGATTCATGAAAAATTGTTTCACTTGTTCTACATAGTACTGAAAATTGTCTAACCATGAAAATTTTCATATTCTTTAAACGATCTTTCACTTTTTTAACATTTCTAGACATGAATTTAATCAATTTTATGATCACTGAGAAATTGTTGCTTGATTGCTGATATTTTTTTTAGAACGGAAAATTTTCCGGAACAATATAGCGGAAAATTTTCCGAAATGAAAAATTTTCCGTGGAAAATTTTCCACCTCACATCACTACCTGTAACAAAGGAAATAACAATGATAAAATGATCATATACGGGATGAGAGGTTCACAATATATGACCTTTCTAATGATTACAATGGTATGTTCCATTTTTTATTTTTTCTTGGTGATTTCATGAAATTTCCAGCCCTCCCCTTGTATAAAAAATAGTCTAAACATTATAGCAGATAGTCATAAAAGCGAGACCTACAGTTCAAACTGAGGTATAAATCATTGTACTTGCATCGAGTTCTCATACCGGAAATATAACCGAGCACCTGGTGAAAAAGAAAGTTATAATAAGTGATTTGATTATTATGGTGGCAAATGAAATAAGAAGCTTCATATTCACTGCTTTTTGGGGTGAGTGTGAATCTTTATTTTACTTGCATATTAGCAGTTATTACTTATCGAAATTAGTACTTCTATGATTGTTATATATATATACCACTGAAAATATGTGTAGGTAAAAGAATTGAGAATCAATTTAAATACGTATGAGTCAATGAGGATTATTCTTGTAAACTAAGTGACGCACGCCATCTGAATTATTTCTTTTTATTATTATTGTCTTGTATTGTTATGCATTGGGTAACATTTATATTTGAAAGTTACATATTTTACCCATTATTTCATTTAGGCCTATCGTCTTGTCATTCACATTTATTATATATGGAAGTAAACAAAATAATGTATCCCAATTCAAGTTTCGTTAGAAGTAATCAAATCACCGACATTATTCATCATCATAGGTATTCTGCCTTTATTGGCAGGTCACTTGCCGCAGCTGAGAAGCTTCCATGCTCCACGGTCCTCCGCTAACCTTTTCGTCTTCGCGTATGATCTTTCTGTTTTAATAACATCCATTAATTGTAGTCTCCTTCGCCCCCTCCCTCTCTTTCCCGCCACCATACCCTCTAGGACGTCCCTCATGATACAATCTCTTCTTAGGCAATGTCCCAACCAGTTTCTCTTCCTCTTCCTAATAATATCTAAAAGTGTTCTTTTCTCACCCACGATTTCTAACACTCTCTCATTCGTTTTCCGCTCGACCCAACTAATTCTTTCCATTCTTCTCCACACCCACATTTCGAAGGCTTCCAGTCGATTTTCGTCACCTTTACGTAATGTCCACGTTTTCGCCCCATACAGTACAACACTCCACACGAAGCATTTTATGAGTCTTTTTCTCAACTCTTTATTCAAGGTCCCACTAAACAGACTTTTCTTCCTCCTAAAAGCTTCTTTCGCCATTCCTATCCTTGCTTTTATTTCGAGTTCGCATTTCATGTCATTACTAAGAATACTA
Organism: Thermobia domestica; assembly: GCF_964235325.1. Lineage (NCBI taxonomy): Eukaryota > Metazoa > Arthropoda > Insecta > Zygentoma > Lepismatidae > Thermobia > Thermobia domestica. The sequence continues at coordinate 67,467,054 of NC_137454.1, forward strand.
CCCAGGTATCGAAAACTATTCACTTGTTCTATTTTCTCCCCTCCTACTTTTATATTTGGCACAGACCCCTTCGTTCCAATCACCATGGCTTTTGTCTTTCTAACATTTATTTTCATCCCATATTCTTCGAAGCCCTTTCTCATTTTTTCTAACATTTTATTGATTTTCTTTTCAGATTCTGCAAGAAGCGCCATATCGTCTGCAAATCTTATGCATCTAATCATTCTACCTCCTACCGAAATGCCACCATCATCACGTAGGCTATTTTTCACTATCTCTTCTAGATAGACATTAAATAGTGTTGGCGAGAGGCAGCATCCTTGTCGAACTCCCTTCCAATTGCACTCTGTTCCGTCAGTTCTTCCCCTATTATAACACTTACTTGTTGGTTCATGTATAAGTTTCTTATGAGTCTTCTATCTTTCCATTCCAACCCTATCTTTGTTAGAACACCCAACAACAATTCCCAATTCACGCGGTCAAAAGCCTTTTCTAGATCAATAAATACAACATACACCTCTTTCCCTTTTTCTATAAATCTTTTACCGATTGCCCTTAATAATCCAATAGCATCTCTTGTGCCCTTGCCTCTTCTGAAGACCGACATTATTAACCTACGTAAATAAATTTTAATAATGAACTCACTGTTATATGCAGAATGTCCTGAAATTTCTTAGGTATATGTAAAAGGAATGGATCAAAAGATTACGCTATTGGCCAGTAATTAGTTTTTGGATCATGGGTCACAAAATTTTTGAACGGGCCCCTAATCGACTTTTGGTATTTTTTACGGAATAGGCACACCATATTGAATTAAGTGATAGTTTGAGTTTGGCTTCACTATATATAGTTTTTCAGATATAAGGTATACAAGAAAAATTTTGATTAAATAAAATAAATTGGATTTTTTTTTTTTTTTTTTTTTGATCAGGAGCCACAATATTTGTGAACGACCCTTAAATGAACTTTTCGTATATATATGTTTTTCGGAATAAGCACATTATACTGAGTTAAGTGATAGTTTGGATTTGCTACACTATATGTAGTTCTCCAGATATAAAACCTACAAAAAATTGCCTGAAATATATTAGATTTTTTGATCAAAAAATGTCTTTAAATGTTCAAAATCTGAAACACGTTTAGACCTACTTACAATATTCAATAATGAAGAAAAAATACTTGACTAAGACGAAATAAACAATTTTTCGGGAGTGAAAGATAACTCAAATATAAAGAAGAAGTCGAGGAAATTTTATTATATTTCTTTCCTTATATTATTATAGTTTCTTCAGTACGCTTTGTCTAATATTTTGAGACAGCGTACGTGTTTGTAGGCTGGGAGACCCAGGTTCGATTTCCGACTGGAGCTTATGTGGGTTGGATCTCACATTAAACTGTAGCCTCACGCGTTGCTGAAGGGACGCTAACCTCAAATCTAATTAATAAACTACTCCACTGATTTGAGTTTTAGTGAAAAACTTACAGACTTTCACGAACATGCGAGGAAGTATCAAAAAGTTCGTGCAATCACCTAGAATTTGTAAAAAAAAAAAAAAAAACTACGAATTCCTTTGGACATGCGTTTTGTAGTTAGGTTCTTGTATGTTTACCATGCAAATTCTGGGTTAATTGGAACAACTGTTTCTTTCTTTCTTTCTTTTTTCTTTCAGGTAAATCAATGAAGGTGCAATGATTGATAATCTTGAGGCGCGGAACATCATTAAGTTTCTCCATTTTCACGAGAAATCATCAAAGCAGATCCACGAAGAGATGAAAGAATTCTATGGGAATGAAAGCCCATCCTATGAGATAGTATCGAAGTGGAAACAACAAATCCAAACTGGACACATGACCACCGCGGACGCCTCTAGATCTGGAAGACCATCTTTCACTTATTATGCCGCCTTGACGGAGGAAGTTGAGATCATAATGGAAGACAGGAGGATAATCATTGAAAGTGTTAAGAGTGCAATAGATATGAGTTATGGGTCTGCCTGGAATATCATTCATAACCAAATGCTGCTTCAGAAAGTGTCAGCACGGTGGGTCAGCACTGCTCACACCATTCCAGAAAAGAAATTGCGAGGACGCTTCAAGAGAAATGTTGCATTGCTGTAAGGTGGATGAAGAGGACATTTTGGCAGACTAGTGACAATGGTTGAAAGAAACTAAGGAAATGAGCAAATAATGAAAACTTCCCTAATTCCACATCCTTAAAAAGGCACGATTGCAGAAGTATGCAACAAATGCGACGCTTCCTGTTTTCTAGGACTGTGAAGGGGTCATCATGACAAATTACCTACCACAGAAGCAAATTATTACTAGTACCCTATTCTTACCATTTCCTGACTAAGTTAAGAGAGGAACTGAAACAGAAACGTGTAAGATTAGTCACAAAGGTGTGATGCTGTGCTGTTGGCAGATAATGCACCAGCTCATTCCACTCATGTAAACATGATGAAAGCAGCTGAATTAGGGTATGGCATTTGCTCCACCCCCATACTCACCAGACTGAGCATCAAGTGACTTCGTTCTCTTCTCAGAAATAAAGCGTCTGTTCAGGGGACGCCATTCTAACAGTAGAGATGATGTCATTTCTGAAGTTGAAGTGTAGTTTCAAAGTCAAAGTGCAGACTTTTACACAACGGGCTTACGGGAAATGAAGAAACCGCTGGCAAAAATGTGTGTAAGTACGATGATTACCTAGAGAAGGACTAATATCATCATTGTGTCAGAGTTGTCCAGAGTAGATTTCTTGTAGGTGATTGCACAAACGTTTCAATACCCCTCGTAAAAAAAAAAAAAAAAAAAAAAAAAAAAAAAAAAAAAAACTGGCCCAAATAGTGTTTGTAAAATGCCATTGAATAAATTAATAAGTCATTCCGACCATTTGTTAGAGAGCAGAAATCTGGCCACAGTTTCTGATGTTAAAATTGTCGGCCACTCAAATTTCTGCACCATTACGAAAGAGCTTTAAAACAGTTATTATTGCATATAGAAAGATATTTTGTTATACTATCTGCCTTACTTTCTAATTGTTTGATGGGGCACGGTGGCTTAGTGGTAGAATGCTTAAATCTGATTCGTAGGGTCCCTGGTTTGATTCCCGGTCAAGTAAGTTTGTGGTGGACAACATCGTGGCCGTCGGTCTTCTCAGGGTACTATCGTTTTCTCCCACATTGTCATTCTACCAATTCTTTCATATCATTCACTTACCTTAATTATCGTCTATCTTAGCCTAAACAGCATAGGGTCTAATTGTGGGACATTAAACTGAAATATTCCACTTTATTACATTTCCACACTGGAAGTCCACACCAGTGGTTTAGCAGTGGAAGCTGACCAGGCTCAAGTCCTCACTTAGTGCAGTATATTGAAAATAGACATTGTTTACATGCAGTATGTTCCATTTTTGATTTCGAAATTACGACGTTTTTTAAAAAATAATTTGTCACAAAAAGCAAATATTGTAGAGTCATGTTAAAATAAAAAACATACAGAGAGCCCGACAAGTCCATAACCATTTCTGACAAAACGCTAATATTTCCCTATTTATTGCAGGTAACCCCCAGCAATGCTGCAACGTGTGTTCAGGTGCACTGGGGAGAGATGGCAACTCTGCCTAGGTATGAAGAGCAACCATATCGGACTGCTGTGATTTCTTTGACTTTTACGGCGCCTTCTTTGATATTATAATTCACGTGCTCCTTCACAGAAATGGTTAGGGACTTGTTAGGCATCCTGTATGTGCTTCCTATAGGGTAAAAGACTTTCTGGTTAACCCCCCCCCCCCGAAATATTGGGGTTAAACTCCCTAAAGTCTCGCGTGATCCTCTTTACTATCTTTGCAAAAGTTGGCTTTTGCTTGGGTATGACGAGATATATGGGGACACAATAGCCTAGTGGTTAGAGCGTTGGACTTATGTCCGCAAGGTCCCGGGTTCGATTCCCGGTTGATGCTTCTCCAATTTTCGGCTTCCACCCAGCACGTGAGGTAAACTGGGGAGTCACGTGAATAAAAGACGTGACGGCCACTAGATCTAGAAAGCTTCCGGTACGCTGGTTAGCGATAGGGCGAAGCGGCGCGCTGACCACGCCCACGCATTCATCGCTAGGTTTGACGTAGTTCCATCAGTCGCTAACAGATGGCGTGGAGCGGCTCAGGCCTACAAATCAGGCCGTTACGCCAAGTCATTCATAAATGTAAGTTTTGCGTGATCCTCTTCACGTAATCTTCCACTGTCTTCCACAGAGTTTATTCTGTAGCTCCCTCGTCTCTAAGCGGTTAGTGTACCCGTCTTTGGCTTGGGAGACTCGGCGGGAGATGATGTGGTTCGGACCCCCGTTAAGCTATAGGTCCACGTCTCATCTAGCCTCGTTGCTAAAAGGGACGCTAAATCAATCAGTCAATCAGATTTTTTTTTGTCTTTAGTTATTCACTAAAATTGGAAGTGTGTTACTGAGTTTAGCGAAGAGACAAACTTCAGATGACTAATATTATTAACTGAACAAAGGTTATACCTACGATATAGTACATTATTATTGGACAATAATAAATCAGTGGCGCACATGAAATTTCATCGATCTCCCAAGTTCAGATCGTTTCATAACTTTTGTTTATACACACACACACACACACACACACACATATATATATATATATATATATATATATATATATATATATATATATATATATATATATATTCCTATCTTGCTGAAGGGAAATTAAAGCCCAGAATGCCACCCATTGCGTAGACCACTGTTGTGAATAATACAAATAAGATAAATCCATAAGTAAAAATTTATGCATGTTGTATACTTCTGTTTAGTGAACCGGTCTTAAAGGATAAAGCAAATATTGAAGTATAAATTTCTACTTACTTAAAAGTACGAAGAATAAAAAAAAATCGCACTCAAGAGTAAAAAGAAAATAACTTTTTGTTGGAAAACTCTATTTTTGCATGACTGAAAACAAAGGTAGAGAGTGCTTTAATATGTAATCACTTGATAAGCTCTCTTCATGTGTTAGTATTTAATCATGCATAAATAGATTTTTTAAATAATTTTCTTGAATGTATAATCATTTATTACTTTTAACAAGATTTGTATTATTTTGTTTGTTAATTATTTTTAAAAAAGATAAATATGTTTTTAAAAATATTTTTAATTTTTCAAATATGTTGGGATAAATAATGGAAAAGTTTCGTTCGAACTTTATGAATTTTAACCCCTATACACTAGATGAACATGCTGTACACAAGAGTAACGCTGGTTGCATACGAAAAGGCTTATATCGATCTTTAAAGTCAAACAAGAGATCTAATTCTAAAAATATGTATATAAATACCTAGATATGTAGACATACATAAAAGTAACAATGGAATATTATGTCACGTTATGACTTACGTCACCGTGCCAAAACGCCATCATTGTATGACTCGGAAAATGAGTTAAATTTAAGGTTACAACGGTTGAACCATTGTAAGTTTTAAAAAAAAGCTGAACTAAGGTTGCAAAATTTGAGGACATGGTTGAACCATTGTAAGTTAAAGAAGTTTAATTAAGGTTGGAAAATTTTAGAACATGGTTGGAGCATTGTAAGTTTAAGAATTTAAATTAAGGTTGGAAAATTTTAGAACATGGTTGAACCATCGTAAGTTTAAGAACTTAAATTAAGTTGGAAAATCTAAGGATACTGTTAAAACCATTGTAAGTTTAAGAAGTTAAATTAAGGTTACAAGATTTTAGGGCACTGTTAAACCATTGTAAGTTAAAGAAGTTAAATTAAGGTTGCAAGATCATAGAATACGGTTTAACCATTGTAAGTTAAAGAACTTGAATTAAGATTGAAAATTTATAGGATATGGTTGAACCATTGTAAGTTAAAGAAGTTAAATTAAGGTTGGAAAATTTTAGGACATGGTTGGAGCATTGTAAATTTAAGAAATTAAATAAAGGTTGGAAAATTTTAGAACATGGTTAAACCATTGTAAGTTTAAGAACTTAAATTAAGTTGGAAAATCTAAGGATACTGTTAAAACCATTGTAAGTTTAAGAAGTTAAATTAACGTTACAAGATTTTAGAGCACTGTTAAACCATTGGAAGTTAAAGAAGTTAAATTAAGGTTGCAATATCAAAGGATACAGTTGAACCAATGTAAGTTAAAGAACTTGAATTAAGGTTGGAAATTTATAGGATATGGTTGAACCATTGTAAGTTAAAGAAGTTAAATTAAGGTTGGAAAATTTTAGGACATGGTTGGAGAATTGTAAGTTTAAGAAGTTAAATTAAGGTTGGAAAATTTTAGAACATGGTTAAACCATTGTAAGTTTAAGAACTTAAATTAAATTGGAAAATCTAAGGATACTGTTAAACCATTGTAAGTTTAAGAAGTTAAATTAAGGTTACAAGATTTTAGGGCACTGTTAAACCATTGGAAGTTAAAGAAATTAAATTAAGGTTGCAAAATCACACGACATGGTTGAACAATTGTAAATGTAAGATTTTAATTTAAGGTTGGAAAATTTTAGGACATGGTTGAACCATTGTAAGTTTAAGAAGATAAATTAAGGTTGGAAAATTTTAGGACATGGTTGAACCATTGTAAGTTAAAGAAGTTAAATTAAGATTGCAAGAATTTAGGACACTGTTAAACCATTGTAAGTTTAGAAAATTATATTAAGGTTGCAAAATCATACGACATGGTTGAACCATTGTAAGTTTAAGAAGTTAAATTAAGGTTGCAAAATTTGAGGCCACGGATGAACCATTATAAGTTAACGAAGTTAAATTAAGGTTGCAAGATTTGAGAAAAGGGTTGAACCACGTTAAGTTAAAGAAAAACATGTAAGAAATCCGAGAAAACAACCTTGCTTTTTTGATTTACTCTAATACTGTGAAACTCAATCAAGTGTAATGTCTTTTTTTTAAAAAAAAAAAAAGAAGAAGAAGAAGAAGAAAAGTATTCCGATTACATTTTTGAAAAGTTAATTTGATCTTTTAAGTTCTGATCTGCACATATCACACCCAAGAACATTTATACAGTGCATAACGATACGTCTTCCTAAAAACAAATCATTTGATGAGAGCCAAGAGGAAATGGGATTGGTCGATATTCATTTTTTAAATTAAAACTTTTATATCACTAAGCTATGGCACAAGAAAGAAGCGGAAATGCATTGTAAGTCTAGAAATTGTTAACTCTCGTTTCGATCAATGCGAGAGCAATGTTAAATAATAAAAGAATAGAAGGTCCATAGAGGCAACCACGTGAAAAAAAAACTTTCTTCTTTTTATTTGCTTTTCCTCCTACGAATGCACTGCCACCTACACACACGACAGCTACAGACAAAGGGAATGACAGCTATTGTGATGAAATACGGCTTATCCTTTAACCTCAGGCCCTGTCATAAGAAATTCTCACCTACCACAATCATTTTTTCCATAGTTCTTCTTTTCTTTAAATGCCTGTTTAGATTCACTAATCCTCTCTCCCGTTCTCCACAAGGTTATGCATATACAAGACATTAGTAATGATGATAGTAAAGTGTAGCTTTATGCTGCACGAATGTAGAAGTAAGATTTTTTTTTATTCTCTCGCATTTTCATTGTAAAGTTCATTAGTGTGCCGGTAGTTGTCGCTAGTGTGCTGGATGACGTGTTTAAAAGAAAGAAAAAATGTCTTCTTCAGTTATTTCTACTTTGGCAGCTGATCCGTGAATCTTATCCAAAAGCACGGTCTCCGTGGCGCCTCTTCTTCTTCTTTTAAAAATATAAATAAGAAAGAAAATAAAGCAATAGATGAACAGAATAATGTAAGAAAATACAAGTGGTTAACATTCAGAAATATCTTGTCTTTTTTCCCATAGAATAAAATAGAACGAGATAGATCTTTGTGACAAAAAAAAGCTTCTTTGAATAGATTTTCCTTGCTTTTTTCTTTAAACTGCGTTTTAAAAAAAGGTGACACTATAATAGAGCTGTTTTATTGTCATTCAGAAAGCAGGTACACACACACATACACAAAGTGATGATGAAGAATAAATTAGCCTTGGCCTGGGAACTTCCAATGGGTGATTCAAAAGTTTGACCTTATCGTTAAAGAAACACATTCTGAATGGGTCAGCACAGGAAGACCCACATATGGATATCACAGTGAGGATGACGAAATATTTTCTTGTCTAAAGAATATGACATAACTATGCTCACAACGTAGTGTAGTTGCCACCAAATGATTGTTACTCCCTCCCCTCCCCTCCCCTCCACATGTTCTCTATCCAATAATTTCATCATTTTGGATTATTTTTGCTGTAACTTAAAAGGAAGCAAAGCCCCAGGAACTTACTGAAAATATACTCGAACTAGCCCATTTATTTCGAAGTTACTGACAAGATAATACGTATACATTTTTGTCGATAAGTATACAAGACAATTCAAAATTACTAAATGTTTGGAGTTTACGGCACTCGATTGTACTTTTTAGTCTAAAAGTGAGCCATGAAAAATACAAGAGAATAATGGTGATAAGAATAGGCGGAGCTATGGGGGCACATAGGGGAGCATTGCCCCTCCTCCAACTTTTGACAAAAAATAAAAATGCCACCTATAAGATCTTTCAATTCTCATTTGTATTTACTGTGCTCCCCCCAGCAGACAAAACAAAAACAAAGATACAAGCGAGATACAAGATACAAATAACAACATAACATGTTACATTCAGTAATATTAAGATTAAACAAAACACTCAGTAAATGTAAATGTAAAAAAAAAATAAAAAATAAAAAAAAAACTATACTCATACCGGTAGCCCAATTTCATACTGTAGTAAACCTTTCATGTGTGCCAATGCTTTGTCTCTGATTTCTAATAATAATGTTTGGAGTGATAATTTAAATGAATTATACGGTTTGTCAGTGATTGACTTTGGCAGGGAGTTCCAGATTCTTACTGCCGAAATTGAAAATGCCTTCTCTGTTATTTTGAAAGAATGCCGGGCCATATTCAGTTTATTACTTCCTCGGGTATTGTAACGGTGAATTTCTGATCTACATGTTAATTTATGATGCAAGGAAGGTGGTGTTTTATGTGAATTTATTTTGTATAGTAAACAACAGTACCGGAGATATCGTCTTCGGGACATGGTTAGGATATTGTTTTTATTAAGTACCGGCAGAATATGCTGAAACTTTCTGTAATTGAGAGAAAAGCGTATGGAGTAGTTCTGTATTTTCCATATTGCCCTAGTATTTTAAGTGGAGAGAGAGCTACCATATATTGAATCGCAGTGATCGAACAGATGCAAACTGAGAGTGTTAACAAGATATAGTCTTGTTTCTTCCGACAAATAGTCTTTTAATTTATAAAGCTGTCGTAAGATGCGCTTAGCTTTAGTAGCATATATATACATGGAAAATGTCTTGCTCGTTCCCTCCAATTTTATTCTCGTAAGTTCTGGAGTTCCTCAAGGCAGTGTTCTGGGTCCACTTCTATTCCTATTATACAGGGACGATCTGCTTTCTTTGTTCACAAACAGCTCTACCAATATTCTTCTATTCGCTGATGAGTGCAAACTCTACAGATAAGTTCAATCCGAGTACGATGCGCTTGCTCTTCAACATTATGCTTCAATTCTTATCTCAACTGGTGTAACTCTTGGAAACAGCTTAAACATCGAAAAATGTGCTTCTCTTACGATTTCTCTAAAAAAGGAACCTATAAAACACATTTACAAAATTGATCATAAGAACATAAATCCTGTCTCCTCTTTCAGAGATCTTGGTGTTATCATTGACAGTAAGCTTACTTTTGCGGATCATATAAGCACAATATCTTGTACTGCTATGAGAAAACTGGGACTCCTTTATCGCTTCACTGACATAAAAAATCTAATTCCTTAAGCTTGTTCTATAAGTCATATGTTGCTCCCACTATTGAGTACTGTTCTCCTATCTAGTCTATGGCCTGCCCTACTCATTAAAAAAAAAATATATAAAATCCGTAATTAATTTCTTTTTAGCCACTGTATCCTACCGAGTACCTCACCTCCGAACACTTCCAAAAAATGACGTTTTAAAGTCCCTCAATATCAAATCTCCCCTAATGAGAAACAAAATTTCTGACTTAATATTTTTGCAAAAAATTGTAAATAGCCACATATCATGTGAACAGTTGTTAAGTCAGATCAATTTTCGCGTACCCGCTAGAACAACACGGTCTAGTGATCTCTTTTACACTCGAGTGGCGAGAGTTAATATTGTCCAAAGGTCCCTTCTAAACCGAATTGTCAGTACCTATAATCAGTTACCAGAAACTGTAGACGTTTTTTTCAAGTGAGTATACTTTCAGATCATCTATAAATAAGCTATTTTTGTAATGTCGCTGTTGTGTTGTACCATCTTGACCTCAATTTGTTATTGAATTGTTATGTTATCAAATTGTTAAAAATGTTTTAGTGTAAAATGGCCCGGTGCTGTATCTGAAACCTGTTTTAAATAAATAAATAAAGACGGATTTGCGCCGCTGATTAAGGCGCCAGTTGAACTGGGTGATCTGTTTTTAAGTCAGAAATGTGGTTGACGTGAATCCTGGTTGACGAATGTTGAGATGAAATACAATAAGCGAAACCTTTACATAGTAGTGAAAGCAGCGTGTGCTAAACCTGTTTATTAACGAAATTCATTGAATCTTTTCTGTTGTCTTTTTTCGAGTTTTTTTTTCTACTACAAGTACTTCGCACGACACAGAATTATCAAAATATATGTATAAGGCAAGGTCCGTCGACCCTAGGGTCGACGGACCTTGTGTATAAGGTATAAATTTCTCTTGCAATATTAGCCAATCTTTTGAACAGTAGAAGGATAAGAACAGTTTTGTTTATATCCATTTAAAGATAAACCGAAACAAATAATACAGTTCTACTGATCCTAATGGTTCAAGGACTTTGCTTTATTATTGTTATTATTATTATTATTATTATTATTATTATTATTATTATTATTATTATTATTATTATTATTATTATAAACTATTTTTCACATCTACAATATGTATCCGTACATTAAAAAAAATAATAAAATAACATACAGCATACAGTGGCAGTTTATCATAGATGAAACTGGTGCTTCAGTCAGTTTAGAAATGTCTTCTTTATTGTAAACATTGCAATTATATGGTAAGAAAGAAAAGCAAACATGCTTTTTGGACGAAATTCAACACGACATGTAATGTGTCACATGAAGGTAAACAAGAATTTGCCAAAGAAAACGGGGAAAATGTCCCAAAATACTCATTCAAATGATAAAATAATTAAAAAGAAGGAAAAGCGTCGAAAAAAAAGAATGAAAGATAGGTTTTGTTTATTTTACAGGTTCAATAACATCTTTCTACTAGGTAATACTTTAAAAACAGGAATCACGTTCTGGTGTTTCCATGTGGAAACAACTTTTGCCAAATAGATAATATACGTATTTCAATCAAGGGCTAAATAAATAAATATATAAATAAATAAATAAAAATCTTTATTTATTTATTCCCAAAACCGTGGTTCTTAGATTTATTATTATTTTTTACAATTATATGTAGTTAGTTGTAAGAAGTTTGAAGTTGGTCTTCATTCAAAGGAACCTTAAGTATGAGCTGACGGCATTGAACATTTTTATTTCTTTGAACATTCGATATATAACGAAATAATACATAAAATCACAACAATATTGAGAATAATATGTGATGTTCATTGAACAACACAATCCGAACCGTAGAGATTCATCTTAGAATGGAGAGCTATTTCGTTAGTCACCTACTTCACAATTTTACCTGCATAAACACCTTGCTCAGGACTACCAACTGCTGCCAGTGCCGAAAAGAAGTTACGTGTAAGTTGGGTTGTATCCGTCCAGGTGTTCTCACAACTTCAAATTACCTGGACCCCAAGTAAGAACCTATAGGGGAGCCAGCAAGAGAAGGTCTCTGACGTTGCCACTACAATTTAATTAAATTGCCACACTTCTTTGGCAATTTAATGATGTAAGACAGAGTGACCGTGGTTAGTAAAACTAGTACTCAAGTTGTGGGTGAATTGTCCCTCCATATTTAGTAAGAAACGTCAGAGACCATCTTGTTAGCCCTACTATCTTCCTGTTTACCTCAACCATAGGTTGGTGAGCATCATGAAAATTTTAAAACTTTTCTCTCACTTGAGAGAGCAGTTTTATACTTTGATAAGGCCTCTTCTTCGTAACTGCATCTAAATATACTATCCTTGGTCTTCCTCTTCCTGGTTTTCCTTCTGCTTTTTCCACTATCAGCACGGTGATCCAATCGGAGTGTCGAATAAGATGACTAAGCATGCTGTTTCTTCCTTTTCCTATTATCTTCATGATCTGTCGTCCTTCATTAGCTTCCTTTAGTACGTCTTCATTCATTTCCTAGCAATTCTGTATTGTTGATATTATGAAGACCCGAGTGAAAAGTCTGTTAAACTAGCAACGTTCTTTTCTCATTTAAGATTGGGCATATTAATGCGATTGGAAAAATTTCACAATTTTAAAATGAAAACCACCTATTTCCAACAATTTCCCCCTCTTTCTTTCTTTTTTTTTTTTTCATTTTATCTTTACTTATAACGGAGTTCGCCTATGGCCCCGGACTTTTGATACACCCTGTACGCCCTAGTGTTCTTGTCTTTTCAGGGAAAAATCAAATGAAGAACGAAATTTTCAATTGATTCTTGTTCCTATATACGGTATAAATACAAAATTGCATATTTTCCTGAATAGAGATTCTGAACATGGTGTTTTTTAAGAAGTAAAATATCCCTAAGCTATCATTTTTTTTTTTTTAAATGTACGAGTGCGTTTAAACCTAAAGGTGTTTGTAACGAGTTAGGAATTCGACATAAGGTATACTTGTAATTGTTTATCGACTGTTCAAGGAAACGAACAGAAATAGCCCATTTTAGTCTGCTACTGACTCATCATAACTAACTTGACAACACAATAAAGAAAATATGAAATGTTTTAGTCGATACATATGCAAAATAAATAATGTCTTGTGACTATATAACATGTTTGTGATTATATAACGTCAAGTGACAGGATAATAGGAAAGGATTGACGTATAAGAGTTATATCCAGCAAGTATAAAATAAATATAAATTGTTTAAAATATTTGAGGGGAGGTAGTAATAAGAAGATTGCAATCTGTATATACTTCAATTGAGAACCAAAATGTCTTTCTTTTTTTATTGTTATTGAGAAGATTTTTATAGGTAATGGGTGTAACGATTTCGTTTATACTTCATAACTGCACATTAACAATATTGCAATACATTATCATGTTCTCTCCGCTACTCTAGTAGCTAGCGCGTGCGCCTTTGCTATACATGATCCCTGAATCGGTTCCCAGTTACTCGGATCGCTTAGAAAATTGAACACACACATAAAAGACATATCAATTCGCGTGTGTCGAACTTAATGTTGGTACTTTGATCTTCCAATACAGACAAGAAATAGTTTCTTTCAATTGGAAATCAACTTTTTTAAAAAACGAAATTTGTAATATTCGATAAAGAGTTAGAATGCATGCAAGAAAGTAAGAAGCTTTTCTTACCAATACTTCCCCTTCCCCCCCCTCAAAAATGGCTCCTATTATCGAAAAATAGCACACGCATTCATTCTTTGCACGGTAAAAATAAGTTTTACTAAAGTTGAAATGTGGAATCCTCAGCTGAATATTTGCTCAATAAATAATAGACAATTTAAATATTATAGAAATTGCCTCCTTTTCTCATTTAGGAGCAGAAATTTCGAAAACACTTGAACACATCTTTTTAATTGAGAATTTGTACGAAGAAGTATCAAAAAGTCCGAGCAGTCACCTGAACAAAGCACACACTCAATCACACACACACACGAAGAAAAACTATGCGTATCTTTGAAATCACAATAGCATTAATCCTTCTCTACGTAGTCATCACACTTCGTGACACATTTTTGCCAGTTGTCCTTCACCTTAAGAAACCGTTTTTATGTAAGACTGTACTTTGGACTTGGAACCAGGTTTCCCCTTCAGAAATAACGTCAATTTTTGCTGTCGAAAAGGCGTTCTCTGAGTGACCACTTTATTTCTGAAAAAGAAAGAAATCATTTTTTACTATCCAAGTAAATGTAGAGGGTGAGTAATATTCTTATCCTAACTGCGTTGCCTTCGTTATGGACTCATTGAGTGCCAACAGCAGCACTCTTTTACTGAAACTTCCTTGGCTCTTGGCGTTCAGTTACTCTCGTGACCAAGCTAGATGAGAATAATATTGACTAGAGACAGATGGTAGATAATCTGTCATGATGATCTTTTCACGATCCCAGAGCATGAGCAGCATTAGTGATGAGCAAATGCAAGACCAAAACCAAGACCCGGGTGGGCTTGGTCTAGCACATCCAGTCTTGGTCTTGCACATCCAGTCTTGGTCTTGCACATCCAGTCTTGGTCTTGCATACCCAGTCTTGGTCTTGCACACCCAGTCTTGGTCTTGCACATCCAGTCTTGGTCTTGCACACCCAGTCTTGGTCTTGCACACCCAGTCTTGGTCTTGCACATCCAGTCTTGGTCTTGGTCTTACTTGCAAGAGTCTTGAAAGTCTTGCTTTTAAGAAATCTTATGCTTTTCACAGGTAAATTTTACTCTGGATATAAGGGATAATGAATTCTACAATGCGCCAATATTAACGGAAATACAATATTTGTTTCTAAATGTAACACAGTTTACCTTCGTGTAAGTATGATGACAGTGTGCAACATAGGCGACGACTTTTATTTTTTTAATGGTTGCACACGCTTCACTACTCATAAGATGAATCACATCTTTTCGGAATCTTTTTATATTTTTTTTAACATATCCAATACTTCACTGGTTTCCAAACTGGGGAGGCTACCCCTGAGACGCATGGAAGAAAATCACAATGACGGCACAAATTACTGAAATACCATACCTAACTAACTCTATGGCCCATGGAACCCGAAGGTTCAATGCCGCGTTCACAAAAGCTCTCCATTGACTTCTATCCTTAGCCAACTGGATCTAGTTTCTACTTTGTATTCCTATTTCTGTGAGATCCATCTTAATATTGTCCTCTCATCTGCGTCTAGTCTTCCTAATTGTCGTTTTCCGATTGGACTTCCAGTTAAGAATTTTGAAAACGTTCCTACCATCTTCCATCCTGGCTACATGACCCGCCCATCTGAGCCTCCTAGATTTGATGACCCTTACAATGTTACCGTAGCTATAAATTATGTACGTAGTTCTTCGTTATGAAGTTTTCGCCATTCCCCATTCCCGTTCCTTTTGAGTTCGAATATTGTCTCAGGTTCTTGTTCTCAAATACTTTTAGTCTATGTTATTCCCTTAGAATAAGCGACCATGTTTCGCAACGGTACACAACAACATGCATTATTACCGTTTTATATATTTTAAGCTGCAAATTCCTCGACAGAATTCGAGACAAGAGATTTTGAACTGAATAATAACACGAAATCCCTGCTTTTAGTCGTTATTTAATTTCTTCGTGAATATGGTTTTCGTCTGTTAATATTGATCCTAGATATTTGAAAGTATCCACTTTAATAAAAGTATTATTTGATATTTTAATGCATTCATAATTTGCCGTATTACGATCCCCATCAACTTCCATGTATTTGGTTGAGTTGAGGTGATTTGGAGTTTAACGTCCCTTTCAGCATATATTTGGTTTTCTCTGCATCTACTTCTAACCTCATGTCCTTGCAAGCGTTTAATAAGATTTCTGCTTTTCTTTCTATTGTTCTCCTATCATCCACTATTAAATTTATATCATCAGTATACGCCATAAACTGGTGAATACCATCAACTCTAGGCCTTGGTTGCTATCTTTGATTTTCCTTATAGTGTATTCCAGGAATAAGTTGAATAATAATGGCGACAACGCATCTCCTAGTTTCAGACCATTCTCGACGTGAAAGCTCGTGGACAAAAATTTTCCTACACGGACTTTACTTTGGGATTTGTTTAAACATACCTTAATTAACGTAAGTACCTTTTTCGATATTCCAAATTCTGTAAGAATGTCGAACAATGTTTCTCTCCCAACCAAGTCCTTTCTAAAATCAATAAATAGTTGCTTTTTAGGCCTTTCTAAAATCAATAAATAGTTGCTGTACCGGGGGGGAGGGGGGTATTGTATTCCCACTTATTTTCGAGTATTTTTCGAATGGTAGGAAATACCATGAATTGCAAAATTATTTTTACACTCTAAAGACGTCAGATTTTTTTTTCTTTTCAATCACGATTAGCTCTCTTTGTATTGAACAAACTTCCAATTAAATATTGACATTTTGATTTACTGATTCCAATATGTACCCTATGAGGCAGAAACATGGACATTACGAAAAAGTTATGAAAAAAAATGGAGGCTTTCGAAACATGAGCATGGAAAAAAAGTAGAGAATTAGCTGGGTTGACCGGAAAACGAATGAGAAGAAAAAGTAAAATAAAATCTTTAAGTTTACATCCTACGCTTATGCCGCCTAGGATAAAGGAGACGATGATGATAAGAAATGAACGAAATGGTGGAATGAAGAAAGTAGAAGAAAACGGGAGAACCCTGAGAAAACCTACGCGCATGGTTCACTTGGCACGAGCTGGGATCGAACCATGGACCCCATGCACCCGAAGTGAACGCTCTACTTTGTACCACTGAGCCACCGCGGCCCCTACGATTGAGAAAGTATTAGAAACAGTGGCAACAGGGCAGAAAAGAAGAATTTTAGATGTAATTAAGAGGAGAAAGAGGAATTGGTTGAGATATTGGCTGAGGAGAAACTCTATTATAAAAGAAGTGCTAGAGAGTATGGTAGAAGGAAAGAAAGGGAGAGGGCGAAGGAGACTATAGTTGAAAGAAGGTATTAAAACAGAAATTTCTTCGTCAAAATGAAGAGACTAGCTGAGATCACCGTGGATCGAAGCTTCTCAGTTGCAGCAAGTGACCTGCCAATAATAGCAGAATAGCTGTGATGATGATGATGATGATGATGATGATGATATGTTTAGTAATATTGGCCAAAAAACACTGAGAAAGAAACGTATCCAGCGTACGTAAAAACGTAGGTTACGTGTGTAAATCCTGTGGTTTTTGAACTTAAAGTACAGCAAACGTATTACTGAAAATGTATATTTTATATGTACACTCATGTCCAAAATGATTGTCGCATATCTATAACAATCTTGTGCGAATATAATTGAATAATTATATCGCAGGCTACTTTTAATAATGTTGCTATGTGTATATTCGGGAAATATATATTTGTGGTAAATTTCGTAGAAAAAATTATAAATACGAAAATTAGAATGAGTATAGCAAAATGTTGCTATATAGTTATCTTGTTGTTATTTACAGCTCTTTTGATATAAATCTTATCATATATAAAATATATTGATGAGGAGTCAGATTTAGATAAAATTATATTTCAAAAATCTGTTAAAATTGGTTAAAATAAAGACAAAAAGATGTAACAGAATTAAAGACAAGGAATTACAAAATTTAAAATTAAGTAAAAGAAAGACATTAATAAGATAATTCAAAATCATGTTGAGATTGTAATGTTGTCCAAGTTATTGTTTTTGTTTTATGTAAGCTGTAAACACAGACATGTAGATTTGTAATGTTATGATGACGAAGGACAACAAATAAGCAAGTTGCAGAGTAAGAACTATTGTAAGAGTTATTGTAAAATTTATTTGTTAACATCAACACAATTTTGGGATGTGACAAAACTGTCAGATTATGGAGATAGACAAATTGCTAATATGAAATGCATTGTCAAAAATTTTATAAATTAATAATGGCAAAGGTTCTCATTTAAAAATTTGATGTTTTAAACACATAAATATACTGTAAGTGAAATTCCACAATTGGAATAGTGGAATGCAACAAAATTCATTTGATGGAAGTCATGGAAATAAGTGTATCCAACATGTGCTGCCATCTTCCAGAATTGCAGACGAACTAACTACTGTAACTCTTGTAGCGCCACCTGCTGCGTGATAATAAAAACAACTGAGCCGACAGATACCTGCATTGATTTGAGAATGTTGCTAACTGCCAACAAGTAGCTGCATAAAGTCAAATTATTATTATTATTATTATTATTATTATTATTATTATTATTATTATTATTATTATTATTATTATTATTATTATTATTGATATCATAACGTAATGACTATTGAAAAAGTTACAATTGTTACTCTTGAATGGCCATATCTCGATTTTTTTAAAGTTTAGGGACATGAAGTTTATTAT
Organism: Thermobia domestica; assembly: GCF_964235325.1. Taxonomy (NCBI): domain Eukaryota; kingdom Metazoa; phylum Arthropoda; class Insecta; order Zygentoma; family Lepismatidae; genus Thermobia; species Thermobia domestica. Next base: position 67,485,386 of record NC_137454.1, read on the forward strand.
TTAGGCTATTAATTTAAAATAACCAAAGATGTATTTCAGCGTTTTTTTAAATGTTTCCCTTATAAGGAAAGAAAACAGTCGGGAAGAAATAAGAGTGGAAGCTGTAATTGTTATAATAAGATGCCCAAACTCGAAATCAATTAACATTAGAGATATATATTAGAGACATGAAACTTGTAGAGGGCCGATGCCCTTCTACATCATCTGCATATCGAAATGCAGATGAGGGGCACATTTGCATATGTATATGTAAATATGATATTTTGTGGAATAATTATTTGCTTAATATTAGTATATTCTGTGCATATTAATTGAATTATTTGTGATGAAGTGTGAAACACCTAGCATAGTACGTAAATATTAATACAATATTGTATTATATTGGATTTATTTCATTGTGTTTTATTCCATTTATAGGACTTATATAATGTATTAATGTGTTGCATATAATTACTTCGTTGTTGCATTATGCATAACTAACAGGGGATGATGGAAGATAATGAATAAAAAGCAGAGATGAAGATTAATTAAATAAAAATGAGAAGATTCTATAAGAATCATATAGATTTTCAGAACGCTGGAAGAGAGCTAGAGCTGAGAAAAGTTTTTTTTTTTCTTTCCCGACTGACTGTCGCCTTTACTACAGGATGGGAGGTCTATCTCAACTCACCACGGAAAGAAATACCCAGAATAGAAACTAAATAAGCATCGTATACACAGGAAGAGCCTATAGACTTCCTTTGGTGAATTTACACTGGGTTTGATACAGTGTGTTGAAACACGGAGTTCGCATTGTTTAAAATGCCATAAACTTTTTCGCTTCTACATGCGAAATTTTAGGTTTCAAAAGGTGTGATTTCCAATGCACCTAGCGTCAGCGTCTCTTCCTCCCCCCCTGTTCACCAAAAACCAGTAACCTGGCTAGCGAGCCTCTTGCTTGGTTCCCACCATGCAACACCAATTTGAAAATGTATACTTTAATTTGACTTATTTTCTGTGTTTATTATTAATATTTACGTACTAAGCTAGACACGTTCTTGGAAAGACCGTATAAAATTCTGTTATTTTTAACAACGTGTTTCCCTTATCGAACAAGACACTTAGAACTTGTATTTGTGAAAATAAATAATTAACAAAGATGTTTCCTTCAATCTCTCTCCAAGCAAGCATGGCTGCATTAGTTAGCAGACGGTTTGAACGACGGCCACAGAAATTGGGTGTACTGCTGCTTCTGAGAGAGATGACAGTCAATAAATTGCATAAATATGTATTCTTTGTATGTTTAACTTTATTTTAATGTATAACATCATATGTTTCTATGTTTATTTGTATGTAACTAGCAAAGGAAAACAAAAGTAGGCGGAAATCTGTCATAGTTTCTGCTGTAAGCAAAAGCTTCCGTGTTGTCCGCTATCAGGAGTAGGGGCAGCACGTATCAGCCAAGAAAGGTGTAGCTGGCTACGAATGGTGGCTGAAGAAGGGCATTGACACAGGAGACCACCCGCAATATTCGCCGCCAGGCATGAACCTTTTGTCAAAGGGTGCTGGAAGAAGCGAGTTTCTTCGTTTCCTGTGTTTTGCCAGAAAGATATACTCGTTTTCCTCGGAGAACGGGGTAGTTGAAGCTAGACTCGTGAAGTAACAAGAGATAGTTTGCGGTGTTGTAGGAAGTCACCGGACTTCCCGTACAGAGTTCGATACCCAGGACACGGTGAGAACAATTGTTTCGGTTCCCCGGGATTTGTCCTGTGAACAACTGTATCGCGAGTGTGTTAAACTAAATTTTCTTCAAGAGCATGAGATAGTCCAGTGACAAACAGTGTATGACTTACACATATTTGTAGTTATACGTCAGTGGTACTCTTTCTATTCAGTGACAATGGAAGTTTAAACTTTGAAATCATTTTTTTTTTATATTCATCCATTCTCTGAGTGGTTAGAACACTCAGTAGAGATCAGAGAATTTGAAGCTTATTCGTAACTCCCAGTGTTAATATGGGACACTCGCATTTTGCCAACTATGGGAGAAATATATATATCCTAACATATCTCAATTAGAGATATAATACCGAGGCCAGTAACGCTATTAAACTGTGCCTGTCCTTGGACATTTTTAGCACAAGGCTGCAAGTACTTAAGTTGCTTGCTTTTCAAATTGGAGCTACTAAACCTTCTTTCATAGAATGCTTGAATTTCAGCGTACCATATCTTCTACAGAACAATTTCGTGTAGTGGAATGAGCATCTAGGAGGACACTGTGTTAAATCAATTTCAGAACTTGTGTACGTCAAGTGAAGTTTGAACAGTGCATCACCATATAAAATCTTGTTTATGTTTATCTTCTATCTGTGTTGTTAGCCCACAATATAGTGAAATATGTTTCTTCGACAGTGAAATACATCTCTCCTTTAAACTGTTAGAGACAAGAAACTAAAAATTATGAGGAGATAAATAATTCTGTAAATATTTCTATAAAAGTTTTTTTTTTTTTTATTTTAAAGGTCAGACAGAACTTTTAGGTTTCAGTTCAGCCTACATTAATTCTCATTCATTTTATTTTTTTTTAGTGTGATAAAATATCAAGTGTATCAAATATATAAGTAATGTGTTTATGTGATAGTGCACTACCAAGGTGATAAGTATTTAGTGTATAAAGTGTGATATCATCTCATCTACCATGTGTGAGATGCCTGTTTCCTATGTGGGAATAAAATCTGTCAGCTCATACCAGAACAACTGTTTATTCAATTGCTGTAGGGTGAGTACCTGCACTAATGATATCTTTGTTTCAGGAGTGTGATTCAAGGAGACATTTTCCCCTTGTTTGTGTATGTTGACCATCTCTCTGTATGGGGCTCAGAGAGAATTCTGCCCAAAGGAACATAATAACAGCCATGAAATAGTGAGATCAAATACAGGCTGCTACCTGTAAAAATTTAAAGTATAGATTTTTTTTTTTACCTATTTGAAACTTAAACTGACTCACTATTATAGCATCCTTGAGCATGGTTGTTATGCAGAGTGCCCTGAGATCTGCTGTTCTACAGAAATACATATTTTTGCTCTACCGACCTTATAAGAGAGTGGTGGCCCTTACAGGAGAGAACCTGATCTCCAAGAGGGAATAAGTAACTTCCTACATTTTTTTTTATTTGCATTTTATGTAAATATTTCAGTTAATTAAATATTCCTAGCCACTCTCCTTTCAACATTTTTTTTTATTTATTGTGTTGGTTTTGTTAGGTAAACAGTAGCTACGGCTCTGGCCACCTAGCACCTCACAATAAGAAGTGGCTACCCAGCTGCAGGGCACGATACTACACGCCTTTGCGCCACAATAAATTTGTGGCGCCATCAGCGTTAAGGGCAAGAGAGTATAATCCTATATACTCAAGTGGTCAACATACGGCTTGTGTAAAATTTCGGTATATGTTTTGTTTTTCTCTCCCCGAAAATTTCCAGGAACGTAGGTGTCTTGTGTTTTGAAATTTATTTATGTTTGAATATTTTTGTCTGAACATTACTAGAGAATTCAGTTGGTTTGAACTTTGGGGGGAAGAAAGTTTTGTAATTCCGTTTTACTCGTAAATGGTGGTAACGCGAGCGCAGGCTCGAAGAGTTAGAAATATGGATAACGAGTTCGTATTTGAAGAGTTCGCTCAGAGAGCTGGGGAGCTCTCTGAAGAAAATAGTGTAAATGACGCGCAGAGCGCTAGCGAGCGTCCCGTCAGCGTTGTGGGAGACGCTGATGCGGTGGATACCGTTCCGCCAGTTCCCAGTAGGGATCCGGAAGTACCATTGCGGGAGGAAAGGGAGGTAACCACGGATATTACAGAACGATGTGTTTGCCCAGCCGGTAACATAAGTAGTGCTATGGTAAACATGAGTAATTTAAATATTGCGGCCATGTTTAGTGAGCTTTTGGAAGGTCAGCGGAAATTAGAAAAAAGGTTAGAAGCAAAATTAGATGAGAATAGTAAAAGTATACGGGAAGATTTGAACTCCAAATTAGAGGAAAGTACAAGAAGACAAGAAGAAAATAACCGAAGTTTGAAGGAGGATTTAAATTTGAAGTTAGTAGAAAGTTCAAAGGGTCTGGAAAAGCTAGAAAAGAAGATCGAGGAAAGTAATTGCACGTTAGAGACAAGTTATCTGAGACTAGAACAGGCGGTTGAGTCCAGTAATGCTCGTCTTGAACTCCAGATGGAGGTTGTGAGTTCAAGACTGGAGCAAAGTGAGCGTCAGCTGACGGAGCGTCTGGAACTCACAACTGCAGAGCTTAGGGGGGAAATACATCAGGCCAGAGAAGAACTGTCTACGCGTGTAACCGAAACTTCTAGCAGGATTGACGAAGTTCAAGAGAATGCTTCTAGCTTAGCCAGACAGTTAGATGAGAATTACACCGAACTTGCTGAGAGTGTTAGACAGGTCTCGTCTCGTGTCGAACAGACCACTCTTACGCTAAATAATCAGGTCAGGCGAGTGGAAGTGAATTTCGCTTCCCAACTAGCAAGGATCCGGGGGGAACTAGTGCAGGACACGCCACTCGATGAGATCAGGTCGGAATGTAACGGCAGCATCCAACAGATGCAAGAGACCGTTCATGACGTGTGTGCACAGCTCGAGAAGAAAATGGAGGAGTGGAAGAGCTCCATTCAGAAGGAGACCAGTGAGGTTATAGAGGGGAGACTCGCTAACATCTCTGTCTCCAGTGCACCGGAAAGACCACCATCTCCGAACAATGTCTCGAGTCGCGATCTGCCTGGTTCTCAACCTGGGAACCTCGCTACTTCCCGCGAGACAGAACCTGTCCCGTCGACGTCTCGCTCATGCAATCATGAGACGAGACAACACCTCGCAACAGCCTTTGGACTCATACACAGGGACGTTACTCTACCTGTGTATGCAGGGAATGAATCGGAAACCGAAACATACAACTTCCTTCAAGATCTCGACCGGTACTTTGAGGTCACTGGAGTACCGGACGAGATGAGGCTCAGCTTCATACCGAGAGCGATTCGGAATACTTGCTACCAATGGTTTCAAGTTAACCGGAACAAGATTCAGACCTATGAAGATTTTGTGCATAATTTTAAACAGTGCTACCTTAGTGAAGAGCGGCTGGCAAACCTAAGGGCAACAATTCTGACCTCCCACTTCGACAACCGTATACACAAATCCCCCGCAGAATATCTGCTAGATCTGTTACATAAAAACAGTATACTAGAACCAAGAATGTCTGACGCAACATTATTGAAGGTACTTCCGCGTCAGTTCCCGAACTGGCTGTTTAGGGCGATAGTCTCTTCTCGCCCGAAAACAATAGCAGAGCTTTTAAATCTTGTTCAGGAACTGCAGTCGTCGATGACGAATCGCGACCAGTTCTTCCAGGGTAACCAGAGGAAAGGGGTCAACTAGCTCCAAGTGAGCATGGAAAACGAGGACAATAACCCCTCTGGCCACAGTGGGAAGCACGCTGCTCGTAAACATAATAGAGCGAGAGAAAACCAGCGTCCTTACCAGAGAAAGAGACATCAAAACACGAATAATAACAACCACCAGCGATCCCCACCTCGCCAGCCGAGCAGTGGAAGTGGGTCGTCTGGCTGGTCACGTGGGGGGAACTCCCACTCCTCTCACAACAACAACAACATTCGTGGAGCCCGTGGTAGGAGGGGAGGAACGCGCCACACGGAAAGACCACAGGGAAATTCCTTCCGTCATGCGGACGAGGAAATCCAACTGCTGGAACACTATGACCGGGCGCCTCCTTCTACCAGTCAGAATCAAAACATGAACAGGAGTAACCAATCCTCTTCGTCTGCTCCCAGAGAATGAGGATTGTCCGCATGTACTTGGGACAACGTTAGGATGACAATGGAGAACACGAGTACATCTGAGTTGACAAATAAAAATTCCAAGTATGTGCGTAATTTAGAAGAAAATGTAGAAAATAGGCATTTATACGAAGAATCATGTGAAACCGCAGTGAAAGAGATTTTTGAAAATGTAGTAGAAAAGGAAGAAGAAAAATGTAATATTTGTTCAGATATAATAGCAAAGAAGCATTTCAGTGAAGGCCTGTTCAAAAATAAGTTAACCTTGTTAAGTAGGACAGGAGAACACATTGATTTAGATAGGGCTGTATATGAAGAGGCCAATGGCATTTTTAAGAATTTATTCGATTCAAGTAATGAAGAACTACCCAGTAATAACGTAATCTCACTACCAGAGATTAATGTACTTTTGTTTGGAAAGGAAGTTAATTCTTTATTAGATACAGGAGCAACTTGCTCAGCTATATCGAAAGAAATTTGGGACTCCGTCTCAAATAGCCACCCCACACCCGCATTTTTGAGTGCTAAGAATATACGGGTTACGTCTGCTTTCGGAAGTAAATCAGCGACGATCATAGGCCAGACGCTGTTAGTCATTCAGATACATGGGAAGGAATTTCATACATTAGGCATCATTATTTCAGGTCTGAACAGATCTTTGATTTTAGGTTCCAACTTCTTTACAGAATCTCGTGCCGTGTTAGATTATGATACTGGCCTTCTACATCTCAAACATCCTCATGATGTAGAAGTCAAATTTAGATCTGTAGATTGCGAGACTGAGGATTTAGTAGTTCGATGTTTAGAATTGAATGGTGAGTGCGAGAAACCATATAGTTTCATTGAGGAGTTAGATAATTTTGAGTGTAATTTTTCCCCGTCATATGAAGGACGGAAGGCCATACGGGTTAGCGCACAGAATGAGCATAAGACCTGCAGAGAAAAGGCTGCTCGTGCCCCGAACTTGGATGATGGGAGATTCCCAAGTGCCCAAGAAATGGCAGTTCATGTATTCCCACCAGAAGAGTGGCTTAAAGTGAACACACGTGCCTCCCATTCAGATATAGAAGATTTTGTTGCGAACTACTCAGATCTCTCAGCCTCACAAAGAGAGAGTTTGAAAGCCGTTCTTTTAAAGCACCAGGCGCTTTTTGATATCAAGCCAGGTTGCATAACTAACTACGAGCACGAGGTTGGAGTAACGGACGAACGTCCCATAAAAACTAAATTGTATCCTTACCCAAAAAAATTCAGGAATTTGGTATCGAATGAAATTTCGCGTTGGGAGGCCTGGGGTGTGATCAAGAAGATGCCGACAGCGTTTATAAACCCTCTGGTAGTGACGCCAAAGAGCGACGGACGCATTCGTGTGTGTATAGATGGAAGAGCTCTGGCTAAAATTTCAGGGGATCTCTCCGACAGACCCATGCCACCCCTATCTGTTCTCCAAGATATTTGCGACAACTCTTGGTTCAGCTGCGTGGATGCAACTGAGATGTTCTTACAAATTAAGGTGAAAGAAAGTGACCAGAAATATCTTGGGTTCCTACATGAAGGCATTTCATATGTTTTTCAAAAACTTCCGTTTGGGACAAAACAGAGCCTTGCTTCTTGCGTAAGAGCATTAGATATGCTAATTGGATCAGAGGCTAGAGAGTACTGCGGCGCTTATGTTGATGATTTAATTTTAGCCGACAGGAGCTTCGAAGATCACTTGGTACACCTCGACAGAGTGTTGGGTTTACTCACTGCGGGCGGCCTAACTCTCAGGCTGAAAAAGTGCAATTTTGCGAGAAAATCATTGAACATACTTGGTTTCCATCTTTCGCAATCCGGTATCGGTAAAGATCCGGCGAAAGTGAAGGCGGTGTTAGATTTTAGGACACCACGGAACGTGAAGGAACTGCGTTCCTTCATTGGCTACTGCCAGTACTATCGTTGCTTTAGTAGGAAGTACTCGGAAGTTCTCCATCCGTTGTTCCAACTGCTAAAGAAGAATGTTAAGTTCAAATGGGAACCAGTTCACCAGGCAGCTATGGACAGGATTAAGCAGATCTTCCAGGAGGAAGTAGTTCTGAAGACCGTCCTGCCTGACAAGCAACTGATTCTCGAATGTGATGCGTGTGATATTGCGTGTTCTTCTCTGTTGTACCAGCGTGATGACAATGATGACATCCGTGTCATTGCTTTTACGTCACGTGTGTTCAATGCCGCACAACGCAACTATTCGATAACGGAGAAGGAATTTTATGGACTCATAGATGGCGTTGTTAAGTTTAAACAGTACTTAGTTGGTACTAAATTCATAGTACGCAGTGACCACCTTGCACTTAAGTTTATTCTCTATTGTAGACTTACAAACCAGCGCATCACCCGGTGGGCAATGTTGCTCTCAAATTTCAATTTCGAATTCCAGTTTGTCAAGTCCAATGAGAATCTGAGTGATTATCACTCCAGGTACCCTCCTCACACAGAAGAAGACCTCAGTGTTGCACGGAAGCCTATCCTCCAGGAGTCGCTGATGTCCATCCTGACGGAAATCCCATGTGAGTTGAGGAAGATGATAGCCATACTACCGGAGATGCAGTCTTCAGATCCTGTCTACGGCAAGATCAAGAAAGACGTCGAAGAGAAGACGGACTCACCAAAGGTGAATGGTGCTTGTCACCGTTTTGAAGTTTTGAACGGGCGCTTATGCAAGCGTGACCGGGAAGGAGTCCGAATTTGCATCCCAGAAGTGTTAGTAGTTCCACTGCTCGATTATTACCATTCAGATCGAGGGCACATGTCGGCCAGTAAACTACTACCACTTCTATCAGAGTTTTTCGTATGGCCAAAGATGAGGGCAAGTGTGAGGCGTTTCTGTGCTTCCTGCGAACTGTGTCAGAAAAGCAACCCCCCCCCCAATGTTATCGTCCGGGGCCACTGAATCCCGTGGTAGTTGAGAAGCCAGGCTATTTGGTCTGTGCTGACTGGTTAGGGCCTCTAACCAAAGGAATTGGGGGAGTCCATTACGTACTAGTATTTTATGATGCTTTCTCCAAACTAATAGGATTGTACGCATGCAGAAAGGCAAACACTACCACTGCCATAAGGAAACTGAAAGAGTATCTGAAAGTTAACCCTAGTGTGGAACTAGTCTTAACAGACAGAGGGTCACCTTTCCAGTCTACCCGCTGGAAGACAGAATTAGCAGATCTTGGTATCAGGCACATCACTTCGACGCCATATTATCCGCAAGGAGAAATGGCAGAAGTAGCTGTCAAGGCTACAGTACGTTTGCTACGTAAATTGTGCCATGATAACCAAAGATTGTGGCCCAAATACTTGGAAAAGATAGAGAAGTGCTTAAATTCTGCCAAACACCTGACCACTGGCGTGTCAGCCTTTGAGTGTCACTTTGGGCAGTCTATGTCAAGAGACATAGCAAGGCTGTTTGAAATCCCAGAAGTGGATAAGCGCCATGACGTGCAGTACTATTTAGAAATTGCTAGAAAGAACCATAAAAGGAATCCTGCTGCACGGAAACGCAATTTTGACAAGTCACACCGCACTGTAGAGTACAAAGTGGGTGATCTTGTTCTATCTAGAGTCTTCCCCAAGTCGGATGCTCTAGCAGGTGTATCGAAGAAGCTCTTGCTCTTGTACTCCGGACCATGGCAGATTGTCGCCGCCACTGGTCGTAACATGTACACACTAGGGGATCCAGCGACTAAAGAAGCGAAGATGACAAGGAATGCGTTTCTATTGAAACCATACATCTCTAGAGAAGAGAAGGATCAAAGTGGTACTGGTACATAGAGAAGACACAGATCACACATATAAGCATCAAATACCGGAAGTGACAACTAGTGTATATAGTGTTAGTGTAGTGTATATTTCAGTGTATTAGTGTAAGTGTATGTATTGGGAACTTATGTCATTTATGTTCAAGTAATTCAGGGAACACTGAATTCTCTTATTTAGCTTTGATTATTGATTTGCATTTATTATGTTTATTGTGTGTTAACATTGATTTTTTTTTTTAACCTTGTATGTATTTTGTAACTCTAATGTTTCAGGAACAAAAATGTGCCCTCCGTATGATCTACGTCCTGTACTAGAAAGTACAGCACCTAGAATCATAGGGGGGAAATTGATGTAGAGGGCCGATGCCCTTCTACATCATCTGCATATCGAAATGCAGATGAGGGGCACATTTGCATATGTATATGTAAATATGATATTTTGTGGAATAATTATTTGCTTAATATTAGTATATTCTGTGCATATTAATTGAATTATTTGTGATGAAGTGTGAAACACCTAGCATAGTACGTAAATATTAATACAATATTGTATTATATTGGATTTATTTCATTGTGTTTTATTCCATTTATAGGACTTATATAATGTATTAATGTGTTGCATATAATTACTTCGTTGTTGCATTATGCATAACTAACAGGGGATGATGGAAGATAATGAATAAAAAGCAGAGATGAAGATTAATTAAATAAAAATGAGAAGATTCTATAAGAATCATATAGATTTTCAGAACGCTGGAAGAGAGCTAGAGCTGAGAAAAGTTTTTTTTTTCTTTCCCGACTGACTGTCGCCTTTACTACAGGATGGGAGGTCTATCTCAACTCACCACGGAAAGAAATACCCAGAATAGAAACTAAATAAGCATCGTATACACAGGAAGAGCCTATAGACTTCCTTTGGTGAATTTACACTGGGTTTGATACAGTGTGTTGAAACACGGAGTTCGCATTGTTTAAAATGCCATAAACTTTTTCGCTTCTACATGCGAAATTTTAGGTTTCAAAAGGTGTGATTTCCAATGCACCTAGCGTCAGCGTCTCTTCCTCCCCCCCTGTTCACCAAAAACCAGTAACCTGGCTAGCGAGCCTCTTGCTTGGTTCCCACCATGCAACACCAATTTGAAAATGTATACTTTAATTTGACTTATTTTCTGTGTTTATTATTAATATTTACGTACTAAGCTAGACACGTTCTTGGAAAGACCGTATAAAATTCTGTTATTTTTAACAACGTGTTTCCCTTATCGAACAAGACACTTAGAACTTGTATTTGTGAAAATAAATAATTAACAAAGATGTTTCCTTCAATCTCTCTCCAAGCAAGCATGGCTGCATTAGTTAGCAGACGGTTTGAACGACGGCCACAGAAATTGGGTGTACTGCTGCTTCTGAGAGAGATGACAGTCAATAAATTGCATAAATATGTATTCTTTGTATGTTTAACTTTATTTTAATGTATAACATCATATGTTTCTATGTTTATTTGTATGTAACTAGCAAAGGAAAACAAAAGTAGGCGGAAATCTGTCATAGTTTCTGCTGTAAGCAAAAGCTTCCGTGTTGTCCGCTATCAGGAGTAGGGGCAGCACGTATCAGCCAAGAAAGGTGTAGCTGGCTACGAATGGTGGCTGAAGAAGGGCATTGACACAGGAGACCACCCGCAATATTCGCCGCCAGGCATGAACCTTTTGTCAAAGGGTGCTGGAAGAAGCGAGTTTCTTCGTTTCCTGTGTTTTGCCAGAAAGATATACTCGTTTTCCTCGGAGAACGGGGTAGTTGAAGCTAGACTCGTGAAGTAACAAGAGATAGTTTGCGGTGTTGTAGGAAGTCACCGGACTTCCCGTACAGAGTTCGATACCCAGGACACGGTGAGAACAATTGTTTCGGTTCCCCGGGATTTGTCCTGTGAACAACTGTATCGCGAGTGTGTTAAACTAAATTTTCTTCAAGAGCATGAGATAGTCCAGTGACAAACAGTGTATGACTTACACATATTTGTAGTTATACGTCAGTGGTACTCTTTCTATTCAGTGACAATGGAAGTTTAAACTTTGAAATCATTTTTTTTATATATTCATCCATTCTCTGAGTGGTTAGAACACTCAGTAGAGATCAGAGAATTTGAAGCTTATTCGTAACTCCCAGTGTTAATATGGGACACTCGCATTTTGCCAACTATGGGAGAAATATATATATCCTAACATATCTCAATTAGAGATATAATACCGAGGCCAGTAACGCTATTAAACTGTGCCTGTCCTTGGACATTTTTAGCACAAGGCTGCAAGTACTTAAGTTGCTTGCTTTTCAAATTGGAGCTACTAAACCTTCTTTCATAGAATGCTTGAATTTCAGCGTACCATATCTTCTACAGAACAATTTCGTGTAGTGGAATGAGCATCTAGGAGGACACTGTGTTAAATCAATTTCAGAACTTGTGTACGTCAAGTGAAGTTTGAACAGTGCATCACCATATAAAATCTTGTTTATGTTTATCTTCTATCTGTGTTGTTAGCCCACAATATAGTGAAATATGTTTCTTCGACAGTGAAATACATCTCTCCTTTAAACTGTTAGAGACAAGAAACTAAAAATTATGAGGAGATAAATAATTCTGTAAATATTTCTATAAAAGTTTTTTTTTTTATTTTAAAGGTCAGACAGAACTTTTAGGTTTCAGTTCAGCCTACATTAATTCTCATTCATTTTATTTTTTTTTAGTGTGATAAAATATCAAGTGTATCAAATATATAAGTAATGTGTTTATGTGATAGTGCACTACCAAGGTGATAAGTATTTAGTGTATAAAGTGTGATATCATCTCATCTACCATGTGTGAGATGCCTGTTTCCTATGTGGGAATAAAATCTGTCAGCTCATACCAGAACAACTGTTTATTCAATTGCTGTAGGGTGAGTACCTGCACTAATGATATCTTTGTTTCAGGAGTGTGATTCAAGGAGACATTTTCCCCTTGTTTGTGTATGTTGACCATCTCTCTGTATGGGGCTCAGAGAGAATTCTGCCCAAAGGAACATAATAACAGCCATGAAATAGTGAGATCAAATACAGGCTGCTACCTGTAAAAATTTAAAGTATAGATTTTTTTTTACCTATTTGAAACTTAAACTGACTCACTATTATAGCATCCTTGAGCATGGTTGTTATGCAGAGTGCCCTGAGATCTGCTGTTCTACAGAAATACATATTTTTGCTCTACCGACCTTATAAGAGAGTGGTGGCCCTTACAGGAGAGAACCTGATCTCCAAGAGGGAATAAGTAACTTCCTACATTTTTTTTTATTTGCATTTTATGTAAATATTTCAGTTAATTAAATATTCCTAGCCACTCTCCTTTCAACATTTTTTTTTATTTATTGTGTTGGTTTTGTTAGGTAAACAGTAGCTACGGCTCTGGCCACCTAGCACCTCACAAACTTGGTATATAAGATTATTCAGAAGAAGTGGATATATTCCACACGTTTTCCGGAACATCCGCTTTAACGAGAGAAGTTTGGAGGGAGTAATTTCTAATTTTTTCTCAACATATAAAAATGACTTCGAGATTGTCTGTCTTACCATTGCAGGAAAACGGGAGAACCATTTGAAATGAAATTTTGAGCACATTTAGCCCTTAGGCTGTCTGTCTTACCATTGCAGGAAAACGGGAGAACCATTTGAAAAGAATTTTTGAGCACAGTGTAAAGACCTAGTGCGTACGCTATTTAAATTTTGATATGCAAATGTCATATCAAAATCTTTGCATATCAAAATGGAAATTATATGTAAATGTGTAACCACATATATTTTATATCAATTCATTTAAATATTTAATCATGCATAATTAAATGAAAAAGCCAACAAGATGTATATGCTTCGTATTAAATTCACATCATTTTCATGGGAAGAGATGGAAGAACTTCGAGTACAAAGTTTTTTTTTTCTGGAAGAGCATTTCTAAATTTTCAAACTGAAGTTCAGCAAACTCATAGCCTCCAGCGGAACACACACGAACAGCAACTAAGATGGTACAACTGTTACCAGCTTACTGTGAGTTTCCAGACTAGATTTTGGACTATTCAGAAATAGTTGTACGCAGGACTACAACTATATGTCAAGGACTAGTGGATGAGAGATGGGTTGGCTACTCTCCAATATAGCGCCGTTCAGTCGTGTACATGGCTATTGTATACTAGTCACACAGTAGTGTTGTTTTTTTGGGAACAATAAGGTGCTAGAAACTCTCTTGATGACGTATTTTGTCACCTTACCCGCCTCCCCCGCCACGGCTCTAGGCCGGTAAAAACGAAGCTATCGCCAGCCACAGCACGGAGTGATATGTTTTTGAAATTGTGATTTGGTTTTGGAAAATTTGATCTTATTCAAATTTAAAAGGTTCTTGGATGCAACCGTTTATATATTATGATTATTTAACACGGTATGTCACATGTCCGACAGTATCACGTACTCTTTCAGTACATTTTGACAGTACTATTTGCAGGCAGTTGTTTGAACTCGTTGGACGGTGTTCGTCTGCAAAGATGGAAGGGGCTTTCTGCCCACCAATGTATCCGGAAGACATATATATTAATTAACCACCCCTAAGGTAATGACAGTGATGTATTATAATGTAGGTATATAGTAAATTGTCTAATGTTATTAACGTAAGGTTTGATTTTGCAGCATATTTGTTCAATAAACAGGGATGAGTGAAATTCAGTAAAAGTTTGTATTGAGATTACACCCCGCTGCAGACTGTGTTTGGGTATAGATGTCACTACCTGTCACGTGAGTGCTTGATGGAAGGGGGAACATGTATTTTTTCTAATATGTTTTGTTTTCTTAATTGTTTAAATAGTCTTCCGGTACATGACATATGTTGTGTTATATATCAAAATCTTCATAGAAGATCAAAGAATCAAGTAAAATATGTGAAACTCACCAGAGATTGTATATAAACGTAATATTAGGGCATAACAGTGGTGACCTATTTAGGAATTTCGTTTGTCACCAAAAGAGAGAGAGAACGTTGACCATAAGAAAACCGGTAGACTGAAGGTGAGTCTAGGTTTTTCAAGTTCCAGCGGACCTAATAACTATGGTCGCAGGAGAGGTCATGACACACTTCGTTCCATGTCAGGAGACACTTCGCTTAGAGCATTGACATAAGACACTTCGTTCCATGTCAGGAGACACTACACGTCGCTCAGTGAGACTTTACTTCGTGTGAGTTCTTAGTTCATAGAACACTTCATTTAGTGACATTACATTATCATGTCTTTGCTAGTGTAATAGCAACTACTATGACATGTATCACATAGTGCTTAGATAGAAAAAAGGGGAAATATCTTCTATATATGACCCCATCGGGAGTGTATTTTTTTTAAAGTAACTTGCTGTAGTTACATTTGCGTACATATAGTTAGGGGTGTTTCGTTGTACACCAAGACCAACTATTATCTGAGAACATGTACGTATTATGAAGAAATTAGTAACGTGTGTTGGTGGACTCACCGTGTGGCTCACATTTACAATGAGCACACTTCCAACCAGTTTGTTTTGTGTTTAATACACAAATATGATAGCAACTCTGTCATCAGCAGAAACATTTATTTTTTTTTTAACCTGTGAAAGTTAAATAGTGGGACTTTTTGCACCACAGAGCACCAAATACAGTAAGGCGTGACGAGCCTATGTCACCTTTACTGTAATAGTGATGACAGTAACTCTCAACTTGTAACAGAGAAATACCAATGCAGAGATCGACGAAGACAACGTGATCTTCAAGATTGATCATCAAACAAACCGTACTATGTGGGATAAAAGTACGTCACGCATATACGGAAGAATGCGTGCAGATTGGAGGATCCAGACAACAGTGAAGACTGGACTCATGCAGGACATATCTGTGAAAACTACAAACAAAATCACGCGTGGACTAGAACTATTGGTATAAGTAAAACATATTGGCCACTAAAACGAGTATCATTTTTTTTTCTTTCTTTTCGTGTACAAGTGTTGTTTGTGAAATCAAGTGTAAATAGTTCACTTCAATTCCGCCAAGGATCTATTAAATAGTTATGAAAATCTACTTATACGTCTGTTGCATACTACAATTCCCGTACGAATCCTGAAGGTTTACTTGCTGCCTGGTGAGTACAAAAATATCTAAAATGTTTTGTAACTTCTGTCTTTTTCAGGTGGACTTCGTTCGGCGACTTCATGTAGCTTACTGCTAATAGTACTCCTTGTTAATGTATTCTGTTGGTATCATTAGACTCAGTCTCATGTTACATGAGCCGCTACTAATTGTGTAGCCCATGAGTCGCTTCGAGAGATCGTACAATCAGGGTAGGGAAACATGAACTATGAGACCTATGTAGATCTCAAAATCGGGATTTTCTGTTTAATTTAAAAAGTAGCATAGATCTACATAGGGGCATTTTTGATTAGTCTATCAAAATTAAATTTGTGTTTTTTTTTAAGAGTCTCAACATTTTTTTTTAACTCAGTCTCTACCGCAACCAAACAGTTCATAGTTCATGGAACCCACGAGGGCAGACAGTCTTCTCAGGTGTGACGTAAGACTGCTGTCAAATGTAGAGAGAGAGACACACCTCACCATCACTGGTACGCCTTCGTCTTCTCTCTACAGAGCCTCACCCAAATTTACTTGCTTGACACTTCATGTCGTATGCAAATTGCAGCACACCTGTGCTTGAAAGGTAAATTCTTCATGTGTCACCGAGCCTGGGGCTCCTCACACCTTAAATATTTGGCACCCGAGCTTGAGGCTCACTCCTCTATTTACAAAGTGGCGCCCAGCGTGGGGCTTGATGGACGTCTCCGTCCTTTTACAACGTGGCGCCCGAGCTTTAGGGGCTAAGCATACGCTAGCAGCGTAAGCCGAAAAGGGTACCTACCTTGATACACCAACAGAAGTACAAGGGTAGAGCAGTAACTTTTCATTTTTTTTTATTATCTCTTATGCCGCGTGATAGTTTGAAACATAGTCCCCATGGTATCCAAGAACCTTGTTACAGTGTGTTATATGTGTTCTTGAAGAGTGTTTATTATGAGTGAAAATTTTGTGTCATGTGTATTTGCATAAAATTAGGGGGGAAAGATTTTATGTGTAATAACCATTAGGCAAATTAGAGTTTGTTTTGTTTTTGATTAAATGCCGGTAACGAGAGCTTAGACGCGTAAGATGGAAGAGGAATTTAGATCTGACGTGTACGCTCAGCGTATTGAGCTGGATGAAGATATAGCTAGTACTAATGTTACCGTCAATAGTACAGAGAATATCAATGAGATAGAAAGTGTACATAGTGAAACAGACGTAGATGGAATTAATGAAGATATAGTAGGTTCAGGAACCGGTGACAGTCACGTACGTTACGGTGACGTCACAGAGAGAGAAAACAGTGACCCAGCTGATGGACAGTGTGGCCAACCTGTCCAGGAAAACACAGCTGAGGCAACACCCAGGGAAAGCGATGTAGTACCTACCGGAAGTCAAGTCGTAGAGACCGGAAGTGGGCAGTCCGGAGCTCAATTCGTAACGACTTCTGACTTATCGAGACTACTAAGTAGATTTCTAGATACTATTACGGCTAAAATTGAGCAGTCGAGTGCTAGTATACAATCGAATAGCGAAAAACTTGAAAAGTCTCTAGTAGGGAGAATAGATTCCTTTGTAGCAGAAAATAATAGGAAGTTTGAGCAATTGAACGAATCAATTGCGTCAGTAAATAGGAGACTTGACACCTCCAACTTGGAGCTGCAGACACAGCTTGTGTGTACAAGTCAAAGAATACAGGCTTCATTAGAACAAGTTAGTGATAGGGTACAGTCTAATGAAGTCTCTATCGCATCATGTAGTAGTGAGATCCGAAAAGTTGAACAGTCAGTGAAAGATGCTCAAAGTTCACTGACAGTTCAAATAAGCGATGTAGAAAATCGATCGAAGGACCTCGGTGATAGGATAGGCGACCTCTCCACCAAACAAACAGACATCGATCATGCAGTAGAGAGCATGCACTTGCGAATGGAGAGAGTCGATCGAAGTTTAGATGACATTGTAGGCAGTCAGGCCGAAATTAGAGCTGAACTTCAGACAGTGCAAAGTGAATTTGCACTGAGATCTGAATCCACAGCACAGCTGGGAGACAAAATCAAGGATCTCCGAGACGAAATGTCTCGTGAGGTACAAAAAGTAAAGCAAAGTTCACGACTAGAGATAGAGACGCTACTAACTGCACGAGACGGGTTGTCGTCTCGTTCTAGCGAGAACGAGACACAACAAACAGAGGAGAGAGTAGTTGTCGACAGTGGTCCCAGCACGAGCTATTTGTTAGCCCCGCCTGAACTGTTGTCGAGTAATAGTAGGGAACCTGTGCCATCAACATCGCGTGTGGGAGGACACGGAAGCGTTCACACAGTTCAGAGTAGTGGCGAAGCTGCCCAACTTGCCACTGCAATGAACTCGTTCTTGCACAGAGACCTGAAACTACCGACATACAATGGGAATGAGGACGAATCAGCTACCCATAATTATCTAGTAGATTTAGATAATTATTTCGAGCTAACTGGAGTAGCGCCAGAGCATAGACTGAGTTTCTTAACACGCTCGTTAAGAGGAATCAGTCTACAATGGTACAAAGTGATGCAACACAAGATCACCGACTATACTAGTTTCATAGAGGAATTTAAGAAAAACTACTTAAGCTCCGATCGTTTAGCGTCCTTGCGTGCAACCCTGCTCATGAGTCATTATGACCCTAGAATTTTCAGACAGCCTAGTGAGTACCTTCTCACTCAGCTGCAAAGAAATGCTGTTTTGGACCCTCCCTTGTCCGAACAAAATCTTTTGAAGTTACTACCGAGACAGCTTCCTCAGTGGATCTGTAGGTGTTTGATTAGTGCTAAGCCACAAAGCATCTCAGAGCTGCTCGCGTTAGTGAATGAAGTACAGTTAACGCACAGGGAGAACGGTAATAACCAGCAGCGAAGAAACATAAACATGATTGAAGTGACAGAAAACAATCAATCAGCAGGGGGGAACTTCAAACGTAATACGAGACGTAACAGAGCACAGCAGGGGCCGTATACTAGAAATAGTAGGGGCAGGCTAGAACGATCTAATGAGAATAGAGAGCCTAGTAGTAATCCTCGAAATGAATCCCGACAGAATCGGTTCAGGGGGAATGGAACTAGTTCGTACCGAGGTACAAGAGGTAGCAACAGAGGCAATAGGAATAGGCCTAACCAGCAGATGAGAAATAGTAGAGACGAACAGATACAAGTTCTTGAAGTGTACGATACACGAGACGAGACTCGGGCAAGTACTTCGAGACAAGTACAGTCCGACAACAATGGTCGTGTCCTGAATGTTTCTCGTAACTGAGGACATTCGGCACACATTTGGAATCCCATTAGCGTGGAATCTCAGGATAGCGATTACACACCAATGAGGTCGGATGATGTAACTGAATGTGTGCTGGAAATTTCGAGAAATGAAATAGATGAAAATGAGACAATGGTCAAAGAAGTAAATGAAAATGCTAGTGATAATTGTAATCAGTGCCAGGAAATTATTGAGAAAAATCATTTTAAGAAAAATGTAGTAAATTTTGATACAAATAGTGAGAAATTAGAATTGAGATTGAGAAATGGAAATGTAATACTGTTGAATCGAACAGAATATGATCAAGCAAATGCTATTTTTGATAATTTATTAGATACTAGTGATGACCTAGTTGTTAGAAATAATGTGATAACTTTACCTGAAATTGAAGTTATCGTATTCGCTCAACCGGTACTTGGCTTATTGGACTCAGGTTCGAGCATCAACGCGATCAGTAGTGAATTGTGGCAAACAGTACAGAATAGTAACCCCAGACCTGCGTTCCTTAGAACAAATAATATGAAAGTAACATCAGCATTCGGAAGTAGTGTGGCTAAGATTCTTGGTCAAATTTTATTGCAAGTAACTATCAATGGAGAAGAGTTTGAAACTGTGTCATTAGTAGTGCAAGGGTTGAATAGAAAGTTGATTCTTGGTTCTCAGTTCTTTGCTGAGACTGACGCTGTGTTAGACTATGGGAGAGGGGTGTTCAGTTTGAAGAAGCCAGTAGAAGTAGATGTAAGTTTCAAAGACGTCGAAATATCAAATGAAGATCTAGTGCTAAGAAATATTGAGGAGATTTTTAGTTTTGATGATCTCGAAGGCGGAGATCCAAATAACGGTTATTCACTTGTAAGAGGTAGACAAGTTGGCAATCATGAGATGGGTACGGAGATAGGGAAGAATAGGCTAATTGAGAGCAACCCACCCGTAAAGTCGCAGGTTAGAGGATACCCGACGCCCACAGAATTGGCCAGAACCGTATTTTCACCAGAAGAGTGGAAAAATTTTCAAACGCGCGCGAGTGAGCGTGATATAAAAAAGCACGTAGATGGCTACACTGATCTCACTGATTCTCAGAAAGCAGAACTCACCTCCCTCCTCATAAGACATAAACAGCTGTTTGATGAGAGACCCGGTTGCATTAGAGGTTATGAACATGAGATACATCTAACCGACACAAAACCGATTCGTTCAAAAATGTTCCCGTTTGCACATTGTTATCAGAATCAGGTCAGGAATGAGATTAATCGTTTTCTAGCATGGGGAATAGTGAAAAAGGCTGCCACGCCTTATAGCAATTCACTAGTGGTAGTACCGAAAAAGAATGGGAAGTTACGCCTATGTATCGACGGGCGCCCTCTTTCGCGGGTCACTTTGGCAGAAACAGACCAACCAATCCCCGCCATTGATGTTTTACAAGAGTTGAGCGACAAAAATATTTTTTCTGTTTTCGATGCAGTCGATTTTTTTTTTCAAGTACGTGTAAAAGAGGAATTTCAGAAGTATCTAGGATTTGTGCACGAAGGCATTTCATATTGCTTCGTCAGACTACCATTTGGTACAAAAACGTCTCTGTCTTCCTGTATAAGGGCACTTGATTTAGTTCTAGGAGATGATGTAAAGAGCTTTTGTCAAACATACGTCTATGACCTAGCGGTAGGCTCGTACAATTTTACACAGCATTTAGACCATCTAGACCAAGTTTTCACTAGGCTGGAAACTGGCGGAATAACGCTCAGATTAAAGAAATGTGTTTTTGCACGCACACATGTCAAACTTTTAGGTTTCGAGTTGTCTGCTGAAGGAATCAGAAAAGACAGGGAAAAGATGGAGAAAGTAGTAAATTTTAGACCTCCAAAAACGGTGAAGGAAGTTAGACAGTTGATAGGTTTCCTCCAACATTATCGTCCCTTCAGTAATCGTTATTCTGAGGTACTAATTCCACTTTTTGATCTTCTGAAGAAGAATACGAAATTTAAATGGGAAAAAGTGCATGATGATGCCTTGGTAAAAATAAAAGAGATTTTTCAAGAAGAAATCGTTTTAAAGAAACCACTTCCAGATAAAGAATTCATTTTAGAAGTGGATGCAAGTGATAGGAGTTGTAATAGTATCCTATATCAGATAGACGACAATGGAGAAGACAGGATCATTGGGATGTCTTCAAAAGTCTTCAATAGTGCGCAGAGGGCGTACTCGATTACTGAAAAGGAACTTTTGAGCTTAGTAGAGGGTGTCGCTAAATTCAAATATTATTTGATAGGAAGGAAATTTAGAGTTCGCAGCGATCACTTATCATTAAAGTTCATTTTACATTGTCGATTGACGAATCAACGTATCACACGTTGGGCCTTAGGGCTCGCGAATTTAGATTTTTCATTCGAATTTGTTCGCTCAAAAGACAATAAAGCGGATTATCATTCACGCTACCCAGCACAGTCTAGTAACGTGACAAATTTTGACAGTAAGCCTGTGTTACGCGAGACATTAATGTCATTGTTAGAGGAAGTTCCGTGTGAACTTCGGAAGTTAATTGCAGTGTTGCCAGAACTGCAATCGTCAGATGCCTTTTACGGTCCTCTGAAGAAGGCGACACAGAGTGCCGAAACGTCGAAGAAAATCAAGAGTGACCATCATGAATATATTTTGTTTAGTGGAAGATTATGTAAGAGAGACAAGGATGGTGTAAAGATTTGTATACCAGAAGTTTTGGTTCGACCACTTCTGCAGTACCACCACGATGAAAGTGGGCACCTATCCGCTTCGAAGCTGATACCACAGCTCGTCGAAACATACACTTGGCCAAAAATGAGAGAGCAGATAAGGAAATACTGCGGGTCATGTGTAATTTGTCAGAAGGCTACTGCCCCACACACCTACATGTGTGGGCCACTAAACTCAATTATTCCTGAGAAGCCTGGTGTGTTCATCGCAGCAGATTTCTGTGGACCACTAGTGCGAGGTATTGGTGGTGTCCAATACATACTTGTATTTGTTGACATTTTCTCCAAATTAGTTGGTCTTTTCGCATGTCGTCGCGCAACCACACACACGGCCTTACAGAAATTGAAACAGTTTCTCAAACTGTGTCCGCGAGCTGAAATTCTATTGACGGACCACGGTTCTCAATTCTGCAGTAATCAGTGGAAGAGAGAGATTCAGGCCTTAGGACTGAAACATTACATGTCTACTGCCTATTACCCTCAAGCGGAACCTGCAGAGACAGTAGTGAAGAGTACAACCAGGATGTTGAGAAAGTATTGCCATAACAATCAACGTTATTGGCCAAGACATTTAAGTAAAGTAGAAAGATGCTTGAATAGTGCTAAACATCTAAGTACAGGGTTTTCAGCTTATGAGCTGCATCTGGGAGTTTCGTCCACTGCTGACGTTGCCAGAATATTTGAAATACCCGAAGTTGAACGGCCAGTAGATAAGGATTACTTCGTGGAAGTAGCACACAAGAATTTGAAGAAGAATGCAGCAGCCAGGAAGAAATACTTCGATGCTCATCATACTTTGGTACAATATGATGTAGGACAGCTAGTGCTAGCACGTGTATTTCCGAAATCTGATGCTTTGGCCGGAATTTCGAAGAAAATATTACTGATGTATTCTGGACCCTGGTTAATCCTCTCTAAGACTGACAAGAATGTGTATACTCTCGCTGACCCACAGACTAAAGTGGCAGTGATGAAAAGAAACGCTTACTTGCTTAAGCGGTATAGAGAAAGAGAACCTGAAAGTCAGAGAAAAATTGCAGCAGCTGAAGAAGAGATTGTTGAAACAACGAAGAAGAACTGAGCTCTTCGTGTTATATTCATGTAAATATTTTGTTTTACGTGTAACATTAATAGTTTAAACTTTTTGAGTATGTATTATGCCATTCTATTATTATGGGAACAAGTTTTTCTTTAATGTTTTTATTATGTATTAACCATTATTGTTGGGTTAAAGTATTTTCTATTACGTCCGCACTTATTGTATATACTTGTATGTAATGATGTATTTCGATAAGCTTTGATAGCTAAAGTATCTTTACTCTCAAAACATATCGAAAGGGGGGAATTTGTAAAGACCTAGTGCGTACGCTATTTAAATTTTGATATGCAAATGTCATATCAAAATCTTTGCATATCAAAATGGAAATTATATGTAAATGTGTAACCACATATATTTTATATCAATTCATTTAAATATTTAATCATGCATAATTAAATGAAAAAGCCAACAAGATGTATATGCTTCGTATTAAATTCACATCATTTTCATGGGAAGAGATGGAAGAACTTCGAGTACAAAGTTTTTTTTTTCTGGAAGAGCATTTCTAAATTTTCAAACTGAAGTTCAGCAAACTCATAGCCTCCAGCGGAACACACACGAACAGCAACTAAGATGGTACAACTGTTACCAGCTTACTGTGAGTTTCCAGACTAGATTTTGGACTATTCAGAAATAGTTGTACGCAGGACTACAACTATATGTCAAGGACTAGTGGATGAGAGATGGGTTGGCTACTCTCCAATATAGCGCCGTTCAGTCGTGTACATGGCTATTGTATACTAGTCACACAGTAGTGTTGTTTTTTTGGGAACAATAAGGTGCTAGAAACTCTCTTGATGACGTATTTTGTCACCTTACCCGCCTCCCCCGCCACGGCTCTAGGCCGGTAAAAACGAAGCTATCGCCAGCCACAGCACGGAGTGATATGTTTTTGAAATTGTGATTTGGTTTTGGAAAATTTGATCTTATTCAAATTTAAAAGGTTCTTGGATGCAACCGTTTATATATTATGATTATTTAACACGGTATGTCACATGTCCGACAGTATCACGTACTCTTTCAGTACATTTTGACAGTACTATTTGCAGGCAGTTGTTTGAACTCGTTGGACGGTGTTCGTCTGCAAAGATGGAAGGGGCTTTCTGCCCACCAATGTATCCGGAAGACATATATATTAATTAACCACCCCTAAGGTAATGACAGTGATGTATTATAATGTAGGTATATAGTAAATTGTCTAATGTTATTAACGTAAGGTTTGATTTTGCAGCATATTTGTTCAATAAACAGGGATGAGTGAAATTCAGTAAAAGTTTGTATTGAGATTACACCCCGCTGCAGACTGTGTTTGGGTATAGATGTCACTACCTGTCACGTGAGTGCTTGATGGAAGGGGGAACATGTATTTTTTCTAATATGTTTTGTTTTCTTAATTGTTTAAATAGTCTTCCGGTACATGACATATGTTGTGTTATATATCAAAATCTTCATAGAAGATCAAAGAATCAAGTAAAATATGTGAAACTCACCAGAGATTGTATATAAACGTAATATTAGGGCATAACAGTGGTGACCTATTTAGGAATTTCGTTTGTCACCAAAAGAGAGAGAGAACGTTGACCATAAGAAAACCGGTAGACTGAAGGTGAGTCTAGGTTTTTCAAGTTCCAGCGGACCTAATAACTATGGTCGCAGGAGAGGTCATGACACACTTCGTTCCATGTCAGGAGACACTTCGCTTAGAGCATTGACATAAGACACTTCGTTCCATGTCAGGAGACACTACACGTCGCTCAGTGAGACTTTACTTCGTGTGAGTTCTTAGTTCATAGAACACTTCATTTAGTGACATTACATTATCATGTCTTTGCTAGTGTAATAGCAACTACTATGACATGTATCACATAGTGCTTAGATAGAAAAAAGGGGAAATATCTTCTATATATGACCCCATCTGGAGTGTATTTTTTTTTAAAAGTAACTTGCTGTAGTTACATTTGCGTACATATAGTTAGGGGTATTTCGTTGTACACCAAGACCAACTATTATCTGAGAACATGTACGTATTATGAAGAAATTAGTAACGTGTGTTGGTGGACTCACCGTGTGGCTCACATTTACAATGAGCACACTTCCAACCAGTTTGTTTTGTGTTTAATACACAAATATGATAGCAACTCTGTCATCAGCAGAAACATTTATTTATTTTTTTTAACCTGTGAAAGTTAAATAGTGGGACTTTTTGCACCACAGAGCACCAAATACAGTAAGGCGTGACGAGCCTATGTCACCTTTACTGTAATAGTGATGACAGTAACTCTCAACTTGTAACAGAGAAATACCAATGCAGAGATCGACGAAGACAACGTGATCTTCAAGATTGATCATCAAACAAACCGTACTATGTGGGATAAAAGTACGTCACACATATACGGAAGAATGCGTGCAGATTGGAGGATCCAGACAACAGTGAAGACTGGACTCATGCAGGACATATCTGTGAAAACTACAAACAAAATCACGCGTGGACTAGAACTATTGGTATAAGTAAAACATATTGGCCACTAAAACGAGTATCATTTTTTTTTCTTTCTTTTCGTGTACAAGTGTTGTTTGTGAAATCAAGTGTAAATAGTTCACTTCAATTCCGCCAAGGATCTATTAAATAGTTATGAAAATCTACTTATACGTCTGTTGCATACTACAATTCCCGTACGAATCCTGAAGGTTTACTTGCTGCCTGGTGAGTACAAAAATATCTAAAATGTTTTGTAACTTCTGTCTTTTTCAGGTGGACTTCGTTCGGCGACTTCATGTAGCTTACTGCTAATAGTACTCCTTGTTAATGTATTCTGTTGGTATCATTAGACTCAGTCTCATGTTACATGAGCCGCTACTAATTGTGTAGCCCATGAGTCGCTTCGAGAGATCGTACAATCAGGGTAGGGAAACATGAACTATGAGACCTATGTAGATCTCAAAATCGGGATTTTCTGTTTAATTTAAAAAGTAGCATAGATCTACATAGGGGCATTTTTGATTAGTCTATCAAAATTAAATTTGTGTTTTTTTTTAAGAGTCTCAACATTTTTTTTTAACTCAGTCTCTACCGCAACCAAACAGTTCATAGTTCATGGAACCCACGAGGGCAGACAGTCTTCTCAAGTGTGACGTAAGACTGCTGTCAAATGTAGAGAGAGAGACACACCTCACCATCACTGGTACGCCTTCGTCTTCTCTCTACAGAGCCTCACCCAAATTTACTTGCTTGACACTTCATGTCGTATGCAAATTGCAGCACACCTGTGCTTGAAAGGTAAATTCTTCATGTGTCACCGAGCCTGGGGCTCCTCACACCTTAA
Source organism: Thermobia domestica (assembly GCF_964235325.1). Lineage (NCBI taxonomy): Eukaryota > Metazoa > Arthropoda > Insecta > Zygentoma > Lepismatidae > Thermobia > Thermobia domestica. The sequence continues at coordinate 67,511,586 of NC_137454.1, forward strand.
ATATTTGGCACCCGAGCTTGAGGCTCACTCCTCTATTTACAACAGTTAGCCCTTAGGCTGTCTGTCTTACCATTGCAGGAAAACGGGAGAACCATTTGAAATGAGTTTTTGAGCACAGTTAGCCCTTAGGCTGTCTGTCTTACCATTACAGGAAAACGGGAGGACCATTCGAAATGAATTTTTGAGCACAGTTAGCCCTTAGACCGACATTGTTTTTTATCATTCCACTTTAATTGAAATGCGTATTCTAAAGGGAAAGGGACTTAAACCCTACGCAAAGAATAATAGCATAAAGATATTCTTGCCATGCGAAGAACGGAAACAAAGGTTTAAATTTAAGTATGATATGCGAAACAGTAGACCGAGCAATCTCGGGGTCTGCGGGTGACGTCGGAAGCTAGTCGAAGGATAGTATTCGAAGTCAGTGGAGAGAGGCATTGAATCTTCGACTTAGGACATAGAATTAGATTTTTTTTGTTTAGTTAATTAGTAAGTTAATTCGTTTAGTAATATTTGTCAATATAATTATATATCCTCCTTAACAGAAACTATAGCTCTGTTACAAATTTCCCGATTAACAAATAACTAGTTTCGTGATATTTCTTAATGTCTTATTCATTGACTCTTCAGTATTCAATTTTGAGCCACCTCCTAAGAAATCAGATAGGTTACAAGCCCTATAACATAATTTTCCTTAAATGATGTTGGATCTCCCCTTCCCTCCAGAGTACCCAAACATTTATCACTGCGAAGATACTCGAGAAGTAATTCCCCATGATTATGGATGACTATTTTACCCGTAAGTACTCGCGCTCTTTTTTGTGACACCAGTACTCACGCGGGAATATAGATTCCCAAATTGATATTGGATTTTTACAATAAAAAATATTTTTTAAAAAATAATTAACACAATGTAGTATAACTCTTGACATATTTTTAAAAGTATTTGTTGCAATTAGATTTTTTTGTACTTGTTTTGAGACATTTTTAAAATACTTTTTCATTAGGACTTCTGGCTAGAACACAAAATTTACTTGTTTGGGAGTCCGTGAACACTCCGCGCGAGTACTTAACGGTTAACCGGCTTAAAAAGGAGAGGGCTGCGGTGGCTCAGTGATAGAGCGTTCACCTCTGGTGTATGGGGTCCTGGGTTCAGACCCTGCTCCCGCCAAGTGAACTTTGTGGTGGACAAACACCGTGTGTATGGCTTTTCTCGGGGTTCTCCCGTTTTCTCCCACTTTCTTCATTCCACCATTTCATTCGTTTCTCATCTTCACCGTCTCCTTTAGCCTAGCCGACATAACCGTGAGACGTAACACTCAAAAATTTCGTTTCATTTTTTTTAAGGAGATTCTTAGTTTGATCTGTCAACATACTTCTGCTCAACGTTGCTCATATTTCTGCTCAAGAAACACGTTGCTCATATTTCGACGCAGTTTTCACTAATCCAATAAGTCATTCCGAAGAAAGTATATGCATATAAAATATTTCAAAAGAAATTAATTTTTAAGAAATGCTTCCTGCAACGCCTGAGAAAAATATCCTAAAGTATGATGCAACCAGATATTCAACAAAGTAAGGTGGGTTGTATACAACTAAGGTGTAATAGCGATTTGTAGTTAGTTTTCTCCACATGATTTAACATGCTGATGAACGTTTAGGTCATTGCCAATGTCATGACTGTTTACAAGCTGGTCTTGCTCAACTTTTGCCAGAATATGATCCACTTTTTGTTTGTTTGGTCGCTCACTGTGAGAAGCACCTTGGACATCGACATTTCGAGAACAAATACTACTGTTTCACAGCTTTTTGTATCGTATAGGGTCTCGACTAGGGATGCGCACGAGACGAGTCGAGACAGAATTTTCCTGACAAAATTTGAGTCGAGACACGGCTCTTCCAATAGAGAAATATACATTTTTCGAGTCGAGACATCACTTTTACAGCACATTTTCGAGGCGAGAAAGCCACAAATCTTGTCTCGTGCGCATCCCTAGTCTCGATAGCCCATTGATAGAGCGCTTACATCTGATTTCAAGAGTCCGATTTTTTTTATCCCAGACCATATAAGTTCGTGACGGGCGACATCGAGAAAGAGAAGAAAAAAAAAACAGATTCAAACATGGGGACAAAGAAGGATACATTCACATGTGCAAAGGTACTCTACTAATGGGTAAATGTGACTTCCAATAGGTTTGTTGTTAGTAGGCTACGGATATTTAGACACTTCAAAGGGAAAACATAGACATAGAAGTCAGTAAGAAATGAACTACAAACGGGCATATGAAATAGCAAAAAATAGCAAAATAGACACAACAAAAATCAAAATAGTGAAGAATTATATGAACATCTGCATGTAGTTACTGAGCAAGAAGCAAAATTACGCATAATCATTGAAGAACACACATTTCTACACACATTTCTTTCAGTAATTTGTAAGTAAATGGGTCCAGGCGAATGTATCTCTCAATGGAAGGAGTATATCACATCATGGTAGCAATGAGTTGATAAAGGCTGCTTTAGACAATTTGCGCCGTCACTGAAGTGAAATTGTAAAATGTATCGCAGTTTTGGTGAAAGTTCACCCATCTTTACTGCGCAATATCTGATATCTGACCAAAAATGCCAATACTTTTTGCTCATCTATCACACTCACAAGTCAGTGTGAGTTGTCAAATAATGTTTAGACTAAACCCGATACGACTGATATACCTTGCTATTTGGGACATTAACGCCACCTTATGCGCAAAAAACAAACTACATTTTAAACTACGTCATATTGTGTTGCGGTTCTCACTAATGTAATAAGCTATTCTCAAGGAAGGCTGTTATCTACAATCAAAAAAAATAAAATAAAATAAAATAAAATAAAATAAAATAAAATAAAATAAAATAAAAATTAAAATAAAAATAAAAATAAAAATAAAGAAAAAAGTATTTCAAGTTGATAACTAATTATTATGAACTTCTTAACGCATGTTTCGTAGAGAGACCCATTTCATAGGGAGTTAGCGTCAACTTTCAGTTTAGGCATTTAACTAAACTATGGATAACGGAATAACAGATTTTTTAAAAACTTACGTTAGTAGGAAAATAACCCATTTCAGAAACTCGCTAAAAAAAAACATGAAATGAAAACTTTTTAAAAGAAAAAACTTCAAAATGCACTAAAAACAAAAAAAGTAAAAAAAAAAGAAAAAATATGAAATGAGTCAAAAATACGCATTGAAACAAAAAAAAATAACAAAAGGTAAAACACCTTATCGTAAATAGTACAAAATTCCCATATCGAGACATTCATAAAACTATCTGGAATTTACCAGATGGAAAAACACATAATCAAATTAATCACGTTTTAATAGATAGAAGATAGTCTAGCATAATTCTTCGGTTGTTTAGAGGAGCTGACTGTGACACTGATTACTACTTGGTAGCAGCGATAATAAGAGAGAAGGTATTGTTGAAATAAAGAAATATTCAACATCTGAAAACGGAGAGGCTTAATTTAAAGAAATTAGAGGAGATCCAGTCAAGAGAGAAATACAGGTTTGAGAATGTTCTAATGTTCACAGTGCAATAATGTTGAAAATACTTGGGTTGAAGATACGGATAGCATTAAAATTTTATTCAGAAAAGAGAAAAAAGAGAAAAGAAAACAGATAAAACTGCATTGGCTACAAAATCCGAACGATAAGACTACTCAAAATTTCGTTAACATTAGAGGAGAAATTTCCACGAGCTTTTGAAAGCTAAAATTAACGAACTTGAAGATAATTGTAAAAGCAAAAACATTCGGGACATGTATAAGGGTATCAACGAATTTAAGAAAGGCTATCCACCTCGCGCTTATAGAGGGTGGTTACAAATAAAGTGCCGCTATTCACGGTAGTCCAGTCCAGGCTGTAATCAACGTATTATATTGAAATTTGGTTAATATGCTGAGACTATGCGGAAGAGAGCTACAGTGAAAAAAAAATTGTTCCACTTTTCACCACCAGGGGAAAATGTGTAGGTGTAGAGGCCGCAACACACACGATCTTATACTTCATACACATGGTCGTCTGAGAAACAGCATGGCTATTGATAAGAAAGACCGTGTACTGTTAATAAAATTAGTCTATCAGAACGGGAGCAATTACAGTGCAGCAATGAGAGAATATCGGCGTCTGAAAGGAATGAGAAGAGGGCCATTATCGAGAAACGGCTTAAAGAAAATGGCACAGAAGTTCGAGACAAAGGGGTGAGTTGCGTGTGGCTCTAAGAAGAGTAAGACGACCCATTCAAACGAAGGTTGTTAACGAGGTTGCTGTGGCTGTTGTGGATCACGCAGCACGTGCTCCATATTCCGTTTCCAGTGCTCAGGCAGAGTCATGGGAATTGGCTATCTCATAGTCAACAGTAAGGAAAGTCCTTAGAACCACTACTCTTACAGGATTCAGACGGTACATCAACTGAAACTCCAAGATCCGCCGCAAAGCCTTGAGTTTGCCCTTCAGTTTTTATCACAGATGGAAGTGGATGACATGTGGCCGTGGGGTATCCTGCGGACTGATGATGCGCATTTTACAATAGAAGGGGCAGTGATCATGCAAAACTGTCCGGTATGGGGCTCGGATAATCAGAATGTTGTGCAGGAACAGCCATTACAATTTGGTTAAGTAAGAGTGTGGTGTGGATTGACAAAAACGTTCATTATTTGCCAGTGTTTCTAAAGAAAGTTCACAGGCAAAAAAGATCGATACCTGTACCGTGACATTGGCACGATATAGAGACTTTCAGTGCGACATGTGATATCTGCGTTACAGACACGGACGACTGTTTTCATTCAAGACGAGGCAACACCGCACATCAATCACCACGTGAAAGATCTATTTCGTGAAACCTTCACTGCTCATAGCATCATCTCCCGAGGTTTTCCAGATGCGTGGAAAGCAAGATCCCCTGATCTAAATCTTGTGACTTCTGGCTGTGGAGATATCTGAAAGCTCAAGTCTACCAGGGAAATGTTCAGCCCTTGGCGGATCTCAAAAATAGCATAATGTGATATGTCGCAACAATTTTACTGGAACTGATGGAAGCTATTGTTGCGCACGGCAATTTTGCGGATGCAGCATGTTGTTGATGTGTCTGGTTGCCATATGGGTCATAAATTGGTCACTGTAACCGCAAATGTTAGTAAAGTTATTCCCATTGCATCATTTGTTACCATTAAAGGGAAATAAAGCTTCACCTTTTGTTACCCTCACATTGTTCCTAAAGTTGTTGCGTTTTAACCATTTGTTACAATCACCTGCGCTTCACCTTATTTGCATTACATTTAACTCAAATGTTTGACCTCGTCGATCTAGATAATCGTGTTATCCATACATTCAGGACCATTTCCACGTTCGTGTTACCTGTACAACGCCATAATTTCCCCTGGTGGCAGAACGTAGAACTAAAAATTTTCCAGTGCAATTCACTTCCACGTGATCTCATTAGCATATTTACCAAATTTCAATAGAATACGTTGATTACAGTCCGCGCTAAACCCTCGTGAATATAGCGACACCTTAATTGTAACCACCTTGTATATTAAAAACGCCAATGGAACAATTCTCACTGATATAGATAGCATCTTGAATACATGGAAGGATTTCTTTCACGATTTGCTTAGCAGGCAGTCAAAAATTTATGTTCGTGAAGAAAGTGAATGAACACAGCAGAATCGTATATTCCATAGCCTAAACGAACATGCATAGAAATCGCTATAGTTAAATTAAAGGAACACAAATCTCCAGGTGTAGACGAAATTCCTGCTGAGTTAATTTTAGCCAGAGGGGAAGAATTGTGGAAGAAGATACATAAATTCATTCTGCTTATATGGAACAAGGAGGAATTACCCAAGAGTGGAAAGAATCTATCATTGTTCCAATTCACAAGAAAGGTGACAAAACGGCGAGGTATCTCTTTTCTGTCAATATCCTATAAATCTCTGAAACATTCCATTAGCAAGACTGATCCCACACAGAGATTAAATTATTGGGGATTCTCACGTCAGTGCCGATTTAGGTGGAATCGGTTAAATATCGACCAGATATATTCACCATTCGACAAATACTCGATACAATACCCCGTTTGATCAATTATTTATTAAGTTTAGAAAGGCCTACGACTTGGTTAGGAGGGAAACATTGTACGACATTCTTACAGAATTTGGAATGCCGAAAGAGCTAGTTAGATTGATTAAAATATATTTAAATGATTTAGGATTTAGATTTCTGGGCTTTCGGCATCTAAGGCCATATAGCCCGTCACGTTTGAGGGATGACGTCCCTCAGCGAGCACACTATCCAGGGAAAGGGAAGAAAGGAAGCGGCCTGGGACCTATAAGTTAAGTACCATCCCAGCATTTGTCTGGTGGGAATGAGGAAAACCCAGGAAAACCTCATTCAGGGTGGTTGGCCTGAAAAAGCATTTCACACTTTTTCGACCGAGTGCCCCCACCGGAAATCGAATATATTTAAATGAATCTCAAAATATCTGAGTACGAAAATTCTTGTTAATGAGCTTTCAGGTCTAGAATGGAATGAAACAGGAAGATAAGTTGTGGCCATTATTATACAACTTTGTTTACGCTATAAGGAGAATCAAAGATAGCAATCAGGGCCTAGAGTTCAATGGTATGCACCAGGTTATGGCGTATGCTGATGATGTAAATCTACTAGAAAATGATATGAGAACAATAGAAAGAAATGCATAGATCTTCTAAACGTTTAGAAGTAAATGTAGAGTAAATTAAATACATGGAAGTTCACCGGGATCGTAATACTGCAAATTATGGACGCATCAAAACATCAAATAATACTTTCGACAAAGTTGATAATTTCAAATATCTAGGATCGACATTAACAAACGAAAATCATTTTAACTAGGCAATAAAATGTCGACTAAGTGCAGGAAATTCGTGATATTATTAAGTTCAAAATCTCTTGTCATCGTCGCGAATTCTGTTGAGGAATATGATTCTTAAAATATATAAAACGATAATCATGCCTGTTGTTCTCTATGGTTGCGAAACATGCTCGCTTACTCTGAGAGAAGAACGCAGACAGAATATTTGAGAATAACATCCTGAGACAAAAAAAAAAAAAAAAAAAAAAAAAAAAAATCGGACCTAAGAAGAACGGGAATAGGGAATATCGGAAACTTCATAACGAGGAACTGCATTCTTTTTGCCATTTACCAAACATTGTTAGGGTCATCAAGTCTAGGAGGCTTAAGTGGACAGGTCTTGTAGCCAGAATGGAAGAAAGTAGGAACGCTTTTAAAGTTTTAACTGGAAGTCCAATCGGAAAAGGACCATTAGGAAGACCTAGATGCAGATGGGAGAACAATATTAAGATGGATCTCGCAGAAATAAGAATATAAACTAGAATCTGGATCCAGTTGGTTAAGAACAGAAGTCAATGAAGTGCTTTGGTAAACGCGGCACTGAACCTCCTTGTTCCATAAACCATAGATTTGTTATTGCCTATTTTTGAGGTATTTTTTTTTCTTTTAAGCTTTTGTTTTAAAATTTATTTAATACGATTTGGGAAGCAGAAATATCGATGTGAAATACTGTCATATGTAGGTGCTTTTCTACGCAAATAACATAGATTTAATGTATGTATTTATAAAGAACCACATCTAATGAAAAAAGAACCTGCTGTGAACTAAAGGTGTGTTCTTTCTCCTCATTCTTTACGGATCATCTTTGTAATTATGGAAATAACCGTAGGAAGCTGGTTTAAAGACAGAGAGAGAAAAATGAAAAATGTTGTACATCTACAATAATGCTTGACAACAAAATAAATACGGATAGTCTTACAAAAGAAACGAAAGACACAATAAATTACTTTTAACCATATTTGTTGAATGGTGCAAACATTGTTTTGTCTCGTGGATAAAGAAAAGAAGAAAAGAACGTCTCGACTTGTAGACTTGGGTTAGAAATATGACGCAATTTCAGGTGGCGACACACACAGATCAAAATGCAGTTAAACTTCTTTTGTGAGATTTGCATAAAAGAATCAACTCGTGCGAATAAAATAGATCCAACTAAAGATTGAAAGTGAGAAAGAAAGGTTGGAATAGTGCAGAAAACAAAACAATAAGCTATATATAAAAAAGAAACCTTTTGGATCTTGATTTCACTATGAGATTTTCCAACACAATTGTATTCTAGCTGTCATTATTAACAGTTAGATTTTGCCAAGTGTTGCCAGTCCATTTGGTAATAAATTGATGACAGGATCACTGGAAACTTGTTTTTTTTTTTTTAAAGCTACTCAAACATTTTCCACAGTTCTTGTTGCTGTATGCAGAAAGAAGAGAGCGTTTTTGAATTTTGTTTAATAACTAATAGTAAATGTAATAATGATTTATGTTTTCGATGTAGAGTATATACAGTTAGATTTCGATAGCTCGAATTCCTTGATAACTCATAACTCATAACACTCGCATTCCCTTGACACTTCATAACACTCAATGTCAAATAAAATAACTTCTATAAGTCGAATGTTCAAAAATTACAATCTCGATGAGTCGAATTTTAAAGCTTTCATAAGCATATTTAAAAACCTCGATAACTCGAACTTCCATATCTGCGAACCTCTACAAGTCGAAGTTTACCTCTATAAGTCGAATTTCTCTCGATGTGACCTCGATAACTCGAAGCTGTAGCTCTATGCTTTTACGTAATTGTCATTGTTGTTAGTCCTATAATTGTTGCCAATGTGTAATGTAATTGTCATGTCATGACTCATGTCTAGATACGAAAGCCCCCTCCAAAACAATACATGTACAGAATTTAATTTTTCCTAGTCATCTTGTTTGATTTAAGGAACTTTCACAACTTCGAGTTCTAGAGACTGAACGATTAAAACTTTGAGTTTTAGAGGTTATATAGTCACTTTTAATGAGGAACGCGGAACCTTGGTATCTCAAATTTCTTGTTGTGGCCATCTTGATAACTTGAACCTTGATTACTCGAAAACCTCGATAGCTCGAATTTTTGTCTATTCCCTTCAGCTTAAAGTTATCGAGGTCAGATGCAGATGGGAGAACAATATTAAGATAGATCTCGCAGAAATAAGAATATAAAGTAGAATCTGGATCCAGTTAGTTAAGAACAGAAGTCAATGAAGTGCTTTGGCGAACGCGGCATTGAACCTCCTTGTTCCATAAGCCATAGATTTGTTGGCTAGGCTAAAGGAGATCTGTTGACTAGGAGGAGCTGGGATCGAACTAACGACCCCATAAACAAGAGGTGAACGCTTTCCCACTGCTGTATTAGGAAAGACTTGTAGGCAAGGGACAGGGGGTCAGTTGTCCCTCTGAATTTGATACATATTAATCAATAATATAGTATTAGTATTCATGAAACTCTCCCATACTGATGGATAATCTTGCCTCACCTCTCCCTCATTCCGAAGCTAAACCTGAAATGCAATGCGCTGTAATTTGGAACCTTCGCTGGATAACCATTAATATTTAGAATCCTAGAAAAGATGAAGTTTGACTCCCTAGAAAAATATGAAATATGAAATTTGTCCCTCCTCACCGGCATTTAAAACCTTAATAAACATGTCTATTACTTCTTGGGAACTCAGTTGGCTCTTTACTGAAGTAGGGCCTAAATTACATTCTCCATCTTAGTGAAATATATTTTGTTCAGATGATAGGGCAGCAGTTGCACCTTAAATTAATTTTAGTTTTCTTGGAAGTGGTATGGTGGTCCCATTCCATGCTCCACAAGTTAAATAGAGGGGACAACACTGGCCTTACGAAGTCTTAAGAAATATATATTATTTCTGGGAATTCTAATTGGAAACGTTTTACTAAAATGGACTCAGGTCACATTTTAGTTTTTTTTTTATTTTTATTTATTTATTTTAAAGCCGCAAACCTATTCCATGCTTTATTTATTCATTCGTGTTCGTTCATATAGTGTAGGAAGGTTGTATTTTGAAGTGAGCCCCATCGAACTGCGGGAAGTTTATATGTTCCTACCATTCACTGCGATTCTAAAATGACACTATTGAATATTGAATGCATGGGTGCCCACTACACGGACACTCCGGGTCTCAAGCACCCATTGGAGATTTTTAATAGATGGTCTGTACCAGTGAGAATGGGTCATGACATTTATCCGGGTCATCCGGATTTAGGTCTCTATTTTCAGACCCAGTTTGACACTGACTCAGACAAACCCGATGACCCAAATAGAGTCGGCGATCCAAAAGCAGCCAAAATGTAATCTCTGAAGCATTACTGCATAATTTTATAGTTGCTTAATGATGTTCACACTCTTGAGCTTAAACATTCATTTGTTTCATTTTTGGTGTGACGTTTCTTAATCAAGATACCATGTTTTAAATATTTCAGATATATTTTTGTGTTTATTCGTCTTCTCATTCGTGATTTCTTAACATAACCTATACAAAAATGCATTAACAAAACGCTGTTTGGGCTCATCGATTTGTTCAATATTCTAAACAACAATTTTTATAGTCCGATTAAAATCGGGCGATCTCTTATAAGAGAAACACGTATCTAATCTTTTCTGTGATTCTGATACGTTTGAACTCGAATAAATCTTATAGTTATCTTCCAGTGCAATGTTTGACACACACACACACATACAAACTCAAACAACAAGTAAGAACGAAAATTATATCTAATGAAAAGGCACTGAGAGAGAGAGAGAGAAAATTATGTTTATTGGGATTGCATTAGTAGGCTCACACATACTCCCAGTATGTGTGACAACGTTTTGTCTCTGAGTTCCAGCGAGTTACTCCAGGTCGTGGGTCTGTCGGGATTAAGGGTCGCCAAAATTTTCAGGAATCTGGGTTCCGGAAAACTGACTTTCCGTGTTTCAGAAATATTCCAGAATTAACAAAGAAACAGGAACTCGGAAAGCTTCCAGGATCCAGAAAATTCCGGAAAATAAAAATTCCTAAATTGACCATCCCTAGTCCGGATTATCGGGTTCGGAGAGTCGTGGGTCTGTGGGGTCTGTCCAGGTTATGAGTCTGTTCGGGTCATCAGGTCTGGTGGATTATAGGTCTGACTGTCTCTGGCTCTTCCCGAAACATGGGTCACGAAGTTTGTGACCTATTTCATTACTGGTCTTTACCCATTAGATGTTTGCGTTGGATTTAATTTAAAAATTGTACATTCATGCCGCAAATTAGTGGTAATAATAAGTCACTTGATGTTAGCTTTACTAGTGAATATAATGCGTTTAGTTAATTAAAACAGTGTAAATAATCAATTCAGAAAGTCATTTTTCAGTTCTGTGGGTTATTACGCATATTTTTATTTGCTCGTGGGTTTTCTCGGGGTTCTCCCGTTTCCTCCCTCTTTCTTCATTTCACCATTTCACTCATCTCTCACCCTCACCGTCTCCTTTAGCCTAACCGGCATACCCGTGGGACGTAAAACTTAAAGATTTCATTTCATTTTTCATATTTTTATTTTAATATTTTACATGGTAATCATTAAAATATGCATTATTATTTTAATATTCTTTTCTTTTTCCTTTGACTAATATTTCTGAACACATTTGAAAAGGAAGCACAAAATCTCAATATTCAGTTTATGTTTTTTAAATACAAACTTTGGGTAATCGTGATTGAAAAGAAAAACTTTATGTTTAAAAATAATTTCATAGTTTCTTTTATTTCAGTAAATAAAATACCACCTTGATGGCCATTCACACTTGTCAGTTCGGGAATTACTGGCCAGATGGTTTTAAAAAAATCACAATATGATACGTTGATTTATCGAGCAGTAGCACCTATTTAAAAGATTATTGAGCTGAGCGAAGCGAAGCTCTTATACTCGGGTTAGCCGTTTGGTTGTCCGCGAACTCCTCCTAGACCGTTTGGCCGATCTCAACCAAACTTAGCACGCTGATAGAGTATGTCGTGCTGAGTGACAACATAGGTCGAAATCAAAAATCCAATGTACCATAGAGGAATAATCACCGAAAAACGCTTCCTCCTAGACCGTTTGGCCGATCTCAACCAAACTTAGCACGCTGATAGAGTATGTCGTGCTGAGTGACAACATAGGTCGAAATCAAAAATCCGATGTACCATCGAGGAATAATCACCGAAAAACGCTTACTCCTAGACCATTTGGCCGATCTCAACCAAACTTAGCACGCTGATAGAGTATGTCGTGCTGAGTGACAACATAGGTCGAAATCAAAAATCCGATGTACCATCGAGGAATAATCACCGAAAAACGCTTCCTGATTACGTAGTTTAAGCTCGCTCAGCTCATTTCATTGCAATCGGGTATATCCATTGCATTCCTAGTGTTAGAAATCGACGGCTATGATTGAATATGAACAGCCTAGAACAGTGATTCCAATTACTTCAGAGTTACATACACTTTTCTATTTTGAAGGTAAGACATGGATCCCACACCTTTAAATTTTTGTATGTGCTTGGTAGTAATACGTTAAGAGATAGGTAACATTATAAACACCAGTAAAATCACAAACTTTTATTTGTGTTATTAGTATACAACATACAGTACATACACACATACTTTTATAAATTATAAGAAGTAAATAATGCCACGTACCCTCTAAATTTATCCTACGGGCCTTTTCAAGCATAGAATTATGTGTTTCGCGTATTTCACACTAAACATTATAGCACAACAAACTAAGTGTAGAAATTGAAGCAACAATCACATTAAGTCCATTACCCAAGAACAGTATTTCGTGTCAAGTAGTCAGTGTTTTCATAACGGCTAATTTCCATAGCACGGAAGAATAGTTCGGTCTGGCTTCAGGCAACTTATATATACAGGGTAGTGCCAAGCCAACTGACACATTGTGGCCCCGAGTAGCGTAATAAAAATTTTGTTAGACGAAGAGTCGCACATTTTCCTTCTATGTAAGAAAATGAAAACAGTTGGCTATGACGGTCACTACTGTGCATATCATTTGTCTTTCACGCAAGAGTGGATCTGCATACCAGTAAATTTGAATTTTGCAGGGCCTCCTACGTATTATAAGATAATCGATAATGACAACATATATGTTTCTGTTTCGGTGTGATTTTGTGTTGCATGTGGGGCAGTGTTTTCTAACATAATCGTAATAGGGCTCGAGCATAAGAAAATGTTTCCTAATCCATGTGATTTTCAGTCAAACAATATTATATCAACTAGCAAAGCATTTGCAATGAAGCATACATTCCTGTACTACTAGATGTTTTGCCTGCATGATCCTATGGCCACCGAAGTAGGAACTAAACTTTTAAAAAACATGGTTGGTTCTATGTAAATTTTATACAGATTTTTTGTTCGGAATAGAAAAAGGTTACATATCGAGTGTAAGGAAAAGATCGCACAGCTTGAACAGAATCTGACTCTACAGCTGAAATGAAACGAAAATGTCTTACGATATTTTGTCCTCCGAGGTTCCCTTTTGAAGTGACAGACGGGTAAAATTTGGACTATGAGGTAACACCTTGTGGTACTCTGTAGAAACACGTGATATCGGCTTTGGAGTTTAGTTTAAACTTCTTCGTTATCTAAGGTTTTTTAAATCAGTTTTTTTTATTTTAACAACAAAATGGCTAGATTTGAAACGGCATGTTTTGTCATGATCTGGGCACAGAAAGCTTCCTTTTGTACGACATTTATTCAATTTGACATTTTAAATGTACGTTTTCATCTCTTCACATTTTCCCGCCACATTTCAGACCTTTTGCTGCATCCGATATTCCATACTTTTATTTTAAAAAAAGAAGAAGAAGAAGAAAAATGACAAAGAGCTTTAAAGTTAGGTACCTTCGTTTGAAGTACGGCACTTTCCTCTACTCCACGATAAACACCATTCCAAAGTCGCTGCTATCAAGTCTTGTTACCGACAACCCGTGCGATATTGCCATATCGACCAAACTTTACCGGTCTCTCCTTTCCAAAAGGGGACCTTAAAGGACAACTTTATAAAGACATTTTCGTATCGTTTTAGCTGTAGAATCAAGTCTGTCTGCCTGTACTACCTTTTCCTTACACCCGATATACGGTGTATATAAAACCGCTTTGGAAAAGGAATCCGTGTACCCAGTCGCAAAAGTTTGTATGGGTTCTGGTTCCTTTATAAGAATGTAACTTGGATTTGCTAATGAAAAGGATTTAGTGTTACCGAAATGGGTTTAAAACAAAAGTTAAACAATATTGCGTGAAAGGAAGGTAAATCGTTGTCTGCCATCTTTAATTCTAAGTATTTTTTTTTTTAATTGGGAAGGATGTCATGTGACACTAAGTTTAAACTACTAAAAAGATATTTATGAAAGCAGTTTTTAATGGGTTTCTGCAATTCTAATATAAATGTGTCAAAGTCAAGAACCGTATCTTGGGAAGGTGTCCGTCTTAAGAAAAAACATATGATGCCATTAAATTCCGATTAATATTATATGGTAGTATGATGTGTCGTACGTCGAAAAGAATAGCTTTTATTGATTGCAAATACATTGCTAGTGGTCATAATATTTCTTCATTCAAAATCTCACTGAATTACATAAACCATTTACTATAACCTTTACTGAGTTCAAACTATACTTTGTTCTAATTTTAGAGTTGAAAATATGCTATTGGACGTAAGATTGAATCCAGGACGTCAGCCTGACGATTCCTGTTCTGATCCTTGGTGCACTAACAATTTTTTTTTTTTTTTTTACTCCTTAAAATGTAGATACTTGCAGGAGCTGCCCCAATTTCTTTGTTATACATTTTGTCTCCTCATTTTATTTTAAACTTATAAAAATAAGGAAAGGTTCTAGGAGAAATTGAATACTATTAAGGAATGAAAACCACAGGCGTGACGTCGCGAAAATCAAATGCCATTAACTCTTAAAAAGAGATAGGTACGGAAACATGTAGCGAACCTATGATAGAACATGAATCAGTAGATATTCTTTCGTATTGTAACGTTTATATTATGTGTTACGAAACGTTACGCTAACGATGGTTCTAATTATTGTCCCTTGTATTTAAGTATTTTATTTGTCCTTGTGCCTTTTCTTACAAGTCTTATTACTGCTTAGCAAATACTTTCGTATTATTGTTAGATGCAAATAATGCATATTGTCGCAAGAAAATAATTTCAGAAAATGTAAAATAATAATAATTACTTCTAACGGAAATATTCGTCGTGAAATTGTGTCGTTTGTAATCCAGTCTGTGTGGGCATCTAATGTAAATTTTTGTTTGCGTTTATCATGTTAAATAATGTCATGTGTATGATGGGGTACCCAGTTTCCGCAGTGTCTGTACAGTAAAATTCCGGCAGATGGCTCCTCGTGCATCACTTGGTGGTCAATGCTTAAGCGACTTTAACAGTTATGCTAGATCACGTTTAATTTTTGCATATATTTCCGCTCGTGTGTTTCGTGATGGCAGTTTCGCTTGAGTGTTGTATACTGTTAAATCCTCGGCCCTTGAAGTTGATTTCCATTCTGAAGAAGAAGAAAATGTTACACGGTGCAGAGTTGGGTAAATCCGATGGAAAGTTAGTAGTATAATTTTTTTCACAGTCTTTACAGCAAGTCTCTACACAGCCTTTACAGTAATCCTCCCATGTTCTCTTCGTGGTACAAAATCCTATGCGATTGACGGGTATCCTGAACGGACATTATTTTCAACCGATGTTCTGTCACTTTTAACATGCTCTTACGTTTGACCATGGCCTAAAGCATCTTTTCCAAATGTTGACTTCAACATTTCATGTGTTTCTGAAGCAGATTTTCTAGCTTTACCTAGTTTCATAAATTTCGTCACCTTCAATTTCGCTGTTAGCGCATAACTGGGGGAAGATACGCTTAAAAACTAAATGCGACTTCCTAGGACAAAGCCGCTTAGGGCACTGACTCACAAAGGATGTACGAGGAATTGCTTGGTGGTGTTTAATCATTCTAGCTTAAACTTCACGAGCTGCAAAACTATTCTGAAAACTTTTCAGTACTCCGTTATATACGGCACACTTTAGAAAGAAAGAAAAAAAATTGAGAGATTAAATGACATTAGAAATACGCACTACCAACTCCAGAAAGCTTTTTGAAAAATAAGTAATAATAAAATGATAAGGAAAATTCAGTTGACATAGCGAAACACTAATTCAGTTCAATCTTCTAAGCTTTATTTTATGCATGTTTCCGTATTATTTATCAAACGTAGGAAGAAACACATTTATTATGATGTAGGTATTGACACTAAAGAACTACATGGTAGTTACAAAATTTTCCATTTAAAAAAAAGCAGTCTTGTAACATGTTTTGTATTTTTTTCATATTATTTACATTTTTAACCTTTATTTTACGGCTGTCAGTACACTGCCAGAATAGTAAATCCGTTCTTTAACGCGTGGCACTGTACTGACACAGGCGAAATGTTTACTTTGGCCCGCGAGCACACATATTTTTTTTTAAACTGATGTGCCTTATTGTATGAAAGTCCATAGTGAAAGGAACCAAAAACGTTGGTTCTCAACCGGTGTGCTCGCGGGTCAAAGTAGACCTTTCGCCTGTGTCAGTACAGTGCCACGCGGGAAGGAACGGATTTACTATTCTGGTAGTGTACTGACAAGCCGTAAAATAAAGGTTAATGGAAACGGTTACCAAGTTTCAAAAGAATTGTGTATATTTGGTAAGTTGTACTCATTTTTTTTTCTTCTTGGTTTTCTGTCTAAGATAAAACTTTGCAGTTTTGGTTGAAAAATGATTTATTGTATCAGTATTAGGAATGTGGAAAATAAATTAAAAATAAGTGCAATATGATCTTACAACAATAAAGCATTAGTGTTAAATTCATAAATAATAAAACGAATCAGCCATAAATCGTAATATAATATATTCATTATCAGTAAAACAGTAAGTCTGCGTCTAATGGAATAATACATATATATATATTTGTTTTCTTCTGATTCCTGTTCTGTGTGAATCAGTTTTAGCACAAATACTTGCCACTAAATTTTCAAGTTTGAATTTAGAATGTGAAATGAATCAGCATTTAATTTCATTTGATATTCATTTACATGCTCCTTACTAGAACCAATATATTTCTTGCTTGTATGCATACCGAAGTCGTAAGGAAATGAACTTTAGAACACTAACTCCTCTACTATGATTGACAGAGTTGATGTACCATATTCTGCTCAAGGGAGTAAAACTTTCATATTTGAATATTTTATAATTTTGTGTTGAAACGCAACGGATATGGTGGAGGCGGATTGTTCTGCCAAGAACGTTTTTCTTTGTAGTTTTAAGGACTTTACGAGGACCAGGGTGTTCAAAGTTCATTTTCCTGCGAATTCGAGTTCTGAATCACCGTGTATATATGTGTATTGTATTAAGTGAATCTTGATTCTTCAAAACTTCTAGTTTATGTAATTGGGGTAATTCTTAGTATCCAAATTAGAATTATATCTTGTCTAACAGTCTGGTTGTACACCTGACAGCATCTTCAGATAGAGAAAAGTAGGATGGGAAAAGAATGGATTACAAAATTGAATACTTCGAGTTCTTCTCAATTTCCTTACCCACTATTTGCCATCTTATTTCCTCTCTCTGAAGATGGTGTCAGATGTACACTGAAACTGTAAGATGAAAAATAATTCTAATTTGGACACATCATCAATATGTGTCTTCCGTGTTCAGTTACTTGGAATAACTGTTATTTAGTAACATCCACATTTTATAAAATACGTGTAAAAATATTAAGAAAGAAATGTAAATAAAAAGTATATATGTCGGGTTTACTATTTTTTTAACCGTATATTTTCATTGCATTGATTAAAAGATTTATATACTTTCATAACTGCATTATTGTAAAGTTCCTTTTTTGGTATTACTGTGCTGCATTTCTAATTTTTCTGTAATGTATACTTGATTAAAGGAAAATAAAAGTAGTTGTTATAAATGCTGTGTAATTTCTGATCTACATTGCATACCACCTCAGTTCCATTGTTATAGAAACAACACTGCATGGTTACGATAGCTATAAACACACCACCTTGATTCTGCTTCATATCCAACTTCACAGAAGATAAGACAAAAGTATTATTAGAAACATTTCCATTAACCATTTAAAGAAGTATTGAAATGGTTACTGGAACTGTTTCTAATAATACCTTTGTCTTATCTTCTGTGAAGTTTAATATGAAGCAGAATCAAGGTGGTGTGTTTATGCGTGTTGTTTCTATAACAATTCCGAAATTGTTCCACATACTATGCTAGATTGTTCTGTCAACAATCTAGCATGGTAACAGCAAACATGCTTTATCTTCAATATTACAATACGGCATGGCTACCATAGCAATATAATATGGTTATAGTACCTATGCAGGTTGTTCCATCTACCATCTTACATGGCTGCTTCAACAAGACGTTCTTGTTCACATAGCCATACCGTATTGTAGATATAGTCATATAATATTGCAACTACAGCAATATAGTATGGTTACATCAAGTATAAAATTTTGTGCACCTACCCTGCTATATGGTTGTCTCAATACGACAGTATTGTTAAAAGAGCCATACGGTATTGTAGGTACTGTAATTTAGTCTTGCAAATACAACAATATATAATGGTTACAATGACTATACGGTATGGTTGTCCACCTGTTGTCCAATCATCTAGTATCTTTGCAATACCTATACGGTATAGTATTCGAACGAATATGGTATTGTAGGCAGAGCTATAAAGGTATAGTTGGGATGTAGCTGTATTGTAATCTGAATGGTAATATTGACTATTAACTCCGATTATAGTTAAATTTACAATACAGAAATATGGTACTATTGCACATATGTATGGTAACAATAACCCGGATTTAATAGCCATACCTGTATGCTATTACTGGCCATAAGCATAGCTGTCCCTATATAAGCAATACTATTCTGGTATTATTAACCATTTAATGGTTATGCCAACTATACCATTTTTTAGGGTGTAGTCGCTAACGCTCTCGCCTTTGGTGCTAGCGGACCCGGGTTCAATTCCCGGTGGAGCACTCGGTCGAAAAAGTGTAGGCCAGGCCAGTCACCTGAATGAGGTTTTTCCTGGATTTTCCTCATTCACACCAGGCAAATGTCGGGGTGGTACCTAACTTATAGATCCCAGGCCGCTTCCTTCCTTCCCTTTCCCCGGATTGTGTACCGAGGGACGTCATCCCTCAAAACGTGAAGGACTAAATGGCCTTAGATGCCGAAAGCCCAGAAATCTAAATCCTAAATCTGATTGACACATTTCAAACTTGAATATTGCACTGGCGTAATAACTTGTCTTAGCGAGGGAACCGAAAGAGGAAAGAATGTCACATTATATGGTCAGTCGCAATGGATTATTGAAGAACAGTACATCGTGTTACCTCAGTTCGTAGTTATTACGAACTTAAGTCGGTGCCAGAAGTGCAACTTTTTTTTAAACGAAACTTTAATGTTGGTCAACATAAGGTTCCGTCTCGTACCATATTGAATTTAGTAAATAAATTTGAAGATACTGGTAGTGAGTTGGATATGAAACATTGACCCTGAGAACGTGGAGAGACCAATAATAAAGTTCAGCTAAAAAAAAAAAAAGTTTCACTTCTGGCACCAACTTAGTTTCGTAGTGAACTAAGGTAGCACGATGTTCTATGTTCCAATGCTCCATTGAGACTGACCATCAATGATGTGGCGTTCTTTCCTCTTTCGGTTCCCACTCCGCCAACCTATATGAGTTATTATACTTGCGCAATATTCAAGTTTGAAATGTGTCAGTCGGCTCGGCGCCACCCTGTAGTTGACTTGTGTTTTTTTTTTTTTTTTCTAGATAACTGTCATTAAAATTTGTGGAGAGACCAAAGATCATTCGTCATAGAATGAGGTAGGAATAGTATCGTATGTTAAAAGTATCTCCTAATTTAGTAGCAAAAATGATTAGTAACAAGAAAAAAATAGTTGAAATTATACAGTAATTGATCGTTATTACTGCAATGTTTTTGATTTAATGTAACAACAATGCTATACAATCACATTTGCCAACAAACCATTGTAATTTTACAGAGAAATGTTGAAGTGAAGTCTCCACAGATCAAACTTTGCCGAATGCTTAAGCTCTGTCACACTTTAAAAACATCTTGTGCGTCAGTTCGAGAATGACTCAAGTCCATAATATCTGCTAGCTGTTGGATTGGCATTGACATATTCATGGGATAGATCACAAATACAACTTTACGGAATACCGTTGATAAGTATTAAACCTATCTATTTTCTTGGTGATATAACAATTTGGTTTCAATGTTATTACCATAGAAATTAACTGTACTTGAAGGTACTGCAGTAGCGTACGTAATGCTTACCTTTTTATTATTACAGTACGCTGCGATTCTACAAATAATGTAGCAAGAGGGAATGGTTGGAATACTATATGTAAATGTTATATCAGGTCACCACCTGAAATGTTAGCTATTTCTACCACCTACATCACACATCCAACTTGACACTCTATGTGTGTGTGGGAAGGAGGATATGGAGGCTTGAGTCGCTGGTTGGATTCCAGTCTATGTGAATTAGAGGTAGATAACATCATGTCCATGAGTTTTCTCGAGATTCTCCCGAATTTCTTCCCGCATTCTCATTCCACCAATATCCTTTCATAATCATTCACTTTCAATAATGACCCGTCTCCTTTAGCTTGTGTTACTCGTCTCGTCTCGAAAATGACACAAGTTTCCGGACCAGACGAGAAGTTTCTGGAGTCTCGTGGCCAACACTAGTTCACCCAATCTCAAACACTGTTCTAGTATTGCGTGATTCATAGCATAATGCATATAAATTGATAAAATGATTTTAGGAACACAATGAAGAGCATTTATCAACGTTAAAAAAATACGCAAGTCATTACACAATATACTACAATAGTAAAGATGGATTAAATGTTATTGTACCACACTTTTCATGGGCCTTTCGTGACGTGGGACGATTCTGATAACTTCTAGATTAGATTCTAATTTTTCTTATGTCAGGGCATACATTTTGAACATAAATTTACAAAACGAAACGAGAACATTTCGAGACGGGATGAGACTCCTACAAAATGTATGAGATAAGAAAACTTTTGTCGTCTCGTCCCGTTTCGTAATCGACACTCCTTTTAGTCTAAAAAACATGATAATGAGATGTTAAAACAGGTTGACTGCCATGAGCATCATATGTGGTGCTTACCTTATTTCTCTCTGGTGCCATGAGCACCATAGATGATGCTCATGTTTGATATCACAAATTACTAACCTATCCAAGTTATTGAGCGCCATATATGATGCTCATTGTCACAAATTACTATGAGAGACCATGAGCATCACATATGGTGCTTGGCTTCCATTGGTACATTTTCGGGAGAAAAAATATCGCGACAAAAATGTGATATAACTATCCATAATCGAGCTAAAGGTACGAAGAAATTGTATGGCCTCCTGGGACCAGTACCCCCAAATCACCTTGGCAGTCAATAACCTGTTAAAGGTGATTTGAGTGTACAGGTCTCAGGAGGCCATAAATTTTTTCTGACCTTTGGCTCGATTATGGATAATTATATCACATTTTTGTCTCCATATTTTGTTTCTCCCAAAATGTACCAATGGGAGCCGAGCACCATATGTGATGCTCATGGTCTCACAGTAATTTGTGACAATGAGTATCATATATGATGCTCAAGAACTTGGATAGTTTAGTAATTTGTGATATCAAACACGAGCATCATATATGGTGCTCATAGCCCTACAAAGAAATAAGTTGAGCTCCACATATGATGCTCATGGCAGCCAACCTGTTAAATTGAAGTGTTTTTTTTTTTCAGAACACTGTGATTTTCTACCTACAAGAAGCTATTATTTTTAACTCACTTTCTCAGTATTTAATCCATTATCTTTAACATTTTGCATTATTCTTCAATCATTATAAATTATTTACATTTAATACATTATTCTATTTACTCAGGAGACGCAATGCTCCTACACTTTCCACAGACGCTACGCCTCTGTATCTTTTGGTGCTCTGTGATGTCAAAGTATGCTTCTCTGTTATCAGTACCACAGAAGATATACGAAATTACTTGAACTTGTCGAAGCAATGTAGCAACCAAACAAGAAACCACCGTGGAAGCAATGATTATTCGTACACTATCAACACTGTTGAGTTATTGCCTCTTCGTCCTTCCCTGTTTCGTTTGTTGGCTTCACCTGGGCTTCCATCTCATTCCGACCCACATATTAGGATTTAGGGTGGTTAAAGAGGTCATATGGTCCTCTCATACCCAATAGTGTTCAGAAGGTTAATGATAGCTATGACCATATATGTAACTTTTTACTCACAACGATTCCCATTCATCTAACCGGTTACAGTTTTGTCCATTATTAGGCCGTTTTTTTTTCCTTTATCAGATACGAAATATTAGTCCTAAAATATAAACATTCAGGAATATGAGGAAGTTTAGGCTTAGTGCACAGGCCTTCTATTAACACTATTTCTAATATTATATTAGAGGACAGAAAGTGGATTGAGCCTATGCATTAGCTGCTTTTGCAACATGTGAAAAATATGGTTTATATAGTTATTAGCTATTATTATCTTCTTTTTAACGTTCCACTCGTATATTTCAAGTCTAAGGGAGACATTGATGAATATGATGATACTAAACGAAAAATTGAAATCGTTCAGTTTTACGTCTCACGGTTATGCCGGTTCGGCTAAAGGAGACAGTGATGATGAAAAATGAATGAAATGATAGAATGAAGAAAGTGGAAGGAAATGGGATAACCCCGAAGAAACTTGGCGCGAGCAGAGATCGAATCCAGGACTCCATGCACCAGAGGTGAACGCTCTAACATTGAGTCACAGCGGCCCCGATATTAAAAGAAATGATGGAGTAGAGAAAGTAGGTGGAAATAGAACAATCTCGGGAAAACCACTCACACACACACTGTTTGTCCAACACAAAGCCTCTACCCTACCGCGCGAACTGGAATCAAACCAGCATCTCGATACACCAGAAGCGACGGATAATCCATCTAGTTTTAACTGGTTGCAAGAAGTTCCATTTAGTCTAACTGATTGTAGAGGGCTTTCATTGAGTGTAGTGCTAGGTGACTGCATGCAAGATCCATCTAGTCTAACTGATTGCAAAGAAGTTCCATCCAGCCTAACTGTAGGCTGAAGATAAAATCCGTTCTAAGTGCCAAAAATGGAAAAGTTCGGTTTAATGGCAAGATGGTCAAGATGCGCCTTATGTGCCTAACACTGCTTGGTGAACAACGGACTATCTAGCATTCACCATGGAAGTGGTTCAAATAATCGCCAGAAGAATGCGCGTGGGTTAATGTCCCACCAGTTCTGAAAGTAAAATCTCGGCTTTTTACTCAACATTTTCATTTTGGCACTTTGCACGGATTTTACAGACAGTCTACAACTGATTGTAAGAAAGTTTCAGCTAGTCTAACTGATTACATAGAAGTTCCATCTAGTTTAGCTGATTGCAAGAAAGTTCCATTTAGTTTAACTGATTGTAAAAACGTTTCATCTAGTCTAACTGATTGCACGGAAGTTCCATCTAGTCCAACTGATTGTAGGGAACTTTCATTTACTGTAGTGCTAGCTGACTGCATGGAAGTTTTATTTAGTCTACCTGCTTGCAAGGAAGTTCCATCTAGCCTAACTGATTGTAAGGAAGTCCCATCTAGTCTAATTGATTATAGGAAGTTCCATCTAGTCTAACTGATTACATGGAAGTCCCATCTAATCTAACTGGTTACATGGAAATTCCATCTAGTTCAGCTGATTGCAAGGAAGTTCCATCTAGTCTAATTGATTATAGGGAAGTTCCATCTAGTCTAGCTGATTGCAAGGAAGTTCCATCTAGTTTAACTGATTGCAAGTGTTGATAAAAGCACTTAAAATACTGAAACACCGGTATCTTAGTGATAGAATGTTCTGAATCAATTCTAAGTTCTGTGGGCAATACTGTTTCCGCGCATGTTTTCGGATTCTTACATTTCCTCCACTTTCACAATTTACCAATTGTAATGTTATCATTCACTTTCATGTTATTAATCGCCTTCTTTACAAATGTAGGATCTAAATTATTTTTAAGTATACTCCTTTGCCGATTACTTCATAGATCTTTTAGTTTATTTTTATTGAAATGTTACCTTATTCACTAGCATTTGCAGCATCCTGGTGCTACTGCATATTTCTCCATCAGCATTGAAGAAGTGGGGGCGTCCAAGAAGAAGAAGAAGAAAAAAAGAAGAAAAGAGAAAAGAAGAAGGTATAGTTTGTCGGATGACGACGCCCCAGGGGAAGGTGTGCTCGCGTGCCTTCCTCATAATGTCTTTCTTGTTGTTCGACTTTTACCTCTCCTCTCCTGCTAGGACGGAGTGGAGGAAGCTACAGTCAGTGTAGAACAAGTGTAGCGGGCGGCACACGGAATGGAATCGCCCTCACTGCTCCACAGCAACAGCAGCCACAGATGACACGATGCCGCCTTTGTCTACAAAAGAATACTATTTCTTTTATCCTCATTATATTATAAAGAAAGCAAAGGAAAATACGTGACGAATTCGTACAAGCCAAAAATGTCAATCTTGAATATATAAATAGCACATAATTTCTTCTGCGTGTTCTCTGGTGGAGCAGAACAAATCACTTACCATGAAGAGTTTGGAATACCATCATCATTGTCATTATCATGACGCGTAGTTAGTCTTGTATATACAGAGGTTATCAGGTACTATGGCATCTCTTCGTATTGCTAGTTAATTGTAATCTTCTTTCCTCCCTCTTTTTGCTGCCACAATGCTTTACAGAATTTAATACTTTTATTAAATTTTTAAAATATAAATCTTTCAGTTTTACATCCCACTATTATTAGCTGAAGTTAAATGAGACATACACTGTGTATGTCCACCACAAGCCTACCTAGTGCGAGCGGGAATCAAATCAGGGACTTCAAGAGGTGAGTGCTGTACCATTGAGTCATAGCGACCCCTTGTTCGTACTTCATTTAATTGTTTTCAAAATTGATATCAGAAGGATATCAGTATCTATCGTATATATCGTACAGGATATCCTTCTGATGACACTATATATCATACGCGATCAATGGAACTTATCCGAACTTGACCAAAATTGGGATGGTGAAATAATGTGATAAACTTAGCGCACATACGTATGTAATATTTTGATGTGGAGGCATTTGGTTCCTGAGTTTTGGATGAAACCCATCCGATCTTGACCAAAATTGGTATAGTGATAAAGGTTGACGAACTTTGTATAATTCGAGCATTGTATGAAGTATTATGGTGTAAAGATCTTTAGTTTCCAAGTTTTTGGACATAAAAGTTTGGTTTCAACTCTGTGAAATCAAGAAATTTCACTAATAAGCGATTGATGCAGTTCACCTGATCTTAACGAAATTTGTTATAATGATAAACCTTCATTTACTTACTACGCATATGATGTACTATGTTGTACATATCTTTAGTCCTCGAGTTATTTGCCATCGAAGTTGAGATTTAGACTTACTTAAGTTTCAATCCCAAGTTTCATAGGCAATAACTCAAGAACCAAATGCCTGCACACCACGATATGTCACATGCATATCAAGCTTCTGAAGGTCGACCAACATTTCAAATTTGATCTTGTGGAAACGTTTAGTTATTGGTCACCAAATGTCGGGCTTGGACTTAATAAATCTGGTACGGGAAGTTAATGCAACGTGTAAGGTCTATTTATAATTGAAGATTTGCTAAAATTCAGTGTTTCTTTCCGTTGCAGGGAAATTTACTAATAGATTAAAATCTTACACTAAGAAAAATCCGTTATCCAGACAGCGGTATATTGTACAAATATATGGGATCTATATGTTTACTACGGAAGTCTGTGCGGAGCATATGTTATCCATATGCTACATAAGTACTATTTATTTCCGCTTAGATGTTACATCATGTCGCTGCAGGATGTCTGCCATTAACAGTGTTTCGTATATTACATACATAGACTTATGTTACCTTCGTCAGCTATATGTTATATGCGTCCATTTGTATGTGAGATCCTTAGTGCATATATACAGTTCTTTGTTTCATATGGAAACAACGTATAAATGGAACACTTATACGGAAAGTATTATAAAATATACTTTCTCAGTTATACGTTTGCTGCAGATGTTACATATAGTAGTGTTAAGTCCAAAAACTACAGGATTTACGCATGTAACCTACGTTTTCACCTACGCCACGTATGTTTTTTTCCCTGTGTACTTTTTTTTAACGCAGTTTCATACACACCAGAGCTCTAAAATTTTATAAAGATAAGCAAACTTGATAACAATATGTCTTCACATAATTTTCTCTGTAGAGTATTGTTTCCTGTAAAATGAATTACCGTCATTAATTGCTCTCTACATTGTACCCTGTTCTATTATGAAACCAAAAATGCTCTGGATTTCCATCTAGGCCTATAGTAAGTATATCAAAATCAGTATTTCATGCGGAGATAAATAGCTACGTATCAATATATAATAATGTGGGCGTAATAATAATAATAATAATAATAATAATAATAATAATAATAATAATAATAATAATAATAATAATAATAATAATAATAATAATAATAATGATAATAATAATAATAATAATAATCAGTGGCGTATTTAGGGGGCTCCGGGCTTAATCCCCCCCGAAATCTTACTTACTATAGTAAAGTATATGAAATATCTTGCGGAATTTTCACATTTTCAGGCAAAGCCCCCCCGAAAGTTATCAAAGCCCCCCGAAACAAAATCGTAAATACGCCACTGATAATAATAATAATAATAATAATAATAATAATAATAATAATAATAATAATAATAATAATAATAATAATAATAATAATAATAATAATAAACAGCAGTTCTTATACTTAATGATGCACTCAAAGAGCCTAAATAACATAAAATTTTACCTAATACTCTAGGGTTTTTTTTTTTTTTTTTTTTTAATAGAAGGAACATTAAGAAATTTGGTTAGTGGGTGTGTTTCTTCCCCCGACACTTGGCATCCTTTACCTGCAACCAGCTTTCGGATGTCTGGAAATGTGCTGCTGGCATTAGCAACTTTCAGAACAGAGGTCAGATGAATGTCTAACCTGGATCTCACGGGGAGCTTGTTCTTTACGTAAGTGAGAAAATTTCTTCATACTGATACGTACTACTGAACATGGAAGACATGTACGATGTAAATTTGTGAGTCTTACGACTCGTGATAATTCTTCGTTCGTGCGAGTATTTGTAAAAATTCGAGGATATCCATTTCACTGAATTTTTGTCGCAGTGAAGTTATATTAATGTCATGTGTAAGTGGACTGCACATTCCTTAACATCGGTTGAGAAAGAGGCAAAAAGTAGGGGAAGCTAATCGTCGATAAATCTGATATCGCAGAATTCAGCCTTCGAATGCTGAAGTTTCTCGTCATACGTTCTGTACAAAAGACTACTTGAGTTAGCACAAGTTGGAAAGTTTGTTAACCCTTCGTAGTTTTACTGTTTCTCCCAGATTTGTAACTTGCATACTAATGTTTTTAATTGATTACTCATATTTGCAATACGGTAATTATACTTTTTCTTTGTAGTTTCAAATTCAAATATGACAAATAGTTCGTAACATCATCCATAAAAGAAATGTTTTGCAACCTTAAAGAATCATTCAGTAACCTGGTGTTTTGTTCTTTGATTCTCAAAAAATTCTAAAACCTTTTCAGATCCAGAGAGCAAGATAGCTAGCCTATTTCTATGTGATAAGGAAAACCTCTTCTCTTTCCAGCCTTAGAAAAAAGTAGATGTAAACAAACCCACCTGACTACCAGTGGGTCGATGACCAGTGATTGGTTGTTGGTCTCACTGCACTAGTATCCTACCGCAATATAATCCCTACTAAAATAATAATTTCAAATAAAGATATCAGAATATATCCTGCATTTTGTGAAAATAAACGCAATATATATAATATTTAACAACAGATGTAGCCTTATTTCAACCTCACCCATACTTGGACATATAGTATTTACTGCGCATGCGTATGCGTTCGCGCGTCTACCCTACTTATTTAAAATTATTGTAGAATGCAGAGTTTCATGGCAACGGTGTGTGACAATAATCCATTTTCGTCTCGTGTTATAAAACACAAAAGACAACGGGAACAGAGGCTATCTCGTTCATATACGGATTTAAGAACATACAAATTTCCAACATAGCAGTAGTCAGTATCAGTGCGTTAATTATTAACCAAACAACTGTAGCCTTACACTTTGGAAATTATGCGACGACAGTAAGTAAGCAGACGATCTTGCTATTCATGTCTCTCGCTGTCAAAGCACGTGTGAGCGGAGTAATACATTTCGCTTTGGTTTACGCCTACTTTGTTCTAATGCTGGATAGACTTAGAATCAAGAGCGCACCCAGAAATTTTTGTTGGGGTGAGGTCCAATACTAAAAAACACTACGTCTATGTAGTATTGAACTCGCATTATTCTGTAGAAAAAAAATAAGACGATAAGTAATTACAAAACACTTCCACCTATATTTTGAGAAAAAATGATAGAACTAGAGTGTTTTTATAAGAGAAAGATTACAGATATAGTGCAAGATCAAATGTTTATGCTACATCAATCATTTTATTGTTAAAGAAGTCTAGTTTAGTTTTATTTAGGAAGTGTACAAACGTACGTTGAATTAGGAAGTTTTAGGGGGAGTTCAAACACCGAGGACCTACCGTGGGTGCGCCGCTGCCCAGAGTATATGCTAAATCTTCCAAGGAAACAAAATTGTTGATGGTTTAAGCCACAAGATCTTATAAAATTGACTTATGAAAATGGTTTCATAACATTTTTGGTATGAATCACATACGAAAATAATTTTGTAATAATAATAATAATAATAATAATAATAATAATAATAATAATAATAATAAAAGTAAATTATAGCTATATTTTTGTCATTGTCTCCAGTTGATCTGAGGACCGCAGAAAAAATGAGTCAAAAGAATGAGTTTGACGTAGCTAGCCTACAGTATAACATTCAGGAGACCGTGAATTACGTTTCACATTGTGAAACTACACTAGACTACAAGAACTGACAGCTCCTCCTTGGCTGTGTCAATGTATAATTTCTTGTATTAAACATTACTTCCAAGCTTACACACCTAAAGATACACAAGAACTCCAAATCACCATTTATTACCTCCTTTCTCTTGTAACTTTTACAAGTTTTTAGTAAAAACGGACAATCACCACTTGAGTCAACCCACCTAATCATTTAATAGTTACTTTCCTTATTTCAGGCACGAAACCACCTGCAAAAACCACCAAACAGCAATAGGAAGGTTATGTAATCACTGTAAGACTCGTCAGTAAAGTAGAATAACTACGACGTATTGTGTGGTTATTAGAATTTTGAACGAATGGGGTATTATTTTGTGTGGTTGAAATTGTAGACATCGGATCCAAGTAAGGAAGACTGAGAGAACCCAGTTGGATCCGGCACGATTTACTGCATCATATTCGCATTAATATTGATCACAGAATCAAGCAAAAACATATCTATAAGCTGTGGTATCACAATATTACCACTAGGTATGCAGGGCCGGATCCAGAATTTTCTGAGGGCGGGTGCACCAAATAACTGCCACTACATTGGAATTAAATTGAGTTTTTAAATGCCTTTAGGCATCTGTGGTGTGAATGAGTAATTGCCCTGGAAATGCTGTCTGTCTGCTCTCGATGAATCATTTTCCTTCAACCTTCAGAAAATTGATTGAAACTATTAATTTTTGCAAAACTCACTGCCAGCTTCTCACTTTAGGTAGTCTATATTTACAACGAAGGGGGGGGGGGCTGAACGTGCACCTTTGCATCCCCTAAATCCGGCCTTGTAGATATGCATATACAATTCAATTATCTTAAATTAAAATGATTCAAACTATTATAGGACGTATTTCAAGCTCTACCTTGATTTATTTGTGTAACTAGATTTTTTCAAAACTCATTACATATTTCCAAGGTGCTAACAATGTTTTTTCTTCACATGTTACAATTAAATTGGCATTAAAATTGTGGGACAATTTTCCTAACTTTTATGTACATGGCTGAAAAGAAGATGACTAAAAAACAAAATGAAGTTCATGAACATGAAGAGAAATGATAAATAGAAAAAAAACTAATTGTATACAAAAGGGTAGTCAATAAACTGAACGTAAAAAGGTGAACATTAAAATAGAAATACTTATAAAACATATAACTGGTAATATTATTCTACACTTGTTATGACACGGTTACAAGAGGAGTATAATATACTTATAATATACTTGGATAATAAAGATTTGTTTAAATCAGTGAAGGGCGATTTTCCGAAATCAAGAAATTCGTTATTAGTTTTTGATTTAAAGGGAGAATATCTCGTTCCAATTACACTTTCCTTTCTAGATCTTTCTACTTATCTCAGATGAAGAGGACAGAGTATATCTGTGTTCGTAGCTTTCATTAAAAAAAAAAAAAAATCCTTGAGTAACACAAAAACTCCCTTTTCTTCTTTTCTTATCAAATCTTCCTTAGTTTCTTGAATGTCCAATTTTTATGACAGAAACTAAGTGATAAAATTATTTTAGTTATATTTAAGGAAGTACCAACAACATTTATTTTGTTCATTTGCTCTTTGCTTTTATTTGTTTACCTTTCCCCAGATTTGATTCCCGGTGGGGGACACTCGGTCGAAAAAGTGCAAAAGCTTTTTTAGACCAGTCATCCTGAGCGAAGTTTTCCTGGGTTTTCTTCATTCACACCAGGCAAATGCCTGGATGGTGTCTAACATATAGGTTCCAGGTCGTTTCCTTTCTTCCCCCATCCTTTCTTCCTTCACTTTCCTCGGATAGCGTGACCAGAGAGGAACATCATCACTCGTACGTGACGGACTAACATAGTCATAGAAGCCGAAATCCCGGAAATCTAATTCAAAATCGATCTAACGAGATCGATTATTTTACTTTTTCCTTCACTATTTCTATAAGAAAAAAAAAATACACTGAGGCAACAATGAGTGTAAATTGTGCTATTATGAACAGACACTCATACACATTATTGCTATTGTATTGATTTATTTCTGAAGAACAAAGAAAAATTTAAGCATTTATGTCAGCGCATTAGTCAGCGCAAAAATATCCCTGGATTTGCACGTTTTATCGGAGTAATCTCCTTTTTCCTTTTTTAAATAAATTCACCTACGAAATTTCATTACATTAGGGAAATTTCCCCTGAACTGCAGCAGATCACTGAAAATACACAAATTTTTTGTGGAAAATTTCCTGAAAACAGAAAGAAAAACTGTACTAAAATGGATCTTAGTCATCAACAACGTAAGTAGGCATCAACACTTCTGTTTGGATAAGATTAATGCAGAATAGAATCCACTGACGAGCTTTTTTTGTTTTTACGGCGATAAATCTTTGGGTTCCTCAGACTGTTTACTTAGCTTTACATCAAGGGCGCCCATGTTGTGGTTTCCAAGGGGGTCAAGTATAATCGACATTTTAAATGTGGTCTCAAATTTTGCGGTCACTATTCTAAAAAATCTATTGGGTTTTCGATCTTTCGAAATACAATTTCCTCTAGAGGGGGCAAGCGCCCACCTTACCCCCCCTGATGGGCACCCTTGCTTAACAGGGTGTTTCAAACAATTTACATCACATTGTTGTGATCTGATTTATCTATATTCACTTGAAACCACAAGGATATGTAGCTCAATGTGGCACATCGATTAATGAGTGTCTAATCATGATCATAGTAAATAAAAATTAAAATTAGAAGTTAATCATAACATTTGGAGTTATATCTTATTAATCATATCATGTACTGTCAACTTCCTAACATTATAATGAGAAGATTTTTAAGTGTACACTTCAGCATTAATTTCAGCTTAATAACATGGCGTTTCTACCATCCAGCGTCAAATTTTAGGTTTATAAAACAAAATCGTTTTGCTCGTAGTTCTCAGAAACTACACATGAGCATTTATATTCATTATCCACATCATTTGGTTCAGCTTAATAGGTTCTATCAATTGGTATATCCAGTGGCGTATTTAAGGGGGGCTTCAGGGGTTAACCCCATCCCGAAATTTTATTTACTATATTAAAGTAAACGAAATATCTTGCAGAATTTTCACATTTCTAGGAATAAAGTTGGAAAAGCTCCCCCGAAACAAAATCGTAAATACGCCACTGGGTATATCCCTCACTTTTTGAACATTCCTCCCCCCTCAAACGTAACAATATTGTATAGAATTACACAGGCGCTCACCCAGAAATTGTTACTGGGAGGGGTAAAGAAAGTATTTGGGGCCTCCAATAAGTCTATGTAATACTGAACACATATGTTATAGCACAGTAAAAAATGGTTGTGTTATTTCAACTCAATTTTAACACAAGGCAGTGGTTCCAGCGTGACTACCACTATGCTGTGTTAGTTCAACACAGACCCCATGGTGTTGGCGTTTAACACAGGGGGTGTGTTACGTCTTTAACACACAACCGGTGTTAAGCCGTGCCGTAAGCGTTAATGAACCACAAAATTACTTCCTCAAAATATGTTAAATCGCCTATATGCGTAATTTGTTTACATTATGCTGAGTCTACAAAAACACTTTAAACAAGTAAAGAAAATTGACTCCAGTGGCGGGGGGAGGCACGAACCACCAATTTTTCACTTACTAGCCGCGTGCCCTTCCGACTTGGCCACGGAGACGATGAAGAAAACGTCGCTTGAATCATCGTTGAGGTCTTTTGAATTTGGCTAATCAGAGTGCTCCTTTAAGCCGAGTATATTCGACGATAACCGTTCGGGATAAGATAAAATCTGCTCGCCATGTAGACCTAATTCTATAACAAAATGATGACTGTCTATTTACTTTATTTTATAGTTCTTCCATATTCACTTTCAAATGATCGGCGACAGTTGCCATGTAATAAAGTTGGTGCGTTTGTTGCTTCTATCGCTTAGAAAAAGAAGCAATAAATGCATCAAATGTGGGAGATGAAATTTTGCGTATACCTAGATTTGTTTAAGTGTTTCTTTCTACTGTGTTTGTCTGTAGCTTCAATTCATAAGCCTTTATAATTAGATGCCCAACATTTGGCAATCACGCAGAAAACAACACCGAAGATTCTACACTTGTGTTAATTTAAGACACAGGTTGTGTGTCATATCAACTACCGGTATTTGACACACAACTCCAAATGGAGAGTGAGTTGTTCTAACCACTTGTTTGTGTTATATTTGAACACAATCGTGTTAACAAATAGGCATGTCGCTGAAATAACACAACGATTTTTTACAGTGTGTGCATCTTAAAAAATGATAAATAATAATTGTTAATTACTGCCACCTATATTTTTAGAAAAATGATAAATTATTTTTATAAGGAAAGAAAAGAATACAGGTGAGGCGTAAAATAAAATCTTTAGCCTACATGATCTATTTCTCTGTAAGTATAGTTTCATTAAGAAAGTCAACAAATGTTTGTCGAGTTACAAATTTTTGGGGGGGAGTCCGAACCCGTTGCCCCCGTGGATGTGCCCCTGTAATTACATCACATCAATTTGAGTCAGAGGAAAAAAACTGATCGCCCTACCCCTATTCTACTTACGTAGCGGTGACTCCACGCAACTACGCTAGATAAATGGGCTAGAAACTACAGGGAGGAAGAGCAGTCATCAATATGAAACACGTAACACCGTGTTTCACAAAGAATAATATGATATACGTAGTCATCATAAATCTTCATTTTAGTGCACTATGTTTTGTTTGTATTCATTCAAATGATACAACTACAAATGTGCTTCTAAGAAAATGTAATTTGTAAATTTAACTTTTCTTTTCTTTTCTTTTCTTTCTTTCTTTCTTTTTCTTTTTCTTTTTTTGTACGCCTGACTAACGCAGTCGTTCTCAACCTTTTTTTAACTGGCGACACACTTTACTAAACTTCCAAGAAATCGCGACACACTTGTTTAAAATGTTTATTATAAATAATAATAATAATAATAATAATAATAATAATAATAATAATAATAATAATAATAATAATAATAATAATAATAATAATAATAATAATATATTTTAATAATGAAAACAATTATTATTTATAATTACTCTATATAGCACTGACCATTATTGCTACCGCTGGTTGTATTGAGTGGTACAATGTGTCTCGATTTTAACTAATATTAAATTCTTCATAATTTTTAAATTCTAAAATTTCGCTACACACCTTAGGGGACTGTGTATTGTGACACATAGGTTGAGAACTACTGGACTAGCGACAATTTTTTGGTACACCAAACACTAGCCAGCGGCGGAGTTTGAACTTCGTACTGTGAGGCCAGTGCCCTTCTTAAAACAATCAATGTTGCTTAATTAAATGACGGTATTGTTTCGGTATAACATTACAAACGTTGTGTCACCAAAGGAAGAAGTAAAGAAAGAAAAAAGGCTAATTTAATGAAGAGCTGGTTTGGAAAAAAGAAAGAAAATCAAATATAATAAATACAATAGTATTACCGTTATAAATATATATGTGTGTGTTATGATCAGGAAAGCCTAATATTATTCGGCAAGATTCCAGAATAGCATTAATTCAAGACATTAATCATATAGAACATAGTCATTAGACATGTGAGACCCAACCTTACAATTATTACATAGAATCCATTAGATCGCTACGAATGGAATGAGCAGGTGAGAAGGTCGTTGAGTTGAGGTCAAAGGTGAGAAGAAGACCATGCGAGGCAAAAATTAACAATGTACTTTAGGATGACAAATGATGTAAGTGGCGTTGGTACAGGGTGTTTCTGGGTCAAGCCCCCTGTGTCAAACAAGGGCTATTGTTGAGAAAATATTCACACACACACACACACACACATGTACATATAAAGTATAATATATATGATATTTATATTGTATGTGGAAAGGATTAATGAAAAGCGGAAAACACGTTTCAATTCTTCGAGTTTCAAATGTAAGTTGGACAACCTCAATTTTTTTTTTTTTTTTTTTTTTTTGTAACACACATCCTGGAGACGCTCTGGTTACGTTAATAAGAACAATGATAATGTTTATTCTCTAATTTGATCTATTTGTTATTATCAACTAAGTAGTACAGTAGAACTGCCCATGTATTAGTTAGTTGTTTCTGAGATCTAAAGAACATTTTTGAAGCAGCTTTTTGTCTCTACTTTAATTTTAAATTTAACATACTTCCTTTTGTGAACATGTTATATTAAACTGGTATAATTGTGAGCGAGGTATACAATGTAACGTTTCGATAATAAAGCAGTATCTCTATCAAGCATCAAAGTGACTCTTGTGTCTGATGAAGCAGTATAATAATAAGTTATGAAACATTAAACTGTGTGATATTTTGAAGTGTTGTGTGTACATTATTCACAATGTTATGAATTTACTAAATACTCGTACTCAAAATGAAATTTTACAACTGGGTGTTTCGTGAATCTGTCCACTGACTGCAAGCCAAAACTCTACAGTACTTTAATGCAGTATTTTTGTAAAAATATATATAAAACCTCTGTAAGAGAATACGTTATAAATTTGGAACATTAAATTAAAAGAATTTTTTTGTCTCATCTCCATAAATTATTTCATATTGCCTGCACATTTTTAATATTCCATAAAATACATTTTTCGTTTATTCTGTAAAATATTTCTTCTTCAAAATGGTACAGAAAAACTAGTACATTGTTATGTGCGGGGAACCTAGAACACCTCAAATTCGTTTCCCAGCAAATTTGTATTGTTGGTATGGTCAATCAAGGCTATTGTTTATCGTAACAGTGCTAAAATTATTACATCTTTATTACAAAAAAATGTAATAAAGATGTAAATATGTTGCTATGTGAGGGCCCAACTAAACAGCCTCCCGTAAAGAGTACGTTGCTTTTCCATGTAACATAGAACGCCTTATTAGTGTGGAGTCCAAACAGCTGGTGCGATTAGAATAGTTTCAGAATTTAGGGGTCTAAATGCAAATCCTCCTATTTCCAACAATTTTCCTCTTTTTCCACTTTTTTCGTACTTTTATTAATAACGCAGTTGATCTGTGGTCCCAGAGTCTTGATACGCCCAGTATATATGTTATTCATGTTACATTATTCAAAAATTATTCTTTTCTGTTTTTCGTATGTAAATCTAATGGAAATTAACCTTCTATTTTTTATAAGAATAGGACATACTAACAGAAATATGTTAAGAAAGGCAGCACGGAGGACACTAAATAATAACAACAGCAATAATAATAATAATAATAATAATAATAATAATAATAATAATAATAATAATAATAATAATAATAATAATAATAATAATAATAATAATAATAATAATAATAATAATGTTTTATATTGTTATTGTCTTTAAATATCTTAATAAATCTGTAAATATCTTAATAATTCTTGTTCTTCTTTCCATTTCGCGTGCGTAATTTAAAACTTTAATGATTATTACATAAGTATTTAGGAGTTTTCTTAAATTAAAATAAACATGCTACAAATGCGTAATAGATAAAAAGTTTATAATACTTTCGTGACTTGAATTTTATATTCTGTGAGCTATCTCTGTTCTTTTAAAAGAAAACACTCTCATTTAAGTAATACGTGACTTGTTTGTTTTTATCTTATACTGTTTTATTATTATTATTATTATTATTATTATTATTATTATTATTATTATTATTATTATTATTATTATTATTATTATTATTATTATTATTATTATTGTAGTGTGGTTCATATTTACAATCAAACAGAAGGAACGTGATAAATATATTCTTTCTCAGTGCCCAACAAATAAAATAAGAAAAAATCAGGGCATAAATTTTGTACCTAAAGTTTCTAAACGGCACTAGGAAAAGCTTTCCAAAAAATCAAGATAAGTCGAGAAAAAATACTTCAAGACTGGATAAGAGACAAAACTTCCACCAAATTTTCTTGACGAGAGGAGAAAACTTTGTCTCGTTTCATGTGCAATACCTGAAAGGTAGCTGAGTTGATTTTTAGCGTCCCTTTTCAGCAGTGAGGCTATATGAGACGTGGACCTACAGCTTAACTGAATCCGAACCACAAGAGCTTCCGCCGAGAATCCAATCCACGCCAAAGGTGCGTACGATAACCGCTTAGCTACGAGTAGCTCATGTGCAATACTAATGAGAATTAGGATTATAGCAAATGGTAAAAGTGGATCTGA
Source organism: Thermobia domestica (assembly GCF_964235325.1). Classification (NCBI taxonomy): domain Eukaryota; kingdom Metazoa; phylum Arthropoda; class Insecta; order Zygentoma; family Lepismatidae; genus Thermobia; species Thermobia domestica. The sequence goes on from NC_137454.1 coordinate 67,548,953, forward strand.
AAAGGTACGGGGACGCATGACGTCATGCCGTCCCCCATACCTATCTCCTTCGCCCATTGCATTTTCTCAGGAAGTGGGTAATGCCATAGATATGTTTTGAAAGTGGGATAACGGCGTCCCCGTGTTCCCCTTCATTTTTACTCCTGATTGTAACTATTGACGGGGGTATAGCCTACACTAGAAAGTGTCAAGAGGGCGGTTACACATCTTATGGCGAACAAACCAAATGCACAATAGAAGTACGCCATCAAATGTAGTGTGCAGTGACTTAAAAGAGAGATTTATTATTGTTATTATTATTATTATTATTATTATTATTATTATTATTATTATTATTATTATTATTATTATTATTATTATTATTATTATTATTATTATCATTATTATTATTATTATTATTATTATTATTATTATTATTATTTCAATGTAATGTGTTTAAAAGTTGCAGGTAAAATTTTGAATCTTGGGCTAAATTTTACATCTCTGGATTCATCACTGTGCTAAGAATACTCTAGAGTTGCAAGACAACGAACGTCTCACAATATTGTCGACGAATGTTGTATTTATTGAGTTAAGCATTAAGCACAAAAAGAAACAAATACAATTCGAATTTTAAAATCAGAAGTATAATATTAACCTACTTTCGAAGTAAATAGTTTGACTGAGATTTACAGTAAATTTCTGAATCGAGAATTGTATCAATTCTATCTAAAATAAATAAATAAATAAATAAATAAACGTAGTATGAAACTTAATTGTAATTACATTATTCCTTAGATAGATGCAGAATTCTACATTTCTGTGCTGGGCAAATCAACAATTATTTCTTTACCACTTTTTCAAAAATCTGATACGGGTAGAAGTCTTTAAAATTTTCCAATTAAATAAAGAAAATGAAATGAAATGAAATATTTATGTTTTACGTCCCACGTTACATCCTTTAGGCTAAGGAAGACGATGATTAGCTAAAGCAAGTGCATGATAATGGAAGAATTAGTAGAATGAGAAAGTGCGAGGAAACTGGAGTAGCTACCCCGAGAAAACCAACTTACGCGATGCTGTCCACCGCAAACTTACTTGGTCGGGGATCGAACCAGGGATTTCACATATCAAAAGTAAGTGCTCTGCCACGGAACCACCGTACCCCCCCTAAACATAAGAAAGAAAACAAGAAGGCTACTGGAGCTTAAAATACAGTTATAATATAGTCATCGGTTTATTTCCATTACTCGATTACAAATTAATCCATTACTCTTAAGGGTAAATGCATACCGAAGATACCTCGCGATCGAAGTCGATGTTTAAGTAGCGGTCGCTACCTCAATGTCAAGGTCGCGATGGACAAAGGGCGAACATAGCGAGAAGGTCGCACCCTAGCTGTAAGTTCTCAGTTTGAGGAGAAACAGCACTGTGACGCGTGTGACATTATTCCGTCAGTTCATGAAAGTCACTGCGAAACCACATTTTTAAATTGAAAGGACCAAACAGTTTATAAATAGGGATGGACGCGAGACGATACATGAAAAATGCCAAAGTCTTGTCTCTTGTTTCTCAAAAATATTTGAGTCTCATCTCTTGTCCATCTCTGTCAATAAATGAAAGACTTTTATATTTTTTCAATTTTCTGTGAAGAAATGCCCTCTTTCAGCACTCAGTCGAGAAATCATTTCAAAATAAAAAAATAAAAATAAAAATAAAAATAAAAAGTATGTTCTCAGGTTTCGAGGTAGAGGGTGTATTAACTTCAGCAATTGAAGTTTCGTCACTGCAATTCCATCATTCGACGTTTCCTCCCTATGAATACATGCCTGTTCTTTACCTTATATCAGTAACGAATTTAGAAAAACCCTTTTCTATTAATCTCGGAATTGGAAGGGGGCATGGAGTTTTTAAGTATAGATATGATTAACAGCAGCTTCTTCTTCTCCTCCTTCTTTTTTTAGAAATTCCTCAATTTACGTACTTTAGCCCAAAAGCCCCCTCCCTGTAACCGCCACTGCCTTATATAATAATAAGCTACAGTAAATATGAATATAATGATAAATATGAAAACTATATAAATATGAATAACTTATCTCACATTCCCATTTCAGTTGCTATTTTCTTCCATTCTCTATTTAAAACGTGCCTATTATAATGTTTGTGTTTCTAATCCCATATTGCTGGAACATTCCTCACTAGTTCTGTTAATATGTCTTTCATAATCAAATTTAATATAGTGCAGCAAAGCCTCTCGAGCATACGCACACACAATCCTCTGCAGACGAAATTCGAAACAAATGAAGACTTTATTCCGTGCAGCGCTTCAGGGAGAGCCAATGAGAACACGAGCCACAGCAATGCTTCCGCTGAACATCGATGTAAAAACAAACTCAGTTGTTCATCATCGCGACCACTAATTCACCCTCGCGGTCGCGATGTAGCGTGCATCTTCGACATGCGCTTACTCATTTGAATCCATGGGTTTGTGCCACTATCGAGCGTGCGACCGCGACTTAGTCTCGGTTCAGACGTGCAGAAAAGTCTGTTGCGGGCCCGCAACAGAAAACTCTGTTGCGGACCCGCGCGAGCCGGAAATACATTGGTTCTTATCATTCATGCCACACGTGCAGACTTTCCCGCACGACTCTGCTGCGGGCCCGCAGCGGGCGAAAATTGAGTTGCGGGGACTGCTGGCTCGCAGCGAGTCCGCACAGGTGTTGCGGGTCGGAAAACCATTGCTGGCAATGAGGCAAGCCACACGTGCAGACTTTCCCGCGCCCGCAGAAATGGAAAGCGAAGAAACAAAAATATCACGAGATATGGAATTTAAAGTGCGAAATGTATAGAGATAGAAATAAAAAACGGGATGCATGGAATAAGGTGTGTGAAACCTTATGTGAGAAATTTAATGAAAAAACAGAAGAAAAAACAGCATTGCTATGTATTATTATTACTTTTCAATGAAATAATCTAATATTCATGTAGTGTTTACATTTGATTTTCGTTTAGCGTCCCTTTCCAGCAGAGAGGCTATGAATACTTTTTTGTGATAACAATAGATAACAAATACGCTTGGAGAAAAAGCCTTTATTGTTAATGCAGTTTCTTTGAGGAGATTTCTTGTCACTCACTCCGGAATGAACCGACTGTTTATAACGTACGTTGCATTATACTTTAGGTCGAGGCAAGGGCGTCCATAAGGGGGGGGCAAGGTGGGGCGCTCGCCCCCTAAGAGGAAATTGTACTTGGGAATATCGAAAACCCAATAGAATTTTTACATTAGTTGCACCAAAAAATGAAACTATATTTGAAAAGTCGCTTATATTTGCCCCCTCTTGAAAACCACAACATGGGCGCTCTTAGGTCGAGGTCACGTATTATATAGCTTCTGTGCTCAAAAGGGACGCTGAAGTCCAAAACAACCATCAACATAATAATAGAAGAGAAAAGAAAGAAAAACATCGTTTTTCGGCTGACAATTGTTGTCTTTAAAATGTACTAAATTAAAAAAAAAAATAGAGTTGACACGAAAATTGTTGAACATCAGGGTACTCATGTGGTTAAAAAATAAAAAAGCATGCTCGAGATGTAACAGAAATATTTTTGTTTCTCGTGCAATTGATAATATTGTGCACGTTGTTGCTATTCTAGAGATAACAACTGAATGTTTTCTTACATAAAGAACAACTTAAACAAAGTTATCTTGCCATGGAACTCTACCTATGTCGCTTACAAAATAATCAGCCCATCTGTTTCTGCTTCCGTTTGCTGCGTTGCCTCCTTTTGGTGTGCTACACGTATTGAGGATTTCCTCAAAACCTTCTATCGTTAAATGTCACAATTATAAAAATGTTTCCTTTTTCTCACCTTAGAAATGGATTATTCGGAAACACTAAATCCATTATTTTTTATTTAAGAGTTTACATTAAGAATTTCACATCTCCAATCTAAGCGAGTCCTATACTTTCTCAATATATAACTGGAAATGTCACACTATAGGAATGAAATGAAATCCTTGAGTTTTACGTAACACGATTATACCGGGTAGGCTAAAGGAAATAATGATGAAGATGATAAATGAATGAAATGGTGGAATAAATAAAGTGGGAGGAAACGGGAGAACCCCGAGAAAACTCACGCACACGGTGCTTCTCGCACCACAAAGCCCACTTCACGCAAGCTGGGCTCGAACCAGAGGTGAACACACTATCACTGAGCCACCGGATCCCACTACTATAGAAATCCCCCATCTCCCCTTCAAGAGAAAATTTTCAAAGACGCTGAAACCTGTGCTCCATTATTTTTAATATGAGTTTACATGCCGAATTTTACATCTCTAACTGAAGCGAATCCTCACATTCGGTAATTTGTGAATAAATAAAGGGAAATTTTACTATTATTGAAACGCCCCCTCTTGAGCGGGATATTCGGGAAGTCTCAAATAAATGTCTCATTTTTAATTTAAAGCCACAAACTATGTCAAAAAATCGAAATTAGTCACGCAATTGTTAAACTACGCCAGTGGCCGCTAATAACATCTGAAAATAGGTCTCCGAATGTTTAAATTTCTGTGCTGTTACAAACGATAATTAGTTAATATAATTAACTTACCTTAATGTAACAGCTAGAGCTCCTCCGTGGCTAAGCGGTTAGCATACGCGCCTTTGGCGTGGGAGGCGCGGATTCGATTCCCGTCGGGAGCTCATGTGGTTCGGATTCCACGTTAATCAGTAGGTCCACGTCTCATATAGCCTCGCTGCTGAACGGGACGTTAAGCTCAAAATCAACTCATTAATGTAACAGCCAACATTTCAATTGGTGGTATCGCAAGTCTCATGAATATATCTTCTGCTTTAATTTTATCACTTATTTTCGATAAAAGATCATCGAATGAAGTGATGCTCATGCGAAAATAATTAAAGAACTTTTCTTCGTCATTGCGCAAATCAATAAACATGGAAGAAAATTCACCTCTAAGCAGTCGTGAGCTTCCGTACGGATAAAACCAGTATCGTCTCTGTTTCTTCCTTAGAATTTTACTACCTAAGTATACAAAAACAGCACGTTTTCTTCTTTCAATTTCCATCTTCATTCAACTGCAGCTGAAAATAAAATGAGCTGTTTTCTATGTCTATGTGAAGTGGTTTGCTGAGACGCCCGCACGAGTCTGCTGCGGGCCCGCAGCAGACTTTCCTGCACGTCTGAACTGGTTGATCTTTGACGCCCGCACGAGTCTGGTGCGAGTCTGTTGCGGGCCCGCAACAGACTTTTCTGCACGTCTGAACCGAGCCTTAAACCTTGATCTCGATCGCGAGGTCTCTTCGACATGTCCGTACCCTAACTGTTCTATAAGGATGAGTTAATACGTAAATATTTTCTAATACAACCTCGTATAAATAAGATTTCGAAATTTCATTAGTGATTCTCTCCTTTAAAACTAGTGTTTTAATTTCCGTTTACCCCCCCCCCCAAAAAAAAATCCCTGTCCTAATTGTTCCGTGTATACTAAAAGTTACTGGTAGTAAACCCTGCTGTAGATTACCTGTAGCAAAATAAAGTCACTCTGGGTGTGTAAACAAAGAACGCAAGCCACGCGGTTGAACATACTAATAACTTGGGTGCCCCACCCTCGCGTAGCATAACCTGTCCTGTCTTGTCCGTTTGTTGCCGTGTTCATTGATTGGGCAACTCTCAGACGTTTTCGTGCCTTCAGAATGACAGGTAGATCAATGTAAGATATCTGCTTGGAGTTTTGTGTTTTGCTTTCTTTTTTTTTTTCTTTTCTTTCTTTTTCTAAATTATAACTGTCCTCTCTTCTCAGCCCCAAACCGCCTCTGCCCTCACGGAATGACGTTTGTCTTAATTTTTACACGTATAACCAATCACGTATACAATACGCGGATGATAGGACAATCGACTTTTTTATCTTAACACAGTTATTTAAGACATGATTTATTATTGAGTGATCACAGCTTTTTATTAAAAAGTAGACACACTCTCTTCTAGTGATACTGTTTACTCTTTATTAAGTGCATTCTAGTTTGTATTTGTATTGTTATAGATAACTTTTGTTATTTTGATTATCCGTTCCAGTTCACAAGTTTGAGTCATTGCTTGTCGGAAGGAAGAAAATGCAAAATTTCCAGGAACTGTGACGTTTATAATAGTAGGCAAGATACTTATATACATATAAACACTATTTCAAATTATGTAATAATCTGTGACATGGATAATTCATATGGTAGTGTGAACACGTAATGTTGTTTATCGTTACTCAATCTTTGTTATAATTTGATTGCTTAATTTGGGTGTTAGTGTCGGTAACATAAATGAGTCAAAATCTATTACTTCAGAAAGAAAAATTCGTGCTGTAGAATAGTAGCGCAAGGAAAAGAAAATGAACAATGGAAATTTTGTAACAATTGATCTTACTAGCATATATTAAAGAGGTTTTTCAGTAGGTCATACAACAGCCTACACATTAAGTATAGTATAAGTGACCATTTTCGTGGTGTTATCCATGCTTGAATTTCAAAAGTAGAAATCTTATACCTATAATATAAAATTGAAATTTACTATGTTTGTGACTCCTGAGTTTTCGGGGTCGCTGAGATGAACAGTGATACTTCTAATGCCGTTTAAATCCAAATTCAGCCCCAAAACTTCAGGGAGGGGAGGTATATATAAGAATGATCGAAAATGATCAATATCAGTGTCGAATCCATAGTTTTCTGGATCGCTGAGAAGAACAGTGATACTTCTAATGCCGTTTAAATCCAAATTGATGCTAGTATTATTATTATAAAATTCTTGTCATATACAATATAACACAAAGTCACTATAAGTGTTGTCCTAACACTGATACAAAGTTCACTAAGTAGTTTGGGTAAAATAGGTGTCCCTATGTCCAGACAGCGAAAGAAAGGATCCTCACAAAACTCCACGCAAGCTGAGTGGAGGTAGGTTAGGAATTCTCAGTGCTCCAGGCAAGCAAAGGGAGGTTTGGAGTCCCACAGAGCTTCAAACAAGCTAAGCGAGTAGGAAAACCACAAAGCTCTTCTGGATAGCGGTGGCGCTGATGTTTCTGTTCTGTCACATGACCAGATGATGACGAAGATGCATGTTCGTCTGTTTCTTGGAGTAATTGTAATAGAAATGCGCGTAGTTTTGTTTATAAATAAGAAGCCGGTATTGGTATTTACAAATATAAGCCACGGGTAGATTATTACAATATATTATATAAATTTACAGGGAAACACTTTACTTGCAACGAAAGGTCAATATGTTCTCAATAATTTTGTGTGTGTGTGTGTTTATAATTTCTACATAAATGTAACGTATTTAACACCAAGAAGAAAAACTATTTCAGAGTTACAAAGAAAGAATACGGTACCAAGTGACGGTCAAATGCGTTCCTTGGTGAACGCCACCATTAGGTGTCCGTTTTACAAATAAATGACAATGTCTGCGACTGAACAAAAATTTCAATGACGAAATTGTGTGACATGCTTTTGAAATAATCTTATGAGTTTTTTTTTTAATACAATTGTAAATGTATGAAATACGTGGTTAAAAAAAAAACTCACAATAGAGATGTAAAAACCAAAAGGATGCACTTTTGTACATCAGTGATGTAACCCAGACGATCTGGAAACAGTCAAGCCCAAAATCCACCAGATCTTTTGACCCAGACGGGCCCATTGTAACCCGGAGACGACGAAAGATCATCATAGAATGGACAGTATGTATGAGGCTGCCAATGTAATTTTAATATAGGGGAGTCCCATAAAGAATGTCCACCATATCTGTTCTAGTAAGTTGGCAGTACTGAACGTTACACGATTTTCATCTGTCTTTATGGTTAGTAGTTAATTGTCGATTAAAAATAGGAAATTTGTGTTATTATTCAGTTCAAAATCTTTGTCGTCATGAATTCTGTTGAGGAATTCGAAGCTTAAAATAAATAAAATGATCGTGCCTGTTGTCTTGTATGGCTGCGAAACATGGTCACTTACTCTGAGGGAAGAACGTAGACTGAAAGTATTTGAGAACAAGATCCTGAGAGGAATATACCCTATTCGGACTCAAGAGGAACGGGAATGGAGAATGCCGGAAACTTCATAACGAGGAATTGCATTAATTTATACCGTTTACCAAGCATTGTTAGTGTCATCAAGTCTAGGACGCTCAGGAGAGCAAGTCATGTCGCCAGAATAGAAGAAAGTAGGAACGCTTTAAAAGTTTTAACTGGAAGCTCACTCGGAAAACGACCATTAGGAAGACCTACGCTCAGATGGAGGACAATATTAAGAGGGATCTTGCAAAAATTGGAATTCAAAGTAGAAATTGGATCAGGTTTGCTAAGGACAGAAGTCAGTGGAGAACTTTTATGAATGCGGCATTGAACCTCTGGCTTTCATAGGTCATAGAGTTTGTTTGTTTGTTTGTATACCTTTCTTAATGTTTGTTTTTGCATAATATCTTCTCCAAGGGGATTATAACCTCGAAACCTCCCTTTACGTGCGCCACTGCTTACAATTAGTTTCGCCTATTCAAATACATTTCTGGATACTAAGACCTTTCCAAGAAGGAAACATGGGATTTACATCATATTTGCAGAACATGTACGTTGAGTATTGTAGGAGAGTGAAATGACTAGCAGTGCAGGACAGCTACACAATATATACACCGGCCATGTCATCCTGGATACTGCAACAGGAGTCAGGTTAGAGATACATCCTTTAGTAGCACCAGGGTGCTGGCATGAAGCGAGTGGCTGAACGGTGTATTGCGACAGTAATTTCAACCTTTGACCGCGGAAGAATTGTGCAGAAGGAATAGTAAGTAAAAAAAAAAAAAAAAAAAAAAAAAAAAAAAAAAAAAAAAAAAATTAAGAATTATCACATTTTTCACCGATTCTCTCCCTGGAATTGGAATTCCTGGCATATGCCAAATATTACGTATATAAGCTACATTAGCTATATTATTACAATGCTTTTATTAGATTACTTTTCTGTTTATTAGCATTATAAACCTTGCAACTTAAGCTTTATGCGCTTGTATACTAAGTTAGCAAGAGCTTTAAAAAAATTTTGTACACATATACATACAGTTGATGAAAATACAATGTTTTTCTCATATTGTTTTTGCTATTTCTATTGTTAATTATCTAGAGATGAATATTAAGCGCAGCTGCTTATACACCCTGCAAAAGTATAACCCTCACAGAAGTATAGTTAATTGGGATGACTAGGCGTTCTGTTGTTTTCATATCAACAAGCATTTTGTTTTCTGTAGTGAGAGAGAGAGAAGAGAGAGTTGCCTACTACGAGAACACACAATAAAAAATGAACCTCCACAATACAGTTTTAAATTATTGAATAAAGACCAAAAATAATTTTTAAAAAAGGTTTTAAAAGAATACTTTTATAAAATGCATTAAAATACTTTTTTTGGAAAGCTAACTCAGTATTGGGTCAATTTACGCCAAGTGATATGTAAAAAAGAAAAATTGCCGCACGATCTTTTAAAAAAATCTAATTTTTTCATGAATGTTTATAGTATATCATGGTACTTCAAAATCGCAATTAATTATTTTTTTTAAAACATCTCGTAGCGACGCAGCTTCTGTCGACATTTTGCGTTTTGTCGATTTCAGGCGTTTACGTTGTTTTGAATATCTCAGCATGTAGTAAATATTTGTCCTAGCAAATTGAAAATTGTTTGGAGTGACCAACTTGTGCAGAGCTAAAACTTTTGTCCTGTAAACATTTTTGCCCAAAACCACTTGAAAGGGGTGAAATCAGAGTCTACAGTAGCAATATTTTTGGACATTGAGGCAAGTTTGGGAAGAGGAAGCAACTGACGTAGAGGTCTAAATTTGTGAATGCATGTAGTCCTGGGTCATAAGTTTATACTAAAAAATTTGCAGACCTGTACCTGCTCCCAAAGGCCTGAAAAGATATCGTAAAGTTGGGGATATTACAATTTGGCATACTTCACTGTCCAATATCTCCAATGGGCTGGATAAAAACAAAAATGAAATTTTGGGAATAGTTACTCCTTTAGTATACCATAACACACAACAAAGCGCGTTTTGTGTTTTTGAGCAGAAGAGAGTCAAAGTTGTTTTTTTTTTTTTTTTTTTTTTTTTTGCTCAGATCGCGCCTTTCAGTTTCGGCACCTGAAAGTTTAACCGAAACAGGGCTATCATCATTGCAATCTTCTTTGCTTTATTATTTTTTCATCATTCATTTGTTTTTCTATTTGGACAAGGGTGGACAGGGACGAGGGATAGGAAAAATGGACGAAACCACAACACTAAGAAACAACAAAAGATAAATTTAGACAAAATCAACAAAGAAAAAAAAAGAAAAAAGAAAAAAAGAAAAAAAGTCAAAGTATTAAAAAAACTCTAGGAGGTGTTTTGTTCACAAATTCAACTGGAAATTTGTTGTTGCCATCACCCACAGCAGCATTGGTAAAGAATGCCGCTATCAGCAGAAGGCGAGAAAAGTCAAAATGCACAGTTGGCAAAACGTCCGTAGTGATTGGAAAGTCCGTAGTGAAGACAATTTAGTGATTGGAAAGTTAAGTGAAGATGCTCCATCTAAATCCTATCTTATTGCGAGTAAATTGCTAGAACGCACGAATCATTCCACGATTGCTCGCTTTGTAAACGATGGTCTTAAAGTTTTGTGGCCGGGAGGAGTTCAGAAAAAAAAAGTCGTTGTTCTCTATACAGACAGTGCAGCGTACATGTTAAAAGCGGCTAGAGCACTTACAGTTTTTTACCCTCACTTAATTCATTTCACCTGTATGGCCCATGCTCTTCAGCGTGTTGCTGAAGAGGTGAGAGACAACTTTTGCGAAGTAAATCCACGAAAAAATGTTTGTTAAGGCGCCATATCGTGTTCAAGTTTACAGAGATCAACTGCCAGACGTGCCACTTCCTCCGGAGCCTGTGCTAACGCGATGGGGCACTTGGATACAGGCAATACATTTCTACAATGAACATTTTCAAAAAAATTAAGCCTGTTGTTCATTCATTTCCATCGGTCTGCTGTGTCAGTTGGCATTGCTCAGAAACTATAACTCAAAATGACTCAAAAGTAGCGTGTGATATCGCGTACATAGACAGCAATTTTGGTTGGCTACCTACAAGCATTAAAAAGCTAGAGACTGTTGGGAGGCCTCTTCCGATATCCATGGAAATCATAGAGGATGCAAAGAGACTGCTGCAAGGTGTGTGTGGAGATGGAGAAAAAGTTCGAAAGAAACTAAATGCAGTGCTGGAAAGAAACCCGGGTTACGACAGCCTATTGGCAGTCTGTGAGATGCTTAGTGGTGAAACAAGAACCTCCCCTGAAGATATTTCCCCAACTACATCCCCCTGTAGAAATACACTCCTGTTACCTCATGTTATGTGGAGAGATCGTTCTCTGCATACAAGAATATTTTATCCAATCGCCGACAAAATTTTATTTCTGATCATTTGGAAATGTACCTTGTAACCCATTGTGCAACAACACACAGTTGAACTGCAGGGACATCTTTTGTAAGTACTTTATTTTAAATTTAAAATGTTCATTAGTGGAAATATTCTTCAATCTTAGTTCAGCTGGTATTGTTTAAAAGATATAGGACTGCTTGTCCCTGCATGAAATAAATATATATAAAAAAAACAATACATTTCGTCTTAAGTTGCTCTTAGTATTTAAATTTGTATATTGTGTATAATTCATTTCAAGATTGGGCCGTGGTGACGGATGCGCGTTTAGTGTAAAAGGTTCTAGATTTGAAACGGGACTACACCACACCACATGAGATTTCTGACTTACAAATGCTGTATGCATTGCTTTTCTCGGGACTTTCCTGTTTTTCTCCAGCCGATTCACATCTTCCTTCATTCGCGTCTGATTTTTATTATCTTGCAATCAGTCACGACAGTGACGTATGGCTGTCTCAGCTGTTCAAGCATTTCATTTCATTGGGGGACTTGCATTAAGCAGAATAAAGTGTAGTGGATTTTCCTTTTTATTTTCATAATTCGTTTAAATATTGCATACTCATACGCGTGTTAATATTACGTTTTCATAAATATATAACATATGTAATATTACAAATTCTTATATAATATTACATATTTCTTACATTTTAAAGCGATTTTTGTTACATATTTATGTACATATTTAGGGGGTTGATATTACATAAAAATCCGGACTCTATTGATCACTTAGAATGGATTGACTCTACTGCTGTCTTACTAACAAAAGGTTAGAAAAATGCACTGAACAAGATTTTCTTTCTTTTAATGGTGGGATAAAATAAATAAAGAAATGGGACTAGGATTGAATCCATTGGGTGTTTTTCCTTAAGTAAAAGACTAAAGAGTTTTTATGGATACTAGGGAAGGAGTTCGCCTGCACCCAACCCTTTAACTCTTAACCCAATTTCTTCATTTCATCCTTCCATTACAAAATTATTTCCTACTTATTAATGCATTTTATGAAAAACATTGTTTATTTAATCGGTTATTGTCTTACAACCACATTTGTTCATCGAATACCGGTATATCCATTATTCATTGCTATTGAAATTGGATAAAGCCTCCACTTGTAGTAGGATTTTCAACTAAATTTCTAAACATAAAAAAGTGTAGAAAGTAAAATAGGGGAAAACAATGGAACGAAGTCTTATAGAAAGAAATTGAGAAATTATGGGGGCCGCAATTTTCGGGTACAAAATTTCCTCGGAGATCGAAACATGAAATATGGCGACTGTTCCTAGAAATTGGTTTAGATCTTATTTCAGTTTAATGTTCCCTTCAGAAGCGAGGCTATATGAAATCTGGACCTACGGCTTGACGTGGAATCCGAACCACATGAGCTCCCACCGGGAATCGAATCCACGTCATTTACGTCAAAAGTGCGTACGATAAACCACTTAGTCACGAGGAAGCTCTCCTAGGATTCGGATACGGGAAAATAACTATTATAGAATCCCTTTGTAAGCTATTGTTGAGCATGCACTTCCTTGTACGTGGTGTTTGGCTTAATTCACAGTAAACTCTAAGTTTCTGATATACCCAACCTTATACAATCAAAAGACATATAAAACCATATAAGTTTTTACTTGTAAATAGTAATTCCCTCTCATGATCAATCCATCTTTTTTTTTATTTATTTATTTATTTATTTATTTCAGAAAACAACAGGCGGATGCCTAATTACAGTTTTCCATCATGATAATATAATTTAAAATACACACATGATAACAAAATAATACGATTGCAAAATACTTTAAAATACATATAACATGATCTACACCTTATTTATTTAGAGTAAAATTCTGTCTATAGCTAAAAATGTCTATCTCTGGGTGCTTTTCTGACATCTTATTATACAATAAACACATTTTTCTGACAGGCGATACATCCAATGCATTAGTCCTTTGCGCTGAGAGATGGAATATGCTATTATGGGGTCTGGTTGCTCTATGTGGGACGTGAAGTTTGATTTCTGATAGTAAATATTCTGAATCTACTGTACTATGTATTATTTTATGTAAGAAAGATAAAATGAAGTGAGTCCTCCTGCTTTCAAGTGATTGTAATGAATATTTGCTTCGAAGATCTTCATACTTCTCAAATTTCGGATATATCCCTGTTTCTTTATATGTTAAAAAGCGCACAAATTTATTTTGAATGTTTTCGATTTTACTTGTATATTTCTTACTATCAGAACCCCATATTATCGCTGCATATTCCACCTTAGACCTTACATAGGCAATGTATAATGTTTTGAGGACATCGGTGTTAGAAAAATCACTTCCTAATCTCATCACAAAGCCAAGGTTCCTAAAGGCCTCACCAACTACTCTGTTGACATGAATATCAAATGATAGGTTTGACTGCAGAGTGACTCCAAGATCAGTTATATAATCCACTCTTTCAATTGGTGTTTGATTAATAGTATACACATTGCGGACATAGTTCATTTTCCTGGTGTATGATACTACTTTACATTTTTTAATATTTAACAGCAATTTGTTTGATTCACACCATTGGAAAATAGAATTTATATCGCTTTGCAAAGAAATAGCGTCTAACTCCGTGGAGATACTACGATAGATTTTTAAATCGTCAGCAAACAATAGTTTGTGGGAGGATGTTATTACAGGTGGTAAATCATTAACAAATAATATAAATAATAGAGGTCCTAAGTTCGATCCCTGAGGCACACCAGAGTCTACGACATATTCCTCAGTTAGAATATTTTTGTATCGAACACGATGTTTGCGTTGGCAAAGATAGGACGCTATAAATTGTTGAAGGTTTCGTGAAAAATTGAATGTCACAAGTTTGCTTAGAAGTATATCGTGATTAATTACGTCGAACGCCTTGGAGAAATCTGTATAAATTACGTCTACTTGTTCCTTTTTATCAACTTCATTAGCTATAAAATGTGTAAGTTCTGAGAGATTAGTTACAGTTGACCTCTTTGGCATGAAACCATGTTGAAAGGGAGATATTACTGACCGTACATGTGAGTAAATTTTTTCATATATAATAATTTCAAATACCTTAGATGGGGCAGATAGCAGTGTTACCGGTCGATAATTTTTTATTTGGTCAGTAGGACAACCTGTCTTGGGAATGGGACAGACGTCACCGATCTTCCATTTCATAGGAAACGTAGAAGAAGCTATTGACTTGTTAAAAATAGCCTGTAGGGGATGTTTCAGTATTTCTGAGCAGCCTTTAATGATGTACGGTGGTATTTTAATTATAAGAGGGAAATATTTCTATCTATGGCACGCTAATTCCTAATAGTAAACAATCACGTTAATATTTGTCGCTTCCTGCGCTGCCTGTCTACCTGTCTGACAGTTGCGTCATTTCAGATTTTTCTGGGGGGGGGGGCAAGATTCTCTACTCATATAAGAATTTCACTTTTTCTTAGTATGTTAGTATACAATTGCTTAAAACTTAAGTATTTCTTAAACTCATTGGAACAAGGGGAGATTATTTGTCCCCTCCTGCCCTCCCGAAATGACGCCCCTGCTGTCTGATCCGAGTAAATATAGTTAGTGTGCATGCAATTTGCCGATTTAAAACTATAGTGATAATTTAGTTGCAACTTAAAAAAATATTGTTTTAATTTAATTATTCCAAAATAGGACAAGGGACGTGAATGTGCCAATTTATTTAGATTTCAGCAGTAATAGTTGTGCATTTCTACAGTATCTATATTGTGATTATTGCGTATTAAAGTGAATTGCATAATTTATGCGGTTTACCAAACATTGTTAGGGTCATCAAGTCTAAGAGACTCAGGTAGGCAGGTCATGCAGCCACAATCCAAGAAAGGAAGAACGTTTTCAAAGATTTAACTGGAGATGCAATCAGAAAACGATCATTAGGAAGACCTACGCGCATATGGGAAGACAATATTAAGATGGATCTTGCAGAAACAGGAGTACGAAGTAGAAATTAAATTCAGTTTCTAAGGCCAGAAGTCAATGGAGAACTTTTGTGAACGCGGTATTGAACCTTTTGGTTCCATAAACCATAGAGTTGGTTAGTTGTTAAACGGTATTGTTAAATTTAATTATTTCAAATTGGTAAACATAAATGCTCTTTGCTATTTATTACTAGAACAAATGTTATAACTATATTTAGATTTGAACATTAATATTTGCGTAGCCGAGTATTAGTGTGTGGTTGATAGGCACACTAAAAAGCTAAATATGTAAACAAATAGAGCTTTTAATTTACTATGATTTTAGTGTACAGTAAGTCGAAGGCTTTGGCGCAACAACTAGCAACTCTAAGCCTAAACACCAATATACATAGTACAGAATGTTTGTTCTTATAATCACCATTCGTCGAATGTCTAGATTATACATGTTTAGCTGATATTTCCAATTAAAAAAATGTTAGTTCTACACATATCTCCCTTGCTCGTAATTTAGAGTGTTAGTTATTTACATATCTCCCTTGCTCGTAATTAAAAATGTTAATTCTACACATATCTTCCTTGCTCGTAATTTAAAGTGTTAGTTCTTTACATATCTTCCTTACTCGTAATTAAAAAAAGTTCTTTACATATCTTTCTTACTCGTAATTAAAGAAGTTAGTTCTTCACATATCTCCGTTACTCGTAATTAAAAAAAAGTTCTTTACATATCTTCCTTACTCGTAATTAAAGAAGTTAGTTCTTCACATATCTCCGTTACTTGTAATTAAAAATATTAGTTCTTTACATATCTTCCTTGCTCGTAATTTAAAATTACTGTATTAGTTCTTTACATATCTCCTTTGCTTGTAATTAAAAATGTTAGTTCTTTACATATCTTCCTTGCTCGTAATTTAAAATTATTAGTTCTTTACATATCTCCTTTGCTTGTAATTAAAAATGTTAGTTCTTTACTTATCTCCCTTGTACGTAATTAAAAATGTTAGTCCTGTACATATCTCCATTGCTCGTAATTAAAAACTCTTTATCTATTTTCCTTGGTCGTAATTTAAAATATTAGTTCTTTACATATCTCCTTTGCTTGTAGTTAAAAATGTTAATTCTTTACATATTTCCTGTGTTCGTAATTAAAAATGTTAGTTCTTTACATATCTCCCTTGTTCGTAATTGATTTCTTTGAACAATTTTATTAAGTTCGTATTTCATCCTCACACAAATATTTATGTATACTGCATGTCACCATCTGTAAAAGCACTATTTGCCTTCTTAGTTATTTCCCAACAATAACAAAACAGAGAAAAAGTTATTGTAGTTAATAAAAAAAGTGCCAATTTGACTACATTCTTTTATTGTGTTGTGACTTGAAACAATTTGAAGTCAAGTGTTCTTGTAGTAGGTAAGGCAAGAACAAGTGTTAAAGGGAGTAAGGTAGGGGGGAAGGTTTTAATGACGAAATATGTGTACTGGCCGGCATTGGTATGAATGTATACGTGAATCGGGTTGTGTTTGTGTTAGTCTAATGTCTTGCAGAGATCGTGACGCGTTCTTTGTGAAGCCTTCTCCCCCCTTTTGCCTCCTATTTTCATTCCATTTTCTTGCCTTTATATCTGATCATCTTTGAGCTACTGACCTTCATAAAATAGAAAGGAACTTCAGCTACCACTGCTGGGCTTCGCGCCACTGGTCTTCTATATATATTTTTTATTTTTTAATAATTCTTTTTTTTTTTTTCAGGCAATAACGAACAAAACAGAAAACAGTTTCAAATGTTTGGAAATTATAGATGTACGCGAAACCGAAGCTGATTCGAAAATTATCACCTTTGCACGCATTTGATTGTAGCGCTTTACAATTTACAGCTCCCCGAAATCTGTGACAAAAGGCCATTGGAATGACATAATAAAACGCCACCACCTTATTGGATAAGATTATGCTTGCTACTGCATTAAGTGGAAAAGGTTAGCGGTTGTGTTTTGTTACCTTCCTAAACAAAAAACGAAAAAAAGCCACATAAAATCGTGCCTCGTATTAAGACATTCGTCAGGCCGACATGCGGCACGCCGTGCTCTGTAGTCTTTGCAATACGCGTGCTACCAGCCTTTGACCTGAATGCAACGGTGCTTGTTCGAAATATAATAATAATGTCCTCCGGGAAGGAAATATTATTCTGTGATGGGTGTTACTATTCTGAATTGATTAGCCTTTTCTCCCTCTTCTTCTTCTTTTTTACACATACTCTCAATCATTCTTATTCGAAAATTCTCACATAATTTTGTTTGTTGCAATTTATTCCTTTAAGAAAATTATGCACTATTCAATATTTTATAAGTGAGATGTATTGTGTTCTCAAATTGCATGTAAGGACTTTATTTAAATAATCTTACTATACTAAGGAAAAATTCTTATGGAACGAAAGAACGTTTTGGCAATAAAACCTACATAAAAAGTAGGGGAAATTACAAACAAAAATAAGTAAAGTACTATTATAAGTAGTATGTGCCACCCTGTTCCGACAATACTTTTGCTCATAGGAATATATGTGTATGTGTGTGTCTTGAAGTTAGCAGAAGATAAACAACAATAGATACATCTATTACTTAAGAAGATGTCTACCCATCATCACAAGCTTCAGAATCTCCATAAGGTAACATGTAAAATTTAACTCATAATTACAAAATACTGCACCTAGAAACTTGCAATTTTCTATACGAATGCCAAAGAGCAATACAAAGGAGGTGGTTATCTCAATTTTGAACTTAATAACTTAGATTAATTGTAATAATTACTTCCGTAATGATGGAATCATTACTTCAGATAAAGGATCAAAAGACCACTTTCATACCTCATATACTACTACGGGTGACATTCTTTAAAGAACACATGCTGGGAAGGGATGCATTGTGGCAATTTGAAAACGTTTGTCAAGTCAAAATCGCCACTTACTAATAATTAAATGAAAAATATACTAATCGTTAGTACTACGTTAGTACTGGTTAGTACTCCAAGCACAACGTTAGTACTCTCACACATGTAAAGTTATTAGCGAATTAAAGTGGCGATATTCACTTGACGTCAAGCCAGAATCGCCACTTTTGTAAGTATTGTCCAAAGTATACAAAAGTGATGTCAGTCGTTAGTACTACATTAGTACTGGTTAGTACTGCAAGCACAACGTTAGTACTCTTACCCATGAAAAGTTATTAGTGAATAAAGTGGCGATATTCACTTGACGTCAAGCCAGAATTGTCACTTTTATAAATATTGTCCAAAGTTTACAAAAGTGGTGTCAATCGTAAGTGCTTCGTTAGTACTGGTTAGTGCTTCGAGCGGAAGGTTAGTACTCAAAAGTGGTGTCAGTCGTAAGTGCTTCGTTAGTACTGGTTAGTGCTTCGAGCGGAAGGTTAGTACTCTTACCCATGTAAATTTATTAAGGAATTAAAGTGTCAATATTCACTTGTGAAGCCAGTATCTCCACTTTTTATAATATTGTCTAAGGTATACAAAAGTAGTGTCAATTGTTAGTGCTTCAAGTAAAACGTTACTTGAAAAGCGAAACTCATGTCCACAACCTCCATTTTCATAATCATTTACGCCTTGAGCAGTTTCAAGTCCCACCCCTCACCCTTACTTCCCAACTGAGTTCCTACAACTTTACGACGGCAACTTTAGAACAAAGATAATGATCTTTGAAACCTCAGTATCGAACATATGTTCCCAATTGCTTTTCTACATCTTCTGTTGCTTCAAGTTGACGGATTCTCTCTGCCACTGACAACTATAGTAATATACAACAAAAGAAAGTCTACATGTTACTTATTTGCCTATTTGTTTTGTTGTCTGGATGGATAGGTTTCTTTTCATTTTATATTATTCATCATAGAAAACCACAGTATGATATTTCTGCGGTTAGAACGAATAATTGTATGCAGGGGTGGCAGAAAACAAGTTTTCCTTTTTTTAAATAACTAGTTTGGTTTACCAAAACTCCTTTATATATTTACCATACCCGTGTATGCATGTCTGTCCGTGTGAGAAAAAAAAAAACAAACTAAAGAACCACTTCCTAGATGATCACCAAAATTGGTCAAAATATAGTGTCAAGAGTCAGAAATTGAGTTTGTTATTAAAACCATGTACTCAAACCGGAAGTGGTTTAAATAAACCATTTCCAGTTTTATCATTGATCTCCATAAATCGAAAACGGTAATATGTAGTGAGATCCAGTTTTGCGCTTCGTAAGAACACATTTAATCTCTATTATTAACTCTACTAAAACCGAAAATGATTCAAATTAACTATAATTTCTAGTTTCAATAAATATTGATCTACGTAGAGCAAAAACAGTAAAAAATAGATGAAAGCGGTTTCCTCCAATCGAATAGCTTTCAAGCGTCTCAAGTCTACCTTTCATCTCCTCTTTTGATCTTCAATTGAAACCTGAAGTCGTAGGAATTAACCACTTCCGGTTTCAGTAATGGTAAAAGCAAGAAGAGGTTTACTTTCTATTCAGCGTTCTAAAAATA
The DNA here is from genome assembly GCF_964235325.1 of Thermobia domestica. Lineage (NCBI taxonomy): Eukaryota > Metazoa > Arthropoda > Insecta > Zygentoma > Lepismatidae > Thermobia > Thermobia domestica. The sequence goes on from NC_137454.1 coordinate 67,568,937, forward strand.
ACTACTATCTTCAGTCTTAAGCCTCTATTCAAAACAAAAGAGATGGAAATCAACCACTTCCGGTTTTAACGGTGATAGCTATAGAATAAAAACTGTAATAGACAACAAAAGCGGTTTTCTGCAGTCAATTAGGCGTCACAAAATATATTTCGTCTCTAGTCTAGTCTCTCAACTAAAACTGGAAGTGGTAGGAATCTACTACAATTTCTAGTTTCAATATTAATTGTCAAAACATCGTACTACAGAAACCAAACTCTTTTGCGTGGTGTACACGTGGAACTGCTACTTGTTTTTGAACCATTTTCTTTACCTTATGGATAATCGTGGCCTCTATTTTTTAACCATAAAATAAGTCAAACTCGGTGTCATACGTAAACTAGTTACCAGTAGATGACAAATTATTTACTAGTCTGCCCATTCAGCACTGTTCAAGATTGACTAAGCCAAACCGAGTAGTGCGTCTGAACAAGTGATTGTGAGTTATGGAAACTAATATATAAAATTATTTGCATGAAGCATATATAAAATTATTTACTAAAATAAATCTACTTTAGATTTGTAATAATCGATAAGAAATTGTAAACATCTGAGAGATTATTTGGTTCCTACAGTTACAGTTAAGAAATAGATAAGAGCCAAAGATAGATTAGGTTAGAGCTAAGTTGGATAAAGCTGGAAGTATAAAACCTTCCATTATGCTATTCTATGACAACCAATTAGGTTACATATATAATCTTCAATAAAATTCTGTAAGCGTTTACACATTTTTGTACTGAAAGTTTTGCGAAAAGAGCTAGTTGACCTTTGACCTCGAGTTGGACCGATTTGCGGTTATTAATAAAATACCGTATTTATTTAACAAAGTTGTCGGGTCATGATTTTTAGAAAATCGAAACTTATTTCCAAGAGTAAACTACCCCGTGGATTCTTTGTAGGACAAATGAGTTACTCTATATTGTCAGGTTACAAACAGAATCGCCTGGGTCTTTATATATATATATATAAGGGCGGATCCAAGGGGGGGCTAAGGGGCTATAGCCCCTTCCCTTGACGCTCAGGTTTACGCGGGATAAAATGGACTTCAATCCTGCTTTACACTGGATAAAACGGCAAACTATGGCTTAGCCCCTCCCTTGATCATATCCTGTATCCGCCACTGTATATATATATATATATATATATATATATATATATATATATATATATATATATATATATATATATATATATATATATATATATATATATATATATATATATATATAGTCAGAAAAGAACTCAGCCCAAGACTGAAATACTTCTTTTTTTTTCTAAAAACACAACACAGTATAGGGTTGTAAATACAATATTGATGTATGAAACATAAACAAAATCCGTTGGAGACGTTTCCGAGAAAATCTTTTCCCCCCTAATTTTCACCCTTCAGGAAACTACTATTATTTTTAGAGGTACAAGAAAATGCGACCCCTTTCCTGGAGAATCCTGGAAAACTGACACACTTCCTATATCCACTAGAATCTAGGCTGAAAATAATCCCTTATCCAACATTTCGCTCTCTAGCTATTTCTTTTTTGTACCATTACAACCAACTTTCTGCGGACTGTATCTCTGAAATAACGCACTTGTGCACCAAGATTGGTCTATAGGCTTTTTCACCTTTACGCGTGAGGATTCACTTCCCAAAGTTATTTCCTAACACCATGTGTACATATTACACTTACTTTCGAGTAACAAGAACTAGAAATGTTCGAAGCCCTAGTTCTACTTATATTTATGACCATAGTCTGAAACATTATAAAATCGCCCACGTAGTATAAATTATGGTGATATTACTGCGTCCGTCCTTTATTAGCTTGGTTGGCTTTGTGGGTTTAGAGTTTAGCTTCCCTTTCTGCACCAGTTTTGTAAGAGACAGGTGATTACGGAGCCTTCAGTGGGATCCGTATCCTTAGTAACGCATTGAAATTTCAAAGCTCTTCCACCGGCTATCGAACCCGAGATCCGTGCTCCAAAATGAGCGAGATTGGCACTATACCAACGGGAAGAGCTGCTGTATTTTTGAAATGTTACTTACTTATGTTTATTCACAGGCAATTTGGTTCATGGGTTTCAGTCCATCGTTTCTGATGAATGGATCTTGAAATAAAGTCGATTTCTTCATTACTTCCTGAAAATTTGAATAATGTTGCCAGGAAGTGGAGTCACTACCCACTACGAATTTCAAATCCCAGTCACTAGAGGGAATTATGTATTTTGTATTCATGTAAATGTCTCATACAAACTTAGTGCTGCAAAGGAACGCTAAATTTCAGCCATGATCTGTATTGAACTGTTGATCCTACTACCCACAGTATATTTTTTTACAGTTGAGGCAGTGCTATTATAAAGTTGGAACTTACTAATGCAGCAGCAGCAAATCGTAACAAGCAGAGTTCAAATTGTCATGTTCTTTCTTTCTGGCATTTACAAGAAAATCTATCTGCTCTGCAGAAACGAAGGAAACAAATAGGATGAGGGTGGCACCCCGGGGCGTTCTACCACACTCATTGGAAAAGGACTTGAGAGGGGGAGGGAAATCCCTGCCTGTCAGCAGCACATCTGTTCATGAAGACCAAATTGGAGCAGATACATTCAACCACTATGTAATATATAGTCCACTACAATGTTATCACAAAATGTTCATTACTCGCGATCTACGTCATTAAGCCTGAAATTGAAACAACTACTTAATTTCTATTGATTTTCTCTATTCATATGGAAGATTTTAAGGTGTTACGTACCATATTTTGTTAGATATTCATGAAGTAAAATTTACATGTTATCTTATGGGGACTGAGAAACCAATGGTAAAAGGTATAAGATTCCCTTAATAACACATTTTTGCCCACAATTTCAGTTGAAATGTACTGACCCCGACCACTGAAACATGAATGTTTTGGTTCCTTGAATTGCAATAGATATGGATATATGTACGTTCCAAATGCGTAGAACTGTCGCTTGTTCAAATGTTATGTTTCCTTTTTTTCTATATTTTTTTTAAGAATTACTCTATTTCATACGCATTTCAAGAATTTAAAGAATTTCGGTTACAGTTGATATATATGTTTTTTCTAGTACATAGGATTTGTATATATATACTTTTCTTAGTGACGTGAGTTTTTTAAGTATGAATGAATGAAAAAAGAAATAAAGGGGGTAAGAAAACGAATGAATTGCTGGTTGGTTAATGAAATGGCGGTCCTTAAGAGAAGCCACATCGGTAGAAGTTTAAAATTTATCCCTCCAAGCTAAGTGAAAAAACTTCATTCAGTTGTTAAAAAAAAAAAAAACTGTATACAGTAATATTACGCATTAATTCTTCCCTTAGCTTGTTAGATAAAATTTTAACTTTTGCCGGTGTCGCTTCCCTCAAAGAGTCACACTATTATTATACCACATTGACTTGATCCCTAGTCTTCCGTTGCAAGCGCTGCTATCGTCTGAAGGAATTCCACTCACTTTCTCTCGCTTAGCAACAGCTGAACCCTTATTGGCTCAACCCGAGGGTGTGTGAGGGTGTGAGCTGTAGTTCGCATTTTTGCCACGACTCAAGACATTTTGGCAGCACTATAGTAATATACTTTTTTTTTTTACAACCAATAAGTTCCACTTGGAATCTGAGAGCTGAGATTTCTCCACTAGTTTATAACCTATTTTCACTACGTAAATCCCTGTATATCGTCTTAAATACGTATAGACGAAGTTCTGGTCAGTTTCCGTCATTTCTTGTCCTTATTTGTTGGTTTATATGTTATATCTCTGTATATAAAAGAAGAAGTTCTGAGGGACATTGATTAATCAGTGCCTAGGCCAAACCACTTAGTCTAGAAACTTGAATTTTTTCTAGTGCATAGGATTTGTGATGTAAAGTACCACTAAGGAAGGATTTTTATAAATCCGACGAGAAAAGGGAGTAATGGAGTGGGAACTATTATAGTAAAATGTCCATTTCTCCGAATCTCTAAAGGATAGAGACATGAAATTTGGTTTAAGAACTTCCCATTTAAAACAATTTGATACATGTTTCACCGTTTTTTAAAATTTTTCCCCTAGAAAGGAAGAAAAAGGCTAGTGTTACGATCGTTATACCAGGATGGCCATATCTCGAAATCCTTTAAGGTTAGTCACAACAAATCTGTTATTTAGATTTTTCATTTAAAGTAATTAAAGATGTTTTTCAGCGAAAGACGGGAAGAAAAAAAGGGTAAGGTAATTCCTGTTCTGGCTAATTCCTGTTCTGCCTAATGCCCCTCCAGCACTTTTAACACATTTTCTATCTAATTTTATTTTTAGGCAGAACAGGAATTTCTGTTCTGCCTAATCCCCTTTCTGCCTCATCTTCGCAGAAAAGGATATTTCGATTTAAGGGAAATTTAATACTAATTATTTTCCCGACAATTTCTGTTGCTTTCAGGACCTGTCCATTTCCTTATATCATGTCAGCTTCTCTCAAATTAAATTAGCAGTTATGCTATGATTTAAATTTAGCATTATAAGGAAAAGAAAGGAAAAGAGTAACTAACCGTTCATGATAACGTTACAGTGACAACACAGAAACCAGACATATTTTTTATTATTGCTGTTTTAGTACAACGAAACCTATGTAGAATAAGTTATTTAATTGGTGTTTCTTATTTAATTGGTGTTTATCAAAATCCTTTAAGGTTAGTCACCTCAAACCTGTTATTTACTCTTTTCATTTAAAGTAATTAAAGATTTTTTTTTCAGCGAAAGACAGGAAGAAAAAAGGGGTGGGGTTACAATTGTTTAATGAGATGATCATATCTCGAAACCTCTTAAGATTAGACATATGTTAGGTACATAAAACTTACTATATAAATTCATTCAAAGGAAGTGGGCATATGCCACAGCATTTCCGGAAATTTTGCCATAGCGTTTTCAGAAATTCTGCTTTTAACGAGAGAAGGGGGCAATTTCTAGTTTCTTTTATCAATATATAGAAATGACTTAGGAGTTAACAGTCTCATTATCACAGGAAAATAGTTGAACCATTTGAAAATTAATCTTTAAACACAGTTAGCACTTGAGAGGACATGAGTTTTTATCTCAGTTTTGATCGAAATGCGTGTTCTAAATGGTTTTATTTTTTTCCGCAAAGGATAATGCCAAAAACGTATTCTTTCCGTGCCAAGAACAGAAGTAAAGGGTGAAATATAAGGTGTAAAGCGGTGAGTCGAGTAAACGCGGAGGTATGGGGCGAAGTCCCCAGATAGGTGAAGGTCAGTAAATAATAAGTTTTCTGTGTTTTGGAGTTAACTGGCGTAATTTTAACAGTGTGTTATTTACGATTTGGTATTTATTAATAGAAATTTCCTACTTAGGCATTTTCTAATATAATTTTCCAACTTTGGTGTTTTCTAATATTATTTTCCTATTTTGACTTTTTCTAATACAACTTTTTTTTTTACCTTGACGTTTTCTAATATGTTTGTGCTACTTTAACGTTCTCTTATATGGGTTTCTTATTTTAGCGTTTTAAAGTACAATTTACTTGCTTTGGCATTTTCTAATATGATTATTCTATTTGGACCTTTTCTAACCGTATATAAATTTCGTACTTCATTAATTATTAATGAAATTCCCCTATTTTGGAGGTTGTAAAAGAAAGGATTTAACTCCTTGAATCACCGGGCAACAAACGTATCAACATCAAAATAACGGTTTCCAATTTACTGGAACAACCTAAGAAAGGTTCACAATTACGTGTACCTTTCGAATAACGCTTGTGAGTGGGACTGAAAAAGTACCAGTTAATTGGCAAGAATGCATGTTAGTGTTTGCTTCTTTTGTTCAGAACCTTTTAAAGGAAAATTGAAGATAAATATCATTTCCGGATTGGGTTTTTGAAGTATATCTGACATGACATGGGCTAATTTTTTTCCCCTAACAATAGCTTCATCTGGATAATCTTTTAAAACCCGAGAAACAAATGAGTGTCATGGCGTTTGAGTTGCATGATTTCTCTTTTAGCGTGACACAACAGTGATATCTATTTTTCTTTCTCTTAATCTGTTGAAAAAGACACTTTCTATCCGTGACTTTGCACTTCACCCATGTCTCTATATAATGTATGATGTATAAAAAAAACATTAAAAAAACAAAACAAGGGCTGTACTGTTCTTCGATATATATGTAAAGAAGCCCAGCAAAGGCAAAAGGCAGCGCCGGTGAATGTGGGAGGACATTCGGACAAAGTGCGTCACTCATCACCCATTGTGTTCCACCTGCACAGAGCGCCAGTGATAAAATAGAACGAAAGGTGGGGCCCCATAACATTTTCTCCTCATTCCTTTCGTATCACCCGCTTTGCAATTCAACTGTTTATCTCTCTCTCTCTCTCTCTCTGCTCATATGGAGAAAGGATGAAACAATTAAAAAAGGACAGAAAAAAGCAGTTGCGGTCACACTATATGAAGAAAAAAGTCTTATTTTTTATAAAGTAAGTGGTGCCAACTTGTGTTTCAAATTCTATTGATACTGTTATTTATTTATTTTTTGTTTCATTATTCTAATTGTTTTAAACACTAGTTGACTACCTCAAACCTTTGGCTCGCCTATATTATTTTTAAAAATTTTCTTTACTATTATTATTATTTTTTTTTCATTTTGTTATAAGATCTTTTCTGATTCAAACAATTCTTGATGTTCATCGTATTTTCACGATGAGGATCAAACCTAATTCATGATATCCTGGATGTTATACCGTACATGCACACTCCAGAGCATTTTTGGTTGCATGACGGAAAATGATATAGCCTATAGATTGATTTATTAATTTTGAATTTAACGTCCCGTTCAGCACCGAGAATAGTAGTATAGATTTAGTGTGGTATCCATAAAAGAGATGCGACAGTTGATAAGAGATAGTTTATCGCTTGTTTAATTAAGGATAAGGGGAGTATCGAAGGAGGTGATGCAATAGGATTAGGAAAGGGGAAAGGTCAATTGATTGATAAAGAACACGTGATGTGTTTCACAATGATAGATGACGAAAGGAAAGGTTGAATGACCACTATGAAGGTCACAGTGGATGGTCCCTGGAAATGGCCCCAGGACCCATAGCCCCTATGCAGGATCCATATTATTTATTCCTACGCTTCATTAGAAGCTAACTGTTAAAAAGGTAGGAGCAGATAAAAGGAAATGACCCCTGTATAGGTACACCCTGCCCCTGTTTATTGAATTTTAAAAAATATGAAATTATATTTATGTGGACACAGGAATTGAACTCGGGAAAATAGGAAATAACTTTATTTTATTTTATTGCATTATTTAGCCATAGTTGGTGTCCGTACTAAAGACGGAGTCTTGTTCTCGCACATCCATCACCGAAGAACTTAAGACATGAACTGAGGTTTTGCGCGCTTTAGAAATTCGGATGAATTGACCTTTGTACGATTAGATAAACTTGTTGAACGAGGAAACATCATGTGACGATGAGTAATTTTGACCGATGATACATGACTAAACATCATGTGATAAGTAATTGGGTCTACAACTGTGTGATTAAGTAACATGTGATTGATGACTAACCACATTGATTAGACATAAGGTGAACACGTGATGAATCTGAAAGTACTTTAAATACAAGTTCTAAGAGAGAAAATATATAAAGACAGACAATGCAGTCGTATGAGAAGAAGGATTACTGCGATATTGAAGCATCATTATCTGATGCTGAAACAGAATTATATGAATCATCTTCAGATGAAGAATTTGATATTGATGAAATAGATTCATCAGTATTAACAGTTTCAGAAACCCCAGCATCATCACCATCAAGATTTTGGAGTTTAGACTGTTCTTGTAATAGTCAAAATGTGGACCGAGAATGTATAAAGAAAGCTATTGAAAAATGGGAATTTAACGAGACGTTAATATGTGATGGTTGCAGAGAAGGATCGTATCATGTGTATGCGCATGATTGTATGAATCTACCCCCAAAATCATTGGAAGTCCGTGCTTGGAGTGTTATAGCAAGCCCTAGTGTTGAAGATGATGTGTTTTACCTGTATGCCAACACCCACATTATTGGAATACTAACAAGAGAAAAATTTTATGAAGCATATTTGGAACTATTAAATGATATAGACTATTTTCCGGAATTACTAGAGGTTCTATTAAGAAAAGACAGAAGGAAAAATGTATCCGAATAGTGTGAGAGTTTTATGTGTGTTATGTAGTGCTAAAAATATTAATGTGAATTGTGTATTAAAAACAATAAATGTATACTTACGTGAGAATAATCCGCTGGATTGCAAATCAAGTACTCTTCATGATATTGGATCATTTGCAGCAAAGTATTTATCTCTTGATAAAACTCATGGTGAACTTTTTGAATTGTATGAACAAGAACATAGTGAAATCTCATTTATATGCTTTATGCGTAAAACTCGTGATCTTTTAAAAAATACAGAATTTGTTGGACAAATTATACCATATTTCATTCAGCGCACAAATGAAATTTCACCTTGCGTAAATCAATACATTATTGATATTCAAGGTTTTAAAATGTCTGATAACGAATTTATTATTCGTGAGTTTTGTCTTAGCGCATGTGATGATACAGTAAATTTCCATTGCTTGGTAAAATCACCAATAGAATATAACTTATTGTCATTAGGTTGCCAAAAACAAATTGATTGGCTGACATCGAATTTACACGGTTTGAACTGGGATAGTAAAACAGGATATACTGTATCATTCATACGTAACCTTGTATATCAATTATGTACAATGAATTCAACCTTTTATTGTAAAGGTTTAGAAAAATCTCTTTGGATTAAGAGAATATTTGCATTAGATAATGTTATTGATTTAGAAACGAAAGAATGTCCAGCATTAAATGATTTGTGTGGAAATACATTTAATGAATATTGTTCTTTTCACAAAAATGTTGTAAAGAAATCAGGATGTGCATATCGTAACGCACAACAGTTGAATTACTGGTGGAAATATGAAAGATCAACAGCATTAACTAATGCATTATCAAGATTGTAACGAGGATTTGTAAATTAAATGCATGAATATAGTTTAAAAATTTTTATTGTAAAAAATATATATATACAATAATAAAAAATAAAAAAAATTACTTGTGTTTTCTTTTTAAAATGTTGTTTACATGTTTATAAACAATATCATCATTCTTTTTTAAATTTTTGTTGTTAAACAATTTTAAACACTTTTCAAATGATTGAGTGCGAATAATATGATGCAAAAAATATAATACAAAGTATCCGCATAACACAGAATCATCGTGCTGATATTGTTCACTGTTTGTAAAATATAATTTAGTATTTTTGGATAAAAAATTTTTTATTTCCTTGGGAATGTCCATAGCAAGACTGTCAAAATAGAATCCATGTTTTTTCTCATTAATGTACACTGCTACCCAGTGTGATCCACTTGAATTGGATTTATCAAGATTAATTACAAGTGCTGCAGGTGGTTCTACCATTACAGGAAGTTTATCAATAGGATAAATCCCGGTAACACTTGCACCAGTCACTTTATCAGTCACTAATACTTTTAACAATTCGTCACTATACATGATTATTATTTTTTAATTATAGTAGGTATGTAATTATTACTGTTTTTCACATGTAAAACATAATCATACACTTTTACATATTCACTATATAGTAATGCTTCATGAATACTGCACCTATATTGTCCAAAACGATGTTTATTATGTGCACATTTGTGAACGTGGAAACTTAATGCAGTATACTTTGGACAGTCTATTTCTTCCAAATTTGTAACATTTCTTTGCAGAATTTCTTCAAGAAAACACTTTCTAGTTAATCCATACGTGTAAATACTGGTGGTATTTGAACAATATGATTGAATTATTTCCTTAAGAAGTGAATACTCTACATCGCCTTCGTGCCAGGTAATACCATATACATTTTCACTTAGATATTTGTTTGTATTTATGATTGGCTCAGACAGCTTATTTAATGGATATGGTGGTTTAAATATCCAATTTTGTAAAAACGGAACGTCAGGATTTACAATTGCTAGTTCCTTTACAATAAATTCCTCATCATTATTATGGAATGCGGAGAAGTGTACAACAACCCTCATTCTACTCAACTGAATAAATTAGAAGGTGTTATCAGTATAAATATTTCTATCTTTGTCTATTTGTGCTAACGAATCAAATTGCGCATAGACAATACATGTAATTGGTTCAGTTAAAGTTTCTGAAAATGATACTTTTAAATTTACAGGAGAATCACGAACTACATCCCAAGTGTTGTCATCTAAAGTTCCAGTTGGAGATAGAATAAATGCATACAGAGTATATCCATTAGGATATTCTTCAAGAGTAACAGTATGTGAATAATTTTGATAATATATACCAGTACCTGATATCAGAGTATAGTAACTTAGAAGGTATAAATCATTATTAAAATCAGGCGTAAGGGGGTTGGGAGGGAATGATTTTGATCCAACATGTAATTGCAGTTTGTTAACGTTAAAGTTCCGGAACTCATATGGATTAAGATGTGATTTACCATTGAAGGCTGTGTTGGAAATGAAACCAATAACCAGACCTTTAGGAACATTACCCAGAAAGAGATTATCAAGGTTATATGACTTGACTTGTGCAGGAATAGTATAAGATCTTGTTTCTACTCTTGTGAGAGGTAACTTGGCCGTTTCTGAAACCATTCGTGTATTTAATTGCATAGCTAAATCTGCAGCAACATCAATACGACGTACATGTAGAATAACTTCCTCAAGTGCAACTTTGTAACTTGTATTTTCAGGAGACATTAAACAAAAGTTATCTTTACTACGATGTAATTTTACACGTAAACTTACTTTATTAGGAAGCATACGATCTAAACTTACAATATCAGTATGAAGACGTCCGTACATTTCAAAAGATTTACTATTTTTTATTTTATTGGCACGCTTTTGAAAACCATCATTTGTATTGTCTAATTTATTAAAATTTTTTGCAGTATCTTTATGTCACATAGCACATGCTAAATGTGTTTGAGAAGCATCATGAAAATAATTTAATAAAGTTTCAATGTATGCACGATAAGGATAAGATCCTGATGAAGAACTAATTAATTTATCATTTAACGAAATATCAATTTGACTAAATAATGAATGTAGGAAATTATTTACTGGTGCAACAACATCATCATTAACTAAATTTTTACCATCATCTTTTGTAATTTTACAACGTACATAAAGATATAGATATGCTGGATGAATAAATTCTCCTGTTTCTCCAGGAATAACAAATTCAATTGGTCCTTCGGATGTTAATGTAGAAATAGGTCGATATTCAGCATTTATAGTTGCTTCAATAGCTGTTTGTGTCATTGGTATTGAAAAGAAATCAAATTCATTGGTACAGCATTCAGAACTATCGGAATTTAGGAGCGACATTATGAAAAGATATCGTTTATATGTTTACGTTTTGTTGGTGGTCCAAAATTTACAATTGCAGGAGCCTTTCTTTTGCGTGAGCGTCTCTTACCACTACCAGTTAGCAACTGTCCAACTTTATTAATAGCTTTTGTCTTTAAATTATTACCAGCTTCTTTTACACGTGCACGAACCGCTTCTTTAAATGGTTTATTTTCCAATACATCACCCGCAACTTGTATACCGGTTTGCAATGCTTGACGTCCTACAGTTTTTGCACCTTGTTTAAGAAATGGTAATGCAAAACGAAATAACCCTTTAAAGAAACTCCCTATACCATGTCCCCTTTGATATACAGGTCCTGAAAAATATGGTATTCCACGTCCACGATGTAAAGTAACACGTCTAGATCTCATTTTATTATTATTATTTAACAGGAGAGCGTTTAAAATGAAGTGTTACGGTCAGTGTCCCAGATCGGAATGGCAAATTTCGCCCTGCATGATCTTTTAATAGTATTTCAATTGTATTAAAACAAAATTTTGCAAGTGGCATATAATGAATATCTTCAAAGGTAATTGTTTGAACTTTTCCATATTTAATATCTGAAATTGTTGCTATACGTAGTAACGGAGCTTTTGTATCACCTAAAAATTGATATTGTATAATGTCGGTATAAATAAAAATTTGATGTGGATATCCAATATCTACGTATGGCTGTTTGAATCCACGGCGTTCTTTTACAAGATCTGATTTTTCAGAAAAACCTAATTGTAAAGCTAATGTAGGTGACAATGTAACAGATTCTACACGTTCATCGCATTCAACACGTACAATATTTGAAAAGCTAAACCGTATAAATCTTGATATTGTATTTAATTCATCTATTAAATGATGAATGGATGGATAATATCCAACAACAACTTTACTTTTCATAGGGTCTGCATTTTTAAATTTGTACCATACAACATTTTCACCTTCGGTGACGTTATAACATGTTAATGGAATATGTACTTCACTTAACCCTACGTACCAATCGGATTCTGATAATCGTATATTATTTTTCAACTGATTAATAAAATGTGTTGGATTATTTGTAGGATATACATTTGTACTAGCATTTGAAACTAATGTAATGTAAAAACTATCATCAATACTTTCAGAAATCATTTTCGTTTAAAGTGAAGTGTCAAGTTTGAAGTCCCGAAACGAAATGGTAATTTTAAACCGTGTTCATCTTTTAAGTTTACTTCTATTGTATCAAAATATTTCTTTTCAACTTTAACATAATGGGGTGTATGAAACACAAAAGATTTTACATTACCGTGTTGTACATTATATACACTAAGTTTTCGAATTAACGGTCCAATATTTTGTTGATGTTTTACAATATCAACACATACATTAATTGAATTGGGAATATTATAATCTAAATTACATGGAAATTTACCCCGTGATAATAATAAATCAACATTTCTAATTTTTGTGTATACTACATTTTTAATATCGTGTGTATTTTCATTAATAAATCCAAAAATATGTTGTAATCCTGGTGTAATACCAATCATACACTGATCTTCTAATTTTAAAGAATGTTTAATTACAATTTGATTTTTATTTTGTAAATATTGTAACATACGAACATTTTCAGGAATTAACTCAAGAATAGATTCGATAGACGAATAATATCCCGGTGTTACACGAACATGATGGCGTTCAACTTTATCATTGATAACAGTAGTAATTATTATTTCTTCATTTTCACCAACATTATAAAAACTCCACGGAATATTAATTTGTGTTACTGCAACACCCCATTCCCCATCACTTAAATCAATAGGTTGTGCTAATTTAACGCGAAATGAAGCTGTTGTATTATTATTAAAAAGTTTACTACTGGCATTTGAAGGAAGAGTAACGTAAAAGTCATCTGTAAGGTTTGAATTCATTTTGAAGACTGAATAGAATCGGATCTAATCCATGAATTCATACTTGACGGATATCCCAACCATTTTACATACATCCACCCATTTTTACGTTTTAATACTTTTTCAATAAGATAAGTTTTTTTTGAATTTATAATTACTTTTTGTAATTCTTGTGCATAAAATATTCCTTTAATTTCTTCTCCATTCCAATCTTTTAATTTATAAGTCACAGGATTAGATTTAATACATTTATCGACAATAAATATTTCTTGTGACCATTTAGGTAAATATCCTTTTTCCAATACATGTTTATACTTACTAACACGAACATAATCACCCGGACTAAATTTACAACTTGTATTCTTTTTATTTATTGTATTTCCGTATAATGTTTTCCACACTTGATTCACATTGGATTCATTTACTTCTGCAGGCGCCATTTTAATACCTGAATGATATGAATGGTTATAATTATTGACAATTTGATCTAAGACATTAACATATCGATAAGTATTTTTTGCAGTAAAGTAACGATACAATTTTTCTTTTATTGTTCTTATAAAACGTTCTGCTAAAGCACATTTAATTTCGGAATGAACACTATAATGATTAATTTCATATTCTTTAAACAATTGTTTTACATGACGATTATAAAATTCTGTACCTAAATCGGTTTGGACATTAAACACGGGTAACTTGAATTTTTTTAAAATTTTTCTTATTGCTTTTACCATTTCAGGACCTTTCTTTGTTTTTAAGGGGACACAATATGCATAACGTGAAAAAATATCAATACAACATAATATATACTTATAATTATTATTATACTTTGCAATGTTTTGCATATCTGCCAAATCCATTTGTAATGTTTCATTTGGTGCACTAACATAATACTTTTTCCGTTGAAAAACTTTACGAATTGGTGCATGCAATGTATATGCATCTTGAGAAGCTAACCAATTTTTAATTTTCTTTTTAGATAATTTTGTTTTACGATGTAATGTTTGTATACTTGATAAAGAATTAGGATTTGAATAATCATAATATATTTTTGATAACTTTGTCATTTTTTACATACTATATTCTTTCCAATGTTTAAATAAATTAGATACTGCTTTAGGACTGGATGATTTTCTTATTTTACGAATACGTTGTCTACTACTACTAGTATTCAGTTTTGATGCTGGTGTACCAATAAATTCTTTAGGAACATTAAGATCTTCTAATAAATTTTTAAATTCATAAATACCTATAGGATTTCTTGAATATTTTCTTGTACGAACAACATCATTTACTAAATCTATAATATTTGAACCAGGTATTGTTTTTCCTTGGATACGGACTATGCCAGACTTATCCCACTGAATTTTATCAGAATTTGTTAACTGCTTTGATAATAGATCTGTTTTCCTACGTAGTGTTTTTGGTACTGATTGTAAAATGTCTGATACAAATGGTAAAATAGAAGTATTGTTATCCTGTTGCAAAGCAAGTGATGATAATTTTTCTTCTTCTTTTTGTTCATCCTGAATATCAGGTAATGTAATAGGTTTATGTGAAGAAGAAGATGTATACTGTAAGTAACGATGCAAAGCTTGTTGATATAATTTCCATTTTTGTTGTACACTAATATCATGACGTTTTAAAATATTATTCATTTCTTCATCTAAACGTGATTGATGTGAATCTACTGATTTAAGATTGGACTGAATTTCATGTATTGCATTTTCAGGAACTAAAATCATTTTACGTAATTCTGACATAATTATCGACTAAAAATACTACTGCCTACTGCTGCTAGAAGTGGTCCCAAAATTAATGGTAAAAGTGCACCACCTTTCTGTAGTAACAACCTCTTCTTTTTCTTTAATGCAGTACGCTGCTGAGATAAAGCGCGCAAGATCTTTTTATGTCTACGTAATCGTTGCTTCTGACGAGGATTTAAAGGGATGTTTCCTTTTATTGTGTTTTTAGCTACTTGAGAAATTGTTCTTATTAAATCCCCTGAAGCATTTTGTAAAATTTGTTTTCGTTTTGTATTTTTGCATTTCCACAGAGCACGGAGCGTGTTGTAGTGTTGTTTTACCTTCAACATCTTGATAGCAACTAAATAAAAATTTCTGTATGCATGTCTTTTATGTTGGCGTATACATGCATGATTTCATTAGGAAAAATATTTGTACGTATTCGCAATGCATCGTTTGTTTTTTGGGTTAGGTCAAATAACAAATAAGTGTGAGGCTCACGTGTTACCTCTTCGAATACATTCACAATTTCCTTACTATATCGAGGCATAATTTGCCTTGCTAAATATTGTATTTGTAATTTATCACGAGGATTTTTAAATACTATAATATAATGTGCATTTAAACTAATATCACGTGCATGTTTTCCTTTTGGAAATAAATTTTGAATAATAAATATAACAGTCAACTTTTTATGATGTGCATACTTTGTAAATAAATTAGCAACATCGCCATTAGTTTCTGACATTAAATCATCAAGTATTAATAATGAATTTTCTTTAATTTCAAAATTATTCATGTCAGGTATTCCTTCTACAAAACGTATTTTTGCATGTGCATCCAGGTTTGGTATTACTGCACCATAACACCAAACAATGTCATTAAATTTTATACTAAACATTTGATCACGTTCATTAAGTAATCGATTTACAAAACATGTTTTTCCTGCCCTTGATGGACCCGCAATTAAAATGGTAGAGGGATGTTGAAACTTTAACATGTTGTACTCAAATGAATGCATGCAATAGAGCTTTTGCTTTATATACACTCACACATTTAAAAAGAAAAGAGATAGAGGTTTGTAAGAAAACAATCAACGATTGTCCTGAACTTCTATAAGAAGCAGTCCAACAAATAATTAACGACTTTCCACTGGAAATTTTAACATAATTACATTCAATTTTAACAGGAAGTTTCCAAAGAAACAAAAGAATATAAAAGCAGAGTTTCCATAAAAAACGAACTGGTTAAAAAAGAAAAAAAACATTCACACAAGTCACATTTACTCGTTCGTGGGCCTATATCCGTAAGGTAAAGTCGCACGTTTTGTTATTGGTATATCGTCAGTCACGTCATCTTCGTCAACACGTTTACGTTTTTTATTTACCTCACGGTGTGCCTTAGTCTCTGTACGACTAAAGATGCGGAACCCTGGTTTACGCACAATACTATTTGGGTTTTCTATTACTGTGGACTCTAATTGTCCAGACACTAATTTATAGAAACTCTCAAAGTTAATTTTTTGAGAGGTCCTATCGTTTAGTGTTATCCCCCTAATTTTGAGTATGTGCCGAACATCCCCTTTGGCATTAATTAGCCTATAACAATAATTTTTCGCACCTAGACCGTAGAAGGTTGTAAATTCCCAACCTTCTGGAATTTCATCTGTTAGATCACCCAGATAGTTTCCAAGTGGTAACAAAGGTTCCTCATCTTTTTTCTGTATATACATAATACTGTCAGTGTCACAGTAAATGGCTCTGTCTGGTCCTACAGTCGTTAGTAATTTATATAGTTCAAGTCTAGCCCACGAAGTAATAAAGGCAGCTAATATAACGTTTGAAAATTCCAGTGGGACATTTTCAGTTTCATTATCTCTATATGTGATAATTAAATGATCATCATTAATTGGAACCACACTTTGAATTTCATACCTTGCCGACGTTAAATACCTAAGGAACGTAACTTCGTCACTAACGATTACACTATGTGACATATCAGTGCGCTGTCCCCATTTGCCATATAATGAATTGAGGTAAAGTTTTGCACATTGCCTCAATCCCGGGTTCGTCCTAATGTTATCATAATTTAACTGTATGCCTTCATGGGCATAATAGTCCTCGATATATTTTTGCTTGTCTCCTTCATTTTTACAATAAGCAGGAAAACCAGAGGCTTCCTGCTTGATCTGAAGAAAGGAATTCACATAAGTTCCGAACAAACCACCTGAATTCCCCTCTTCAGGATCCATGAGTTCGAATTCCCATATTTCATGTATATCGAGTATTTTGTACCCTTTTTGAAGAGCCAGGTGTAACTCTGGAGTACAAAACGTACCTGTAATAGCACACTCATTGTCACTATGAGTACAATCATCAGTGTTTTCCTCTTCCATACATGTCCGGCATAAACCAAAAAGTAATCGGCCTCCAGCCACATACGGAATAATCGGAAAATATAAGTTTTTCGGGGGCAAAATAGTGCATTTTACTACACCATGAATACTTTCCACATCTGGAAAGTCCGGCCCCGTATGTATCTTAGGTGATTTAACGGGCATAGGCTTACGTGACATCACATATGGATATAACGAAGTAATATCGGCGTAACATAACTTCTCATTACCCGTGCAATTCACAAAAGATTTGAACACTTCAGTGCGTCCACCATTGTAACAATTCTTGGGAATAAGGAAATCAGGCAGGCTAGTACAACGTTCTTTAATAAAACTTTGTACGTCCTTATCCGTCTTTACCTTTTCATCCCAAGAACATTCCCAGATTTCATATAGGTTTATACCTAAACGTTTTAGGTACTTACGGCGGAGCATTGTTTGTTCATATCTTTTTTCCATTGTATTGCATGAGTCTTGAGCGTCATGTAAAATGTCGTTACGGTTGAAAGGGTAACAACGCGGGCACGAGTGCCAGTAACAACCATAAAATTCGAAGGCAGCGTTGAGTCCCTCATGCCATCCATCAACTTGGTACCTACCAATATACTTTTCCCCACCTCTCCTAGCATGCTGGATTTCTATCCCTAATTGTTTTTCCATATACATAAGCCATTGCATAGCTTTAGTACTATACTTTGTCTTATGATGGAAACCCAACGCGGGAATTACGGGAATAGTATTTTCAGGTAAGTACAAAGTACGATATGTACGCATTGCAAGACCTGCAATGGTGGATGATGTCATGAAACATTGCAAACCATTCGTTTTCTCCTCGATAATGTCACTAAATTTGATGATCGCTTCTGCTAGAATTCTAACATCGTTTTCGCAATAAGACAGCATTTCCTTTTCGAGGTTAAACTCCTCGCCACTTGCCGCACGTTCTTGGTGCCAGGCTATTAATTCTTGTTTTTCTTCAGTGCTTCGTCCTTCAGGGTCATAGAATTCAATTGGGGGATAGGGACCAACATAATTTTGATTTTCCTCGGTGTTAAATAAATATGGGAAATCTCCCTTTCTTAAATTTCCGCGCAGGCCTAAAGTTTTGGGAAGTCTAGATAATTTACAACCAATAAATAAATAAAAATCTTTAAAGAAAATTCGATTACCAATATTAATATTAAAAATTTTCTGACCCTGAATTACCACATTAGGAATAAGATGCTGCTCTTCTATTAGATTTCTAAGGCAAAAAAGACCATCATATCTGCTACCATTATGTGCAATACAAATTATACGTCTAAAGTCAGGTCGGTCTGCCAAAACATGGTTAATAAAGTCCGTCATTGTCTTAAAAGAAAACGAACGATTTCCATTATTATCACCACATGTTTTACAGGATTCATCGATACCTTTATTCATACAGTTGTGGCAAATATGCTTACAGCATACAAGTACTACCACATGTTCCCTTTCACCGCGCGCATTTGGTGCCTTTAACATCGTTTCTATATCATATGCAATGTACATAAACCTATCAGTATGTACAGGCTCTTGTCGTTGTACAAAACATGTGTGAGTAATATCAACATGCTTACGACAAGTCGTGCAAAAATGTTCACCACACACATGGTTTGATTTTCGACGCCTGTTATCAAAGATAATACCGCAATTATTGCAGATCTTAACATTATCACACACAGATTTCCCGCCTTTATTACATTTCTTATGATTCTGAAAACATGTACCTTCAGCAAACTCTCTATTGCACGCATTACATTTAATTTTATCACTATCATAATTTCGTTCGTGTTTGCATTCACAAAGAGAACAGTGAGTTTCACACTTATGTTTATATGCTAACCCATTATATGCTTGCAAACAATAATAGCAATACTTCAATTTACCAAGTAATTTTTTAATGTATGGAATGGGTTCAAAATGGCCAACAGTGTCACCTCTCCTATAAAAAATAAAGATTTTATTCTCTGCATACTCTCCTGGGTAACGTACTATATATTCCCGGTCATTATTTTCATCTTCCTCATACACCACAATTTGATACTCACCACTTAAATATGATTGTATCAAATCCAGGTCCTTAAAATCACATCCACCCTTTGCTTTAACGTCAACTCCTGCCATTTCGCAGAGAACTTCTGCTTTAAGAACCCATGTATCATAATCTCTTGTTTTTAATTTATATAAACTTTGCTTACTTGCGGTGTGCTTCGTAATCCCCCATACAATTGCCATGGGAAGGCAGTACATATTATTGTTTTCTATGCGTATTAAACGCTTTTCCAAATAATCTTGATGTTTGGAATACTTTTCAACAGCACTTGCTGCATTTCTTCCGTTTCCATGCATACTCTCCGCTACATGGAAGCGAAACAATACCTCATGCCCCAAAAGGAAATCCTCATTTGAATTTAAAACTCGTTCAACTGAGGAAAGGACAGTTTGAGCAGAAAAATCGGGTTTTCTTCTAAATGGAACATATACAGACTTGTTATTTCTACTATTGCTACTATCAATGTATAGTCCAATATAATCTGTGGGGCGAGCATTAGATAACACATGTTCTAATGCAAAATTAAATAAGCTTTCAATATAGGCCTGTGGATTATCAATACGTCTTTCATTATCCACACGTCTAACCGCGATTTCATGGCCCGTAAGGTGAAACTTACGAAACCGTTTTCTGCTCTCCCTTACTACTTCGAAGTTATTATTACTCTGATTTTCCCCCTCATTATTATTTCCACTACCACTACTACTAGTACTACCACTAGCACTACAATCAGTACTAATTGTACTTTTCTTATTATTGCTCCCATATCCAACAAACACGGGGTCAGGGGCATGTGAGGGTCCAGGTTGAGGATCAGATTGGTCCCCATAACCATGATTATCCTGTACACAAGATTGATTGTATACAGGATTTTGTCCCTGGACTTGTTGCGTGGGTTTAACCACAGCATCGTCCACATTTTTAACCAATCTCCTCACTTCTCGTTCTTCATCGGAATTTAGATTTACTCCATCTAAAAATGCCAAGTCTTCATCACTCAAGTTATAATTTTCTTGAGGGGTCACAGTTATGGGTGATTCAGATGGAATTAAAGATTCATCCAAAACAAATCGCGAACCAAAATCAAAAAAATTGGATAACTCTGTATTATTTATTCTATCTATTTGCCCTTCTCCGCACGCCATTAAATACATAAATCTGTCTTGAGCATAATTGTAAAACTCGTTACTACGAAAAAATCCGTGTACAAATAACTCAAGCACATCGGCGGCTGAAACGCAATGATTTAAAAGTATAAGGTCATTACCTTCCAATGCACGAAGAGCGTGTAGTAAAGCCTCACATCTTACACTGGCTCGATGACCTAATCGCTGCAGCTCCATTATCGCCTTCCACGTACTGAAGACACGAGAATAGTCATCAAGCCCGCGTAAAACTTCATGCAGGAAAAGTTCATCAATCATATTGAACTCACCATTGGAACACAGGAAATCCATCTAAAACAAAAGAAAAAGAAAAATTTTGAGTTCTATGTAATAAAAAAAATCTAGCAAAACAGGCAATAATCAATAACTTGCTTTGAAAAACTATAAAAAAACTTGTTTATTAATTATTGGTTAAAAAACAAGCTCAGCTAAAGAAATGTTCAAGAACTTGGTTTTAAAAAGTCTTGTTTACTAAGTGTTGGTTAAATAATTAATGGTTAAAAAACAAGCTCAGCTCAAGAAATGTTCATTAAATTGGTTTTAAAAAAGTCTTGTTTACCAAGTGTTTTCAATAAATATATTAATAATAATAATTATGAAATACACTCACCTTCTAATTCTTAGTTGTTCTTCAAAAACTGTTAAAAATGGCCTCGCTAATGTTTATTCTGCAACTGGAGGGTCCACACACTGTAAAACAGTAATAATATTTTTCACTAAATGTTATATTTTCAATTCAGTACTACTATTAGCACTAGTAATAAGTCAGGGGTAAACAACACGTTACGTCCAACGGCGTACAATAAAATGATATTAAAACGGAATAGATAATATTATATATGTCATTACATTAAACAAGTTTACGCATGTTTTGACGCAATCATGTGGTAAGTATTGCCACCTAGCGGCCTTATTCAAAAGCATTCAGTATAGTATTAAGTCGTTTGCAAACGGGTTCATAAAACAACACGTCTCTGTGCATTTTTTCCGATTCACATTCTATACGTGTTTCCAATAACAGTACACATCTATGTAGCCTTATTCCAATTCTAAAATATCCTAAAGCCCATCCTGTCCATCGCAATATTTATTCTCAAACTAAATATACCAAAACAAAAGGCCCTCATTCTGTACTGCGGCCCACCGTAAAATTTATACTTAAACTAAGTATAACAAAAGAAAAGGCCCTCATTCTGTACTGCGCCCCACCGCAATATTTATACTTAAACTAAGTATAGCAAAAGAAAAGGCCCTCATTCTGTACTGCGCCCCACCGCAATATTTATACTTAAACTAAATATACCAAAACAAAAGGCCCTCATTCTGTACTGCGCGCCACCGCAATATTTATTCTCAAACTAAGTATCGCAAAAAAAGTCCTTATTCCGCACTCTATAATTAAGCTTCCCCCTTGAATATCCCCTAATAGTCCTTGAATATTCTTAGTATGGGCTAGCTACCCTTTAAGCATTCTTAATATCCCCTAAATACTGATTAATTATCCTTACTATGGGCTACCTACCCTTTAAATATACCCTAATAGTCCTTAAATATCCTTAGTATGGGCTAGCTACCCTTTAAGTATCCCCTAATAGTCCTTGAATATTTTTAGTAAGGGCTAACTACCCTTTAATTATTCTTAATATCCCCTGATTATTCCTTTAATATTCTTGCTATGGGCTACCTACCCTTTAAGCATTCTTAATATCCCCTGATTATTCCTTAATTAACCTTACTATGGGCTAACTAGCCTTTGATTATCCCCTAAATAGTCGCTGACCATATTTAGTATTCCGTAACTACCCCTTGATTATCTTTAGTATACCCTACTTAGCCCCTAAATAGTCGCTGACCATCTTTAGTATTCCGTAGCTACCCCTTGATTATCTTTAGTATTCCGTAACTAACCCCTGATTACCACCTAAATAAACCTTAACTATTCTTAGTTTGCCCTAAATAGTTCTTGAATATCCTCTAAATAGTCTTTCATTAACACAATGTTTCTTACTAAGTTGTCTGTTACTAACACATTGTGTCTTACTAAATTGTCTTCGCATTCTAGTTTGCGTAAATAATCCATCGCAAAGTACATAAAATAAGCAAATGTGTTACATTATAGTCTGTGGCTTGCAGTCTAAATATCATAAAGGGTAGTGAATCGGCTCATATTCCTACAGGCTACAATACAAATTGACCTAAAGCATTTTCATTTATTTTTATTTTACAAACTAGGCAACACATATACTTTTTCTGCGCTTGTAAATAAAGTATATCAAAAAACCACTCCCATTTCATAATAATTGCTTATTTATTAATCTCTTTAAATCAAAAATCTTCCATTACCATTCACTAACTAAACACAAAGTATTAAGATTTACCAACACTGCTACAGGAAGTTGAGTCACTTCCTGTTCTCTTCATTCTAACCAGACACGCCGATTATAGGTGCTTTAAATGTGCAAACATTAAATATGTGTTATAATAAGAAGAATTTATAAAGGTAAGTTTAATATTTTTAGCAATAAATTATTTAGTATGTATATGCTTTTATTATGTATTATTTAGTATGTATCTGCTTACAAAATCATGAAACAGGTCGCTTCCACTAGGGATAATATATTTTCAACTTTCTATTCCTGTGGTTTTCGTGATTCTTGATATATATGTACATGATTTTATGTGTTGTGCTTAATTTATTATTAAAATATAAACGTGATTTTTTATATACATTAAACAATTGTTTAGCAAATGGTGTCCATGTGAAAAAACGTGCGTGCATTTATACGTAAGCATGTTTATATTTATTAATTTCTAGCCGTAGCAGTCGATTTCCATGTGGAAAAACGTGCGTGCATTTATACGGAAGCATGTGTACAATAATTACATTTATTAGTTTAAACGTATAGCAGTGCAAGTCCATTCGGAAAAAATACTTGCATTTATACGGAAGCATGCGTATATTTATTAGTTCTAATCGTGTAGCAGACGGTGTACATGTGGAAAAACGTGCGTGCATTTATACGGAAGCATGCGTACAATAATTACATTAATTAGTTTTTAAAGCCGTGGCAGTCAATGTCCATTTATATAAAAAAAAACATGCGTGCCATCATGTGGGCGGGGCCGTGCAAAACGGGTATACATTTGTTATTTCCACAATTAAGTTCATGGTATATACATAGCAGTTGCGCTTATTCTATATAAAAAAGCATACGCGCAACCAAGTGGTTTAGGGCAGGGTAAAACCGTCGCGCAACCAAGTGGTTTAGGGCAGGGTAAAACCGTCGCGCAACCATGTGGTTCAGGGCAGGGTAAAACCGTCGCGCAAACAAGTGGTTCAGGGTAGGGCAAAGTCGGTGTGCATTTCCAAGCAATTATTCAGTATTAGCAAACGCGTAGCAACAAGTTAAAACAAAATAATAATTAATTTATACATTATTATCAAAGGTGAATAATGCTGCGTTAAGTTAGGTTATACGGTAAAGGCGCGTTAGCGACGGTTACGTTACAATAGTTTAGTAAAAAAAACATGTGTTTTTTAAGTAAAGGCGCGTTAGCGACGGTTACGTTACAATAGCTTAGTAAAAACCATGTGGTTTTCCACTAATGCACATTAGCAAGTATAGACATTTTAGCTTAGTTTAATAATGAATAGGCAATTTAATTTTTGTGCTAGGCAACTAATTTGTCCGCGGAAGTTATATATAACACAAACTATTTTATAATGCGTTCTTAAATGTAAGTTGGTGGGCGTACGTTCAATTTTAAAAAGTACAACCAATATGTGCTAGGTGCACACAGTAATTTTTATTTTATGTTCGCGTTAGTGCAATTGTAAAAAGTGAAACCAATATGTGCTAGGTGCACACAGTAATTTTTATTTTATGTTCGCGTACGTGCAATTTTAAAAAGTACAACCAACATGTGTTAGGTGAACACAGTAATTTTTATTTTATGTCCGCGTACGTGCAATTTTAAAAAGTACAACCAACATGTGTTAGGTGAACACACTGATTTTTATTTCGCTTTCGCGTAAGTGTAATTATAACAAAGGCGTAACCAATATGTGATAGGGGAAAATGGTATTTTAAAATTATTTCCGTAAATGCTTGCTATAATTAAAAATAAATCTTTTGTGTAGGCGCACAACATAAATAGCATTTTTAACAAACGCGTGGCATTAATGTTAAAAATATTTTACAATTAATCACTTTTTTCTCACGTTTCAATGTAAATGCATGTGGTGGCACGTTAACGATTATGTGTTATACTTTTAAAGTGAATTACAATTTTACATTTGTTCGTTAGCCCTAGGTTTAAATATTAATGTACAAGAGGCGCGTCAGTGAATATGTGTGGATATATACATCAACTACAATAATAACTTACAATTTTCGCTGGTCGTCCAAACTTTTTAGAAATCGCAAACACACACACTCGTAAAATCACACAATTAATTACTACAAAAGACACTATCAGTAGCAACAATTATAATATATAGAAAAAGGGAACATAGGGATTTATATATAAGTACTTTATTTAGTATAGGCGGAACCATTTTTTTTTACCCATAAGTCCGTGTGCTTTATTGCATATAGGCGGGGCATGGTCAATGTTCTCACCGTGGACATTGAATCCATACAATAATAATAATTGTTCAGTTCGGGGCATTAATCTCTAAAGTTGCAGTTTATTTTCTCGTATTAGATTGTAATAACAAAATAAATGTTTCGCCATTCTCTGGTTATCTCTAAGTAATAACGTTTCCAAATTGTTTATATATATTTACAAATACAAGTTCAGTTTGTAATAGGGCAAGCGTTCAATAACCCATCAGTTCTCGTGATTATCGGTTTATTTTTTTCTATCATCAGTATCATTTAAACTCGGACACATAAACTCGTGATCCATCTGTGATTAACTCTGTTAGATATCACTCATGGTTGTCAATAATAAAGGTTTTTAACCTTGCACGTGATTGTTATTCAAAGTTCTGATTAAGTTCAAATCATACAAATGTTTGTAAATGATTGCAAGCAAGCGTTCAATAACCCATCAGTTCTCGTGATTATCGGTTTATTTTTTTCTATCATCATTATCAATTAAACTCGTACACATAAACTCGTGATCCATCTGTGATTAACTCTGTTAGATATCACTCATGGTTGTCAATAATAAAGGTTTTTAACCTTACACGTGATTGTTATTCAGAGTTCTCATTAAGTTCAAATCATACAAATGTTTGTAGATGATTGCAAGTAATCTCTATTTCGTGTAAATAAGTAAAGTCTATAATCACTTTTATCATTCTGATACGGTACAAAGTTAATCTTGACGTCACTAAAGCCACGCCAAACGCCTTCTCGCTCGTTCATTTCAATTTCAACGGCTCTCAAGGAAGGACGTCTGTGCCACTCAGTCTTCAGCTCACAAGTAAAAATAATGTTTTAATAAATATTACCCTTTTCATAGTATACTTGTAGGAGGGGGTAGGAGGGGGAGGGGCTTATTTTTAACTTTTCACTTTGATCAAGTCGAGGGATGCTCACATCTTTTTAACAGGTAGCTTCTAATCAATTATATATGCTCACATACTGTTCGTATAGATCCTGCATAGGGGCAATGGGTCCTGAAAGTCATTTCCAGGGGGCCCTGCAAGGCAGGGAAGGGAACCATTTCCTTTTATCTGCTCCTACCTTTTTAACATGGAGTATGGCTTGCCATACGAAACATTCTCACATCTTTTTTAATAGGTAGCTTCTAATCAATTATATATGCTCACATACTGTTCGTATAGGTCCTGCATAGGGGCAATGGGTCCTGGGGTCATTTCCAGGAGTCATCCACTGTAGTCCTGGGAACCATTTCCTTTTATCTGCTCCCACCTTTTTAGCAAGGAGTATGGCTTGCTATCCAAAACATTCTCACATCTTTTTTAATAGGTAGCTTCTATTGAAGCGTAGGGGCCATGGGTCCTGCATAGGGGCTATGGGTCCTGGGGTCATTTCCAGGGGTCATCCATTGTGGTCCTGCACAGGGACCATTTCCAGGGACCATCCAATGTGACCTTCATAGTGGTCATTCAACCTTTCCTTTCGTCATCTATCATTGTGAAACACATCACGTGTTCTTTATCAATCAATTAACCTTTCCCCTTTCCTAATCCTATTGCATCACCTCCTTCGATACTCCCCCTTATCCTTAATTAAACAAGCGATAAACTATCTCTTATCAACTGTCGCATCTCTTTTATGGATACCACACTAAATCTATACTACTGAGAATATATGAGATATGGACCTATAGTCTAACGTTGGGACCCGAATCATATAAGCGTTCACAGGGAATCGAGCTACAGTAGTTAGTAGAGAACAATTAATTAATTGTACAGTAAAAAAGACAAAGTACATAAAAAATCATGCAAAAAAGAAAATATTGTATTCTCAATGGGTTCATTCATGTGAACAAAATTTCGGAACTGCAGTTAGCACGAAAGTGTGTGAAATTAATGTTGCAAGAGTTGAATCTAACAAAAAAGAAAAGGGAATAATGATAATAAACTAATAAAAGCATTGTAAAGATATAAATAAGGAAAAACGAAGGCAATAAGTTATTCATTAAATTTGAAAATAATTTGTTTCACAGCGGGTGTTCCCAGGGGTCAATCTCAGTGCAATCCATATGTTACCAACAAGATCCGGATAATTATGACTTTACCTTTTCCGATTTTGTTCCCTCCTCTCCCTCGTAAAGAGCATAAACTCCTGTTTAAGTATTGTAATTTAAATTAGTGTTGTTGCTCTTTTTAAATTTATCATATAGTAGTATATTTTGCATTCTTTGTGCCGGTCGCCAGGTCGGTCGCCAGGTCGCCATCGGAAATTTAAAGCTGGCGACCAGTGTTCAACGAAAAAGTGGATCTTGCCCTAGCAGAGTGGGCTGGATATAAACTTTTGTTTTCTTCATTGACGTTGAATCAGACACTGAAAAATATTTACAGTCAAAACTTCATTACCAGATTCTCAAATTTGCTTACAATTTGTTCAGCTTTACCTGTGAGTACTGCTTCATATGCAAGAGGCTTCAGCAGTCTCAACAGAGCTAAGACTGCTTACAGGAATTCACCGGACTGACACCCTGAATGATTTGCTAAGAATTTCTGTCAATGGCCCCTTACTTAAGGATTTTGATCCGAAAACTGCAATCGACAACTGGTATCGTACTTCAGTACAGAGAGAGAGAGCGTTACACAAACGTGAAATCTTAAGGTATTTTTTTAACCTTTGCTCCAAGTCAAAATTGATTATCCTGAATCTAATTGTTGGGTTTTGAAATTTTATGCCCTGATGTAAACTCTTTCTTTGTCAAACCAACGGTCGAGGGGGCGGGGACCTCTCATAATTTGTACGTGAGATAAACTGGCGACCATCATTTTTGAATTGGCGTGTGCGTCTGACTTTGAAATTTTGCGCCCTGCTTTTAATTTATATATATATATATATATATATATATATATATATATATATATATATATATATATATATATATATATATATTTACCCTTTTCTGACATGGATTACAGTAGGACGTCGATAATTCGAACGCGGTCCCTAGAAGCTTTTTACATTTTGTCTTAGCGCTAGCGATAAACAAACACTAAGGTTGTCTGATAGCTTTGTGTGAAGTCAGTGTTTTTACAAAAGCTCATTCATATGTAACTGTTTCTCATACATATTTATATTTATATTTTTCCTTAGGTGTATACAGGTTAATTTTCAAGTACGAGTTACAAGAACAGTGCACAAGCAGGTTCTTCAGAAACATTAAATGTAAGTAACCTTACGTAAGGTATTGTAATTATTGTATGTACTGGGGGGCGCGGTGGCTCAGTGGTAGAGCGTTCACCTCTGGTGCTTGGGGTCCCGGGTTCGATCCCAGCCCCCGCCAAGTGAACTTTGTGGTGGACAAACACCGTGCTCGTGGGTTTTCTCGGGGTTCTCCCGTTTCCTCCCACTTTCTTCATTCCACCATTTCACTCATCTCTCATTATCACCGTCTCCTTTAACCTAACCGGCATAACCGTGGGACGTAAAACTTAAAGATTTCATTTTTTTATTGTATGTACTGTATAACCACTGCATCGATAAAAGAGCAAACTGTACAGTATATTAAGCTTAAATGATATTTTCTTGGTCATTTTCGAAAATCCGAACAATTTGAAAATCCGAACTACTTGTGGTCCCAATTAGTTCGGATTTTCGACTTCCTACTTCATTTCTAAGTGAACTTCGTAATCCAACAAAGAAACATAAGCCACAAGACAACAGAAAAAGAGAACGATTGCATTGTGACCTTCTCGAAGTAAAAAGAACTAATCATGGAATCTAATGCTGTTTTCATACAAGAACTGAAGTTCCATTGAAGGTCCAGTACATGCAATATTCCCAACAAATGATCTCGTATCATCACATTATACATGAAGAGTCTTTTTTAATCATTTGCTCATAAATAGTAGTCCTAACTGTTGCTTGTAACTCCTTAAATTTTTCTTTTAAACAAGCGATGGAAAATTAATGGTAATGCTGAATAACATACCTTAACCTTTTCTTAAGGTACAAACTATTGGTAATTATAAGGGATGTAATGAAGCATATACGGAAGTATCTGGCATATACCCACCTATCCAAAATCAGCCTCGTAACTTGGGGGAGGAGGATATATATAAAAATGATCGAAAATGAGCGATGTCAGTGTCGAATCCATAGTTTTCGGGGTCTCCGCTGAGACGAACAGTGACACTTACGATGCCGTTTAAATCTAAATTCAGCCCTTTATGTCCGAAATGAAACATATTCTTCCCGTGCGAATAACGCGTATTCTGCTAGTTATTTTTATTATCCAGGAAATACCTTAAATTTATGAAAGGACGAACGTATACAGGATTGGATTTTTGAAAACGGTTGAGCGTATACGTACCAAATTCTAATATTACACCTCTGGTAATTACTGTAACTACTTTTTGAAATTGTAACTCAGAATGAAAGAGTTTCATTCGGTCTTGAAACAGTTTACAAGTGGCATTATCTCCAAGTCAATTAATGTTCTTCACAGTTCCATGTGCCAAAAGTTCTACAATTTTTAATAGTAGAGTTTTCCTACATGTAAAGGTAAAAAAATTATATATGTATGGTGTATTTTTTATCCCTTGTTAAAGCCTTTTCAAATTTCATATTCCTTGTTTGGATACAATCTGTTTACGGGCTGTGGTGGCTCAGTGGTACCTTGAGAAAAATCCGTTATCTGGACAGCGGTATATTGTACAAATATACGGAATCCTCTTACTTACTACAGAAATCAGTACGGAGCATACGTTATCCATATGCTACATACGCACTGCCCTTAGATGTTGAATCATGCCATTGCAGGATGTCTGACATCTAATAGTCTTCCGTATATTGCATACATATACGTATGTTATGTACGTCAGTTGTATGTTATATACGTCCATTTGTATGTAAGATCTTGACGGCTTATATTGTTTCATACGGAAAGTACATATAGATGGAACACTTACACGAAAAGTATTATACAATATGCGTTTTCAGTTATACGTTTGTTACGTTAAGTCCCAAAACAACAGGATTTACACATGTAACATGCGTTTTTACGTACGTCACATAGATTTCTTTCTCAGTGTATAGCGTTCACCTCTGGTGCATGGGGTCCTTAGTTCGCTCGTGCCAAGTGAGCTTTGTGGTGAACAAACACCGTGTGCGTGGATTTTTCGGGATTCTCCCGTTTCCCCCTACTTTTTTTTTCATTCCACCATTTCATTCACTTCTCATCATCACCGTCTACTTTAGCCTAGCCGGCATGGCCGTGGGAAGTACAATTTACAAGATTTGATTTCATTTCATAAAATATTTTTATTTTACTACCATCCTTACATGTAAAAAAAAAAAGAAAAAGAAAAAGAAAAAGAAAAAGGAAGGAGGGAAAAGAACAGAAAAGCCCTCGACAAGCTCTAAATAAGAAGTGCAAAAGTGTGGCATATAGAACTGTGTACAAAGATTAATTGGAGTGAAGCTAATGCCAATTGTAGGTTCTTTCAATTCTGATCGAACCAAGCTCTCCTGTTCTCCGTTACAATTTCAAAGAATTGTCTTTCAGTGTCCGTTAGGCTAAGGGAAACGGATGATTAAGGCAAGTGAATGATGATGGAATAATTGGTGGAATGAAATTGTAGGAGAAAATGGGAGGAAACCGAGAAAACCTACAGACGCAATTATATCTACCACAAACTTACTTGACTATGGATCGAACCAAAAACGCAATGCACCAAACATAAGGGCTTTACCACTGAGTCACTGTGCCCTCCCCCTTCCTTCAAAGCATCGTATTTATAATCATATATTCTAACTTTTCAGGTCATAAATGTTTTTTCCTTCCTAATGTTTTTGCTAAAACACCTGGGTTCGTTTCCTGTTCTTTCCTTTTTTTATTAGGACCTCGTTCAGTTCAGAACTATCTGCAGACCGGAACTCCATTTCAGTGTTTCTTTCAGACATAATTTTTTGGGGGCATTGCTCCCCGGAGCTCTAAAAGTGTCCCCATAGGAGACCATAATAATACATCTATAATTTAATAACAACTAAAATAGTACCGTGTGAAAATATGTGTCCCTCCGAATACTTTGCCCCTGAAACATTTTTTTTTCTGAAAGAAACACTGCTTCATTTATAGATAAACCGAACTACCAAATTTAGATGAAATTTGAGGTTCATGGTAAGGCGTTGCTGAAAGCTAAAAAGAACAACAATCCTGCACATGAATGCAATATAAAGAAAAGAAGAACGGAGACGGTGGCCAATTTGTTCCGGCCGAAGAGAAGAAAGGCAAGAGACAAGTGTATAGAGTAGAGACCCCGCCCACGTTCTTTGCGATGCTCCACGACCTTTGACCTTCCAGCAGCTACCAGAAAACAAGCGGTGCCTTTGTTCGCCGCTATAAGGTCGATCCTACTTCCACGACGGAGAAGAGGAATGAGAAAATAAGGAAGAGAAACAGGCGTGGGCGATACAAATCGGATGAAGCAAAACGAACAATATTGGAATGACGATAGAGGAGCAATGAAACAAAACGGAGAAGAAACAAAATAATAAATCATAAAAGGAAACTCACACAGGTGATGATTAGATTCGTTGGGAGGCGATGCATACCTATGGCTCTTTTGTTTTTATTTCTTTACAAAAAAAAAAAAAAAGAAGAAGAAGAAGAAAGACTAATCGTCTGTATAGTGTCATTTGATGGTCCGTGTAATTTATGATCCATTCTTTCGTGCACATTCAATTTTCGCTGTTTAAAAATTTGTTATTGACCTGACTGGGGGGGTTACGACCTCAAACTGGAAGCGCAACCTGATTGCTATTATAGAGTGGACGAATGGATTTACAGTATGTCATTCGCAGCGTCTGTAGAGATTTATTCCTTTTAAGAACAACAAAGTGTTGGCAACAAATGAAACACTGAACTTAGTTACCAATCTTGTACTACATTCTAACATCTTAGTTCCTTTGGTTAAAAGGAACGTTGTGTGGAACAGGTTTCTACTGATGAAGCTTCTCGTAACGGTTGCTTCTCGTAACAGCTACCATACTTTTATCTTTTGGAATTGTGGTGCAAGTGGATACATTTATTTGATGCTAACAATTTCCCACATATGGGAGAAGTCATTATGCGCTAAACTTACTAACAGCTACTGATTAACAATATTAGTATATTAACAACCAATGAAAAAGGAGTTGTCTATGCTAAAAGAAAGTGTTTATGGCGCTTGATTGGGGAGCTTCTAGTAAGCTTTAAACGCTATTAGCAAATAAGAAGGCTGCGATGTTGCCACGTATTTGTCCTCATTGTTAAAGCAGAGAACGAACACGGTAACGTCGCATCACAGTCGTCGTTTCGTTCGTCTAGCCTACAAGCCATTAACTATGTCCCATGGTTTAGGAGGAATGACTTATTGGAGGAGCAGTAGCGCAGTATATAAGGGGTTTGCCAGCCAACCGCAAGGACTGGGTTCGATTTCCGGTGAGGACAGGGCATTTATCTCCTACTCTCGTTTCAGCGGTGTTCTAAGGTTCAACCAACAATCTCTTCAAAACAGATATTCGGGGAAGTAAAGGAGGCCACAACATGACGAGTGGCTCGAGTGCTGAAGTCGAGAAAGTCTGGAGACGCACACACAGTGCTGAGCGTTCATGGATTGTCCTGAAAGGGGAGGGAGACCTTTACAAAAATATGACATACCAAACCTTAGTCAGGGCAGTGGGTCGTGGGATTCAAATCTGGAATGTTTCATTGTAATCCCTTCACATTTCCCTGCCATTGGATTTTTCGTGCCCTTCGGCAGTCACATCTGCCCCTCTTTTTTTTTTTTTTTTTTTTTTTTAACCTCTTTCTGAAATTATCTTTCATTTCATTTCATTTCATTTTGTGTCCTCGGCAGTTAGGGTTTGGACTACATTTAATAATGTGATACCTTAATGCTTTTGACTAGACCGTGACCTCTCTTTTCTCAAAACAATTTATTTTTATTTTATTTTATGGTCAGTTGTGTATCTTCAAGTTACAATGGTGCTCTACATAACAGTTGTTCAAATCTTCAGATTGCTAATATTGGCTATATTTTAGAACCTTATCGAAATTTGCTATTCAAGTAATCTGAACGTATGTGTTAATCAATCTATAAAGAATATAAAACCATTTCAGAATCTTATTTTAATTCCATATTCTTCCTTAATATAACTATCTGGATAAAATCCACATACATTAATGTTCGTGCATACTTTAACCTTGTTTTTAAGTATTATTTTTATGGGAGAACTGCAAACGATTTCGTGGCGGTTTCCGCCAAGTGCATATTAGACAATTTACCAATACATAACTCACATACAATCCAAATGATGCAAATTACAATTTATGGGTGATAATTATTCATAAAGTCTTATAAACCATCTACTATGTAGCTACCTTCTATTTGACTTTTCCTGATACGTTTCGTACCTTCTATTTCTTCTTTAACCTTTTACATGCAATTACTAGTACTTCCATCAGTTCTGTCTATTCTACTGTGTACTCTACTTCTACTAATATTACAGTGTTATTGATTGCTTAACAACTTTTGATTTCTACTAGATATGTTTTAAGTACCATTGGTTTCCTCCACCGGTTTCCATCAGGCTTCCTGCATCTGGTGTACTGAAACTGTTCGTAGGAATCGGTTTCCAAATTCCTTTCTTTCTCTTAATTATTGCTTGTTAACAGTTTTCTTCTATTTTCTTCATTAAACTTCACCACCCGCTTTTCGCTGGACTTATCACTTCTGATTATTATGTTTTCCCCCATTCCTTCACCTCACTACACAATTCATCAATATGCATTAGAACTAAAACAGAAAACGAAAAGAAATGCCGTCCCTATCGGTTTGCCATTGTATTGGTTGTCATTGGTCTTCTATTATCTTCTCAACTTTCGCCTTCTACCATATTTCTATCTGTAATGTGCTGATATCAGTTACTTTTTTTTTTTTTTTTTTTGCATAGTTGATGTACTATCTGTTGCTCTTGGGTAACTTCAAGACAGTTTTTCGAATTTCCTTCCTACCCCTAGAAATAAGGGTAGTTTATTGGAGGGTGAAAATCAGAATTTACTCTTTTCTTTACAAGAGCTTTAACCGTTTTTTTCTTTCTTTTTTTTTACATTTCATAAACCAATATAACAGTAACAACCTTTAATACATTATGTCATTTTTCTAGAAAATAACTTTTTTTTTTTTTTTTAACAATGTCCAAAACATGACTCAGGCAATTTTGTTCATATTCTATAAACAGATATTTCACAAACAACTAAGGAGATTATTTTCGCATTTCATAAATAAACATTGCATTAACTGTAATGTGACGTAACCAACTTCCCCCTGAAAAATTCCAAAAAGGTTAGTTTATTCTTGGGGATGAGATTTTTTTCCTCAACGATTTTCATTAATACATATTTCGTTAACAATGCTATTATGTGGCGTACTCTGAAAGGTAAGGAGTGATTCTCTCAAAAACTACTCACTCGGTTTTGATCATATTTGAGAAACAAAAAGTGATAACTCTGTAATATTCTTCTGAATCCATTTCTTTTGGAAAAGCAAAGGGTTGTGTATACTCTTGAGAAGAGGTATTTGAGATGATCTGGTTAAGTCATTTTGTCCACCATTTCATAAATAAATACTTCACTAAAACTTCTATAACGTGGCAGAAGCAGTTTCTTCTGAATATATCCATAACGGGTAAATTGTATTTGGGGATAGATTTTGTTACATAAGCTCCAACAGGAAATTGAATCCTTGTCTCCCACGGCAAAGGCATTCGGGTCTCCCTAGGCGCCTTTGGCGTGGAAGACCGGAGTTCGATTCCAAGTGGAAGATCATGTGACTCTGATCCGACGTCTCATACAGTCTCGCTACTGAAAAGTTCCCTAAACTCAAGAATCTAAATCTAGATCTTGATTTCGGACTGTTTCCTGAAAAACTCCTCAGTCGATTTCGTTAGTATGTTATAAACAATCATATAATGTGTTGGGACTCGTTTCGTTTGAAAATATCCACAACTAGTAGTTTATTATATACTGCGAGCAGTTTATTACGGTATATACTGCATCATATATATCACCGGCGCAAATCCCGGGGGATGAGGGGGTCATGTCCCTTCCAATCTTGGAACTTGGAGGGACTGTCCCCCCAATAATCCAATTTGAAATTTGTTTCTGGGGAGAAATGTGAAGATTTTTGCCCGATTGCCACAAAGGAACGTGAGATGAAATTGTTGTCCCCACAGAATAAGCCTCAAATCTCCCAACTCCCAACGTTGAAGACAATCTACTCGCTTGGTCCTCCACAACATTGTTTTTCAACTTTGGGCATAGCTTTAAAAAAAATTATGGGAACGATCTCCCCCCCCCCCAATATTCAAGACAGATTTGGGCCGTAAGATAGATTTATATAAATAAGTAAACGGTTGTTTATAATAACTGCAACATAACTTGATTTAATTAATTAAATGGAATGGAGAAGGTTTAGTGCGGTGATCCATATCTTCTACTTCATTTCTCTTTAAATATGTATGTTGAAATATATTTCTCGGATATTATTAATTAAATAGTTTTAAATAGTATTATTCTTATTTAATCTAATCTAATCTAATCTAATCCATTTCCATCTCCATTTTAAGTCACTAAATTAGTAAGAGTAGTATTAAGAGCTCCCTCCCCCTTCGTTTACCTTGCCCAGATTAAGAATAACACAGTGTATTGATATCTAGGGTGAAATAAATTGTGGGTGAAAAAAACTTGAAAGGTTGATAAAGAAAATTAATAGCTCCATTACACTACTAAAATCCTGAATTACTTACAACATACTCCAATAAATAGAACTACATTATGGGAAGTCTCTCAGGAATCTATGCATAACAAGAGCGCTACTTTTTGTACGGTTAATAAACGTTTCTGAAATATCTATTATTATTATTATTATTATTATTATTATTATTATTATTATTATTATTATTATTATTATTATTATTATTATTATTATTATTATTATTATTATTATTATTATATTTATAGTAGGTAGCTTGAGTGAATATATATAACTAAAATTATGGTTGCCCCACAGTACAAAATCTCAGTAATGACACTGGACAACAAATTTGAAATTTTTTCATGCTTCGGAAATGAAAAGTGCATTTTCTTATGCGAATAAGAATGCTGAATACGCAAATGACAATAAAAATGCTGAATTGGTTCTAGTTTAAGTGTAATCGACAGATGTAACGTATATATTGGAACCACCATTTAAAATGAAATGATTAATTTATATTATACATATATCTTACGTTACATTCCAGCCCACAGTCTGTGCAATTCTTAAAATATATAGAAACGATCAAATCACATTAAATTAGGCACGGCAAATTATATCACTATTACCTTTATTCTCCAAAACTCCATTAAGTATATTTTTCTTTTTCAGTTGTCCTGGCAACGTTTTAAACAAACAACTATCTGCTGTTAAGGTAACAAAATGTAACGATTATACAAATAAAATCAACATATATCTTCAGCTGCTAAGATTAAATCTTATTTCTTTCTATTTAGAATCAACAACAACATATTCTTTTCTTCTTCTCCTTCTACACGACAGATTGCGTACTTTTATGCACCGTTGCCCAAAACCAAGATATAAAAATAGAAGAAATTATAAAATGAATATACAATATCGTTGTATAAATGGCTCCCGCCAAGGATTTCTTAAATTGGTTACAATTTAAGAAAGAATCCTGGACTGTTACCTATCTTTACGTATAAGGTTACATTACTTTTCGAATAGCCCTCGTGTGTATTAATTTCATTTTATCTCATTCTTTAACAATTAATTCAATTTTGTTTCTATAAACTTACCAACAAAGAGGACTTATTCAAAACGCGATTAACTTATTTAATTATTCAGGTTCTAAGGTATATTCTTTAAATCAATATATTATTGGAGCTCAATGACAAATTAACTCAGTATATGCTGACATACTATATAACTTATTTATTCCATTTGGGCATAATTAACATAGCTTTGATAAACAATATTTGTATGGATACATAGATTTAAATAGCATATAGTTCAGAAGAAGTACGAATTACAAAGAAATTATAATAATATTCAAAGTGAAATAAAACAAAACTTAATCAATATTATTATCAGGGACAATACAAATAAAGAAATTATTATATTAAGAATCATCAAAGTTTATGTGGGTTAAAATATAATATAACATGTTTTATTTATTCAAGCATATTTATCATAACTTTTAGTAAACGATATTTGTATTCATACCACAACTTGCGGAAACAGCATGAATGGGTGCCTCAGGGTCAAACGGTGAATCAGACCTACTACAAAGAAATCCTAATCAAGCTGAGCGAAATAATAGGAAGAGACCGGATTTGTAGAAGAACGATGCATGGATCCTCTACCAAGACAATACGCTTGCCCATAATGCCCTTTCTGTGAAGCAGTTTTTAGCAGCCAAGCGCATTCTTGTGCTCGATCATCCTCCTATTCCCCAGACCTGGCTCCCTGTGACTTTTATCTATTCCCAAAAGTGAAAAGTGCATTGAAGGGAACACATTTTCAGTCTGTGGAAGAGGTGAAATGAAACACGGCAGAGTTGTTGAACAGTTTGACATTGATGACCTACAGCATTGCTTTGAACAATGGAAGGCACGTATGGAGCGGTGTATAGATAGGGGAGGGGAGTATATTGAAGGGGATAACAGTTAGTTGTAACTTTTGTTGCAATACATCAGATTTATGACACCAGTCTCGTTATTTAATTGCCACACCTCGTACAAGCAAACGTTAACGTGTGCAGCGTGTACGCTAGCAAAGTTCAATGAATGATTGTTACAAGGAACGTAAATGGCAAAAAGTTTTATATTCGGTATCAAAGTTTGAACTCCAGAATATTGACCGGCCATTGTAGCGTGATTATCATAAGACTAGCCTCTGCAATTTTGGATATCAAG
This sequence comes from Thermobia domestica, assembly GCF_964235325.1. Lineage (NCBI taxonomy): Eukaryota > Metazoa > Arthropoda > Insecta > Zygentoma > Lepismatidae > Thermobia > Thermobia domestica. The sequence goes on from NC_137454.1 coordinate 67,607,318, forward strand.
CCTGTTACGTTGAAGATTCTTCAGTATTTCAGCAGAAATACTCTCAGCAGTCTTTCCTTCGACAGACATGAAATCAATAAATACTTCCAAAACTTCAACAGAATCACGTTGTACGTCAAGAAGTCGAAAGATTTTGTGACAACTGTTCCATATAAGAACAATCAGGAGTTGAATCAAATACAATGCTGAAAATATTTTTTCTCTTCTCTCGCTTTTAAGTATTTTTAAGCAGTCGATTTTTTTCTCCAAGAAAGTTAATCAATTAGTTCTGAACCTCATGGGAAAAGTAAGATAATCATCTTTGTCCTTCCGTCTTAGTGCTTATTGAATCAATATGTGCCTTCATAACTGGATCAAATTTTGACTGATTTTTTTCTTTAGATGCCTCCAAGGGCGTGAAACGTTTACTTTATCTATTTTTCTCTATATTCAGCTTTTTTCCTTTAAATTTCTTTGGGGCCCCCAAGATAATGAAACTTTTATCTTAATTATTTTTAATCTACATTCAGTTTTTTTCTTTAAATTTCTTTGTTGTTCCCCAAGAGATTGAGACCCTAAGCTATGGCTTCTTTAGCTTATACGGAAATCTTTAGCTTCATTAGTTTTATTAGACAGATATTTCTGTTGTTTCATCAATTATCTGGTGTAATACTGATTGACAATTAGTCGAGTTTACTTTTAGGAAAGGTGTGGAAACTTTGACAGCCCTTGTACGACTCATGCTTACAAGGTTCTTTAGTAATTATTTTTTACCTACCGTCCAGGGGGTCCCCACAAAGTGAAGCCCGTGGCGGGGGCACCGCTCGCCCCGCCTTTCACCGCCACTGCAATTAATTGAGGAGTTTGATGCAATAAGGACCTAGTCTGAAATAGGTATTTGTAGAAAAACGATGTTGAAAATTTAAGTAGTTTTATTTATTTATTTATTTATTTATTTACATAAACAATGTAATATACAGCTTTTTATTCCGATATTGAGTTGATTTTTTGAGAGGAGGCTAAACAAATATGATAAAAGCCACTTATTTGTTTGATGCAAAAAAAAAAAGGAAAACCTCGCTTACGCCCTTATTACATCAAACTCCTCAATTTCTGATTTTAATCAGAGAGACGACTTACAAATGCAAGAAATCGATGTGTTATCAGCTCTATTTTCCTCAGCATTACCCACTTCGCTCCTATACGCCTTCGCATCCGCTGATTTACTTGATCAGAAAGGAAATAAAAATGGTTTGGAAATTCGACCTGTAAGGGTTAAAATTGTGGTTTAATTATTATAATAAGATGTCCGTATCTAGAATCCTTTAAAGCTAGAGACATGAAATGTGGTATTTAAACTTACCAGTTAAAATAATCAAATAGTTGTTCCAACGTCTCTTCATACTTGACCTAGAAGGGAAAAAAGATGTGTAGTTAACAAAGATGCCATATGAAGTGTTCAAATTTCGTGCAAGGCTTCTACATGAAGTTCAGAGAAGTTCTATATTAAAGATGCAAATGGACGAACGCTATACATTGCCTGCAGTTACACGTGGAGACATTTGCGAATATTCTCATAAAATGTAACAGAATGTATGTAAAATCTGAATTAATGGACAAAATTAAGCTGAAAAGAATATACTTTCTTCACCTTGAAGGAATCTAAATGGAACTCGCAAAATAGTTAAGCTAAAAATACTCCATTTTGGTTATTTAGGTCGCTAGGCTAAAACATTCGAAAAGCAATGGCCTAGAATTAGTTCTTTGAAAGTTGGAAAGTTGAATTAAGAAACGTATTGTAACATGTCCATACAAAAGCTAAAGAATCTCAACTGCCTATATTTAAGTACTTGACACAACAACCTGTGCCCCTCTATATTAATTTACAAGCCGACATATACAGTATATATTATATACACCTATACTATACATTGTATACGCATAAAATCCATAGAAGTAATATTCCAATGAACACACTTCCTATCTTCCTATGTCATTCAATTGGGGCCGCCTTGTCAGTTTGTAGTCGTAGCTCCTTTGGGTGATTCCAATCTTTTTTCCTTGCCCATTGTTAAGAAACTCAAATCGTGACATCGGGAGCATTGTTAAAGCACAGACACGGGTCACCTGACACAGACATGACTGACAAAAGAAGGATCCAACTGGAGGCCGCTATTCGTGTTAGTAACGGTGCCACTTCAAATTCCCAATATGGCGTAACAAGTGCTGCCCCTCATTTTTATAACACAATGCTGCTCAGATGACTATCTACATATTATTCAATAGTTCTTCTGTAAAAGAAAGAAAAAAAGTAGGAAAGACAGATAGGTCTGTGTTCAATTTCACAATGTCAGCAACGTAATATTAAAAATATTTTCCTACCCTCTGTAGAACATTTCGAGCATTATAATATAATTTCAAGTAGGTCTATACGTGTTTCAATGTGAAAATGAAATATCTTGTTTTTCGTTACTATGGACTAAACTAGACAGATAATTAAAGAAAAATGAGTGATAATGTAATAATTGGTGGAATGATAATGTGGGAAGAAATGGAAGAAAATCGAGAACTAATGGAACGTTAGTCCACTACGAACTGGAAGTGAACTAGTGACCCTTCACACCAGAGGTGAGCGACCCACTACTGAGCCACCGTGCCCCCATTGTTTCACTACAAAATGCTGGATTTATAATAATAATAATAATAATAATAATAATAATAATAATAATAATAATAATAATAATAATAATAATAATAATAATAATAATAATAATAATAATATATTTTAAGATCTGTGTACAGGTCATAGGCAAAAATACAGCAATACAACATTAAAAAGCATGTTAAAAGCATTATATAATCATTTTAAACAGACCAGAAAATTTATAATATAGAATGACTATTACAGCAGGTTAAGGCTTTTCTCACAAGGTTAATATATAGAATTATAAGGTTCAAACTGATATATAAAACAAAAATTAAAACAAACAGTCAATTTCATAATATACAATTAACAGAATTATGCAAATTAGTCTAATTTAACAACCGTTTAAAGGAATGAGTCAACCTTGATTAAAATAGCACATCCAGCATGTAAAAGTCTTTGTCACTTATTGTCATGTTTAATCTAATATAAATATAAATAAAATAAAGTTTGTTTCTGTCTCTGTCTGTCTGTCTGTGTCTCTGTATGCGGCCTGAGGACCAGACAAGTGGACCGAGAGTTACCAAATTTGGGTCACAGGTACCTTGGTCCAGGCCCCAGACCAAGAGGAAGCGCTTTTTTTTTAAAAAAAAAAAAATTCGATCAAGGGGTCTCAGGGGAGCATTTACTAGGACCGGCCTGGGGACCAGACAAGTTAACCGATAGTTACCAAATTTTGATCACGGATACCTTGGTTCAGGCCCCAAACCAAGGCGAAGCGTTTTTCTAAAATTCGAACCAGGGGGGTCTCAGGGGAGCATGTATCTAGACATGTAAAAGTAGTAGAAAATGACCGATATTAGTGTCGAATTCATAGTTTTCGCGGTCGCTGAAATCAATGGTGAAACTCTAATCGCATTAGCTTCCAAATTCACCCTATTCCGCTGCGGGCCGGGGGTCACCGTGGGGACTGGGGAGGGATATCGAGACATGTAAAAGTAATCCAAAATGACCGATATTAGTGTCAAATCCATAGTTTTCGCTGTCGCTGAGATGAATAGTGATACTCCCACAGGCGTTGACTTTCCCATGCGAAGAATGGGTATATTCAGCTAGTTTTAACATAAAAGGTTATAACATAAAAATACACTGAGAATACATAATAACAATAAAATCAAGATTGGCAGCTAGAATCCTTGTCATAAAGTTAAAATACTTTAATTTTTGTAAGATCTATTCTGTTATTTCTGCTAACATATGTTCATTTTAAATTGTCACTCTTCTCAATATTTCATGTTTTCAATTTAATGCTAGCAATGTCGATGCATTACTAACACTAGAAATCGAGAGTCTTATTTATATATTTGCTAAGCAATATTTACTACTATATTTGTTATCCAATACCATTTGAATTAAAAAATTATCAATAAATTTCCTCCTTTCCGATAGGGATTGAAGTCCCCAAATGTTAACTAATATTCACAGTCATGTGAATAATTATCCTTTTATTTTAAACATAGTAACCTTTTAAAACATTTCTGTACAGCTTCGATTTTGTTAGCAAGTGTGTTAGATAAACTGTTTCAGACAACTGAACCAAATTCCAGTTTGAATTTAACAAGTATCTTTTATTATTATTATTATTATTATTATTATTATTATTATTATTATTATTATTATTATTATTATTATTATTAATTATACAAAAAACAAAATATTAAATAAATTAATATATTATTCAATCTTTCAAACCTCTCTATAACCTATGTTTCCAACTTGTGATTACTTGTATTCTCCAATCTGATTTTGAGCCGGAGGAATACCATTGGAGAGTGCATAGTGTGAGTAGAGTGCCTTATTCGAAAATTACAAAGAAGTGCCTCCTACTTTTTTCTATATATTCTTATCTCCTTTCGGGGAATTCAAAAATGGAAATCTGTGTAGTTTAAAAAAATTAGTAAATGTAAATCTAAATCCTCTTCAGTATTGTAAAGTTAAACCTGTAAAAGTTTTGTTTTTCTTTTAGACGTTTTACATGTTATAAAATTTCAATGCAGGGCCCCTTACATTTAATTTCCATAAATTATTACCATTTTTGAAAATTGAAAAGTGTCTCTATTAAGCTAAGTAACTGGGATATGATACTTGGTCTATAATCAGAACATGTAATAAAAAAATGTTAGTATCAGTGAATATAATATCATATACAAACAACATTAAAATACTATTAGGATGTCATATGCAAGTTGTAGAATATTTTACTTCGAGGAAAGATATCTGTGTTATAATGAAAAGATATTGGCTATATACAATGAAAGTGTTACGAAATGTATATATATACTTTCCCTTTACGTGATTTATAAACATCTCTTTCTACAAAAAAAAAAAAAAAAAAATCACACTCAACAATAGTTAACAAATCTTACGTTTAAGAAAATGTTATTCTGAAATTAGCTGCTGTAATTGTTTATTCCAAAATACAATCTCTGCCTCTCGTGATTTGCATGATGTTTTCTTTTCTTTCTATTTTTTTAAAATATAAAATTACTTGAACCGGATCCGAATGCAAGGTGTAGGTACTTAACTTCGCTAATATTAGCGTATCCAAAGAATAACTGCCGCTGGAGACATGAGATGGCACGTACCAAAACTCCTCCAGGAGGCCATTCTTTTAACAATATATCCAACTTGTAAGTTTGATCAAGGATCTCTCACTGGGAATTAGTTAAGAAAATATGTATATACATATAAATTGGATTTATTTACAAAAGATCCGTTCTTCTGTAGACAAATTCCTTCATTATTTTTCGTACAGGTGATGTTCGTAGTAAATTTGGTAAATTATCATATTGTGCTAATAGAATTTATTTTTTAAGTGATAGGGGATTTGAGAAACACTGACCTGGCAACATTACCTGCGTTGAAGAAAAAAAAACTTCTTAGCGCTCGTAATTATGTTGAAGTTGTAATGGTGATACTGGAAAATCAAGTTTGAATGAGTATCTACAATCTTGAAAAAAAAAAGAAGCAAAAAAAAAAAAACTTCCAGACAATACAATTTATCCTTAATTATCTGATAACTAAGACGGAAAACAGAAAAGATTATTCATTATTATTTATTAGAACATTTTATGTTATCAGCATTTTTTGAAGTTTTTGATTTCACTGGTCAAATGATATTTACAAAGATTGGAATTACGATTTTCAATTGTCTTCCAATGTATGAAAAATAAAAGAGACAAACTAACACCATCTCGAAATCACAGTATAAAAAAAAAATAAGAAGAAAGAACAGAGAGAATAATGGTTTTGGTTCGGCGTGACTTGTAAGAGCTTGCCCATGGGTTATATAATCCAACGTCATCATCAATTTGTGTTTGTTGAGCTTTCGTGACAGACAAAACTGCCATTCGAGTGTTTCTATTCGTTATTGACAAGCTCTAAATACCAACGTTTGAATTGGTACTTAATACAACTATCACATAATTACAGAGCAGTTTTCCGCGGCGGAAAAGAAAGGTGGAAAAATACTGTTAACCTGTCTGGCTGGTGTGGGAGGATGGAAGATAATGTTAGCAAGTCAAGTCGCACCACTTACTGTTCAATGTGACTGTTGAAATCACCAAACTGACGTGAACGTAACTGCTACTTTTCCTCATTGGAGGACCTAATAATACTGTATTGATGTCGGTGTAACTTACGTTATTCCTCGTGTGCGTCAATTTAAGTACTGCTTTCTGGTATGAAATTGAATAATATTATGTTCCTTAGAACTTAATAGGCAAATTTGAACATTTGTATCCATTTTAGGTATCATCTATTATATATTATATTACACCTACCGCAAGTGTTTTGAAATACATATTTTTGGTTGTGTTATTGATTTGCAAAATAATATTATGTAACAGGCATGTAAGTGTGGTGTTCAAATCTTGAAATGATGTTGTGCTCCATTTTAAAAACAATAGTAATTTAAAGATAATAACATGTATAAAAACTGATAACGAAGTATCACGTTGTACAGTTAAAAAGAGGGTTATGAATCTCTTATATTCTTATACAGGTATACTTATAGCAGATGAATATTACTTGCAATGTATTAATTACGTATATCTATTGTTCAGGTTAAAACCTAACATGACCCACTTGCAATATTAAAATCGTTTAGTTAAAACTAGAAAACAAATCACTGAACGTTTATTTAAAAAAATAATAACTGTGTAGCAGTTTCGCAAACTAATTAAGAGTCTTCATCCCGGCGAAATTAAAATACCGCTAATTTTACAGTAATTATGTGATATATATTCAAATATATAAAAGTTAATCGAAAAGTGGAGCAAGAGCTCCCTAGAGAATATTATTTTACATGAGAAACCGTTATCACGACTCACTTATCTGCTTTCGATTTCCAGCCATTTAGAAAATCGGCATTTATTTTCGCGTTTCTAAGTGCCTACACGGAGAAAAATGCATAATCCAGTCGGCATGTAAATGCTGTTTTTAGCAGGTTACGCGCGTCACCACATTAAGTAATGTTGTTTCATCAGTAGTACGATCTACACCACCGTCCAGCGAAAATTTTGTATTGTGTGACCATCATTTCAAACCTAGAATTAACGCCATACCCATTCCGACGGTGGTAACTTAGGTATATAATGTTGTTACTACCTTCCTACGAGTGTCCCCTCTTGGTTCTTTCTAAATCTGTGACTCCCTACCTTACGAGAGTAATAGTATTTAACACGAAATAAATCATGTGAATAAAATTATCCAATCACAGCGAGTCTAGTTCGACGCAGAACTCCAGACTTGGCATGGTGTTCCCACCTGCTGTACTTTTATACATGAAATTACATTACTTAAGGAGCGCACCCGCGTAAATACGATGTATCCACACGGAAATCCTAGTCCCTTTTTTTTCTCAGTGTACAAACGGAAAGCTGCTAAGTGACTCGTAATAACGGTATCTCATGCAAAATAATATTGCCTAGAGCGATCTTGTTCCACATTTTGATTATCGTTTATCAATTTGAAGATATTACATAATTACTATAAAATTAGCAGTATTTTAAATTCGCAGTGATAAGGCCTTTTAAAAGACCTCAAATAGGTTGACATTCTTTAATAACTTTTATTGGCAAATACTTAACTCTGAAAACAAGTACACTATTCTGTACGTTTTCATATATTATGCCTGATTACTTCATGTATCTTTGTATATACAATTATCTCCTGTGACGGGAGAGATGGAAGAATTGATGACTATATTTAATATGTTAGTATACAGTAACATGGAGAAATTGTGTGCTTGAAAAGGCACTTAAGATATTTCTAATTCTGTCCAAGAGGTTTTCTACTATCTTTTCTTGCAGGTCACAATCAGAACACGTCCATTAAGGGATATAGTGTACTTAGTAGAAGAACCTGCAAGTACGATACATGCCTCTAAGTACAAATCATGATAGACCTGATAACCGTTAACCTGTTATGTGATTCAACCGGAACTTAATTATGATTGACACAACTCAAAAATCATGTAGCTTTATTTGTATGAACAGAGATAGAGTCAGTATACAACAAGATAACCTGTATCTTGGAAGGTGGCAGAACGATTAAGACTGTAAAACCAATGAGAAACTGAAAAAAACGAAGTGAAGTCGTAATGACGAAGCAAGAACGGGGTAACTCCAACGTTGAAATCTTCATTTGCTATCTGCCCCCCGTGAGGAGACCTCCAACTGCTTCTTACAGGATTTAACACTGTGATGTCGCTTTAGATAAGCAAGATGGGTCATATTGGGTGGAACTATCATGACAATGTCTCATGTCCCAGAGCTTTTTTTTTTCTTCAATATAATGGCTTCACACTATCACCTGTACTCTAAGGAATTTCATTATTTCCATTGCTGACATTCTCTTTTACACAGACACAAGTATCACAATGTCATTTCGTACACAATAAGAAAGTTACTTTTCATCTCCTACAAGTTCTCTCTTCCCAAGGTGTCACACAAATTGAGCTTCCGCATAACTGGGAGGAACCGTAGTAGTATGATAATGCTATGTGAGGTATTAAGAGAAAAAGCAATATTCGGATGAATGGAAACTGAATGTGCTCACTTCATAACGTGATTGCCAAACCAGTGCTTGGAACGTTCAAGATTATTGCATGTTTTAAGGTTGTGTAATAACTATATGTAATCAAGTAATAATGTTTAGCAGCAGAGTGCAGGAAAACTAACGTAACTAGCATAACTGCTTGTATAAATTATATTGTGACATTTAGTCATACAATCTCCTCTGCATAATTGAAGTCCATTTACAAGGAGCTTGATATCCCTTCCAGAAATATAAAATAAACTGCATGCAAAACAATTGCTTTTGTAAAGCAATAATTTAGATCAGCAGTTCTCAAAGTGGGTCTTCAGACCCCTGGGGGTCCGCAGATCACTTCCCGAATGAACAGAGGGTCCGCGTTATCGGAAAGTTTGAGAACCACTGATTTAGATTATTCCACGACATCAGTTTCCAGCGACAGTGCCAAAGAAGGAAACAGCTTTGAGCGATGTATTTGATACAAAAATTGAGCTTTGGAAACGGATTGGACATTAACTGGTCCAAATGTAACTTTACAGTTTTCTTGAAGAAAATAATAAAGCAACTCCCTCAGGTTAAAATAATGGGAAAAACAAATTATTTTAAACAAGGAGAGTATTTAGGTCTTATATTAGATAAAAAGGTAACATGGAAGTAGCACCTGTAGCATCTGACCAGAGAAGCTGTCAAATATAACAATATTCTAATAAGTTTAACCGCAAAAAAGATTGGAAATTAAGTCATATTTACTGAATACAAATGAAAACTCTCACACTTATAGCTAAAATACTATATAGTTCTATCTTCTTCAATGCTACTATAACGCACTCTACAGGAAAATACAGTCAATTTAATATAATATAGCCAAAATTGTTATATCTCAACCCTCCTTTTGTAAAAAAAAAAAAAAATAGAAAAAAGAAAAATGAAAAAAGAAAAAGAAAAGAAAGAAATAAAATAAAAGGAAAAAGAGGCAACTAAGAATAAATAAATCTTTGAAATTACGTATTTTAAAGCTAACTGCAAACTTACTGTTATCTGGAATGGCGAAAACTTTTTTGTCTGCTATCCAAAAATCGGTGTCTAGATTTATTGAATAAAAACAAAAATTTACCATATTATAAAAATCTTCCTTGGGTTTATAAAATTTCTTATAGAAATTTACGAATTTAATCAAGAACATTTAAAGCACTGTCAATCCTGGCCTATGTATTTCAATGTGAAGTATTTAAAAAAAAATCGGTATAACGTAATTACATACAATTTCATAAATCTAAAAACTTGATAAACATATAGGTATGTACAAATGCTTTTGGAGATTTCATATGGATTCTTTGTCAAAAGAGTGTAAACTTACTTTTACGGATGCCTCATAAAATGCTTCGTGTGGAGTATTCTCCTGTGTGGAGTAGGAACATGGGCATTACACACACAAATAAATAAATAAATAAATAAATAAATAAGACTAGAAGCTTTCGAAATGTGAGTGTAGAGAAAAATGAAGAGTCGAGTGGAAAACGAATGAAAGGGTGGTAGAAATGGTGGGAGACAAAGGAACAATTTTAGACATTATTGAGAAGAGAAAGAAAAACTGATTGGGACATTTTCTAAGAAGGAATTTTATCATGAGGGACTGCTAGAGGGTATGGTGGCAGGAAGAAGAGGGAGGTGGCGAAGGAGGCTGCAGTTGATGGACAATATCAAGACAGAAAAATTGTACGTGAAGACGAAGAGGTTAGCAGAAGACCATGTAGCATGGAAGCTTCTCAGTTGTGGCAAGTGATCTAACATATACGTTGGATTACAAGCTTTGTATATTGCAGTTGGAATGACATGATGGCAGTTGTGTCCAGGAGGGAATATTGCGGATCAGAAAAACCCTCCTCGATAAGCTTTTACAGGACAAAATAGCATTGCAGGTCTTCTTAATAAAGAATCCTCTTTTTCTGATACGCAGTGAGAAGAGCCACGAAATATTTAAACCAACCAATCCTCCTTTTGTAGACAATAGTCACCCTTCCCCCTTCCGTTGCCTATTAAGTTTTCTACGTACAGCCTTGAGCATGATATTTTAATGTTAATCATCTCGGTCTGATGTAATAAGATGGGGATAGATATCCGTAGATAGACAGGTAGATACGAAGTAAGATATATCAACGAAGATGTAAAATATTTAAAAAGAAATCTAACACCTAAACGACTGGTCATAATTCAAATTTTGTCCTTGTTAATATTTACGATGTTCCACATTTATGTTCGTATAAATCAAGAACAAAAGACAATCATCTTTTAGCTATTATAACGAAATATAAAGAAAGTGGCAATACTCTTGTCTCATTCCAAACATCTTACCATAAGTTATAAATATAATGTCGAAAGGGTGGATAATACTAGTTTAATGTCCAATTAAAAGTTTTTGCTTTGTATTAAAAGAAAAAAAAGTCCCGTATAACCTCATATTTAATATTTTATTTCTGTAAATATTTTCACTAGTATATTTCATTTTGGTCAACTTTCAACTGTCTACAAATAGAAATAAATGAACGTACATACATTACATAACTTCAATAATAATTTATCTGTACTCACCTGTTAGAAAGCGTTCTATTAGTTCGTTAAATTGCCAACGACAAGTGAACTGTCCTTTCGGATACTTTATTGCTAGGCATAAGAGAAATTTATACTTTTTCTCTCCCACCCCTTGTTCACATGTTGCTCGTCCCACGGCTATTTTTTTTTTTTTAATATTTATGAAAAGAAACTAACCTAAGTTAGAACCATGAAAAGAACTTAAGTTTAAAGCAACTTCCTTTTTTCTTTTCATCTTTTAATGAAAATATTTCGTGACATACAATAAAATCAATACAAATGGATCAAAAGACTCTTTGCCTTGGACCAGGTAAATGTTAAGAACTATTGTTATATTTATTTTTGTGATACTTAATTGAATAAACGAAGCAAATTCAATTTCAATTCTAACTAAAGTTATTCTGCCTTCATAAGTAGTAGACCATGCTTCCGTCACCCCGTTAGGTTATAACACTGGAAGATAAAAGCTCTACTCTGTAAAACAGTCCATATTGTGCCGGTGCGGCATCAGTTCTATTAGTTCAAATTTTAGATACTAACTTGAAGCTAATTTATTATAAAATCTTAAACAAACTGATGTAAATGGGGATGAGAACTGATGTTCCACACGGAACTTATAAAAGAAGAGGTTATGTTCGAACATAAACTCAACAGATTTAAATTAATAAAATCTGATTTTAATTGAATGAATCTGATTTGAAATTTGATTTAATTCATAATTGATTTTAATTGATGATTGATAAAGTAGGTAGGAAAGAAAGATAAATTAAAAGAATAGGAATGAGCACTATACATTGTTCGGCGTAAGCTCTAAACTGCGATAAACAAAGCCACGTGAAACTAAATCTCGCTGATTTGCTGTTGTCCTACGGACGCTTGTACTCCTCCGCAAAATAGTTCATGTGATTGGATTATTACTTTTATTATGAAGCTCCATATAAAACTGCTATATTATTATAAATGACAAAAATATAATACGGATTATCTAATAATACTGCAATCGAGTGTGGTAAATGAAACAATAGAAATAAACACTAAGCATGCGCAGTAATTCTGGCGCCAATTCAACTGTGGACGGGTGTTCTGCTTCTAAAGTCTCAAAGATGGCTGGCATGAATCTCGGTTCCGCGAGTGTTGTGGTGAAACACCAACAAGGCAAACCTTTACTCACTAAGCAACAATTGTTTACGAGCGAAATTCAAATACTTTTTTTTTTTTTTAAATCTTTCGAGCTTTTTTTCTTTCTTGTCTGCTGCTGCTGTAAGTATCTGGACAACACGAGACAGTATTGCCAAAACGCACGTGTATAATTTGCTCCTCCCCGTGGGGAGTGGGAGTGATACATCACTAGCCAATCGTATTTGTGACAAGCGGAAGGATACAAATATTTTGTTTATCGGAGTTTAGAGCTTACGCTGAACAGAGATTAGTCTCAAATATTCCTAGTTTCTGCTGATGTCGTCGTCTGAATGACGAATGGATTCTCCTCTTTGTTTCCTCACTTTCTGGCCGGAAATTGATTAAAACAGATGAAATTGACGTTTGGATTGCTGTAACTAATGTAAAAATTTTATTGGGTTTTCAATATTCCCAAGTACAATTTCCTCTTAGAGGGGGGCAAGCGCCCCACCTTGCCCCCTTGGTGGGAGCCCTTTGTCTGGAGTTGTACACCTGCTCAATGTTACACCTTCATAAAAACTACCACGACTTCCACGAGAAACGTGACTCCTGTAGTTTCTGTTCAAAGGGAATCTTAATGCTAGCATTCATTCAACCAGGAAGCAGTTGCAATACGGAAAGGAATGTATTGTGGAAAGAAAGGACACTGGTCTTTCCTTTATTGGCTCATTTACAACGACAAAATGATTATTCTAGTTTACACAAGCTCGTCTGAGAATGTACACTCAAGATTAAACGTTTTGTATCTGAATTAATGACAAGTTTAAAATAATTTGGTTTTAATTAAAGAGTCCAATTGGTTTGCTTTTAGTTTTAACAAAGTATGGCACTAACATACATGATATTAGGTTACTGCACAGTATTGTGAAGACTGTATTGTTCCTCTGAGTATTCGGTAGATTCTAATGGAATGTCTGGAATACTCAACTCAAACTTCAAAGAAAATTAAGACTACCTATCATTTACTAAGGTTTTTAGAGATAGACTCGTTTTTAACGACCGCTTTGTCGCTATTGAGATTGAAATAGTAGAAGTTTTCTGATACTTTTTTTTTAAATTTTATCTGGTTTATTTTATATTTTGTTAGTTTTCTTGTGTTGTATGTATTCTACTTTGCTATCTATTATTTTAGCTTTTTCATGACATCTATTATTTTAATTTTATTACATGGTATTGTCTTATTTTATGTGTCATGGAATTATTTTCATCTGTAGTTGAAGCCATGGTTTTGATCCTTAGTTTTAAGCAGACGATAATTTTATGAGACACATGTGTCAGTCATTGATCTTTTCATGATGGGACAAATATCCTCGGTGACTTAATTATTTAAACCATAATCAGTCAATCAATCAATATAATGATGATGTAATCAATGTATGCTATATTAGAATATGAACAATTCTCATTCTCTTTCAACCATCCCCAGCGTTTAATCTAAAGAATTGACAAGTTCGAATCCAGTTGGGACGTTGTTAAGGGAAGTAAGGAAATTTGCTGACTTGAATCTTTGGTGAGAACTCAAATTTTCCATATAATCGTGGCCAAGCTCGTTATCAATGCTCCTACTTACATCTTAATATTTACTTTTGAAAAATCACAAATAAATCTAATATTTAAAAAAATGAGACTGGTCTGATTGATAATCAAATCACGAGAAAATGGTTAAACCATTTTAAATGAATCTGCGTATAGTTAGTACCTACGTCAAATTGGACTTTTATTGTGTCAATTTGATTAAAATGCTTATCCGAATGATTTATACTTTCATTGAAATGTGTATACTAAGGAATGGAAGAAATCAAAACACTTTACATAAACCTAAACGCCTCGTACGAAGAACGGACCTTTCAGCTAGTAAATAAATAAATAAATAAATATCCCATCCTCTTTAGTTAGGGAAAAGGGACAATATGTATTAAATATATTGCACCAGTTGATATCTCAGAGAAAGGTCATGTGCCTTGAAGCGGATGTCACGACAAATATAAGAAAGTGTTTTATACAATATTATATAAACGTCATGGGTGAAACGGTGAGAGAGGACCAGAAAAAAATGTAGTTCCCCAGTGTTGTTACCAGTTACATTCTTTCGTGTGTTGTCGTAATAACATAAAAGAGTACGTTTAAAAAATAACTCAACGTTGAATGATTTATATTCTCTGTTATGTTTAAACGAGAAAAGATTAACTAACTTCTTGTATATTTACAGCAGCAGTGTCAAGTGTATAAAATGCTATACAGTTTAATTCTTGTAAATTTACAAAGATACTGGGTTGGGTGGGGACAAAAAGAAAAAAAAGTAGAAAATGATTAATGATCTACGTGAAAAATAACATTTACTGTCGAAATGTCCTTCTTTGCATTACACTACAATAAATGAATACTTGAGGCGAGAGAAGTCCTGACAGTGACAACGGGTATTTCCACTTCATTTGCGATGTTATTCGGATTCTTCTGAAGTTCTGTTATTGGTCGAGTTTTCAAGTGTATGAAAATTCGTATATCTTAACTTACTAGTTAGAGGAACATAAACTCTACTAAAGGCTGTAAAGAAGGGCATGGAAAACTTTCATTTATGAATGAATGGGTTTGCGTTTATAAGATACTAGCAGCGTTCACCCCGCTTCGCTGCGGTCACCCCGGAACGCAATAAACTTTGTTACTTAGATAATTTTTACTTTTTCGCTTTCAAGTGATATGATAAAAACCATAGAAGATTGCAGTAAATCTTAACATTATATCGCCTGTCATTTATGTTAACCCGCCCCGCTTCGCTGCGGTCATCCCGGTGCTGGCATATTGTAAAAGTGTCTGTAAAAATAAGCAAATCAATTAAAAAATTTTAAACAGAAGATTCAAGCTATTTTCCGCTGTATATCGCCTGTCATTTATGTTAACCCGCCGAGTGACACGGTCATGCGTGTTGCATATAAATACGTTTATTTTTACCTATGATGAACTAATAACAAAGGATTTGTACGTTATGGACACTTGAATGGTCAATTATCTCAAGACACTGGTAATTAAAAATTAAAGTGATATGATAAAAACCATCTAGGGTCCAAATCCTAATAACCCCCCAAAAATGAAAGAAATTGGTTCAGCCGTATTAGCGTTATGAGCGGACAAAATTTTGTACGTTCTCTTTTATATATATAGATAGATTTTTGCCTAGATGTTTATGCAACATGTAACACTTGACTGTTGTGTGGGTTGCATAAACACCTAGCGCGGAACTAATATTTATCAATGAATGGGGATATGGTTGGCTGTACTCCTATTTATTGAACAGGTTTCTATTAGGCCAGGGTACTTAGTAATTTCGGTTAGGTTAATTATTTCAATAAACAAAGAACTAAAATAGTTTTAAAAGTTTTATTGCAAATACTTTGAAAACAACGATATAAACGATTACTGCATAGGGTATATGCATCTTTCTATAGAAAATTATTTTGACATCCTTATTTTGAGGAACTTTTGATCAAAATATGAGAAAAATATACTGAGACTGGACCCTATTTGCTAAATGAAGTACTATACCTAAATAATATGCTATATAATCACTATTTAACTCGAAAGAACGAAACGAGTAGTGCTGGATTTACGTATAAGCTAAACAAACTATAGCGTAAGGGCTCTACTCTCTTGGGAGCCCTAGAAGCTTTACAGAAAAAAACTGGATATACATTTCCGAAATCTATATATACGGTACCGGTATATAAAATGAAAGTGGCTATATATGTGACTTTATACCTCTTGAACTACCCGACCGATCTCCATCAAATTTTTGGTCCAGATGAGGTTCGGTCCGGGGTTGGTTTTTACCATTTCATTTTGACGGTGCAACTTAGAGAAGGGGGAGAGGGGGACATTTAAAATTATCGAAAATGGCCGATTTGTAATTTCCAGGGTCACTGAGATGAACAATGAACTTCCGATGTCGTTTGAATCCAAATTTAGCCCCGCAACTTGGGAGAGGGGAAGGAGGATATAGATAGATAGATAGATAGATAGATAGATAGATAGATAGATAGATAGATAGATAGATAGATAGATAGATAGATAGATAGATAGATAGATAGATAGATAGATAGATAGATAGATATAATCGAAAAATGACAAATATTAGTGTCGAATCCATAGTTTTCGGGGTCGCTGAGACAAACAGTGACACTTTCGATGCCGTTCGAATCCAAAGTCAACCCTTTATGTCGAAAATGAAACGTACTCTCCCCGTGGGAAGAATCGGTATTCTGCTAGAATAAGATAAAAACAAGTAAAAACAAGTCTTATACTACCACAGTATTTTGTGTTATGTAGGCTTCTATGATGTAAGTGAATAGGCTAGAGAGGGGCCCAAGCCTTGGGGAGGGGGGATGCAATACTACAAGCCAATACGTCCATGTAACATTGAACAGGTATTATTCTGCACTCGAAAAGACGATAAATAACTCTAAAATACTTCCACCTATATTTTCAGGAAGAAAAATGATGGAAGTAGATTGTTTTTATAAGGAAAAGAGTACAGATGAAGTGTAAGATAAAATTTTCATGCTACATGAGTGATTCCCCTATTAAACAAGTATAGTTTTATTGAAAAAGTATACAAATGTATGTTGAGTTAGGAATTTTTGGGAGGGGGATCGAACCCGGTGGACTCCAGTTGATATGCCCCTGAATGGAGCCCCTCCTACTACCCTCCTCCCAAAAATATTACTAGTTAGCTCGTTTTTGCACCTAGTGGTGCCTACGTCCTTGAGGGGTTGGTTGGATTGCAGCATGTGGTATGCAGCTCCACAGTGCAGTTCAATCTACCAATGACAAAGGATAGCTGGACATATACAGAGCTCTTTTATCTCAATAGCTTAGAGCCCGATCAAATCTAAATCCGACTCTGGGAGGGAGTTTTAGCAACTCTAGGAAGCTTTTCTTCTCGGAAGTAAAGTTGTTAGGTTTATGTTTCTTTCGTAAGGTTTCCGTTTACTCCTACGTGTCACGTTCCCTGACACGCTTTACGCCGTTCGTTTTTATTTTCCTCATAAAATGATTTCTTCCCTTTTTATATTATTTATTTTAAAAATCAAAGAAATAGTCGTGGGCACTTAAAATTTTACTTCGAGAGAACATTATCTAATTAGAGGAACTGATTTCTCACACATTGTCGACAAAGCAACCCAACAATGTTAATTTAGTAGTAGAAGTAAGCGTGAGGTTAAGTGAGCATGAGTTCCAAATCATGATGTGAGCGAGAGGTCGAGATAATGCTATGAATGTGAGGTTGAGTGAGCGTGATGTCGAAGGGATATTGTCAGTGTGAGGTGTAGTGAGCGTGATATTGAGACGATGATGTGAGCATGAGATCGAGTAAATGTGATGTCGAGATGGTGATATGAGCATGAGGCCGCAATGATGTTGTTAGAGCGTGAGGTTGAGTAAGCATCATGTCGAAAAGTTGTGAGTGTGAGTTCGAGTGAGCGCGATATCGAGATGATGCTGTGAGCGTAAGGTTGAGTGAGCGTGCGGTCGAAATGATGTGAGCGTGAGTTTGAGTGAAGTTAGTCCAAAGTGGGCACCTTTGTTCTTACGCAATAAACGAAACTCGTCCAATTTTGGGCCCTCCCCCCTGGTTTAGATTCTAGCGAGTGTGCCTTTGGTGCATGTGGTCCCGTGTTTGATCCCAGTGAGAGAGCACAAAAATAATTAAATAAATTTAAAATTATTTAATTAATTTCGCAAAAAATCACTTTCATTAATCATAGCATAGAGGCATACCGCGAAACGTTATTAAAATCATACGATTTTGACCAAACTTGGTGTAATTGTAGACACACACAGAATATTATGATGTATAGGCCTTTGGTTCCTGAGTTATTATCCATCAAAGTTGAGATTGGATTTAGTGAAATGATATTATATTATGAATATAAGTAAGAACATTGATGTACATGAAATATTATTGTATGTATACTATTAGTACTCGAGTTATTGACGATCGAATTTGGGTGTGAACTTAGTAAAATAAAGAAATGTTACTAAATTGGGATCGATAAAATCTATCTGATTTTGACCAAACTTCGTACGGTGGTAGATGTTGACGAGCGTTGTACACACTCCAACATGATATGAAATATTATGGTATACAGATCTTTGGTTTCCGAGTTATTGACCATTGAAGTGGGTTTAAACAGTGAAATCAAGAAATTTTGCACACACACACACAATTTTAAAAAAACGCTATTTAGGAACTGAAAGACAAAAGCCATGGTGATTGGAACGAAGGGGTCTGTGTCAAATATAAAAGAAGAAGGGGAGAAAATAGAACAAGTGAATAGTTTTCGATATCTGGGTAGTTTTCTTAGTAATAACATGAAGTGCGAACGTGAAATAAAAGCAAGGATAGGAATGGCGAAAGAAGCCTTTAGGAGGAAGAAAAGTCTGTTTTGTGGGACCTTGAATAAAGAGTTCAGAAAAAGACTCATAAAATGCTTCGTGTGGAGTGTTGTACTGTATGGGGCGGAAACGTGGACATTACGTAAAATTGACGAAAATCGACTGGAAGCCTTCGAAATGTGGGTGTGGAGAAGAATGAAAAGAATTAGTTGGGTCGAGCGGAAAACGAATGAGAGAGTGTTAGAAATGGTGGGTGAGAAAAGAACACTTTTAGATATTATTAGGAAGAGGAAGAGAAACTGGTTGGGACATTGCCTTAGAAGAGATTGTATCATGAGGGACGTCCTAGAGAGTATGGTGGCGGGAAAGAGAGGGAGGGGGCGATGGAGACTACAATTAATGGATGATATAAAAACAGAAAGATCATACGCGAAGACGAAGAAGTTAGCGGAGGACCGTGGAGCATGGAAGCTTCTCAGCTGCGGCAAGTGACCTGCCAATAAAGGCAGAATACCTATGATGATGATTTAGGAACTTCCTCTATCTTGACCAAAATTGGGGTGGTGACAGAACTTCACGAGCTTAGTATACATATGAAATTTTATGGTGTGCAGGCATTTGGTTCCTGAGTCATTGGTCATCGAAATTTAAGTTTGGACTTTCTGGACTTTCAAATTTGTTCCAGTAGAAACATTTAATCCTCGAGTTACTAAGCACAAGGTTTCGGGCAGGGATTAACAAACCTGTGACGGGAAGTGAGTGCAGTATTTATTTATACTGAAGATTTGTTAAAAATCTAGGAAATTTACTACTTGAGCACAGCTCTCTGACACAAGCTTACCAACCATACGATACTTTATCGTGATAAACGATAATTTATAACTTAATGCTATATAAGATAATGTCCTTGCGATAATAGGTGAATATACGATAATTTTAGAACTCACACTTTTTATGCAGTATTTGAGTGTGGAAATAAATTTGTAGATATGCATTAAATAATTGTAAAACACACACACACACACACACACAGGTTTATAACGATCATTCCAGCTAAAATAAATCAATAAAGATTTGAGAATTGGCAAATCACAACCCTACATTCATTCTTCAAATTCAATTGCATTTACGAGAAGGTGTAAATATTGTTGTTATTCAGATTAGTGTCAATCAGGATTTTTTTTTTTTTTAATGGTGAGGACAGTGACACCAATTTCGAGTTCGAAACTGAAGATTACTAGATAAGTTTATTATTATTATATTACTGTTATTATTAGTAGTAGTAGTAGTAATATACTTGTTTCTACAATTATCACTTGCATAACGAATATATGATAATATTTTGTGATATACGATAATTTGAAAGACGAAAATCGATAATTTTACTGTCTGAGATTTGCAACTCATCTGTGACAGATATTTATGCCAAACATGCAGGATTACAGGCAGGATATTGATCGTAAGCAAAGGGAAAAATTGTTCATAAAACTTGTTCGTAGACAGATTTGTTCGCAAACCAAGAAGTTTATAAACCGAACGTCTACTTAAGTATTTGTTATATGTAAAATTTTAAAATCACATATCGCTAAAGGTGTTAATTTGTTTTCTCTGTAAAATTGGAAGATCTTCCTTTTTAACAAATTTAAAAAGTTCGTTACTGAGTTCTCTATGTATGTGTGTTTGTGTGTTGTGTCTGTCTGTTATTTGCGATTTTGTCAATTTTGAGAATTCCATTCGATAGAGCATCAAAAACTATCTAAAGAGGTTATGAAATTTTTTGCGTCACTCTTACTGTTCCCGAGATATTGGCCAAAAGTTTCCGATTTCGAGAGATTTAATTAGCCATATCTTGGGAACCGTAAATCATAGGGAAATCATATTGGTGTTGATCAGTACCTAAGAGGGTGGTGAAATTTTGGTACCAGATAGTAACTATCGTAGAACGTTTTAACAGAACTCTTAAACAAAATATATGGAGGGAATTTAGTACTCAAGGAAATTATAAAAGGATAGATACATTACAAAAATTGTTTAGTGACCATAGTAATAAAGTACTTAGTACAATTGATATAAAACCTGTAGAAGTTAATAAGAAGAATTAATTATTTTTAAGTTCGTTCTGGCAATGAATGCTCTTGGAGAATTCTCAACTTGTTCATTCTAAAATATCTGGCAGCCGTACTCGGAAGTACGCCTGGAAGAAGCGCAGTTTGTGGGTATTGTCTTATAGTAAAAAGAACTTTAGCATTTTAGTTGAAGAATAACATTAGTTAAAACTATACAAAAAGTTTTGGGTGTATTAATTTAATTACGAATTGTCAATTTTAAAAAAAAAAAACGTTAGATATGAGAAACAAGGAGCCAATCATACACCGTTAGAATTACATAATTAGCTAATATGACCTTCAAAATCAGAGCTTGACTCTATACCGTGGGCTTTCTTTAAAGTTCAGTTATCTAAATCAATTTTCTTTTGTGTTACCTCTGATGATGATATATATTTCTGACCTTCCTTAATAGACTGTTAAAGAACAGTGACAGCGTCGCGCCGCGCCGCGGAGGGAGAACGGTGTCATTGTTTTCCAGTGGCGTTATAGATTACCATAATTTCAAAATGAAATAAATGCTAATAGATGTCGCGCTAGGTGGTCCGTGTTGAGCGAAACTTGAAAATGTGTGTGTTACACGCTCTAATATATTTTATAATGGGCTGTCCTCAAACGACGAGTGCCCATATTAGCCGATAGGTCAGGTCAACTTCACTTAGGCACCTAGTAGGGTGCATGAAAAGGCGACACCTGATACTTTGCGAGATTTTTTTTTCTTTTTAAGATTAAAAGAAACTGAAGCACAACTTTTCAGCATACATCAAGGGCGTTGCTTTGTATTTGAGATATGACCCACTCCGTCCGCTTGTTTTGTCTGAGTTTTGCATATGTGTGTGTGTGTGTGTGTGTTTCTGTGTTAACATTGTTGTAGATGACCGGTCATTGTCACGGTTTGGAAACAACCACTTCTTACCACCCCCACGAAATAATGCGCTCTCGATGCCATAATACCCGGATATATGTGGAGCAAGTCGCTGTATAATTTATGGTTTACTAGTAGAGAGACCACTAAGTGCAAACAGGTTCCCCCTCTTTCTTTATTATTATTTTTATTGTTATTTTTGGCGGCTGCTTATTTTAATAGGAAATCCTGCTGTGAAATTTCGTTCAGGAGAACATATTAAGGTGGAGGCATAGTCTTTGTGTGCAAATCAGTGAAGATGGAACAGCATTTAAGATACCTCTCTATTCTTTCATGAATTGATAAACCCAAATACAAGAATGTCAAGGTTATCATAGCCTATTTGTTCTTCGTAATTTGAATAATTCTCAATACTTCCTTCTCTAATCTAACATCTTATCTTGTGTGAATTCTCAATTCAGTATGAGAATACCTACGGGAAGTAGAAGAATTACATAATATACATTACATAGATATATATCTTTTCTGTTTATCGTCAAACGATTATACCCCTTAGACTAAGGGAGATGGATGATTAAGGCAAGTGAATGAAGATGGAAGTAATAATGGAATGAAAATGTGGAAGGAAACGGAAGTACCTTTAGAAAATCCACGGAGACGATTTGCCCACCCTAAACTTACTTGACCGGGATTGAACCAGGACCCCAGGCGTCAGAGGTTAAGCGCTCTACCACTGAGACACTGCCCCCTATCTCTCTCTCTCTCTCTCTCTCTCTATATATATATATATATATATATATATACCAGTCAATAAGATGTTGAGTTCGATTTTCCAGAATCGATTCCTTTCAATTCATTCAAAAGAATGATTTCTTCTTATGGATCTAGTTCTTTGATTCCATTGAGTTACATAAATAAGTATGGTGCACGGGATCCTTGGTTTGATCCCTGCTCGCATAAAGTGAGCTTTGTGGTGGACAAACACTGTGTGCTTGGGTTTTCTCGGGATACTCCCGTTTCCTCCCACTTTCTTCCTTCCAGCATTTTATTCATTTCTCATCATTACCGTCTCCTTTAGCCTAGCCGGCATAATCGTGGGACGTAAAACTCAAAGATCTCATCGAAGTAATTCCAAATTCCAATACGGTTCTCCATTCTAACTAATAATTAGTTGATTAATTCAATCGTACCTTTTTCTTAGTTGAGCTATTTGTTCTCTAACATGGCCAAGATTTACGTTAATAGCTCTAAAGAGCAAAAAGGAAGTGAGGGAAGGAAGAAACGAAAGCATCTTCCACATCAACCAAAATTTACAGTACTTTAATGACTGCAAACTACACAATGTTGTGGATAATTAAGTCGAAGGAACTCCAGGCCTTTGAATGTTTCCTGATTCACTACACTGTGAATGGACTACTGAAGCAAATGGAGAGAAATGTTCAAGAGAGGAGTTACAAACATGAACAGAAGGATCGATTCATCATCAATTAACTTTGATTGTCTGATTTTTCCCTAGTCCTTCTGATTCACACTCTCTTATTTTGTCCCTACCATGACGCAATTTCATTCTGTTTAAATATCTGGAGTCAATCAGTCTACCTAGGTTTAATTTCGCCGAAGTCATTTCCACGGGCGTCTCTGGCGGCGGACGAGGGAGGACGCGTCCCCACCGATATTTTGAAGTACAAAATATTCAATATTCTATTCTAATTTAATTTATTTACTAACGACAGAATAACAAAAAAATAATATTAATTATTTCTATTTGGAATATGATATTCAGGCTTTGAAACGATTATAACAGAGTTCTTGATATGTCTCAGGGGGTCAGTGAAGGTAAGCAGAAAGGTAACAAATGGAATCGAAGATAGTAAAGAGGTTCGGCTAGGTACTACCAATTAAATCAGTTTTTTTATGTCCTTCCCCCAAATTTTACATGCCGGAGACGCCAGTGGTCATTTCCTTTCAGGGTTCCGATCTTTTTATTTCAATGGAGATTTTTTTTCTTTTGGAATAATCATTTTCAAATTACTCTTATCACCACACATGAACATTTGTTCAAAACGGCAGTGTTCTTCCCAAATGCTTGAGTTCTTCTTCAAGGCCATGGGCGCCCATCAAGAGACCCAGCAGAATTCGTAAGATTTAATTTGATTGACTTCCCTGGCAGAAAAGGAGAAACACTGTCTGCTCTGCGTTGTTGCCAAGTTATTGTTGTGAATACAAACGCTGATTATTTTATATCATCCGCACTGTACGTAGCAGCTAAGAATTAAAACTTTCGACCATAAAATGATGACGATGGCAGCAAATGATAAACTGTCTATCAACCTACGTCACACACACACAATAGCAACAGACGAAAGTATACTGGATTAACATGCAAGCATGATCAGTGTACCGAAAATTTAAAATCCATACGTGGAACAAGATGGATACATGTGTTTTGCATTACTTATCCGAAAAGATTCATTGAAATGGTGTGAAAAGACCTTCAGATTAAGTCTTTTCGGGGAAGATGATTCTATAATTGATTTTTTTTTAAATCCCAATGTCCTTTGTAGAAATATTCCCGGATGGAGGGACAGTTTCTGAAAACTAACAAAGGACACTATTGAATTTCGTCATATTGTGGGACCTTTTATACTCTCTAACAGGCCCGTAGCCAGCCTGATTGCTTAGGGCGGGCAATGATGAATACTGAGGGGGCAATGGCAGGGACCTCAAGGAACACAAAAATTCTTTCTCTCTCTAATATTATATATATATATATATATATATATATATATATATATATATATATATATATATATATATATATATATATATATATATAGTTTTTGTTCCTTGAGGCGCTTGTTGTTGTCAATGTCTATGTTCATTTATATATTTATTTATTTTTTTATGGAATCTATAAGAAAGTTGAAACACTTTATTATGCTGATAAATATTATCGTACCAAATCCACGACTATTGAATATCATCATTAACATTTTTTTGTTAAAATGATGGTATATAATTCAATATATATTTTAATACACTAAGTAGTACTAAAAGTAAAAAATAATAATTTATTTTAGGAACATTTATTAACTGTTATCTAAATTATAGTATTTTGGAACAACAATACTTTTATTACAAGTAGATTATGGAATATTTTTATCTATAAAAATTAAGAAACAACCCTGACATAAGTAAAATAAATATTTCTTACAGTCCTTATGTAGGTAATTACATCAAAAGGAGTTTACGTGAGCACTTCGCAAATTCAATTACAAGTTGGTCTAGATCTAGTGCACGCAGAATATCTTTGTTGTAAGACAGGAGAGCGAGGTCCGATTTTCTTTCATGTCCCATAAAGAGACGTTGAGGTCGAAGGAGAGCTGTCAGATGTGAGAAGCTGTTTTCGACCGTGGACGTAGAAGACGGAATAATTAGAGCAGCTTCTGTAAGCATCTTTAGTCCCGGGAAAGCCTCGCCATATTTTCCAATTTGTTTTGTGAGCTCTTCCAGAGATGATGTCTTGTTGATCAGTCGATTTGCTAGATCTATTTCCTGCTTCAAATTCTGAAGCAATTTGTAATGCAAGGTTTCAAATTTTCTTCACTTCTTTTCTCGCTCAGTAAGTGCTGAATGGCACCAATCACAACTGTCCCTGTCTCACTGAATCTGCTCCAAATTTCTTCGACGGAGATATCGAGAACTTTGCAGAATAATCTTTTCAGCTCCTTCTCGTCTTCCTTTCCCTTCTCCAAATTTATGCCTTCCAAATCAACAACCGAATCAGCTAAGCGACTAGGGAGTGTGCATTGCGTTTCAATGGTTGCTGAATCGAAGTGTTTAAGGCATATGCCTTCATTGCATCGTGAAGGATATTTTCAAATATTCCTTCGTCTTGCCGGCAAGACCTGAGCTGTTCCGCTACCGATCCTATTAACTTCACAGCGGCATCAATGTCCAAAGTTCTTCTTTGTAGCAGTGCGTTTGTCGGTTTTAGATATCCAAGAACCCTGAACATGAGCTCAGTAAGGAAACAGAAAGTCTTAGTGGAGATCTGATGTAGTAAACTGGCAGCTTCAACTTTCATTGAGGCGTGTTCTTCACGGGAAGTTTGAATTGCCATCAGTGCACTTAATATTTGAAACCTGTCGTCATGAATTACTGTATCAAGATGTCCAGTCCAACGTTGTTCCAACAATCGCTTTAAACTCCTTCCTGCGTAATCTGCTGCAACGCGTCCTTTTCTGAAAAGGTAATATAGTTATTGACAAATATCAAAGAACTCTTTCAGTTCAGGAATTGTGTCAATGGCTCTACAAATAACTAAATGTGATTGGTGATTGAAACAGTGAACAAACAAAATGTTCCTCTTCATATCCTCAGACAAAAGAGCTTGCACTCCATCTTTCTGTCCACTCATGACAGGTGCTCCATCGTAGCACCGTGCTATTATCGTGTCGGTTTTGAATTCTACTTTTTCTTAAACAATCTAAAATGGCGTTCTTAATGATGGCAGCGTCTTGTTTGTCCAACTTCAGTATAGCTACGCATCTTTCTTGCACTTTAAAATTCACAAGGTACCTAATTGCGACAGACAAATCTTTGATTCGTTGCTTGTCTCTGGTTTCATCTGCAAGTAATGAACAAAATGTACTTTCGTTTGCTTTATTTATTATTTTTCTCTTAACAGATTCTGCCATGAAATGAATTATCTCATTCTGAATATCCGGACTAGTGTATGTTGCATTGGCAGGGATAGTTTTGGCAATTTCTGCTAATTTTGGATCTTTACGAATACTAAATTCAAACAAATTTAAGAACAAGCCATTTGATTGTTTTCCGAGTTGCTCACACCCAGAATCTCCCCTAAAGGACAACTGATTCACAGTCAAGAATTGAATAACTTCCATCACACTTTTCACATAGTACCTATTATTCATAATTACTTCACTATACACCTTCTTCACGACTGTTTTGCTCGAGTCCTTACGTTTCCGTTGCTCCAAGTAGCAAACCACAGCGTGCCTATGAGTTTCAGAATCGGCGTGACGAGAAAATCCCTTATTTTTCTCGGTTGTATGCTTCCAGTCTCTGAAATCATTCTGCACAAATGAGGGATCACTGTTTCTTGACGGATATTTCCGGCATGGGAAGCAAAAGGCAGCATCTAACATAACATAACACTCGAGGCAATCCCACGTTTTGTACCATATTGGACGAAATCGTCGAATTGAACCAGAAATGCTGGAATCTGGAAGATTTGCAAGATGCTGATGAGCGGGTTTTGTATCGACAAGGTCTGATACATGGTAGAAATCAACATCAACATGGTGGAAATCAGATGTTTGACGTTTAGTTTCTTCTTGACTTTCTACACATGTTGATACAATTGACCCTGCTTCTGAATTAGTTTCATTTCGATAACTTTTGCATTGATGGATGCCTGCTTCATATTTATGGCGTTATAATAGTCAGTAGAGTAATTGGAAACGTCTAGCGAGGTACATTTGCCTGTAGTTCATTTTCTACTGTTTTTGTTTCCTTCTGGAAATTCGCTACTTATTATTGCGCGCAATTATAATGGTGTGTGAGAAAATCTTTTTAAAATAATAGGTTCGGTGTTCTGCTGCCGTCTTGATTTTTTTCTCTGAGTGCATATAATGAATTAACGTTCTCTTCATTCTATATATTTGTAAACAAATCGTGAAACAAATGGTTCGGGTCTACTCAGAAAACACAAAGTGAGCCGATGCAAACTCCTATTTAGAAACATTTTACAATCATTGATTTGTTTTCCTGGGTGCTCCTTTCAAAGACTCAAATCACGTGAAAAACAGCATTGTTGCCGCTTTTAAATAAACAAAACTTCCGAATTCCTCACTGATTTTTTTTTGTATCTGACTATTCGAGAGGCGCATGTACGTTTTCTCCAGACATCACAGTTTCGGTACCAGTTTAATATATGAGACATGCGTTTTCCTTGCACTGTAAGGGACATGGACATGTTGCATGTTTTACACGTAAATTACAGGCACACGTGGGACATGTACTGTCAAGTCGGCAAAACAATTTTTTTTTTTTTTTAACCTGCAATGTTACACATGCACAAGCCAGGCACTCACATTCATGTAACATAGCCTGTTTTCGCGTCATTTTTATATGGGTATTCTTTGGAAGGGCATCTTGTCCAACGCCTTGAATGCTTGTCGTGGTTGTGATTCTTCAAACTCTTGGAATGAGGAAAAGTAATACATGGGAGATTATTGAGTACATCTAGCAATAAGAATAACTGTTGTTTCTCGTAGAAATATACGCCACGTTCAATTTCATTTGTTAGTAGTAGTAAATGCGCGCTAAGTTCAATTTTATTTAGTAAATAAAATCACAAGATTTTCCTATTTGGGATTTCCTGAAACAATTTGAACCTTCTGGACAACGTCCTTTTTAGAGCGGAAAAAATATTTTAGAGCGGGCAAAAAATATTTTAGAGCGGGCATTGCCCGCTCTAGCCCCTCCCTGGCTACGGGCCTGCTCTCTAAGTTCGGACCCTGAGAAAATGAATGATTACTTAAGGGTCCTCATTACCTCTATGCTTCCAACCACTTTTTTTTTTTTTTTTTAATTTATTGATCAACTTAAAAATTTCTGCCCTGTATAACACACGGTTACGGTTTTCAATATCATTTTGTAAGTGCTAAACAGTCCCATTTTCAAGCAGTAGGTCAAATAATATTACTTTTGCACTCATTGTTGACACTGTTGTAATTATTGTTGCTGATATTCATTTTTTTCTTGCCTTTTTTCCTGTTTGCTAACATTTCTCTGTGTAAAATGGCAAAATTATGCTGTACCTGGGAAGCTTAAAATATATAAAACGATAATCATGCCTGTTGTTCTATATGGTTGCGAAACATGGTCGCTTACTCTGAGGGAAGAACATAGACTGAAAGTATTTGAGAACAAGATCCTGAGACGAATATTCGGACCCAAGATGAACGGGAATGGGGAATGATGGAAACTTCATAACGAGGAACTACATAATTTATACAGTTTACCCAACATTGTTAGGGTCGTCAAGTCTAGGAGGCTTAGGTGGGCAGGTTATGTAGCTAGAATGGAAGAAAGTAGAAATGCTTTCAAAGTCTTGACTGGAAGACCAATCGGAAAACGACCATTAGGAAGACCTACGCTCAGATGGAGGACAATATTAACATGGATCTTACAAAAATAGGAATACAAACTAGAAATTGGATCAGGTTTGTGAAGGACAGAAGTCAGTGGAGAACTTTTGTGAATGCGGCATTGAACCTCCGGGTTCCGTAGGCCATGGAGTTAGTTAGTTAGTTAATTAGTTATAGTAGTGGTTGATGCAAGTTCAATTTCACAGGAGTTACATAAAATACTCATCCCAGTTTCCTCCCTTAGGGATTACATTTCGTAAAACTCCATCTTATTGTCACGCTTATGGTATATGAGGATTATTTATATTTGGTCTAGGAATTAATTCGTGCGGGTGGACAAGAGATGACGCAACGAACGGAGCGTCCCACAGTTCCGTGTATCCACACATGTGTTGCAAACCCCTGTCATCGCGTATCGTTCGTAGTATAGGGCAGTGGATTAAAGCGTCAACAATACCAGTTTGTAGTTAAGTGAACATGGCGCAATTTGTGCCTGATAAAGTGTTTTTGCGGGGTGTCCTGCTGCATTACTTTAACATGCAGAAAAGTGCGACTGAAAGTCATCGTATTTTGGTGGAAGTGTATGGTGACCATGCTCTAGCTGAGCGAACGTGTCAGAAGTGGTTTGCACGGTTTAGAAGTGGTGATTTCGGCTTGGCAGACCAAGAGCGAGCTGGACAGCCAAAAAAAGTTCAAGACGAAGAATTGACAGCATTGCTCGAGCAGGATTCGTGTCAAACCCAGGAACAACTTGCAGCAGCATTAGGCGTTGATCAAACAACAGTCTCCAAACGCTTGAAAGCCATGGGAATGATTCAAAAGATGTCACATTGGGTTCCACATGAATTGAAAGACAGAGACGTTGAAAGACGAAAAACCATTTGCGAATTGCTGCTTCAACGACAGAGCAGAAAGGGGTTTCTGCATCGAATTATTACGGGTGATGAGAAGTGGATCCATTACGAGAACCCTAAACGAAAAAAGGCCTGGGTGAAACCAGGTGAACCAGGTCCATCACAACCAAAACGAGATATTCACTGTGCAAACGTTATGCTGTGCATATGGTGGGATATGAAAGGTATGGTGTACTATGAGCTGCTGCAACCGGGTGAAACTATGAATGGAGAACGTTATCGACGACAATTAATGCGTTTGAAGCAAGCTCTGGCCAGAACACGACCAGAATGGGAGAACAGACATGATAAACTTATTGTTCAACATGATAACGCTCGCCCACATGTCGCAAAACCGGTCAAAACCTATTTAGAAAATGTCAGATGGGAAGTTTTACCCCACCCGCCGTATTCACCAGACGTTGCTCCTTCGGACTACTACTTGTTCGATTGCATGAACAACGATTTGATTGGACAGCGGTTTACTTCTTCAGAAGATATAGAAACATGGGTCTCTGACTGGATCGCTTCCAAGGATGAGGACTTCTTTCGCCACGGAATCCGTACATTGCCTGACAGATGGGCGAAAGTGGTGGCTAGCGATGGACAATATTTTTCTTAAGGTATTTATGTATTTTGTGTTTGTACTACAGCTTCAATGTGTGCGTACCAACCGCACGAATTAATTCCTAGACCAAATACAAAACTTTCAAAACTATTTAATAGTTTCCGAGATTTGAAGAACAACAACATAACTTTCAATTCCCCCTTTTATCCCTTTAGGAGTTGTATCTTGCAAAATTTCGACTTCTCTGCAGTCTAGGTTACAAGGTTAATATTTCTACAAAATTTTAATGTTCTGCTTCTAATAGTTTCATAGATCTGGAAAACGCCAGAAGAAACTTTTGAGATCCCTTTTTTCTCCTCTAGGAGTCGATTTTTGCAAACTTCCGTCAAGTGATGCCAACCTGTGGGAAAAAATCCATTTTGTGTTTTTTTTTTTTTTTTTTTTTGACAGTTTCTCGATAAGAATAAAGGAAATTTTCTACAGGTATAATATGTGGGATTTTTCACACATCTACTTAATCAGCGCTAACAAGATTTTCTACGGCGGGAAGCAAACTTTCTACGGCAGTGCTAATTGCTAAATTTTGTTACTGTAAAATGCATGCTAGTATGAAAGTGAATTATACAATGAATTGAGAATCTCAATAAATAAATAAATAAATAAATAAGCGCCATGAAACTTATATTAATAACTCTGGTATCTTGAAAAACGAGAAACAACCATATTCGACACGAAATTGCTAACACTAATTTCTACTAGCAAAATGTATTTGTTTTCGTCTATATCTTAAATTCCCTCTCTTAATTATTTATTCATAAACTGTTTGATTAACGTAAAAGGTCTGGACTCACTTATACTGGTATATTGAAGAAAGTGAGAGACATACGGTAAATTCACTTTTCATATTCTATAAATTTTGAAAATTTTGTAGAACGGGGGAAATTCAAGAGCAAAACTGGGAATTTCCGCCTCTCAAGATGGGATTTTATAACGTTTCATTTTGAAATCATTACTCCTGTTTTATCTGCAACCTGGTGTACGAGGATAGAATATTATTTGTATATCCAAAATTTCAATGTTCTACTCCCAATAGTTTCGGAGATCTGGAAATCGCGAGAAAAAATTTCAAACTTTTTTTTTCCCTTAGGTGTCAAATCTCAAATCTCACCAACTTCTGTCTTATCTGAAGTGTAGAGTACAAGAATGTTATTTCTGCAAAAGGTCAAGGTTCTACTAACAATAGTTTCGAAGATTTAAATGAATGAATGAATCAGAGTGAATCCTTATAGATCTGAAACCTTAATCAAGATCTTCCTTCATTCAATTCCATGATTATTAGGTAAGAATACTGCATCCATCATAATTATCGTGTTTGATAGAAGGAGTATTAAATATCATTAAAGGCACTTTATATAGAGGGAAATTAGATAGTTTTTTTTTTTTTTGCAAAATTCCTGATGTTAAAAAAAAAAAAACATTCAAAATTTCCGGAAATTTCACAACACTATGTTAATTTTCGATTCAAATTCCACAGTAAGCAGGGGTAAAAGTAAGGGTAAATGCTTTGGGACGCCGTTCCCCGCTTCCAAAAATATCTATGGCGTTCCTCCACTTCCTAAAAGTTACAATTGACAAAGATAGGCAAGGGGGACTGTGTGACGTCATGCGTTCCTCTAACTTTTCAGATCCACTTTTACCCCTGACAGTAAGGATCATATCATTTACACGAATTGGTAGACTCAGCATCATATTTTAACTTTAGTATGCGGAAACCCTATTTTTAAAAGCTTTCTTTAGACAACTCTCTAGTCACGACTTCATCTTTCTCCTGTTACCAAGATCCTACAGTCTACTGCTGTTAACGAGTTCGAAGTTAACTTGATTCCGCAAGACCAGGATCCAAGTAACACTTCACGTTTAATACTAAATGAAGCCCTTTCTTCTGTTATAGAACTCTTTGATAAAAATTAAATTCACTTTACAGTATGTAGGCTATTATCATCGTCACTCTGTACTAAGTTATTACTGCCTTCAATGGTAGTTGGCATGTCTTCTCTCTCTGTGGTAGTGAACAAGTTGGGATTCTTTTACGGCCTGCGAAGGCGGTGGAGAATGTGCCGTTTGCCATTTTGTCGAATGTAAATGAGTTCTTTTCCGTTGGCTTCATGGCTCTTCTACTGAGAATGAGATTTACGACGCTACGAGAACAACATATCTCTTTTCTCTTTTTTTGTTTTTTCTTTCCTTTCTTCCTCTTGTAGAGGTTTCCGCCTTGTCGAGAGCGTAACCTTTGCCATACATGTTACACTTTCAGTACCTACAAACTGGTACTCTCATTTCAATTATCCCCCGCACAATGTGTTAACTGGAGTGTATGTTTTCGAATTTACTCATACCATCCAATAAAAATAAAACTGATTTTTCTTTTTCTTTTTCTTTTTCGGGAACTAGTTCATTGGCATTGTTTCTCGTTAAGCAGGTACCAGGTTTGACTACCCTTGGTCATTAGTTTGAAACGTTTTCACAATGTTCGCCAGAGCTTCACGAGAAGGTAATGGGAGGGAGTGGGCACGGATAAATACATTGAATTTCCTGCACTGGTAGAATAGCTACATTGAATTTTGAATTCTTCCTATTTAACGTACCACGATTATGCCCTTTAGGCTAAAGGAGACGATGAGTAAAGCAAGCAAATGATAAAGGAACAATTGGTGGATTGAAAAAGTGGGAGGAAACGGCAGTTGCTGTTTTGAAACCCCTTCGTGACTTATAGCCCCCTTCTACATCTGAAACTGAACTGCAATATCAGACATTTGACATTTGTAAGAATTATATTTTGTTGACCACTGATTGCCTACCCATAACAGCTCTGGAGGTCGTACTGGACTAAGACTCTTAAGGGGGCAGACTACTAAATATTTTTCAAAAGCTAACCAATTTTCTTTGCCAGTTTTTCGTAAATAAAAAGAGATAATGAAATGTAACTTACCACAATAATAGATAATGTTATTCTACATCCGAAAATACGAA
The DNA here is from genome assembly GCF_964235325.1 of Thermobia domestica. Taxonomy (NCBI): domain Eukaryota; kingdom Metazoa; phylum Arthropoda; class Insecta; order Zygentoma; family Lepismatidae; genus Thermobia; species Thermobia domestica. The sequence continues at coordinate 67,640,837 of NC_137454.1, forward strand.
TCAAAAAAATTTTCAGTGTTGCTATCCATAGAAATTACAGTGTGACCAGAATTTGAATTACCCAAAAATCTAGGTTATGGCTGTGACTAGAAAAATGAACTCAACGGTAATTACTTACCATGTTGTCTCTGTGTTCCTTGTTACCTATTTTTTTAAAATAATATTTGTATTTATTTTGTAACAAAAAGTACAAAATAAATAATTTTTAATAAACAGTAGAATTAAAATACAAATATTATTTAAAAAGTAGAAAACAAGGAACACAAACAGCATGGTAAGTCATCAATTGCCGTTGAGTTCATTTTTCTAGTTGCTGCCATAACCTAGATTTTTGGGAAATTCAAATTCTGGTCACACTGTAATTTCTATGGATAGCAACACTGAAAATTCTTCCGATTCGTATTTTTGGATGTAGAATAACATTATCTATTACTGAGGTAAGTTACATTTCATTATTTCTTTTCACTTACGAAAAACTGGCAAAAGAAAAATGGTTCGCTTCTGAAAAATATTTAGTAGTCTGTCCCCTTAACCTATCCTAATATTCCTGGAGGCTCCTTTGAAGCAAACGGGATTCCTCAACACAAACCATACCTCACGAGGCTGCTATGAACCGAGAAAGTTTCCTAGGATCATAACCTGGAGTCTCTATAAAAATGGTGGCTACCATGAGCTAAGGGGTTCCCGAATGAAACGCTACTTCCTTCATCCTTGATCATAAGGGAGATTCTGATATATTAACTTTGTAAAACACAAAAACTATTTTGTATTTTTATAAATAAATCGGTGAAGGGCTAGATTCCGGGCCATTATTGACTCTACCTACACAAAATATTACAATATTATACTAAACAAAAGAGAAAAATACAAAAACGATCGGCCATCATTGTGTTATACAAGCCTTATTTTAATATTCTTTCCTACCCATATTTGGAAAAAAAAATTGAAATGGAAATAGATTGCTAATATAGGCCTAGTATTTTCTAACTAAACGGTTTCTTTTTTCTTCAAATTTTCAGGTCTATAATAATAAAATTAACCTTTTGTAATACGATGCCTCTGGAGTAAACGTGATTTGACAACGCGAAGTGTATAATCGGAAATGTGTCCTGCATTCAAGAAATAGAAACTACGTTATGTCGAGTGCTTTAATCAAGCAGGGCTTGTGTTGAGCATATATACATATATATCTATAGAAATCTTGCGTATTCACCTGTTGTGTAACTGTAGGCCAAAATGTCTGCTTCATTTGCATGTAATCTTAGTGATGTTTGTGAAGACTTTTTGTCAGTTCAATTTCCACGCGTTAGTGTTTTGTTTCCAGGCCATTTTTATTCCTGGTATGTGCAGTCACTACTTTTTTTTTTCCTTTTTTAACAATCTCAAACAATCAACAATATAACTCGAGGCCATATTGCAATTCTTGGACTGTAATTTCTTTTTTTAATTTCCTTCTATCGCCACCTCACCCTCCTCTGCAAAAATGGACTCGCTGTAAATTATCTGTATATCATTTGTTTCGTTTGTTACCATACGTGTATCATACAATGTAGCATACATGTGTTGGAAATTATATGAATGTATCTTAACGTGATTTATACGCCACAGTAACTATGATTCTTCTTGGTTGACGAGCATAATGTATATTTTGTGGGTCATATCACCCAACCCACTCTGAAATAGGTTGAAGAGCATGAGAAGATCATGTTTCTGGTGTTAGCTTGCACTCGTAAGCACACATCTGACCAAATTTCTTTAAAAAAGTCTCTCTCTCTCTCTCTCTCTCAATCAGAAAGCATAATTATAATACAGAGCTATATATTATTTTTTCTTTGTCCGTACGGAGACTTTTGTGTTATGGAACTCCGTACTATATAAAATTAGCATCACAAAGAAAAAATTTCACAAGATGATTTCTTTCTTTTTTTTTTTTTTCAACCAAAGTTTGGTGATGCAACTATTGTAAGTGATACCACTATTGTTGAACAGGTGTCATATTGAATAACAAGTCATCAGTTGCTGTTATGTTATTATTCATCGTGGATGGACAGATAGTGTTGAACCTCTAATTTAAAACGTTTTCGTTACAAGTAGATTACCATTCAGAGTCAGGCTTAAGTTATAGTAACATATGGTGCAGACCGAAAATAATAATAACAATAGACAATACGTGGCATACATATGTTCAAAATCTTTGACTATAAATACGAAAGTTACTTGAGTATGGGTTGATTTCTATTAGTTGGTTAAGCATAGATTGATGGCTAGCTACAAAGAAACAAGCAAATATAGCACTTAATGACATGTGAAATAGAGTGTATACATATCGGAAGTTAGTACTTTATGTAGCACTTACTTATTGAGTTGAGTTGATCTTGAGTTTAATGTCCCTCTCAGCAGCGGGGCTATATCAGACGGGACCTACTGATTAACTTGGAATCCGAACCAGATGAGCTCCCTCCGGGAATCGAACCCACTCCAAAAGGCGGGTGCGCTAACCGCTTAGCCACGAAGGAGCTCCGTAGCACTATTGGGTAACTGCCTATTTATTCATCTCCAAAATGCTTTCGAAGTGCTACAATAGTAAGAAATAAAATTTTGCTTTTCGGCACAAAATATTATTGATGCATCTCCCAACCATTAATAAACTGACCTGGCATCCAGCTAATACCTGTTGGCTCGCAAGACAGCATCAATGTGGTTTGGCATGAAAGCAATGAGCTCTTGGTAAATAGCTGGAGACATGGCGCACTAAATCTCCACACACAAGTCATGTAATTCATGTAATTTCCTCGATGAGTTAAGATCTGACGTTGAATGATATCCCAAAAGTTTTCAATTGGGCTAAGATCTGGTGAATTTGGCAGCTATTGCGGCAACTGAAATTCACTTTTGCACTCCTTTAAGCATTTTAGCACAACGTTTGCTTTTGACAAGGAAAATTGACTCGCTGAAAGATGCTAACGCCAGCTGGAAACATGGGAGACATGAATGGTTGCACATGATTAGCAATGACCTGTCGATAGCTACGGAGTGTTATGGTCTCCTCTGCATGCACTACTGGGCTCACGGATAACGAAGTGGAAGTTTCCCAAATCATAATGGAGTTACAATTTTTATAGAAGTAGGTAGCGAGTACTTCATATTATGTCCGTAGAAACAACCCTCTATAAAAATTGTTGTGGAAGTACTTCAGGATTCTGAAACATGGATATTTGGATAGGGCAAATATTAGTTCCTAAGTGGTCTTTACCCGACTACGGTGGATTCCATAGTATTGGAGCTATGGACCATTAAAGTTCATTTTTCATGTTTTCGTCAGCCTATAATTCCGAAAGAAAGCATTTGTGCCCCCAAATTGGTCTATACTTGTTTCTTATCTTGGTGTCAGGAATCATCTCCCAAACGTTGTCGGCGTTGTTTTGAAACGCCCTGTATATATCGTAAACCGATCATCGGTGAACGACCAATTCGGGTAGTGACGATCAATTATATATGAATGGTCTTTGTACTAGTGAGTGAGTTTTCATAATCATATTATTTACTACTCACTGTATTTTAAGATTACTACGAGTAACATACAGTAATTTTTGTAGAAGAAAGTGTATTACATATCACATCAAGAATATAAGCAAAATAGAGGCTCATATTAAAGGCTTTTTTCAACATAACTGCTAAGTCTCTGTACACATTCTCCCATCATGGCACGTTTCAAAATACCCTGTTCATAGAAGTCTGTCTTATGGAAGTATAGCCATCTGCGCCAACAGATTTGACTTCCTGTTCGGAATTAAAACGTTGATAAGCCAATAATTTCCATCGGATTAAAGAGATGATAGTCTGAAGGTGCCAGATCAGAACTGTACCATTCGCGCTCGAGTACTTACTACCAAAACTTCTTGAATTTCTCACGAACAGAAACAGTAATATGGAGACGTGCATTGTCATGAAGGAATTTGATATTTTAGTATTAAAGTTAGATCGTTTGTTACGAAGCCTACGATGTAATTTTACCAATATTATTTCATACAATGCAGCATTCAGTAATCCTTGTAATAGAAAATCAACCAGTCGAACCCTTTTGTATGTTCCTGCTTGTAGTCATTAGCACCTTTTTTATATATATTACATTAAATCATCTTGAATTTCTTCTTTGATTAGGAATCGGTTTTCTGTTCTATGGATTCCTGCTTTGTCTCAGGCATGTCCAGAACTCATCATCTGTGACTCTTCACAAAGGAATTTTCTTCTCTAATGCACCATGCTAGGAGGTCCAGGCACGTCATCATTCGCTGCCTTTATGGACGTCTGTAAGGTTCTTTGACATCCACCGAGCACAGATTTTGCGAAAATTTGGTTTGATACGCAGCCCATCACACTCTGACAAAATGTTCGACAATGTGTGAAGATGTATTAGCTGATCACTACATTCTGTTTGCTAGATACTGTTACTGGACACTCGACACGTGACAACTCTACAAAGTTCACATGCTCTCTGTAAAGAATTTGCTCTACCTCGAGATGTAGCTACAGTCAATACAGTTTTCCCCATATACGCACAACATTTACCTGAAATTTACCTAGGTTTTCCTCATTTTGCCTACCAAAACAAACTAAACAACTCATCTCTTCACAAATAGATGCCTGTAAGAACACACGCCATCTTTGTTCAGTAATTCATGTTTCTGCCGCTAGAGGTACACTTGGTCGAACAATTGGCGACTACAACGCAAAGTACAAAGTTTTTATCTTTCAGATCCCGGACCAACATAATATTGCATGAAAAAAAAAAATAGTGTGCGTTACTCATTAATCCGCCCTCATGTTTAGTAATGTTTACTGTCTTTCAAAGCTGAAAATTACTGATTTTTTTGCTTTGATTAAGAAATTTTGAGACAGGAAAATACATTCGGTATTACCCATTTCAGATATAAACATTAGCTTAAACGCTACAAACAATTACTCGTCATTACATAACTTTCCATTTTCAGCTATCAGTTACATAAATACTCATTTCCAATCTTCTTAAGAACAATGGCGACGTGTAATACAAAAATGAAACTGAAGTATCAAATTTCAGTAGATTTCTCTTTATTATCCGACAATAAGGAGCTTAAATGACAAGCAATTCCTACTTTAGAGATCTTGCCTTCAGTTCACATCACTTGTCTTACTCCTTTTTCAACTCTGACCTTTCAGTTTCATTTTGCTCTTAGATACATTTTACTGTTTCGAAATCCCTTCTCCCCGGAAGACATATTTATATTATAATACATACTCCCTATTTCTCAATAAGTTTACATATATTTACAAGCTTCCTTATTTTTTGTTCATAATTCTAACAGTAAGTTTCATTTTTAACTAGCTGAAACACCTGTTCCTCATACCAAGAGAATATTTTTATGGAAAATATTTGACCCCTCTCCCCCCGTTTAAATATGTATTTCAATGAAATAGTAATCATAGAAACATACAAAATACTCTATTTTTCAGAAAAAATATATCTCCCTTTTCCTTAGAATACACCCTTTAAATAAATATTTTACCTCCCTATTCCCTTAGAATACACCCTTTAAATAAAAATTATATCTTCCTATTCCCTTAGGATATATCCTCTAATAAAGCGACATCATAAAAACCCAGCTTCAGGTAGGCGTTCCAAATAAAATCTTCAAAATGTATTTCAAGTGGTTAAGCCATTTTCCTATTATGCGATCACATATAAAATAATGGACAACGTCGATTTCAATGTGGCCAAAATAATTTTTAAAGAAGTTACCCTTTTGTCCCTATTAAAAGCGGGAGTTTTGAAAACTCTAAAAAAGAACTGACTGCTGTTCTTTCACCACACGGACTGAATAGAACGCAACCTGCAACACATTAGAATAATTCGAGTTGTCTAATTTGAAGGGCTTGTGAAATACTCTATACCTTTTTTTTAATAAGTTTAAATCTTTTTTAAAAGAATTGAGTCTATGTTTTAAGTTAATGTTTTAATTATTTTAAAATTGTATGTATGTGCAGACAGTGTACATCATTTTGTGTTTCCTAGAGTTAAGTTAGTCACTATACAATTTATCTTAAAATGTTTACAATATTTTTATTTTTGGATTTCCTTTTCCTATAATATTTTTTTTTTAAAATACAAGGATATCTCATAAAGAATGCAACTTTTGAAATGTCCGTCATTTATGTTCCAGTAAGTTGACAACAATAAATATTACACAATTTTCAACTGTTGTCTTTGTGGATAATAGTCACAGAGCATGGAATAGCACATGATCATCATCAGTTTTCTGTACAGGTAGGAATAGATCACTCATCACGTTTGTAGTAAGTTTTAACTATGACAACCAGTGTTCGTAGGTTAAGAACATTTCCCTCGACTAACACAAAGTTTTCCCTTTTCTCATCAAATTTTCCCTGGTTTATTGAAGGTCCAATCCTTATGACAGACATTATGTGATAAGGTTAATTTAGCTATATAAGGAAATAGAACCACATTTGTTTTGTTCATTTGTTTTTTGCTTCTATTTATTTTACTTTTTCGTTCATTTATTTTATTTATCTTTTTTTACAAACAATGCACAGAAACACACGTAACCAAAAATGGGTAAAATTATGCTACTTTGAAAAAAACATACATATACTATTGCTATGGTATTGGTTCATCTCTGAAGAAAAGTTTAAACATTTGTACTAATCAACTAGCCTGAACAAGAATTTCCCTGGATTTTCACGTTTTATCGAAAAAAAATCCCGTTTTCCCTTCTGTTAAATTTACTTGCGAAATTTCCCTATATTAGGAAAAATTTCCCCAATCTACGAACACTGATAACAACATGCTGTTCCGTCGTATCTGCACTGAAAACAAATGAAGATCATGCACTATTCGGAGTTCCGTGACTACTAACCACGAAGATAACAGATAAAGATCTTGTAACGTTCAGTGCTGCCAACTTACTAGAACAGAAACGGCGGGCATTTCAAAAGTTGCCTTTTTTATGGGACACCATTTACAACATAGTACATAACAAACATTTATAAAATGTTACCCTAAGAGTTTATAAAATATAAATGAGTGCGTTTTGGTACAAAAATAGTATGTTTTTAATACTATATGTGAGATGGGATGTAAGAATTCTAGAATTCCGGTCTATGCGGATTTTTTGCTTTCCGGCCTACTCTCCCTTCTCATTAGGCCTGAATAGTCAGAAGCAGCGACTATCCAGAATTTTTCTGGTGGTTCGGACTCCTTTCCGATATCCTGACTTTTGTGTAAATTTAATCTTAATTTTAAGGGTGATTTTACAAATTTTAAAATAATTTATTCTGTTTCGCCGGGACTATATTGCAGTTTCAATATCACTTTACAAAGCTCAGAAGTTAATCAAAACATGATAAACAAATAGTGAACACATAAACGTGAAATGTTTAATCTTTTATAGGCCTACCTAATAGATATGCTTGTATATCACGAGCTCTGGTACTTCTGGCAATTTTGTACACACACACACACACAAATCATAATAATAATAATGAAATGAAACCTTTAAGTATAACAACGTACAATTATGCCCATTAGGCTAAGATAATGGAATAATTGATGGAATGAGAATGTGGGAGGAAAGGGAAGTATCCCGAGAAAACCCACAGATACAATGTTGTCCACCACAAACTCACTTGGTTGGGGATCAGCCAGTGATCCCACGCACCAAAGGTAAGCGCTCTACTACTAAGCCAGCCTGCCCCTAATAATAATAATAATAATAATAATAATAATAATAATAATAATAATAATAATAATAATAATAATAATAATAATAATAATAATAATAATAATAGGAAGTATGTACTCTGCTTAGGGTTGTCAGTATAACAAGTTGAGGATGAACACTTCAGTCGTTTCATTCAGAAACTTGAGTGTCTAACTACTTTAAGAGGACAGTATGCAACCAACCAGATTTTAGGTACAATTGGATTGTATACTCACAAGGGGCAATTCATCCTTAACAACCCCTATAAGAATACATGGAATCTTATACATATCTTCGGATCAAGCAGATGGATCAGCTCCATAGATGACCCAGATTCCTAACTATTCTCTGTCTACATCCTGGCCAAAATTAATGGTAATCCACAGATTAACAGGATACGTATCTATACAGTATAAAGGAATTTTGATTGGTAACCTAAATCCCTTAAAAATACACCTGAAGCTCTTTTTGATTTTTCACCTTTTCCTTTGATAAAGAACACGTCTCGTCTTCAATTTTTCTTGATTGCAATCTTTTTTATATCTTAGGAGACGTTAGGGGTCAACTAGTAACTGAAGGTCATAGTCCATACTTAATAAACTTCTGGGTATTATAGCTTCAGTAACAAGTCGTATGTTAGTCTGAGTGGGTCCATCTCATAAATGACAAAGTAAGCTAATGTATGAGCATATTCTTGAATGATGGGATTTTTTTTTTCATACAAAACTTCTTCACAGCTTCCTGCTTAGACTGTGTAAATTACTTGCAACACACTGACTGCAAATCTCTTTCTTATGCACATTGGCACCTGCGTTGTTGCATCTTGGGATGCCAGCGAATAAGATAGCGGATGCCGACCCATAACATGCATAGTCATAACTTGTCAGTCGTAGCGTGAAAATGCAACAGTTTTATACTTTGTGAGCCAAGACAATAGATTGCCCCGTCGTGGACGAGTGTTCGTTCATTCGTTTGTCACGGAGGTGCAAGCATTTTCATAAATCACTTTGGCGCAAGGGAGTGGCGCACCGCATTTGTCCTCTTGATCGAAATTGGTTTTTATTTCCTGTTGTGTGGGAGTCTGAGGTTTAATGGTGACTCCTGATGCCTTTGTAGTCAAGTCCAAAGGCCTCTTCAAAAACTGTATACACTATTTCTTCATGTAGAATGAACTCTTTTATAAGTGAAGTTATAACAACAACAAGGTCATCTTATCAACACATTTTCATAAGATAATCTCACAACCTATATTGAAAACCTCAAATTATGTTTAACAGTCTGAACAATATCAATCTTGTTTGTGGATTGGTTTTAGTGGCGGATCCAGGAGGGGGAGATCGGGGCGATCCCCCAGAAGAGAAAACTTTCTTATTATATATATATAACCCATCGCAGAGTTTGGAGCTCTTAGAAGTAGCTCTAAGTAGCAGTATTACAACCCACCGCCTCCCCCAGAAGTCCGTCCAGGATCCGCCAGTGATTGGTTTACTATAACCTTCTTTGAAGTTACTAATTATCTCTGAAGTTGGATTTTAATTGTTTTAACTTTGTTATAATATCCATAATACTTTTATCAAATTTTGTCTTTAATGCCTCAAAAATCTATTATAAAGTTACCTGAAATTACTCTTTAATACTTTAGGGAGGCCCGGGTTCGATTCCCGGCGGGAGCTCATGTGGTTCGGATTCCACATTAATCAGTAGGTCCACGTCTCATATAGTCTCGCTGCTGAACGGGACGTTAAACTCAAAATCAACTCTTTAATACTTTAAGTTAGATAGTAAATATTGTAAAGTAACTTTTCTAAATTGATTGTAGGGGCACAGTGGCATAGTGGTGGAGCTCTTGCTTCTGCTGTATGGGGTCCCTGTCGATCCCCGTCGTAATAAGTTTATGGTGGGCAACATTCTGTCCGTGGATTCTCTCGAGGTATTCTGGTTTGCTCCAGCATTCTCATTCCACCAATTATTCCCTCATTATTCACTTGCCTTAATCATCCGTCTCCCTTAGCCTAAAAAGCATAACCATAGGACGTTAAACTGAAATAATACATTTCTAAATTAAATATCAAAATTAGAATATGCGTCTATTATATGGAACCCCCACACGAAGAAAGACTCGATTAGAATAAAAAGAATTTAAAATAAATTTCTGCGGTTTCTGGAGTACAAGAGAACAGGCATCTTCCCCACATATGAAAATAGTACTTCTCTTAATGAACATTTTAACACAAAGTCTCTATAACTATCACCCCAGTTCGTTTATGTATTATTAATATATTTTAATTTTATAACAAACTAGCAGCGTTCACCCCGCTTCGCTGCGGTCACCCCGGAACGCAATAAACTTTGTTACTTAGATAATTTTTACTTTTTCGCTTTCAAGTGATATGATAAAAACCATAGAAGATTGCACTAAATCTTAACATTATATCGCCTGTCATTTATGTTAACCCGCCCCGCTTCGCTGCGGTCATCCCGGTGCTGGCATATTGTAAAAGTGTCTGTAAAAATAAGCAAATCAATTAAAAAATTTTAAACAGAAGATTCAAGCTATTTTCCGCTGTATATCGCCTGTCATTTATGTTAACCCGCCGAGTGACACGGTCATGCGGGTTGCATATAAATACGTTTATTTTTACCTATGATGAACTAACAAAGGATTTGTGAACACCTGAATGGTCAATTATCTCAAGACACTGCTAATTAAAAATTAAAGTGATATGATAAAAACCATCTAGGGTCCAAATCCTAATAACCCCCCAAAAATGAAAGAAATTGGTTCAGCCGTATTAGCGTGATGAGCGGACAAAGGATTTTGTACGTTCTCTTTTATATATATAGATCACTATAGGAAATTGCATACCTTAGGCAAAGAATAGTATTTTAAATCAATATATTTAAAACTATATGTATTTTTCACCACCAATTGAAAGTATATTAGTACATAATGGCGTCATTGTTCATCATTATTCCTTTTCTTCTTCCTCTTCTTCCTCTTCTTTCTCTTGCATTTTCCATCGTTGCCAATAGCAGAAATTATTCAATATCATTCGTTGTACTCGTTGTACATATATCGTTGTATCTCTCAACCACAGAAGAGTGTTAAACGACATGAAATTCTTGTACAAAATATTAAATAACAAATTACATAGTAAGGATTTGGTCTCTGCCTTTCATCTCAGGGTACCTAATGGAAACATACGTGTGGGCAATGGAAATTTCTTTTATTGTAAGAAATCTCGAACAAATGCAACAAAATAGTCACCAACGTGGAGGATGGGTGCAGTGTACAACAAATTGAGTAAATGTAAAAAAGTTCTGGATATACACGGTATGAGTCAGAATAGATTTCGCAAATATATTACAGCTATTCTATGTAACTCTGATATGAACACTGTAATTGGGTAGAATTATCTGTTGTGTTCTTCTTAAATAAATAAATAAATGTTACTGGGACCAAGCAACAAGAACAACGTACTACTGCTACTACTATTACTACTACTGCTACTACTACTACTACTACTACTACTACTACTACTACTTCTACTACTACTACTACTACTACTAATAATAATAATAATAATAATAATAATAATAATATAATATAATCGTTAGTGTGCGACATTCTATGCGCAATAGTATGCGTATTTCGAAAGTATCGAAATATAAAAGAAAAAATATATATTGAACTATTGGAGTCAAAGTACCATGTATTAAAAAATATCCAACATAAATCGAACATCGAAATATTGATATAAAAATATTAACTGATCGATATATCGGTATTTCAATATTTTTAAAATAACATTGGTTATCTTTCGATATTGTAATATTAGTTCGATATCTAATATTTCAATATTTTTCGATATTTCAATTTTTCAATATATTCAATATTTCGATATTTTGGTGTTCGATATTTCAGTATTTAGTATTTCAGTTGTTTATGCTTTTTACTTCATTCAAGTTCTGATATTTTATCATATTAATTTCGATCTGGCTATTATGCAGACCTACTTTTAAGGTGGTTCCATGATATGTAATTATATGAGCTTTTTCTAAACATTAAATCTTATGATAAAGTTCTTCTCGGGCAGTCAGCCAGGTGAAAACTCTTATGTTTTATTATATTATATTATATTATATTAAATCTTATGTTTTAGATAATTGGAATTGGAATAAACACTTTAAAATTTGGTATGCCCATAAGTTTTTGATAGTGTTATCTAAGAAAATGACCAAAAATTAAAATTCGAACTTTAGTGGGATTTTATGATTCACTGCAAATCTTCCCTGTGTTATTTAAGTCAGACACTTTGTATACCCCAGAATTAGGCACTTCCGGAACAATGATGAAATTTGGGATGTATGTAACCTTCCTGAACTAACCCATAGAAAAACTGGCTTAAGTGAATATATATTTAGTTTAGTGGTCCTTGATAATCAAATGGAATTATTTTTGAATAGTTTTGGTAGTTCAAATTTGAATGGAAACTCTAGACTGGGCATGGCGTAGGTTTTTGAAACTGATACACACATTGGCGTCAACAGCATATAAACTTTGTAGGGGTCAAACTACCAGCAGATTGGGGTCTATGAAATACCCCAGGAAAACGGAGGGGTCCGGATGTCCTTCCCTGGAAAATAAAAATAAAAAATAGTCTTCGTTCCATTTTAAAGCATTTTTGACTTAAAAAGCAAATAAAAACTTTAAAAAAAAATTGTGTTTTATTTTTCCTTTGGTAGTCTAGTTGTTTCGAAAATGTACTAAAAACACACACAATTTACAGTTTGTTTGCTTATTAAAACGGTAAAATTCAACTTGTTTTAAAACAAAATAATGACAAAAGGTAGTGTGAAATGAATACTCAGAAACAGTCAACTTTTGAAAGTAAGTTTTAGACCTATAACCCTACAACTAATGTAAATAAGGTTCGATAATGTGTAGTTAAAAAATTAGTTGAAAATTATATTTTTAAAGCTAAACTAAACTTACTTTGCTGCTCGCTATCTAAACAAAAACAGTTTTTTGCTTTACACTTTATTCCATCTTCACCTTCATAGGACCACAAAACTTTTTTTTTTCTTTTTTCAAAATTGGAAACATACTTTTGTGTTACTACTTTGTCTAGCATTGTTTTGTGAACGTAGCAAAATGCTACATGGTTGAGTCTCTTTTGGGATCATAGTTGACCTAACATATTTGAAATATTTGGGGAGGACGAAAACCGTTTTACAAATATTGGGGGGGGACACGTCTCCGGTGTCCCCAGTGGGATTAACGCTCGTGGATACACAAGAGAATCCATCAAAAATAAAAATATTCTGTTTTTAATGGGTTCTATGGGGTTCTCAAGATTCAACCTTTTGTATTAAAAGATTCGTAACTTCATTCCTGATATTGATGCTAATAGGAAAATGAACAGTGTTTTTTAATCCGGGTAAGGATCCCTCCAAATTTTGTTTTCATCCTCTTTCCCAATAGACGAAAAATCAAAGATTGTTGTAAGAATAAAATTAGAATATAAGGGGCGAGGTCGTAGGCCGGGTAAATGTTAAGTCTTGGGGTAAAGCCCCAAGCTAGTCAAAGACTAGCCTACTTAATAAAAAGGCGCAAAAGAAAAGTTCTAAAAAAAATAGCACAAGCCTCTTGATACAAATTAAAGCATTGAATAAGTCAAACCACTGTTTAACATTTGTTTTGAGAATATCCTCAAGTCACACCAACGTAAGTTCTTATTGAAGCTGCTTACTACATTAAGAATGCGTACGAAGTAAACCAATATAAGAAGGAGTTGTAGTTTCAAATAAAAAAAACAATAAAAAAAAGAAAATAAAGAAAGAAAAATAAAAAGAAAAGAAATGAAAGTAGTAGTTCATTTTTAACCCGTGGCCTTTGGAGAAAACTAAAATCAATTGCCCCTTTTAGATAATTTGCGGTGGCTGTTGTTAATCTTTTGTCGACAAGCTTTGAGAAATCGTGACCTAGTGGTGTGCTGAGCCTCCCTCCCATTCCAAGCAACTTCTTTCTTTCTTTCCTCATTGGAATGTCCTCAGCATCACTTCACATAGTTAGTATTAGGAATCGGATCACGACAGACCTTTGAAATGAAACAAAGAAAAAAAAAACTTTTCTTCTTTCTTTCAATGAGGACTAAGCGAACTTCACAAATGCAGTTCTATCGTGATCTATGAATGATTTCTTCAGTTGAAAATAAAAGCCAGAAAGATTCAATTCATTTCTTAAATAATACTGTAACATTTCCTTGATCTTTACTTGCTCAGACACATGGCGCCTTGCAGGACACCGAACACACACACACGATCCTTACACGCGCACATACACGCAAACACACGTATGTCTCTCTCTCTCTCTCTCTCTCTCTCTCTCTGCATATATATACTGACCGGCCAAAGCATTATGGCCTACGTAATATCTGATACATAAATCTTCGGCTCGCATGAAAGCAGCAATGAGGATTGGCATGGAAGTAATGACCTCGGATTTCACATTCAATGACATCCCAAAGCCAAAGGTGTTCAATTGGGTTAAAATCGGGTGAATTTGGAGCCCATTGCAACAATTGAAATTCATCTTTGTGCTCCTCGAGCCACTTCAGCCTAACGTTGGTCTTGTGACAAGAAGCATTTTCCTGCTGAAAGATGTCATTCGGATAGTCTTCTTTTATCCATGCCTTCTTTAATAACTTCTTCGTAACGGACAGGAATCTTTTCAGTTTATACATATTTGGCACAAAATATAGTATCTGCAATTTGAGACAGAAGATCCCCGTGAGCTTCTTTGTAGCTATATGGTTAGTGTTTAGCGTGGAAGATCCGGGTTCGATTCTCGGCGGGAGGGTATGAGGTTCGGATTCTACATTACACTCTAGGTTCATGTCTCATTTAGCTCCGGTGCTGAAAGGGATATTAAATTCTAACCAACCAACAGAAGATTCCTTTTCTCACAAAATATACTTATCGTAAATAAATGATGATGTGCAGCACTGCGCAGAACAATTGTATGGTGATCTTAAAAATTCTTCTTTTTAAGAGGGATGATACGTATTCAAGATACGAAAATTACCACAGATGCTGTGTATTTTGCAGCACATGTATAGAGAAACACGCCCCTCAGCAACAGTTTGTTTCAGAGGAGATTTTCTTCTCATGGCTTCCAATAATTGGAACAGTTATCTTTCACTTCAACGTGTCATGATCAGGGTTGAAAAAACACGTTTTTCAAATAAATAAATAAATAAATAAATAAATAAATAAATAAATAAATAAATAAATAAATAAATAAATAATAACAAAAATAACATTTTTAAACATGTTTTGTTTTCGTTTAAAACGTTTTGAATGTTTAAGACAAATTACTTTGTTTTAAATTTTAAAAAATGTTTAAAATGTTTATTTTGTTTAAAACAATAGTGTAAATAGACATATATATATATATATATATATTACATTTTTACAGGCTCATGGATATTACTTGCCATCTAACCACTAGACCAAACTTCGGGAACTTCCCTAATTTCGATCAGTCCAAGCATTCAATTTGAGAAAGAAATTGGTAGGTAATTGTAGTGAAAGTAGGAGAATGATTTTGATACCAATGTATTCCTGAATAATGCAGCTTTCCGCGGGTGCGCATTTTATGTATGTAGGTGTACAACGGCGGGGGTGGAGGGAGGGTAAATATCATGTTTTTTGAACAGGTTTTTGGGGACCATTCCTCCTCTTGGGGATACACTCATAAAAACTGGTATGTGAAGCAATGATGTAGGCCACAAAATGGTAATATCCTGTATTTGTACTTCTTGCTTATATCGGTGGAGTAGGGAGGGGACAAAGTTGGCCAATTTTTGGTGGTTTTTTTTTTTTTTTTTTTTTTTTTTTACGTAAATTACATTCATTTTTACAACAAACGTCAAGAACTCAGCCCCTAATTAAGCTAGAAAGATGACTTGAAACTAATGCAATCCTGAGGGAAGAACGTTCAGCCAGTATGCATTTTATGTATGCGACAGTACCATGCCCGCGGGAAGGAGGGGGAAGTTCATTTTTTTTTATTTTTTCACGAGGTTTTGGAGGACCATTCCTCCCCCTTTGTGGTACCCCCAGAAAAGTTGGTACGTGAAGCGATGAAGTAGTCCCCTATATGATAATAACCTGTATATGCACTTGTTGCTTATAGGGAGGAGGAGGCAAATTTGGCTAATTTACATTTATTTTCAGACCGGTTCCATATAAGACAAGATATCTTTCACTGAATTGGTCTAGAAGCATAATTATTGTTCCTATACATGATGTGTGCAGCAAAAACGATTTGCATATTAACGTGGTACTATGGTGGAGGAGGGAAGAGAATGTCAAATTCAATTAAATATTTTTCTGCGTATGTATATATATATTAGTTCCTACATAAAACGAATTCATTAGCTTTGTATTGCAGCAATAGCTACAATTTAGATTATTGCCAGAAGTGTCTGGCCTACACATTAGCATCATTTTGTTAGCGTACTGTGACTGCAACGGTTGACAGGGCCCCGCAAAGTAAATTTTTTATATTTATTTTATTTTATTTTTATTATTATTATTATTATTATTATTATTATTATTATTATTATTATTATTATTATTATTATTATTATTATTATTATTATTATTATTATTATTATTATTTTGTTTCTTCATATTCTTCTTTGAATATAGCGAGAATTGCATGAATTTTACCACATTGGAATCTGTGCTCTATAAGCTTTCCAACGGTGTATGAATCATGACTCGGTATAATTAGACGGAGTCACCAGAGCCCCCAACGTGAGAGTCTACTATTTTGTTAAAATCCCTGGTGGGCATCTAAAGATTAATTGTGGTTTTATCCCGTAGACACTAATCATGATTAGTTATCCATGTTGCAGATAGAGATGTATCTTGAAAACTGCTTAGTTAAATTATGTCATTTGCTCCTTGTAGGATAGTCACTGCTCTTTTCTTTGAGTTGTATTATATTTGTCAAAGTATTTCTAATAGCTTATAATGTGAGAACTGTTCATTAGGCCTATTATGGGAATTATAATGACGAAAAAAAATACTCAAGTTTTGAATTTGTGGATTTTGATTTTAGAATAGTGTGTAGTGTTTAACCTTCATTATTCTTGGAATTTAAAAAATGTTCAAATACTTCACTTGAATTTCTGTTGGTTGAGTTATACGCACATTTTTGTGCAGAATTTCCTTCAGTAATTTTTATTATAATAAGAATATAACTCTGCTTGTAATTTACTCCATGCACAAATCCTGCAGAGGATGGGTTGTTTGTTAGAAAATTAAATTAGCTTCTTCAATCTGATATTTTAGTTGTTTTACACATGTTCAACCACTCTAAAAAAAAAAAAAAAAAAAAAAAAAAGTTTAAAGTAATGCGTTTAAAACAAACTGAATAAAACAACAGCCCTCATTTTAAACATGTTTTAAACACTTGTTTTAAACATTTTGTTTTAAACATATCAACCATCAACCTTGCCCATGACTATGTCTTTATGCTAAGGGAGACGAAAGATTAAAACAAGTGAATTACATAAGAATTGATGGAATGAAAATGTAAGGAAACTGGAGTACCAGAAGAAAACCCACGGACACGATATCGTCTATCACAAATTTACTTGGCCGGAGATCGAACCAGGGACCTATACTGCATACGTTTACCACATGAGTTGTGAATAATCTATAATCTCTCCGTGACGGATATTCCTCATTTACGGATATATAGGGGGGTCAAAGGGTTAGTCAAATGTCCTTGGACACCTGCATAAGTTTGAAAATCGACGGGAAAAGTAAAAAGTGATGATGGAAACAGAGGTTTGATGAGGGGCCACAACTTCTGGAGTGTATGTCATTCATGGCCGCCATCTTAAAATCCGCCATTTTGGACTCAAGTCATTTTTTTAAATGGGAAGGGGTGTATGATTACACCACTAAATTCCTGAGCTTAAACTAGTGTTATTTGACGTGTCATACACCCCCCTTCCCATTTAAAAAAATGACTTGAATCCAAAATGGCGGATTTCAAGATGGCGACCATGAATGACATACACTCCAAAAGTTGCGGCCCCTCATCAAACCTCTATTCCCATAATCACTTTTTACTTTTCCCGTCGATTTTCAAACTTATGCAGGTGTCCAAGGACTTTTGACACCCTGTATAATTATGTTTCATCGGTGTCCGTTATTCAGAGGTTTCACTGTATTATTAGAGTTATCATCCGTGTTTGACTGCCTGTTTTGAGTCAAGTTTTGTAATCAATATTTCACTTGCCTCTTTCAACTCAAATTTCTGTAAATTCGAGCTTCCAATAAACATATTTTCTAATATCAATTCTAAGTCAGATACTGTATGTTACTTCCGTTAAAACAAAACTATTGTTATAATAGCAAAATAACAATATGCTCACGATTTTTTCTTACGGAAATAACCCTTATCTCTGATACAAATTGTCACCACTAGCTGTAATAGAATTTAAACGACTAAAAAAAAAAAAAAAAAAAAAAAAAAAAAAAAAAAAAGTTGTTCTTTTAAGTCTGAAAAACACTTTCATTAGACTGATTAACAGAGGCATACATCGATTAATGTAGTCAGGGGTAAAAATTTGCGGGAAAAGTGATAACAAGAGAATATGAACTACGTTAGATGCTATCCCTCTCTATTTATTCTAGAAATAGGCAAACCGTTTTATATGTACTGGAAATCAATTTTTAGAAACACTGAAAGCTGAAAAACCGTCATTTTGGTTTACTCAAAAAATCAGTTCGGTTGTTCACCGAAAACTTTTCTGTTTTCTCCAAAGGAGTCTTTTGGGGTTTTGTTGAAAACAGTGGGATTTTCACCTACTTATTTCGAATCAAGTTATAACGGAGAAGCCAAAAATTCTTTTTAATAGGAAACCAAACCGGTTTTAAAAACGAAACTGGTCAGACACGAATCCGAAACTAGTTTTTGATAGAAAACTGAACCGGTTTTGAAAATCATATTTCTGAAAACAGGTTTCGGTTCTTCTAAAAAACCGAAAAACTGGATTTTGTGCCCACCACTACTTTATTCCGTGCTGTCAAAGTGCTACAAGTGTCATTTTATTCCAATGTTTAAAATAAGTATATAGCCAAATTCCTCTTCGATCCAAGCCTTCATAATCAACCATTTTCATTCCACTACTGAATTCAAATCTCTAACTCTTTTAAACAACCAGGCACGTACGCAGAAATGTATTTGCAGATGGCAGTCCGAAGCTTTTCGGGGGACTCCAAATTCAGTATAAGACAAAAAAAATTAAAATGTGTAAAATCACCCCGAAAACAAGACAAAATTTTCAGAAAGGTCGAGATTTCATGGGGTCCGGACCCCCAGGATCCACCCCTTTCGTACATCCCTGTTCAAGACTACAGAGTGGTTGTAAGTCAGTACCTACTTGTAACAATGAATATTTGCAAAAAGTAAACAACCTATCCCAGTTTTATTTCCATTGAATACATTATTAGTGTGTATCATTTGGTTATTAAGTTTATTTCAACGTATGTACCCGCATTTTCCACACACTTCTGGAATCTTTTAGAAACAGAACTTATGGCTTTTTTAAAACATCCTAACTGGAACATGTGCAAACACTTCACGGATATTTTGTTCAAGACTGTTACTTAATATCCCTTGGTTTTAACTTGTACACTTGTTCCTTAGCCGCAGGGAAAGGCTTTCGAATGAACACGCCCAGCTTTGTGGTTCCGTCTCCTGTAGCCTAACCGGCATAACCGTGGAACGTAAAACTCAAAGATCTCATTTCATTTTTGTTCCTTACCCCAATCCCAAAGGAAGAAGTCACATGGGATTAGATCGGGGCTGCGTGCAGGCCATTCTGTCGGTGCCCGGCGGCCAATCCATCTGCCAGGGAAATTGTTGTCAAGCTATGTTCTCACTGGAATTGCGTAGTGGGGCGGAGCTCTATCTTGCATGAACTGCAATTCTCTTCCATTTTCCCATTCTTGAGTCACAGGTCATACATTCAAAGCATCTCCAAGTATCATTCACGATTTATGGTATTGCGTAGCACGTATGGACCAATGAATCTCGTAGACGTCATTCCACACCAGACGGTTACCTTTGGTTTTGACCTTTATATTTGGATCAAAATGTGACCAATAATGACCATAGTGACGGTTCTCAAAACCTCCCACGTGAAATACACTTCATAAAAACACAGGATATTGTCGTACATATCTGGATAATCATTTCCCCAACCAAACATCATATCACAAAATTCCATTCGCCTGTCGTAGTTCTCATCAAAAAGTTGATGAACGTACTGTGGCTTCCAAGGTCAAAAATAACTCACTTTTTAAAATGGTCATTACCGTGTGATGTGACAATCCCGTTTCCCTAGCAGCTTGTCTTGTGCACTTTGAAGAGCTACGTTGAAACATATCTTGAATAACATACACATTGCCCTGGATGTTGAGGACCGTCTAGATCGACTTGCATCTAACTCACTACTAGTTGTCATTAATTTCTTATGACAGTTTTTTTTTTTTTTTTTTTTTTTTTGTCTTAGAGTTAAGCGTTGCATTCCTACCTCACTCTTGCGTCCACTGTCTCTGCATTTGCATCATCGACATCGAAATTTCACACCTGGCGGTAAAGTAAGCTCTGTCTTCTAAGCTGTATGCACCAGCTACTTTGCAGTTTTCACTGGATCAACTTCTGAAATCATAAATGGTAAATCTCACATTAGTAAACAGTATTAGATATCAGCAAAAACTAGAATAATTTAAATTAAAAATAGATATTGAATTTACAACTAGTCTGTATATCCTGAGAAATCTACTTTGCAAGTGTTCTTGATTTACGCCTTGAAGAGGACGTTTCCTATAACACTTTATCTCTCTTGATGTTCAGTCAAGGATTGCTTATGTTCACCAATCACCTTCATAGCGACCTAGATGATTCTCCTTCTATAATTACAGATAATATCTAGCATATTTCTCTCCATCCTTCGTTGTGTAGTGTGCAGACACTGAATATTTTATTTAATTAGTGACCACGTCTCCAGTCCATATGTCAAAACAAACAGAATACGTTAATTGAAGATTTTACACCTGTTTAGAGACATTGTACTTCTTAGTAGGAAGTTGTTCCTTCTGAATGCACTCCAACCTAGTTTATAGTTTGTTAATTTCGTCTAATCCTGTAATCCATAATGGTATTTTGTCTCAGGTAGAGATAGGTATTCACTTCTACTAGTCCTTATCTAGCTTTGACTGTTTTGTTAAGTTGTTAAACTTCACTTTTGTCTTTTTCCATATTCATTTTCTATCCACCTTCCTGGCTGGCCTAGTTTTATCTTCCAACTCCGTGATGCTGTTTTTCAAAAAGGAGAAAATTAGCTAAACAAAAAAGAGTGAAGTGTTCTTGTTTCTTTGTTCTCCGACTTCAGAGGCCTCCGCTACGTTTGTCAAACGCTTGTGATACATAGGATTAGGATTAGGGATTAAATTTCTAGGTTTTCAGCATCTATAGTAATGTTAGCCCGTCACGTATAAGAGATGACGTCTCTCGGCGATCACACTATCCGGGGAAAGGGAACGGGACCTGTATGTTAGGTACCATTCCGGCATTTGCCGGGTGTGAATGAGGAAAAGGTCACTCAAGATGGCTAACCTGAAAAAACTTTACATTTTTTCGATCGAGTGTCCCTACCGGGAATCGAACCGGGACCGCTCATATCAAAGACGAGAGCGTTCGCGACTACGCTAGGAGGGGCCAGTGTGATACATAGAAGCACTCTGTCGTGCTATCTTCTCAATTTATTTACGTAATATGTTATAAGTATATTATATAAGACCTGTTCTTATACGGCGTATTATAATGCCAATTTTGGCACGATTTCAGTTTCTTCATACATAGTATTACGCCTTACATTTTAATTGTACCGGAACAGCAATAAACAACATACCCTCTTAAAGTTTCCAGTTTCCAAATTAAAATCTTGTTTCATCCGCTAATTTTAAATGGAAAGTAAATACTTTTTTTTTTTTTAAAAAAAAAAGGTAAACGGTTTAGTTATTGCTCAGGTGCCCCTGCGTCCTTGTTACTTCCGGTAAAAAAAAATAAACCTATAATAATACAACGTATATAGGGTTCTGTTTTGTTATAGCTGGTACCCATAATGGTGCTTAACCTTGAAATAAAAATGTCTTCGTTTCCCACAGTTCATACGTCCACCCGTCGAACCTTTTTGTTGTTGAGAAATCTTTTCCTATCTGTTTCACTTGACACTTGTTTGCTGGGTGAAGGTTTTTAAAGGTTCCCAGGAAGCAGAACAATTCGTCTTTTTATCTTTAGTCTTTTTTTTAAAAATGTCTGGTAAAACTATACAAGGTGAGCTTCACCTGAAAAACTTGGTCACCCATCCATCCATTCATTCATATTTCTCAAACCAGGTTTCTTTCTTTTTCACCTACTCCCACAAGAAAAAAAAATGAAAAAAAAAGGGAAGAAGATGGAAAACAAGTGCAGCACTAACCAAAGTGTCCTCTCTGTGATCCACCGTTCGAAGTGCAATGAACAAAGCGGTCCAGTCACTCGTTTCTCCCTTCTCACGTTTCATATAGATCTTTCTTTCTTTTTCATTATCGGCCTGTTTTGCTTTTCTTTGATTTGCTTTTTTCCCACTTTTTTTTTCCCCGCTGGGTGAAGAATTATTTACAGTGCTGCTCTCTTGCAGTCAATGCGGTAAATAAGAGCGCATCTTTACAAGGTTGCCAGACAAGATGAAATAACCATTATTGTCAGACAAAAGAAAAATGGTTTCTGAAAAAGAATGAAATAAAATCCTTAAGTTTTACGTCTCACGTTTTTATGCCGGCTAGGCTAAAGGAAACGGTGATTATGAGAAATAAATGAAATAGTGGAATAATGAAAGTGGGAGGAAACGAGAGAAGCCCGAGAAAACCCACGCACACGGTTTTTTTTCATCACAAAGCTCACTTGGCGCGAGCTCAGGTCGAACCAAGGACCCCATGCACCAGAGGTGAACGCTCTACCACCGAGCCACCACGACCTTTGTTTCCTGAAATGGAATATAAAGAACTTTTTCTTATGGCCTCCCCTGTCTTAGTAACGTCAGAACACTTAATGAATTTGAATGAGATTGGAATGTTCGTATGGCAGACCCGACCCGTAGTTACGAGTGGAGCTTAGCCCTTAAAAAATTTTTCAAACGTTTTCTTGGTATGTGTAAACATATGAATGCAAGATGAACTCAAATTATATCTCCCTCAAATTATCTAGGGCTCCCCTGTCTTAGTAACGTTAATGTTCTTATTACGGGTCTGAGGCTGGTCACCTTAAGTCCTCCCCCCCCAAAAAAAAAACTTTTATTTTCAGAAAATAGATAATGTTCGTAATATAGCCTTAACTATATATACACAGTACGAGATAAGCCATTTGTAACTAAGTTCTGAATACGCCTTCCCGGTTTATAATTAACTTTTCCAGTGGACTCGGATTCAATCCCGACTGGGTAATATGTGGTTCGTATTGAGCCAGTTTGGTGCATCAGTTGAAGAATTGCTTGAATTAAGAAATGGGAAATTGCTGTCTAGAAATCCAGAGACACTACGGATTAGAAGGGCCTGCGCTTACCACACATTACCAAAGTAAAATTGTGTCAGAGAATTAGGCTTAACTCTGATTTACAGTTACACCTTGAGATGCGGCATGCGGACATGTCAAATTCATAATCTTATTCCACCGTCATGTCATCCTTTAACTCAAAAGTGTTTCACATTCATATACACTTTTATTTTATTTGCTGCAATTCCAATAGTTACACTTCAGTTCACTTTCTTAACGAAGACTTCCTTCGGCAATTTGGACGTCAGAAATAGGCATTGGCTGACCCACTGGGTCACCGGAACATATCCCAGTGCACCCTCCGAAACATCACATTATAGAATATTATTATTATTATTATTATTATTATTATTATTATTATTATTATTATTATTATTATTATTATTATTATTATCTGTTTTAACCTGTTTTAACTTCATGACAAGGGTCTTGATTTTATTATTATTATATATCTTCAGAATATCTCTAGTTAATATTTTATGTGGAAATGTGACAATAGGTAACCAGGATCTTTTACATAGAAGATAGGAAATTTTAAGCAAAGTTGACTCATTATTTTAAGGATAGTTAAATGAAACTTTAATTTCCATAGTTCTGTTAATAGTATTTTATGATATTGACTGTATCTATTTTAATCTTATTTTATAATCAGCTTTAATCTTGTAATGTTAATATATTAAACTTCTGACAAGGGTCTTAACCTACTAATATTCATTCTATATCACAAATTTTCTGGTCTGTTTTAAATGATTGTATAATAGTCTTAACATAGTGCTGTATTTTTGCCAATGAGCTGTTCACGGCACTGAAAATAAAGTTATTATTATTATTATTATTATTATTATTATTATTATTATTATTATTATTATTATTATTATTATTATTATTATTATTATTATTATTATTATTATTATTATTTATATAGTTTTGCTACATAAACTCATACATTTGCTATTACCAGAGAACAGGTAAGGAGTACAATGACTTTTTAAAAACTATGTTTAAAGTTACGTCTCTATATATATATATAAAAAAACATTTGGAGAAATCAAGAAATTTAGACATTTCTTACGCCATTAGCGTCGTCGCTGATACTATGAATGTGGTAGAGAGTTGCCAACAAATTCATGGGATATTATGCTAGCAGCGGCCCAGAATTATACTATTTAGCAGTAGCGATGCAAATCTGTCCTCAACATTTGGAGGGAGGGGGGGTGGCAAAACCGTTCCCATAATCTTTTTTTTCTTTTAAGCCATGTTCAAAATATTTATGAAGTTGAAAAACAATGCTGTGGTGGATCAGTGGAGCATAGTGGTCTTCAGCATTGGGAGGCTGGCAGATTTGAGACTTATCTATCGGATATAAATCAGCACATTTCTCCCCAAAAAGCACATTTCAAGTCGAATTATTGGGGGGACAGTCCCCCTCAGTTCCAAGATTGGAGGGACATGTCCCCCTCATCCCCTTCGGGATTTGCGCCGGTGTTTAGCAGAGAATATGCTGGGCACAATACTTTTGAATAATAATAATAATAATAATAATAATAATAGTCATTATTATCATTATCATGGTATGAAATCTATTTGATAAACTAAACTTATTCACATGGGAGACACATTGGCTCAGTGGTAGAGCGTTTACTCCCGGTACATAATGTCCTTGGTTCGATCCACTGCTTAGTAAGTTTGTGGAGGACAATATCGTGTCCGTGGATTTTCTCTGGGTATTCATTCCCGTTTCTTGCCACACTATCATTCCACCATTTCACCATCATCATTCATTTGCCTTAATCATTCGTCTTCGTAAGCCTACAGGACATAAGTGTGGAATGTTAAACTAAAAGATTTCACTACATTTTAAAATTTATTCACTTTACCCAAACAAGATATTTTACTTTTCCACCAATGAAAGCTTGATACAGGCAACTAGGGATGCCAAAATTTTCCAGAATCGAAAATTTCACTTTCTGGATTTCGAAAAAAATTCCGGAATTTTAGAAACATTCCAGGATTCAGAAAATTACTAACTAAGAAAATTCCAGAACTCAAAAAAATCCGGAATTTTTCCGCAATCAGAATTTTTCCGAAATCCGGAATTTTTTCAATTTTACTTTCCTGATTCCGGAAAGTAAAAATTTTTAAATGGCCACCCCTACAGGCAACGTAGAGCGCTTTACACGAATTTTGTTTTACAAAACGTAACCAGTCCTTGAATTTAAGATCGCCTTCCTACTCCACTCCGATTTGTATTTTTTATTATTAGGAATCCCACTTTCGACTTGAATTTCCATTTGTTCCACCTCAATACCTTTATATTTTTTTGATAATATCCGTCAATTCTATCACGGTTTGATCCATATAGTTCTTTTCTCAGCTTTATGTATGATTGCTAGCATACATCTTCCCATTTTTCATTTTGTAGTCTGCATACGGAAAAAATGAAATGCAATTTTTGAGTTTTACGTCCCACGATTATGCCGGTTAGGCTAAAGGAGACGGTGATGATGAGTGATGAATGAAATGGTGGAATGAAGAAAATGGGAGGAAACGGGAGAACCCCGAGAAAACCCACGCACACGGTGTTTGTCCACCACAAAGTTCACTTGCCGGGGGCTGGGATCGAACCCGTGATCCCAAGCAGCAGAGGTGAACGCTCTACCACTGAGCCACCGCGGCCCCTAGTCTGCATACGGAAAATGTCTAAGGTTATTAGTTTCCCCGTTTCTACCCATATATTATATAAAGAATGAAACGTATATTCATTGAGAATTTTACGTTTTATACTCGCACGAGTTTGATTTTTAATATGAACAGTGGCGGATCTAGGCCAGGGCCACTGACAAAAATAATTAAAGCTATTATTTATATATTTTTGAAAGTTTATAGTAAGCTCATGATACACCTATCATAGTCTGGGTTCTGGCTGCCCCCCCCCCCCCAGTTTTTACCACTGAATATGAAGTTCTTTCTTCCGAATGCTCTCTACCCTTCATCTGTTAATTTCTTCTTTAATATTACTACATAAACATGTTCTGTCTCAGGCAGACTTAAAGTATTATCTTTTAATTCCGTATTTTCAACTTCAATAAATAATTTGCTTGCTAAATTTCGTTGAACAGCACTTTCGTCTATTCTATAATCATTTTCAACCCGACTTCCCTGTTCTTCTAACCATCTATACTGACCGTGACGACTCGTGAAGCCTGGGCTGTAAACCAAGTACAGAACTCATTTGACTCACGTGTGATGCATCGGAAGAATTCGGTACGATTCGTGGAACTGCCTTCCGAACACACACTTGAGGAAACGTCGAACAACAGAAGTACACCAACAATGTTGCCAAACTTAGAAAACATGGTGAACGAGCGACAAAAAAAAAAAAAAGCACTAGAAAGAACTATAACACGGTAACAATAATAATACCAAAAAATATATAACAACAACAATAACTACAAAAATAAACAAAGCTAAACTTAGCGGCAATCTGACAATACTGCACTTTGAAGAGATGTTCTCCTTAAGAGACCTCATCACGGCGAAATTAAAATACTGCCAATTTTGTAGTAATTATGTGATATCTTCAAATAGATAAAAGATAATCGAAATGTGGAACAAGAGCGCCCTGGACAATATTATTTTACATCAGATACCTTTATCAAGAATCACTTATCTGCTTTCGATTTCCAGGCATTTAAAAAATCGGCATTTCTTTTCGAATTTCTAAATGGCTGCAAACGGAAAGCTACTAGATGACTCGTGGTAACGGTATTTCATGCAAAATAATATTGTCAACGGCGCTCTTCTTTCACATTTTGATTATCTTTTATCTATTTGAAGATATCACATAATTACTGTAAAATTAGCGGTATTTTAATTTCGCAGTGATTAGCTTCTTAAAGCGCGAGAGACGACACTGGCAGAATTTCATGAATAGAGGTTGACGACCAGAATATACCCTCACATTCTATTGAGTACTGAAATTGGTAAATCTTGATCAAGCTTCACGACTCCTTGCGATTACTATAGGATTATATATTGCAGATGATTATCTGTTGTTTGCAAAGAGCACCTCATCAGCGACACAAAGGTGGGTCAGATGTTTCCCTTCGTAGTCATTCTTTCGTTTCGAAATCGAAACGAAAACGCACACTAAGTTTGTTTGCAAAAAAAAAGATCTAGAAGAATTAATATCACCTCAATGTATCTCTCTCTCTCTATCCTTATAGTCTTTCTATAGCCAGTTTGATATTTGCTGTAACTTGTTTATAGACATTATCTATTACTCTTAGATAAGCTTCTTCGACAATATAAATATTCACTTGCTTTAACAATCTAAATATCCGCCGAGGTATGCACGGAATCGAAAACTTTATCATAGAATCTTAGTCAGAATCACATGCAAGCAAAAGGTGCTAATGATACTTAGACAACGTCACAATTTAAAACTAAGCATTGCTATTTATTATTGCGAAATTTCTAAAGCGAAATAAGAAAAGAAGAAGAACTAATCAAGGTGAAGTGCGTTCACCTATGCTATCACAGTATAGAGAATCAAAATGTGGTAGGACTGGCGATATTGGATTTCTTATCAACGAAACACTGAAGAGCAATGTGTTGTCGATAAATAGTACCTCTAGTCAAGTAGCAAGGCTTATCATCAAATCCCCTGTTGTATCTCCAAAGTGCTCGAAAAAAATTTTTTCTGACTTAGGCATCAGTTGTAGAAGCCAATAATACGAGTCCAATTTGATACATAATCCTATATCTTATGACTTAAACTATTTATGCGCCAGACTCGTATTTTTGGTCGCCATGGTGAGTTGGGGTCCAGAAATTTTCGAGCCCTGTATATGAGAATAAAAGCATACCTATGTATCACAAAATAAATTGAGCTTAGGGTAGTCTTTGAGGGGCAGTTGCTCTACCCTTCCTCATCCGTGGATCCGCCACTGCTTTGACCAGTATGGACGTTTTTTAAACTCTCTTCGAAGTTCCTGCATTTGTATTGTATTAAGTAGTAAACAAAATAGCATTGAAAAGAAGACAGTACACACAAATATCCCCAAAAATTTTAAAAAGAGAAAAGTGTTTCCTTTGGTGCTGGTAGTCTCAAATTCGATTCTCGTTGGGAAAGCATTATGGTAGTTGGGATTCTACCTTAAACTATAGGTCAATATCTCGTATAGCCTTGGTGCTCGAAAAAGGCACTAAACTTCAACAAACAATTGTACGTAGGATTCTGTCCTTTTTAAAACTACAATTTATTTCAAGAGTTCTGATCTCACTCAAGGAGTTAGACGCAACCCTAAACATTTAATCTCCTCCCAAATTTATCACTTTGGCTCCAAATGCAGTTTCCTCAGTCCCAAATGTACAGTTTCTCATTTTGATTGTATCATTTTTAATATAAAATCATGTTCTTTTAAATATTCCAATAGGCACATCCAGCGCTCTAAAACTCTCTGAGAGCAACCCTGCTTTGTTAGTTCCTTGTATTAAAACCGGAAGGGGTATAAATCTACTGCCACTTCCGGTTTAAATAATGGTTTAAAATCTATTACATCATACAAACCAATCTCCTTCACGTGGTGTACACGTTTTCGCTCCGATTATTTGAAATATATTTTGGTCTTTAAATGTTGTTGATTAATAGCAGGAAGTAATAATGGTAGCTAAATCCCAAAATTTCGTCTTCTGTAGATAAATAAAATCATATTTATATAGGCTAACATTATATACTCCACAAATTATTGTTATTTTTTTTTTACTGGTCTTCAACTGGCAACATTGGTCACGAACTTGACCTGAAGTGACCTTCGTAGATGACCTCACAACTCAGCGGGAGATGTTGGGGAAATGCAGAAGAGAATGCGGATTGCTTTGGTGTTGCTAAAGATTAAAAAAAAAAAAAAAAATGAGAGGAAGAAACATGATAGCGATTGCATAGGGAGGGGAGTGCGTGGGACTCTGTGGACAGGTAAGCTCAAATGTTCTTAGATCATCCGACACCTGATCTTCCGAAATTTGATACTACAACCTGTTGAGCATTCATTCATCCATTCAACGAGCATTTAGGGAAAAAGAAAGTCATTGTTCCATGGAAGAAACAAAACGAGAACGGAACTCACAATGGATTTTTAAAAAAATGTTTTTAACAAGATCCCAAAATGTTTTTAACAAGGTCATCTTTTAACAAAAAATCAACATAAGATATGTTTTCTTAATCGATCGAATAAGTAATTGTTTGAAAGCAAAATACAAAATTGTCCACTTGGCCAGTATATTTCATGGCTTATTAATAGAGACTGGATGTTTAGGCATTATTAACCTGGATAATAGGCAGACAAATAGGCACTTAAAATTTAAAAATAGCCAGTACAATAGGCACTAAAATGTAACTCGGAATAATGAAGATAAATACTCAATACAATAAAAAATAAATTCGTCATAGATAATGTTCAAAAAATATAGAAACATACCTCTTTGTTAATATCTTCTTTTATTGTAGTCCTACATATTAAACGATGTTCGACGTGCATTCCATATATATTTGCTAAATTCATTCTCTACAGCACTTTATCACTACACATAACAGTCCAAATCGTATACACTTTATCAGTACATACACCAGTTCAAAGTTTTACAGCACTTTATCATTACACATAGGAATCCAAAGTTTTACTAATCTTAAAACTGCAAATAACACATATTTCTCGGAAAATGCAGTCTTTTCTTGAAATACTAAATTATATATTTTCCCTCAATGAAGTCTTATTTTGAAGAAAATACCTAGAATAGGCAACATTAGGCACTAAAACAATTATTTAAGCAGGAATGGGCGAAATAGGCAAAATTGGCAAAATAAAATTGGCTTAAATTGAAACTATAACTCCTCATATAAACTTTAAAACTTTATTTTTTATCATATCTTTAGTACTAAAGAATAGGCATTTTGTCTAACATCCGGTATCTACTTATGAAGTTTAAAATTTGGGCTATTTACACTGAAAATTATTGATCCCTTCCCGCTAATCTACCTATCAATCTTTACAAAATTGATATTGTTTTATTATTGAGACACGCAAATCCTACCCGATTTGTGAAATTATCCAAATATCCAAACAAGTTTTAAAGTCTTCGAGGAATATATATATATTCAAATTGTAGGGGAAAAAATACCATAATTTAAAAATGACATAAAAATGAAATATTTAACGTTTCACAATTATGCCTTTAGGCTATAAAAGTGAACGACTATGAATAGTGTTGCCATGAGACGAGACTTCAGATTGTCTCCTCTCGTCTCCTGCAAATCATGTCTTGTCTCGAATTGTTCTGTCTCGTCTCGTGACTACACTAGAGCGGCTGATTCTCACAAATAGAGCTGTTATGCCAGTGGTTATAATTACGACTTTTAACCAAGTTTAGTTTGGTTAACAGAGCACAACACACTGTGACAATTACGCTCACACACTAAAATTAATTGTTCTTATATTCAAATTAAAACATTTTTATATGTAAATTCAATTTATTTTAAAAAGTCAAGGAAAATTTTATTTTGTTTCATTTAGCAGCCAAGCGAACCTCTTTCATTTGTCCCAGGTAAAGAAGTTTCTCTGCTTTTCAGAAAAAAAAAAATAAGACGGTAACCGCACTAATAGACCACCCACCGTTCTACCTCGCCAGTCGATGGTATTGTTACTCCAGCCATACTGTCGCACTACCTAAGTACCTCGATATCGCAAATATCACGTCACAGACACACAGGAACCAAAATTTTTTATCTACAATCTTCGCAAGTGCTTATGAAACTCTTTAACATCACGTACGAGCCCAGAACAGACGCTAGAAACCCAAGCCAAATTATCAACCGATTTTTGGGAAATGGTGTCACGAACTTAAAGCGGCGAATCAGAATCCGAAATTCAAAATTCACAAAGAGAAGAATGAAGCGTCTATTTTTTTAAAAAAATAAAGAAAGCTGGGAGAACGCCTACACGGAAGAGAGGTTACTCTAAGTCGACACTTCATCGTGAAAACATCACCAACACGCGATTCATAAGCGTACGTCAACTCATATGTACATATATATATATATATTTAAGTGTTTAAATTTCAGAAAAATGGCTAGCTAGACACCCGTTAGCAGCCAGTTACTTAAATCACGCGTTATCCACAGCAACTTCGTCGTTACAAGATTATTTATACAAATATTTAAAACATCGACAGATAATTCTTATCATCTTACGGTAACGCTACATAAATGGTGATGTTGAAGTGAGTCTGTGATTCTATATACGTTGATTTCCCGCATAAAGTGCAAAGACAGGAAAAGTAGTGCGATGTATGGCGGATATATATATAAACTGTGCGAGTGAAATTTAAGTGCAGATGGATTTGATAAGTGACGCATCGTTGCATTTCAACAACATGGAGATGAAGGACGGAGACACGGGTTCGATCCCCGATACTCGAGACAGATGCCTTGCCACAGGAAGACCCAGACGCTTCAGACAAACGAGGACCTCTTCTCCGGGAGTTGAATCCAGAGGACAGCGGGGTCTGAGAAGGGACATTAGGAAGCATTGTGACGGTCAGTTAATTACAGTGCAGTTTTCTTCTGAAGTGTGGAAATATAAGCGGAAGGACTTATTAAGGTAGGACAAAGTATTCTGCTATTTTCTTTATTGAAGAAGGACTATGGCCAATATTTCCGTGATTCGTGATCTCCATACTCACCTTTTCCTAGAAACTTCGGGACATTGTTTATTCATACGGAACTGTCCGTAAACATTTAGAGCATTTTTTTTTCTTTCTTTTTAAAAGAAGTAAACAAATAGCCTAATGCCTTGGTTGCATTTCCAAAATTAATTCACTGATATAGGAACTGTTAATTTCATTCTTGAATAAGTACCATAAAATTTTTGATTATTTTACTAGTGAAATTCGTATACATTGATTTGATCTTCAATCATGCATTTATTTGTAATCGTAATGTGTCAATATTTAGATCCTTGAAGCCGTCATTATAATCATTTATATGCAATCCAGTATTTATTTATATCAAGTATGAATTATTTCTCTTTTAAACATAAATCGCGTTTAAGATGTGTGAATGTAATGTAATTTCTGTTTTGAGTAAACTATGATTTAGCGTCAAAGTCTAGTTTTTCAAATTTTAACATTTGTATAGGTTGTGTTAGGGAAATATGTGTCAGAGCGGTAAACAGGCTTAATATGATTTTATTGTAACTTGTCAATTTTTATTATACTCATTCTTAAAAGAAACAATCAATATAAAGGTTCCAAAGACGTGCTATGTTGAGTAAGTTTCAGACAAATAAGTGTAAACACTCTTATCCCGTAATATCGTTAGAGTCTCGTAAATAAGGTAAACAAATTTAAGATACTCGAGTAAATCCCTTCGGAGGTACCTATCTGAGCAACGAACGCAGATAGGGTCCATAGCTATGGAGAAACGTTTATTTGCAAAAGAAGGAATCACTGAGAAAATCAGAAAGCGTCGACAATGTAATTATTTTGATCAATTGGCCAAATTATAATAATAGTAGTACTATATATATATATATTTCTGTGTAGTGTATTTGAATATGAAATATTTGTGTAGTTAGTGTTGTGTAACGATTTTTATTGTGAATTGTATTATTTACCAACTGATATAGTATGTGTACAAAGCTATGTTTGGTTTATGCAAATCTTTTAATATTGAAAATTCAGTAGAGTTCATTAGAAACAGTGCACTAAATTTTCTCAAAAGCATACTATCGCTTCTAAACTATTTCTCCAGTAAGTCTTGCAAGCAACATAAACCATTAATTCTTTCATTCCGCAATCCGATTCTTAAACTTATTTCCATTTCTTTTATTAATAAAAAGAGGAGTAACTGTGGGCAAATTACTTAATAGTCGTTTATGCCTAGGGGAAAACAATAAATCATTTTGTTAATTAATATTCAGTTTAATAGAAATTTTTGCTTGTATAACTACGTCATGGTAATTATAAAGTTTAGAATATTGTCAGTTTAGTTGAGTAGAAATAAATTCTTGCTAAATTTTACAGTCAAGATTAAATAATTTGAATATTACGTTGTACAGTGAAGAATGTGTTAAGAGAAATCATATTATTTGGTCAAAACAGTCAAAAGTCTGATTCATTTTCAGTAAAGTCAATTAATTCATTTTTTTTGTAAATCCAAATTAACTTTCTTGTTGATTTTTGTAGATATCACCTTATTTCTCGTTAAATTTATTAAAAGTCTATTTGACGTTAGAACCAAAGCATTTATGTGGTTATTATTTCAAAGATATGCCTATTTCTTTAACCGGTATTAGCATACCTAGAAGAACTGAAAAAGTTGAAGCACGGTTACATTGACCATCAGAAATTTTTTATCTAAATTAACTCATTTTTTTTAACTTTAAATTAAACTTTCCTTATTTGTTGCTTTTTTTTTTAACTATTTTTGCTATCTCCACACACTTCGGTGACAGAGTGATAGTCAGTGTAGCCAACTGAACAAGCCATTAGCGAAAAATCTTTCTTTCAGCTTTGCAGCTTGTGAGATTTTTGCTCCGCATGTTTAAATCACTTAACTATTAACTACGCACCTGTTTTCCTAGCGCCTTGGAGACACCGTTATGGGGAAAACAGGATCGATTAGACATTAGGTCATCTTTCGTTATATGTATCATTTTTTTTAATTCCTAACCATCTTAGCAAAACTGTATCTTTACCTTGGAGAACTGAAGTTCGAGCCCCGTGGAGTCAACTTCAATTCTCCAAACTCTCATTCATTTATTTTATTTTGTATAATAGGCAGATGAGTTGCCACTCATCAATACCATTCACTTTTCAAGTACAAGGTCAGGTATTCATTTTTCTGATGCATATTAGGCTCATCCGTGAGTGCCTTAATTATTCATTCTAGTGCAGATTAAATATGCAAATTAGAGATAAGGAATCGAATTCCGAAAACAATACGTTTCATATTCATCGTCGCCCGAATACGTGAGATCTGCTTATTCGTAATATCACGCAGTAATTCTATTTGGCAGCCCGAGCAGAAATTTTCCTTTAATTATTAGTAATTTTCTATCGTTGCAAAACTTAGCGCCCGAGACAATAGCATTATCAT
Source organism: Thermobia domestica (assembly GCF_964235325.1). NCBI lineage: Eukaryota > Metazoa > Arthropoda > Insecta > Zygentoma > Lepismatidae > Thermobia > Thermobia domestica. The sequence goes on from NC_137454.1 coordinate 67,675,437, forward strand.
TACCAAACTTGGCTTCCAATACCGGAACCCCCAGTGTTACAAGAAATGGCGCAACCGAACTAGGACCAAAGTATAGTGTAACAAGAAATGGCTTCCCGAACAGGAACCCGAATGCGTAGTTAATTTTATTTAAAGGACCCGAATGCGTAGTTAATCTTATTTCAGGAACCCGAATGCGTAGTTAATCTTATTTGAAGGACCAACATGCGTAGTTAATTTTATTTCAGGACCGAAAAGCGTAGTAAGCTTAAAAAAAAAAAAGTAGGAAATTTAGTTTGGAGAAGCATACATAGTAAATTTCGAACAGCGAACGAAAACAGTAATCAAGTCTATTACGTAATACTAAAATTAAGAATGGGAAGCGTGATAGGAAAGTAGGTAACTTTGTATTCAAAGAATCATTATTTCGAGATTGCCCGTAGGGAACGATTAAGCGTTCTACTCCCCCTCGCATCCAATTTTATTTCATTTCAGCACATGCGTAAAAAAAAAAAAAAAATAATAATAATAATAATAATAATAATAATAATAATAATAATAATTGTTCTTACCTCATGTTTGTTTGTTGGTTTGTGTGATTGGAAGAGAAAAGAGATACACCATTTTCTTTGTTAAAAAAAAAGAAGAAGAAAAGAAGGAAAGAAGAAAACAAAAAGGTAATGCACCAGGTAAGCGACTAATATAAGTGAACATGCAAATCCTTGGCATATTGATGCATAAATTTAGCTAAGTGTGTTTCTAGTGAATAACATTAGTATTAACATAATTATATATTCATATATAGATATAGGTTTAGAATAGGTCAGATTTAATACTTTTATTTACACATGCATTTTATTACTTACATATTATTGTGTTTTAGACATGTTATCTGTTAATTAATACACTATTTGTATATACACATAAATATCCATATGAATATAAAAAAAAAAAAACAAGAATGAACTAAGTTGTTGTGGAAAACGTGTGGTGATAAAGTAGCTTGGCATGCTACATTGATGAAATAGTAATATTTTTGCGTATTAAGGTGAACTTAGAGTACGAAATTTAGAGTGATTGACAGCATAGGTCAGACAATTAGAATTCATTTTAGACAAATTTTAATAAGAATCATTCTGACAATCCAGTTATTTAAGTCTACTTGCAGATGCCACAGTTGAGGCCATCTACCTTGAGGCAACGACCAAGAAACAGGATGTCTGCCATGGAAGAAGCACAACGTTGTCGCACGTGTGGACGTGACCTATGGGAACAGGATTTGGATCCCACGGATGAGGCTCAAAATTGTCCTGAATGTGGTGACCAGAGGAATACAAGTCCAGTTATGGAAAATGATGTCACTCAAGGAAGTAGAGACAACATTCAACAGCATCACAGGCCGAACAGCACTAATGGCGATTTTCAGGAATCTCTTCTATCAGCGTTACATGAGTTCATGAGACAACAAAAAGAAGAAAACAAGAAAAACGAAGAATTTAGAGAAGAACAGAGGAAGAAAATCGAAGAATTTAGAGAAGAACAGAGGAAGAATATAGAAGAACAGAACAAGAAAAACGAAGAATTTAGAGAAAAACAAAATAGAAAACTTGACAAGCTCATGGAAAAACAAGACCATTTGGCAGAATACCTCTCGAGGAAACGACAGGAGCAAGCCAGGAGGCTGGACGAACACGAGAAGTCGAACACGGAAGTACTGGAGGAACTTCCATCAGAAGCAATTGTGCAGGATACACACCAGGAAGCCAAACAAACCCCCACACCTGCAGAGATAAGCACAAGTGTTTCCAACGCTGTGAACGCTCCAAAATTCAAGAGCAAACGTAAACTGTGTGGAAGAATGATCCCTGGTAGGACAAGAATACAACCAAGACGAAACAAAAATACAAGAATGAAAGGTTTCCACGACAAACGTCCAGTATGGCAACGCAGCCATAACTACTGCAGGAGGAATAATCACCTGAAGGTACGGAGAAAACAGGCCGAAGACTCCAGAAATGTAGAAGGAAAAGGAGTACTTGAGTTCGAGGACCAAGACTCATGGACAACTTACAACGGCCAGAGAAATCCATGTGACCGGCAAGATACACACAGTCAGGCCAGAGCAGTAGAGACACAGGAGATAAGTGACGATAACTGGCAGAACGAAGCAAATCCGCCAAGAAGTTATTTTCATGATGAAGGCACCAGAGAAGAAGACCACAAGTCAGAAGCAGAATGTAAAAGTGGCCAACAGGATACATTGATTGCCAATAGGAAAGTGGTGAGCACTCAGGAAATGAGCAATGCCAATTGGCAGTACTCACATTGTATCAAGGAAAGCCTGGAAAATGACAAGAATGGTATCGGCATTGTCACCATTCACCCGGCCATGACAGTTGCATACTAAAAATTGACTCCAACGGTCCAGGGTCGAGTCGAGGTTACGTGACAGCTTGCTGGAAAACAGACTAAGATACACAATGGCATGAAAACTAATGGAAGCACAGAAATACAATGATTGTAGGCAAGAAGTAAAGAAAAATTGCAAGAAGATACTGCAAGAAAAGTGTAAGTCAAGAATAAAGTACTAGCGCGAAGAAAACTTAGCAGGAAACTAATGAAAGAAATATAAGAGAATTTTGTTTATGGCATAGCTCAGTTGAATGTACTGCATCTCTTATCCAAGCGGCTAACCCTAGAAGATAAATACAAATAATAAGAAGATGAACTATATGGATGCATAATGCCCAGAAATGAATTTGTTTACCAACATTTGTTTTAACTTTATTTCAGATATCGGATGTGAGGCAATCAAAATTACAGAGGAAGATTGGAAAAAGATGTTCACCAATGTGCGCAACCCAGCATTAAAACCGGCCCAGGAGATGTAATTTTTGTTATGCACGAAGAAGTGCCTGTATACGGAGCAATCGGTAGAGATGGATTCCCGATTTGAGCTCTCTGAAGTGGAGTTTTGCGTTTAGAGCAGAGACTCAACGCACCCATTCCCCTTGGTGATGATACCTGCGAGAACGCGCCGAGCCTAAGAATAGTGAGCTACGAGCTGCGAGCAGATGACAATTCCACCAAGATGTTTGCAAGTTCCAACAATTGGATGTTCGCGACATGGAACTTTGCCTTAATAATTTTACTCTCCTTATATTTTAAAGTTATGGTACTGAAGATGAATCATGGCCGAAGAATAAAAGCAAAAGTGCGAGCAGTGGCTCTGCCCTCGCACATGGAGGAATTGAAGCTCCATGCCACCCTCTGTAACCAATGCTCTCTTTCCCGATGATACAAGACGCTGAAGATTATATAATATTGTTGTTTTGTTGTTTTATTACCTAGGGCAGCCAGCACTTTGGAAGAAATAGAAGAAGTTGTATCCCGCGCAGAGAAAATTAAAGAAGAACTCCAAGAGACAATTAAGAATAAGGTCATATTATTTAAAATATGCCTCATAAGCTTGTGTCCAGCAGCTTGAACTGACCAACAACTCAATACCTGAGACCTCTCATCTAGATTGAGATTATCTCTCTCAGCATGCACGAAATTTTAACATTAGGGTTCGGATTTTTGGTGAATTTATAAATTTTCTTCTTCAACATAGATTAGGGTTAGGATTTTCATGTATTTGTACTTTTTGTCAGAATTTGAACTTTTATGTTTATCAAATGTTACTTCTCCTTAGATGCAGCCGTGCTTCACTCTGTTGCAGCACTTGCTACATCTTGGGAGGGGGGTATTGTGACAATTACGCTCACACACTAAAATTAATTGTTCTTATATTCAAATTAAAACATTTTTATATGTAAATTCAATTTATTTTAAAAAGTCAAGGAAAATTTTATTTTGTTTCATTTAGCAGCCAAGCGAACCTCTTTCATTTGTCCCAGGTAAAGAAGTTTCTCTGCTTTTCAGAAAAAAAAAATAAGACGGTAACCGCACTAATAGACCACCCACCGTTCTACCTCGCCAGTCGATGGTATTGTTACTCCAGCCATACTGTCGCACTACCTAAGTACCTCGATATCGCAAATATCACGTCACAGACACACAGGAACCAAAATTTTTTATCTACAATCTTCGCAAGTGCTTATGAAACTCTTTAACATCACGTACGAGCCCAGAACAGACGCTAGAAACCCAAGCCAAATTATCAACCGATTTTTGGGAAATGGTGTCACGAACTTAAAGCGGCGAATCAGAATCCGAAATTCAAAATTCACAAAGAGAAGAATGAAGCGTCTATTTTTTTAAAAAAATAAAGAAAGCTGGGAGAACGCCTACACGGAAGAGAGGTTACTCTAAGTCGACACTTCATCGTGAAAACATCACCAACACGCGATTCATAAGCGTACGTCAACTCATATGTACATATATATATATATATTTAAGTGTTTAAATTTCAGAAAAATGGCTAGCTAGACACCCGTTAGCAGCCAGTTACTTAAATCACGCGTTATCCACAGCAACTTCGTCGTTACAAGATTATTTATACAAATATTTAAAACATCGACAGATAATTCTTATCATCTTACGGTAACGCTACATAAATGGTGATGTTGAAGTGAGTCTGTGATTCTATATACGTTGATTTCCCGCATAAAGTGCAAAGACAGGAAAAGTAGTGCGATGTATGGCGGATATATATATAAACTGTGCGAGTGAAATTTAAGTGCAGATGGATTTGATAAGTGACGCATCGTTGCATTTCAACAACATGGAGATGAAGGACGGAGACACGGGTTCGATCCCCGATACTCGAGACAGATGCCTTGCCACAGGAAGACCCAGACGCTTCAGACAAACGAGGACCTCTTCTCCGGGAGTTGAATCCAGAGGACAGCGGGGTCTGAGAAGGGACATTAGGAAGCATTGTGACGGTCAGTTAATTACAGTGCAGTTTTCTTCTGAAGTGTGGAAATATAAGCGGAAGGACTTATTAAGGTAGGACAAAGTATTCTGCTATTTTCTTTATTGAAGAAGGACTATGGCCAATATTTCCGTGATTCGTGATCTCCATACTCACCTTTTCCTAGAAACTTCGGGACATTGTTTATTCATACGGAACTGTCCGTAAACATTTAGAGCATTTTTTTTTCTTTCTTTTTAAAAGAAGTAAACAAATAGCCTAATGCCTTGGTTGCATTTCCAAAATTAATTCACTGATATAGGAACTGTTAATTTCATTCTTGAATAAGTACCATAAAATTTTTGATTATTTTACTAGTGAAATTCGTATACATTGATTTGATCTTCAATCATGCATTTATTTGTAATCGTAATGTGTCAATATTTAGATCCTTGAAGCCGTCATTATAATCATTTATATGCAATCCAGTATTTATTTATATCAAGTATGAATTATTTCTCTTTTAAACATAAATCGCGTTTAAGATGTGTGAATGTAATGTAATTTCTGTTTTGAGTAAACTATGATTTAGCGTCAAAGTCTAGTTTTTCAAATTTTAACATTTGTATAGGTTGTGTTAGGGAAATATGTGTCAGAGCGGTAAACAGGCTTAATATGATTTTATTGTAACTTGTCAATTTTTATTATACTCATTCTTAAAAGAAACAATCAATATAAAGGTTCCAAAGACGTGCTATGTTGAGTAAGTTTCAGACAAATAAGTGTAAACACTCTTATCCCGTAATATCGTTAGAGTCTCGTAAATAAGGTAAACAAATTTAAGATACTCGAGTAAATCCCTTCGGAGGTACCTATCTGAGCAACGAACGCAGATAGGGTCCATAGCTATGGAGAAACGTTTATTTGCAAAAGAAGGAATCACTGAGAAAATCAGAAAGCGTCGACAATGTAATTATTTTGATCAATTGGCCAAATTATAATAATAGTAGTACTATATATATATATATTTCTGTGTAGTGTATTTGAATATGAAATATTTGTGTAGTTAGTGTTGTGTAACGATTTTTATTGTGAATTGTATTATTTACCAACTGATATAGTATGTGTACAAAGCTATGTTTGGTTTATGCAAATCTTTTAATATTGAAAATTCAGTAGAGTTCATTAGAAACAGTGCACTAAATTTTCTCAAAAGCATACTATCGCTTCTAAACTATTTCTCCAGTAAGTCTTGCAAGCAACATAAACCATTAATTCTTTCATTCCGCAATCCGATTCTTAAACTTATTTCCATTTCTTTTATTAATAAAAAGAGGAGTAACTGTGGGCAAATTACTTAATAGTCGTTTATGCCTAGGGGAAAACAATAAATCATTTTGTTAATTAATATTCAGTTTAATAGAAATTTTTGCTTGTATAACTACGTCATGGTAATTATAAAGTTTAGAATATTGTCAGTTTAGTTGAGTAGAAATAAATTCTTGCTAAATTTTACAGTCAAGATTAAATAATTTGAATATTACGTTGTACAGTGAAGAATGTGTTAAGAGAAATCATATTATTTGGTCAAAACAGTCAAAAGTCTGATTCATTTTCAGTAAAGTCAATTAATTCATTTTTTTTGTAAATCCAAATTAACTTTCTTGTTGATTTTTGTAGATATCACCTTATTTCTCGTTAAATTTATTAAAAGTCTATTTGACGTTAGAACCAAAGCATTTATGTGGTTATTATTTCAAAGATATGCCTATTTCTTTAACCGGTATTAGCATACCTAGAAGAACTGAAAAAGTTGAAGCACGGTTACATTGACCATCAGAAATTTTTTATCTAAATTAACTCATTTTTTTTAACTTTAAATTAAACTTTCCTTATTTGTTGCTTTTTTTTTAACTATTTTTGCTATCTCCACACACTTCGGTGACAGAGTGATAGTCAGTGTAGCCAACTGAACAAGCCATTAGCGAAAAATCTTTCTTTCAGCTTTGCAGCTTGTGAGATTTTTGCTCCGCATGTTTAAATCACTTAACTATTAACTACGCACCTGTTTTCCTAGCGCCTTGGAGACACCGTTATGGGGAAAACAGGATCGATTAGACATTAGGTCATCTTTCGTTATATGTATCATTTTTTTTAATTCCTAACCATCTTAGCAAAACTGTATCTTTACCTTGGAGAACTGAAGTTCGAGCCCCGTGGAGTCAACTTCAATTCTCCAAACTCTCATTCATTTATTTTATTTTGTATAATAGGCAGATGAGTTGCCACTCATCAATACCATTCACTTTTCAAGTACAAGGTCAGGTATTCATTTTTCTGATGCATATTAGGCTCATCCGTGAGTGCCTTAATTATTCATTCTAGTGCAGATTAAATATGCAAATTAGAGATAAGGAATCGAATTCCGAAAACAATACGTTTCATATTCATCGTCGCCCGAATACGTGAGATCTGCTTATTCGTAATATCACGCAGTAATTCTATTTGGCAGCCCGAGCAGAAATTTTCCTTTAATTATTAGTAATTTTCTATCGTTGCAAAACTTAGCGCCCGAGACAATAGCATTATCATTACCAAACTTGGCTTCCAATACCGGAACCCCCAGTGTTACAAGAAATGGCGCAACCGAACTAGGACCAAAGTATAGTGTTACAACACAACACGATTACAATCTTCCAACAATGACTACTTAGTTTCGACTGGAAAAGGAATTAATTACTACGACAGGAAACCGTCGGTACAATCGAATAGTAAGTCTTGCAAACTTATTCTTTCAAACTTTTTTCAGAACCTCTGACGCCCAAGGGCGCCGATTTCTCTGTAAATTTATGAAGATTTTAAGACAAATTGCACTCAAATTATACCAAATATTAAAATACATAAATACAATAGGGGGCCCGCATGTGTTTTGGGGGGCCCGGTCCCCCTCACCCCCCAGAATCGGCGCCCTTGCTGACGGCATTTCAATAAGGAGGCCTATGTGACTTTCCGATTTCAAAAACGGATTAGGTTCGAATAACATAATAAAACAATAACAAAAAACTAAATTTTATTGTCAAATTAGCATCCTTTCAAAAATCAGTAATGAAAATGGCTGACTCGTTTCTGTCTTTGTTCAGAACGAGAAAGATCATGATACAAGGTTAGTTATTGATAAACCTGCCATTAAGAGAACTTGTACTTCTATAACACTAATTTTATACATAGATATCCCCACCAGCCTCCGAAATGATATCTTTTGAAACACTAATCTCGATGAATGCTTTAACATTGTACTTGAATCTAGAGCACTATTACAAAATAACTAAACTTGAATCGATTGAAAAATGGAAATGAAAGCTGTTTGTAAGAATCATTTTTAAAAATAACTTTAGGTAATCCCTGTTCTTTGTAGGATAGTCCTCATTTGAAATACTAAACGCTGGTATATATTTCGAAGGCAAATAATTTATTCCGAGTTAATAAATTTTTTAAACAAATTCAAAATCTGAGTTTGCATTTCCGAGACACGAGGCGTCTCGTGTCTCGCCTCAAAGGATTCTGTTTCGTCTCGTTTACGAGACGAGACGAGACGAGGCACGAGAAATGTCTCGTCTCGTGACAACACTAACTATGAAAGTATTGGTGAAATAAAAAAGTGGGAGGAAACGGGAGAACCTTAAAAAGTCCAAGGACAAGATGTTGTCCATCACAAATTCACTTCGTCTGGGATCGAAGTAGGGATCCCCTAGTGCCAGGGGTACGCGCTCTACTGCTGAACATCCACGCTCCCCACATCCTGTAATTTAAATTTTGATTTCAATACTACCACTTCAAGAAGATAGATACAAAAAAAAAAAAATCGTGTGCAGAGATCCGGACTCAGAACAATCTTATTTCTAAGCCAGTAGTGTGAACATTTAAAACAAAAGTCTATATAGTAAAGCACATATCCATCAGGCACCTGCAGACAGGCGTTGTGATGATAGCGATATGGGCCGAAATCATCTTTGCTTGCAGTTTGCACACGGATTGTGTACAGCTGGTGTGCCGCCTTTCTGTTTTTCGTGTTTCAACCGCTAAAAAACTAACTTATCTTTTGCTAGAAGAGTGTGTTGTTATCTGTTGGAGAGAAAGTCGCGTGGCCAGAGGGAGTGCATCTGTCAGCGGATCCTCTTGATTTGCTCCTCAGCTTCCTCCCTGCGGTCTCTTTCCATGGACCACCCAGCGCCAACAGAAGCGCCGCGAAGTGGAGAAAACTATAAACACAAAACAAGCTGAAGTCAATTTGTTGCACTCACTTGCGGTGCGGTTTCGTTTTTAAAGAGAGAGAGAAAAAAATGGATGGGGTAACAAAAATGCAATATAAATGGAGAAGCGCGTGAAAATTGCTATGGAGCTTTACAATTATGAAAAACATCATTCATTCTTCATCTAAAAAGGTCCATTCTCTCATACTCTTTAACTATATCTATGTGTGTAGGCGAGAACATGATGCTATTTGAATAATACGATATTCAATTACTTAACTGACTAAGTTGATATTTGCATGGCTTGATTACAAAAAACAGCTACATGAAGAATGTAAAGGGCTTCAAATGAACTTACGAATCCCCTGAATTGTCATATGATTGATTACTAGGCGATAATTTCTTTTTAAATTGTAACAGGTCCGGATTAATGTTCTGTAATTGGGGTAGACCTTTTCTTTATTGTATTCAGCATACCAAAATAAGTGCTTATGGAAATTTTCGAAAATTGACCACTGGTTTGGCAGAAAAATGTATTTAAAATTTCCGTCCTTTAGGTGTAAAATTTTCCTTGACAAAATCGCAGACTATTAGATCCTATTAAGACGTAAATAACTCAGTTTCAAGTAAAGTGAACAAACGAATTTTATTTTATTTTATTTTATTGAGTATTTTTTCCTTTGAAAAAAGAAAAGGGCTGATCTTCAATGTCGCCATAAAGTCACGTAATTTCCTAATTAATACGAAGTAAAATAATTAAGAAAAATATTCACATTTATTCCTGACGAATGAGAAACGACCGAACCAAAATATATATATATATTAATATGGAATCTGCAATCCATATGGAGCGGATTGATGTCCATATGGGCTATCACAACATTTGTACCTTACATCAGATTTGCATAATGCCTACAAAGTTGAAAAAAAATCATTGGATACCCCATAGTAGGAGGTTGATTTTACGGGATGAGGAAAAGTGCAAAGCACTTTTCGCCCTCACTGCTGATATGACTTCCCTTTTGTATAAATCTGGAGCCGCCACTGGGTATGTCCCTATAATATTTCAAAGATACTGACAAGTAAACCTTACGTTTGGGTGAATCGAGTTGCTGACTGAAACACATATGAGAAAGTAGTACTAAATGTGGTTAGTATTTCAGTGAAGTTGTAGGTGCGAAGCTCCAGGGGTTTAGGAGATACAGCTACCAGAACACCACATGGAAGTACAGAATAGTCTTCATACAGTTGGAGGTAAAAGCTCTGTAAGACCTCTTGTAACGACAAAAGGTGAATAACAAATATATGGGTATATATTAGGACTAGGGGGAAGTCATATAGTAAGGGTATACCTGACGGCGGCCATCTTGAAATCCGCCATTTTGAATTAAGGTTAAGTTTTTAAAATAGGAATAGGGTCATGTGATACATGATTTAAGGCGCAAATTTAATCAGAAGAACAATTGTCACGTTAATTTTGAGTTACGCACAATTGGTAAAAAGTTACAGGGAAATTAAATATTGTTGCAGCATATGTATAATTTTTAAACAAAACGTATAACAGTGATACCTTATTAATAGCAAATTTTACCATAACTCCAACGGTATAACCATTTTTGCTTTATCATTAACTAGCACAAAATTAAATGGATCGCTCCTTACGACTACTGCTTTGACGGAATTGTTAACGACAGATGTGCCAAGTGTAACTCGATTGCCTTTGCCATGTGTGCTCACTGTGAGCAGAGCATTTGTGCAAGTCATGCACTCTTTTCTGAACTACATATTGATTGTATTAATTGAGGATTTTTCTGGACAAAAGACACAAGTTCAATTATGAATCAATTCTTCTTTGGTCATTTTTCCTTAAATTAGCAACTTGTTTATGCAATAACAAATGCTGGTTCATGATAAAGCAAAAATGGTTATACCGTTGGATTTGTGGTAAAATTTGCTATTAATAAGGTGTCAATGTTATGAGTTTTGTTTAAAACTTTTGTCTGCTTCAAAATGGCGGATTTGAACATGGCCGCCATCAAGGCAACTCTTACCATAGACCTAATATTTATCCACCTGCTTTTTATTTAATTATTATCATTGAAACAAAGTTTACAAGGTGGGGTAAAGGACTAATACATATGCTGCAACAATATTTAATTTCCCTGTAACTTTTTACCAATTGTGCGTAACTCAAAATTAACGTGACAATTGTTCTTCTGATTAAATTTGCGCCTTAAATCATGTATCACATGACCCTATTCCTATTTTAAAAACTTAACCTTAATTCAAAATGGCGGATTTCAAGATGGCCGCCGTCAGGTATACCCTTACTATATGACGTCCCCCTAGTCCTAATATATACCCATATATTTGTTATTCACCTTTGTCGTTACAAGGGGTCTTACAGAGCTTTTACCTCCAACTGTATGAAGACTATTCTGTACTTCCATGTGGTGTTCTGGTAGCTGTATCTCCTAAACCCCTGGAGCTTCGCACCTACAACTTCACTGAAATACTAACCACATTTAGTACTACTTTCTCATATGTGTTTCAGTCAGCAACTCGATTCACCCAAACGTAAGGTTTACTTGTGAGTGAAAATTGTATTCAGTGCTGACTGCTCCGATAGTACCTGAGAAGAAAATACATTTTGTTCTCGCTTGTAATGGAAAAAGTAGAAAATTAAATTTAGTAAACTGGAAGGGTCCAGTTAGTGATATGAGGTGGAAACTTTTCCGTTAAACAAATATCAGTGATCAAGTAACAATTCCTCATTAACCATAATGTTGATTGACTTCATGTGTAGAAATGTTAAAAAGTGGAAGATTATTTAAAGAATCTGAAAATTTTCAAGGCTCAGAAGATTTCCGGCACAATGTAGGAACAAGTAAAACAATTTTTCATGAATCGGAAAATTTTCTGTCGTGTATGGAAAAATTGAAAAACTTTTTATAAGTAAGAAAATTTTCATCATTTTGAAGCAAAAAATAAAACAACTTTTTTATGAATCGGAAAGTTTTATTTCTCTGTAGAAAGAAGTGAAAGGAATTTCATGGATCGGAAAATTTTCATTATGATGTAGAGACAAACGGAAAAAACTTTTCATAAGCCGGACAATTTTGGATATTATGTATAGTGATATTAGGTGGAAAATTTTCCACTGCGCAGCACATTGAGCTATAAAATCGATTTCCTGTAGAGGAAAGTTAGACAGCAACCAATTATAATTTTCCAATTAGCTTTCGGGAATTCGAAAATTTTCTAATATTTCGAGTTGGCAAGTAAAAAATGTACATAGCATTTCTTTCCCTCTGTGTGTAAAGTACAGGGAATATAAATCGAGTTCGTAGAGTACAAATATCCCATCCCATTGTTTAAAATGTAAGGAGAAAGAAAGAAAGAAAGAAACTTGTGAATTTATCAGTTATTTAAAAAACAGCAAATGCTACTATTTCTTCACATATACTATGTAATGAAATATCTGCATAAAAGTTCCAGTTCCTTATGGAGATTATTTTTGTAACAGAAAATAAGAAGAAATATTTGATTTTATTGTGTTTAGAGCTATGAGAAAACATCATCTTACACGTATTAAATTAACAAAATATGATTTTGTGAGATCAAAGGTGAATTTTGAGGGGAAAATATCTTAAAGTTTTTGAAACATTTTTGCAGATATGAAGACCCGTTAGATTTTCACTTCATGAAGTTTTTTTTTTTTTAAACAATATTTATTACAAATAAATTTTACGGCTAAACAACGATGTAGGTATATGTGGAATATGTGTTTATGAATCGGAAAATTTCCATCACTGGGTCTAGTTATCTCCGAAAAACAGGAAAATAACAGAGGGAAATTTTGAAAGTTTCCCGACAAAATTTCCTGATTTTGGCCGCTTACAACGTGAATTCCTTATAAAGAAATCCATATTAGAAGACTAATAATTTTGTCAGCAACAGTGTAATTTTTTTTATATATATTTGTTATTGTTGATACAAAAATTCACACTCCCAGCCATCGTCTCTCCTCTCCTTTACTTTCCCCGGGCAATTTGCAGGAGAATAGGCAATGTAATGCAAGCATAACTTATTTTTTTTTCTTATTAGAGATATTAATACGAAACTTACAAGATATCTTTGTAGCATAAGGGAATTGTTTATTTTTGTTTTAATATTTTTTTTTCATGTCTCAGAGACTTAAAGTACATCTTTCATTTGGTTGTGACATGTAATAACCAAATAAATTATGAATCGGGGATATCTCAGGAAACTTTTACTATCTATTACTTGCCTTTTGTATTTTGTATTAACACAAAGGCCACTTACTTACCTACAATTCAAATGTGTGTATGTACATCTTGCTATAGTAAATGTTTATCTACATATGTATATATGAAAATGCTAGGTTCATGTTTGTGGTCAAGAAAAGTTTATATGTTTGTGGTCAATCCTTTCGACAATATCTCGAAAACCACAAGTGCCAGAAATATGCCATTTTCGCTGGTCAAATCCAAATTTTGTGTATATTTGCTAGTTCTCATTCGAATTTTCAAAAAAAAAAAAAAAAAAGTCTTTATTTTTGTAATCCTCTTTGTAGACATCCTTTTGATGCTATTTGCTTAATATTGCCACTAGGACGTTAAGCTTAATACCCTTGTGAAACGCAACCAGTAGAGGAGCTACGTATTGCAGGTTGATGGACATTTCAGGCGCTTTGTTTTAGTCTGAATGGTAAAACCTATTGCAAGCTGGCAACTTCGAAGGCTTGTGGAAGAAGGTGTGTGGCGTATTCGGATATGGAATTATAAGAAAAAATATTTGCATCTCGTATCATCTATTACTTATTCAAGTTTTCCACAAACTCACCCCAACATTAAAATACTACATTTGTCTATAGCAATTCACTCCCCTTTGAGAATCTTCCTGTCCTTTACTTGTGTCCGTAAAAGTACTTTCACATATACACTGAGAAGTGGGAAGGAGATTCACCCTCATAATAGAACTTTGGGCTGTTTAAATAGCACAGGTTCAGCTAGGTTTAACATAATATATTTTTCAAGGGGAATTATAACCCTGAAACCCACCCTTGCGTACGCTACTTGAAAGAAACCATGAATGCCACCTTGTGAAAAGGAAGTTAGAAATTCCATTGCTGAAAATGAGAAGAAGAAAGTCATGTTCTTTGTTTTTATAAAATTTCGAAGAGTCGCTTTACTTACCGTGGACAATATTTGGTGATTTTGCTTATAATTGGATAATTTATGAAACAAAATTGATTGTGTTTTTTGAAACTTTTTAAAAAAATTGACAGCCCGCCAATGGACAACCATTGAGGATTCAATCCACGAACACACACAGAAAGCACGAGTGTTAACCACTTAGCTATGAAGGGGTACGAGGCCTTCAGTAATTTCCCCCAGTCAAAAACGAAGTAAAAAAATAAAATAAAAGAGGAAATGACAGGCTGTAAGATGATACTACTTATACATTTTTAATTCCACAGTTTATTTTGAGACTATGGGACCAAACTGAGACGACCATTTTCGACTCGTGATGAGACCGTGATTGAGACACACATTTGTCAATAGAGACTAGATCAAGATTGTACGAAGTCTCGTCTTAGCTCGATATAATTCCTATTTCGAAGACAACACATCAATTTCATAATACGTTCTCTCGAGACAAGATCGCCTCAAATTTTGTGTCGTAGGCAATCCTACTTTTCAGTCAACAAAGAAAGTTATGTGCATTTAGCAAGAATCAATACCAGGACAACACCGCACTCATTAACCCTTTACAACATCTACAGGGATGCATCATTTATTACCATTTACAATTATTTCCTTTTGCCTACAAAAGGGGCACGGTGGCTCAGTGGTAGAGCGCTTACCTCTGGTGGGTAGGGTCCTTGTTCGATTCCCGCCAAGTAAATTTGTGGTAGACAATATAGTGTCCGTGAATTTTCTCAAGGCTCTCGTTTCCTCCCACTTTGTAATTCCACCAATTCTTTAATAATCATTCATTTGCCTTAATCATCGTCTCCCTTAGCCTAAAGGGCATAATCGCGAGACGTTAAACTCAAATATTTTTTTGTCTACAAAAACTGGGACTAATGGCGTAATCCTGTAATTTAGCTCTTTTGGAGGCGAGATAATGTGGTGGTAAACGGCCTAAACTGTGAGGGGTTATTATACATAATGGTCTGTGCATCCCCCAACTGCTCTGGGTTCAAGCCCCGGTCATAGTTCGGATCCCACGCTAATAGATATCCCGTCCTTCATTACCAGGCTGCTGCACAACTACAGAAGACCAAATAATAATAATAATAATAATAATAATAACAATAATAATAATAATAATAATAATAATAATAATAATAATAATAATAATAATAATAATATTTGGTCTAGGAATTAATTCGTGCGGGTGGACAAGAGATGGCGCAACGAACGGAGCGTCCCACAGTTCCGTGTATCCACACATGTGTTGCAAACCCCTGTCATCGCGTATCGTTCGTAGTATAGGGCAGTGGATTAAAGCGTCAACAACACCAGTTTGTAGTTAAGTGAACATGGCGCAATTTGTGCCTGATAAAGTGTTTTTGCGGGGTGTCCTGCTGCATTACTTTAACATGCAGAAAAGTGCGACTGAAAGTCATCGTATTTTGGTGGAAGTGTATGGTGACCATGCTCTAGCTGAGCGAACGTGTCAGAAGTGGTTTGCACGGTTTAGAAGTGGTGATTTCGGCTTGGCAGACCAAGAGCGAGCTGGACAGCCAAAAAAATTTCAAGACGAAGAATTGACAGCATTGCTCGAGCAGGATTCGTGTCAAACGCAGGAACAACTTGCAGCAGCATTAGGCGTTGATCAAACAACAGTCTCCAAACGCTTGAAAGCCATGGGAATGATTCAAAAGATGTCACATTGGGTTCCACATGAATTGAAAGACAGAGACGTTGAAAGACGAAAAACCATTTGCGAATTGCTGCTTCAACGACAGAGCAGAAAGGGGTTTCTGCATCGAATTATTACGGGTGATGAGAAGTGGATCCATTACGAGAACCCTAAACGAAAAAAGGCCTGGGTGAAACCAGGTGAACCAGGTCCATCACAACCAAAACGAGATATTCACTGTGCAAAGGTTATGCTGTGCACATGGTGGGATATGAAAGGTGTGGTGTACTATGAGCTGCTGCAACCGGGTGAAACTATGAATGGAGAACGTTATCGACGACAATTAATGCGTTTGAAGCAAGCTCTGGCCAGAACACGACCAGAATGGGAGAACAGACATGATAAACTTATTGTTCAACATGATAACGCTCGCCCACATGTCGCAAAACCGGTCAAAACCTATTTAGAAAATGTCGGATGGGAAGTTTTACCCCACCCGCCGTATTCACCAGACGTTGCTCCTTCGGACTACTACTTGTTCGATTGCATGAACAACGATTTGATTGGACAGCGGTTTACTTCTTCAGAAGATATCGAAACATGGGTCTCTGACTGGATCGCTTCCAAGGATGAGGACTTCTTTCGCCACGGAATCCGTACATTGCCTGACAGATGGGCGAAAGTGGTGGCTAGCGATGGACAATATTTTTCTTAAGGTATTTATGTATTTTGTATTTGTACTACAGCTTCAATGTGTGCGTACCAACCGCACGAATTAATTCCTAGACCAAATATTTGCTTACAAGTAATCGTAGGAAGTTCAACTGAAGATTTATTGTAGCTATTTTAATGTCCTTTCCATATTGAACCGTACATCATACAGGTGTTTACATTATCATTTGGTAATAACGGTAGTTACCGCAAGGATTTCCGGTCCTTGAGAATACAATTAGGGAAAACTGTTGGTAGTTTGTATCAGCCATGTGTAGTCCGAGACACGTGTTAATACAATAAGTTCTTTCGTGGTATATACTACGTATGTGAGTACGTTTCTTACATTCCATTCCACCAAGAGATTTTTATGGACCGTTCTTGAAGACGGAGTAGGCACGTGCAGAAACATTGGAAGGAATTCGGCGCAAAAGTAGAAGGATGGCATCTGTTGTTGGTCCATGACAGAGGAAAAGAGAAGATCTGTGGCACGCGTCGATGAGAAGCCACCCGCGTCAACCTTCCAAACCTTTCTGTTTTGCTTTTGTCGAACGTATCCTGTTCTTCTTCCTCTTCTTTTCTTAAAAAAAAAGATGGGTTGGTTAATCGATTTCCAAAAATAGTTTCTTCTTCCTATTTCGACTTCCATTTACTTTACTCTTGTGCTTTCATCTTCTGTCTTCAGAAAACAGAAATTGTCTTCCCCTTTTGGGTGGGTGGTGAATGGTCACTCACAGTCACTTACAGAAGGCAATGTCTCATGCAGAAAAACATGTGCTTCCCAAATGCTGAAAGAAGCATGCTTTTCACTTAAAATTCTTCCCGTTTCTTGTCTTTCATTCTCAACTTTCTTAATTTATTGAGAACGAAAGACCCCTTTTACAAACATTAAAATGAGGGAAAGTTGATTGTAGCAGTGTAGCTGTAAAGGAAAGATTTCTCTGTGATGATACAAAATTGGGAATGTACTCTTATGTTGAAGCAAGTGACTCTGATACACACTGGTCTGGTAAAAGCACGAAAATTATTAGGGAACACTAAGTTTGTTGTTGATTAATCGACGTATGGCAATACAATACTGCTATCTCACTTCCAAGTGTTTTATCATAGTGGGCGTCGATGGTAGAACGCTCAACTTTGGTGTGAAACTAGTGAGAGATCTCTGGTTGGATTCCAGGTTATCTGAACTTCTGGTGGACGACATCGAATCCATGAGTTCTCCCGTTTCATCCCACATTATCATTCTACTAATAAATTTCATAATAATTCACTTCATTAAGCATCCGTTTCCTTTAGCGCACACAGAGAAAAAACGCACGTGCCGTACGCAATAACGTAGGTCACATGCGTAAATCCTGTAGTTTTGGGATTTAAAGTACAACTACACCTGCAGCAAACGTATAACTAACAAGTTATGTTTTATAATACTTTCGGTATAAGTGTTCCATCTACACACACTTTCCAAATGAAAGAAATAACCATGCATAGGCGGTAAGGATTTCACATAAAGATGGACGTATGTAAGGTAGATGCAGGTAAATACACCATGTTAAGAATGTTGGATTTTTTTATGGCCTTAATTTTCATGAAACACAAAGAACAAGATATGTGCGTTGCAGAGTAGCCTTTTCCGCGTGTAGAAAAAAAAAATATGGCAATGATGCGACTCACTTCTATTTCGTACCCAAGGTAAAGGGAAAAAGTGTTACAAAATGGCGTATTTACCAACACGTGCAGGTAATTACGCCAAGTCTAGGATACTACTAGAAAACTGTAATATATCTTGCAACTGCTTATATCGTCTGTATTATACGAACTCAAATATTACTACACAACATGGCTGAAGCAAATAATAGAATAACCAAGGTACAAGATGAAGACAAAAAGATAAAATGTAAAAACGATAATTTCCAAAGTTGAAATTCCAAACTGAAAAATTTTAGTCTTTAAGAAAATAAACAGTGTCACTGTACTGTGACTAAAACCGATATTACATGGAACATGTGGGACAAATGAAAACATATTTGTCTTCTGCAGTCAGTCCTGCACAAGCACTGGCCTATTTCGCTGCACCATGTTTGGTATTGATTTAGTAGCCATGGAATAACAAATACTGAAATTTACAAAAATTAAGTGTTCCTAGACGAACACAAAATATGGCGTACACTGCTATAAACGATTGATAATATTCTGAGTAAGCACGGTACTAATACCGGACCTCTATTGAAATAATAACGTCCTTCCACGGAACCTTCCCGAAGCAAACAACGTAATACTCTGGCAAACAACACTGCACGGCGTGGCTGTCTCAGCGCTGTCTACCGAAGTATTCGTCAAATCGGACTTGTTCAAGACCGTGGCACATACTAGAGGCGCATTTTAGCGGATTTTGTCGGAAACGTCTCAGTGCTGAACACTTGATGTATTTAGCTGCACTGGCGTGTATACCTGCAGTTATCTTAGCAGACGTACATAACATACGTATACGTATGTAATATACGGAAGACTGTTAGATATCAAAAGACCTTGTCACTTTACAAGAACTTGTAGCTGTCATTTAGAAAAAATCTTGAAACACAATTTTTCTATTTACTGTGAACATATTACAACTCTTGAGAGCAAGAAAGGCATTTCCACCTAAACAGCACTCCACTCTAGTGGACAAACAGTGAACCTCCTCATTAGAAACGTGTATTTTGGCACACTCCCCCTTCCTGTCCAAAAGAATCCGTTCTTTCGGAACCGGAGAAACCAGTGGTGCCCACCCCCCTCAACTCCATGACGCACCCCCCCTCAATTGTCTATCCGTAGGTGTTCTTCCATGAAAAAAAAAATCTTTTCGATTAATTTTTACATCCCCTCAAACATATTTATATAGATTTTTAACCCTCCCCAAATATTTCAATGACGCAGTTTGCGTCATAGCCCCCCCCCCTTGTGGGCACCCCTGGAGAAACTGATTTTTCCTTTATGTCAGCGGGAGGGCGATAGCAGATAGCAAACAAGACGTCCTAGAAAGTTGCACACTGTTCAACTCCTTGCAAAATGGAAAAAATGTTTTATGACCCTTTCAAGACTATGTGTACATGGTGAAATATGGTAGGCTTTCAAGACTTTTTTTTTATGACAGCTACAAGTTCTAACCTGGCAACCCCCTTTCAGTCATCCTTCAGTGGCATGATGTAAACAATGATGTATGATGTGTGAAAGAAAACAGCGACTGATTAGTTAATTGATTGATCGGAATTTAAAGCAAGCGAAACAATGATGTATTAAAGAATTGGTTAATTGATTGATTGAAATTTAAAGCAAACAAAACAATGATGTCTGAAAGGAAACGGTGATTGATTGGTTAATTGATTGATTGGAATTTAAAGTAAACAGAACAGTGATTGTATGAAAGGAAACGGTGACTGATTGGTTAATTGATTGACTGGAATTTAAAGGGGAAAAACAATGATGTATGAAAGAAAACGCGATTGATTGGAGTCTAACTTCACTTTTCAGGAACGATGCTGTATAAGACGAAACCTACTGATTAAACTGAGATCCACATTACTACTTAGGCTAGCAATCGAGGCAGTATACTTAACCCGAAATCGAACTTGGGACCACATGTACGAAGTACACGCGTTAACCACTCAGCTATGAAAAGCCACGAAAGAAAGGGTTGAACACCACCTTGCCTTAGACTTTGAAAACCAAAGCCATGTTCAGTATAAACCAACTCAAGACAATACATCTGCACAACTGTTTGCAGATGTTTCTATTCCACTCGAAATGAGAACATCTGAGAAGAAAGAAACACATAAGAGGAATGTAAAAGAGTTAAAACACGAAGCAAGAGAGGGGAGAAAGAAAGGAGGGGTTTCAAGAAACGATTAAAGAAAAAATAAAAGCAAGAAAGAAAGAATTAAGTGCATGCATTGTCCATGCAACTAAGAACGGAGCAAGAGCACCTTATGGCACACAATCGAATGGAATCCGGAACCTGTTAAAACACAAAACAACAACATGTGAACTCTGACCAGAAAAGGAAGCATGTGCTCTGCGACTCCATCCATAAGCTTACGACCGGGGTCGAACACCAATAAAGAAAACCCAAGAGGAAGAGGTACATGAAGAGGAAGAATGAATAAAGAACGAACAGAGACAAATATGAGGAAAAGAAAAGAGAATAAATGCTTTTGGTTTGTATTCCATGAAATGATTTGTAATAATATTAATAATAATAATAGAAAGATCTTGAATTCTTCTTGTTGGAATGACAAAAGAAAATCGTTTTTCATAATGTACATACGTATGTATGACTTAAAGAACAACAGGAGTGCTGTAGGCTTTGTTGAAAAATCTCTGGAGATTCCAATCAAGGACTTCTTTCTTCTCCAATCTCTTCTTGTCATAATTATGTTCTCTTTCTGAACTTTACTCCACTTCCTTTACCCCCTCTATTTCGACGCACAAGTGACCCGCTTCCATTGTAGTCAAAAGAAGTTATCAAACCCCATCACTTGCCTCAAAATAAAGAGAAGACGCAGATGCAATAACTTACCATCTTATCAAAAACGAATATATATATATAAAGATAACACAATCCAAAAAAACACTCAACCCTTATTTCTGGTATTAATAATACATAAAAGTATAATTGAAAGGATTTCCGACGACCTATACAAATACCATCGTCAGGAATTTAGCGTATAAGCGTACATTGTTTTGATTTGTTTCTTAGACGTAAATTGCTTTTGATTTGGCAAGAATAAGAAACAAATATTGTAACAGTCCTTCATTCATGATATAAGCCCTATTATTAACATGACATGTGTTAGACTTGCTAACTATGCAACTTGTGATGTTCATCTGTCTACTTGTCGGCAGGTGTGAGAGCGAAGACGGTAATAGATAACGAGAAACGGTTTTACAGATATGGATTCAGCGACCCAAGAGCAAGGTCCCTCTGCGCTGTTATCTCCAGTGTTGCCAAAATGTTGATATGAAAAGTTGCTAAACGAGAGATGAAATGACTGCGATTTCTTATGAAAAGTTAACTTTAACAAAAATGCACGATGATACTTCAGACAAAATTATTACTCCAAATATAATTAAATAGCTCCTTCGTGGCTAAGCGGTTAGCGTACGCACCTTTGGGGTGGGAGACCCAGGTTCGGTTCCCGGCGGGAGCTCATGTGGTTCGGACTCCACGTTAATCAGTATAGCCTCGCTGATGAAAAGGGACATTAAACTCACAATCATCTCACGTCACCAAATATAACTTCTAAAAGTACTGCTAATTCTAGTATTTGAACAACCCAAAGCGTAAATAAAAAATCTGACCAAGCAAACACTTATTACTACTAGTGTTACAGCTTCGGTAATATATCAGATAACGTCTCTGATGAAGAAAGTTTGTCGAAAGTGTAACACATATAATAAGGGTTTGCTAGGGTCAAATTTTATTTTTATTTACGTTGTTTAAAAAATGACATAACAAAATCTAGCATATTTTACTTTAAGGTTCTATTGCTAATATGCTTACTACTAACGCTGTATTACTTGTGCCTCTCAATGAAAGCTGTACAAATTAAACAACTGGGAAGGTTGAAATTGTCCTCCATTATAGGCGAAAGGGGTAAAAAAAAATAAGGAAGAGTGATCACACCCAACTAATCGCTGCTTGCGCTGATTAAAAGAAACGAAAAAAATATTAAATCATGAAGTTTGACGTTCCATGCGTATTCCGACTAGGCTAAACGAGACAGTGATGATGGAAATGAATGCAATGAAGAGAGTAGAAGAAAATGGGAGGACTCTGGTAAAACTCAAGTAAACGATGTTTGTCCACCACGAAGTCCACTTGGTACGAGCTGGGATCGAACTAGGGACCCCATACACTACGGCTCCTAAGCGAAAAGAAACATTAAAAGTACATCAAACTTTAATAATGGTAGATTACAGAAGGACAAGTTCTCCGGAGAACAAAAGTAGCTAAATTTGTAAGGAAGCCGCCAAATCGTCATTAGAAAATCACCAGAAAGACCCCAATCGGAAAAATGATGTTTTTTGGGGTCACCATCGTGGAAGTCGAATCTCTTGCATTTCGTGACTTTACCCGAAATTGGTAACCCTACTCATCTCTATTAAAACCAGAAGTGGTAGAAATCTATTTCGAGTATCTATCTAATCTATCTATTTATCTATTTCCCCTTTCATTTCCAATTTTAATCTTTATAGAGTTGTTTGCGAGGAATAGCAGGAATTACTTTCCTGATTTGGATTCAGCGTCCAAGAAAGATGTTTCATCTACGACTTCATCTCTATTATTGAAACGGAAAGTGGTTTCCGAACTTCATTATTTCTTCTACTTTTTCGATCGAGGTGCACAAGAAACTGAAATTAGGACAAATATACGCCACTCAATTTCTTGGGGAACTTCTTGAACTATTTCTACAGAACATGTATACACAAAAGCATCCTCCTTGTCCAGTTCATCTACAACAGATCTCACTGTAACGATCAAACTTTTTTGCATGGCGTTGTACCGCTTCAGAAAGTCTGTCCATAGCGAATGACAATAAGCGCTTGTGGGAAAGAAATTTTGAGATTCTTGCTTCTGAGAACCGTACGCAGCGACAATCGGGCAGTTATCCAACCTAATGTAACCACGAGAGATGATAACATAGATCTTGTTCACATGCTCTTTAGTGGTTCACGAGACCAGAAATTTCTCGCGTCGCGAAAACGGCACGACAAATGCCGTTTCAAATTCGAGATCACATGACAATTCTTGTCTCGTTTTCGAGGTGAAAATCGAGAAGATTCAAAATGTCTCGAGTCTCGGGAGCAACACTATACTTTGATCAAAACTAGAAACGAACTGAAAGTTAAAAATTAAGTGGAACTTTATGGTGAGAGGAGAAGGAATATTACAGGGTTGTTGAAGTCACAAAGAGAGCGGGCAACCATTAACGTCACAAGAGGAGGTTTGTGTAGGAAGGAACAACATCACAATATCACCGCTTTGTAGCATATGTTTAGCAATGTTGTCAACCGAATTGGAAGGAGCACAGCGGACTTCTTAGTGGAATATTCACAGTGTGGCAACAGCGAAACATGTGCTTTCCCAGATGCCAGTTTCTCCTTAGTTTGATCAGAATGTAGTTCACCCAAGTTTTGGTTATCAAGCACTTTTTTAGTGTTACACATGATGCATATATAAAAGCACTAAATCGATAAAGTGATTGTAAGTATAGGATGAAGAGCATTTATCAACACTTGAAGAACACAGTCATTACACAATATAATCCAATAATAAATATGGCTTAAATGTGGTTATACTACACTATTGATCTCTAGTGATGCAGAAGGATTCTGGTAACTCCTAAATGAAATGAAGGAAAAGTAGAGCATAAATTTTATGTATAAATTTACAAAACAAAACAAGAAAAATTTGGGATCGGGACGAGAAAAGCTTTTTCGAGAATTGAGACGAAAACGAATTCTTCGAAAAATTGATACAAAGTGAATAAACTTATTTCTGGTTTCGTTTCGTGGGCAACACTAATGGTCTTTATAGCACAGTATAGTTCAAAACCAGAGTACGTTAACGGTTGAGGTAGTTTTGCAGCAACGGTTCAATGGCGTCTGCTGTACACTGAACTGATGCTACGCGTGGCTTTGCGTCGGTTTTCATTGGCCCAGAACTACAAACGCATTAGGCTACGGTGATGCTTGAACACCGTCACTGGCGTGATCGGTGTAGGCGGACGTGTTTCCGGACTCGTGACGTTTCAATACAAGATGGTCGCATATCTACGTGTTAGAGACGGTCGTGGTAATCGCAATCCACGACTGAACATTGTGGAACATCATAGCGGTCAAACGTAAAATATAGTGTTAGACACGAGAAAAGGTGCTTTCTGCAAATGCACAATGCAAGCAACCTCACTAGTGATTGCTACATCAAGGAAGTTCTAAAAGTCGAATGTATACCTTCCTTTAGAAAGCTCCGAATGTCACACCTTAGGAGAACAATATTTGACCAAATGAATTCCAAAATGTACAAGGCTTCTTCGAGAAGCAATGGATATTAGCTGTTTACCTGGCCTGCACAGTTGCCTGATGTGTAATCCACGAATCACGTGCGAGGTATTATTGATCGATACCTTGATCATCTCGGTCATCGGCGTTTTACAGACTCGCATACAGGAACGTGGTAAACGATTCTGCATGAATAAATCAAATGTCTGTTTCATTTGAAGCCACGACATATAAAGGCTTGGATTTCAACACGCGAACGTCTCACCCCATATTTATTTATCAAGAAAGATGCTCTGTACCTGTTTCAAAATTGTAATATTGTCATGTAAAAATACGTAGTAGAAATTTCATTTCATTTCATGTTCTTCTTGAAATTATAATTTTCACAAATAGCAATGTATGTATTTATTTATTATGTTAGTGCAATTGAAATGATCGCCCAAAGTAAGTCGTTTCCATTTCCAAAGGGTAAAGAAATGAAAACTACAATGCCTAGTGAATGAAAATAGTTGCCGTTTGCAACCATTGATCATCTAACGATTGAATTCCGTGGCTAAAGAAGTCTGGAGTCTGCGATGCAAAGAAGTCCTCAAATGCACTTTGCATAACTCTATCATCAGGGGAAGTCTTCTCTCCCAATAAGTACTTGAGGTTCCGGTAGAGATAGTAGTCGGTGGGAGAGGCATAAAAAATACAGTGGTTGAAGAGAGGTTTCATGCTGTAAATCATGGAGAGTCTATAACGTCGTTTCAACGACATTTGCGTGTGTATTATCATGTAACATGACGGCACCATATCTTTTGAACATTTCTGGATGCTTACGGGCAAACTTGCGGAGCATTTCATGGTGTTCACGACTGTAACGATCTGCTGTGATTGTTTTGCCTCGATGGAGAAAGACATAATCTACCAACCCTACCATAGATTACCATTCCATGATCAATATTTTCTAGGGATTTGAAAACCACCCTGGACTTTGATCAAAATCCAACCACAGTCCTGAACGTTCATGATTGAGGTAGCAGATATATTTTTCATCAAAAGTGAAATTCCGGTTATTCCTTATACTCAGAGAACTACACACCTCCAGATGGTGTTTTCTTGCTGGTTGTATTAACTCTTGTAGTGCTCATGAGTACAACTTTCTCATCTTACTAGTAGTATGGAGATCGAACGACAGTAATTGTAGTGTATGCATAGTTCACTTGTAATTGCACGATCACCTTTTTTCGAGGATTCACTTCCACAGTGTTCATGAAGACCCTATCCGAACATAATGTTACTCGGATTTCACGGAGTTAATTTTGCAGTACTGTCACCGGAACGAAATTTGACAAAAGAACTGCGAATGATGCGTTTATTGGCCATTCTTGGGCCAAATGTACTCATTGTTAATGTTTCTTGCAGTTTGCTGTGCAGCATGTCTCACTTTGAATTCGTAATGACAAACGTTCGCAATTATGTTTTCCATGATTAACTTTCAAAGATCCTGCTCAACAATGCAATTTCTGAGTACCCCAGCCTGTTTGCTGGACGTGTACAGAGTTTGTGACGTTTAATTCAGATATCATAGCATACCACTGTGTTACGTTGCTGAAGTGAATTTCCTGTTAGGCATTTCATTCGCAATCGCAACCAGGAGATAACCATTGTGCTCCTCCTATGCCAATACCACTGGTTACGTTACAAAGTACTATTGATTACATTTCGTTACCAAAGATAAATAATTTTATCAATAAAATACGAAGGCATACACTTAAAATGAACAACATATGTTAATTTGAGAAACTACATGTGTATTGGATAGTGTTATGTTTCTAACTAGTTGAACTGTTCTGTAAATCTACGTTTATTCAAATCTATTTTTAAATTTTTATTGCTCGTCCCTATCCACAGTTTAACTATCCACAAATATATTTATTTTAAATTGAAAATGCTCTTTTGTGCACATAATGTATTATTTAACTCTGTGGTTTTTATGAGTGTCGGCGCAGGTTTCTTTGACAAAAACTTTGAAAAAGTTCTTCTTTTTTCTGCTATTCCACCGTATCCGCAACTTTGGTGGTCCATCTCACCTTTGCTCCTCCGATTGTGTACACAATACTTCGTTCTTATACCTGCAAAACAGCCAAAAGAATCTGGGAGGAGACACCCTTCGTGTTCGAATAGTACCGCTAACTCGCCCAGCTATGACCAGCCAAGCATGCGAAATGGCGAATGCAACCAACGTTCTCTATAACTGCATCAGAACATTTCCTTTTTTTTTCTATCCTTTGCGGCTGTATCTCTTTCAGCACATTAATACACACGCTCTGAACTGCAATGATATTCTTTGTTCATTGTTAACTTTGTTAATTAAAAATAATTATCTACAAATGGGCATCACCAGAAATTTTCGCAAGGGGAGACAAGCTATGAAGTTTCCAGTTCCTTCTTATGAATGTTCAGAATTAGTTATTTTTAAGAAATTTACTTTATTGGAAACTCTTTTATACTGAAATGTTTTGGTAGATTGTTAATAAAATGTCTGGGTTTTATGTCCTTTACGTATTTCATTTACAAAAATAATTATAATTCATTTACAAAGTTTCTTTGTAATATAATAAATGCTCTCAGAGTACAGAAATCCTCAGCGCACAATTGTGGCTTCGTTGACTTAGGTTAATTTAGGAACTCCTTTGCTTAATGCAGCCTTCGGAGTAAGTAATTAAAAGGAATATCCTTTGCCCAATGCGATCTAGGGAGATTGTTGTAGCTCAATGCAGCCCCAGGGGGAAGGTAGTTGTAAAATATCTCTTTCGCTCAATGCAGCCTCCAGAGATACGGTTTAGAAGGATTTCTCCATAGCCCAATATGGCCCTCGGAGACGGTATTTGTAGATTAATGATCAAGTGTTCAATGATACCTATGTCCATTTGTGGTCCTCTTTTATGGGCGTCCTCTGCAAGGGACGCTAAGCGAGGAGAGGGTCGTCCATCTAGGTTCCTTCCGACCGAATCAACTTCGTGTTTTCCTGGTATCGTCTCCTGTTGATTTATGTTTGTAAGCAATAGCACATATTTGTAATTGAAACATGTATTTAAACAGGTTACTTACACGTGAGGGTATGGAATCTTACAATATATTTGCTCTGTCTGTCCGTGCGTCCACCAGAGAGACACAAAACCTCAAAAACTACTCAGTGGATCACCATCAATTTTGACCAGGATGTACAGGGTCTAAAGTTAGAAATCGAGTCCGTTTATGGAGGTGATCTATGAACAGTCAAAAATCGGTTCCCCATGTACTTCTAAGGGGGTAGCTATGAATATTATCCTTGCTTGATCGACTACTCACAGTACTGTTGAGATTAACGGGTTAGTATAACGCTCAGGATCCAAAATACTGATTTGTTCATGTGATCATTAGTAAAATGAAACTAAATTACTTTCTACTCGTCAAAGGAGTTCGTCATTTTTTTTATTCTCAAGCATTCATTCGAGGTAAAATACTACATTTAAGCCTAGACTAGGTAAAACTTTAGCTTATTAGGGAGTTCGATTTACGAAAAACCAAACCAAACTTCCTCCCGTGATGTACATTGTCATCACTACTTGTTTCATATATGGGGCCGCGGTGGCTCAGTGGTAGAGCGTCCACCTCTGGTGCTAGGGGTCTCGGGTTCAAACCCTGCTCTCGCCAAGTGAACTTTGTGGTGGACAAATACCGTGTGCGTGGGTTATCTCGAGGTTCTCCCGTTTCCTCCCACTTTCTTCATTCCACCATTTCATTCATTACTCATCATCACCGTCTCCTTTAGCCTATCCGGCATAACCGTGGGACGTAAAACTCAAAGATTTCATTTCATTTTTTTTGTTTCATATATTAAGTAACTGTTAAGAATGTGTGCTCTTTATTAGTTTTTTTTTAAAAATCTTTATTAAGTTCCTGAGTCTACGCTTATTACAATATTTCGTACACCTCACTTGTTACGTAACTTTAAGAAGGAAAAAAAAGAAATATATTGGAAAAATTTCGCAAATAAACCTTAATGTTAATAGAAAATGATATTTTAAAATTCATTGTATTCTTTTCTAATCCTAACCTTTCATCTAGCCATCTTAATACTAATCTTAATACTAGCAATCTGTCTATTAAAATGCTACAGTAGCAATACAAAGGTCTCAGCTCTAACCTCTAACTTTTGATTTCAAATCTTTGATTTACGGTTATTCGTGATTTCACGTTTAACAAATATTTTAAAATATGCGTACTTTAAATAAATTATTTAAATAGATTTTTTCATGAAGTTTATTTTTAAAAAATATTGTTCAAAGCCTTTGTATTTTAATAAGCCTTCTCGAAAATCAATAAAAATGAATTGTGCTGCGATCTTTGGAGTTCTTTTAAACAATGAGTTTGTGGGCGTTTATATGTTTGTGGCCAATCCTTTCGACAATGAGATCTCGGAAACTACAGGCTCTAGAAAGATGACGTTTTTACTGATCGATTGCAAATTTTGCATAGATTGCCCAGTTGTAATTGAATATTTAAAAAGCATGGCCATTATTTCTTTATAACTTTTTACGGGTACACTGAAGGGTTCAAATTAAAAAGAAAAAAACTAAAGCATCATATCCTACGTGTTATACATTCCAACACCGCATAGTTATCTATAGTGGTTGCGTATGTCACAGGCGTTAATTTCATGACCAAATGATAGTGAAAAACGAAGGATAATCATTTCTCCAATCTAAGACGAATCTTTATTGTTTGGAGTGTTTTGTCCAATGAACACCATATATCACTGACATTATAATTAACTGCATATGTAATATATTTGCTTAATACATAACTGCATGCAAGAAGAAAGAAAACACTGATCATACATGAATTAGAAACTCCAACCGGAAGTAGGCTCAATTTTGCAAACGGTGCGAGATATTGACAAGATAATCGAAAAAAAAATCTCCCTTTTATGGTACCCCTTCTCATTTTTATCAAGACGTCTTTCACTTGTGTCTGTAAAGGGGCATATACAGATGTTGTGAGGAATGACAAGGAGATTCATACTCATATTTGAATGATGCGCTATGTAGAGAGCGCAGGTTCAGCTAGTCTATATATTAAAATGCTAGATTTGTATGTTTGGCTCCAATCTTTCGACAATGAGATCTCGA
Source organism: Thermobia domestica (assembly GCF_964235325.1). NCBI lineage: Eukaryota > Metazoa > Arthropoda > Insecta > Zygentoma > Lepismatidae > Thermobia > Thermobia domestica. The sequence goes on from NC_137454.1 coordinate 67,705,325, forward strand.
AAACCACACGTGCTAGAAACGTGCCGTTTTCAATGGTCGATTCCAAATTTTGTGTAGATTGTCCACTTCTCATTCAAAGTTTCAAAAAACCGTGTCGTTACTGTTCTATTCAACACTTCAGTAGCCGTTTTGAGTCCATAAGATTAACATTGTTTCAGGTCGAAACTACAGTGATAGGCAACCAGTAAAGAAATTACGTATAGCGGATTGAAGGACATTGCAAGCGCTTTGCTTAAATCTGAATGGCAAAACCTATTGCATGCTGGTAACTTCAAAGACCTCAAGAGACGCAATTAGGCGTACTCGGAGGAATATGGATTTATTTATTTATTTATTTATTTATTTATTTATTTATTTTTAATATTTCCACTTGATACGTATTACTTATACAAATTTGCTACAAACTCACTCCGACATCTATACACAGCAATTCACTTCCTTTGTGAGTCTCCTATCCTTTATTTGGAGGCAGCGGTGGCTCAATGGTAGAGCGTTCACCTCTGGTGCTTGAGGTCCCGGGTTCGATCCCAGCCCCCGCCATGTGAACTTTGTGGTGGACAAAGACCGTGTGCGTGGGTTTCCTCGGGGTTCTCCCGTTTCCTCCCACTTTCTTCATCCCACCATTTCATTCATTTCTCATCATCACCGTCTTCTTTAGCCTAGCCGGGGCTTAAAACTCAAAGATTTCATTTCATTTCCTATCCTTCACTTGTGTGAGTAAGAAGACATGCACAGTGGGAAGGAGATTCATGGTCATAACAGAACGATGCACTGAATAGACAGCGCAGGTTCATCTAGTCTAATAAATAAAATTGAACGTCACTATGTTTGTGACTTAACTCTTGAACCACCCGACCGATCAAATTTTTAACATAGATGAGTTTTGTACCTGGGATGTTTTTTATCATTTCCCTTTGACGCTGCAATTTATGGGAGGAGGACGGAGAGATATTTTAAAATGATGGAAAATGTCCGATATTAGTGTTAAATCCATAGTTTTCGGGGTTGCTGAGACGAACAGTGACATTTCCGATACCGTTTAAATCGAAATTCATCCCCCATTGCCCTTTAATTTATTTATTTATTTTATTTATTCACAAAGTTTCATACAGTACTAGGCCAATTAGCTGAAACTGTACAACATAAAGGCAAAAAAGAAAACATCAACAAAAACATAAAAGAATAAAACACAAAAAAGTTCAACTCTCAATATAAAAGATTTAAAAAAAAAGTTCAACTTTCAATATACAAAGTTCTCATCAACTGAGATCTAAAATTTCTCTCAGAGGTAAAAATGTGATATCCTGTTGACAATGTATTATAATCGTGCGCTAGCCTGTAAAACAAGGAGCGCTTTACAATCGATAACCTAGGTGTCTCATAAGATAGTAAGTTGAGAGAGCGAGTTCGCCACTGAGGAACACGGAAGTTAATTTGCGATAGTAAAAATTCAGAGTCAATTTTGCCATTGATGATCTTATACAGGTAAAGTAAATCAGCTCCGCGGCGTCGTTTGTCAGGAGAACATAACTTCATTAAAGACATTAGTTCTTGTTTCGAGTAGTTACGTAACTCGGGAATTCTGAATCTAACTATAGCAAGAAAGAAGTTTAATACAGAGTCAATGCGAGATAGATTATTAGGTACTGCCATGTTCCATACAGGTGAACAATTTTAAATGATCGGAAAAATAAAAGCCTTATAAATATTGTAAGGGCAGGAAGACTTTGTATTTCCGGTAGAGTAGACCAAGTAGTTTCATAGCTCTAGATGAGATCCAACTGATATGATCCGCAAATGAGAGTTTTTCATCAAAGACAACACCTGGATCTTTTTGAGTTGAGACGCGTTTGATAGGCACATTCTTTTTTTTTTTTTTTTAAGGAAATAGAGATTGTAGTACATTTATTGAGATTTAGAGACAGATTCAAGGTGAAACACTAATTATAACATATCTATGTCAGCTTGCAGTGAAGAAGCATCGTCTATAGTGTTAATGACTCTGAAGAGTTTACAGTCATCAGCGAAAAGCAATATATTTGATGATGAGGTCGAGAAGATGCTAGGTAAATTGTCCATATACAATAAAAACAAAAGCGGACCTAGCACGCTTCCTTGAGGCACTCCGGATAAGACGAGACTAAATGGAGACACGGACCCAGGTAGAGTGACACATTGTTCTCTTCCAGAGAGATAACAATCTAGGAAAGAGAGGAGTGTACCATGAATGTTATTTCTATTGGAGAGTTTGTAAAGAAGCAACTTGATGTTTATGGTGTCAAATGCCTTTGATATATCAAAATAAACTACATCTAGCTGGGACTTAGCTATGAATGTTTGCGCCGCATGAGTAACTAACACTGACAAATTCATTTTAAGTCCAAATTAAAACTATTTTTCCAGTGCGAAGAACGGACAATCTGCTAGTATATATATACATTTCGAACACAAATTAATATCTGAAACCGGTAGCTCAGGAAGTAGTTTTAAGGAAAAGAAAGAAATTCTGTCTCCAGTTTAATTGTTTTATTTAAAATAATATATAACTTTTAATATTTTTATGTAGAGATATTTCAAGAATATAAACTGATTAAAATGTAGATTTAAGATAAGTAACCCCTTTCACAGATTTGAGAAAGGATCTACTGTAATTATGGAATAATGGACAATGGATGGTTAAGGTATTACTTAAAGATCCTAGCCCTAAAAATCAATTCGGGTTAATACCTGACTTATTCATTATCGGGCTCGCGTGATGTTATAGCGATCGTACCAAGTCGTGAAGCTTGACCTAGATCTACCAATTTTGAGCACCCAATACAATACGAGGGTGTGTCCCGGTCATCAGCCGCCATTCATGAAATTTTGTCAGTATCGTATCTCGCAATATACGTTGAACATCTCGTGAGGGTACAGTGTTGTCAGATTGCCACGTAACTCGAATAATTATTAGTGTTTGTGTTATAGTTTTATAAGTGATGTATTTTGTTGCTCTTTCGCCATCCGTCTTCAAAGTTTGGAAACATTGTTAGTGCACTACTGTTGTTTCGTTTGGTCAAGTGTGCATTCGGAAGGTAGTTGCACGAATCGTGCCGAATTTATCCGATGCATCACACGTGAGGAAAAACTGTTCTATGATTATTGGTGTAAAAGAGGTTAGGCTTCACGAGTCCTGACGCTCACTATAAGTTCTCAGATTTTCGGTTCCCATATCTCAGAATTATGTTGGCTCAAAGATGAAATTGATTAGAGCACCTGTCCTTTCATTATCTTCACCAACCCACTCATTTCTGAGGCCAACTTCACAGGCGTGATGATTCTATCAGTTTGTATGTCAATCGACATATATATCAGAGCTTAAAATGGTAAGAGATAACTAGAAACGCCTTGTGATATGTATTCACAGTATCAAGAATAGGTCGTATCTCTCTGCCCTTATTTTCTTCTATTGAAACCGAAAACAGTAGATCCTCCGGTTTCAACACTGGATCCCCATTACTTTCCGAGACGAGACATCATTTCAAGACACATTTTCGGGACGGGGACGAAACAGCCTTAAATGTGCAAAATACCTGCACCATGTTTATTTTATTATTATTATTATTATTATTATTATTATTTAGTTTAACGAGGAATTGTTTTTTAGTATTTTCTTTGAAATGGTTTGATTTCAGTAATTTCTTCTCCAAATCTAGGCTATTTACAGTAATTACCCCATACTTCGTGAAAATTAATTTTCTTTACATATTATTTTAATATTTAATAATCAAATTTAAGTACTACTGAATTTATATAAATGCAAATTCATTTGCAGTAAGCAAGGAACATTTCACTAGACATGGAGAAGATATCAGTAAAATCACATAATTAAAATTCCAGATCCTTTCGAAGAAATTAGGAAAATAATTCGTCATAGAAATCAATGGGCTAAAAAAAAATATTGATGCGTGGGTAATAAACACCATTAATTCTTCTCTCGTGTGCAACCCTAATTCCCATACTTTGGAAGTCAGTCGTAGCTTCAGTAAGAGAAACGGGTCCCATTTTTTAAAATACTTTCAGTGTACAAACGAATCAAATGCCACTTAACCCTTTAAGGCATAGTCGTTATATTTCCAACCACCCACTCTTTCATAAGTTCTCGCTGCATGAATGAATGAATTAGTGGTTACTTAAACAACCACCGATTGTTTTCTACAGCGTACATAATACTTATTGCCCAGGCAAAGTAGCACATTATAAAATCATGGCATGACACTAAGAAACTAAATACAACGAGATATTTGCGTTGGGACGTACAGGGAATTTTGTCACTTAAAAGGTTTTAAAGTTGTTTTGTACGTATTTCATCTTTAAGATATGTATCTGAAGCTCCTTTAAGACTTTAAAGGAATCATGTTCAGATAGTTTAAGTAGCCCCTATAAAGTAAAAGTTGTGTTTACTATGCACTTTAGCGTACCGTATAGCCTACGCTTTATGTCATTTTTGTCACTACTTTGATATACAGGTAATTGGACTCGATACTTCGTGTTTTGAACGTCCCATTTGTTGTTATGGCGAGCTTGAAGTGTTTCAAGTTAAGGCCGATTTTCATGTAACCGTCCGTTGCGTTCTTTGCTTGCGATGTAGCTGAAGAATAGCCAATTGAGAAAGTTGTTTAAGAGCCTGCCTTACTAAAAAATAATACAAAATTTACCATTTTTCTTTCGCTTCTTTATTCATAAGGGAAAGGAGATAATGAAATGCAACTTACCACAATCATAGATAATGTTATTCTACATCAGAAAATAAGAACCTGAAGAATGTTCAGTGTTGTCACCCATAGAAATTACAGTGTTGCCAGGGTAACAACGCCCCTAAAATCTAAGTTAAGGCAGCGACTAGAGGAATGACCTTAACTGCATTTGGTTACGTATCATATTGTTTTGGGTTCCTGTGAAGTACTTTTTAAATAACACTATTATTTAGTTTTAATATCTGTTTGTTAAAACTATTTTGTTTATTACAAACTAAATACAACCATTATTTAAAAAGTAGATCATAGGAAACCAAGACAACATGATAAGTAATCAAATGCAGTTGAGATCGCTCCTCTAGTCGCAGCCTTAACTTAGGTTCTAGGAGTGTTGTTATTCTGGCAACACTGTAATATCTATGGATGGTAACACTGAACATTCTTCAGGTTCATATTTTTTGTTGTAGAATAACATTATCTATGATTGTGGTAACTTGCCTTTCATTATCTCCTTTCACTTATGAAAAACAAGCAAAAGAAAAGAGGTAAATTTTGTGTTATTTTTAGTAAGGCAGGCTCTTAGACTCCGCAAATGATTTCTTGGACTCTTCAAATGATCAGCTTTTAAAACATCATCGTAAGATTACCTCGCTTCAATCATTTAAAAATAACAAAATTTACATATAATTAATAATTTACGGTAAATTTTTACCGGTCCTTATCATCGAAAAATAGTATGGTATCTCTTCCGTGTAAGGAATGACCAAATGCACAGCTTGCTACCACAACTGCTACAATCGATTGATGTAGTGATCAAGGGCTTAAATTGAAATAGTTATGCACAAATGTATAACGTTTGGTCCGGGACAGTAGTTCTTGGTTAAGCATAATAAAAACTACCTGGTACATAAAATTCATTAAAAAGAAAAAAAAGGTGTTTTTACTTTTCCGGACGGAAACCAAAATTTTCCGTTTTTTTTTTTTTTTTTTTTTTTCAGGCCTCAAAATCACTATCAGTAACACAGTTATTTTGGCTATATAAATTGTAGTTGTTCCCCCTCCTCCCTGAAAAACGACGGACCCCTCCTAGATAAACCTGCTGGCTACACTCCTGAAGACAAAATTGTGTTGGCTACACATAGGAATCGCAAACAACGGACGCTTGCATGGAAATTCGCCCTTAGTGTGTAGCAAGTGGAAAAGTCAATCCAAACTAAACAGTATGAGTTGGGCTAGGAAGTTTAAAGCGGCATGCAAGTTTTAAGATATAGATGTTATTCTTAAATTTTGAAATATCTTTAAAACTCAATACTTATAGCATTGATCCAAGTAATATGAACATATGTCGAAGATGGATGAAGTACCTGAAAAAGTTGACACCTGTACCTGAAGTAATTACACGCTTCATCGCCCCAGATCGCAAGTAAGCAAAAGAAATATCTTAACTATATATAAAACTACATGAGCTGACATAAATTATTGAGCACTTCCTGTAGGGCTACAATGATTAAATTTGGCATGATTGTAGCTTTCCGGAACTAACCCACAGGAAAATTGTCAAAAGTGAATATTTTTAATTTTTAGGGGGTCTAAAGAGGGGATGAAAAATTTCCCCATGTTATTTAAATGGACCTTTTTTTGGACTTATAATCTCATGTTTTAGGTACTTAGAATTGGAATAGAAACTTGAAATTCGGTATGTTTACACATTTTCGTTAGCACTACCTAAGTAAATCAGTACAAGTAAAAAATTCCGATCCTAGAGTGGTTTTATAGGGAACTGAAAAATCTTTCCCATGTTATTTATATGGGACTCCTTTTACACCCTCAAATTATTGAGCACTTCCTGCAGGGCTACAATGATTAAATTTGACATGATTACAGCTTTTCGAGACAAACCCACAGGAAAATTGCCAAAAGTGAATATTTTTAATTTTTAGGGGGTCTAAAGAGGGGATGAAGAATTTCCCCATGTTATTTAAATGAGACTTTTTCTGGACCTATTATCTCATGTTTTAGGTACTTAGAATTGGAATAAAAACTTCAAATTCGGTATGCTTCTACGTTTTCGTTAGCTTTACCTACGTAAATCATTAGAAATGAAATTTTCTAACCGTAAAGTGGTTTCAAGGGGAACTGAAAAATCTTTCCAATGTTATTTATATGGGACGTCTTCTATACCCCAAAATGTTTAGGCACTTCCGGCAAGATTAGAGTGATGAAATTTGGCATGATTGTAGCCTTCCAGGACTAACCGACAGAAAAATTGCGAAAAGTAAAAAAATCCAACTTTAGAGTGGTTTTATAGGGAACTGAAAAATCTTTCCCATGTTATTTATATGGGACACCTTTTACACCCTCAAATTATTGAGCACTTCCTGCAGAGCTACAATGATTAAATTTGACATGATTATAGCTTTTCGGGACAAACCCACAGGAAAATTGCCAAAAGTGAATATTTTTAATTTTTAGGGGGTCTAAAGAGGGGATGAAGAATTTCTCCATGATATTTAAATGAGACTTTTTCTGGACCTTTCATCTCATGTTTTAGGTACTTAGAATTGGAATAAGAACTTCAAATTTGGTATGCTTGTACGTTTTCGTTAGCTTTACCTAAGTGAATCATTAGAAATGAAAATTTCTAAGCGTAAAGTGGTTTCATGGAGAACTGAAAAATCTTTCCAATGTTATTTATATGGGACGTCTTCTATACCCCAAAATGTTTAGGCACTTCCGGCAAGATTAGAATGATGAAATTTGGCATGATTGTAGCCTTCCAGGACTAACCGACAGAAAAATTGCCAAAAGTAAAAAATTCCAACTTTAGAGTGGTTTTATAGGGAACTGAAAAATCTTTCCCAAGTTATTCATATGGGACACCTTTTACACCCTCAAATTATTGAGCACTTCCTGCAGGGCTACAATGATTAAATTTAACATGATTATTGCTTTCTGGGACAAACCCACAGAAAAATTGCCAGAAGTGAATATTTTTAATTTTTAGGCGGTCTAAAGAGGGGATGAAGAATTTCTCCATGTTATTTAAATGAGACTTTTTCTGGACTTATTATCTCATGTTTTAGGTACTTAGAATTGGAATAAAAACTTCAAATTCGGTACGCTTGTACGTTTTCGTTAGATTTACCTAAGTAAATTATCAGAAATGAAAATTTCTAACCGTAAAGTGGTTTCAAGGGGAACTGAAAAATCTTTCCAATGTTATTTATATGGGACGTCTTCTATACCCCAAAATGTTTAGGCACTTCCGGCAAGATTAGAATGATGAAATTTGGCATGATTGTAGCCTTCCAGGACTAACCGACAGAAAAATTGCCAAAAGTAAAAAATTCCAACTTTAGAGTGGTTTTATAGGGAACTGGAAAATCTTTCCCATGTTATTTATATGGGACACCTTTTACACCCTCAAATTATTGAGCACTTCCTGCAGGGCTACAATGATTAAATTTGACATGATTATAGCTTTTCGGGACAAACCCACAGGAAAATTGCCAAAAGTGAATATTTTTAATTTTTAGGGGGTCTAAAGAGGGGATGAAGAATTTCTCCATGTTATTTAAATGAGACTTTTTCTGGACCTATTATCTCATGTTTTAGGTACTTAGAATTGGAATAAAAACTTCAAATTTGGTATGCTTGTACGTTTTCGTTAGCTTTACCTAAGTGTATCATCAGAAATGAAAATTTCTAAGCGTAAAGTGGTTTCATGGGGAACTGAAAAATCTTTCCAATGTTATTTATATGGGACGTCTTCTATACCCCAAAATGTTTAGGCACTTCCGGCAAGATTAGAATGATGAAATTTGGCATGATTGTAGCCTTCCAGGACTAACCGACAGAAAAATTGCCAAAAGTAAAAAATTCCAACTTTAGAGTGGTTTTATAGGGAACTGGAAAATCTTTCCCATGTTATTTATATGGGACACCTTTTACACCCTCAAATTATTGAGCACTTCCTGCAGGGCTACAATGATTAAATTTGACATGATTATAGCTTTTCGGGACAAACCCACAGGAAAATTGCCAAAAGTGAATATTTTTAATTTTTAGGGGGTCTAAAGAGGGGATGAAGAATTTCCCCATGTTATTTAAATGAGACTTTTTCTGGACCTATTATCTCATGTTTTAGGTACTTAGAATTGGAATAAAAACTTCAAATTTGGTATGCTTGTACGTTTTCGTTAGCTTTACCTAAGTGAATCATCAGAAATGAAAATTTCTAAGCGTAAAGTGGTTTCATGGGGAACTGAAAAATCTTTCCAATGTTATTTATATGGGACGTCTTCTATACCCCAAAATGTTTAGGCACTTCCGGCAAGATTAGAATGATGAAATTTGGCATGATTGTAGCCTTCCAGGACTAACCGACAGAAAAATTGCCAAAAGTAAAAAATTCCAACTTTAGAGTGGTTTTATAGGGAACTGAAAAATCTTTCCCATGTTATTTATATGGGACACCTTTTACACCCTCAAATTATTGAGCACTTCCTGCAGGGCTACAATGATTAAATTTGACATGATTATAGCTTTACGGGACAAACCCACAGAAAAATTGCAAAAAGTGAATATTTTTAATTTTTAGGAGGTCTAAAGAGGGGATGAAGAATTTCTCCATGTTATTTAAATGAGACTTTTTCTGGACCTATTATCTCATGTTTTAGGTACTTAGAATTGGAATAAAAACTTCAAATTTGGTATGCTTGTACGTTTTCGTTAGCTTTACCTAAGTGAATCATTAGAAATGAAAATTTCTAAGCGTAAAGTGGTTTCATGGGGAACTGAAAAATCTTTCCAATGTTATTTATATGGGACGTCTTCTATACCCCAAAATGTTTAGGCACTTCCGGCAAGATTAGAATGATGAAATTTGGCATGATTGTAGCCTTCCAGGACTAACCGACAGAAAAATTGCCAAAATTAAAAAATTCCAACTTTAGAGTGGTTTTATAGGGAACTGAAAAATCTTTCCCATATTATTTATATGGGACACCTTTTACACCCTCAAATTATTGAGCACTTCCTGCAGGGCTACAATGATTAAATTTGACATGATTATAGCTTTTCGGGAGAAACCCACAGGAAAATTGCCAAAAGTGAATATTTTTAATTTTTAGGGGGTCTGAAGAGGGGATGAAGAATTTCCCCATGTTATTTAAATGAGACTTTTTCTGGACCTATTATCTCATGTTTTAGGTACTTAGAATTGGAATAAAAACTTCAAATTCGGTATGCTTGTACGTTTTCGGTAGCTTTACCTAAGTAAATCATCAGAGATGAAAATTTCTAACCGTAATGTGGTTTCATGGGGAACTGAAAAATCTTTCCAATGTTATTTATATGGGACATCTTCTATACCCCAAAATGTTTAGGCACTTCCGACAAGATTAGAATGATGAAATTTGGCATGATTGTAGCCTTCGAGGACTAACCTACAGAAAAATTGCCAAAAGTAAAAAATTCCAACTTTAGAGTGGTTTTATAGGGAACTGAAAAATCTTTCCCATGCTATTTATATGGGACACCTTTTACACCCTCAAATTATTGAGCACTTCCTGCAGGGCTACAATGATTAAATTTGACATGATTATAGCTTTTCGGGACAAACCCACAGGAAAATGCCGGAAGTGAATATTTTTAATATTTAGGGGTTCTAAAGAGGGAATGAAGAATTTCCCCATGTTATTTAAATGGACCTTTTTTTGACGTATAATCTCATGTTTTAGGTACTTTGAATTGGAATAAAAGTTTGAAATTCGGTATGCTTGTACGTTTTCGTTAGTTTTACCTAAGTGAATCATCAGAAATGAAAATTTGCAACCGTAGATTGGTTTTATGGAGAACTGAAAAAATCTTTCGCATGTTATTTATGTGGGACGTCTTCTACACAGTAAAATGTTTAGGCACTTCCGGTATGATTAGAATGATGAAATTTGGCATGATTGTAGGCTTTGAGAACTAACCGTGAAGAAATTGCTAAAAGTGAATTATTTTTTTTTTTAATTTTTCAGGGGTCGAAAGGGAATGAAGAAATTCCTATTCTATTTAAATGGGCGTTTTCTTGGGATACAAAATCTTATCTTTCAGATAGTTGAGATAGGAAAAAAAAAAGAAAGTCGGTAGAATTCCGCTCCGCTGCAGCTGCCTTTGTCCCCACTTTGAACTCGTATTGCATACACGCCCTTATGACGCTCTGTGGAGGTCTCATTCACTCTGTTCTTACGCAAGTTCACAATGTAACTGAACTACCATAACCAGGTAGTATGATGCACATACGCAGAACAACAGCTGACTTTCGTCTTATCCTCATTCGCATTCAACTGACGGTGGGAGGTCCAATTGAACACAGACTTCCACAAAAGCGACAGAACTTTCTTGCTTACCTTTATAAATTAACAGAAATAAAAAATTCCAACTTTGGTGGGGTTTATTTATAGGAACTCCTTTTATATCTCAAAATTATTGGGCAATTTCTTTAGGATTACAATGATTAAATTTGGCATGTCAAAGGAAAATTGCCAAAAGTGAATATTTTTAGTTTTTAGGGGATTTTTGAAACGGGTATTACGGAACGTGTTTGTTACAGTTACTTTATATGTTGTATTCTTGTTGATCTCTTGTTAAAATGCACGGTTATTTTTACCTTAAGTTATCATTATAGCGGTTGCTGTTAATTGTTTAATTTCATTTAATGTTATTTGTTTTAAACAGTTGTGCACTACATATCAAATCAGTACCTCCGATAATTGTAATCGTTCCGAGGACAAGAACCTGCGCTCTCTACACAGCGCATCATTCGCATATGAGCATGAATTTCCTTGACATTCCTGGAAACATCTGTACATGTTCATTACAGACAAAAGTTATAGACGCCGTGATAAAAATTGGCAAATGATACTATAAAAGGGAGACTTTTTCGATTATTTTTTCAATATCTCGGACCGTTTGCAAGATTTGAGCCTACTTCCGTTTGAAGTTTCTAATTCATGTATGATAAGTGTATTCTTTCTTCATGTATTCAGTATGTAATAAGCAAACAGATTACATACACAATTAATTACAATGTCAGTTATAGATGGTGTTCAATGGGCAAAACACTGCAAAAATAAAAGTTCGTCTAAGACTGCAGAAATGGTTATCGCTCTTTTTCAATTATTTGGTCATAAAACAAACGTCTGAGACATATACAACCCCAATATACAACGATGTGGTGTTGCAATGCATAATGCTTAGGATATGATGCTTTTTTTTTAATTTCAACACTTCCAGTGTACCCGTAAAAATGTAATAAAGAAATAACAACTATGCTTTTTAAATATTCAATTTGAACTGGACAGTCTACAGAAAATTTGCAATCGATCAGTGAAAATGCCATCTATTTTGAGCCTGTTGTTTCCGAGATCTCATTTTCGAAAGGTTTCAGGACAAACATATAAGTCCACAAACATATATTCTAAAGGAACTCCAAAGATGGCAGGGCAGTTTGTTTCCATTGATTTTCTAGAATACTTATTAAAATACAAAGTCTTTGAACACTAATTTTAAATCATAAACTTTATGAAAAAAAGTGTATTTAACTGGTTTATTTAAAGCACACAGACTTAAACTGTTTGTCTCTCTGAAACGTAAAATCACAAGTAACCGTAAATAAAAGAATTGAAAGCCAAAGTTATAAGTTGGAGTTGAGGCACTTGTGTTCATAAGATCAGTGACGCTAGTTCCGAATCCTCAATGCATATTGACATTCACGACAGTAACCAATTTCCTAATCTGCCTCCACCGGGTCGACCAGCTCTTTATTCTTATTTACTTCAAAACTTTGATCCGAAATTCCTCAATACGAAACTTCTTTTTGTTCAGATCACGAAGTACATGCCTCGTGCCAATATCAATCAGATCATAAAGACCAGGAACGGGATGATAATCAAAACACCGGATCCGGAATTTCTCCGTACAATCCGGAATAAATTCAGTTTCGAAATTTTCGGAGTAAAATCTACCATGACCAAGCTGAATGACCAACGCACCAAACAGCCACCACCACCGAGAAAATCGCCCACTCTATCTGTTGTTATTCGTGGTGTAGATCCGAGCTATACTGATGATGAGATACTTGAAGAACTCAAGTTAGAAGGCTACACTATAATCAAATGTATCAGGATCAAAGGCGACCATGGTCCGACATACATGGTGCGCGTCCTTACTAACTCACAGCAGACTATTGATGACTTGCTTACTCGCGGTGCCTATATCTACAAACAGCGCCATCGTGTAGAACCGTCTCGCACCTCTTCCCCATTACCTCTTCGCTGTGAGCGCTGTCAGGTTTATGGTCAGCACTCTACTTCTCAGTGCAAAAATCCATTTAAGTGTGGCTACTGTTCAGGTCCACACCCTACACGCAGTTGTACAAATTTAAAATCACCTCCGACGTGTTCCACATGTCAAGAAAATTCACATCCGACATATAGTTACAAATGCCGATCCAAACCAGCTCCTGAGCCATCAAAACCAGAAACAGTAGTGCCACTGCGCATACCTGAACAAATCCAACCACCTACAAATCCAGCACTTCAACAGCCTGTAACTGTTCATCAGCTCTTAACATTTCTCACTCTCTCTTTACAAAATATTCATCCGTTCTTACGTAACCACATCGCTCAACAAATTCAGTATGCAGCCAAGGCAATTTTCCACGCCAACATCCGTCCTACATATTCTGGTAATAATGTCTATTATCATTCAAATGTATTGGAAACCGAAGTTTGAAAGCCATCTTATCTTTCTTCATTGCACTATGGCGCTCTCTTTCTTGTTTTTGAACATACGTTCTCTACCACAACACAAGCCGCTTTTTGAAGCGCTTCTGCTCGAAGAAAAGATCCATGCATTTCTCCTAAATGAGACTCATCTCACACACAAACTGACATGCCGCATACCTCGATTTCAATTGCTACGACAGGATAGCACGATAGCAGCAAGGCGAGCTAACGGGGGAGTAGCGATTGGTTTTTCTCCTTCCATTCCATTCCGCAGTCATTCACCAGCTTTTCCAAATCTTCCTGAACATCTTGTCACATCTTTATACTATAAGGAACTTTACGTGACCGTTGCTACTGTGTATATCCGTCCTGGCCATGATATTCCTCTTAATTTCTTCCAATACATCTCGAATAACTTTCGCACCTACATAATCATGGCAGACGTGAATTTACATAGCCGACCAGCCAATCAGCGAGATCAGTTCCTTAATTACATCTCTAGCCATACTACTGGCGTGACTCTGCCACTACCAAAACATACCAGGCCTTCTAGTCAGACTACCCCGGATATCGTTATTGTGTCGAATAACCTATATCATCGTAGCAGTGTTGAGGTCCTTGATCTCATTGGTAGCGATCATGCTCCCATCAAACTACTTATTACAACTCGCTCAGCCAATACTTCTCAGGATACACATAACCGAACTACTTACCGCTATCGCTATGATAAAGCAAATTGGCCTGCATATAGATCGCATCTCACGGACCATCTTTCTGATCTATCGCCACCTACTACTGAGTCAGAACTTTACCATTCTCTCGACTCTCTGGTTACTGTCATGCAAAACGCTACCGACAAATATGTTCCTAAGTCTACTGCTTCTATATTTCGGCCATCCTTGCCTCCTCAATATCTGCCGCTGATTAGACGTTCTCGTCAGTTTTATAGGGATTTCGTTGCTACTGGCAACCTAGACTCCTTGCATCATCACCGACAACTACAACGTACCGTTCATAACTACCTTAGAGCTTACAAACTACGATGCTGGATAAAAACTTGCAACCATCTTGGTTCTCTTTCTCATCCAACGCAGTATTGGAAGCGTTTCCGGCAACTCACTGGTCAAACTACACGAACAACTTACCCTCTGATAGACAACAATACGCCTCTTCATACCGATACTGATAAGGCAAATGCTTTTGCACACTATCTTCAAGGCATATTTACACCACTCACACCTGATTTGCCTCCTCGTCGTCATCCCGTCGACAAACTAAACCTTGAATCTCCGCATTTACAACCAAATATTCAACACACTCTTCCTGAGAACAATCCTCTTACTGAGCCAGTTCAAATTTCTAACATCACTTCTGTCGTTTCTCATAGGCGCAACACTGCTCCAGGCATGGACTCTATCACATATAGGCACGTTCAAGAAAGTCCCTACACTGTTTTATATTTGCTCTCTCTCATCTATACATTTATTCTTCGCACCGGCTATATCCCAGCTGACTGGAAGACGTCCAAAACCCTTATGTTTCTCAAACCAGGCAAACCGGCCCACAATGTCAGCTCTTACCGGCCTATTCAGCTAACATCAACTTTCTGTAAAATTTTGGAGCGTATCCTTGTCAAGCGTCTTCATTGCTATCTGGCACTTCACAACAGTCTTCCTCTCGCACAAGCTGGTTTCAGACCCTCCTTCAGCATCAACGACCAATTATTACGCCTTACAAATTCCATCTACAATCATTTTAATACAGGACATCCATCTTGCTTGGTTCTGTTTGACTTAGAAAAGGCATTTGACAAGGTTTGGCATCCTGCTCTTCTATATAAACTCAAACAGCTCAGATTACCTCTTCCATATCTTCGCTTCATTTTCAATTTTCTCACCTGTCGCCTGGCTTACGTCTACATAAATTGCAGCTCCTCATTTCCAATTTTTCTACATTCTGGGGTTCCACAAGGATCGGCTTTGTCACCATTACTGTACATTCTATATGTTGCCGACTTTCCTGCTGTTCCAGCCACAGTACAGCTATTTCAATATGCAGACGACACTGCTTTATTCGCCACTGGTAACACTATCCACCAACTCAATTTGGCTTTACAAGAAGCAATCAATACTTTTGTCGATTGGTGCTCTCACTGGCGCTTGAAAATAAATCCGACGAAAACTCAAGCTATTGTATTCCAATCTCCAACATGTCGTTCCCGTATACACCGTAACCCCAGGCTCTTAAATCTCACTGTTCAAGATGTACCACTCCAGCCTTCTCGTACTGTTAAATATCTTGGCCTTACTTTCGATCACCGCCTTAACTGGTCGGCACATCTACAAGATATTTCAAAAAAGGCGTATGGTCGTCTAAATCTGTTGAAAAGTCTTGCTGGAACAACCTGGGGACTCTCTGCGACTACTATCCTGAATACCTATAAAGTTTTTCTGCGCCCTATACTTGTCTACGGTCTAACAGCCTGGTTATCTGCACCACCATCATATTATGAGAAACTACGCGTTCTTGAACGACATGCCTTGCGTATAGCTTTTCGCATTAAGCTGCCCAGTCCAACCCGGGACCTCTATGCTCGACTCACATTTCCGCATATTTTATACCATCTGGAAACACTTCGCACCAAATATATTACCCGCCGTCTGCAATCGAATCATCCACTTCTCCAGCAAACATTTGAAGAACACGCCCGTAAGCTCTCCCCTTCTGCTACTCTCATTCCTCCGCTTTCATTACTGCTTACTCTGTACCGTTACACCATTCCTCCTGACCATCCTGACAGCCAATATTACGCACCATACTCTTCAGATGCTCATCTCCCTCATATCTGGCCATCATCTGCACCGTAACACCTACTGTTTTAACAGGGCACCCCTGTCTTCATTAATGCCTAGCGTCGCCCCTAGGCGAGAAGATAACACACATTCGTCTTACTAACCGAACCTCTGTGTTGTGATGTGAACTGCACTTCATTTCATCTTTCATCCAAACTTGATGCTTCTCCTCTATCTGTACCTATTGCACCTTAACAATGATTATGGTTAAAGGCCATAATGACCTATTAATTGATTATCAATAAAGTATTTCCTTTAACCACCCATATCCCATCTGTATGTTGTTCTGACTGCCATAATATTTCTGAATCTCTTCCCCTACAGAGGGCATAACCCTCTTCGGGCAGTAGCTAGCTTTTGCTAGCGGACAAAAAAAAAAAAAAAAAACACTTGTGTTCGAACTGGCCACCTGGAGCTCTAACCAGGTTAAAAAATTGGGTATCCGTAGCTGGCGGAGAAAAATAAACGAGTCACCTAGGTTTTCTATCCCCATTGGTTTTAAGCGCGAACATCATATATACGGTTGGAGTACCTTCCTCTCTGAGGTTGAAGGAAACAATCGTCGAATAATTGTTTTTGATCCTCTACGGAGGCTGACACACCAACTTGATCTCAACTTAGACGACTTTGCTATTCCTTAGGTTTAACGATTTATCTTGATACTCTCCTCTTCGGAGGCAGAGATACTTGAAACAAGTTGACGACTTAGGCATTTCTATCGGCTAACGATTATTTTCTGTGCTTCCTCTTCGGAAGAAAACCACATTACTAAAGTACAAACTTAGAGAATTGCTGTAAGAACACACACTTGCTGTAAGAAGTAATATTTCAAATAGTTTACGTCGTTTGGCAATTCTTAATTATATATTCCTAACTATATATAAAAGTACTTTATCCTTAACAATTATTATTTGATTAAATCATAATGAATAGTCTCCAGTTATGCATTGATCAACAAATAACTAAGTTTCATGTGCACAATGTGCGTGGAGATGGGGCTTGTTTCTTCCGGACATTTAGTTTGGCATTGTTTGGTACTGAAGAGTATGCGATGAACGTACGTAAAGATGTGGTCCAATACATAGTTGAACACTACGCTTTCTATGGTCCCTTTATCTTACACCATGGTACCGGTGAACCAATGACAGTAGATGCGTATCAGGCACACATGCTTTCGCCTTACACGTTTGCTACTTATGTGGAGTTCATGGCTGCTGCTCTTCTCTTTGAGCGACGTTTCATTATCATAGAGGGTCAGGAAGTACTGCGTGATGAGGGCAACCGTGAGTGGGATATGATTATCGCATTGCTCACTGGACCGCGCGAGAGTGGCCACTTCAGTCTATTGAGGCCAATTACTACACCACTTCCTTCACCAGCTCTTCCATATGTTTCACCACTTCAAACTAGGTTTGTTACTGAATCCCCTCTACGTATTGAACACTCTTCTACTTCTAAATGTGGGAGACCAAAAAAGAGGAAGTTGGGTCGTCCACCAAAAGCCGCTTCAATTCCACCTGAACTTCCTATTGATGAGAGTGATTGTAATTATTCTGTTATATTACCTTCACCCTTGACTTCTAATGTGCCTAAAAGATCTGGTCGTCCAAGAAAGAAAGCAGTAGGTTGCCCAAAGAATAAGGATTCTAATATACTAAAACAGGTTACTATGGAACCTGAAAATCCTTATTCCCAAAACAATGTAGTTTTCAATTCTGTAAACTCCAAAGAATTTGCAATATGCATTGATCAAGAAATAACTAAGTTTCATGTGCACAATGTGCGTGGAGATGGGGCTTGTTTCTTCCGGACATTTAGTTTGGCATTGTTTGGTACTGAAGAGTATGCGATGAACGTACGTAAAGATGTGGTCCAATACATAGTTAAACACTACGCTTTCTATGGTCCCTTTATCTTACACCATGGTACCGGTGAACCAATGACAGTAGATGCGTATCAGGCACACATGCTTTCGCCTTACACGTTTGCTACTTATGTGGAGTTCATGGCTGCTGCTCTTCTCTTTGAGCGACGTTTCATTATCATAGAGGGTCAGGAAGTACTGCGTGATGAGGGCAACCGTGAGTGGGATATGATTATCGCATTGCTCACTGGACCGCGCGAGAGTGGCCACTTCAGTCTATTGAGGCCAATTACTACACCACTTCCTTCACCAGCTCTTCCATATGTTTCACCACTTCAAACTAGGTTTGTTGCTGAATCCCCTCTACGTATTGAACACTCTTCTACTTCTAAATGTGGGAGACCAAAAAAGAGGAAGTTGGGTCGTCCACCAAAAGCCACTTCAATTCCACCTGAACTTCCTATTGGTGAGAGTGATTGTAATTATTCTGTTATATTACCTTCACCTTTGACTTCTAATGCGCGTAAAAGATCTGGTCGTCCAAGAAAGAAAGCAGTAGGTTGCCCAAAGAATAAGAATTCTAATATACTAAAACAGGTTACTATGGAACCTGAAAATCCTTATTCCCAAAACAATGTAGTTTTCAATTCTGTAAACTCCAAAGAATTTGCAATATGCATTGATCAAGAAATAACTAAGTTTTATGTGCACAATGTGCGTGGAGATGGGGCTTGTTTCTTCCGGACATTTAGTTTGGCATTGTTTGGTACTGAAGAGTATGCGATGAACGTACGTAAAGATGTGGTCCAATACATAGTTGAACACTACGCTTTCTATGGTCCCTTTATCTTACACCATGGTACCGGTGAACCAATGACAGTAGATGCGTATCAGGCACACATGCTTTCGCCTTACACGTTTGCTACTTATGTGGAGTTCATGGCTGCTGCTCTTCTCTTTGAGCGACGTCTCATTATCATAGAGGGTCAGGAAGTACTGCGTGATGAGGGCAACCGTGAGTGGGATATGATTATCGCATTGCTCACTGGACCGCGCGAGAGTGGCCACTTCAGTCTATTGAGGCCAATTACTACACCACTTCCTTCACCAGCTCTTCCATATGTTTCACCACTTCAAACTAGGTTTGTTGCTGAATCCCCTCTACGTATTGAACACTCTTCTACTTCTAAATGTGGGAGACCAAAAAAGAGGAAGTTGGGTCGTCCACCAAAAGCCACTTCAATTCCACCTGAACTTCCTATTGATGAGAGTGATTGTAATTATTCTGTTATATTACCTTCACCCTTGACTTCTAATGTGCCTAAAAGATCTGGTCGTCCAAGAAAGAAAGCAGTAGGTTGCCGAAAGAATAAGAATTCTAATATACTAAAACAGGTTACTATGGAACTTGAAAATTCTTATTCCCAACACAATGTAAACTGCGAAGAATTTGCAACTTGGCCTACCTTGTGTGCTATTGACATCAAAAGCAGTACCCTTGGTCGTCCTAAAAAGAAAATAGGCGTGGGTCGACCTAAGCAGTCGCCTTTTAGTCCAGAGGAACAGCATAGGGTCGAAACACATGAAAATTTTAAAAATGATCAAAATCGGTCCCGCCATCTTCCAGGAACAATAAGGAAAGGAAGTCTCATTGGCCATTACAGTGGTGCTCAACTTAATAATATCCTCAAGTACCAACTGAAAGTTATTTCACTTTTAAACCCTGGCTGTTTCAAATGTCAATATTGTAAAGCTCCATTATTTCATGAAGAAAAAACTCGTAAAAAGTGGTGTTGCGGTGAAAATGCTTATATTGTACCTGATTTTCCACAACTTGACAGCGTCTTCTATACTATGCCACCGTTTTTAAAACAACCTAGACCGTACAACAATATCTTTGCATTTAGTGCGCTGGGAGTATCTCATGGTTTTAAGCATCCAAGTACAGGTGTTTCATTTTTAAAAATACAAGGCCGTACTTACCATAGAGTATTTGATTTAGCATACACTGCATCGAATAATCCATGTGGCATGTACATTGATGACGGAGAAGAGCGTATGAGACTTGCCAAGGGAATGGCTTTAAATGAAGTCGTTGTTGAAGCAATCACAAAGTATTTATATGCTGTTAACCCTTTCATTGGTCTGCTGAAACAACTGAGCCAAGAACCTTCAGAGTATGCTCATTTGATTTTCGAACCTACAAGTAGACGCACCCATGGACCTATTTTAGGAGATGTTCCTAGAGGAACAGAAATAGCTGCCATCTTGAGTACGGAAAATGAACAATACAATTCCCGTCAAATTGTTATTTGGAAAATAGGCGCTAGAAAACCACACACAGTTGACATCTTTCATCCGTTGTACGAGTCTTTGCAGTACCCTCTCCTTTATCCACATGGTACACCTGGCTGGTATATCGGACTGTTGGATAAAAAGGGAAAAAAGCTATCCCAAGTTAAATACTACCGACGCCTGTTGTTATCAGAACCAAGATTTTCTACGCTGGGACGATTGTCGGAGGAGTGGCTCGTAGATATGTACAGTCGTGTGGAAGAGGAGAGGCTACGATTTATTTCTGGTATGCAAAATAAATACAACTCTATGAGTATACGATCTGCTCCTTTGCACGAACTACAGACCTCAATGTTGACAAAGAAACAGGGAGACACTATGCGGGCTCTAGCGACTGACGAAACTATTCAAGGGGAGGGTGGTATTGTTCATGGCCGTATTTATCTTCCAAATACGTTCACAGGTGGGCCAAGATATATGAAGACTAAATATATGGATGGAATGTGTATCGTAGCGAGATTAGGAAGACCGTCATATTTCCTTACCATGACATGTAATCCGAAATGGGATGAAATTGTGGAGTCCACTCCTCCCGGCACCAAAGCTTCACCCAGTTTGGTATGCCGAGTGTTCCAGTTAAAACTATTGGAATTGCTACGTGATCTGCGCAGTGGGACATTTTTTGGAAAAAAAGTTTATTTACTCTATGTGGTGGAGTACCAGAAGCGTGGTTTACCTCACTCACATGTGTGTTTTAGAGTTGAGGGGGGAGGGCCGAGACAAAACACTGAAATTGATCAAGTTGTTCGGGCCAACATCCCTTCACCGGACGAAGCAGGCGGGAGATTGAGGGAGCTTGTATTGAGACACATGATGCACGGTCCTTGTGGACCTCCTAATCGCATAGATCTTCCATGCTGGGACTGTAAGGAGAAAAAGTGTACGAAACGCTTCCCTAAGCCTCATATTGAAGTGACGCATGTAGATGAGAGAGGGTTTGTGCACTACAGGAGGGATAGTTCTAACACTGCTAAAATTACCTCTGGTGGGAAGTACGTACAGGTTAATGACTCTTGGGTTGTGCCTTATAATGCTCCTCTTCTACTCAAGTACGACTGCCACATAAACCTTGAAATTGCTTCAACTCGTAAGATCGTGAAGTATTTATTCAAATACATAACTAAGGGACCGGATGAGGCTCGCGTTGCAGTTGTTCCGGAAGAACAGTTGAACGATGAAGTAGAACTTTATGCTACAAAACGCTACATTGGGGCCTGTGAAGCTGCGTGGCATACATTGGAATTTGAGATGACTGGCCGTGAACCTAATGTCATCCAGCTTCCTGTGCATCTGGAGGGCTACCAGTCTGTTGTTTTCCGACCGGGCCATGAAATCGATGCTGTTAGCAGAGCATGTTCTAATCTTACTTTGTACTTTTCTCGACCAACATTACCTGAATTTGACAATCTAACTTATTTGGACTTTTTCGAACGGTATATCGTGCATTCAAAACGACCAGGGTCGTGTAGTGTTCGAGTGATTCCCCACCCTGATGGAGTACATTTCATCACCAAGAGGCAGCGTGGAGAGATGGTGGAAAGAATGATTTGGGTAGCCCCTAACAGAGGAGAACAGTTCTACTTACGAATGCTCTTGAACAACTTTCCATGTAGAGGCTACAGCGACCTTATATCTCTAGGCGGTGAAGGTTGTACTACCTTACAAGGTGCTGCACGAGCTCTGGGGTTGGTTAATGATGAGCAGGAGTACGAAAGAGCATTGGAGGAGGCTTCACAGTTTATGACTGGCGCCCGACTTAGGATGTTCTTCGTTCTTCTTCTTGTTGCTGGGGCAAGGGGCGCAGACTTGTGGAACAACTTTAAGAATCTGTTGGCAGAAGATATGTTAGAAAAGTATTTAAATAATCCAGAGCGAGCCTACACAGTAGCACTATGTGAAATCGACAGAAGCCTTCGACGACATGGATCTCGCCTTTATGAACATGGCCTTCCTGATGTTCAAGACGAGTTAACTGAACTTGGTCGAGAGAAGGTGCAATATTCTGTAAGTCAGCTTACTTCTTTTCTCGAAGAATGGCTTCCTAAACTCAGTAAGGACCAGAAAAATGTACTTGAATATGTCACAAATTTTCTGGAAAATCCCCACACCAATGAGTCTTCAAATGTCATTTTTATCGACGGGCCTGCTGGATCGGGAAAGACTCTGCTTCTTAATGTTCTCACTGCTAAACTACGCCTAAGCCGTCGCATAGTTCTTTGTACTGCAAGTTCTGGAATCGCTGCTCAGAACTATGAAGGTGGCACGACAGCGCACAGCATGTTTAAGTTGCCCTTAAACTTAAGTAATGACATGGAATTTTGGGGAATTACGGGAGGAAGTCAGCGAGCAGAATTAATCATGGAAGCATCTGTTATAATCTACGATGAGGCACCAATGGCACATAAAGCATTAATCCATATTCTCGAGAGATCATTGCGAGACCTAATGAGAACAAATTTGCCATTTGGTGGGAAACTTGTGATTTTTGCCGGGGATTTTCGACAGATCCCTCCAGTTGTTACAACTGCTCGTACCAATCTTGAAGTAATTCAAGCTTCTCTTCGCTTCTCTCCTATATGGTCGTCAGTGAAACAGTTCAGTCTTAAACAAAATCTAAGAATACAGAATGATTCCTCATTTACCAACTTTCTCTTGCATATTGGTGACGGTATACTACCTCCTATCAATTTCGGTGAAGGTCAAAATGCAGCTCAACTCGTACCATTGCCGAAGATTCAATACCTCACTAATGTTTCTTTGTTTATTGAAAAAATTTTCCCTCAAAATGTATTGTATGAACCTGACACTTGCGCAAGGAGAGCAATTCTTTGTGTAAACAATGAAAATGTTGACTCTGTAAACGCAACAATCTTAAAAAGCTTACCTGGGGATTCATCTCACTTGCTGAGCGTGAATTACGTGGAAGAAAGCTGCGTCGATGACTTTTTTCTTACTCCAGAGGCCCTCGCTAACGTCCATGCCAAAGGAGTACCAGATCACAACCTGGAACTTAAAAAAGGCGCAGTTTGCATGATAATGAGGAATTTGCACTTCGATGATGGGCTTCTAAACGGCACTAAAGTCATAATTGTTGATATATCACCGCGGCTCATAACAGTGAGAAAACCTCATAGTTCTGTGCTGTATTCAATACCACGGATTACTTTTCAAGCGCCTATTGAGCCCAACAGTCCTTTGACTATGTACCGTAGGCAGTTTCCTCTTAGACTTGCTTACGCTATTACGATCAACAAGAGTCAGGGTCAAACAATTGATTTTGTTGGAGTTGACTTGCGCAGTGACGTATTCGCTCACGGCCAACTGTACGTCGCACTTGGACGTGTCCGATCAAGGGATTCAGTTGTGTTACTGGTTCAATCTGAAAGAATAATTGAAGGAACCGCTTTTGTAAAGAATGTTGTATACCCACAACTTCTACGATAGTTCCTTTTAGTGAGTGATAGCTATGGAATTACCCAGGAAACAACACCATTGGACTTTCATTTCGGAGTATGATACATGTCTGCTGCAAAAATCCCTTTTCACTTGTACTTGATAGTAACATAAGAGTCTACGCAAAAAGAAATCCCTTTAAGCTTCTTTATGGAGAATGCTTGGTGCCTGTCCAAATACAAATCATATTCAACTTCATTTTCAAACTATGATACGAACCTTCCCAGACACAAATACCACTTACGTTCCAGTTTTTTTAGTATACGAAAGACATGACGAAGCAAAAGCTTTCATTCAAAGGAGTATGCGTGTAGCAGGATACCACAGGGTGGTGTGGAAATACTACAAAGTTACAAGAAAAAGAATCGACCTTTGTCTTACAAATATGCAAGAGTTATGGTCGAACAAAAATCCTAGATTTCTTTTTTTAAAATTATAAATAAGAAAAAAAAACCCTCTGAAAATGAGAATCCAACATCATCATTCATTATATAATAAGTCGATAAATTGTGGTTGACAAAACAATTGCTATAGAAAAATAAACTGAGAGTTATTAAGCAGAGTAATAAGGAGCAAAAAATGATAAATATGAGATCTGGGGATGTTGGGCCGATTTAAGGAAACATTAAGAATAAATGCACGAACATATGACATGCGAGGCCGTAGGCCGAGCAAATACGGGGGTCTGGGGGCGAAGCCCCCAGCTGGCCAAAGGCTAGTATATATATATATATGGTAAAAAGAAACAGTTGATAGAATTGAATTTCATTAAGTACTTGCTTTGTAGCATAAATTGTTTTCCATTGTCAGAACAGAAAATAATAATAAAACAAAATAACGGAAACGTCACGTAAACGGGAAATGTATCTGGACTGAAATTAAGACAACACGAGTCATCTTCCGGCTGACGGGCAAAACAAATAAATTCTATCGGATCCATAGATTGAAGACAGAAAAGGAGGAACGAAAAACTATAAAATTGAAATACGAATTCGGAATGATCAAGCAAAAATAAAATAATTCAGAGGCGATAGATATACCACATATGGCACGTGGAAACACGAGAAAAAAAGAGTCCATAGTTTTAATAGTGTATCTTCTTTCTATAGTTTAATTTATAAGATTGAGCTGTAGTTTTTTTTTTTTTTTTTTTTTCCACAATGACTTGTGTTGAGTAACCCAAGGACTATATTTTACTGGCGCTTGTCAGAATGCGTGCGGTCTCCGAAGCAACAGCCCGCGGGAGTCACCTGTCGTTTTAATTCGGTCGCAAGGTGTATTATATACATGTATATATATATACACTCCACCTCGTCCTCTTCGTACTACAAAGGCTATGGGAAGTATTTGTTTCCCTAATTGGTTGTGTTCAGCGAAGCGAAAGGACGACACAACACGCATAACGGAGGCACTGCGCACGCTTCTGCTGCTTGTTATTGCAACAGAGAAATAGAAAGAAACAATGGGCCGGGGTGGAGGGGGGAGTAATGATAGGAGGGTATCTGGTGGAGAAAACAGTGTTATCATTTCCTTTTGTTTCGTTCTCCCTCTTAACTTAGCCACTGAACTAAATGGGCAGTTATACACAACCTACACAGTTTCTCTGAGGCTTTCTCGGTCGTGCTTCACCGGTAGAGCACAACAAACGTGTACCCAATAGAAATCCACTGCACGCGCTTCTTTCCTTCTTCCTTCCCCCTTTTTAATTTTTTTTTTAAAGCTGGCCCGTATTTACGTAAGTGCTATTCTGTACTCTAGCACAGGGCGACAGAATTTAGGGGGCGGCAAAATTTTGGATTTTTTTTTAAGATTCATAATTTTTGCAAATATCTCGGGAAGAGTTTTTTTTTTTATTCGAGTAACCTAAAACATCAGAGAACGCATACAGGAAAAGGAATTTCTTTGCAAATACTTTGTGAAGAGTTTTTTATTATGATTATTATTATTCGAGAAACCAAAAAACATGATAAAACGCATACAGGAGAAAAAAAAGTTTCTTTGCAAATATATTTTGTGAGGGTTTATTATTATTATTATTATTATTATTATTATTATTATTATTATTATTATTATTATTATTATTATTATTATTATTATTATTATTATTATTATTAAAGGAATCTAACAACATACAAAAACGCATACAGGACGAAAACTTTTTTTAAAAATATTTTTGGGAAGTTTGTTTATTATTCAAGTAACGTAAAAAATGAGAAAAGAAAATACACAGAGGGGATTTACAAATACTTTGGGAAGAGTTTATCTTATTCGTTCGAGTAGCTTTAAAAAAATGTGAAAGAATCCACACTCATTACGTAAACAAATATATTTTTTTTTTACATATAAAGTTTTATGAAATGCTTTTTACTAAACTCACTATAATCTTTAACTATGTGATAAGTTCAAAATAAACAATGTCAAAAACACACCTAGTTCTTTTAAATTCCATTTTTACTCTTACAATGATAAGAGTAGATATTTAAGAAATTCATTCATAATTCAAGTGAAATTATGACCCTATCGGTTGATTACGAATTAGTAGAATGCATTTTATCCGGACAGTAAATTAAAACCTACATGAATATATTACATGCCAGGGTTGAGAGAATGTGTCCCCAATGGATGAGTGGTTAAGCTCGTTGCCTTTTAATCAAGGGATCCCGGATTCGATTCCCGATGGCGACACAAGGAGTTCGGATCCCAAGTTAACCTGTAGGTCCCGTTCTTAGTACATCATCATCATACCATGAAAGACAATGGCAAACTACCATGGGTTCACTTTGACCAGTGACTTTCAGGTCAAACACCTACCTTCGGACAGAACAACGCATCCAATCATTATTGTCAGAGTTAGAGAATTCGGCCATTTAAAATTACGTTGTAACTTTTGTTACTTGTAATACCTAAACTGCTATTTAACAAGAGCTAGTATGTTTGCAAAACCACGGCTTCTTTCCTTGTTTGAGACATAAGTTTGTGCAAATTATTTAGAGCACAGGCGCACACAATATATAAATACGGGCCTGCTTTAGAGCCGAGATGACTTATTTTAGAAGGCGTCTATCTACCAGCTGACCGACTCAGGTTCGATCTCCTCGTACTACTCTCGGCCCAACGATGCTCAGGAAGTTCACCTCAGCCTTTGCAAAATGGGTACCTAATAATGCATTCCAAAATACGAGGCAAAATAATGCAAATACGAGGCAAAAAAGGGGGGTTTCACGTCTCGTCTCGATTCTCGAAAGCCTATCATATCTCGTTTTGTAAATGTGTGCCTTATTTTTGCAACAAAAAATCCAAT
Organism: Thermobia domestica; assembly: GCF_964235325.1. Taxonomy (NCBI): domain Eukaryota; kingdom Metazoa; phylum Arthropoda; class Insecta; order Zygentoma; family Lepismatidae; genus Thermobia; species Thermobia domestica. Next base: position 67,732,663 of record NC_137454.1, read on the forward strand.
ATATTTCAAGCAAAAATTTTCTTGTAGGCCTTATATCTGAAAAACAACATATAGTGTAGCCAAACCGAAACTATCAATCAATTCAGTGTGATGTGACTATGATAGGTGTATCATGAGTTTACTATAAACTTTATATATATATATATATATATATATATATATATATATATATATATATATATATATATATATATATATATATATATATATATATATATATATATATATATATATATATATATATATATATATATATATATATATAAACAATAGCTTAAATTATTTTCGTCACTGATAAAAACTGAAGGACACTAAGTACCCCTTGTCCTGGGCTAGATCCGCCACTGGAATTGGAGTAAGTCCATGAATGGAGACAAAAATTTACAAACTTGTTTCCTTCAATCGTTCCAGGTTTGTTATTTTCAGTTAATTTCAACCATAACCAAAGGCGAATATAGGATAGGTCATTTACGACCTTGATAGATACGGTCCGATAGGTCACCTATAGCGAGAATGCTCTTTCTTCTTTGAAGAATAAACTCCATAGTAGCCGCGAGTGATTAGCACGCGTGCTTTCTATGTGTATATAGGTTTTAGTTCAATCTCCGGTGGAAAGAACAGTAATTGCAACCATTATCCTCAATTTTTGAAACTTTATTTGAGGTTTTAAACAAAGAAGACGGATCTAGAAATGCACAAACAGAGTAAATTAAAAACGTACAAGCTTCGGAACATCTGAGGATATAATAAACCAGATCACTCCGCAGAAGATATACCCAATTGTATTATCACTGTCCTAAAGTCAAGCCAGAAATAGTTATCATGGTGATAAATGTCTTCCCAGGCCTATTAATACAGGATATTATTGGTCAAAAACAAGTATTTTGTGGCCACGAAGCATGACGATAATGGAGCCACAATGCGTTTTGAGGAAAAAAAGAAAAAAAGTATGAAATAAAAACCTAAAAATATGTAATATGTAATAAGGACAAAGAAACATAATGAATGGTCAATATGACAAACGGTGCTGTTTCTTTGCCTTTTCTGTTACGGGAAGAGGAAACGTTATGTGTATGTGTAACGTATATATTAAATAAAGCCATGCAGGGACCAGTCACCCTAAAGAACACGCAGTAAGTCACCAAATATAATGGGGCCATCTGGACCTATACGTAGACAGTTTTACTACTTTTAATTTTATTAACAGCTTCGTTTCGAAGAGAAATTAACAACCTATACTGCTTGCTGGTTCAGTGACGCGAACTCTATATTTTTTCTTTCTTTCTTTTCTAAATCACCAATTGGTCACAGGCAAAACCCATGCACACGTCCCCTCCGTTATTACAGGATCTATGGCTTCCGATAACTTGGTACTTTGAAAAATGGCCTTTTCATGCTACTTAATACAGCTGTTATGTTCTTAGATCTAAAGGTTTTGAGGTTATTATTTTTTTTTTCTGTCAGCGAAAAAGAAAAAAGATGTATTTCGTTTGTGTTTTAAAGAATAAAGAAATAAAACACATAAATGTACAAGTGTACATGTACTTATGAAAATAATCGAAAAATAAAGCATAAAGGTTTTAATCGTTTGAGAACTGGTCGAACAGATTAACGTATCTTCCAATTCAATATCCGATGCAATAGACATTTGGAAGGGGAGAGATGGAGTACTTAAGGTTTTATGACAAATGAACTTAAAAAAAAAAAATACAAACTAAGTTCTTTATTATTCTGACCGTTGGCTAGCAGTTTTCTTAATAATTGACAGAGTAGAATACAATCCCAGATTTTTTAAAAATGGAATTTCCCCCCATCTTCCTGTTTAGACAGGGCAGGATGAAATTCGAAATGCTAATATTAAACGGCAAACATTTCAGTCTGGGTGTCTCGCTATTCCTAATAATAAACAATCACACTAATAAATGTCGCTATCTACGCTATCGCTTGTCTGGCTGACGCTAATAGATATCGTTATTTGCGCTATCGCTTGCCTGGCTGATGCAAATAGATGTCGTTACTTTTGCACTATTACTTACCTGGCTGATTCTAATAGATTTTGTTACCTGTGCTATCGCTTGCCTGGCTGACGCTAATAAATGTCCCTACCTGCTCTATAGCTTGTCTGGCTGAGCTAATAGATGTTACCTGCGCTATGACTTCCCAGGCTGATACTAATAGATGTCAATACCTGTGCTATCGCTTTCCTGGCTGATGCTAATAGATGCCGTTATGTGAGCTATCGTTTGTCTGGCTGACGCAAATAGATATCGTTATCTGTTCTATCGCTTGCCTGGCTGATGTAAATAGATGTCGTTATGTGAGCTATCGCTTGCCTGGCTGACGCAAATAAATATCGTTATATGTTCTATCGCTTGCCTGGCTGATGCAAATAGATGTCATTACCTGTGCTATCGCTTACCTGGCTGATGCTAGTAGATGTCGTTACCCTTCAACGCCAGTTGTTACATCTCAAGCGAAGTTCCTTGAGAGAATCTGAATAACAAAGTTAGATTTATTGAAATATTTTCTAAGCATCTCACGGCTGCTGGCACCAGTGTTCTTCAAGCTTCTGGAGATGCAGATACTCAGATTATGTGTACAGCAATAGAACGATCTTTCAAATAGCCACATCCAGTATCAATTATTGGGGAAGATATTGATCTGCTTGTACTTTTGGCCACATTAGCAAGTGAGGAAATAGATGCTATATTCATTAAACCTGGCAGGGGAAAGTCTTCAGTTCAAGAAAATTACAAGAAAGTCTTGGAGATATGAAGACACATTTACCATTTTTACATGCTGTCACACGTGCGTTACAACCACATCAGCTTCTTATCGCCAAGGAACGTAAAAGGCATACCATTTGCTGAAGAAACGCAAAGGCCTACAAGAAGAAGTCGGTAATTTCAACGATGATAATGCGACCCCTAAATTCGTTCGTCACTGCTGCTGGTGAATTGTTTCTTCTTACTTTGTGTGTTGCTGAAAGGTCAGTGCTTATCTTAGATCAGCTGCGTTATCAAGCATTCATGAAAGCTATTGCGAAATATCCCGTCACAAGTGAAAGTAAGTTGGAAGCTTTGCCACCTACCAGTGCAGCAGCCCATCAGCACTTATTTAGGGTTTACCATCAGGTACAACTCTGGAAGGGTAACCAGCTACCACCTACTTAATGGGGATTGCAGAAGAGTACTGAAACGTGTTTGGAACTAATCATGACAGTGAAAGCTCCAGCTCCGGACTCTCTATTTTAACTTATATATTGTAACTACAAGATGGAATCTGAACGCTTATCTAAGTACAGAAGAATAGGACTGATATGTACCTCATTGCCGGACATTGTAATGGCAGTGGTTGCACCAATTCTTATTATGGGGAAATCAATCAGGATGAAAATACGAACGGGGGCACTATTGAAACGTAACAATTGTTATTGAAAACCCAGACTGTATTTAGAAGCACTATGTACTGAAAAAGGCACTCTGTTCTTAACGAATTCTACAATTATTATTGCCTTTTATTTTGGATACATGAATACATTGTAAAAGCCTCTTTAATTGGAACTATTGTAGACTGTGCACGTTAATATCATAATATTTTATTTCCTGTAAGTGTTACTATTGATAAATAAGAGAGAATTTGGCAACTCGTAGATGATTTGCCTAAGATTAGGGGTAACTGGCCCCCGACAGAACCCTTCTACACCGGTTGTATAAATATTTGGTATTTTTTTCTATCTTTATGAACCTAATGAAACTTGGTGGCGATATTTTGTCTATTATGGTGCAGTGGTGGATCCAAGGGGGGCTATAGGGGCTATAGCCCCCCCTTGACGCTCAGATATACACTGGATAAAATGGGCTTTAATCCTGCTTTACATTGGATAAAACGGCAAAATATGGTTTAGCCTCTCCCTTGATCATATCCTGGATCCACCCCTGTTATGGTGTATGTAATGCGTAAATTTAATTGCTACTCTCAGAGCACGAGATTGTCAACTGATTAAGAGAAAGAAATTGGAAGAAGGGAAATTTTGGGGATTTTTTTTTTAAACTTTTTACTTCTCCCATGTGTGGTAGACTGGTAAGTGTCTGTAAGCGTAGTCCTATGTTATTCGAATGAACTAAATATAGCATCAATAGTGCAAATACAACGTGAGTTATAGCTGTTAAAGTGAGAACCAGTTATTACTTTTAAAAAACACGGTTTGGTGGCCATTTTGCAATATGGAGGCCAAACCCGTCACCGTATATTTAAGGACTTTTAGTATATTGATATATAACATTTCCCAAAGTATGTACAAAATTTTAGCTTGTTGCGATTTTTTTCTGGTTAATGTATAAGAAAATTAATCGGAAGAGAAATTTTGGGGATTTTTTAAAAACCTCCGATACTTTCCGCATGTGCACAAACTGGTAAGTGTGATACGTAATCTGTAAGCGCAATCACTTGTTATTCCAGTGAAATAAAAATAACATCTATAGTGCTAATACAAGATGAGTTATAGCTATTAAAGTGAGAACCAGTTATTACCTTTAAAACCAGTTTGGCGGACATTTTCCAGTGTGGCGTCGAATCCCGTCACCGAACATTTCAGGGCCTTTAGTATGTTGTTATATATGCCTACATCTTTCCCAGGATATGCACACAATTTTAGCTTGTTTTGATTCTTTTCCGGGTTAATGTATAATAAAAGTAATCGAAAGAAGGTAAATTTTGGAGTTTTTTTTACAAAGAAATCCCTCCGTTACTTCTCGCATGTGCAGTAATTGGTAAGTGTAATACATAGTCTGTAAGCGTAGTCCTTTGTTATTCAAATGAAGCAAAAATAATATATAGAGAGAAAATTTAACGTGAGTTATAGCTATTAAAATGAGAACCAGTTATTACCTTTAAAACAATGGTTTGGCGGACATTTTCCAATATGGCGGCCAAACCCGTCACCGGATATCTTAGGACTTTTAGTATGTTATTATATACACACCTTCGCAAAGCCGTGTGCAAAATTTCAGCTTATGATTTTTTCCCGCGTTAATGTATATACTAACTGGACTATAATTGATAATCACAAACTGTGTCTTGGAATCAACTTACAGTCAGTGTGTCAAGCAAAGAAACTATCTTCATTTGCAATTGTAGAAGTTTCAATTAGAGAATGTAAGGAGGAAAATTTTCAGCTGTAAAGAAAATGGTCACAATCTAGTATTAACACCACATTAACCTATAAAATTGATTTAATCTATATATAGGAATATTCTTATTTAACAGCAAATTATAATTTGCCTATAACAATTTTCATAACTGGGAAATTTTCAACTATTTTTTCATACTATGTAATGAAAAATTTACAGTAATGTTTCTGTGTCTGGAAAGTGCAGAAAAAGTGAATGCCTCTGAAAATGCATTTATTTAATAAAAAAATACTGCATACGAATACCTTATAAAGATTTTTATAATTAAACAGAAAATAAGAAGTTCTGCTGTGATTTTATTATGGCTTGATTTACCAACTATGAAACGAAGAACTTTCAAGAAGCGTGTATTAAGTCAAAAGCTGATTATTGTGTTTATATTATCAGATAATACTTTGCACAAAGTAGATAATTTCAAATATATACAATCAATGTTAACAGGTGAAGATCATATTCACGAAGAAATTAAATATTGACTGAAGGAAGGAAATTCGTGTTATTCTTCAGTTCAAATTTCTTTCGTTGTGGCTAATTCTGTCGAGGAATTTGAAACATAAAATATATATATAACGATAATCATGCCTGATGTACTGTATGGTAGAGAAACATGGTCGCTAACTCTGAGAGAAGGACGCAGACTGTTTGAGATTAAAATCCTGAGACGAATATTCGGACCCAAGAGGAATAGGAATGGAGAATGGCGAAACAACGAGGAACTGCATAATTTATATGGTTTACCAAATATTGTTAGGGTCATCAAGTCTAGAAGGCTCAGGTCCTGTAGCCAGAATAGAAGAAAGTAAGAACGCTTCAAAGTTTTAATTGGAAAACGACCATTAGGAAGACCTAGGTGCACGTGGGTGAACAACATTAAGATGGATCTAGCAGAAGTAAGAATACAAAGTAGAACTGGATGCAGTGTGCTACGGACAGAAGTCAGTGGAGAGGTTTTGTGAACGCGACACTTACCCTCCGGGTTCCGTAGGCCAAACAAATTATTATCGGTTTATCCATAACAGCAACGTTTAAAGGGTAATTTGTGAGAGATATTAACAACTGTAACATAACAATTACTCTATTACACTCCATATAGCAAAGATTCTTAAACATATAGTACTTGTATGATAAATGAAAGGGTGGAAACTTCTATTCAATAATTTATTTTAACGACTTCAAATTCTTTTCTGTTTTTGTATCTTTGAAGTACAATGTGCTGTGAAACGCATGGCATTAGACAGATCTCAGCAACACACATATCTAATGATTTCCAATTGATGTAAACGTCTTATGATCTAGTCACTTAAAATACAAGCTCAGCACGAGTCCCAGCAGATTAGTGAATTAGTTTCAGTACACGATGATGACTTCACTTGATAGATGTAATTTCAGTCTCAGAGTGACATGAAGACGATGACCAACACAAAATCTACTCACTCATTGCTACCCTAGAAAGGCAAGGTTTTATTGTACTCGGACTTTTGGTGAGGTTCTTACTAAGGATGGCCAAAAAATATGGAAACCGAAGATTTTATTTTGGAAAACTGGATTTTTTTACTTTCCGGATTTCGGAGGAAATACGGATTTCTACAACAACAAAAAATTACTCTATGAATAGTTACTCTTTAATGTAATTGGGCGAAAGATAATGCAGAACGCTACTTCTACGAATAAACATCAACGAAGAGATTTGAGACAGCTGATATGGACAACATTGTCACGTCTCGACGGATACATATTTGGTTTTATAAAGTCATTTTGGAAATTTTAAAGAATTACTTATTGTGTCAAAGATTCTTATGTGTCTGATTCTGTATAAGTCATTCCATTTAAAATTCCTAATTTCAAGGCATGGAAGATGTTACAATTTAGGCCCACCATTTCAGGAAATTTTCCGAAATTTTGTTTGGAAGCTAAGCAAAAGACTTGTCAGTTGTGTGTTGAAAACATTTAATGAAAAAAAAAAAAAAGAGGAACAATTAAGATGTTTGATTATAACGACCTTGTCCTAAGGGACAATTGATATAGAAGGTAATGAGACTTTTTTGTAAAAAAAAAAAAAAAAAGAAGAAAAAAGAAAAGAAAGAAAGAAAGAAAGAAAGAAAAAATCATTAAATCTTTAATGTGAAGAGAAAAAAGATTGATAAAATTGGGAATATAAGGGGACTCAGGCTGTCAGAAGAGAGAAAAAAAATCACGGATACAGCCTAGATGCCGAGGGTGATTGGAGTGAGCCATGTGGAAAGGAAGAAACCACGGACTTTGGATGAGAGATCTCTACCTTTACCTGTAAGTTCGATTACCTCCTCTAGTAACACTCTGCTAAAAAAAGACATTCTGAGCCATAGTAGTTGGTCTCCTGACGTAAATCTTATTGTAAATTGTATCTTAGACATTGTGCAATTAATCTCATTGTGTACATAGTGAAAATAAAAATTGTACCAAGCATCTTGAGGTAAATTAGGGTTCTTTTACTTACTTCTATAAAGATGATGTCAGAACCTACTTCTCATGCTCTAATGAGACAGCCCGGGATACGGGTTAGTGTGAATCATCTGCCATACCTAACTCTAGTTCTGTAATTTAACCATTTTTATTAATCAGTTGATTGCTTTATTTTCCTCATATGCAGACACTATAAAAGGTCTACACAGATTTCCTCATCATATGCTCTTCTACATCTTCTATCTGCTGCAACATTTTTTTTTAACACACTGTGTTTTTAAGATGCATTCCCTGTGTCACAAATAGTGTTACCAGCCGTCCGGCATTCAACCAGATAGTTCAGTTTTACTATTTGTTATCCAGTGTCCGTTTCATTAGTCAGACCGGACGCCTTTCGTTCAGTCGTTTCACTTACAAGAATTACGCATATATTTTCAGCTAATGATATGTTAATTAATTTTGCAATTAAATCGAGACTTGACAGAAATATGTTACAGTGGCCGAATTCCAAATTTAATGGATATTTTGCATTATTATATTTGCTGTTTCCCCAAGTAACAATTACGTAGAAAAGATTATCAACAGGACGAAACACGTATGAAGAAATAAGAGAAATAGGCTGCTGAACAATTCGTGTATTTCCGTATCTTAATGTCATGTATTGAGTTTTTAGATTATTTAAGAATGAAAAGAGTCAAACAGGTTCTTCACTGTGCAAAATCTATTATATGAAGAGTTCGATTTTCAAAAAAATAATTAGTGTTAGTGTTGTAGAAGAGAAATTTCTCGTCTCGTCTCGGAATCGAGACGAGAAGTACATCTTCAAATTCGAGACGAGACAAAAGTGTCTCTACTCTCGAAGCCAGCACTAGTTCACCCAAGTTTAAATCTCAAACATTGTTTAATGTTACATGATTCATAGCATAAGGACTATAAATTAAGAAAGTTATTTTACTAAGATAATGAAGATATCAACGTTTAAAGATATGCAAGTCATTACGGAATATACTTCAATAATAAATATGATTTGAATGTTGTTATATATATAACACTGTTCGTCACCTCACTCAATACAGAAGAACTCTGATAACTTCTAAATGAAATTGAAAAAAAAATCGGGAATAAATTTTGTACATAAATTTACAGAACGAGACGAGAAAAGCTCTCCCAAAACGAGATGAATCGAGAAAGAATTTTTCGAGAATCGAGAGGAGACAAGAAATAATTCTTCGAAAATCGACAGAAGACAAGGATTCTACAAAAAATTTTCGAAACGAGACGAGAAAACTTTATTTTTAATCTCGTCTCGTCTCGTGTGCAATACTAAAAATAAATTTTGTTACAAAATATTACAAACTGAGTAGATTTCCCCCCTTTTTTAGTTAAGCAAAATTGAGATATAAGACTTAAGCAATAAACTTAGTGCTTCTTATTTTACATATAGTTTCTTACTAGCTGAACCTGTGCTGTCTACTCAGTTCATCGTTCTGTTGTGACCATGAATCTGCTTCCAGTTGTGCATGTCTCCTTACTCACACAAGTAATGGATAGGAGACTCACAAAGGAAATAAATTAGCTATATATAGATGTTGGAGTGAGTTTGTAGCAAATTTGCAGAAGTAACAAGATATCAATGGAAATATTTTTAAAAATAAATCCATGTCCGTCCGAGTACGCCTCATTGCGCCTCTTGAGGCTTTGAAGTTGCCAGCATGCAATAGGTTATGCCATTCTGATTTAAGCAAAGCGCCTGCAATATCCGTCAACCCGCCATACGTAACTTCTCTACTGGTTGCCTAACACCGTAGTTTTGGCCTGCAACAATGTTAATCTTATGAGCTTAAAACGGCCACTAAAATGTTGAATAGAACAATAACGACATATTTTTTGAAAATTTGAATGAGAACTGGATACCCAAAATTTGGAATCGGCCAGTGAAAACGGCATGTTTCTAGCACTTGTGATTTTCGAAATCTCATTGTCGAAAAGATTGGGGACAAACATATAAACCTAGCATTTTAATATATAGATTCCATTCATAACATTTAAAAGTTTTAGCAGCATTACAAGAAAGAAACGTATTTATTTAATAGTCTAAGTATCACGTAGTATACAAACTTAACTGTTTTCTAGTTTTGGGCAGTAAGACTATAATATCCTTTTGTCAGCAATCTCATTTGCTAATTCAAGAAATCTTTGAAGTCCTAACTTTATTTAATTCATAGATAAAAACTCACTGTCAGAACTGGAAAATGGATGTGGCAGTTCAACGAAAACGTAAATAGCTATGAAATCCTTATTGTTGTTAACGTAATGTAGTATAATAATATAAATGGCAGAATTACCATCAAATAGTTATTATAACCTATTTTGGTACCATTAAATAGAAAAGAAAGAAACAATACCAAATACGTTAGTTGAAATTATTGCTGATGACAATATCCTTTTTTGTAGTTTAGGTAAAAGTAATTCGGATATATCCTGATAGAATAAAGAGAAGTTGAAGATGTCGATAATTTCGAGTATTTGGAAAGTATTTTGACGAGGAATCCTTACTGCACCAAAGAGATCAAGTCAAGAATTACCATAGCCAAAAACTATTCAACAAGAAAAGATCACTCTTAACTAGCAGGCTTAATGTTGAACTAATGAAGAAGTTGGTCAAGTGCTATATATGGAGCATTGGACTGTATGGTTCAGAGACTTGGAGATTACGGAAGTGAGAAAAGAAATATTTAGAGAGCTTCGAAATATGGTGTTGGACGAAGATGGAGAAGATAAAATGGACAGAGAGACCAACAAACGAAGATGTTTTAAAACGGGCAGGAGAGAAGAGGACACTTCTAGCCAGCATCCTTCATAGGAAGGCCAATTGGCTTGGACATCTTGCGAAGAAATTGTCTTCTTCATACCGCCATAGAACGAAAGATGGAAGGAAACCGAGGGAAAAAGATATTTAAAAAATAGGAGTAAATATTGGGAGTTAAAAAAGGAAGTTGAAAATCGAGAAACGTGGAAGAAATATTTCCACGCCCAAACTGAAAATTACGAAGAAGAAAAGAAAAGAAAACTCATTAGTCCCAGGACGTGCCAAAAGTCAGAATTCTTAATAATAGTGTTCACTGGGACAACCTAATACTCTTTCTTTACTTTTTATACTTGTATTTTCAATATTTGTCAATAAATGATAGGGATATTCTGAATCAACCAATTCCCTAAGGGAAAGTTGGAGGGTACCGGTACTGATTTCTTTTTAAGCAGTTATTATCAAATATGAAATGTAGGAAATTTGGATATCGAATTTCCGTTTGGCATTTTCAATTTCCTTTATTTCTTTTCTCTCTTTCTTTTCAATTGTTATTTTATCGTAATATAGGCCTACTAATATATTAAATTTTGTGTTACAGTATTTATGATTTTTCCACTGATTGTTGAATGAATTTTATGCTATTGGAAGTGTAGTACGTAGCTTATTGTACGTATATTATATTCCGTCTCTAATAAACTTCTTAATAAAAATTTTAAAAAAATAAAATAAAAAACCTACATTAAAAAGAAATACATTAAAATTCTGAGAACAGTTTCAATAGAAGCGTTTCAATTAGATACACCACTCAAAGGAGAAAAACGTACCACTTTTGTAATATACGAATGTTGTTATTTATTTTATCAGTAACCTCAAGCGTAAAGGGTCATAAAAATGTGATTGAACAATAAACAGGAATATCATTATGAAACCCGAAGTTTGTTCTTAGAGCATACCTTGTTATAGTTAAGCACACGTGGGGGAGTGGTAGGAGAGGGGGAGAGATGTTATGTGACCACGACCTCTATCCAGTCATTACCGTAACAGTCTTCTTTCCGTTGTCTTCGTCGACCTGTTACGAGCAGGTACCATAAACTTTTTTTTGGGTATTAAGTGAAAAAAAAAGAACAACATTCAATCAAGTGCATTTAGCACACATCAATATCTCAGTGGAGAAGCTCGTCTTTCAATTTTACCGGTATATACAGTAGAGTATAGAGTAAAGTGTTTCTTGTATAAATATGAAGTCTCTCTCCGCACGCAGTGTCAACTAAATGATCCGGAAGACTTTGTAGATGTCTTTTTACTCTATATGCAACGACCGACCGGTCCAACGAGTTTACCAGGGGCCATCGCCAGTTGCGGGTGGGGGTCTTCCAGGAGGTCACGAAGATTGGGTGTGTCTCAGAGAAGGGCAGAGCAGGGCGAAGCACTATATAATAATAATAATAACAGCAGCAACAACAATAAAAAAAACAGCCCAACATCCATAACAATAAACAAAAAACGTGCGGGAGTATGGGACTCAACCAGTGCGTTGGTAGTAGTAGTCTTGTGACTTCTCAGGTGTAGTAACGGCAGTTCTCTCAAAATTAATTATGTTTATGTTTCTTTACGACCAATTAATGGTAATTCTAGTTTTCTTTATTATTATTATTATTATTATTATTATTATTATTATTATTATTATTATTATTATTATTATTATTATTATTATTATTAGCATATACACTAACTTCACTAAATATTTACATATAGAGATAAATAAAGATTTCATTTGTGTGTTTGTTGTTTTGTTGATCTCTTTTTCTGTTGAATATGGGCAATAAATTCTTTCTTACAACTAATTTATCTTTTATCACGTGTTTATTGGCAAATTTAAACGTCAGACAATCAGAGATAAGAATTCGCTTTAGACATTTAATAGCCATTCCTTATTTCCTCGTTCTACAAACAGATGAAAATATGTGGTCCGGGGACTTACGCCTCCACAGTGGCCAAGTCATGTCACGTTTTCACCTCTTAATCACATTTTTGTTTTTTTGCTCTTCTTTTTTCTTTTTCTTCAGATAGTTTCTTTATCACAATATGCAAATATCGGCATAGTACTCTAGTATTTATTTATTCATTTGTCATCAATACAACAGGCATAAGCCCAATTATAGTGTTGATGTATTACACAAAATAAATGTACAATAGTTTTCTTAAACATGTAATTCATATTACTAGTACAGACATCAATTTCTTTGTATTCGATTCATATTTTGTTATAAGAAGAGCATATTCTCCAGAATGGTGACTTCAATAATACGTTGGTCCTTGCTTTTTTGCAATAGAACAGGCCAGAGTTATCAGCACGAGTTTTACGTGTCGGGACATGAGAATTTAGTATCGAGATCAAATCCGTACAATTAAACTCGTTTTGTGCTATTTTATGGAGAAAATCAGATATGTCACATTTCGCCTTTCTTCAAGTGTAGAGATACAGAAGTTGTCTATTAATGTTAGATAGTTTTCGTAAAAGATGGATAGATTCTAGTTCTCTTGTATGCCAAGTATTTGATAAATTTAGATTGGACTTCGTCCAGTTGGTGTCGGTTGATGGGTTCCAGATTATAGAAGCATATTCCAGTTTTGATCGGGCATAGGAATAATACATTTCTGTTAGTGTACTATTGTTAAACTCCTTTCCAGTTCTAATTATGGACCCTAACATGTTGATAAATTCATTAACTATGGTCACTATATGGTTATTAAAGTCAGTTTCGTATCAGATCTAACTCCAAGATCTTTGACTGAATTCAATCTATTTAGTAAGATCTGATTGAAAAATTAAACTATATTTCATTTTTGTTTCTAGTGAACGATAAAATGTTACATTTATTTATATTTACCCTACGTTTGTTGAGAGAACACCAGTTAGCAACATTTTCCATATTGTATTGTAAATTCTGACAATCATGGATGGTCTTTATCCTACTGTATATTTTAAGGTCATCCGCAAAAAGCAATTTGTCACTTAATAATATACGAGTACGCATAAAAATAAATCACTGAACTATGTAAAGTTATTACATGACAATACTTTGGATTTACTAGCAATAACATTATTTCTTTTTTTTAAAAAAAAGGGAAAAACCCTTGTAATTTAGACCTAATGAACAAAAATAATATTACGCTGTTTACGATGGTATAAAATCCAATACAATATTTGTATAGTGACAAAGCACTAGAGAGGCCTTTTCTTGTTTGGCACTGATAGGAAAATAAAGTGAGAAAACAAGGGAGAAAATTAGGATTAGGATTTAAAAAAAAATATTTTTGGGCTTTCGGGATCTACGGCCATGTTAGCTTGACACGTATGAGTGATGATGTCCCTCGACGATCACACTATCTGAGGAAAGGGAAGGAAGAAAGCGGCCTGGGACCTGTATGTTAAGGTACCATCCCGCATTTGCCTGGTGTGAATGAGGAAAATTCAGTGAAATCACTTAGAATGGCTGGTCTGAAGAAGCTTTTACACTTTTTTGATCGAGTATCTCCACCTGCAATCGAACTCGAAACCGGTTGCAACAAAGAAAAAGAAAATAGGAAACAAAATCTTTCATGCAACTCTATTCATTATGACTCTGGAACTCACTAAAGAAATAATAAACACTTCTGATCAGAGTATATACACTTGTTTATTGAAAACAATTACTGTGCAACGGTTTCGATAACTTAACGTTGTCGAAACCGTCGAAGCCGTTACACTGTAATTTAGTTTTTAATAAACAAGTGTATATACTCTGGTCAGAAGTGTTTATAAAATCTTTCAGTTTAAGGTCCAACGATTATGTCCTTTAGGCTAAGAGAGACGTATGATTAAGGCAAGTGAATGATAATGGAAAAATTGGTAGAATGAGAATGTGTAAGGAACCGGGAGTACTCTGAGAAAACTCACGGACACGATGTTGTCTACCACAAACTTACTTGTCCGGGGATTGAACTAGGAACCTCATGAGAAAGATAAAAGAATGAAATAAAAATAAGTTGGTTAGCTTGGATTTTACTGTTTCTTTCAGTACCGAGGCTATATGAGACGTGGACCTATCTACCTACGACTACGTGGACCTACAGCTTTCACTGGTAATCCCTCGCCAAAGCTGAGTATGGTTGCTACTGTATAGTCTAATCACGAGGAAGCTGGAAACAAACAGAAGCAAACAAACTCTGTATACTATGTGATCAAATGTATCTGGACACTCAATTGAAATACGGTCGAAGATTGCTGTTATCGGTGGACCATCTCATGTAATGGTTTGTAATACGGGGTTGTCCCACCTTTTGCCTTTATGATATCCTCCATTTTTTCGCTCATACTATCGACCTGGTAGCGAAAGGTTACCTCGCGAATGACTGTCCATTCTTCGGACAGAGCTGTAATGAAGGTAGATGCCAATATACAGTAGGGCTTTGTGGTCTGCTGAAAATTTGGGTTTTCAAAACATCCCATAAATGTTCAATCGGGTTTAAATGAGAACAATTGGCAAGCTACTTCATTATCGTTACGATATTGTCGTTAGTAGCGTTTACGAGGCTAGACTTGGGGCTGTCTCATCTCGAAAAGATATATTGAAAGAGCTTTCTCGTCTCGAAAAGTAGATCTATTTCTTTCTATTAGAAGATCTCTATCTCGTCTCATATATCATCACGAAAATTCTGTCTCGTCTAGTTTCATGGATAAATCTAGTTGTCGTGCAACCACTTCCGAGAGGCTACGCAGTATGAACGGATGCTAAGTTTTGTTGGTACTCACAATATTCATTCCCAAACTGGTAGTCTATGATTTGGTAGCAAATTAGTAGTTAGAATGTCCTAATCCTCTGCCATGATATTACCAAGTAGAAATAAAAGAAGCCAAAGTCCTCTTCACACGAAACATGATAATGTTCCATCTTCAAATTTTACTGTAGGCACCACATAGGCTGTTTACCAAACATTCTTGAAACCCACATTTTTCCATTGGAATATCACATAGTATAGTACAATGATTCATCACTCAAGATAAAGTATTTTCTCTGCTCCGTCGATTAGTATCGTCGCTTAATACACCACACAATCAATTTTCCTTCTCGCCACGGGGAATAACCATATTGAAAAGATTAGGTCCTGATGCATTGTGATTTCTCGTTGATGATAACGACGGGGTTTAACACTCGATGATCTCTATATATCCAAATGTAAGGTCGACTGGGTCGATTTTGGGTTCTGCATGTGCCGTCATGTTTCCGTTTGTTTTCAGATAGCCTAATCCCTTTCAGCGCCGGAGATCAGGGTTCAATTCCAAGTGAGATCTCATGTGGTTCGGATCCCACGTCAAGCTGTAGATCCAAGTCTCATGTACCCTAGCTGCTGAAAGGTATGTTTAACTTCAAATCAGTCAACTAATCCACGTTTTTACTTCATTATCACATCAGAAACGGTAAACCTGCGTATATAGATCTCCTACACAGACCTGTAACATTTATGACACCAAATTACGGTACAACCTGTAACATTTACGTCATCTTCATCCGTTGGAAATTTGTAAGATCACTGTTTTCTAACCTTTCTATTTGCTGTTCCTGTATTGTCTTTGACTATATTTTCCTCAATTTCTTTGCACAAGTTGTTTATCCAGTTTTCTCTGGCCTTCTTTACCTCTCTGTTGATGTGATTGCTGCACCTTCTGTATTTCTCATCTTTGTTTGTTATCTTGAACTGTCTTCTTTGCTCCATCATTTCCAATATTTCTGCTGTTATCCAGGGTGTTTGTATTAGGTTCTCGTTTATCCCTATGTGCTCGTCAGCAGCTTTTGTAATCCCTGCTTTCATGGCTTCCCATTTCGAGTCGATGTCATCACCTGTTAAAGCTATTTTAGACGTCTCTTTGTCTGTCGCATTTGCAAATTCCTTTTTCATGTTTTCATCTCTTCTCAGCTTGATTGTGTTCCATCTTTTGTTTGGTGCTACCACTCGCTTCCTCTTTAATCGGAGTTCGATCTTCATCAAAACCAAATTATGGTCTAAGACAACTCTGCTCCTGGGTAACTCTTACTGTTCTTCACTTGATGCCTAAAAGCTTGTCGAACCAGTATATAGTCTATTTGAAATCTTTCTTTGTCCACTGGTCTTGTCCATGTATATCTTCTTCTTAGTGGTTGCTCGGAGAGAGTGTCCGCTACAGTCAGATTATGGCTTTTGTAGAACTCAATTAATTGTATACCTCTCGCATTCCTTTCTCCTAGGCCGAAACTCACAGTTACGTTTTCTTCTTTGGCTTCGCCGACTACTGCGTTCCAGTCACCCATGATGATTAAATTGTTCTGGTCTTCAACTTTCATTAATACTTGTTCTATTTGTTCATCTGTGTAGCTTGATATAGGCATATATACTTGGATTATATTCATATTCCTCGGTTCGGTTGCTATCTTCAACATTACTATCCTTTCACTATATCTCCAGCTGCCTATAACTTTCTGTCCTATCTTCTTATTAAGACAAAATCGACTCCCGCTGTACCGTTTACAGCTCTTGAGTAAATCTTTCTGAAGTCCCCGTTCCACATGTCTCCTCCATCAGGCCACCTAACTTAGCTGATTCCCAAGATAACTATCTTCATGTTTTCCATTTCTTTCTTCAGGTTTTCCAGTTTTCCACATTGTAACAGCGATCGCACATCCCAGGTTCCTATCCTGCATTGGTTTCGTTTGATGACGACCGAGGAGGCCCTGCTGTGTTTTCCTCCACTGCCCGGGACGACCCTCTGCGAAACAGTAGTGTCGTATTCCCTAATATTACATTCTCTTATTTCTCTTTCCATGTTTTCTATATGACTGAGTGGTGGTATCCCACGTCCTTCCACCTCACAGTGAAACAGACATAGAGGACTTCCTGTCCCTGCCTGTTTTTGTCCACATCTGAGCCTTGCCGATGTCAATCATCTTCAGCCTCATGGTAGAGCTGCTGCCCACTACCATAATATTTATCTTCGTTTGGCTCCTACCCCTAAAGACCTGTCCGGCATGGCAAGCCCTCTGATAGCGAAGGTATCTCTGGCATAGCTCTTGGGATCATTAGAGCACGCAAGCCCCCCCACCCAACCACGGCAAGGTGGAGATATTGAGGGGGAACTTGCTAAGATGTACTGTGAGGATATGTGTATTTGGATACATTATGAGACATTTTATTTCGAACTTTGGGGCATTTCACTTTAAAATTCAACTCAGTTAAAAGCATCATCGTCTGTTTAATGTTGAGTCACTTTTCATTTTTTTTTAAAGTTCACTTGCTTTTCCTACAAGGAAGTTTTCTTGCTGTCTGTCATTTCTTCCTACACATGTAATTTCTTAATTAATAAAAACAACAGATTGTTTCCCCGTCCGCATTTCTATCATCACCTCACCTTCGATTAATCTATGTAGTATGCACTTTTCAACGTCACAGAAGAAACAGTCAATGATCCAGGATATGAACCCGGAAGGGAGGTCGAACAAAACCATTGAGAGAGTTTTGGAAGAGGTAGTCCGGATTGAATTGGAGATGAGTCAAGATGTAAGAACGCGAACTACAACTTTGAGCTTACAATATGTTTTACATTGCTCTAGCCTGGAGAGCACTTGTCTGAGCTAACGTTATAGCTGTCGACTACAATGAGTTGTTTACGAGAACAATTTCGATTTTGATTGAATTCACCGTCGTAGTAATGTTGGTTTACCTGCTTGGACTTAACTGACCCTTAACTCCCGGCTACTTGGACAATCAGCAGATCAGAGAGATTGATGAACGAACATCGACCCATTGAGAGGATCATCGAGGAAGAGACACCGAGCTCTACAAGTAAGTACTAGTAGATCCAAACCTTATTCCCTTCTCACCCACTTCAACCCATTTTGACATCACAATCTGTTTCTTTTGTACATGCTCGATTTTATTTATACGCAACCCAGATCAAATCCCACACTTTAAGCTCTACCGAATTCAGTGTTTACAAAATTTTGGGCGCAACTTGTCAGTTTTGACATCCCCAATTGCACGATTAGTTACCACATTATCTGAGCTTTGAGACTGACAAGGGGCGACTGCACAGTACTATTTAGTGTTAACCACGACACGAGATTTAGGGTTGTCTAGTCTCTAGAAGGTGTCGTGAAAGTGTTGACTAGTCTTGAAAGTATATTTGTTTCTATTGGGAACAGGGACGTCAGTAGTATTTTTTTCGCAGGGGAGGGGAGAAAGACCAATTCCAAGGGGTTAAATAGACAGATTCTAAGTAAGGAGAAAGACCGACACACAGACACAGTCGCGAATACACACAAACTTTGATGCACGAATCCACATGATACATCATACAAACCAACAGTCGTTTACGCATATATACCAACATTTATTTCCAAGAACTGAACACCCCTCGAAAATCCACGGGGTTAACTGGCCCCTTTTATCCCTTGCTGCGAGGGACTATGATTGAAAGAGTATTGGAGTCGAAAAAAATCTGTCTAGTTTCGTTTCATATATATTGTAAGAATTCATATATCCACACGTATTGCAAGCCACATGCTTTCACTACAAACGCGTGTTTTTACAATTATAAACAACCCGTGCCAGACGACAGAAGGAGAGTACACTCCAGGAAAGACACGAAGAGGATTCGAAGAACTACGAAGAAAGCCGACAACACCTTTGCAAGCCCTCCCTCCAAGGCTATAAAAGAGGACAACGGAACTAAGAAGTTATCAGTGCCAGTGCTGATTGCTCACCCACCAAAACCTTCTGCCGAGACCGCCAATGGGCTACGGAGCGGAAACTTCCTGTAATATCTTTTCCCGGGGTTGCTATGAGCTACGGAGTTTAATGCTCTAACATAAGACCTTCATCCGGGGCTGCTATGAGCTACGGAGTATAACTGATCCCGTCTGAGGCCACTGTGAGCTAAGATAAATATCCTTTATTACCAAGTTGACATTGTGTGCCGAGGGACTTCGCATTTATTCTACATGTAAAACATTTAGAAACTTAGAGAAAAACTTACAAGAACTTTGTAAAAGTTTTATAAGACATTTCTATAATAAAAAAAGGTGAAAGGTAAAATTTCCGTATACATTATTTAGATTCTACCTACAGAACATTGCAATATGTATTAAATACGTAGTTAAAACAGAAATTCAGTGAAATGGTATAAAATATAAAGAAAAAAGGAATAATCTTACAAAAATAAAATAAAAAAAGCATAGAAAACTGTAGAATACTGATTAAGATATCATATTCTGGTGGAAGGAAAAGTATGGAGGTTAAGAAAATATTGTAGATAAAGCGAACAATTCGGATGACAGAGAGAAGAGGTGAAACGGGGACGATAAAACATGAGAACATTCGGACAAATTATGTGGAAATAATAAAGAATTACAATGATTGATTATTATGAAAAAAAAAAAAACAAGCACATGATGAACCTCTGAATAAGGAAGAAAAAAACCCCAATCACATCAGTCTGCTCTAAATACGACATTGCTTGAGCTCTTGAACATTATCCACAACTTAAAAGAGCACAACGTAATAAAAAATAACCATAAAAGCAATCAACAATAGAAAGAAAAGAGAAGAACGTCTTAAACTGACATCTAAACCAAAATGTAAGAGGGGGGTCTGAATCCCTGGAAGCCATTCCATGTGGGAGGTAAAGGCGTCGATACATATACCGTCTTCTCCAATTCAGGCAACGAAGCTAAAGAACCAGCCATTACGTCGCGTGAGTTCTTTTTGAAATCTACGACTTCTTCTGAGGTGAAGTCAGCTTCAAATGCGTTTATTGTCAGCTGGACTCCTTATCTGGTTAGCCACACAAATTGATAGGAGTGATAATTCGAACCTGTTGGCCGCGCTTAATTTATTACATTACTATTGGCCGCCGGATTAATGACCTCATAATCTCATCACCACATGGTTGGTTCATTGGGAGTAAGTAATAGAGACGAACGTGGAAAATTTTTGGTCTCAGATTTAAAAAACTCAAAATATAAATAAAAAAAACTAAAAATGAAATAAACCATGACTATTTCCTTCTCCAAAATGCTGATAAAATAGTGGCCCAATGTGTTTTATATTTGTGAGCTTTCCTTAACGGTGTTAAGTATAAGAGAGCAGTGTTTCTTCCAGATATGTTTTTGGGAGGGCACTGCCCCCCCTCCCGGGGGGTCTGAGAGTGCCCCAGGGAGGAGACCGAAATAGTACGTCTATATTATAATAAATACAATAGTACCAGCAGTGCCCCCCGGAATACTAAGTGTGTCCCCCCAGATCATTGTATCTAAAAAAAAAAAAACTGCAAGAGTGCCTACATAATCTTAATTTTTAAGCCATGTATTTTACGCCTGTCGACTATACAACAGCTATAAGGTAGTCCGTCTGTCTGTTTGTCTATCCACTACACAATGGCTACAAGGAAATCCGTCCCTCCGTCTCTGTCGAGATGACAAAAAGAGTTTTTTTTTAAATCAATTCAGTGTCCCAAGAATACACAGAGAAATATCCGTTCTCCGGACAGCGGTATATTGTACAAATCAGAGATGGAGTGGGTCAGTGGGCCGGTGGGTCAGTGGGTCAATTGGGTCAAGTTTTCTGAGTGGGTCAGTGGGTCAAGTGGGTCAACCGTATGTGACCCACTGTGACCCACCACCCACCGTGACCCACTGTGACCCACCCCCCACCATGACCCACTGCGACCCATCACCCACCGTGACCCACTGCGACCCACCGACTAACAAGTAAACCTTACGTTTGGGTGAATCAAATTGCTGACTGAGACACATATGAGAAAGTAGCACTGAATGTGGTCAGTATTTCAGTGAAGTTGTAGGTGCGAAGCTCCAGGGGCTTAGGAGATACAGCTACCAGAACATCACATGGAAGTACAGAATAGTCTTCATACAGTTGGAGGTAAAAGCTCTATAAGACCTCTTGTAACGACAAAAGGTGAATAACAAATATATGGGTACATATTAGGACTAGGGGGAAGTCATATAGTAAGGGTATACCTGACGGCGGCCATCTTGAAATCCGCGTTTTTGAATTAAGGTTAAGTTTTTAAAATAGGAATAGGGTCATGTGATACATGATTTAAGGCGCAAATTTAATCAGAAGAACAATGTTGACGTTAATTTTGATTTACGCGCAATTGGTAAAAAGTTACAGGGAAATTAAATATTGTTGTAGCATATGAATTAGTCCTTTACCCCACCTTGTAAATTTTGTGTTAATGATAATAATTAAACAAAAAGCAGGTGGATAAATATTAGGTCAATGGTAAGAGTTGCCTTGATGGTGGCCATGTTCAAATCCACCATTTTGAATCAGACAAAAGTTTTAAACAAAACGCATAACATTGACACCTTATTAATAGCAAATTTTACCATTAATCTAACGGTATAACCATTTTTGCTTTATCATTAACCAGCATTTGTTATCGCATAAACAAGTTGCTAATTTAAGGAAAAATGACCAAAGTGGAATTGAGTCATAATTGAACTTGGGTCTTTCTTGCAGAAAAGTCCTTAATTAGTACAATCAATATGTAGTTCAGAAAAGAGTGCATGACTTGCATAAATGCTCTGCTCACAGTGAGCACACCTGACAAAGTCAATCGAGTTACACTTGACACATTCAAAATGGCGGATTTGAACATGGCCGCCATCAAGGCAACTCTTACCATAAGCCTAATATTTATCCACCTGCTTTTTATTTAATTATTATCATTAACACAAAATTTACAAGGTGGGGTAAAAGACTAATACATATGCTGCAACAATATTTAATTTCCCTGTAACTTTTTATCAATTGCGCGTAAAACAAAATTAACGTCACCATTGTTCTTCTGATTAAATTTGCGCCTTAAATCATGTATCACATGACCCTATTCCTATTTTAAAAACTTAACCTTAATTCAAAATAGCGGATTTCAAGATGACCGCCGTCAGGTATACCCTTACTATATGACTTCCCCCTAGTCCTAATATGTACCCATATATTTGTAATTCATCTTTTGTCGTTACAAGAGGTCTTATAAAGCTTTTACCTCCAACTGTATGAAGACTATTCTGTACTTCCATGTGATATTCTGGTAACTGTATCTCCTAAGCCCCTGGAGCTTCGCACCTACAACTTCACTGAAATACTGACCGCATTTAGTACTACTTTCTCATATGTGTCTCAGTCAGCAATTTGATTCACCCAAACGTAAGGTTTACTTGTCAGTATGATCTACCGACCCTCTCTGCTCACTGCATTGTAGACAGTATCTTCTGAAGACTGGTAAATTTGTCTCCGTTTTACTTTCAAGACCTTCATTTCCCTTCCTTTTCCACTTGTTTCTGTCTACTTACCTGAGGTGAGTATATCTAACCAAGTGAAAAAATAACTTCAGGCACTTTTGGATATTGATATTTTTAATAGTAATAATAGCAATCGGACTTACACTACAACTTGGCTTTCGAGACCTGTGAGTTTTTAGAGCTAACTACTGGAAACAATACATTTTTGAATCTCTGTAATATATAAACTATTATATAAAAAATTGAATGTAACTATGTGTGCCTGATCATGACGGTCAAATTGCAAGGTCAAATGAAATTACTTTTGGTATATAGTTAGGCCTTAATCCAAATTGGGATGTTATATTGCTTTTATTATAATGCATAATATCCGAAGGAGGTAGTGAGGATCCGAATTTTTGCGAAAAAAAAAATGAGTATCTCGCAAGCCATTAAACTTACGGAGCTGAATTCTGTGTATTAACTCTTTATTGAAAATAAACAGAATGTGTCCTAGCATTTTTAAAAATTCTCCTTTATGTGGGGGGGAGGAGGGCACTTTCTATATATGGAAAATTGGTAGTGAGTTGGTTTGTAAAAATGATCGAAAACGATCGATGTTATTTAAGAAAAAAATCAGAAACAAAAAATACAGTGCTTGGCTTCATATATCCATTGCTTTCTTCTATAATAATTGCTGAAGCTATTATTATAGCTATTATTATGTTTATTATATGGAGCCCTTACAGCACAGGGCAATCAACCCATAAAGTTGTGAGAAAAATAGGCATAAAATTTGTACTGTGAGCTTAATTACATGGAAATTTGAAGTTTGGATTGTACGCATTATTGTACGGAAAATTTTACACTTTTTTCCCTTTACGTTGGTCTACTTACTTTGATTTGGAACTTTGAAATTTCGTCCTTTTTTCCACTGAAAAGTATTGATAATTCAACAAGGAAATAATTATACTATGATAATTTAATTGAAATTCATCGTAATTTGGCACATAACAAACAGCAGTGTGGTAATTGAAGTTGAAGAAGTAGGGAAATTCCCATTTACCTCTGAACACTTTCCAGGAACCTCGTTCTCTTTCGCTTTCTAGACGGAGGAGGGAACTTGGTAATGGTATCAAACCTTTATGTGTAATTACAAAAATTAAATTTATAAACAAAGAAATCATCAGTTTATCAGGCTTTAATTGATAATTTATTCACAAGATTCCTTATCAAAGGCGTGGTAGATGAAGTTTCTGTTCTACATGGGTCGACATTGCTAACTGACATGGTCGATATGGAAAAGATGTATGGTGATAGAGAGATGATGCTTCTTGGTAAGTATTTCAAATCTGACCAAGAAAAATCGTTATCAGACTTAAGTCTAACATGTAGATTGGCGATGAGAAGTTGCAGAAATCGGGTACAAGTATTATCAATTTCATGACAGAGTGCGAACGGGGATTTCCCCTTATGAATTTACAGATGACTAATATTAGAAATATACTAAGTGCTCAAACATTGTCTAGCTTGTTGCTCATCAATGTTAATGGCCCACCGCTAGACAAGCTCAAAGTAGACGAGCTAGTTATTTCTTGGCTGAAGGATGGACATCATTCCACTGCGGTTGATTTACCGCCAAAAAGTTACCAACAGGAAATAAATCCGATTTCAGATTTGTTTTAAGGTGGAAAATTACGAGTTACGGAAAATGTATACTTGCATTACTAATGGCTTATTTGTGTTATTCAACTTTGTACTTAATTTTTAGTAAGTCTCTTCTTTGCTTTCGGTAAACTACTTTGAATGAATATTCATAATAATTGCAATTATGCATATTTGTAACTTAAATTTAACGTGGTATTTTAGTTATTACACAAATTACAATTATGAGCATACTTTATGGAAATGCTCTCACATAGGGTACCCGAGCACCTTTATACCCTATGAACAACTGACTTTTCAAGTCTTTTGTGAGAAAAATACTGTGAACTGAGAAACCATAACCTTTTCCATATTGTACAGGGGTACTTTCCTGCGAATAGAAGTTTCTTGTGGAATGCGTTCAGAAATTAACACTTGCAAGAATACTCTCTTAGTACAAGTATATTTTAGGCAGGGGTGCCCACAAAGGGGGGCTATGACGCAAACTGCGTCATTGAAATATTTGGGGGGGGGGTAAAAATCTATATAAATATATTTGAGGGGGTGTAAAAATTAATCGAAAAGATTTTTTTTTCATGGAAGAACACCTACGGATACACAATTGAGGGGGGTGCGTCATGGACATGAGGGGGGTGGGCACCACTGTTTTAGGCACACACTAATTCCCCCCCCCACCTAAAAGTGTTTGAATTTCCTCACTGACAAACACTTTACCATTTTATATCGTAAAGGTCAGATCCACCGTTATTGTAATAATGGTGCTTGAGCGATTAACTAGAAATTCAAACTCCGATTAGTGACAATTTCACACTCTTGTTTTATTACAAGTGTAAACTCTTTAGTCAGTTCAGAAGAGGCCGTGGATCGTGTTCAGAGTTGATGAGGATGGATTTTGGTGAGTCAGAGTAGGTGAAAGTGGATGAGAGTGGTTCATGGTGGGTGGTGGGTCAGAGTGGGTCACGGTGGGTGGTGGGTCACAGTGGGTCACGGTGTGTGGTGGGTCACAGTGGGTCACGGTGGGTGGTGGGTCGTGGGTCAGAGTGGGTCATGGTGGGTGGTTGGTCAGTGGGTCGTGGGTCAAGTTTTCATTGACCCAGCCAACTCTGGTACAAATATACGGTACCCTCTTGCTTACTATAGAAACCAGTACGGAGCATACGTTATCCGTATGCTACATAGACATTGCCCTTAGATGTTACATCATGCCTTTGCAGGATGTCTGACATCTAACAGTTTTCCGTATATCACATGCATATACTTATGTTACCCTCGTCAGCTATATGTTATATACGTCCATTTGTATGTGAGATCCTGACCGCCTACATTGTTTCATACGGAAAGTACATATACAGGTAGATGGAACACTTATACAGAAAGTTTTATAAAACATGCGTTTTCAGTTTATAGTCCTGCATCCACAATACACACCCGTAAAAATTTGTGGGTGCACGGAGTTTTATTGTTGTATCGTCTTCTTCAAACTATCGTTATCTGCTTTTTCTTGGGTAGACATCTCAATTATGGTCGCTTATCTCCACAGACGCCATTTTCCAATATGGCCGCCAAATAAGCAATCAGCATACATAACTAAGGAACTAAGTCACCTAGGAAAGTCATTTTGGTGTCAGAGAATTCAAATATTACTATAAAATTGCTATATATCGAAGTATTTTATATATTACCGAGAAACAATACATTTTATATGTAAAGGGTGGACCATTTTAATTCATCCACAGGAATATCTCGATAACCACAAATCGAAGCAAGGAAAATTTTCAATTATATTTGTTTGCCACAAAGAGGGACATATTTTTGGCCTACTCTTTAATACCACCAGATGAACAGTGTTGCCAATTCAACACAAAATTGTATTTTTCAAATGTCATTACTTAAGGTTATTACAAATTTCAAATCTGCATTTAAAAAGAAAACAAGCAATACCACATTTATTGTTCAGTTTTGTAAATTAACGACGCTACAGTATCACAAACATTTAAAACAACCAAATTTTGAAGGTTTCTAAAACAATAATAACGCAAGTGAGGTGCGAGGGAAGGCACATCGAATGTACCTTAGTGTCAAGTACTACAGTCACGATGTGACATATTTCGAATAAACGTGAACAAAATTATAAGAAATTAAAAATTTGGATTTTTCAAGAGGCTTCATTTCGGAAAATTGCATAGATAACCATCACATCTAATTATGTAAGTTCTTTTTAAAAAGCATGAAGATCATAATTCCGTTTACAGCACTTGATATCTGAAACAATTGGAGAGATATGGCAATTAATATTAAAGTTAGCAAGACTGCTTAAAATCATGTAAGTATGAGAACTTGTTGCAAATACAACTGCCAAAAACTGTTAACACTACGACATTGTAAGTAATTTTCAATTTCTTATAATTTTCTTCCAATTATTCGAAATTCGTCAGATCATAATTATAGTATTTGACACTAAGGTGCATTCGATATGCTTTGTCCCGTTATTCTCACTTGCGTTATCATTATTTTAGAAACCTTCAAAGTTTTGTTATTTTTAATGTTTGTGATATTGTAGTGTTGCTAGTTTACAACCCTGAACAATAAGTGTGGTATTGCTTGTTTTCTTTTTAAATGTAGATTTGAAATAACTTGACGTAGTGACATTTGAAAAAATACAACTTTGTATTGAAATGCAACATTGTCAATCTGGTGGTATAAAGAGTACGCGAAAAATGTCCCCCTTTGATACAAAAAAAAATTCATTGTAAAGTTCTTTTGATCCGGTATATAGTTTCCGAAATATTCCCGTGGATGAATCAAAATGGTCCACCCTGTATATATGGTGTATTATATTCATTACAGACATTGGAGCCCTGTCTATGTTAACTTAAAAGGATGCGAAAACAAAGTTGATATACAAAATGGCTTATGGTTTACATTGTATGTAAAAGCAGTACATCAAATATTGTGCTATTAGTATCATTATGAATTATTATTTGTTAATGGTTCAAAATACCATTAATCCAAAAAAATTAAATCATTAGAAAAGTTGCTGATGTGACTAAACAACTGAGTATTCTTACAATATTTCCCACTTATAAACAACATAATACACAACATTTGAGCAACCACAATATTTACAGTCTCTAATATTATTTTGTCATTTTGTTGAGGTAACTGCAAAAGTTCCGATTTCTCGCTACATTCGTTCATAAATCTTAAATAGCAATCTCTTAGTGCTTGACTTGACACTAACAGTTGAGTGTGAATTAATTTACACTTTCCTTTTTCTTTATTTTGCAAGGCCAGTCGAAACTGATTTAATTCTTTATGCAAATTGTTATATTCTTCCTTTTTCGTTATCACCCCAGAAAGCATCCCTAAATCATTTTATCGAATGCTTCAGAGACAATTAACATTCCTTGAAACACTCGGGGAAAAATGTTTTTCATTTAGTACACTCTTAACTGAATTCACTCCGAAGCTCTCTGTTTCAACCAGAGCATCATCGAAACCGCTTCAAAGGAGGTACCTCCCAGCACACCGTAGAGCCACTTTTGTTCAATGAAATACTCCAAGCATTGGCAATATGTCATAAAATTCCTCTGGATTATTTAGAACTGTCCACAACTGTACAGAACACTCCTTCGCCGCAGAGGACCGCAATTGGGTTTTCTCAATTGTTGTTTCACAGATTCAAAGTTTTAAGGGCAGTACAAACAGTAGCGTAATCAGTAACTGGGGATGAAATAACTGACAGAAATCAAACTTATTTAATTGGTACAACCTCGGATGAAATTAAAGAGTGTATACTGCTCCACTTTGGTGGTGCATGCTGGGTGTTGCCTAAAAACGCACTACATCGAGTAAGAGAAATAACAAACTCAGTTTTTAGAGCACATGTGGATGCCTTATTAGATACATAAAGGCCAAAATCTTCAGCAATTTTAAAGTTGTTTGGAAGACCAGGTTTGGTTGTATTCTTTCTTTGGTTTAGTATTTTTTGACACCGTAGCTTACACTTACAAGAGAAGTTTACAAGTTCTCTTCATCAGTACAGTTTGTGAAATCAGTACAGTGTATTTCTTTTTCTTTCTGTGGATCTCTTCTGATGTATTATGTTGAAAAAAAAAAACCATGGCAGCATGATGTTGTCCAAACGTACCTGAAGAGCAATGACTTGTCTTCGAAGTCGTCAAGAGCTCATGTTGTAAAATCTCCTAAGTTAAAATGACTTGGTATTGCTGTGTCAGCAATTTCACAGGTTTTTACAGAATACGCAGAGAGTAAATTTATGTCTCTTATTAAATCGTGGTAGCTAATGGAAACACCAACTCGATTTAAGGAAGTTACTAACGTTTTACTTTTGCATCGATCATAAATTGTATGCGCCATCATCATATGAAGTAATGTTTTCTTCATACCATGCCATATCTGATAATACATTATTTGGAATAGAGAGAATAGTGGCAAAGATTAGCGTTATAGTGCATTAGTATCCAGTTCATTATCATTATCGATGTTTGCGACATCACTGTCTCCTGCTGCTTTCATGAGTAAGTGTGTTTTGCTAATATTGAATAGGGATGAAAGAATGGTAATACATCAGACATCGTCACCATCTTCCAGCATTATAGAAGGTCTGTGGAATCATAGAATTTGTCGCTTAAGTTAAAATATACTTCCTTAGTAGCATTACGTAGAAGTATCCCTGCAGTCTTTACGGCATTGTGAGATCTAAGGTTCCTTTCGGTTTTTTGATGGACAAAACTTGATTTTGTCCTCATATTTCCTAACCAAAAATATCTTCATCTCATTGTTATAAATTGGAATACTGTCATCGAAGTTGTTCATCAGCTTCCTAATTTTAGAACGTGTGAAGCCATAACCCTTACTGAGCAAAGGATTAATAACTGTTTTGCTTGCTTGAATAACTGGAATTTCTGTAACAATTTTGTACTTTTCGACTCTTTAACACTTGACAGGCAGTCATATTTTCTAAGATAAGCTTTTACGCAATTTCCATGGGCGAATACATCGGCTGCAAAGAACTTGTACTATCTAAATCTTCGATACGATCTAATACTTCATCTTGAAAGAAATTTGTGGCTGAGCTCCCTCGTGGCTAAGCGGTTAGCGTACGCGCCTGTGGCGC
The DNA here is from genome assembly GCF_964235325.1 of Thermobia domestica. Taxonomy (NCBI): domain Eukaryota; kingdom Metazoa; phylum Arthropoda; class Insecta; order Zygentoma; family Lepismatidae; genus Thermobia; species Thermobia domestica. The sequence continues at coordinate 67,762,234 of NC_137454.1, forward strand.
GGGAGACCCGGGTTCGATTCCCGGCGGGAGCTCATGTGGTTCGGATTCCACGTTAATCAGTAGGTCCACGTCTCATATAGCCTCGCTGCTGAAAGGGACGCTAAACTAAAAATCAACTCAACTCAACTCAAATTTGTGGCTTCCACAAATTTGTGGACTTTATTCTCTTCACACACACAAAACTTCTTTACTGCACGCACTTCAGTTATTGTAGCTGAAATATTTCCGCAGATAATCCATGGAAGGTTATCTTGGAATTCTTTCTGATTAGGACCTGGGCGGGAAGTGGTTAATGACCGATTTTAATACAATTTATCCTCATATTGAACTTGGACTTCCCGAAAAGCTTTGTACCCTTCCGAAAAAAATTTCTGCGTACGCCCCTGTCTATATTATGCATCAGAATTCAATATATCGCAATTTTAAGATAATATTTGAATTCTCTGATCTCCAAAACCTACGATTTGACACGAAGATGACTTTCCTGGGTGACTTAGTTCCTTAGTTACGTATGTTGATTGCTTATTTGGCGGTCATATTGGAAAATGGCGTCTGTGGAGATAAGCGACCATAATAGAGATGTCTACCCAAGAAAAAATAGAAAGCGATAGGTAAAAGAACATGATGCAATATTAAAACTCCGTGCACCCTCAAATTTTTACGGGCATGTACTGTGGATCCCGGACTATTATACGTCTGCTGTACGTTAAGTCCAAAAACTACAAGAATTACGCATATAACCTATCTTGTTAAGTACGCCACCTACATTTTTTTCTCAGTGTAGCCTAGGTTTTGTATCCATTCTTATCGCTCCACTAAAACCGGAAATGGTAAACTTCCTGTTTCAATATTGATTTTCAAAAAGTAAAAGCGATAATAAGAGATAGCAAGAAATGATTTTTGATGTTAGATTCAGCGTCCGAAGAATAATTGGATTAGATTGGATTTGAATTTATCGTCCCTTTCAGCAGCAAGACTAAATGAGATGTGAATTTACAGGACAACAGTAGTGGGATCGAACTACCTGATTTTTCACCAGAAATCGTCCGCAGAATAATTCTCTGACCTTGTCCTCTATTGCAACCTCAAGTAATAGATGTACTATTTGCACTTTCTGTGTTGAATTCATCACATGCAGCTCGTTAGGGAAGTCACATTGGTAACAATTAAAGCACTTTTTTTCTTTGAAACTAAAAGAAGAGAACTTTTTTTAGTGTGTACTGTTTATACAAAAATCAATACATTAAATAACCTTTATTTATTTATTTACAGTATTTATTTATTTATTTATTTATTTATTTATTTATTTATTTATTTATTTATTTATTTATTTTTACCAATATGACTTCCTTCACGAGCCGCATCTGCAATTATTAGCATAGTTTTGAAGTCTACTCTGGTTTCCCAATGTGAACGGAAACATTATTATTATTGGTAATCGTAGTACAGTTGAACCCCCACATAACTCGAATTCCTTGATAAATCGATTTTTTCACATTCCCTTGAACTCTCCATAAAACTCAATGTTAAAATAACCTCTGTAAGTCGAATGGTTAAAAATTTACATCTTCGATAAGTCGAATTTTAAGGGTTTAATAATCATATTTTAAAACCTCGGAGGTTCGAACTTTCGTATTTGCGAACTTCACAGAATCGAACTTTACCTCTGTAAGTCAAATTACTCTTGATGTAACCTCGATAACTCAAAGCTCTATGCTTTTACACAATTGTCTTTGTTGTTACTCCTGTCATTGTTGCTAATGTGTACTATAATTATCTTTTACTGTATGTCTAGTATTTTATTTTTACTTATTATCTTAGTTAATTTAAGAAACTTTCATAACTTCGAGTTATAGAGGTTGAACGAATAAAACTTCGAGTTATAGAGTTTATACAATCACTTTTCATGAGAACACGAAACCTCAGTATCTCGAATTTTTGTTGTGGGCTTCTTGATAGCTCGAACTGTGATTATTCGAAAAATTCGATATCTCGAATTTTTGTTTATTCCCTCTGAGTTATCAATGTCACACTGGCGTTATAAGCTTTTTAAATCTGGGAGGGTCGGATGAATCAAAATCAAAATCCTCTTTGAGACAAAAGTTATATATACAAAGTAGTACAGTTTTTTTAAAATATATTTGACTAAAATCTGGGGGAACTCGTACCCCGACCCCCGCTAATGACGCTCGTAGATGTCCCACCGTAATATTTACGTATTGTATATCTATCAACAGTGGCGGATCCAAGGGGAGGGCTATAGGGGCTATAGCCCCCCCCCCCTTGACGTTCAGGTTTACACTGGATAAAATGGGCTTCAATCCTGCTTTACACTGGATAAAACGGCAAAGTATGGCTTAGCCCCTCCCTTGGTCATATCCTGGATCCGCCACTGTCTATCAACACAATTATTTCGCAAAGCTTTTTCTTAATGCAATAATTATACCAAACCTCATTTTATTCTTCTGTTCAAAAATTACACAAAACAAAAAACAGATGTCTTTAGATATTGTTACAATATATAATATTTCCTTGGGTTTTTCACGGCCAATTGTTTTGTGAAATTGAATTGAAAGAGGGTGTCCCCTACTTTTTATTTTTTTCGTAATCGAGATAGAGTTGGATAGAAAACAGAGGAAATCCGCTGAAGGCGCAGAGCACCTGTCTTTGGTCACCGAAAAACCGAAAAAGGACTTCCTTCACATTTTCACCTGTTAATATATATATATATATATACGTAGATAATGCGTGCACGCGCCCGAAACAGAACATGCCCGCGTACTTAAAAACAAAATGCATATACAATGGGTTTTTATCTGTAGTTGCAGCAGCAGGCCCTGAAGCAACAAACAAACACCCGTGTGCAGACGTGTGGGCCGATTGCATTAACATAGCTAATTTCTTCTGTAGGAATATATAGTAAAGATGGGCATTGTAGTGTGACCCCCTTACCCTTTCTATACAACCTGCGTCTTTTTCCTATTTCCTTTCTGATACTTCTAACGCAGTAGACAGGTGTCAAAATTATCGAAGCGAAATATTTTGGCGCGAGATTGCGTTTCTTTTTCTGTTAATCGTGGCGTCTTTTTTTAAACACATTAACTCTACTTGACCAGAATCTTAAAGGCTAAATCTAAGAGGCTATTATTGTCCAAGCTTTTGGGGCAAGGGTTCTACACTGCAAGTCACTGTGTCTATGTAGTATTGAGCGGGTATTATTCGGCATCCGAAAAGATGATAAGTAATTATAAAATAATTCCACTTATATTTTCAGAAAAAAAGATCATAGAATTAGATTTCTTTTAGAAGAGAAAAAGTACAGATATAGTGTAAAATCAAATTGCTATGTTACATCTATCATTTTCCTGTTAAACAAATAGTTCGTCCAAAGGACATTTCGTCCAAAAGACAATTGTTCCAAAGGACAATTGGTCAAAGGACATTTCCTCCAAAAGACATTTGGACCAAAGGACATTTCGTCCAAAAGACAATTGGTCCAAAGGACATTTCTGAATATCTCAGCACATATTTGTTCTATCGCAATTAAACTTGCGGAAAAATTTCTATTTCAAATTTCCTTTAGAAATAAGAAGCTACTGAGTAACAATGTTATAGGCACTTTACTCTTCTAATAGAAGCAAACCCCGGACCCCCAAGCGTTACCGGACCAAATGCCATTTGGACGAAATGTGCTTTGAACTACACATACTTGGACGAAACGTCCTTTGGACCTAATGTCTTTTGGATGAAATGTCCCTTGGACCAATTGTCTTTCAGACGAAATATTCTTTGGACCAATTGTCTTTTGGACGAAATGTCCTTTGGACTAATTGTTTTTTGGACGAAATATTCCTTGGACCAATTGTCTTTCAGACGAAATATTCTTTGGACCAATTGTCTTTTGGACGAAATGTACTTTGGACTAATTGTTTTTTGGACGAAATATTCCTTGGACCAATTGTCTTTCAGACGAAATATTCTTTGGACCAATTGTCTTTTGGACGAAATGTACTTTGCACTAATTGTCTTTTGGACGAAATGTCTTTTGGACCAAATGTCTTTGCATGAAATGTAATTTGGAACAATTGTCTTTTGGGCGAAATGTCCTTTGGACGATATGTCCCTGGACCAAATGTGTTTGGACAAAATGTCTCTGGACGACATGTCATTTGGACGAAATATCTTTGGACCCCAACCGTCAGAATGACTTATTTCGTAGAAATATTAATCGCTATATGTGCGATTGACTGACTGTGTAATGAAGGTATAATTACCTACACAGTTCTTGTAAACGTGGTACACCTAATCTTGTATTATGATCTACCCTTTCATCTGGGTCTTAATTTCCAGTTTGACATGTACTTTTTGAGAGGTGTGATCGTACATACAGTGTAGCCTGCAAGACGAGACAATACGAGAAATAAGATTTAATTGTCTCGTCTCCTGAATCTTATAGAGTTCTCGAGTCGTCTCGACTCTTTAAGAATTATTTCTCGTCTCGATTTCTTTTCTCGTCCCTTTAGTAAATTTAAATACAAAATTTATCACCTTTTCAATGAACTTAAAAAGTTCGTTACTGAATTCTCTCTCTCTCTCTCTCTCTCTCTTTCTGTGTGTGTGTGTGTGTGTGTGTGTGTCTGTTATTTGCGAATTTTTCAATCTTAAGACCTCCATTCGATAGAGCATCAAAAACTATCTGAAAGAATTGATGGAATTCCTCGCGTTGTTCTTACCGTTCCCAAGATATTGACCACAAATGTTCCGATTTCGGGAGGTTGAAGGAGCCATATCTCGAGAACCGTAAGTCATAGAGAAATGATATTGGTGTTGATCAATACCAATATTGATTCAATAATTATTTCGTCATTAATTATTGACTCAATAATAATTCAGTCATTAGTTATTGATTCTATAATTATTGAGTCATTCGTTATTGATTCAATAATAACTGGATGGGGCGCGGTGGCTCAGTGGTAGAGCGTTCACCTCCAGTGCTTGGGGTCCCTGGTTCCATCCCAGCTCGCGCAGTGTGGACTTTGTGGTGGACAAACTCCGTGTTCGTGGGTTTTCTCGGGGTTCTCCCGTTTCCTCCCACTTTCTTCATTTCACCATTTCACTCATCTCTCATCATCACCGTCTCCTTAAGCCTAACCGGCATAACCGTGGGACGTAAAACTTAAAGATTTCATTTCATTTTCAATAACAACTGGGTCATTAATTTTTGATTCTATGATTATTGCGTCATTAGTTATTGATTCAATAACTATTGCATCATTTGGTATTGGCTGAATAATTATTGCGTCATTAGTTATTGGCTTCATAATTATTGCGTCATTAGTTATTTGATCAATAATTGTTGCGTCATTAGTTATTGATTCAATAATTATGCGTCATTAGTTATTGATTAAATAATTATGCGTCATTAGTTATTGTCTCATTAATAATTGGGTCATTAGATATTGATTCAATAATTATTTCGTCATTAGTTACTGACTCAATAATAATTCTTTCATTAGTTATTGATTCAATAAATATCGCGTCCTTAGTCGTTGATTCAATAATTATTTCGTCATTAGTTATTAACTCAATAATAATTCAGTCATTAGTTATTGATTCAATAATTATTGCGTCAGTAGTTATTGACTCAATAAATATACAATTTCATATACAATAAATTTAAAATACAATCTTATATAAATTTTAAAAAAGGTAGTTCTTTTCAAGTTCGTTCTGGCAATGCTCTTCGAACATTCTCAACTTTTCTTTCTTTCTTAATTTCATTAGAAGTTATCACTAAGTCTCGCATTTTTGATACTCAACTAAATCATAGAATTTGGTGGAGGTGAATAGTTACTGAAATAAAGTTACTTTTGGGGTTCTAAATTCGAAATTTAAGTCCACCAAAAAGAACCTTCTCCACCTAAACAAGAAATTCTCTCCAAATTTTAAGTTTTAATTCGTTGTCTGTATGTATTTTACCGATGTGTGCCTCAATTTTTTTCTGGTTCTCCGCCAGCTTTAACGTTAATTTATTGTGTCCCTACATTATATATAACAATGGACGTAATTTTGTTGAAAATGTATCTCAACGTTGTAGAAAAGATGTCAAAACGTAAGCTCAGGAAGGCATGAGGTGGAGAAATCAAAAAGTTCCCCGGTCTCTCTTAGAGAGCGGAATATGTAAAAACTTGATGAAATTAGGAAATTTTGCTACTACCAACTAAAGCTAGTAAAATCTCAAGTTATATTTGGGAAAAATAAAATAACTTGAGTCAATATTAGAAAAAAAAAACTTCACACTCCTCATAATATAAAATACTCCAGGGTTGGAAAACTGAGAGTGTGACATTTTCCAGTATTGAGAGGATGAATGTTGTTAGATTCAATTTATTTCCATTTCAGTCTATCACGTCTTAAAATGCCAAAAAATCGAAGGTTAAATTTCATATTCATTTACATTTTTGAGATGTTCAATTAAAGTTTTTTCAAATAATCAAACATTTAGAGTTACAGAATTTGTTACAAAAATATTGTGTTTACGATGTAGTATTGTTAATTAAAGATAGCTTTCATTCAACCAAAAGCGGTATTTTTTCCCACTTTTCCACGCATTAATTATGGTAATTTTTTTCACTAAAAATCCTAGCCCTAGTTATCCTTCCGCGTCACAATAGGTCCACGAAGCGTGGGATATAACAACTTTTAACCTCTACGGTCCCGGTGTTCTCAATTGAGTACATATTTCTATTTTCATTAGTTCTAATTTATAAAAGCTTATATTGAAACCCAAAGTACTCAAAAGAGCACTAACCAATAAAATTCATCCGAAAGGAAACTTTTCACAAGCAACATGTTTTTTCTGTTTATTCTATCCTAGAACACACGAATAATTAACAAAAATATAATAATTTTTTCATAGTTTCAAAAAATTTAGGACTGAAGAGGTTAAACTATATTTCTTATTGGATTAAGATTAGGACTTAGATTTGTGGGCTTTTGACATCTATGGCCATGTTAGCTCGTTACGTATGAGGGATGGCATCTATCTACGATCAAAGTATCCGAGGAAAGGGAAGGAAGGAAGCACCCTGGACATATATGTTAGGCACCATCCCAGCATTTGCCTGGTGTCAATCAGGAAAGCCCAGGAAAACCTCGCTTAGGATGTCTGGCCTGAAAATGTTTTTACACTTTTTCGACCCTACCGGCAATCGAATCCGGGACCGCTCGCACCAAAGACGAAAGTGTTAGCGACTACGCTACGCTGGGCCACATATTTATTATTGGATAACTGATATTGTGTTATGACTTCCGTATGCTTAAACGTCGATAAACATTATTCATTATGTTCAAAGAATCATTTTGTCAATTTAAAATTTTACGCTATGAATCTATATAACTCTGAAACATGTTTGGGTGAACTACTGTTACCCATGAGATTCGAGAACAATAATTTTTAATCTCGAAAATGAGATGAGAATTGTCATGTTTCTGGACTTGTCTCGAATTTAAAAAAAAGATATGTTACGTGGGCAACACTACATAAAAAATACTCAGCCATTACAAATTAATCCGTTAATTTTAACTAAATAGCTTTTCACATTACGAAAAGAAAGTATTGTATTAAACGTATTTATTCATATGACACAAGAATAAACGTGCACCCGGATTTTTTTGTTGGTAGGGGAGCAATACTACAAGCCACTACGTCTATATAATACTAAACGGGTATTATCCTACACCTGAAAAGACTATAAGTAATCGTAAAGTACTTCCACCTATATTTTCAGAAAAAGATGACAGAACTAGGTTGTTTTATAAGAGACAGAGTACCGATGAAGTGTAAGGTCAAATTTTCATGCTACGTCAATCATTTAACTATTAAACAAGTATAGTTTTATTTAAAAAAGTGCACAAAAGTATGTTGAGTTAGGAAGATCTTGGAGGTCTCCGTGAGTGCGCTCCTCCACAAGAATTGATTCTTTGCAGATTTTTATACGGTCTTGATATGAAGAAACGATACTATAGTATATCTACTTCACTTGAGAATACTGTGGCTCAGTGGTAGAACGCTTATCTCTGGTGTGTGGGGTCTTAGGTTCGATTCGTGCTCAAGTAAGTTTCTGATGGACAACACCGTGTACGTGGATTTTCTCGGGGTACACCCATTTCCTCCCACATTACCATCCCATCAATTCTTCCATCATCATTTACTTGATTTAATCATCGTCTCCTTCAGCCTAAAGGGCATAATCGTGTGACGCTAAGCAGAAAGATTTCTATTTCACCTTGCCACGGACATTGTGACAATTCACTAAACAGAAATAAATGAAAAAATGAAATCTTTGAGTTTTACGTCCCACGGTTATGCCGGTTAGGCTAAAGGAGACGGTGATGATGAGTAATGAATGAAATGGTGGAATGAAGAAAGTGGGAGGAAACGGGAGAACCCCGAGAAAACCCACGCACACGGTGTTTGTCCACCACAAAGTTCACTTGGCGGGGACTGGGATCGAACCCGGGACCCCAAGCACCAGAGGTGAACGCTCTACCACTGAGCCACCGCGGCCCTCAGAAATAAATGAGTAACAGTTGCAGGTAGGTAGGTGTCGCCATCTATTAATTTATTTTCTTTATATATATCCCTAGGAATACTCTATTAATTCTGCCAGTGACCAACAGATGACATCTATGTTACTATCCATAGTCAAAGATTAGTTTTATATTTCATAAATGAATAAGTAAAATAGAATCTGGTTACGTTAATAGCACAGAGCTGATGTGCGTATTATGTTTAGGTCTCCATAATGTCTGACACACGAAAAGGGGTACTATTGCACATGTTTGCAGACGACCACATGTTCACACATGCGTCCCCAGGGTGGACAGACAGACAGACGATTAAAACCGGAAGCAGCAGATGATTTCCTGTTAGGCATTAACAGGAGCAGAAGGGGAGGGGCTCATGTGATATATTTGGAATGGAGAGAAAGAATAGTGAACGTATGTGCAGGATAAATTTCCCATCGTCCGTTCTTACATAAATGGACGGATGATAAATGATTCACTGTTTCAATTAAATCATCCCTGCTGGGATCCATATTGTTTCCACTTAACAGTATTTAACAAAATATATGCATGGTTTATGAAAGAATATGAAATCTTTGTGTTTTACGTCACATGGTTATACTAGAGACTATGATGATGAGAAATGAATGAAATGGTGGAATGAAGTGTGAGGAAACGGGAGAACCCCGAGAAAATCCACGCACGTGGTGTTTGTGCACTACAAAATCCACCTTGCATGAGCTGAGATCGAACTAGGGACCCCACACACCAGAGGTGAACGCTCTACCAATGAGACACCGCAGCCCTGCACGGTTTATAAAATGCAGAAGTTCATCACCACAGAAGCCAAAAGATCAATTAATTCCTATCGTACCAAACCTATTCATAGCTGTTGTTGTAATATTCACCTATTCTTTGTTGTAGCTTCTCTAATTATTAATACAATATTCATTTAATTCTATAGTCATTGTTACATAATATATAATACATAATAGTCATTGTTACACAATATTGTTATACAATATGGTATTCACACGTCCCGTTTTAGCCAGGACAGTCCCTTATTTTCAACCGTTGTCCCGTTTTTTTTCTGATTCTTAAACGGGACACCTAAATGTCCCGTTTTTAAGCAAACATGACCCAGGTGTCCCGTAATTATTATTCAAAATATAAATGGTCAATGCTAATTCTACACTTTTCCGTACAACACTCATTGGGAAGGTTCAGCCGTGCCTAGATCTTCTGAATATTCAAATGAGAATTGAGTGTTCTGTGGTTCAAGTGGGAATTGAGTGGTAATTCTGAGTGTTGAAGTAGTTAAAAGTATTGTTGGGTAGTACTTAAGTTAGAAACGCTATGTTATCATTCTTACTTGTGTATTTTGTAAATTGAAAACACTGTTGAGTCCCAAAATGGAATGTGAACGTCACCCCCCCCCCCCCGTCGCCGATTCGTATGCGTCCCGTTTTTAAAAGTAAAAGTTCTGGTCACCTTGTTGTAGTACTCACTTAATTCCATAATAACTTTTGTAACCATTGTTGTAGTATTCATCTAATTCTGTAGGTACCTTCTGTAGACATTGTTGGTAATATGAGGGTTGTTACAGTCGTTTAAAGCAAACTAAGCAATATTATAACTGAACATGTGAAACCAATTAAGTTAAACTAGAAATACAAAACTATTGAACAAAGCTACGTTTATTTAAAAATAATAAATGTGTAACAGTTTCGCCTTCTGAACATATTGGCTTCATTAGACACTGTCTCCTCCCGTCTTGCCATTCCATTTGCCACTTCTCCCTGTCAGCACCGGAGTCAATCCAATAACTAACTGGTTCATACTAGCTTTGTCATCAGACAGAGAGAGTATCTGAGAGAGTATATCGTTGTAGTATTCATTCAATTTTGTAAGTAACTTTCGCAGGCATTGTTACCGCATTAATCAGATTAACTTCTATAGAAATTATTTTAATATCTATTTAGTTTATATCTTCTGTGAACATTTAAACAGTACTCACTAATTCTGTGAAGCAGGCTAACTGCGTGTTGACTCTGATATTGTGAATAAATACCCAGAAATTAATTCGGAACGCATTTAATCGTGATAAATTCATTAAATCAAATTGTCTCACAAATGATAATATGAGCATATGATTTCTTATAGACAGGAAATCCTTGTTGTCGCGCCCCATATATCTTCACTGGCTAAGTTGTTACATATGGTCTCAAAATGGAAATTACGAGTCACATATCTCCTAAGCTTATATATTCAAACAGCCTCTGTTAGTTCACTAATTAACACTATAAATGGGGCGCCGAATTAAAAAAAAAAAAAAAAAAAAAAGGTTGGCTTGTGCACATTGAATTGATAACGACAGTCATCTGTTCCGCTTACGTGTGATTCGAATGATTGTTGCAAACGGAAGTGTGGGACTAATTGAAGATGGCGACTAACAACAGCCTGAAGAGTGGAGAAGGGCTGTAGAGGAGAGCGGGAAGGGGGGGATTGTAGAAAGTGGAATTCGAAAGGGAAATAGAATGCAGGTGGTATTCGTTCGAATGTGGCATACCGGAATCATGGCAACACGTGGTTAATGGGGTTTTTGTGGGTGTGATCACCTGACGCGCGCGCCATGCGACCATATTGCGATAAAATGCATGAAGGGAGCATGCCACTGTGTTATGCTCCAGTAAATGTCCTTTTTCTTTTAGCTAATGTCTACTTATGCTTGCGTCTATAACATTGATATTTATTTATGGGGATGGCGGTTGTTGGTTGCAAAGGTGGGCGGCTGCACATACAGAAAAAGAGAGAGGGAGGAGTTTTCTCGTAGCTAAATGGTTATCGCTCTTACCTTACTTACGAGAGAGCCAGGTTCGAGTTTCAGTCGAAGTATGTTAGGTAATCAGGATTCAGTTAAATAATAACCTACGTTTAAAATACAGTGGCATTGGTGCAATTTTTCTCATAAATAATCATGTACAAACGTAAAATATGAACAAAAGCAAAGGAAAATTTGAAATATAAACACAACACATGCTCAAATTGTTTCTATAGTTTTCGTTAAGTACGATTGCAGGGCTGAGCTTATTATGCAGAAGAAATAACATATAGAAATGTACACTACTTAAAATAGGGAGCACAGTGGTTCAATGGAAGAGCACACACTTGTGGTGCATGTGGTCTCTGGTTTGCGTTTTGAAGGAAATTCTGTCGGACATTTCTTAACACAAGATTAATACGGTACTCCAATTCTTCCAAATTACATGTTATTCTTTTATGGGTGGATTTCGTCCTTACCCCAACTTCATAAAGAAAAAATGATATGGTGTGAAGTCATGATTTCCGTCAGGCCACTCATGTGGCCCTGTTATCCCAGTGGCATGGGAAATGTGGTTCACTTCTTCTCCCATCTGCTACAAATTAGGTTTCATTAATTCTGTATGACAATTTCTGATTGTGCTAGGACGAAGTGTAGCATGAGATTCACGAACAGTCCGCCACCACTGCTGCACAAGGATTACACAGTTCCATACTTCAAAACGAAAAACTATCTTACTGCGATCTCCTGCAATGTCATCTTCTCCGCCATCTTCATTGGTCATTGACTCACTCATGCTAGATTTCGCTCCTGATATGCTTCTGGTTTCTTATCGCACCTACATTAATATAAGACAATAATTTTGAGAATCTATTCAAGACTGATGGAACAATGATTATTTAAAATCAGAGCACAACTATCCAACCACCTTGCAGAACCGCCGTAACCTAGTCGGTAAGTCATTTATCAATCGTTACTTACCAAATAGACAGCTCGGGTTTGATTTTGAGTGGAAGCGGAACAATTTTTTCGTCGTAAGGAGACTCAGGGGTTCACTTAGCTTCTATAAAATGTGTATCTGGAAAACCCTGGAGTGTTGAAGTACAGGTTACTGGGACATCGTACTTACTACATCACATATAGTAGAAAAAGATGGAGCCTTGCTTCTATCGTAAAATGAAATGAAATGAAATCTTTAAGTTTTACGTCCCACAGTTATGCGGGCTAGGCTAAAGGAGACTATGGTAATGAAAAATGGATGAAGTGATGGAATGAAGAAAGTGGGAGGAAACGGGAGAACCATGAGAAAACCCATGCATACGGTTTGTCCACCAGAAAGCTCACTTGGCGCGAGCTAGGATCGAACCAAGGACCCCACGCACTAGCGGTGAACGCGGTGAACGCGGCCTCTTGCTTCTATCGTATAGACAACTATAGACAACCTAGGAACACAATGGTTATTAGAAGAGTTTTCTGCACTTTCCAAGTATTTCACAGAAATATAGTATAGATGGCACTAGTGTGAGGTTAACAATATTTCTAAATTAGTAGTTAAAATTTAGGCTTGTAATTATCAAGTTAAAAAAACGAATAAATCAATCAGTTAAAATGTCAATTTTTATAATTTAATCAATTAAATTTTCCAGAAATTAATTTCTAATTTATAACCGTTTAAAAATCCATAAAATTAAAATATTTATCGTTAATTTCTTTCTGAAACTATATCAAATTAATATCTCTTACTTTTGTGATAATTTCATTTTCACTATTTATTAAACATCAGTTTGTTTGGAAACCAAAAACTTTTCACAATACTAAACTAAGTTTCCATTGCCCTTAACTTTATCCAGTAATTTATTTTCACTAACGTCTAAAACTCAAGACAATTCTCATTGCATAGTATTTGGTCTAGGAATTAATTCGTGCGGTTGGTACGCACACATTGAAGCTGTAGTACAAACACAAAATACATAAATACCTTAAGAAAAATATTGTCCATCGCTAGCCACCACTTTCGCCCATCTGTCAGGCAATGTACGGATTCCGTGGCGAAAGAAGTCCTCATCCTTGGAAGCGATCCAGTCAGAGACCCATGTTTCGATATCATCTGAAGAAGTAAACCGCTGTCCTATCAAATCGTTGTTCATGCAATCGAACAAGTAGTAGTCCGAAGGAGCAACGTCTGGTGAATACGGCGGGTGGGGTGAAACTTCCCATCCGACATTTTCTAAATAGGTTTTGACCGGTTTTGCGACATGTGGGCGAGCGTTATCATGTTGAACAATAAGTTTATCATGTCTGTTCTCCCATTCTGGTCGTGTTCTGGCCAGAGCTTGCTTCAAACGCATTAATTGTCGTCGATAACGTTCTCCATTCATAGTTTCACCCGGTTGCAGCAGCTCATAGTACACCACACCTTTCATATCCCACCATATGCACAGCATAATCTTTGCACAGTGAATATCTCGTTTTGGTTGTGATGGACCTGGTTCACCTGGTTTCACCCAGGCCTTTTTTCGTTAGGGTTCTCGTAATGGATCCACTTCTCATCACCCGTAATAATTCGATGCAGAAACCCCTTTCTGCTCTGTCGTTGAAGCAGCAATTCGCAAATGGTTTTTCGTCTTTCAACGTCTCTGTCTTTCAATTCATGTGGAACCCAATGTGACATCTTTTGAATCATTCCCATGGCTTTCAAGCGTTTGGAGACTGTTGTTTGATCAACGCCTAATGCTGCTGCAAGTTGTTCCTGCGTTTGACACGAATCCTGCTCGAGCAATGCTGTCAATTCTTCGTCTTGAAATTTTTTTGGCTGTCCAGCTCGCTCTTGGTCTGCCAAGCCGAAATCACCACTTCTAAACCGTGCAAACCACTTCTGACACGTTCGCTCAGCTAGAGCATGGTCACCATACACTTCCACCAAAATACGATGACTTTCAGTCGCACTTTTCTGCATGTTAAAGTAATGCAGCAGGACACCCCGCAAAAACACTTTATCAGGCACAAATTGCGCCATGTTCACTTAACTACAAACTGGTGTTGTTGACGCTTTAATCCACTGCCCTATACTACGAACGATACGCGATGACAGGGGGTTGCAACACATGTGTGGATACACGGAACTGTGGGACGCTCCGTTCGTTGCGCCATCTCTTGTCCACCCGCACGAATTAATTCCTAGACCAAATAGTAGAAATTGTAATTTTAAATTTTAATTTTATTCAACTAATTTTGAAGTTAATTTTAACCGTTACTCTTTTTTCTGACATTTTTTTTAAAAAAATAATCAATCATATTTTTGAAAGGCTTAATTTTAAATTTTAATCCCTTAAAATTTCTTATTAATTTTTCCCACTATGTTAAAACTATTGAAAAATATGGAAACAAAACGGTTTTGGAGAATTAATTTTTTTACAATGTACTGTTACCGTTTAGTGGACAAAAAAGAATTGTCTAAACGACGGTATATTATAAATGAAAGTTATTATGTTTGTGACTTAGTAACTTTTGAATCACCCGATCGATTTCGATCAAAGTTTCAACATAGATGAGGTTCGCGCCTAGGATAATTTTTATCATTTCACTTTGACGATACAACGTAAGGGAGGGGGACGGGGAGAAATTTAAAAGTGATCGAAAATGACCAATATTAGTATCGAATCCATAGTTTTCGAAGTCGCTGAGACGAACAGTGACACTTCCGATGCTGTTCAAATTCAAATTCAGCCCTTTATGTTTAAAATGAAACGTATTGTACCCGTGCGAAGAATTGATCAACGCTCAAGCCAAACCACTTAAGCTAGAAACTTGAAATTTGGGTAGAAGCCGCGGTGGCTCAGTGGTAGAGCGTTCACCTTTGGTGCTAGGGGTATCGGGTTCAAACCCTGCTCCCGCCAAGTGAACTTTGTGGTGGACAAACACCGTGTGCGTGGGTTTTCTCGGGGTTCTCCCGTTTCCTCCCACTTTCATCATTCCACCATTTCATTCATTACTCATCATCACCGTCTCCTTTAGCCTAACCGGCATAACCGTGGGACGTAAAAGTCAAAAATTTGAAATTTGGGTAGTGCATAGGATGTATAATGTAAGGTCCGACTAGGGAAGAATTTTTGAAAATTCGACTGGTTAGGGAGAAAAGAGAGGTGGTAATTATTATCTTAAAATTTCCATATCTCGAAATCTCTTAAGGTTAGAGGCATGAAATTTGGTATATAGACTTAGACATTGGCATTGAATTTGGCATTTAAACTAATTAGATATGTTTTTCAGCGTTTCTTTTTAACTAGACCTAGAAGGGAAGAAAATGGGATCATAAGGAAAAAAGGGCAGGAATTACAATCTATCTATTAAAATGCTACAAAAGCAATTAAAAGCGCCTGAGCTCCAACCTATAACTTTAGCTTTGAAATCTTTCATTTACGGTTATGTGTGATTTCACGTTTAACAGAGACAAACATTTTAAGTATTTGTACTTTAAATAGTCTAAATTAGTTAACTATATATTTTTCATAAAGTTTATGATATGAAATTATTGTTCAAAGCCTTTGCATTTTAATAAGCCTTCTCTAAAATCAATGCAAGTGAATTGTGCTTCCATCTTTCCAGTTCTTTTAAACTATATGTTGAGGACGTTTATATGTTTGTCGTCAATCCTTTCGAGAATGAGATCTCGGAAACTACAGGCTCTAAAAAGATGACGTTTTAACTGATCGATTGGAAATTTTGCGTAGCTTGTCCAGTTCTAATTGAATATTTAAAAAAATATGGCCATTATTTCTTTATTACATTTTTTAGGGTACATTGCAAGCGTTGAAATTAAAAAAAAAACTAAAGCATCATATCCTATGCTTATACATTCCAATACCATATTGTTGTATATTGGGGTTGTATATGTCTCAGGCGTTTGTTTCATGGCCAAATAATAATGAAAACGGGAGGATAAGTTAATCATTTCTCGAATCTAACATAAATCTTTATTTTTGGAGTGTTTTGCCCAATGAACACCATATATAACTGACATTATAATTAATTGTATATGTAATGCATTTGCTTATTACATACTGCATGCAAGAAGAAAGAAAACACTGCCCATACATGAATTAGAAACATCAATCGGAAGTAGGCTCAAATCTTGCAAACGGTGAGTGATATTAAGAAAAAATAATCGAAAAAATCTTCCCTTTATGATACCCCTTGCCGATTTTTATCAAGACGTCTTTCACTTGTGTCTGTAAAGGGACATGTACATAGGTTGTGGGGAATGAGAAGGAGATTTATGCTCATATGCAAATGATGTGCTGTGTAGAGAGCGCAGGTTCAGCTAGTTATTATAGAAAGATGTTAGTATCTCGGAACCTCTTAAGGTTAGAGGCACGAAATTTGGTATTTGAACTTCTCATTTAAAATATAATTAGACACTTCTTTAAATCATTTTTTGATATTTGGCCAAGAAGGGAAGAACAAGGGTGGGGTTACAATTGTTCTGGGATGGTCTTATCGTTCGTTAAGGTTAGAGGCATGCATTTTGGTATTTGGACTTTTCATTTACAATAATTAAAGACGCGATTAAGCGCTTATTTAGTGTTTCCTTTACGAATTAGTCCCAGAAGCGACAACCCTATTAGCGACCGGAACTGTTATCTGTCCTATGAGCGACCGATTCATTGACATTGAAATGATGGAAGATGATATGATTCCATCTTGTAAAATATGTTTGCCTCTGGCGTTATTAGCGCCCAAACGACCTTGGTATGAAATATGTACGTGCCAGTGATACTGTTCGTCAAATATATTTTTTCTTTACTGTGAGTGCAAATAAAACTTATTTTAATTTGGAGTTAGATTTGACATAAAACATATCAAATAACTTAACGAGACAACAGGGATATTTGCATGAAAAGTACCGGTATATTCCTATGTAATTATTCAAAATCCAGTTGTAATATCCCCCTTTCTTCAAAAGCTCTGTTTTCTGTACTTAATTTGATTCAAATCTAATTACTCACTAAGCACAGTAATATATTTTATTTTGAAAAACGTGACAGTTTCGCTATCTACCTTTTAGACTTCCTAAGACTCTATGAATAAAATGAAAAAAAAAATGTCAATGATAAAAGACAGCTTTTGAGATCCCTTACATCTGATTGGCTATTCTCAACCAATTCCACCAATTACAATGCAGTTCACTCTAAACAATCCAAAAGGTAAACAAACTCTTTAAACTACCTTCCCCCCCTATTGTAAGCTACTAAAACGTAAACTAATTGCTTAATTTGCCTTCTTCTCTTGTTTTGACTTATACATAAAAGCTTGTCGTGTAGCAATCTGAAGTAATCCCTTATAACTAGACGAACTGTTAAGTCCTGCCAGAGATTTGTAACTTGTGTAATAATTTCTTCGAATACACCGTGTTTTTAGATTTCTTTGATATCCTCAAATAGTGAACACCTTTTTTCCATGGGCGCCCGATGGAAAGGCAGGGGTCGACTCCCTGGCTCACAAAAATGTATACGTAATATAGCAAACCACTACCAGATATACCAGACGTGATACAGCAACCATGGAGATGACCCTCCCTATAAAATTTTCTTCGGGAGCCCCTACCTCTTTCTGATTTCTTTCTTATGCCCCATACCATTTTAACATGAAATTTTTAATTGTATTAGAATCATACTTTTAATATTTAGTTAGTTTTCCCCTTGATAGAGTCAATGTATTCATAGAAATTAATTCAAAAATATAATATTAGGAAAAACGTATAAAAGATTGTTTAATGTAATGAGAGCATTCTCACGTATTAAATTCAGGTAGAAATTTTTCATAGTACATTTTTTTAGGTTCTAAATCACATTAGCATGAAACAAGTTAAAGAAGAGAGAACCTTATCTTCTTATATATTATCTTGGTATGAACGAATCGAAACTCATAGGGCAGTTAACAGATCGAATCGGTCGCTTATAGGACAGTTAACAGTTCCTGTCGCTAATCGGACTGTCGCAAGTGGGAAGACATCTCCTTTACAAGGGAAATCTCGGAAGAAAAAAGTCAGAACTGCATTACTTAAGATAAGATGGCTATATCTCGAAATCCTTTAAGGTTAGCGGCATGAAATTTGGTATTTAAGCTCTTGATTAAAAATAATTTATTAATAAGTATTTCTACTGTTTTTGATGTTTCCCTTACAAGGGAAGAAAAAGACGGAAAGAAAAAAAGTGGGGATTGTAATTGTTACAATGAGATGAGCATATCTCGAAACCCGTTAAGATTAGAGTCTATTTTAGGGATATGAGAAGTTCAAGGCCGTAAGCCGAGGAAATACGAGGGTCTAGGGGTGAAGTTCTCACGTAGCCAAAGGCTAGTAAAATCTCTAAAATCAAATATTGTACAATTGTAAGATACCATGAAAACATGAGAAATTAGAGATATCAGAATTAGTATTTAGAAATTATTTTTACTATTATTCTAGAATTTCTACTTTATGATAATTTATGACTTGTAAAATACATATTACAAGACTTGTTGCTTTGAGAAATAGGCCCCATATTTTATTTTTCTATCCTTTAGAGTAAGTTTTTTTTTTTTTTTAAATCATTTCAGGTACCTGCTTTACGTCTTACAAATTAAATTCTCTGTTCATAAATATGTAATCTGTAGATAACTTCTGTAAGAAATTATTTTATTAAAGTAAAAAGTAAAAGTGAATATGACTGATATCAGCGGTTTTAAAATTAAATAACATTCATTATGTACTTACTATTTTAAATACCTTATGAAGTGTGTGTGTGTGTGTGTGTGTGTGTGTATGTGTGTTTGTATGCATCTGATTAATTTGTATCAGGTATATTAGGTTTTAGAGTCAGCTAAGCCTAAGCCAATATTAAATTTGAGAATGAATGTATAAACTGTAACTGTGCCACTAATTATGATTATCCAACACTCATAATCCGAAAAGCTTGTCATTCAAGAGAGTGCATTCAATAATTCCACGTTAGGCTTAAGCTCCTTACAACGACAAAACATAAATACACCGGTTACTAAGAAGATATTTATTATACGAGACTTCCATAATACATATAAGGGCTTCCGTTAAAACTCTAGATCCAACTAAGCCTCCAGATACCTCTTTACATAATCAGAGACTCCAGCTAAGAGAGAACGTACAGGAGATTCCTAAAAATCAATATCCATTATGCTTTGTTTGCATAGAATCTATCCTAACAACTAACATTCAATATAAAGATATATGCAAGTCTTTTACGTAACACATTGCGTTTGTAATTATTCCCAACACTCTCTGACCCTTATTATTCACAACAAGGTATTTAAAGGGTTGAAATTGTCAGAAAGCTACTGGTCTTACGTCAGCAGTAATAACAAAAAACAACCTGGCTGCATCGAAGCATTTGTAGTCTTAGAATCTTGTCAGATAGTGTCCAGCTTGACTTAACAAAGTATGAAATTATGCATTGGCTTTCAGTAGCCCTTTCTCATAACATGTTATTGGCATGAATGGGTTAGGTTAGGACTGTATATAATGAAAGTTTCCTTCTGTGAAAGAAATCAGTGAACGAGTGAAAAGAAAAGATCTGAAAGACATTGAAAAGAAACAAGTAGAGTGAACAGAGAATAGCTTCCGGTTTAAAGGGACTTAAAAGATGCAGTTCCAAAAGGAGGCTGACTGGCTCCAGAAGTGGCTGAAGAAAAGAAGCTCTCGAGGCCCAGAGGGTGAGAAACAAATCCCATGAATGTGAATCGGGGGCAAAAAGAGTTAACCCCTTGGCAGAGGATTCTATGAATGGCTAAACGATGCCCTCTACACGTCATCTCTGCAACCCTCTTCTTTCTTTTAACTCATTGTAGCCCCGTTGACAGGCGGTTTCCGGGCCTTTGGAAGTGACACCACCTGTCCAGAACACGGCGCGGCAGCAAAACACCAATGTTGTACACAGAAATATATGCAGGATACAAATAATGCTAAAAAAGTATACTGATCTAAGCTGTGTAATGGATAGCGTAGCCACTTGATCAAGATGTTCTGATTCGATCAATAGCCTTTAATTGTGGGGATTTTTTTTAAAAAAAATTGGGAATAGAAGGCAATTAGATTCTTACTGAATAAGATGAGGTAATATTTTTCCTTTTAGTAAAACTATTTTGAAGAAGTCAAAATACTGTGTATTCGTAAGGCAATATTGATCGACTCACTTGGCTTACAATTTGAGAATAAAGGAACTAAGAACGTTGGAGAAAAAGAAAATATTAGCGGTTTAGTACTCAAGTATTAAGTGTGAAGTACGAGTAAAAATAAATAAATTTAAGTAATGAGGAGCTATAACAGAGCATGCCAAAAAGAATACGATGTTTGCATATTCAGTTAGTGTATCTGATACGCAAGCCAAAAAAAAAATAATCGATCACATTCATACTGATTTGACGAACTTCGAAAACTTTTGAAATTTACTCAAGTTCCAAAGATTCAATTGTATATACGATTTCCCATTGCACCAAAGACAATTGTTTACAAAAATACAATGAAAACAATAAAGCAAGTAATCTGCATTTTCACTAAGACCTACACAAGTGAAATGAGACTTAATTAATCAAGAACGAACAAGCGTGCCCTAGAAATATTTCTCGTTGGGGGTACTTACCACAGATAGAAGCCGCCAATCAAACTGTAGATACCGTTTCATATAGACTCAATGCTAGAAAGGGAAGTTAAATCAATCCAGATTTCAAGAATCTATAAAGCTGGCAATGATTGGAACACTATTTTACAGAAAGTACAGTGCGGACTTCCAGATCAGTTACCTTATCACGACCCTGACGTCAAAATATTCCAAATATAAAGAATCGGATGTCTCTCATCTCGTTGCATATTTAGAAACCACCTATGCCGAATGTGTATAGGATGGTGTTGGTGTGTTGCAGTTGTAGTGTAGTCAGTGTTGTCAACAACCTCTCAAGAAAAACAGGCTAGATGGCCTTCAGAAATAACCATTTTTACACACACAAAAAGCTAGATTTTGGACTGCTAACCTATAATCCATATTAGAGATTTTAAACCTCTCTTTGATGTGTAAAAAACTGTAAGTGAGTTAAAGTAAAATTCGAAATGCTGAATTTTATTTACCGAAGACTTACAGGCAAATATATCAATTTAAACTACAATACAATTCATCAACAACTCACCTGATATGTGAAAGTCAAGCCATAATTATCAGTCAAATTGAAATAAATCATCATCGATGTCATCGCAGCTAGCCGAAGCGCTGGAATTTGATGCACCATTGTTGGATTGTGAATTGATTATGTAGGCTGCCATTGTCCCAATTTTCAGTAGTAGCTACTTCTTTCAGCAGGTCATATTCCTTACAACACTAATTTCTCCATAAACCCGCACGATTTATCATGATTGCATTGAGTGTTTTCAAGCTCATGTATTCAAAATTTACAGAAAATAAAATTCACTTTTAATTTTCATTTACAAATGGTAAAAAAACATGGTGGGACAGTGTGAAATCCTTGAAGTAATGAACTAAAACATATAATTAGATCTTCTATTTGTTTCGTTTAATAAACTAAAACAATCTAAGTGGCTTGAAGAGCCGAAGTTATTAAATTTATAGTAGAAAATTCTCATTCTTGCAGTGAAATGTAGAACTAAAATAATTAAAATAGCAAACGGAGCCGTTACGGCAGCGTAAAATTCTTTCCAAGTTGACAAAAGAGCTGTAAATCTGTGGAGTGTGGAGAGAAAAAAGAATTTTAAAAAAATGGGGTTTTGTTGCGGAACAAAACATCCTCTTTTTTAAGAAATCAATTAATACGAATGTATATAATGACAGATATACTCATTTTTTTAAATTTACACTTTTTTCAAAGAAAAAGGTATTTTGAAAATTTATTTAACGGCTAATATAAGGACCAAAAATGGCAAAAAAGTTTCATGAAATAAGCTATATTTAAGGCTATAAGCATTTCGTAGATTTACATCGCTACTTGCCTCTCCAAATATGCTAGATTTAGCCAAAAAAAAAAAAAAAAAAAAAAAAAGCCAAATTGGCATCACTGAGTGTTAGGCTGAAGATTGTAGGTGAAACCCATCGGGAGTCCGAGTCCTGAAGAGTATGAACGTTTCTAACTTGTCCAGCGTTCGTAATCCTATCATGCCTGTGATTACAGAATATTTTACAAAATAACTTAAAAAATAAAGAGACACGTATTCTAGTTGGTACGAATGCTAGAACTCGTGCTTCGTAATCAGGAGATTCCGGATTCGCATGTGGTGGTCAGCCATCATGACCGAAATTTTCCCAGTTTTTTTTTTTTTTTTTTTTTTTTTTTTAATTTAGTTACTACCGGGATGATATATTTAACACTTTCAACCCTACTATAGTTTCGAAACAACACGCTATAAACTTACGTTAAATCCGTTTAAACGTACGTCATTTAAAATTTAAAATACCAACCAAAAAATGAACGTTGTGTACTTTTTAATTTGAGAAAGTAACTTTGAGTGGTTTTTAAATTATCTACCGGCAAATCCGATCCAAGAATGCCTTTCAGTCTTTGTAGAAAAAGATAAATATAGAAGATGTATCATTATCATTCACTACACTCAAGCATTATTACTTTGCAAGAAATAAGGTTATTGTTTGGAACGATTATTCACATATGTCTTGTATGGAAACCGGCATCTTCTAGTAGATTGGTACTCTTTCTTTCATTTCTGAAAATTTTAACTGTTTAGAGTAAAAACTTGGGAAGACAGGATTATTTAAAAAAAAAAAAAAAACTTTATTTTCTACAGGACACAGGATTTTGTCAATTTAAATATCCCTAGGATCGTAAGTGGTAAATATGTGAGTTTTGTTAATTTTCTTCTACCTCCTATTCTATTGTTCTTGCTGTTGTCCATTGATGTTCATGATTCCATTGTAAAATTGGCCATGAGAGCTGTATCTCAAGCTTTGTTAAATAATGAATGATTATATTTTTTTTTTCGTGCTAACACCACAGAATAAAGCAAATTACTACAATAAAGAAAACTGATGTTCACCCCCAAATTTACAAAATGGTTGTTACTTTAGAATTAATAAGTGATAAAATTAATAACGTACTCACTTTTAAGGATACGCTTTTTAAACACAAGATAAATAGACAATGTGTTTAGCACATTACGTATTACCATGTAATTCAATCGTTTGTCATATGACGTAATAATTAACTATATTCAACTTATTTCAGGTTATAGAACCAGATGGTTTACCTCTTCTCTTTTTTTGTAAACATCTTTAATAATAATAATAATAATAATAATAATAATAATAATAATAATAATAAATGTGTGTAATAGTCACCAAATTTTGAGCACAAGTAGACCTCACCAGATTTAATCGAAGCCTTATTTTCCATTTTCGACTCGATGGGGATTGGCGGGAGTCAAAATTTATGGACGTTTAAGGTTTTTTTTCTAAGAACGCTGCATATAACCAACCAACATTACATATTTGTTATGTGTGGTTACATAACAACACAGGATGAATATGCAGGCAATGTAACGATTGTAAGGACATCCTTTTAAGGACATTGTTTTCCTGCTCTTTTTCTGAATTGAAAACCCGGTAACGACAGATACTCACAGCTCGTAAGGTTTATAAAATAAATTTAAAACATTGGATTGGCAAATAATGCCTGAATACACCAGTGGATATCAATACATTGTCAAATAAAACAATACTACTACACTGGTCACCACTTGAATTAGAGACAGCAGGACAGTTGCACAAACCTCCCTGCAGAGGCTCCACAAGTGCATGTGAATGAACATCACGCGTGTACTGCTACCGTGTTCTTCCTTTCTCGCGATACGTGATTTATAGCTTAGCGTCCCTTTCAGCAGCAAGACTATACGAGACGTGGACCTACTGATTAACGTGGAATCCGAACCACATGAGCTCCCGCCGGGAATCGAACCCGGGTCTCCAACATCAAAGGCGCGTACACTAACCGTTTAGCCACAAGGGAGCTCCTTCTTCCTTTTTCGGATCCGTGATAGTGCAGTATGTGATGGACAAGACGAAAGATCTGAATGCATTTGACCGTGGTCAAACCCTAAGGGCCAGTCGACTGGATGTTTGATTTTGAAAGTGGATGCGGCACTCGGATTTTCAAAGGCAACTGTGTCAAGGATGTATCGTGAGTAGCTGGCTTCCGGACGGGTAAGCTACCGCGGTCAGAGCCGTGTCGACGACAGAGGTAGGCGGCGACTGCCCTTCATCGAACAGTCGATAGGCAGGCCACAGTGCGTCAAATCGCGGAGAGGTTCAATGTAGAACAACAACGCACTGTTAGTAGTCACACAATCCACACCCAGCTACTCGCCATGGGTTACGGAAGCCATAGGCCCACGCAAGTACTCCTTCTAAGCGCACAACACAGGAAACAACGTCTAGCATGAGCAAAGGAACACCCCCACTGGATCTGGAAATGTGTAGAAAGGTTGCCAGGAGAAATGAGTCACGTTTCACATTGATACACGCCGATGGACCAGTACGGGTGCGTCGCCAACCGCATGAGGCAATGGATCCACTGTATCACCAGGGAACTGTGCAGCACGGTGATGGTGATACTCTCATCTGGGGCATGTTTATGTACCCTGAAATGAGTCCCCTAACACGTATTATAAGCTCACTCCCAGGTAAACGTTACCGCGATCTTCTGGATGACCATTTCCTGTCATTTGCTCGGCTGCAATATCCGGACGGTGATATCTTTCAGCAGGACAATGTGCCGGCCCATCGCTCTATGATGGCAGCAGGCTTGTTTGATGAGCACTTCTCTGTTCTGGCAACACCTCCCTGGCCATCTCGTTCACCGGACCTCAATCCCATCGGAAACATCTGGGACGCCATGGAACAACGCCTTCGGGATGTGAACCCTCTTCCGACCAACTTGCGGGCTCTGTGGGAGACTCTGTGCAGCAGATATGGAATGAGATGCCACAACAACACTTCAGGCGCCTCGTGGAGTCCATGCCATGCCGCGTAGCCGCCGTTATGTGAGCAAAAGGTAGTGCTACACGGTGTTAGGTAAGTGTCTCTAATTCAACTGGTGATCAGTGTACTATTGATACTAGTATTACTACTACTGCTACTATTACTGATACTACTATTTCTACTACTAACTGACACTACCATTACTACTACTAATATTACTACTACTAATAATAATATCAACTATATCATTTTCATCTCTGCAGCTTCCTCGCCTTGTAGCTCACATTACCTATGGCTTGCCAGACGACTTTCAGTTGGATGTTATATGGTCAGCACATCGGGCTTTATCGTCGTTATATCTAGTTTTCTACGTAGCTTTCTTCCTGCCGAATTAAAAGTGTGTCTGCCCCTTTTAAGAAGTTGTATGAATAGTTAATGCTTCTTTAGGAGTATAGCCTTATTGATATCAAACAATAAACTAAAGCTAGAGGAAACTTATCCTACTATTATTTTAGGTAGGGATTGGCACGAGCGAGTTCAAGCTAGTTTTCATTGAAACTCGACTCGACTAGAAACAGACATCTTTGAGCTCGACTCGAGAACTCGACTCGAAAAATTTCCTCCAGCTCGACTTGAAACTTGACTCTAATTTGACTCGAGTTGCGAGTCGAGTCGAGCCAAATTGAGCTAAATTCTGTGTAGTTTCAAATACTTTCTTCAAGTATCTTACATAGAAAAATAATTATTATCAATGATACTTACTACAATACTACAAATTATTATTATTATTATTATTATTATTATTATTATTATTATTATTATTATTATTATTATTATTATTATAACAATACCGTTGAGTGGAACTGACTTTGAGTTTAACGTCCCCTTTAGCAGCGAGGCTATATGAGACGGGACCTACTGATTAACGTGGACTCCGAACCACTTGAGCTCCCGCCGGGAATCGAACCCATGTCTTCCATAAACATGAAAGTTAGGCGGTTTGTATCTGAATACTAAAAACTAGTTGACTGCTGACCTCGGTAGTCGTGAAGTCTAGGAGTCTAAGAGTCGTTCACGAGATACTGGGTTTGAGTTCTGGAGGAGCAAGAATCCGGCTCAAACGAAAAAATGCCAGAAGTTAGAGGGCGCTTAGATACATAATTTGGAACATTGATTAACCCCTATGCATTAAATATAATGTAAATATGGTGCAATACACGAAAATGAATTCTTCATCATATTTATTTGTTCTGGGAGTATACATAATAAAAATGTGTCCCCAGGACTAGTGCTGTATTTAATAGCAATTACACAGTTAAAGAAATAGTCGACATTCATTGAACATTCTGTACTTATAAAACAAATTAAATTCAAAATCTCACATATTAAAGTTAGATGCTAACTACCTAGCAACATCTGTAAAAAATTCACAGATGTTAACTTTCATTTTATTAGGAATTCGATCTAGAGTAAACATTACAGGACAACGTCAACGAAGCAAATTAGCTTTCTCAGGATTTCTCCAATATAAGTTCAATAGCTGTAGTATTAAATTTACAAGATTTACACAAAGTAGGTTGGATTTTTCTTCTGAAGATGCAGCATTTAAAAAAAAAAAAAAAGACCCAGGTAAAGATCCGTATCTTACATACACAACATGTCAAGAACTTTGACAAAAAGAAGACGAGGAGACATTTCCAACAGAGAAAATTTCGTCACAGACATTTCACAACAAAATATCTAAATGGTATACAATCAATTTTATTTACAATGTAACAGCATGAATAACATAGTTAACATTTGAACATAAGATACTACCAATTTATCAACGTTCTAGCACGACCCCTTAAATAGGAACGAGTATGCATATCGCAGATGGAGATGAATGGTAAAAGTGTGTAAAGGAATTTTTAGTTCGAAAAATATTTTCCAATGAGGACAAGAAGAAGAATGCTGTTTTGCAAAACTTGTCTTATTTATATATATAGAGAGAGGAGTATTAGCCAGTCACAAACATTCTCATTTTCATCTCTACAGCATGTTTCTCAAATGAGGAACCGAAGAACAGGTCGGTTGGTGTTTAAGTGTGTGAGAAAACGACAATAGAGAAGAATGAGGGACGTCTTTGTAAAAGGACAGGGTAATTTTTCTTTGAGCACTCCGAGGAGGGGTTACTCCTATTTTGAGGTCTCCACACTTCCTCGCTGTGGATACAGAAGTCGTTACATGTATTAAGGATAGTAAATTCAACGACTTTTCTTTCTTGATCCATGTATACGTATATGTTTGGTAAAAAAAAAAAAAAAATGTATACAATTCCTCCTGTTGTACTGCCGAAAGGCGTGAGACTAAGCACCTCCCTATCATCAATCTGTCCGACTAATGACAGCTATTTAATTCATACAACGGGGGTACACAAACAATACGCCATTTTCTAAACACAGTAAACGTCGTTGAAGATTAAGTTATACATACCCAGAAGTATTGGCTTCGAAATATCGTTGACGCCTATCAATTCAGCGTTTAACAAAAGCTCTACCAACTGTCCTATTATTATACGAGACGACCTCACTTCCGGGTCATTGTAATGAAGAGGTCAATCTTAGTATTAAGCTGTCAGAAGTCACAGAACACAAAATTCAGGGTTTGCACTGTACGGGAAGTAAAACGATATAGTCTAATTTCGGAAGATATACTTTTCAATTCAAAAATACCAGCAAAGTTGTCTACTTCAAGGACTACAATTTTCGGTGAATTCTTTCTCCCTTGGGAACATTTTTGAAAAGTCCTCGTTATTATACACATCTGCTTTACTCTGAGCATTCAATATAATACAATAACAGCATTTTATTTATTGTTGCTGAACTTTTAAAACTAGAATTATTCCCAGAGATAACCTAAGATTATGTCAAAACGTTTTCTTGGATTGTTACCATTCAGATATACAGTACACAAGCATCTCAGATATATTCTCATATACCACACCTGCATTTGTGCGTATTCTAACGTACTTTCCGTTTATTCTATTTGAAGAACTGAGGATGCAGTGACGTTTTTAAGTATCTTGAAGAGCAAAGCCCACCTGTGGATCTCTTGACTTTGAACTTCATTACCGAAAAATTAATAGTTGCCTCTTATATACAGTTCAATGATTTCGGTCCGACAGTTTTCTTTAAATATTATCTTAACCTTTATCAATGAATTGTAGAGAACACAACGTCTGCAAGAATCGAAATTCAGTCTCAGTAGAAAGGATTTGTAAAGGAGTTCTTTATACGTACGTTTAGTTTCTTTTGTAAGACTCTTTATGTTTCTCTAGTACAAGTATACATTCAGACATTCCTTGTAATGACGGAACATTTTGAAGTCACTCCTTAACTGACTTTTTTTTCTCTCTCTTGGCTTATTATATACAACAGATTTTTACTTTCGCATCGTTGGAAACGGATAATGGAAGTTATTCATAAAATGTATTGAGCTAAACAGATTCAAGCATTTAGGAACAACCTCTCCTCGTTCGCTGTTTCTTTTGCAGAACATGCCCTAATTTTTAAGCCGTTGACTTGCTTTCGACAATAGAACGTTTCCTGACTGACATTTCTTGTCGAGAAAAAGACCTCACAGTAGGCAGGTTGTCATTCAGATGTATTGGGGGGGGGGGGGAATACACTGGTAGAAGTCACCACGGGGTGACTTTAATGATAGGTTGGAAACTAAACCTAATTGTCATCAACTTTTACAAGATCTCAATAAAGTCGTCAGAAGACTCTTTACCTTCAAAGCAATTCCACATGCATAAAATATTATAAAAATTATAATAATAAAAATGTACGTTGAACTTTCTTTTAACTCTCTCTCTCTCTCTCTCTCTTTCGAATGTAATCAATGAAATGGAATTTATTATAATTATTGCATAAATGATAAAGAAGATTGGAGATGTATACATATATATATACCTGTACCATAGCCCATTACCAAAGCATCCCGCAGTGTTCCACAATTTGTTTCTAAACCCAGGTATACAAATCGAAGTCACGTAAGCTGCGATATTATTAGGATAATAAAAGACCAGAGGGTTAAAAACGACCAGCACATAGGAAAACGACCAAAAGTTTTTAGGTTTGTCCTGGACATTCTTTTATAGAAAAAAAAAGAAGACATATAGGCGTACCAAGTGTCTTTAAGGTTTGTGATAACTTGTTCTAAGTATCTTTTTTACTATTATTATTACTATCGCTCTTTTTTTTTTTTTTTTTTTTTTTTTAACAAGGTGACACTGAGAATCAGTAAAATCTCAGGGACCTATGTGTGTGTTTTATGATAGATATTTCCGCTTCGCTGTTTGAAAAAAGCATTTTCTCATAAGGTACTTCACATCGTCTTTCATAGATTCACCTTCCCCCATTTTATCATTCAGTTTTTCGGGTCTTTGAAAAGGGTTTTGCTTTCAATGGACCTGTTTCGAAAGCTAAGAGAAAGGGCAGGTGCTGAGTGGACCTTTAGATTGTTGTAGACAAGTCTTTTTTTTTTCTTATTCTTTCTTTTTCCTCTCCTCCTGAAACTTACCTTCGAAAAACTTACCCACAAAAAAAGAACGTGTGATCACACAGACCCAACTGAAAAGGAATTAAGTCTTGATACGGTGTTTATGGAGAAACTACTATATTATTGGTAGGTTCTATCAACTTTTCTTTTCATCTATAAAAGTGTCAATTATTTTATATTATTATATAACTTGCCGATATACGTTTACTCAATTCAAACAATAACAAGTTGTACTATTGGCTATATTTTAGTGTCAATACGTCAATTAGAAATTTCTGGTTTAACTGTTAATTACTTGCATTATTCAGACGATTATTACGTTCAGCTAAGAAGTAACCTATCAAACTTTGATATCTTTCACTTGCCACACGGTCTTCAGTTAATCTCATCGTCTTCAGGTACGATTTTTTTACTTTGATACTTCCATCCAGTGGCGTCATTTTAGACTTCGCTTGAGGGAGGCAAGAGCACTACCAACATAAGACTTTCACATTTTTGCTAGTATATTAGTAGACAATCTATTAAAGTATATGTATTCCTCAAACCCTTGAGGGGGCAATTTCCCCCTCCTGTCCCCCCAAATGACGCCTCTGCATCCATCAATTGTATTGTAGCCTCTTTCTCCCCCTCCCTCTATCACGTCCCTCATGATAAACTTTCTTCTTATCCAATGTCCCATTTGGTTTCTCTTTCTCTTTTCAATAATATCTAAAATTGTTCTTTTCTCCCCAACCATTTCTAACACCCTCTCATTCGATTTCCTTTGAACCCAGCTAATTCTCTCTGTTCTTCTCCACATTTCAAAACTACCAGTTATTTTTCATAATTTTTGCGTGATGTCCATGTTTCTACCCCATACACACGAAGCACTTTATGAGTCTTTTTCTCAACTCTTTATTCAAGGCCGCACAATGTATTTTTACTGTATTTGACACCAATCGCTTCGTTCCAATCACCATGACATTTGTCTTCTAACATTTATTTTTCATCCCATATTGTTCTTAGCCCTTCCTCAAGTTTTCTAACATCTTACTGATTTTCTTTCCAGATTCCTCTAAAGAAATTTTAGTTACCGCCACATCATCTGCAGACCGTACACATCTAATCATTCTACCTCCTACTGAAATGCCGTCTTCATTTTGTAGGCTTTTTTTCACTATCTCTTCTAAATAGATATTAAATAATGTAGGCGAGAGACAGCATCCCTGTCGTACTCCCCTTCCAATTGTACTCTCCTCTGTCCATCTCCTCTCCCATTCTAACACTTACAGGGCAACTATAAATCGAACGAACCATCGAGAGTAGGTCCAGCCGCGTGAACATAATTGTCATGTTCCTTGGAAAGAATATACACGGACAGCCTCCACGTTTTTGGTGTATGCTACTCCATCTGAGTTTAGCCCATTTAGGTACAGTCAGCGACAACAGTTTTTTTTTTTTTTTTTTGCGTTTGATTAAATTAGTTTTGTAAATAACTTCAGAATGGAAGGATAATCAATTTGTGTACAGTTTTCAATAAATTAAAAAGAAGTGTAGTTTTCTGTACGTTCCAGCCATACCACCGCTATTCCCAAAATAAATTTTACTAAACGGAAATAACTTTTGTCACTGACTATACAATTCGTATTTAGCAAAGCAAGAAACACAGCACTTTATTTCTGTTTTTCTTCTTCACTTGATTCTTCCTGAAAAATTAAGGACACTATAGGTCTTCAGGTCTGTGAAGCAGAGGCCTATTGCAAAATCTGGGCTTTCTTTTTATTTTTTTCAGTTAAGATGAAAAGTTACTAATACCTTATTATTATTAGTCTATTATTATTATTATTATTATTATTATTATTATTATTATTATTATTATTATTATTATTATTATTATTATTATTATTATTATTATTATTATTATTATTATTATTATTTACTTATTTGCTACTCTAATACGTATTCGTTGGAATACTACTGAACTATTTACAAGAATATGACAGAAGGGAGAATAAATATTTTCACTTTATTTCTCAGGGATTTAACACCTTGTTAACACTTTTTACTAACTTTTTAGCACTATCCAATCTCGAAACATATTTCGCTTCTTTCCACACAACTTTACAAGTAATATTGCTATAAATATTTTTTTTAAAAAATGAAATGTGTTCTTTGCTTTCCAACTCTTGAAAAATGTTATTTACTTGTTTCGTGGCTATGTCTTCAGTTATTCCTGACAGTGAGAATATTGAAGATTAAGGATTGTATAGTATTCTTTAAAACAGGTCTACCTCTGACACAGATACATGTGTGTAGAAATATAAAGCTGATTATGATCACAGAAAGATTTAATTTCCGGTTCATTAATGATAAAGCAAACTCTATACATTATATGGACTGGAGGTAAAAGGATACTTACTATGTTACCAGTTTGAGAAACTTAGAGAAAAAAAGCATTGAATTGTAATGTGCTTATGAAATAAGATGACCATACGTACTGCGAAAAAAAAAAAAAAAAAACATCCACCGCGGTTTTAGTTACCGCAACCTTGCATATGGAAATTTATACCCAAGAAAAACAACAGGTACATTCCTTGTATTTTATGTTAGAAATGGCTTTTTTTTTTTTTTACTTCCCCTTCCTCTTTGGGGATCAGTGGGTGACCCCTTCTGCACGAAATAGACCGTTACAGGATCAAGTATTAAAGGAAGCTGAGAGGTCATGGGACCGATTTAGAGTTTTACTTTGCACCACACACACACACACTTGTAATATATGGCAGGTATTACTCTCATCGAATCTTGAAGGTCATGGCAGAGGAGGGCGTTTCACATGCATTTACTCATTCAATTTTTCTTCTTTTTTTTTTTTCGTTCGTTCATAAAGAAGTTAGCAGCATCATCGAAAGAAAAGAATTATAACAAGAAAAGAAAAAGAAAAAGGTGCACAGCAGGTTTATCTTTATATACATGTGAAAAAGACCTGAAGATTATTGTCAAGTTTCAGTTTTCGTTTTGGTCCTGTTTGGTAATGGTTTGGTTCAGGCTTTTTTTTGTTTGGGTTTAGAGAAGAACTTGCCAACTACCTCCATCTACGACTTTGTTCTCTTCGTCTTCTTCTTCTTTCATACAGGTAGATTTTCAAAATGCAATTCTGCTGTGGCGTGAGAAAAACTTGGGACAAGTGTTTCTTCTTTGCTATATCTTGTATTACGAAAAGAAAGAAGAAAATTCACTCATCATGTACGAAATTTTAAACAGTGAGACCATGAGGGCGCCACTAAACCAACTAGCTACACTTAATAGTACTATACATGTTTCCTAATTCATAGATTGATAACTCCACGCTAATGCCGCTCTCGAACTACAACTACAACGTACGTATAAACTTTAATAGAAAATACAGGTGTCACTGAAAGTGACAAATACTGTACACTTTTTAGTTCGATGTATTGATAAATACGACTATTAACTAGGCTATGTAATGATGAGGGGCATTGCACTTATAAAGAAGGGTCATCAAACTGTGAATACTCAGATAATAAGAGCTTCGAACGTACAATAAAATTTAATTTAAACGAAGGCTAATCTATTTTGATAAATTACGTACTTGTTCATAGCAGTAGAAGAAGAATAACATCTGCAATAATAGCTATAATCCTTCCAGTTCTTCAAGTGGTGAAGTTCGCAGTGTGCAGCAAATTGCAATGGTATACTACGTATATATATATATATATATATATATATATATATATATATATATATATATATATATATATATATATATATATATATATATATATATATATATATATATATATATTAATTCGTCCTACCCAATGAAGGGAAATTGCGAAAAATCTGATATAAAATCTCTCTCTAATAGATAACACGTCATCATATTAAAAATCGTTGCAAGCTGTAGAATATATTTACGATGATATTGCAGTTTACAAAATTATTTTTTTTTTTCGTGTAATGTGAATTAATTTTACGTCTTTCATTCTTTCTTCAAGGCCAAATTTTCAAATAGTCTATATTGTATAGACCATTCCCTATTTATGAGCAATCATGATTTTAAAAAATCGCAACGACTGACAAAGCAGTATTAGTGACGATGGTAGAGAAAATATCTTTTTCCTCTCCTCAACGTCTACTATATACAGAGTTGGCCAAAATTAGCTTTGTACCTAGTAGGAATAGAAAAAAAAATATTTAAGTTTTACACCCTATGCCGGCTAGGCTAAAGGAGACAGTGATGATGAGAAATGAATGAAATGATGGAATAAAGAAAGTGGGAGAAAACGGGAGAACCGCAAGAAAACTCACGCACACGGTGTTTATCCACCACAAAGTTCACTTGGTGCGAGCTGGGATCGAACCAAGGACCCCATGCACTAGAGGTGAAGACCTAAAACATGAAACCAATATTGAAATAACTATAAGGTTCTTTTTATTCCACTCAAATAGTATTTGCACAAATAAACATACATATTTTTTATTATGTGCATCAATAACTTCAACATACCAAACGGTGTGCGTTTACTTTAATCGACTCAAGTGTAGGTCCTAATTACAATAATTTTCTCCATGTCTCCTCTCCTTTGGGGTAATTTCCAAATATTTAAGTGGTAAAAATCTCCCTTAAGTCTTGACCCAGAAAATACTGTTTATGTGATTATGCAACTTCAAAGTTTTTGCATCCAAACATTTCCTAATGGATTTCATTATATTTCATATGATTGGAAAACGATTAGTATGCGACATGGTTCCGAAGTTATGCAACCTGGCTCACAGGAAGGAAGTTTCTGTTGCCTACCCAGCAGGCACTATGGTTCATTATGCGTAATTTTTGCTTAAAGTTAAAACTCCAAACCCCCCCCCCCCATATTTATAGTTTCATCTTGTCTCGTAGGTAACACATACCTTGGCCAAATTCGTTAATGGAGTCAATTCATTAACATTTTCATGGGTAACTATGGCCTTAAAACGTACTGTCAAATTTAAAAGAAGTTTATTTCCTAGTTTGTATGCAGCCTGTACTGCAGCATAACACTGTTGGTTGCCTATCATAAAGGATATTTAATTTTCTTATTGCATAAAGTTTATTAGATTTTAGTTTCACATGATACGGTACCTTTTTACCCAAAGTTTATTATTATTATTATTATTATTATTATTATTATTATTATTATTATTATTATTATTATTATTATTATTATTAAATGGTCATGAACCTGCTTTTAGAATGAGGAGATATAAAAGAGAGGGAAAAGAATATATTTGCTTAAAGAATCTTAACCTCTTTCTAATTTCATACATGTGGAATTTGGTTCCTTCTACTTAATTGAGTGGGCAAGAACGAAAACAGTACGAGTCTAGAAAACAGATTTTTTTTTTTACCTACAGTAATTGCTATGAAAATAGAACAAAAGATTTCGATACAAGTAACTTAACACTAATTAATAAGAATTATCTCGAAAAGCTATTTCTTGAACTAGAAAATTTCTTGTTCTTCCCCACTAAATTTTTAAAATGATTTTTTCTCTTTAGGACAACGAAAGTTAAATTAATTTGCTCAAGCATCAGTCATTTATCACAAGAGTGGTGATGATTTTAAATGTTCATTCCACATTGCCGGAAACTAATAAAGATGGATATTTATTTCTTTCTGGAAAATATTTATATAGGCTTTACCTTCGGAAAATTGTCTACAGCCATCCATGAATATACACAATTTAATCGCAGTTTGAGTGAATAAAAAGTATTTACTTCACTCGATGTTTATAAATGTAATTCCTGTTCAATTTCCGGTCAGAGGATGCCTAATGTAAAACTGTATATCCATGTCTTATATAGGCTTCCTGATGGAAAGGAAAACTTAATTGGAAATAAATAAGTATTCATGTTTGGAAACTGAAACTGGAAATTTAAAATGGAAGCAAAAAAAAAAAAAAAAACATTAATGGGGAAGCAAAAAATGGGTAAATAGATCTACTATTT
The DNA here is from genome assembly GCF_964235325.1 of Thermobia domestica. NCBI lineage: Eukaryota > Metazoa > Arthropoda > Insecta > Zygentoma > Lepismatidae > Thermobia > Thermobia domestica. The sequence goes on from NC_137454.1 coordinate 67,798,150, forward strand.
GTTAACTTTCCTATAAAGCTAAAATCATGTAGTTTCGTATTATTTTCTTTTATTCCAGAAGCAATAATAGTTCAGGTTATCTTTTCTCCTTCTTTGTCAAAACATATTTCCAGTTGACGAAACCAAACAACATCTTGGTTAGTTAACTTCCATTGGGGTCTTCCATTTGAAGTTGTCTCCCAGTTGGATTTCAATAACAGATATTTTAAAAATGCTCCATTACACGTCAATAGTCACCGAAAAAAAAAAGTAGCGCAAAAGAAGAAGATGATGATGACGACTTTCTCCCAATGAGTGTGTGAGTAGACCACGGAACCTTGTTTCCCACAGGTAGTGCTTGAAGAAGGGAGTGCGCTGTGCAGGGAAAAGGCTTGCTTGCGCAGAAACATCAGAAGCAGAAGAAACAGTTCAGTTTGTGTGGGATACAAGTAACCAACAGGTGATACAATTTCATCTGCCGATGGATATGGTGTTTGTCTGCCTTTGCTTCTATCAATGGTTAATATAAGTGTTTCTAATACACTGGGAGAGGAAAGAAAATTTTCCCACAGAAAAATTGTTTTCTTCCTATTGAAAGAGGATTTTTTTTTCCTCTCTTGGTTGCCCTATTTCTTCAGCCTTTTCTCACCCCCCGCTCGGAGAAACCTCTCTTGGACATCTTTTAATACTATACAGAGCAGTTCACACAGTAGATTTTTCTATTCTTGCAATTAAAATGGTCATAGGAAATGATCAGTTAGACGAAGGTTAAAGGGACTAACAACAGTGCTTATAATGTCTTATTCTTATACTACAACCTTCACCAATGTCAATTTTCCGCTTGAATGTCAAACTAGAGTAGCTGTAGTATATTGGTGTTTGATCAATGATTAAAAGGTTAATATTATATATATATATATATATATATATATATATATATATATATATATATAAGGTTTATATAAGGTTTTTTTAAAAACAACACCAACAGCTTTTGGGAGATGATTCCTGACACCAAGATAAGACAAGAAGTATGGACAAACCTGGGAGCACAAATGCTTCCTTTCGGAGTTAAAGACTGTCGAAAACAAAAAAAAAAAAAAAAAAAAAAAAAAAAAAAAAAAAAACAAAAAAAAAAAAAGAAATTTAAAGGCCCACAGCTCTAAAACTATGGGACGTACCGTAGTCGGGTCAAGATTTCACTTAGGATCCAATAGGTGTCCTATCGAAAAATCAATGTTTCAGAATCGTAAGGTACACAACAATTTTTGTAGAGGGAGTTTGGCTATGAGCATATAATTTGAAGTACTCACCAACTACCTCTATAAAAATCGTTGGGGAAGTACTGCAGAATTCTGAAATATGGATCTTTGGATAGGACACATACTAGTTCCTGAGCGACATCTTGACCCGACTATAGTAGGTTCAATAGTTTTGGGGCTATGCACCTTTAAATTTCATTTTTTCATGTTTTCGACAGCTTATAAGTGCGAAAAGAAACATTTGTACACCCAGGTTGGTCTATACTTTTCGTCTTATCCTGGTGTCAGAAATCACCTCTCACATGCTGTCGGTGTTCTTTTGAAACACCCTATATAGAGAGAGTGTTTCAAAACAACACCGACAACATATGGGAGGTGATTTATATAGGAATATATATATATATATATATATATATATATATATATATATATATATATATATATATAGAAATATTTATATATAAATATATAGGGAGGGATCTAAAATTTTCTGACGGGAGATGCACCAGCAACTACCAGTACATTTGAACAAAATTTATGGTTTGAATGAGAAATTCCGTGGGAATACTGAGTGTCTGGTCTCGGGAATCGACCCCACGACTTTACGAATACAAAGCCAACGCTTATCAACTGATCCACGGCCACTTTGTATCGGTATAATTTACAATATATAATAAGCTTGCCGCTTTAGATTGGGTATTTAATCATGAACACTTGGAATATGATGAATATTTGTATCGTACAAACTTCTTATGATAGTAATGCTGTTTTCATTGCTAGCTTCTCATTTTAGATAGTGCTCGCGCCGTCTGGACTTTGCGGTGGACAAACACCGTGCTCATGAGTTTTCTCGGGGTTCTCCCGTTTCCTCCCACTTTCTTCATTCCAACATTTTACCCATCTCTCATCATCACCGTCTCCTTTAGCCTAAGCGGCATAACCGTAGGACGTAAAACTTGAAGATTTCATTTTAGATAGTGCACCAATGCACCCTCTAAATATATATATATATATACAACTCTATGACCTATGGAACCCGGAGGTTCAATGCCGCGTTCACAAAACTCTCCACTGACTTCTATTTTTAGCTAACTGCATCCAGTTTCTACTTTGTTATCCAATCTCTGCGAGATCCATCTTAATATTGTCCTCCCATCTGCGCCTAGGTCTTCCTAATGGTCGTTTTCCGATTGGCCTTCCAGTCAAGACTTTGAAAGCGTTTCTACTTTCTTCCATTCTAGCTACATGACCCGCCCACCTAAGCCTCCTAGACTTCACGATTTTAACAATGTTGGGTAAATCGTATAAATTATGTAGTTCCTCCTTATGAAGTTTCCGCCATTCCCCATTCCCGTTCCTCTTGGGTCTGAATATTGTCTCAGGATTTTGTTCTCAAATACTTTCAGTCTATGTTCTTCCCTCAGAGTAAGCGACCATGTTTCGCAACCATACAGAACAACAGGCATGATTATCGTTTTGTATATTTTAAGCTTCAGATTCCTCGATAGAATTCGCGACGACAAGAGATTTTAAACCGAATAGTAACACGAATTCCTGCTTTTAGTCGACATTTAATTTCTTCGTGAATATGATTTTCCTCTGTTAATACTGATCCCAGATATTTGAAACTATCCACTTTATCAAAATTATTCTTTAATATTTTAACGCATCCATATTTTGCCGTATTACGGTCCCGACGCACTTCCATGTATTTAGTTTTCTCTGCATTTAGCTTTCTCGGTATTCCAAGTTCTGTAAGAAAATTGTATAATGTTTCTCTCCTAACCGAGTCGTACGCCTTTCTAAAATCAATAAATAGTTCATGTACCCGGGCTACTGTATTCCCACTTTCTTTCGAGTTATTTGGCGAATGGTAAATATTTGGTCGATAGTTGATCGATTTCGTCTAAATCCGCACTGATAATCTCCAATAATTTCATCTGCGAATGGAGTCAATCTTGCTAATAGAACATTTGAAAGGATTTTATAAGATGTTGACAAAAGAGAAATGCCTCGATAATTATTACAGTCAGTTTTGTCGCCTTTCTTGTGAATTGGAACAATGATTGATTCTCTCTTCCTTGTTCCAGATAAGGAGAATTAGTTTCTGTATCTTGTTCTACAATTTTTTGCCTCCCGCTAAAATTAACTCAGCCGGAATTTCATCTACACCCGGAGATTTGTGTTTCTTTAATTTCTTTATAGCGGTTTCTACTTCTATTCGGTTGGATTTTGGAATATACGGTTCTGCGGTATATATCTCCTTTTCTCCACGCACACTAGTTTTTAGTTGCGTGTTAAGCAAATCGTCAAAAAAATCTTTCCATTTATTTAAGATGCTATCCGTATCAGTGAGTACTGTACAGTCAGATTTCTTCAATATATAAGCACGAGGTTGATAGCCATTCTTAAATTCGCTGATCCCCTTATACATGTCCCGATTTTTTTTATTTTTACTATTATCTTCGAGTTCCTTAATTATATATATATATATATATATATATATATATATATATATATATATATATATATATATATATATATATATATATATATATATATATATATATATATATATATATATATATATATATATATATATATATATATATATATATATATATATATATATATGAACTGAACGACTGAAGGTCCAGACCAAATCACTTAAGCTAGAAACTTGAAATTTGGAGAGAACGTAGAATTTGTGACGTAAAGTACCACAAAGAAAGATTTTTAGAAATTCGACGTGCAAAAGGGTAGCGAGTGTTATATTTAAATGTCAATATCTCGAAATCTCTGAAGGTTAGAGTCATGAAATTTAATATGGAGACTTCTCATTTGAAATAGACCTAATAAGAAGAGTATTTCAGTTTTTTTTTAAAAATATATATTAGGACGGGAAGGGAGGAAAAGAGGTGAGAAGAAAATAGGGGTTGGAATTACAATTATTAAAACAAGTTGCCTATATCTCGAAACCTCATTGTTAAAGGCATACAATTCGGTATTTGGACTTATTCAAAATAATTAGATACATGTTTTTTCAGCATTTTCTCGTATTTATTATAGAAAAGGAGAAAAGAGGAAGGTAAGAAAATGGCTCGGGAATAATAATAATAATAATAATAATAATAATAATAATAATAATAATAATAATAATAATAATAATAATAATAATAATAATAATATTAGTTCGTAACTCAGAATCTCTTTAAGTTAGATCAATGGTTCTCAACCAAATTCCTATCAAGACCCCCAGTTTATCACATCTTCTTGCCAGTGATCCCTCTTATATTTTCTGATTAGTTATAAGCTTGTGTAGAATTTTTAATATACCTATTGCGGAGATCTCACAATATCCATCTATTTCTATATTAGTAGAATCCATTTCTTGTATATAATGGATATAGTACGTTCCCTAAAAGCGAATGGCTTAAAACCAAATTTGGTCAGTTCATCATATTACAAATATCGAATCCAATCCGTCATACTGTTTCAACATGAATACCATTTGCCGAAATGATTTTTCTTTCGTTGTAAGCATTAAAACAAAGACAAGAAATCGCTTATCTGTTGAAAATGACTTGATAATGTGCGTCACGAAGATTCAACCGAACACTGCCACACTAGTGAAGTCATGTCATGCTCAGGTATCTCATTATAGCTTTCAATTTTAATTGTATTTCAATTTGCAGGTTTTGTTGCATTTGTATTTTTCTGGTATTTCAATGTGCAGTTGTGATTAGTTTCATATCGTACCTCTTTCATTTAAATTGATTTTCAAACAACTCTGCATCTGTTGAAAGTGTTTAGTAGACCTATTTTTTATTGTTCTTAGCAGTATGTTATCAGAACAAAATTCAAAATGATATTTAAAAATATTTTCCGGTATTAGATTCTAATTTTGTGGTAACAAATATACAGAAAAGATTACAGTAAGAACAATGGAATGTAATTTCGGACACATACAAAAGTATTATTACGTTAATGCATAGGCCTATATTTGGATCATATACTATGATCTTTGTTGCTTTAATAATTTTTGCTTTTAGTCTCTGACTTATGCCGACATTGTCAAGGACTGGACTTATTTCCCTTCGAGCTCCTAAATTCGCCAAGGTCGTAGTCTGACATTTGGCGTATAACCTTCCAGTTTTGCTTTCTACATGATATGTTTAGCCACATTATATTTATTCAAACTGGATTCAAAACATTCTTCATGAACATCGTCAAAGTGGTTGTCAGCCTTCTAGGATGCCTGTACTTCCGTCTTATTGTGGGTTATAGAAGAAAAATCTCGTCCAGTTCTTTACCAGGAGCTAATGTGCCTTAGAGCGATGACACATTCCCGCGCTGGATGGCGATGCTGATACGTTGGAAAAGGGATGCAGTAGCTCGGGACAACAGTTTTGATCGCTTTTTGATGACCAATTTCATAAAATTCTAATTATATTTCTCTTCCACTTATCTTCGCGACCCTCCTGAAACCCTCTTGCGAGCCCCCTAAGGGACATGACTCCGTGTCACATTTTAAGTACACACATATTTACACGACACACATTCAGTAACATTAGTTGTAATACATACATTCTATTATAGTAAAATCGATTTGTTTTAAAGAAATGTTAATTTTCTATAGGAGACAGTCATTGTGTTAAATTTCAAGACATATTTTACTGAGTAGGATCCAAAGCACGAAGTATGTGATGATTGACATAAGTTATTTGAGAAAATATCTTGTTTGATTAAATTGAGATTTTGATTACAAGATTTCCGAGAAGAAAAACCAAACCATCTGGAACTTTATTTATTTTTACGGTTCAATGCGCATCTGACATGTAGAATCATCTCCACTGATTACATAATATTCTCAACTCTCTACAGTTTTCCCTTGTAGGAGGTGGAGGTCTCTGGAAAAAATGCACCAACGAGGGAACAATAAAGGAAAATTAGATTCGGCTGAGGTGTGTCAGACAATATACCATGTGGAGATGGATGCAACATAACCATGTGTAGTTAACGTATGACAAGCAGGTACAGTTAGATCTGATACAATCACGCATACTGGTATATACTTAAGAAAAAAATGTGGAATGACAGAATTCATCGTATACAACATTTGCCTTGACCTTGTAGCATTATCTCTCTTTTTCTTTCCACATGCAATCGTTATTAAAGCTCTAAAAATCTTGTAAGGTCGTGGTTCCCAACCTTTTCGTATTTGGGACCAACCTTAAAGAATAAGAAAACGCTCTGCTAGTCTATTTCGGAATCATGACCGAAATACCTCTTACAGTAAATTAGTCTTCTTTTAGCTGTGACAAAAGCTTTATCCCAAAATGTACCAAAATAGAAACCTACTACTAAGGATGTGCTAACATTTTTAGTTATTTAGTGAATTCTATTTGAATTATTTGACCAATAATTGTCCAGAAGAAATTGCCTAACTCTTACGCAACTTGGGTAACTTATCGACTTATAAAACTACAAACATTGGGTTGGTGCGATAGAAATATACAATGTCATGATCAAAGAGACTCTCACTGAAGCCACATGCTCAGCTGATGATTGAACTCCATGACAAAAGAAGTTCAGAGTCCACGATGCGAAAAGAAATTCTCAACCTACGTTGCATTATCTGATCATCCGGAAAGTTCTTCTCTTCCAAAGAGTGATCAATACTCCGAAAGAGTGGTAATCGATGAGTGAGATATCAGGAGAATATGGTGTGTGAGAAAGGACTTCATGGAAAGTGTACACAGTATTTTAGGATGCGGTAATGAATCATCGTGCAACAGAAGAACACTATGTCTGTTCTGGATGTTAGCGAGCAAGTTTGCAGTGCATTTCATTGAGATCAATACTGTAAGGATTAGTAGTGACCTCGATAAAGAATGACAGGATTGATCACCCCCAACCCACCCCCACTATGGATCACCACACCAGCAACTACACTTCTTCGGATAGATGGTGGCTGTTGCAAACCGTCCTGGAAATTGATCACGGTACAAGCACTGCCTTGATCATTACGATTGTTGTAGCTCCATTTTTAAAATCAATATTGATAATCCGACACTAACTCTTCTCGGTTATTCTGTACGTAGAGAGAACTGCACATTTCCAGATGGCAATCTTTGTTGGGTGGGTGTCAACTCGCATCCTAGCTGAATGAATTGAAGAGACTCACTAAAATGCTTATTCTATACAATATTTTCATTTAAGTAAATACTTGAAATTGGCACTTGCTTGATTTTTTTAAAAAAATTTATATTATAAAAAACAGATTAGGATCCCCAGTTAATCAGGAGACAATTTATTGTTGATCATATGAAAGCGCATTATGGAGATCTCTCGCGAGCGGTCCCGGGTTCGAATCCCGGTGGGGCCCTCGGTCGAAAAAGTGTAAAAAGGTTTTTCAGGCCAGTCCCCTGCATGAGGTTTTCCTGGGTTTTCCTCATTCACGCCAGGCAAATGCCGGGGTGGTACCTAACATATAGGTCCCAGGCTGCTTCTTTCCTTCCCTTTCCTCGGATAGTGTGCTCGCTGAGGGATGCCATCCCTCATACGTGACGGGCTAAATGCCGAAAAAACAGAAATCTAAAAAATCCTAATCCATTATGAAGATACTACAAAATTCCTAGTTATTATCCTTTATGCGCTCAAACTGCATCACGCATCTGGCCACGGGAAACAACAACTGTGTATTTGAATAAGCAGTAAAGATAAATGAACGCACCACACGCGGTTGGTTTATGAAATTTTATGCCGGTGACACAACGTTATTAGCCCACAAAAACCCAAACATTGTTCAAGTAAGAATTTTTGAACAAAACTTTCATGGTTCACTAAATGAGGGTCTTAGATAACAGAAATGTCCAAAAAAGTGTTTTTGAATGAATTGGAAACCCAATGTGACACCTGTGACTCAGCGAGAAACAGACGTAGTTTACAACTTTAACTTAGTACATGAACAATTACTATTTCACCAGAGTAATTATCGATCCTTTTAGATACAGGAAAAATAAATTATTAGGGAGTTAAACACTTATTTATCATAGGAATAAATAGAATATATCCGGAAGCTGAAAGGCGCTCGAGAACTCCATGAGCCACATGCAGCTACTGACAAGAAAAGTTGAATTATATACCTCTATAATCGGAAACACACTTAATTGTTTGCATACTTCCACAAAACATACAAACACCAAATTTTGCATACTTGTTCGTCATGGGATGTAAGTAATGGGAAAATTCCGATATCACGAAAAAGGCGACATTTTTCATGTAAATGAAGTGTCGAAATTTTTCGTCGTTTCGAAATGCTGGTTTTTAGAGTAGTTCCGCACGCCATAGAAACGTCATATTTTGTCAGGCAGTGAAGCTAGGAACATAGTTTATGATAGAAAAAAGAGCATTAAAATTCGTTTTCGTTTCGCGGCGCAAATCGAAAAAATGTGAAATTTGTAATGGCTGTATCTAGGACGTTGAAATTTCGAGGTGATGTTTATTCTGATGCGTAGTTTGCGAATCCGCCCTTAAACTTGAAAGAACTAGTCATGTTCGGTGTAAGAAAGTGCTAGGAATGTTATAAGGGGGCGTCTAATTCTACACAACTTGTAGATATGGTGGAATGACGAAATTGCGTTCAAGTGTGTAGATTACTGCGCATGTGAGGGGAAAAATCCGACATGTTGGAAAAGTCGCCATCTTCGATTCAAAATGTCGGCTCAAAAATTTGTAACCATGAAAATTGTAAGTTGTGCTCTTGGTAGGTAAGCCAGGTTTCGCTATGTTATTACGGACGTAGTTCAGTTTAAGTGAAGAAACAAAACATTGGAGAAGTCGCCATCTTGAATGCAAAATTGCCATATTTTTGAATTGCCTTCATTTGGACTCTTATGTGGTATATTGAGGAGAATAAAACAAACAAAATTCAACGTAGAAAGATAGCTCCGCGGTAAAGTGTCTGCTTTCTGAGTAGCAGGTCTGGGTTCGATTCCCCGCCAAACCTTGTTTTATCTTACGTTTTTTTTTCTTATCACGTTGCTTCGTTTTATCAAAATAGTTTCTGTTTTCATTGCGTGAACAAAATATTTTCGTTATTACAGACATAGAGGAAAAGAATATATTTATACACTAACTGTTGATATCGTCTCGAAACTAGGCAGTATGTTCGTGTGAAGCTTCGAGACGATACTCAACTATTTAGAAAGAAACATATGTAGCTTTAGAGATGGGGCAACACCAGTGTTTCTTTCAGAAACAATGTTCCTGAGGATCACAGTTAGTATTCCCAGGGGCACTGCTCATAGTATTCTATTTATTATTCTATTATACACGTATTATTTGGTCTCCTGCGGGGGCACTCTAAGAGCCCCAAGGAGGCAGTGTACCCCCCAAAAACATTTTGGAAAAAAACATTGAGCATCATTTGCACGATATAGTATGATAGCGGTTCAAAAGTTTGTAACCATGAAAATTGTAAGTTGTTCTGACGATAGGACAGTCATGTTTTGGTATACTCTTAAGGATGAAGGACAGTTTCAATGGAGAAACAAATCATTGGAGAAGTCGCCATCTTGAATGCAAAGTTGCCATGTTGTTGAATTGGCTTGATCTGCCTTGTTATGAGCTATGTTAAGCATAATAGAAAAAACATAAATCAACATACGAGCATGGCTTAGAGGTAACGTGTAAGGTTTCTAATTAGCAGGTCCGGGTTCTATTCCCGACTAAACGGTTTTTGTATTTTTTTCTTATCTCTATTTCTTTGTATTAGCAAAGTACTTTCTGTTCGTATTGCGGGAACAAAATATTTTCATTATTACATACGTAGAGGCAACTTTTGAGATGGTCCCGAAACGAGGCAGTATGTTCGTGTAAAGTTTCGAGACGATACTGAAGTATTTAAAATCAAACATATGTAGCATTTGAAATGGAGCATCACCAGTGTCTCTATCGGAAGCAATGTTCGGGGGGGGGAGTATTACCCCGGGGGCACTGCTGATAACATTCTATTTCTTATTGTATTATATACGTATTTTTTTGATCTCGCCAGGGGCGCTCTGAGGAGGCAGTGTTCCCCAAAAAGAGTCTGAAAGAAACAATTCGCATCTTTTTCACGAAATAGTGTCCATACAAGACAACAATACATTTTGTCTCGCGACAACAGTGTCTACTTCAAACCGGAAACGATTGCAAAATATCTCTCTCCCCTTTTATGTCCTTCGTTAAGATACCTGCGTATACCAAATTTGGAGTGAATACCACAAATGGAAAGTATAAAATATTAATTTTAAGGAAATACACACACATACAGGGACGTACGCAGGGGGTGGTTCCTAGAGGTCCGGTTCACCCCCGAAATTCCAACTTTTGTGTAAATGTAGCCTAATTTTTGGGACAAGTTTAGGAATTTCAATATAAAATACACAGATATTGAGTTTGGACCCCTCCCGAAATAAATTCCTGCGTACGCCACTGTACACACACGCTCATACACACACACAAATGGACCCCTCTTGAAAATTGTCTCGTCGGCAGCGTACATATTTATAATATATAAGATACGTGGGAAAGTGCCCCTTTCGATTTAATAGTTTTAGTTGCGGGTCCGGTTGGAATGAAATGCCGTATATGATAGAGTCAAGCTTATTTTCAATCACCTATGCTATAAAAATAAACTTTCAAAGAAAGAAAAAGTGAGAGAAAAACGTGTTGGGGATCGAACCCAGGTCTTTTGCACAGTAGGCTCACGTCGTTCCCCTACACTGCTCAATTCCTTTGATTTTGGATTTCCTACTTACTGCTCACATAGTACTGGTACGTAGCGGGCCCGCGTTTGTGGAATTATATACCTCTAAAGTCGGAAACACACTTAATCGTTTGCATACTTCCACAAAACATACAAACACCAAATTTTGCATACTTGTTCGTCATGGGATGTGAGTAATGGGAAAATTCCGATATCACGTAAAAGGCGACATTTTCCATGTAAATGAAGTGTCGAAATTTTTCGTCGTTTTGAAATGCTGGTTTTTAGAGTAGTTCCGCACACCATAGAAACGTCATATTTTGTCAGGCAGTGAAGCTAGGAACATAGTTTATGATAGAAAAAAGAGCATTAAAATTCGTTTTCGTTTCGCGGCGCAAATCGAAAAAATGTGAAATTTGTAATGGCTGTATCTAGGATGTAGAAATTTCACATTTTAACTTGAGAAAAATAGTCATGTTCGGTGTAAGAAAGTGCTAGGAATGTTATAAGGGGGCGTCTAATTCTACACAATTTGTAGATATGGTGGAATCACGAAATTGCGTTCAAGTGTGTAGAGTACAGCGCATGTGAGGGGAAAATTCCGACATGTTGGAAAAGTCGTCATCTTCGATTCAAAATGGCGTCTCAAAAATTTGTAACCATGAAAATTGTAAGTTGTGCTCTTGGTAGGTAAGCCAGGTTTCGCTATGTTATTAAGGACGTAGTTCAGTTTAAGTGAAGAAACAAATCATTGGGGAAGTCGCCATCTTGAATTCAAAATTGCCATATTTTTTAATTGCCTTCATTTGTCCTCTTATGTGGTATATTGAGGAGAATAGAACAAGCAGAATTCAACGTAGTAAGTTAGCTCCGCGGTAAAGTGCCTGGTTTCTGAGTTGTAGGTCTGGGTTCGAATCCCCGCCGTTCTTGTTTTATCTTGCGTTTTTTTTTTCTTATCACGTTGCTTCGTTTTATCAAAATAATTTCTGTTGGCATTGCGTGAACAAAATATTTTCGTTATTACAGACATAGACGGAAAGGATATATTTATACGCTAACTGTTGAGATGGTCTCGAAACTAGGCAGTATGTTCGTGTAAAGTTTCGAGACGATACTGAAGTATTTAAAATCAAACATATGTAGCATTGGAAATGGAGCATCACCAGTGTCTCTATCGGAAGCAATGTTCGGGGGGGGGGAAGTATTACCCCGGGGGCACTACTGATAACATTCTATTTCTTATTGTATTATATACGTATTTATTTAATCTCGCCAGGGGCGCTCTGAGGAGGCAGTGTTCCCCAAAAAGAGTCTGAAAGAAACAATTCGCATCTTTTTCACGATATAGTGTCCATACAAGACAACAATACATTTTGTCTCGCGACAACAGTGTCTACTTCAAACCGGAAACGATTGCAAAATATCTCTCTCCCCTTTTATGTCCCTCGTTAAGATACCTGCGTATACCAAATTTGGAGTGAATACCACAAATGGAAAGTATAAAATATTAATTTTAAGGAAATACACACACATACAGGGACGTACGCAGGGGGTGGTTCCTGGGGGTCCGGACCACCCCCGAAATTCCAAGTTTTGTGTAAATGTAGCCTAATTTTTGGGACAAGTTTAGGAATTTCAATATAAAATACACTGATATTGAGTTTGGACCCCTCCCGAAATAAATTCCTGCGTACGCCACTGCACACACACGCTCATACACACACACAAATGGATCCCTCTTGAAAATTGTCTCGTCGGCAGCGTACATAATTTTAATATATAAGATACGTGGAAAAGTTCCCTTTCGATTTAATAGATTTAGTTGCGGGTCCGATGTAGAAATTTCGAGGTGATGTTTATTCTGATGCGTAGTTTGCGAATCCGCCCTTAAACTTGAGAAAAATAGTCATGTTCGGTGTAAGAAAGTGCTAGGAATGTTATAAGGGGGCGTCTAATTCTACACAATTTGTAGATATGGTGGAATCACGAAATTGCGTTCAAGTGTGTAGAGTACAGCGCATGTGAGGGGAAAATTCCGACATGTTGGAAAAGTCGTCATCTTCGATTCAAAATGGCGTCTCAAAAATTTGTAACCATGAAAATTGTAAGTTGTGCTCTTGGTAGGTAAGCCAGGTTTCGCTATGTTATTAAGGACGTAGTTCAGTTTAAGTGAAGAAACAAATCATTGGGGAAGTCGCCATCTTGAATTCAAAATTGCCATATTTTTTAATTGCCTTCATTTGTCCTCTTATGTGGTATATTGAGGAGAATAGAACAAGCAGAATTCAACGTAGTAAGTTAGCTCCGCGGTAAAGTGCCTGGTTTCTGAGTTGTAGGTCTGGGTTCGAATCCCCGCCGTTCTTGTTTTATCTTGCGTTTTTTTTTCTTATCACGTTGCTTCGTTTTATCAAAATAATTTCTGTTGGCATTGCGTGAACAAAATATTTTCGTTATTACAGACATAGACGGAAAGGATATATTTATACGCTAACTGTTGAGATGGTCTCGAAACTAGGCAGTATGTTCGTGTAAAGTTTCGAGACGATACTGAAGTATTTAAAATCAAACATATGTAGCATTGGAAATGGAGCATCACCAGTGTCTCTATCGGAAGCAATGTTCGGGGGGGGGGAAGTATTACCCCGGGGGCACTGCTGATAACATTCTATTTCTTATTGTATTATATACGTATTTATTTAATCTCGCCAGGGGCGCTCTGAGGAGGCAGTGTTCCCCAAAAAGAGTCTGAAAGAAACAATTCGCATCTTTTTCACGATATAGTGTCCATACAAGACAACAATACATTTTGTCTCGCGACAACAGTGTCTACTTCAAACCGGAAACGATTGCAAAATATCTCTCTCCCCTTTTATGTCCCTCGTTAAGATACCTGCGTATACCAAATTTGGAGTGAATACCACAAATGGAAAGTATAAAATATTAATTTTAAGGAAATACACACACATACAGGGACGTACGCAGGGGGTGGTTCCTGGGGGTCCGGACCACCCCCGAAATTCCAAGTTTTGTGTAAATGTAGCCTAATTTTTGGGACAAGTTTAGGAATTTCAATATAAAATACACTGATATTGAGTTTGGACCCCTCCCGAAATAAATTCCTGCGTACGCCACTGCACACACACGCTCATACACACACACAAATGGATCCCTCTTGAAAATTGTCTCGTCGGCAGCGTACATAATTTTAATATATAAGATACGTGGAAAAGTTCCCTTTCGATTTAATAGATTTAGTTGCGGGTCCGGTTGGAATGAAATGCCGTATATAATAAAGTCAAGCTTATTCTCAATCACCTATGCTATAAAAATAAACTTTCAAAGAAAGAAAAAGTGAGAGAAAAATTTGTTGGGGATCGAACCCAGGTCTTTTGCACAGTAGGCTCACGTCGTTCCCCTACACTGCTCAATTCCTTTGATTTTGGATTTCCTACTTACTGCTCACATAGTACTGGTACGTAGCGGGCCCGCGTTTGTGGAATTATATACCTCTAAAGTCGGAAACACACTTAATTGTTTGCATACTTCCACAAAACATACAAACACCAAATTTTGCATACTTGTTCGTCATGGGATGTGAGTAATGGGAAAATTCCGATATCACGTAAAAGGCGACATTTTCCATGTAAATGAAGTGTCGAAATTTTTCGTCGTTTTGAAATGCTGGTTTTTAGAGTAGTTCCGCACACCATAGAAACGTCATATTTTGTCAGGCAGTGAAGCTAGGAACATAGTTTATGATAGAAAAAAGAGCATTAAAATTCGTTTTCGTTTCGCGGCGCAAATCGAAAAAATGTGAAATTTGTAATGGCTGTATCTAGGATGTAGAAATTTCGAGGTGATGTTTATTCTGATGCGTAGTTTGCGAATCCGCCCTTAAACTTGAGAAAAATAGTCATGTTCGGTGTAAGAAAGTGCTAGGAATGTTATAAGGGGGCGTCTAATTCTACACAATTTGTAGATATGGTGGAATCACGAAATTGCGTTCAAGTGTGTAGAGTACAGCGCATGTGAGGGGAAAATTCCGACATGTTGGAAAAGTCGTCATCTTCGATTCAAAATGGCGTCTCAAAAATTTGTAACCATGAAAATTGTAAGTTGTGCTCTTGGTAGGTAAGCCAGGTTTCGCTATGTTATTAAGGACGTAGTTCAGTTTAAGTGAAGAAACAAATCATTGGGGAAGTCGCCATCTTGAATTCAAAATTGCCATATTTTTTAATTGACTTCATTTGTCCTCTTATGTGGTATATTGAGGAGAATAGAACAAGCAGAATTCAACGTAGTAAGTTAGCTCCGCGGTAAAGTGCAGATTTCGCGCTGTGAACGTTGTCGAGTAAACACGTTCTCTGTGCTCTCTGCTGCTACGCTTGTGTTGTGTGAACTGAGTCAAACTCACCCATTAAGTGAAGCATTTTTTTTCTTTTTTTCGTGTTTTTTTTCACTATACTTTTTGTGGATCTTTCGGCGGGACAGTTTTGGTGTGTTTTTTTTTTCCCTTGGTTTGTGACTGCGAATAACTGGAATATGTCTACACGTCGAGTGAATACATTGAAATTTGATTTCGGAGCGGTTAGCCAGCGGCCTACCTCTCTGACAATTCATGAATGGTTATATGATCGTTTTGCCTTTCCTGTTGAACAGGTTTTGAGTCTTGAACTGGATATTTACCGTAAGTGTGTGTTCCTCAAACTTTCGTCTCTCGCGTTATGTGAACAAGTTTTGAATGACACTAGTTGTGTAGTTCAATTTACTGATCCCTCAGGCACATATGATATACGGATTTCTTGGGCTGATACTCAGGTTGTTACTGTGCGCTTACATGTAATTCCTATGGAACTCTCCAATGACACCATTAAGGATGTAATGAGTCAGTATGGTACTATTTATAATATTCATGATGAACTATATTCTAGTGACCATGTTTACCAAATTCGAACTGGGAGGAAATTATTACGAATGGAATTAAAGAAATCGATTCCATCATTCGTACTGATTCAACAGCACCGTTACTGGGTCACTTATCCTGGCCAGGAGAAAACTTGCATACGGTGTCACAGTACCCAGCATTTACATTCAAAATGTCCCCAACGTCCCAATAACGCACCTCGCAGCTCTAATAGTTATGCGGGTAAATTGGTCCCTTCTACTACTAGTTTGGATGCTGCAGTGAATTCTTTTGTTCCTCACTTCTCCAGCCTACCAGTGACGTCTCAGGATCGGGTTCCCAACCTATTGCAGTCTGAGGCACCTCAGTCCCATCAGATCTCCATGGACAGTAATGTTCCTCAAACAACAGATAATCTTCATGAGCACCATGCACCTCGTCTTCAGGATAGCGACTACCCCCCTCTCCCCTCTGTTGCCATCCCTCCGGATGATGTTTCTTCAGTTCCGTCTGTCGCACAGCGCAGCTTCTCAACATCTGTCGCTGATCGTCCACCGATAGTCTCCTCATCCTTGTCATCTTTGGTCGTCAGTGATTCTCCGCATACTTCTGCTACAGCGGCGTCAACTCCCGACGTCCGATTGGCCCCTGCGATTTCTTCGGCTTTACCCACCACAGGTATGACGACCAGTGATAGTGCGTTCATTGCACGAACTCTCCCTTCTGTGAATGTTTTGCCAATTTCTACCAGCTCTATGGCGCCGGCGGTCTCTGTGGTTTCCTGCGTGCTCGGACCTGGCAACCCAGAAAGTGTCGATGGTGAGAACGATTTGTCACCTTCCACTGTTAATACTGATCCTTCTCCTCTCGTTGTGGAACCTCCAGTCGTGGGCGCTAGTGTGAACTCTCCTACTTCTGCTTCTGGTACTGGCGAACGGTCTCGAATTAAACGTTCGAGACGCCAAGACCTCAGTGACAAACTGTTCAAGAAAAATAAAGAAGAGGCTGAGATCCTTCCTGACGTTGATATTCCAATTGTCCCTGCTGCTGTTGACTCTCAACCAGATGATTCCTCGCAGAATCAACTCTGATGCTATAATATTTATAGGTAATCCTGGTTTCCTTTGGCACATTTCTTGATACTGATGTTTGCTTTTTTGTGTGTGTGTATTGCAGTGCTGGTGCTAAGTGCGAATTGTGACAAATGTGTTATTGTTTTCCTTTTTTTTTTAATCTCTGTGCTCCGCCCTTGTTTTTAGTGAATATTTGAAAGTTCTGTGATGTGAGCGTGCCTGTCATGCACACTTCTCATTTCTATGTATGGTTCCTTCTTTTTTCAATGACATTGAAGATTGCCACTATTAATATTAATAATTTACATAGTAATACCAAGCTATTCTCGCTGCGTGACTTTTTACAACAAGCACATATTGATATAGCATTATTGCAAGAAGTTGGATTGGAAGTGTTAGACCTTGGTCCTAATTTTACTGTTTACAATAATTTTACTGTCACTGGCACTGGAACGGCAATTGTTGCTCAGCATCATGTTCAGTTTTCCCCTATCTTACTACACCCAACTGGCCGTATTATCAGTGGTCGGCTCGGTAATATTCACCTTCTCAATCTGTATGCTCCTAGTGGCTCTCAGGCACGTGTGGCTCGTAACAATTTCTTTGCATCTGATGTGGCTTCCTGCATTCTCCCCAACAGTGACATGGTTCTTCTTGCTGGTGATTTTAACTGTGTTTTAAATCCTGGAGACCAGTCTCCGGGGTTTAATTATAGTCCGACCCTGCAGGAGTTAACACAAGGTCTTCATCTCCAAGATAGCTGGCTGTCTACCTCTCCACGTCACCAAACCTTTACTTATGTTAGCCGTAACAGTGCTTCTCGCATCGACCGCATGTACATGTGTCCCATGCTGATTCGCAACATATTTGACGCTGAAATTGTGCCTACCATATTTTCTGATCATTGTGCTTATATTGTTACCTTGCGTATACCTGATGTCAAGGTTGAACGCGGGCCTGGTTATTGGCATTTTAATACTTCTCTTCTTGAGGATCACGAATTTTGCGAATCTTTTATAACCAAGTGGACGAAGTGGTTAACCCAGCAGAGACATTTTCGGACTGTTACTGATTGGTGGTATCAATATCTCAAACCACGTGTTGCCAGCTTTTGTCGCTGGTATTGTGCTGAGCGGGAGCGTGATCACCGAACTCTTTTCCATTTCTACTATCGTTGTTTGGCTGATGCTAAAAGTGCTGTTCTCCATAACCCTTCTGCCTTACCTCTCATGAAGCAGTATCAAGCTAAATTGTTGTGTCTGACCCGCCGTCGCATGGACGGAACGAAAATCCGCAGCAAATCTACAGTCCTCGACCCTCAAGAAGAACCGTCGCTCTACCATGTCTTGGCAGAATATAAACGAGGTACACGCAAATATATTGAGAACATCAAGGATGACGAAGGCAACATCCACCATACCTTTGCAGGTATTAAGCGGACTTTTTACACCTATTACTCCACCTTATATGGCACATCGGACACCGTTGACATACCATCTTCCTTCTTAGATCGCCTCCCATGTGTGCTCGATCAACGTGAAGCGCAATCACTGGAAACTCCATTCACCAAAGAAGAGGTGCAAACCGCAATTATGAGTGCTTCGTCTGGAAAATCTCCTGGAATTGATGGCCTTCCGGCTGAGTGGTACAAACGTTTCTTTCCACTTATTGGTGATACCTTAACTGCTATAGTGAACGAACATTTTGCTCCTGCTGCAAGGACCCCGTATAAAGCGGCTGGCGTGACTATCTTTTTACCGAAGCAATCACATCCTACTACCGTTTCCCATTACCGGCCAATCACCTTGCTGAACTTTGACTACAAGATTCTCGCTCGCTGCTTGAACAACCGCTTACGCCCCTATTTAGCCAAGTTAGTGGGTCCTCACCAATATGCGTGTGTTGAAAACAAGAAGATCTACCATCTTTTACAGTGCATTCGTGACGTTATTGCTACCCTTGAAGACTCTTCTGCCTGTCATGCTCTCCTGTCACTTGATTTCCATCAAGCCTTTGACCGCGTCCGCCATGATTACTTGTGGCGTATACTCTCCACCTTAGGTCTCGGGGAGCAGTTCATTCGCTGGATTCGTATCTTGTACGACAATGCTCAAAGTAAACTTAAAATCAATGGATTTCTTACTGAGCCTGTGCGTGTCAAACGAAGTGTGCGTCAAGGGTGCCCCTTGAGTATGAGCTTGTTTGCCATTTCTCTTTGCCCTCTTCTTTATAGTATTCATGCTCGTCTCTCCGGCCTTTCCCTTCATGGTCATACCTTACGAGTCTGCAGTTATGCTGATGATGTGACAGTTTTCATCCACGATTGCAGTGATATTCGCACCCTTGATACCTGTTTGATGGAATACACCGCATTATCTGGCGCTCAGATCAATCAGTCGAAAACTAAGCTTTTGGTTCTTGGCACACAAGCTTCTTCTGAGTATCCACTTATCACTAATGTAGTGCCTCAGTTAAAAATCTTGGGCATCACATTTTCCTCTACCATTTCTGAAACAGTCCATGTGAACTATAAGATACTCGTAAACAGCATCCGGCATATTCTCCAGTCTCATCGTTCACGCCAGCTGTGCTTATTGTCTCGGATATACTTTCTGAATACTTATGCTCTATCCAAATTGTGGTATGTGTGTCAGCTGCTTCCTATGCCCAGTGATATTGCTCAACGCATTACGAGTGTTGTTAATTGGTTTCTTTGGCATGGTCACGTCTTTAGAGTTAAGTATCCCTTCACATGCCTCTCACCAAAAGCTGGTGGTCTCAACCTTATCCACGTCGGTCTAAAAGCTCGGGCTTTGTTTCTGTTCCGAGGCTTCCAGAGCCTTACAACCAGCCTTACGGGAATCAGCCATGCCCTTCTTTCTTACTGTCATGACACTGTCTCATATACATTTCCCCTTAATGTCTGCCATATTCCTGATGTTTATTGGTATTATAGTGATGTTATTTGTTCCTATGCTTATATGACTGCCAGTCTGACGGCTGCGTTGCCTAGTTCAGTGAAAGACTTGTACCAGTATTTACTTAGCCAACTTTCTCTCCCTCCTCATCGCCTCTACGAAAAGCACCCCGCACGACAATGGACGAGAGTATGGAGTAATATCTTTGCCTCTCACCTTTCTGGACCGACAATCTCGAGTTGGTACGCTGTGGTGAACGACCTTGTGGACACTCGTGCTAAACGACATCGCTTACATTTCAGTGACAGTGCTCTTTGTATCAAATGTGGTCGTGTCGATGACTTGGACCATCGATTAACAATTTGTTGTAATGCAGCTCATATTTGGGCGAAGTTTCAACGAATGATCAGTACTATTTGCCGTACAGTGCCAGCTTCTGTTACCAGTGATCTCGTCTTATTTCCTGATTTCCGTCTCTTTCCCAGCGCTAAACACAACTCAGTGCTGTGGTTAATATCGAGTACTGTTCATTATATCTTTACTCCTGAGTTACGCCGTATCACCGAATACCAGGATTACTTGTATACCAGATATAGACATTTTCCACCAACCAGACGAAAAACCCTATTTGAACATTTCCTCGATGTAGCTCTTGTTCAAGCTTATAACTAACGCCCTGACCTTGGACGTTCTACCACTATGTAATCGTGTATTCTGATCTCTGTCACTCTACTAATAGAAAACAAGGAACTGTTCTCTGATACTCATGTAATCTGACTGTACTTTATGATTTATATGTAACTCTACTGTAATAAAGAAAATGAAAAAAAAAAAAGTTGGTTAGAGCGTCGTGCTAATAACGCGAAGGTCATGGGTTCGATCCCCTTACTGGCCACAAATTTTATAATCGAACGGTTTGATACGTTTGTCGTGAATCTAGCTTGCTTTACTGGATGCTACGTGCAAATGGGAATCTTTCGCGGCTATGCACCATACCAAAACAAACAGAAAATGTTACATTACAAGACGAAATAGTAGTAACATTTAGAGTCCTTCTTTCACGAGAAATCGTATCCTCTCGAGACGAAAAGTGCATTTTCAAATTTGAAACAAGACAATTCTCGCAACACTAGTTTACCCATGTTTAAGATCTCTACACTGTTTTAGTATTACATGATTGATAGTATGAAACTGATAGTGAGATTGTAGGAACACAATTAAGAGCACTTATTAGTGCTGAACGATACGCAAGACATTACACAGTGTACTCCAGCTGTTATATCACACCGTTCGGGGACATTTTGTGACGTGACGGGGAAGCGTTCTGATCACCTTTAGATAAAAAAAAAAAAAAAAAGTGCCTGGTTTCTGAGTTGTAGGTCTGGGTTCGAATCCCCGCCGTTCTTGTTTTATCTTGTGTTTTTTTTTCTTATCACGTTGCTTCGTTTTATCAAAATAATTTCTGTTGGCATTGCGTGAACAAACTATTTTCGTTATTACAGACATAGACGGAAAGGATATATTTATACGCTGTTGAGATGGTCTCGAAACTAGGCAGTATGTTCGTGTAAAGTTTCGAGACGATACTGAAGTATTTAAAATCAAACATATGTAGCATTGGAAATGGAGCATCACCAGTGTCTCTATCGGAAGCAATGTTCGGGGGGGGGGGGGAAGTATTACCCCGGGGGCACTGCTGATAACATTCTATTTCTTATTGTATTATATACGTATTTATTTAATCTCGCCAGGGGCGCTCTGAGGAGGCAGTGTTCCCCAAAAAGAGTCTGAAAGAAACAATTCGCATCTTTTTCACGATATAGTGTCCATACAAGACAACAATACATTTTGTCTCGCGACAACAGTGTCTACTTCAAACCGGAAACGATTGCAAAATATCTCTCTCCCCTTTTATGTCCCTCGTTAAGATACCTGCGTATACCAAATTTGGAGTGAATACCACAAATGGAAAGTATAAAATATTAATTTTAAGGAAATACACACACATACAGGGACGTACGCAGGGGGTGGTTCCTGGGGGTCCGGCCCACCCCCGAAATTCCAACTTTTGTGTAAATGTAGCCTAATTTTTGGGACAAGTTTAGGAATTTCAATATAAAATACACTGATATTGAGTTTGGACCCCTCCCGAAATAAATTCCTGCGTACGCCACTGCACACACACGCTCATACACACACACAAATGGATCCCTCTTGAAAATTGTCTCGTCGGCAGCGTACATAATTTTAATATATAAGATACGTGGAAAAGTTCCCTTTCGATTTAATAGATTTAGTTGCGGGTCCGGTTGGAATGAAATGCCGTATATAATAAAGTCAAGCTTATTCTCAATCACCTATGCTATAAAAATAAACTTTCAAAGAAAGAAAAAGTGAGAGAAAACCTTGTTGGGGATCGAACCCAGGTCTCCCGCCTAGTAGGCTCATGTCGTTCCCCTACACTACTCAATTCCTTAGATTCTGGACTTCCTACCTACTGCTCACATAGTACTGGTACGTAGCGGGCCCGCGTCTGTGGAATTATATACCTCTATAATCGGAAAAACACTTAATTGTTTGCATACTTCCACAAAACATACAAACACCAAATTTTGCATACTTGTTCGTCATGGGATGTGAGTAATGGGAAAATTCCGATATCACGAAAAAGGCGACATTTTCCATGTAAATGAAGTGTCGAAATGTTTCGTTGTTTTGAAATGCTGGTTTTTAGAGTAGTTCCGCACACCATAGAAACGTCATATTTTGTCAGGCAGTGAAGCTAGGAACATAGTTTATGATAGAAAAAAGAGCATTAAAATTCGTTTTCGTTTCGCGGCGCAAATCGAAAAAATGTGAAATTTGTAATGGCTGTATCTAGGAGGTAGAAATTTAGAGGTGATGTTTATTCTGATGCGTAGTTTGCGAATCCGCCCTTAAACTTGAAAAAAATAGTCATGTTGGGTGTAAGAAAGTGCTAGGAATATTATAAGGGGGCGTCTAATTCTACACAATTTGTAGATATGGTGGAATCACGAAATTGCGTTCAAGTGTGTAGAGTACAGCGCATGTGAGGGGAAAATTCCGACATGTTGGAAAAGCCGTCATCTTCGATTCAAAATGGCGGCTCAAAAATTTGTAACCATGAAAATTGTAAGATGTGCTCTTGGTAGGTAAGCCAGGTTTCGCTATGTTATTAAGGACGTAGTTCAGTTTAAGTGAAGAAACAAATCATTGAAGAAGTCGCCATCTTGAATTCAAAATTGCCCATATTTTTGAATTGCCTTCATTTGGCCTCTTATGTGTATATTGAGAAGAATAGAACAACCAGAATTCAACGTAGTAAGTTAGCTCCGCGGTAAAGTGTCTGGTTTCTGAGTAGCAGGTCTGGGTTCGAATCCCCGCCGACCTTGTTTTATCTGGCGTTTTTTTTCTTATCACGTTGCTTTGTTTTATCAAAATAATTTCTGTTGGCATTGCGTGAACAAAATATTTTCGTTATTACAGACATAGACGGAAAGAATATATTTATACGCTAACTGTTGAGATGGTCTCGAAACTAGGCAGTATGTTCGTGTAAAGTTTCGAGACGATACTGAAGTATTTAAAATCAAACATATGTAGCATTGGAAATGGAGCATCACCAGTGTCTCTATCGGAAGCAATGTTCGGGGGGGGGGGGAGTATTACCCCAGGGGCACTGCTGATAACATTCTATTTGTTATTATTGTATTATATACGTATTATTTTGATCTCGCCAGGGGCGCTCTGAGGAGGCAGTGTTCCCCAAAAAGAGTCTGAAAGAAACAATGGGCATCCTTTTCACGATGTAGTGTCCATACAAGACAACAATACATTTTGTCTCGCGACAACAGTGTCTACTTCAAACCGGAAACGATTGCAAAATATCTCTCTCCCCTTTTATGTCCCTCGTTAAGATACCTGCGTATACCAAATTTGGAGTGAATACCACAAATGGAAAGTATAAAATATTAATTTTAAGAAAATACACACACATACAGAGACGTACACAGGGGGTGGTTCCTGGGGGTCCGGACCACCCCCGAAATTCCAACTTTTGTGTAAATGTAGCCTAATTTTTGGGACAAGTTTAGGAATTTCAATATAAAATACACAGATATTGAGTTTGGACCCCTCCCGAAATAAATTCCTGCGTACGCCACTGCACACACACGCTCATACACACACACAAATGGGCCCCTCTTGAAAATTGTCTCGTCGGCAGCGTACATATTTATAATATATAAGATACGTAGGAAAGTGCCCCTTTCGATTTAATAGTTTTAGTTGCGGGTCCGGTTGGAATGAAATGCCATATATGATAGAGTGAAGCTTATTTTCAATCACCTATGCTATAAAAATAAACTTTCAAAGAAAGAAAAAGTGACAGAAAAACTTGTTGGGATTCGAACGCAGGTCTCCCGCCTAGTAGGCTCATGTCGTTCCCCTACACTACTCAATTCCTTAGATTCTGGACTTCCTACCTACTGCTCACATAGTACTGGTACGTAGCGGGCCCGCGTCTGTGGAATTACACCTCTAAAATCGGAATAGTAATCGTGTTATATATGGAAGGATGAGTAAGGAAATGATATCTTGTTATTTGATTGTAATAAGAAATTAGAATGACACGATTATAGTACAATGTTCTACTAGAGTGTAGAAAGTGGTGTTGTTTAAGTTGCTATAAACAATTTTTTTAAAAGCCTCCAATAATATTCATATTCTAAATTACCTAGTAAATAAACGTCTTCATTGAAAATATAAGAGTAAAGATACAGGAAGACTGTATGTAATTGTCCAGTATAAATAAACATTTCAACAAGGCCTGCTGCCCAATAATTACTTGTGTACCAAAGGACAGCATTATAATACAGTGTACTGCGTTACTGTGCAAAAACTGGTGTTCAATCAAATGTTATGAACTAATGTTTAAAAAGCCTTAACAAAATTCATATTTGTAAATTACGAACAAATTTATTCTTCATAAAAATACAAGACGAGAGATACAGGTAGACTGCCAGAAATTGTCCAGTAAGTATGAAATATTTCAAAAAGTCTTGCTGCAGGTAATATGTACTACTATGCCGAAGGATTCCATTATAAGGGACTTTTCTATATTACAGTGCAAAAGTAGTGTTCTCTCAAATGTTACAAACAAATGTTTAAAAAGCCTCCAACAATAATCATATTTGTAAATCACCTACAAATTGTAGTCTTCATTGAAAATATACAGGGAGACTGCAAGAATTTGTGCAGTATATATGAAACTTTTCAAGAAATCTTGCTGAGGTAATATGTACAACTATGCCCAAGGTTTCCATTATAATCCACTGTACTACATTATAGTACAAAAGTAGTTTTCACTCAAATGCTATGAAAAAAATGTAAACAATCTCCAACAATATTCATATTTGTAAATTATCTAGTAAATTGTAGTCTTCATGGTAAATACAAAAATAAATGTGCAGGAAGCCTGAAATATTTCCCCACCCTTATATCACAGATATGAATTACTTTCCCTCCAGGTAATATGTACAATTAACTACAATGACACTATTATAATACATTGTACTAAATTACACTGCAAAACATAATATTAAAAAATGCTACAAATAAATATTTGAATGGTTGCAAAAATTACATTTGTAAACAGTGAGTGTTTTCGCAAAATGCAAGGTTTAATAGGTAGGCTATTGGAAGACAGTGTTCGCTGTTTATTTTTGAGAAAATAAATTCTGTTATTGTCTCTAACATGTATAGGTGTGCGCAAAGTGTACATAATAAGCCACGCACATGATTGCCAGAGGAGAAGTAGTAATAGAGTTCTTTCTAATAAATTGTGCGCTTGTTTTTCAAAGTTACATGGAAGGAATAATACCGGTTGAATTGAAGTATGTATTGGTAAACGGTGTATACTGTAAAGGGAAGTGAATTCCTGAAGGAATAGTTTTCTAGAACATGACACCTAATATCAAAGGCCTGACCGGGGGTCTGGGGGCGGAGCACCCAGCGAGCTTTAGCGAGTTACACCTCTAAAATCGGAATAGTAATCGTGTTATATATGTGTTTTTTAGGATGATTAAGGAAATGATCTTTTGTTATTTGATTGTAATAAGAAATTAGAATGACACGATTATAGTACAATGTTCTACTAGAGTGTAGAAAGTGGTGTTGTTTAAGTTGCTATAAACAATTTTTTTAAAAGCCTCCAATAATATTCATATTCTAAATTACCTAGTAAATAAACGTCTTCATTGAAAATATAAGAGTAAAGATACAGGAAGACTGTATGTAATTGTCCAGTATAAATAAACATTTCAACAAGGCCTGCTGCCCAATAATTACTTGTGTACCAAAGGACAGCATTATAATACAGTGTACTGCGTTACTGTGCAAAAACTGGTGTTCAATCAAATGTTATGAACTAATGTTTAAAAAGCCTTAACAAAATTCATATTTGTAAATTACGAACAAATTTATTCTTCATAAAAATACAAGACGAGAGATACAGGTAGACTGCCAGAAATTGTCCAGTAAGTATGAAATATTTCAAAAAGTCTTGCTGCAGGTAATATGTACTACTATGCCGAAGGATTCCATTATAAGGGACTTTTCTATATTACAGTGCAAAAGTAGTGTTCTCTCAAATGTTACAAACAAATGTTTAAAAAGCCTCCAACAATAATCATATTTGTAAATCACCTACAAATTGTAGTCTTCATTGAAAATATACAGGGAGACTGCAAGAATTTGTGCAGTATATATGAAACTTTTCAAGAAATCTTGCTGAGGTAATATGTACAACTATGCCCAAGGTTTCCATTATAATCCACTGTACTACATTATAGTACAAAAGTAGTTTTCACTCAAATGCTATGAAAAAAATGTAAACAATCTCCAACAATATTCATATTTGTAAATTATCTAGTAAATTGTAGTCTTCATGGTAAATACAAAAATAAATGTGCAGGAAGCCTGAAATATTTCCCCACCCTTATATCACAGATATGAATTACTTTCCCTCCAGGTAATATGTACAATTAACTACAATGACACTATTATAATACATTGTACTAAATTACACTGCAAAACATAATATTAAAAAATGCTACAAATAAATATTTGAATGGTTGCAAAAATTACATTTGTAAACAGTGAGTGTTTTCGCAAAATGCAAGGTTTAATAGGTAGGCTATTGGAAGACAGTGTTCGCTGTTTATTTTTGAGAAAATAAATTCTGTTATTGTCTCTAACATGTATAGGTGTGCGCAAAGTGTACATAATAAGCCACGCACATGATTGCCAGAGGAGAAGTAGTAATAGAGTTCTTTCTAATAAATTGTGCGCTTGTTTTTCAAAGTTACATGGAAGGAATAATACCGGTTGAATTGAAGTATGTATTGGTAAACGGTGTATACTGTAAAGGGAAGTGAATTCCTGAAGGAATAGTTTTCTAGAACATGACACCTAATATCAAAGGCCTGACCGGGGGTCTGGGGGCGGAGCCCCCAGCGAGCTTTAGCGAGTTACACCTCTAAAATCGGAATAGTAATCGTGTTATATATGTGTTTTTTAGGATGATTAAGGAAATGATCTTTTGTTATTTGATTGTAATAAGAAATTTGAAAGACACGATTGTTTACTGCAGTATAGAAAGTGGTGTTGTTTAAGTTGCTATAAACAATTTTTTTATAAGCCTCCAATAAGATTCATATATTAAATTACCTAGTAAATGAACGTCTTCATTGAAAATATAAGAGTAAAGATACAGGAAGACTATATGTAATTGTCCAGTATAAATAATGATTTCAACAAGTCCTAATGCCCAATAATTACTTTTGTATCAAAGGACAGCATTGTAATACAGTGTACTACGTTACTGTGCAAAAACTGGTTTTCAATCAAATGTTATGAACTAATGTTTAAAAAGCCTTAACAAAATTCATATTTGTAAATTACGAGCAAATTTAGTCTTCATAAAAATACAAGACGAGAGATACATGTAGACTGCAACAAATTGTCCAGTAAATATGAAATATTTCAAAAAGTCTTGCTGCAGGTAATATGTACTACTATGCCGAAGGGTTCCATTATAAGGGACTTTTCTATATTACAGTGCAAAAGTAGTGTTCTCTCAAATGTTACCAACAAATGTTTAAAAAGCCTCCAACAATAATCATATTTGTAAATCACCTACAAATTGTAGTCTTCATTGAAAATACATGAATAAATATACAGGGAGACTGCAAGAATTTGTGCAGTAGATATGAAACTTTTCAAGAAGTCTTGCTGTAGGTAATATGTACAACTATGCCCAAGGTTTCCATTATAATCCACTGTACTACATTATAGTACAAAAGTAGTGTTCACTCAAATGCTATGAAAAAAATTTAAACAATCTCCAACAATATTCATATTTGTAAATTATCTAGTAAATTGTAGTCTTCATTGTAAATACAAGAATAAATGTGCAGGAAGACTGAAATATTTTCCTATCCATATATCACAGATATGAATTACTTTTCCTGCAGGTAATATATACAATTAACTACAAGGACACTATTATATTACATTGTACTAAATTACACTGCAAAACATAATATTAAAAAATGCTACGAATAAATATTTGAAAGGTTGCAAAAATCACATTTGTAAACAGTGAGTGTTTTCGCAAAATGCAAGGTTTAATAGGTAGGCTATTGGAAGACAGTGTCCGCTGTTTATGTTTGAGAAAATAAATTCTGTTATTGTCTCTAACATGTATAGGTGTGCGCAAAGTGTACATAATAAGCCATGCACATGATTGCCAGAGTAGAAGTAGTAATAGAGTTCTTTCTAATAAATTGTGTGTTTGCTTTTCAAAGTTACATGGAAGGAATAATACCGGTTGAATTGAAGTATGTGTTGGTAACAGGTGTGTGCTGTAAAGGGAAGTGAATTCCTGAAGGAATAGTTTTCTAGAACATGACACCTCATGGCAAAGGCCGGACCGGGGGCCTGGGGGCGGAGCCCCCAGCGAGCTTTAGCGAGTAAAATTGCTAAAACCTGAAGAAAAAAAACTAAACAAAGCTTGCTACAAAGGTTTATGTGTGACATAAAGTACAATGGGTATTTGTGTAAAACGTTCTAAACTAACTTTATAAGGTCAACAGGAAATCAATATGACACACGTGATACACTGGGGATTAGTGGGTTAGAGTTGGAACCAACATCACATCCTGATGAGCCCTTCAGGAACACCATGGAAGCAGACCGGTGGGTAGGTGTATGTGGGTAGGCGAATGAATTACGCATCCTATATCAAAACATTGTTGTTCGCTGGCTTTGAGCAAAGAAAGTTTTTTTTATGTTCTTTTACGATATATTACATGTGTTTTACACATATAAGTTTGAAACAACACATCGCCTACATTCCGAACACAAAGAACCATGGAATTGGTGGTCGCTAACACTTCCGAAGCATTCCGTGTTCACTGTTGTGAAGGCTTACCTTTTGTGTACTTGGGGCTCGCCTTTAATTCAGAGCATATCTGAGAATTCTGTTGGGAACATGCCTGGGAATTATGCCTTTTAGGGAATCCTTGGGCACACATTACACATTGCTGAATATGCCTTTTTGGGGATGGTGTTTGTGTGACTTCCTTTAAGATGACATGGACTACAACCAGTGGCGTATTTAGGGGGAGGGCTATCGGGTTCAAACCCCCTCCAAAATAAATTTGTTATATGCACAACTTTATTAAAATTTGTCGGCACCCAAAGTGCTTACTCACATGTTGTGCATAGCCTCCCCTCCCCGAAATAAAATCCTAAATATGCCACTGACTGTCACTTCTGGATGCCCCTAGCTCTAAAACTATGAACTGTTATTCTTATTTTAATGTGAGAAATCCCATCTAACAATTTGTCCTTAAAACTAACTAACTAACTCTATGGCCTATGGAACCCGGAGGTTCAGTGCCGCGTTCACAAAAGCTCTCCACTGACTTCTATCCTTAGCTAATTGCATCCAGTTTCTACTTTGTATTCCTATCTCTGCGAGATCCATCTTAATATTATCCTCCCATCTGCGCCTAGGTCTTCCTAATGGTCGTTTTCCTATGGGTCTACCAGTCAAGACTTTGAAAGCGTTTCTACTTTCTACCATTCTGGCTACATGACCTGCCCACCTAAGCCTCCTAGACTTGACGACCCTAACAATGTTGGGTAAACCGTATAAACTATGTAGTTCCTCGTTATGAAGCTTCCGCCATTCCCCATTCTCGTTCCTCTTGGGTCCGAATATTCTTCTCAGGATCCTGTTCTCAAATACTTTCAGTCTATGTTCTTCCCTGAGAGTAAGCGACCATGTTTCGCAACCATACAGAACAACAGGCATGATTATCGTTTTATATATTTTAAGCTTCAAATTCCTCGACAGAATTCGCGACGACAAGAGATTTTGAACCGAATAGTAACACGAATTCCCTGCTTTTAGTCGACATTTAATTTCTTCGTGAATATGATTTTCGTCTGTTAATATTGATCCTAAATATTTGAAAGTATCCACTTTATCAAAAGTATTATTTAATATTTTAACGCCTCCACAATTTGCCGTATTACGGTCCCGACGTACTTCCATGTATTTAGTTTTCTCTGCATTTACTTCTAAACCCATGTCCCTGCAAGCGTTTAATAATATCTCTGCATTTATTTCTACTGTTCTCCTATCATCCCCTATTAAATTTACATCATCAGCATATGCCATAACCTGGTGAATGCCGTTCAACTCTAGGCCCTGGTTGCTATCTTTGATTTTCCTTATGGCGTATTCCAGAACAAAGTTAAATAATAATGGCGACAACGCATCTCCTTGTTTCAGGCCATTTTCGACGTGGAAGCTCGTGGACAAAAATTTTCCTACCCGGACTTTACTTTGGGATTCACTTAAACATATCTTAATTAATCTAATTAGCTTTCTCGGTATTCCAAGCTCTGTAAGAACGTTGTATAATGTTTCTCTCCTAACCGAGTCGTAAGCCTTTCTGAAATCAATAAATAGTTGATGTACCGGGGTATTGTATTCCCACTTCTTTTCGAGTATTTGGCGAATGGTAAATATTTGGTCGATAGTTGATCGATTTCGTCTAAATCCGCACTGATAATCTCCAATAATTTCATCTGCGTATGGGGTCAATCTTG
Organism: Thermobia domestica; assembly: GCF_964235325.1. Taxonomy (NCBI): domain Eukaryota; kingdom Metazoa; phylum Arthropoda; class Insecta; order Zygentoma; family Lepismatidae; genus Thermobia; species Thermobia domestica. The sequence goes on from NC_137454.1 coordinate 67,829,244, forward strand.
CTAACAGAATATTTGAAAGGATTTTATAGGATGTTGACAGAAGAGAAATGCCTCGATAATTGTTACAGTCAGTTTTGTCGCCTTTCTTGTGAATTGGAACAATGATTGACTCTTTCCACTCTTGTGGCAATTCTTCCTTGTTCCAGATAAGGAGAATGAGTTTGTGTATCTTGTTCCACAATTTTTCGCCTCCAGCTAAAATTAACTCAGCCGGAATTTCATCAACACCCGGAGATTTGTGTTTCTTTAATTTCTTTATAGCGGCTTCCACTTCTATTCGATTGGGTTCTGGAATATACGGTTCTGCTGTGTGTATCTCCTTTTCTCCACGCACATTAGTTTTTGGCTGCGTGTTCAGCAAATCGTTAAAGAAATCTTTCCATCTATTTAAGAGGCTATCCGTATCAGTGAGAACTGTTCCGTCAGATTTCTTTAATATATAAGCACGAGGTTGATAGCCTTTCTTAAATTCGCTGATCCCCTTATACATGTCCCGAATATTTTTATTTTTACTATTATCTTCAAGTTCCTTAATTTTAGCTTTCAAAAAATCCCGTTTCTTTGTTCTAAAAGTTTTGGAAGTTTCCCGCCTGATATCTGCGAAATTATGATGTAGTTATTTCATTCGGATTTTGTAGCCACCGTAATTTTGCCTGTTTTCTCTTCTCTGCTAGTTTAATGCATTCTTGGTCGAACCATGGTTTGTTCCTACGTATTTCCGCGTGTCCTAATTTTTCTATTGCTGAACTTTTAATGCTATCTCTAATTTCAATCCAAGTATCGTCAACACTAGTGCACTCCGAGTCTTCTAAAACCGAGAATCTATTCGAAACTTCAATCTGGTATTCCTCTCTTACCTGGCTCTCTTCTAATTTCTTTAAATTAAATCTCTCCGTTTTCGGACATTGAGTATTACCTTTATTCAACGATAATCTCTCCCGTATTATCGCTGCTACCAGGTAGTGATCAGTGTCACAATCAGCCCCTCTAAACGACCGGACGTCAATTATGCTAGATTGTCTTCTTCTATCTACTAAAACGTGATCAATCTGATTATGTGTTTTTCCGTCTGGTGATGTCCAAGTGTATTTATGAACGTCGCGATGTGGGAATTTTGTACTCTTCACGATTAGGTTTTTGGATGTAGCAAAGTTCACGAGTCTAACACCGTTGTCATTACTTTCCTTATGCAAACTTTCGTTCCCTATAATCGGTTTGAAAATATCCTCTCGTCCTACCTTCGCATTGAAATCCCCTAATAGAATCTTCATATGGTATCGCGGGAGTTGGTCAAATATCCGTTCCACTTCTTCGTAAAAACTGTCTTTTATATCGTCATCCTTATCTTCAGTTGGAGCATGTACATTTAAAACAATAATATCACACCACCGTCCCTTAAGAGTAATAAAAGAAAGTCTGTCAGTAACAAATTCAACCCGTTTAATTGCTGGTAATATTCGTTTGTGAACGAAAAACCCTGTTCCTAACTGGTGATTTTTATTTCCTTCCCCGTAAAAGAACGTAAAATTTCCGGAATTCTCAGATCCATTTCCTTCCCACCTAACTTCCTGAACTCCTACTAAGTCCATCCTGTATTTCTCTAACTCACTCGTTACAGATTTTAACGCGCCTGCCCTATAAAGACTTCTAATATTCCATGTTCCAAATCTCATGTCCATTTTCTTTTGCTGATGTCGTGCCAAGTTATCAGTCCTTGTCCGAGGCTTTTGTGAATGTTTCTGAACAAGTACCTTTTTTTACAGGATGAGGGTGTTAGCCTTACCCAAACCCCCAAGCTGGAGGACCACTCCTAGTCGTCTGTCCGCGACTGCTTATTCAGTATATTCGCAGCTAACCTCTATATCTAGAGGCCTTCTCCTCGATCCGCAACCTGAGGACGCGCCATGCCGTGGTGACAGGAACCCACGTTACACGGAACAATTTGTCCTTGCAATTTATTAATATCTTATATATATATATATATATATATATATATATATATATATATATATATATATATATATATATATATATATATATATATGTGTGTGTGTGTGTGTGTGTGTGTTATGCCCGGGGCCTGTTTCATAGAAGGAATTAAAAGGGCAATTTACAAATGTTCTCTTTTACAAGCGTCATATCTTTTTCTGATTTATATGGAAAAATGTTATTTTCTATTGTTTCAAATTAATAGGATTTTCTCCTTCAATTCTATTTAAATGTTTCTTTTCTTTCTTTCTTTCTTATTCTTTTTTGCTTTGTAAAAATGTATTTGTGTTATGTACGTATATAGACTACATTTTCCTAAGGGGTAAAACTTCGAATAACCCGACACGGTCGAAACGGTTCACTTCTTCTGTTACATGTTTGGTGTCACGAAGACAAAGTTGTGGTTCCATCTCAAAAATATGTGAAATTTGAAATTCGTAGTTGAGATTTTGAAAAGTGGAAAAGTTTTAGTCGCGAATTTGTAAGTTCAACTATAGTACCCAAAAGGAAATATGTAACCCCTAGATCCGTCCAAGACATTGAAGAGTGTAAGCAAGTTTAGAAAAGGATCTTCTCAGAGGTGTATAGCTGCTAAGTATATCATAGGACGTACTTCTGTTTATCACATCAAAATAAAAGAAAAATAAATTCGACAATACTGAAACCAAATGGATAAACAGCGGGTTGGGGACACAAAGAGCGAAAATTTTGTGTGCTATATTCTAGAGGTACTCATATTCAGTTTGTGTTACTATATATGACATTTGTGACTAAATTTGCACTGTCCCATTATGTATTAATTTGCAGTAACAGTATCATGTAAATAAAGACACGTAATGTAACGTAAATCGACAAATTTAAAGAGCTTAAAGTGTAAAAATTGGTATCATTGAAATTAGATTGAACTTACAAATATTAAAAGAAACTAAAGTTCAGAAAGTAAATAAAGTTTCAGAAAATAAGATACGTAGATTTAAGGGAGAAACCAGCAAAACCAAACCATTAAAATTCTTTTTCATTAAAAAAAAAAAAAAAAAAGTCAAGTAACTCAAATTAAGGTATCGTAGGTAATCTAAACGCTCTAATTTAAAAAAAAAAAAATCACTGGAAGTTCTAAAACTCTTTATCACACAAATTGGACACCAGAGACGCGAAAGCCAAATTAAATACTTTAACACGTTAGCTACCAGGCTCCTTTTCTGACATATTAGCTACCAAGCCCCTTTTCTCAGTTCTTCCCATAGATACCGTACCGGTACTATCTATGTACTTGTCGAATAATCAACTTTATTTTTATATTTTTCTGAGTAAACTGTATGATTATAAGACATATGATATGTTATCAGACTAGATAATATTTTATTGAGAGTATCCCCGGTGAGCAGTGTAGTAGACTATAGATGGAATAGGACCATGGGACTTATTGCTAAGTTTCATGGTAGACAACGTGCTAAAACAACAAACTAAACGTTGACAAAGGGAAATGGACATTATATCAAAGAAAAGAAAGCTCACTGTCTGTTAACTTAGTAACAGACCCGACATCACTATTATCATTAAAATAGACCAAGAAATAACTCTTGCAACATCCAGTAAGAAAATGGGCAAATATAAAGATTTGGCAGACGAAATCAAAACAGTTACAGAAATGTCAGAAAGTTACAGTAGGACCAATTATTATCCTGTTAGGCGAATTCAGTACACTTAAATAGTGGTAGTGATTGGTTGGCTGATAATGACCTATTGTCTAGTGCCAGTAATGGGATAATCAGAAGAAGAGTAAAGTTGTTAGTTTGCTGTTATGATATTGTAACGACAAATAAGTTGTGTAGCGTTATGTTAAAAATTAGGGAGTAGTGTTCGAGATTTTCTAATGTAACGATGTGTATATGATTGTACGTAAGGAGTTAGTAGTTCCATTAAATTAACCATTGTTTGGCTATCGGGAATTATTACTAAGTTAACTTCCTAACTACCACTATTGTTATTTTAACTTACTGGCCTTCGTTTTCAAGATTATTACATATCCAAACTACAGCAATTGTCCCTACAGGTATTGTGACGCAACTAGAACAGATAACAGATCATCTTCTAACAAACCTACAAAAATCAAATAATACTAGACAACTGTCACATGATCAGGAAGTTCTTTGGAGAAGAAAAACTCTTCAAATAATCTGCACTTGTCAGAGAACGTCTTAAGATTATTAAGCCAAAACCGATTTAAACCGAGATATAGGTGTAATAATAGTAATAATAATATGGATAGCATAGTGAGTGCCATTTCACATTGTAGACTCAGTAGCGGATCTAGAAGTTAAAAACTGGAGAGGCCAGTCAATACCCAGACTATGATAGGTATATCATGATTTTCCTATAAACTTTCAAAAATATATTAATAGTAGTCTCAATTATTTTTGTCAAAAAAATGGGGTCCTAGGCCCACGGTCCCGAGGTAGATCCACCACTGGTAGACTTCCAAACGATTAGGATTCAATATTCCTACCAAGAAAGAGTACGTTTCTTAGCTCCGCCGCTTTCAATAGATTGATAACTGGAAAGATATAATCTATTTTTGGAATGCTGAATCTACCTACGCTAGGTATATCATGAAACAATTTCTCGCTCTCTCTTACAGTTTGGCTCTATGAAAATCTAACATTAAAACCGGAAATGGCAGATTTCTACAACTTCTGGGTCGAATAGAGAGACTAAAGCCAAGATTGAACTTATTCCGCAGACACTAAGTTTATATCCAAGATACCGTTTACGCTACTATTACCGCAATTGCTCTATGCATCTATGAGGATGAATATTGAAACTCATGAAAGTAATTTTCGGAAGTTGTAATTGATTTCAACTACTTCCGGTTTTACTAAAGTGATAAGGACAGAGAAAGAGTGTGTTCTTAAGATACTAGATTTATATGAGGAGAGCTTTCTCGATATCTTCTATCGTTTTTCCACTCTATTGCGTTTAACATTGAAACAGTTTGCTGAGCAAAACAACAGATTTGTCAAGACTGAGTGGGATCAAAATGATAAAATAGAAGTTTGAATTACTTAAATGAGGACGAAGAAGACAATGACGGTTCAGAGACAGAAGAAGGCGAAGAAAACTAAGTTAACTGCTCAGTGAAGAAGAATATTCTAGATGCATATCATATGCCTTTAACATTGTTTTCGTGCTGTCACAATCTGGAATTTTTACCAATCTATATACAGCTTACAAGCTTATATTAACTCTGCCTTGTGCGCAGGTAACCTGCGAAAGGACCTTTTCAAAACTTAAAATTGTTAAGAATAAATTAAGGTCTTCGCTAAACCAAGATTTAATGTCTAAGCTACTTTTTATGAACATAGAACGAGACTTGTTTGTGAATTTAGATAAAAATTTGATTACGCATGAATCAGCAATAACGAGTGAGGAACTTAGGAAAAAGTTATTAGTTTAATGAACCATTAGGCGTTAGGTCTATAGACTTGATCTAGGTAGAAGAAGACTTCTTTTCTTTGTTAGTAAATATTGTATTCATACTATGCCAATATTTTTCTTTATCAACAGAATACAGTATTAGATATTCAAACGCAATAATTTTTCAGGTTCATAGTTTTGATTCTTTTTCTGAGTAAATCAAAGTAGAATAGCACACAATTTGTATATATTTCTTTGATTTTATAAGATTTTTTAATCTAGATTTTTATACGCCTACGCAAAACCACTATTTTAAAGTTTGAAGTAACCTTCATATTGTAAGTTTCTTGTAATAAAGTATGAAAAGTATTCCTAATAGTACTTAATAGTTAGTTACCTTATATCATTGATCAAGATAGTGAAAATTTGTTTTTAAATAATATAATGGTAGAATTTATGTAATTAGAAAATGTATAAGCCTACTGTAGAGATTTGCTGTTAAAATAAAACCCCTATAAAACAGTGTGATACGTAACTTTACTTAAATGGTTCAATAATAATAGAATTCAGTAATATACCCAAGTGGGAATTTTTGTTTCAAAATGGAGACCCCTAGCCTTCTACAGCCGAGGGTCCCCAGGGATGCCGGACCGCCCTTGAAAGTGAACCCAGAAAGTCGGAATTATCTATTATACCATTAACAATTTTATAGAGAGATATATTGACCTATTTCTCTTCGAATACATAACGAAGTGATACCACATTCTTATAGTAAAGATGTATAAGAGACCTTTTCTCAATACGAGGATTTATTGTATTTTTCATAATAAAGAAAATTATTTTGCGCATGTTCAATTTTATCTATATTCTTTCTATTATAAGGAAATCATATTAGGCTAGCATATTCTAACTTAATTCTTATAAAACTATTAAATAAATTATTCAAAGCAAATTCATTATTCATTACCTGAGTATTTCTGGACATAAATCCTGGTAATTTGAAAGCTTCATTACACATTTTGTCAATCTGGAATTCAAAAGTTAATTTATTATCCAGTGAGGCTCCAGATCTTTGACGACATTGCATCTTTTTAAACTATTTCCAAACAATTGATAATCGTAACATAATGTTATTTCTCTTTCTAGAAAAAGATATAACACAACATTTATTTGAGTTAAAATATAGTTTATTGTCTAAACTCCATTTACATGCCCTTGATAAATCAGAATTTAATTTATTGCAGTCAGTGAGTGTTTTTATCTCTTTATATAATTTGACATCATTAGCAAGTAACAAACACCTAGAGTATTTGAAGATATCTGGAAAGGCAAATGGGCAGACCGTATAAGACTTCCATTACTGATGCAGAGCATAGTTTAAAAATAAAACGAAGTAAAGTGTCTAGTTTAAGGTAACCTCCCACGATTATGCTCTTTAGGTTAAGGGAGAAGGGTGATTAATTAAAGTGAATGACTTTGAAATAATTGGTGAAATTAGAATCTGGAAGGAACCTTGACAAAACCTACGGATACGATCTTGTCCAATGTCCACAACACAATTTTGAGGTCATGAATCGAACCTGGAATCTTTCACACCAGACGTGAACGTTCTAATATTGAGTCTTCGTTTAGAAGTATAATAATAATGGTAGTTGTAATAGTCCTAATAAATTTCTTTTGGATGCTCTGAATGATAAACTGATACTGCCTACCATATTATTTATATGCTATACAATACTGGTAAAGGGGATAATTTGTCACTTATGTATTCACGGTGATTCCGGAAGAGTGTGAACGATATAAACATAGCTCATTCACATCCTGCACGTGGGTGACCCCTCATCATGCATCCTACATCCTCCATTCTATTGGTGTATTTGTTCACAAAGCAGGAGGTCAAAAATTCCAATAATTGTGAATGAATTGCCCAACCTATCTATTGACAGGTTCAATTTGTCAGCCAGGCAGTCGGTACTCAGATGAAAGTCTATGATGTGACCCTGAGTTCTTTTTATATTATTACTATTGTTATTATTCTCGGTGTTGTAAGCAGAGAGAGGGATCAGTTTCTCTCTTCTTGTTGCTTGTCAATGTCAGGACGACATCTTTCAATGACACATGGAAATATCTCATTGTCGTGAGCTCTTAATATCGTAAAAGAGAAACAGAGTTTCTAACTTTTAAAGGAAATAACTAATTTATTTTGGTGTTTGTATCATATGAAGGCCAGTGGTTGAATTTATTCGAAATGAAGGTATTTAACGATATCCCCCAACTATCGTTATATGGCAGGACCTAGCAGACATCTTGGAGAAATCTTATTAGTCTTACTAAGATTAGAAAGATGACAAGAGCAAAGGTGGCGTAAGCCCAGCTGGAGCTGGGACAAGTGAAATGACTTAACAAGTTATGTGAATTTGTTCCGTTATCCAGCCAGGACCATACTCAGGGCCGAAACTTGAATCCTGCGAACTACGCGTTCGCAGGAGGCGCCAGATGATGAAGGCGCCAAACTGGAAAATTAATTTTGTGTTCTAAATGTGAATATTTATTAGAGAAAATGTTATGATGAAAAATTTTCCAAATAGCTTAAAATAAATATTGTACAGACCGAAATAGAGATAAAATACATCAAAAAGGACAATAAAGTCGAATCTTTGCGTGGTTGGCTGTAAAACACCCCTTTATGATTGAAATGGACTCGTACATCAATTGGTGAATATCATTGCCAAATATGGGGAGATTTTATCGATTACTTTTTTCTCAATATCTCGCACCGTTTGCAAGATTTGAGCCTACTTCGGGTTGGAGTTTCTAATTCATGCATGACCAGTGTTTTCTTTCTTCTTGCATGCAGTATGTAATAAGCAAATACATTACATACACAATTAATTATAATGTCAGTTATATATAGTGTTCATTGGGCAAAACACTCAAAAAATAAAGATTTATCTTAAGACTCGAGAAATGGTTATCCTTCCTTTTTCACTATTATTTGGCCATGGAACAAACGCCTGAGACATATACAACCCCAATATACAACATTGTGGTGTTGGAATGTATAACGCATAGAATATGATGCTTTAGTTTTTTTTTTTTTAATTTCAACGCTTCCAGTGTTCCCTAAAAAAATGTAATAAAGAAATAATGGCCATGTTTTTTTTAATATTCAATTAGAACTGGACAATCTACGCAAAATTTACAATCGATCAGTGAAAACGTCATCTTTCTAGAGCCTGTAGTTTGCCAGATCTCATTGTCGAAAGGATTGACCACAAACATATAAACATAGTTTAAAAGAACTCGGAAGATGGAAGCACAACTCACATGTATTGATTTTAGAGGAGGCTTATTAAAATACAAAGGCTTTGAACAATAATTTTACATCATAAACTTTATTGAAAAAGATATAGTTAACTAATTTAGACTATTTAAAGTACAAATACTTAAAATGTGTGTCTCTGTTAAACGTGAAATCACACATAACCGTAAATGAAAGATTTGAAAGCCAAAGTTATAAGTTGGAGCTCAGGCGCTTTTAATTGCTATTGTAGCATTTTAATAGATAGATAACTTTTCAATATTCTTAAGCGTATTGTACAAACTTTATACTCCTTTTTGCACAACTTTGGTAGTTGGGCTTTGATTCACTTATGATCTGCACGCCCTACATGAAATTAATTGATAAACATAGGACATAGGTGAAGATTATCATATGCGTTTTAATAAATAATTGCGTCTTAATAAGGTAGAGAAGAGACAGTTTTACATTGAATATGAACTGTGGAATGTTTTTAAGTCTATCTGACCACATTTCCTGCTGATGACATAGATATTTCGTTTTTAATAATAAAAAAATGATAATAGTTCCTTTTCTCTCTCTCTAAAAGGTTAAAAACAAAATATTCAAGGTGTTAGTATGTTGGATCAGGTGCTGTTTTATTTAAGGCAAAGCTACAACGACGCTTAGTACGTATTTCATTTTTTTTCCTCCTTAACCTTCATCTGTTATTATTGTTTCCAAAATGTTGGAAGCATCAGGTGCATCGTCACTCCATCTGGTGTTTCTAATGCAGAATCAATGCGGTCCTCAACAAGTGAAACAAAAGCCAAGGCTCCCATTGCACCTGACCGCTGCGGGCACACACCTGTTCCCTTGTCTCTTTCTACTACAACACAGGGTTGACAGGTGTCAACACTTTTCTCTACAAGAGACTCATCTTTGAAACGTGTCGTGCGTTTTCCAACCACAGCATTGCACTTTCCATTATAACCTCTTACAAACTTAATAGTTTCATTCCATTTCATTTCCCTTTACAATAATTTCGGGCCAATATACGTATGAGGTAGGAAATTCTTTCTCTCCCTGACCTTAGAAGAAGAAAAATGTGTATTTAACACTGAAGGTGCAAGAAACTTCAACAGTACTTGTCAACCTTGACTCCTTTAATAATATTATGGTATTTAAACTTATTGCTGGCATGTTCTTACTGGAAGTAACAATGACAGAATGTTTCATTCAGAATAACTATCCACACGATTTTGCAAATGGTATCATGTAGCAAAAAGAGACAAGAATTGGAAGAGAAATAGCAAATTTCAATTTTCAGTTTAGAGTCTCAAGATTATACCCTTTAGGCTAAGGGAGACAGATGACTAAGCCATGTTAATGATGATTGAAAAATGAAAATGTGGGAGGAAATGGTAGTACTCTGAGAAAGTCCATTGACACGATATTGTCCACTGCAAACTAACTTGGGCGAGGACCGAACCAGGGACTCCTAGCACTCTACTACTGAGTCATCTCGCTCACCTCCAAATTTTAATGAGGTTAGGAAAAATAACAAGAATAATGCATGAGGGAGGAACAGAAATATGAAAGTCTATCTTTACAGCAATATTGAAATATTGAAGAAGTAAAGAAATTTAAATATTTGGGTGGCACAGTATCCTCAGTTAGAAAGAGGAATTAATATATATATATATATATATATATATATATATATATATATATATATATATATATATATATATATATATATATATATATATATATTGGTGCTAGATAAGTTGGACATGCAAACCATCTTGCATACAAAGACAGGGCTACTGACACCAACAGCGGTAAGAAAGATTCAAGATTCGTTAACTTTGTAAGGAGTGTAGCTCTGCTGGATTGATCAGAAAGATAGACAATTTAAAAATCAGAAAGAAAATTGGAGGCGTTCGAGATTTGGTGCTGGAAAAGAAAGTTTTGCGTATATCATTTTACATGGTAGTTTTATAATGAAATTAATTTTAGTCTGACAGAATATTTGTAGTAGTCAAGCTTCAACGTGATAATCAACATTTTTAATTGTAAGTTTTTTTATAAGTCTTGTACCATTTCTCTTCACAAAATTCAACTCCGATACCACTAATGTTAATTTTCGCTTGTGTTCTGCAATTTACAATAAATTATACTTTGAAGCCGTGTGCGACTTAAGAAATTCTTGGCACAGGTATACATTTTAGTTTCAGCAAACATCCCTAGCCTAGAATAATGTCCCGGAAACTAGAGATTTAGAAAATTTGTCAGACAACAGAAAATGATCACTATCGTCCTGTACTTTACAGATTGGTAGACTAGGAAGAATGATATGAATCAAATCTTGTGAAATCTTCAAATCGTTATGAAATGAATAAGTCAATAATTATATAATGATAACGTTCAATAAAATTAAAAAAAAAAAAAACTTCATAAGCAAATACTCACGGACAAAAATTCTGAGTGCAAGAACCTGTGAACAATAGTCTTAGGGGCCTTGCTGTGGCTCCGTCGTAGAGCATTCACCTCTGGTGTATGGGGTACTTGAGTCGATCCCAACTCGCGTCAAATGAGCTTTGTGGTGGGCAAACACCGCGTGCGTAGGTTTTCTTGAGATTTTTCCGTTTTCTCCCACTTTCTTCATTTCATTCATTTTTGTCAACACTGTTTCATTTTGCCTATTCACGACCATAAAACTTGAAGATTTCATAATTGTACAAGAGCATTGGTACTCTCTCGCAATTATATGATTAGATATACTGTATAGTAAGAAAAAAAAGTACAACAACATATCACTACGATAGGCATTCTGCAAGTGAGAAAAAAGAAAATTGATATTTCTCTAAACACAAGAAAATGATCTTGATATGTTGTAAAATTGTCCAATATTATTACCATTAAAATAAGTTTAAAACCAACAAATAAAATACTATATCCAAAGATGACATTTCATCGTATGCCACTTGTTAGATTTTATTGAACTGAACAGAATGTTATGTATGAGTGTAAATCCTCATGAGCAATTTTCGAGAAAAAACTATTTTTGTGAACATTAAAACTGAAGCTGTTCGACAGGCTCATAGCTAGGGGCGACCAACCAGAGATGGTGTGGATGAATGGTTCAAGTGGGTCAAGATTTATGAGTGGGTTAGTGGGTCGTGGGTCAACAGAACGTGACATACTACGACCATCACTGACCGTGAATGACTCTTTCCTGCCTACCCACTCTTTTCAGTGCATTGTAGACAGCATCTTCTGGACAATGGTGAATTTTTTCTATGTTTTACTTTCAAGACCTTCCTTTTTCTTCTTTTTTACTTTGTTTCTATTGATAAAAGAAATTCAGGCACTTTTGAATATTGATATTTGTAATTGTAATAACAGCAATAGGACTTACTACTTGGCTTTCGAGACACAACCTGTGAGTTTTTAGAGAAGCTAATTACTGGAAAAAAATATTTTTTAATCACCTGTAATACATGAATTGTACAGGGTGGCCTAAAAGTAGGTATACAGCTCTGTGTTGTTTAAGTACCTCATTTTACTTTATTTAAATAATACATTTATTTGCTTCAGTCTGTTCCGAGTTTAACATATAAGTAAAAAAATATATTAGAAATACATAATAAAGAAACTAAGTCAATATCTGTATGGATAATAAGTAAATGACATAAAATGCCATAAACGGCTCAATATGGGACTGTATGCCTACTTTTGGGCCACCGTGATGATCACGGCCAAATTACGAAGTCAAATAAAATGACTTTTCGTATATAGTTAGGCCTTAATATCAACTGGTATGTTATCATGTAGTTTTCATTATAATACATATCCTAAGGGAAGATTTGCGAAAACTTGAATATCTCACGAGCTGTTAATTTAGGAAGCTGAAATTCAGTATTAACTCTTTATCAAAAATAAACAGAACGAGCCCTAGCATTTTTTAAATTCTCTTTTATGGGGGGGGGGCACTTTCTGTAAGAAAAATTGATTGTGAGTATATTTGTAAAAATAATCGAAAACGATCGATATTAGTTGAAATACAATTATTATTACAGAAACAAAAACTACAGTGCTTCGCATTTTATATGGACTGCTTTCCATTATAATAATTGTTGAAGCTTGTGTTTATAATATGGAGCTTTCAGAGCACAAGGTAATCAACCCAGAAAGTTGTGAGAAAAATAGACAAAATTTGTACTGTATGCTTAATTTCATGGAAATTTTAAGTTTATATAGTATGCTTAATTACACGGAAAATTTTACACTTTTTCCCGTTTACGTTGGTCTACTTTACGTTAATTTGAGACTCTCGAATTTTATCCTATTTTCCACTGAAAAGTATAATTATATGTGATGATTCAATTGAAATTTATCGCAATTTGGCCCATGACAAACACTTTACCATTTTATATCGTAAAGGTCAGATCCACCGGCATTATAAAAGTGCGGTGCTTGAGTGATTGACCGTAGAAATTCAAATTTCGATTAATGATTCCACAGTGGATAGGATCACGTGAATCTTGGGTCAGAGTTGATATGACGGTGTGTTTTGGTGGGTCGGAGTGGGGCACGGTGGATGGTGGGTCATGGTGAGCCTTGGGTCAGTGGATCACGGTGGGTGGTGAGTCAGTGGGTCAGGGATCAAGTTTTCATTGACCCACGCCATCTCTGTACATGACCTGCCCATCTGAGCCTCCTGGACTTGATGACTAACAATGTTTAGTATATGGTATAAAATACACAGTTCGTCTTTATGAAGTTTCCACCATTCTCCATTTCCGTTTGTTGTGGGTCCGAATACTTGTCTAAGGATCTTGTTCTCAAACACTTTCAGTCTATGTTCTTCCCTCAGAGTAAGCGACCATGTTTTGCAACCATACAGCACAATAGGCATGATTATACGTAGTTTTATATATTTTAAGCTTCAAATTCCCCGACAGAATTCGTGACGACAAAAGATTTTGAACTGAATAATAACACAAATTCATTGCTTCCAGACGACATTCAATTTCTTCGTGAATATAGTTTTGGTCTGTTAATATTGGCCCTAGATTATTATTATTATTATTATTATTATTATTATTATTATTATTATTATTATTATTATTATTATTATTATTATTATTATTATTATTATTATTATTACTTTCATGTAAGACATTAGTTGAAATACTCGTTTTCTGCACGGGGTGAAAAGAATCGTGGAAGGTATTTGTGCTACTTCCTTCCCTTAGGATACGCATTTCATTGAAAGTGTAATGATAGAAATACAGTACTTTAAAATAGCCTTTTTTGGTGCGGATTTTTTAAACCCTTATACCAACTTAGAATAGCCTTTAATCGAAGTGGCGTGATAAAAAAAAAGTTCAGCTTAATTTTGTATTTGATTTGAGCTTAGTGTTACTTTCAGAAGCGACGCTATATCGGATGTGGACCTACAGCTTAACGTAGGGTGCAAATCACATGACCCTCCGTCGGGAATCGAACACAGGTCTTCCATATAAAAGATGCAGACGCTAACTTCATAGTCACAAAGGAGCTCTGAAAAGTTCAGCTTAAGGAGTACATTAAGTATGTTCCAAAATTTATTTCAAATCTGTCAACTATTTTCCAGTGATGTGATCACAGACTACAGATAACGCTGAGTTCAATATGGCCAGAAAAATGTAGAAAATCCTTTCCTTCCCTTAAAACGGGAAATATAAAAAATTGCTAGTATACATGTCAGCTTCTTTTTAATGAGGACTACATATATTGAGTTTCATGTTTCTAGATTGAAGAATTTGTGAGATAGTCTATTTTCCACATCAATTTTGATACCTGCATATCTCCATTAGGATATGTCGTTGAATCAAAGTAACACTATAAAAGTCCTAGTTCAAGCTAAACACTAACTATTGTAATATTCTGAATGTGGTTATATTTATAGACATCACCATGTTTTTTTTTTTTTTTTTTTTTTTTTTTAAATAAACATGACCATGTGCTCTTCCACTGGAAGTTACCACATGAAGCAGACGACAGGAATTATCGTCACCACTTAGTTATCTGCTGGAAAAAGAACACCAGCACCACTGCTACTTAGAAGAAGGTATAAAACTCCATGCTTTGCCCCAAACGAAATCAGTTTTGGCTGATCAACTCTCCTTTCGTAGCTTGCCTGGCTCTTTAAGAAATCCTAACCTAACCTAAGACTTCTAGCTTGCCTGGAGCTGAGGCTTCCTGGCCACTCTGTTTGGCCTGTTCATTTTAAACTGTTCGACCGCTTTACCGTGATGCGATCACAAACATCAGACAACCCTTCTTTTAATATTGCGAAAAAAATGTTTAAAATATCCCTAAAAACGGGATTTTAAAAAAAACCGTTGGGACTCAGGTCCGTTTATTTATAATCACGAGTTTATGTACAGTGTTTCATCTTCCTAACTTTATTGGCTATAGGATACTAAGTTTTTTTTTTCGCATAAGTTATGCACCCCGTCCCCTTCACGCTTCCGCCCTAGGACATGAATTTCAACCAAATTGATCAGTTGGAAGTAGGTAATGTCTATTAATATATTACAGAAATCATTTCAAACGGTTCAGTCGTTCTCCTGTGATACTATCACCAAGAAGACCAGTTTCATTTTTATTATTAAACTAAATAAAGTATTGGATTAAATTATTTTGGTGAAAAATCATGATTTGGTTTTGTATCGTAATATCCTGCACATGAATCTGTTTACTAATAACCAATACGTGCTTATATTTATAGACATAGCACCATTTATAGACAATAGTGTGAAGTATCTGTCTATTGGAAATGAAGTGACTGTGTATTTGATATAAAGAAGCATGAACTTTTGGAAACTTATTGAAGAAAACTTTGACTAGAAGTGTACATTCTCAGACACCTGTTGTAAATGCATATTTGTTAAATAAACTCGACTAGCTTCCTTCTTTCCTTTCCGCATACCTTCGAGCACAGCCTGATACTTCCCGATTAAGTCATCATTCTTGAGTTGGACAAAACTAGGAGGAACAGAACAACAAGGGGTATTCGACACGCGATCAAGAGAGGTGCAGGATCATCGGAGAGAAGCGGATCCCACCATTGGAGGACCACCGACTCCACAAGACAAAGAGTACCATTCTGACGGTTCATCGCCGCAGACATCTTTAAGTTTGTCACCAGAGTAGTAGAATGAAGGTGTAGGAGGACAACATCGCAAAGACGCATCATCGACGCCCCTTGCAGTTCAACAGGATTAAGATCCAGATGTTGACTGTCACCAGCTAATCCAGACTTCTCCAGATATTCATCCCAGATGACCAGGACGACGCCAGCTTCATTGGATACATCAGGCTAGTGCTCATTCCTATTCTTTAATTACAACCTTTCTCTTTCTCTCACCCTTTTCCCCAACTAGTCATTTTCTAAATTAAAAACATTTGAATTTTATTTAAATTCAACCACAATTTTACAGTTAAGTACCGTGTTGTGCATCAGTTCCATCCCCATTTGATTACATTTATTTATTTAATATTCTGAGCTATAACTGATGACACAGCACCGGCACAATAGCACCATATGCGTCCTACTACGAACTACAACAGTGGTAGACGACAGGAATACCAGTGCAACTGCTAGTCACGTAATGAAGAAGGACAACCACTGGTACCGCCACACTGGAGCAGCTATGGAACCAGAAAAACTTCCACATTTCATCTAGGACTGGTCATCCCCTCTTCCTTAGCTTACTTGGAGTTCTAGGAGCTACCTAACCCAAAACCACTCTAGCTTGCTCGGAGCTCTAAGACTCCTATCCTGACCACTTAGTTTCCTCGAAACTTTGATTGATTCCTAAACTCAGCCACCCAGCTTGCGTGGAGCTTTACCCCCCTCTGCTTACGTAGAGCATTCGGGATCCTAAATCCACTCCACTTAGCTTGCTCGGAGCTCTGTGAAGATCCTTCCCTAGGCTGCTCGGGTCTTGGGATACCTTTCTTTACCCAGTTATTAGAGGATTATTTTTTATTAGAATGATTTAGTATTACACAATTTATAATAAGTAGATTTTTATTATAAAATTCGATAGTGAGAGAAACGTTCCCATGCATAATTTAGGTCTACCTACGCTTTATCTAAAGCCTGCATAAGCAAAGCTTTACAATATTCTTGATAATATCTTTAGACGTATTTTTTCAAAATATGATTAAAAGAAGCTACAGTGAAAGTAACTAAAGAGATTTTAAGAAAAATAACATATTTCGTATTTCGTAGAATTATAATAGTTTCTGTATATTTTATACAAAGCTCTTAATTCCATAAACCCAGTGACTTCCACAAAATGTTTCTGCCAACTCTGTTTTTTTTTTCTTTTTTCTTTTTTTTTTTTTAAGATGTTTATCTATCTTCCGGGGTTCCTTACGATGGAACGACATGAAATGAGTGTGTTTAGTTTGTATTTCATTGGCTTTAAATTGACTGCAAGTTTTCACCTGTTAGGGACAGTGTGTGTTGTTTGAACACACCATCCGCCATAAATATTAAATTCTTTTGTCCGCTGCTAGCCTCTTAGTTAAGTTTGGTTCTTGAAAACTTTCATGCCTTTAGCTGTGTAGTCTTCTCACAAAAATCTTTTATCTTTGAAAGAAAAGAAACAAAAAGGTGTTTTATAATATAATGTTTCATGTTTTCTCAGTTCTGTTGTATGTATATTACATGTGTAAAATACAGTAAAAGGATCAATTTTGCAATTCAATTTTGTATCCCAAGAAAAAGTGATAGATGAATCATGTTTGCTTTCGACAAGCTACTGCATCCTACTGACTTCGATGTAATAGGCTCTAATTTCATTCTGTGTATTGTATGAGAATTTCGTTGACAAGAAGATGCTTGCTTACTTACTTATCGTAGTCAGGGAGACGTTAAGCCATTAGGAAAGGGGTAAAAAGTCCAATTTCTTTCCTCTGTTATAGTTGCCAGATTTCTGGGTGCTGCCCGGAGTGCAACTCGAAATGTATTCAATATGTGTGAAGGACCAAGGAACCAAATATACGGATTTTTAATATTAAAGTATATTTATAATCACCTATCTCTATCATTTATGTATTATAGCTACATTGTAATGTACTAATTATTCCGCCTATGCCTTCGACCCGCTGCATCATCAAGGAGCGACATATCAAAATAGTCGCTAACTAACTCACTCACTCTATGGCCTATGGAACCCGGAGGTTCAATGCCGCGTCCACAAAAGCTCTCCACTGACTTCTATCCTTAGCTAACTGCATCCAGTTTCTACTTTGTATTCCAATCTCTGCGTGATCCATCTTAATATTGTCCTCCCATCTGCGCCTAGGTCTTCCTAATGGTCGTTTTCCGATTGGTCTTCCAGTCAAGACTTTGAAAGCGTTTCTACATGATCCGCCCACCTAAGCCTCCTAGACTTGACGACCCTAACAATGTTGGGAAAAAAACATATAAATTATGTAATTCCTCGTTATGAAGTTTCCGCTATTAACCATTCCCGTTCCTCCTGGGTCCGAATATTCTTCTCAGAATTTTGTTCTCAAATACTTTCAGTCTCTGTTCTTCCCTCAGAGTAAGTGACTATGTTTCGCAGCCATACAAAACAACAGGCATGATTATCGTTTTATATATTTTAAGCTTCAAATTCCTCGACAGAATTCGCGACGACAAGAGATTTTGAACCGAATAGTAACACGAATTTAATTTCTCCGTGAATATGATTTTCCTCTGTTAATATTGATCCTAGATATTTGAAACTATCCACTTTATCAAAAGTATTATTTAATATTTTAACGCATCTATAGTTTGCTGTATTCCGGTCCCGACGCACTTCCATGTATTTAGTTTTCTCTGCATTTAAGGCGGATTTTCATGCCCGCGTTAGAACGGAAGCATCACATGTAGCGTATTCACCGTAAATTATTTTCGTTTTCATACATCCGTGCGTGTATTGCGCCAAATTACTACTCCCTAGCTAATGCGCATGCGTAAAATAGAAAGTTTGCGACTTCCGCCATGTTAGTCAGTGAATACAATAGTGTACGCGCGCTACTTCCGTCAGAATTGAACAAATTTCTACTCTGACGCGAGTGTAGCGCGCCATCTCCGATGCGTGATTTCATTGGCTGTTTAGCACAATCGCTCGCAACTCACGGAGGTAAAGGACACATGAAAATCCGCCTTTACTTCTAAACCCATGTCCCTGCAAGCGTTTAATAAGATCTCTGCATTTCTTTCTATTGTTCTCCTATCATCCCCTATTAAATTTACATCATAAGCATATGCCATAACCTGGTGAATACCGTTCAACTCTAGGCCCTGGTTGCTATCTTTGATTTTCCATATAGCGTATTCCAGAACGAAGTTAAATAATAATGGCAACAACGCATCTCCTTGTTTCAGGCCATTTGTGAAAGCTCGTGGACAAAAATTTTCCTACCCGGACTTTACTTTGGGATTCATTTAAACATACCTTAATTAATCTTATTAGCTTTGTCGGTATTCCAAGTTCTGTAAGAACGTTGTATAATGTTTCTCTCCTAACCGAGTCGTACGCCTTTCTAAAATCAATAAATAGTTGATGTACCGGGGTATTGTATTCCCACTTTTTTTCGAGTATTTGGCGAATGGTCAAAATTTGGTCGATAGTTGATCGATTTCGTCTAAATCCGCACTGATAATCTCCAATAATTTCATCTGCGTATGGGGTCAGTCTTGCTAATTGAATATTTGAAAGGATTTTATAGGATGTTGACAGAAGACAAATGCCTCGATAATTATTACAGTCAGTTTTGTCGCCTTTCGTGTGAATTGGAACAATGATTGATTCTTTCCACTCTTGTGGCAATTCTTCCTTGTTCCAGATAAGGAGAATGAGTTTGTGTATCTTGTTCCACAATTTTTCGCCTCCAGCTAAAATTAACTCAGCCGGAATTTCATCTACGCCAGGAGATTTGTGTTTATTTAATTTCTTTATAGCGGTTTCTACTTCTATTCGGTTGGGTTCTGGAATATACGGTTCTGCGGTGTGTATCTCTTTTTCTTCATGAACACTAGTTTTTGGTTGGTGTTAAGCTAATCGTCAAAGAAATCTTTCCATCTATTTAAGATGCTATCTGTGTCAGTGAGAACTGTACCGTCCGATTTCTTTAATATATAAGCACGAAGTTGATAGCCTTTCTTAAATTCGTTGATTCTCTTATACATGTCCCGGATGTTTTTATTTTTACTATTATCTTCAAGTTTCTTAATTTTAGCTTTCAGAAAATCGCGTTTTTTTGTTCTAAAAGTTTTGGAAGTTTCCCGCCTGATATCTGCGAAATTTTGATGTAGTTATTTCATTCGGATTTTGTAGCCAGCGTAATTTTGCCTGTTTTCTCTTCTCTGCTAGTTTTATGCATTCCTGGTCGAACCGTGGTTTGTTCCTACGTATTTTCGCGTGTCCCAATTTTTCTTTTGCTGAAATTTTAATGTTATCTCTAATTTCAATCCAGGTATCCTCAACACTAGTGCATTCCGAATCTTCTAAAGCCGAGAATCTATTCGAAATTTCAATCTGGTATTTCTCTCTTCCCTGGCTCTCTTCTAATTTCTTTAAATTGAATCTCTCTGTTTTCGGACAATAAATATCGCCTTTATTCAACGATAACCTCTCTCGTATTATCGCTGCTACCAGGTAGTGGTCAGTGTCACAATCAGCCCCTCTAAACGACCGGACATCAATTATGCTAGATTGCCTTCTTCTATCTACTAAAACGTGATCAATTTGATTATGTGTTTTTCCGTCTGGTGATGTCCAAGTGTATTTATGAACGTCGCGATGTGGGAATTTTGTACTCTTCACGATTAGGTTTTTGGATGTTGCAAAGTTCACGAGTCTAACACCGTTGTCATTACTTTCCTTATGCAGACTTTCGTTCCCTATAATCGGTTTGAAAATACCCTCTCGTCCTACCTTCGCATTGAAATCCCCTAATAGAATTTTCATATGGTATCGCGGGAGTTGGTAAAATATCCGTTCCACTTCTTCGTAAAAACTGTCTTTTATATCGTCATCCTTATCTTCAGTTGGGGCATGTACATTTAAAACAATAATATCACACCACCGTCCCTTAAAAGTAATAAAAGAAAGTCTGTCAGTAACAATTTCAACCCGTTTAATTGCTAGTAATATACGTTTATAAACGAAAAACCCTGTTCCTAACTGGTGATTTTTATTTCCTTCCCCGTAAAAGAACGTAAAATTTCCGGAATTCACAGATCCATTTCCTTCTCACCTAACTTCCTGAACTCCTACTAGGTCCATCCTGTATTTCTCTAACTCACTCGTTACGGATTTTAACGCGCCTGCCCTATAAAGACTTCTAATATTCCATGTTCCAAATCTCATGTCCATTTTCTTTTGCTGAGGTCGTGCCAAGTTATCAGTCCTTGTCCGAGGCTTTTGTGAATATTTCTGAACAAGTGCTTTTTTTTTTTACAGGATGAGGTTGTTAGCCCTACGCAAACCCCCAAGCTGGAGGACCACTCCTAGTCGGCTGTCCGCGACTGCTTATTCAGTATATTCGCAGCTAACCTCTATATCTAGAGGCCTTCTCCTCGATCCGCAACCTCAGGACGCGCCATGCCGTGGTGACAGGAACCCACGTTACACGGTCAAAATAGTCGCTAACCCAAAGAAATCATAAAGTATTATTTCTATCATGCATTCATGAACAAAATAAGAGTGGTTGTAGTAACTAAACCATCTCTGAACTCAAGATACGCAATTAGCTTAGTAAGCATGCATTTACTCAAAATACTATTGCTCAAGCCTAAATATGGTTACGCTCCTTTGTCCTATTTTAAAATGGGGCATAGTGGCTCAGTGGTTTGGTGTATGTGGTCTTGAGTTCGATTCTTCTCGAGAGTCTTTGGAATTTTAATTGTCCTCGGTGTTTCTGTGTTCGTGTCCCTGTTCGTTGTAGGTTAATGGTAAAACGAGTTAAGCGCGTAAAACAAGTAGAAAAAAAAAAACCTAGTAATAAGTATTTAAGCAAGTTAATGAGGCACGTTTGGTGAATCAGTTAACTTTAAAAACAGTGGTATAGCTGTTACCTCTGGTACGTCGGTTTTCTGGATCGATTCCCGGTCAAGTAAGTTTGTGCTGGAAAATATCGTGTGTGTGTCTCTTTTCTCGGGCTACTGTCGTTTCCTCCCGTATTTTCATTCCACCAATTCTTCCATTATCATTTAGTTTCCTTAATCGTCCGTCTCCTTTAGCCTAAAGAGCATAATTGTGGGACATTGAAGTAAAGATTTCACTTAATATTTTTTTTTAATTTTGAAGCAAAACGGTTTTTAAATTTCAATTAAATCGCCACAGTAGTTTTAAATTGTCAAATAATTTGCACAGTTTGCACCTGATAACGCAGGTAGTGACATCTATTAACGTCAGATGTGCAAGGATAGAACCGGTAGCGACATCCATTAGTGTGTTGATGCTCAGACTGAGACATTTACCGTTTCTTATCATAATCTTCTCGTTGGTCTAGTGGCTAGAGGCTGTCTATTCCACCTGTGCCCTCAGAAACTATGCGAACTATACTTCGGCCCCGCCCCTGCCGCCCTCTAGTGGATGAAACTCTCCCTTTGGTTAGGGAAAAAGAAGCGAATGACCTCAGTTGTGTTGCCAATTTGTCATTCAGTCGTTTGGTCTTGACCATGGTAACCGTGGTCTTGACGATTCAAGATCGTAGGCTACTTAGAGTGGCTAATAAGGCAGAGCACACCGAAGTCCGTGAAATAATTTATTCTGGCAACGCTTCCGTATCTAACAATTCAAAGATCTCGGCTGCAGCAACTTGTCCTTCCTCTTTCGAGGGAGGTACGGGAAATTACATATCGACAGCAGCGCCAGAAGGGGCACAGTTGAGATAGAAAGGCTCAAGACTGCGTTCCTTTAATGCAAATGGTTCCTGTTCCAATTCCCGATGGGAGACTATCGAACACACTACAGGAAATTAGATTCCACTTGACGTTAAAGGTCTTGTCTTATACCTAGATAAAGGGGCACGGAGGGTTAAGTGGTAGAATGCTTATTTCGGGTGCGTAGGGTCTCTGATTCGATCCCCAGCCAAGCAAGTTTGTGATGGACATCATGATGTCCATGAGTTTTATCGGGTACTTCCGTTTCCTCTCACATTATCATTCCACCAAATTATATCATAATGCACTTGTCTTATCACTCTTAACATATAGGGCTTAATCGTGGGACGTTGAACAAAAAGATTTTCATTTTTTATACCTAGGTATAGTCTCGCTGCTGACAAAAGACATAAATAGATACAAATTGATCAATCAATAGTAATAATACAATTATTGATAGTAACGTGTGATGAGAACTGGTGTTAACACAAATTTCAATAAAAATTTCAATATTATGTTGGAATTTTAACCCTCACCAATCTCTCAGTTTCAATGACAAATTTCCACTTTTGGCATTGCCTGTAATATTACTTTGTTTTGAGAAACATTTCTTTTCTGAATGTTAGAACTCTACAACACTTTGCTTGAGGTTTCTACAGAGCATGTGTTTCGATGTCCATGGCCTCCCACAAAGGAAGTATTAAAATAGGTTACGTCCTTCTAAGTACTTTGTGTCACACATTGACTGTGATCTTCCCATACACAAGTAACAATTTTCCTCTTTTAACCTTTACGGCTTTGTAATAACCGTAAACACAGGCACCCCAAGTTCTCCATCATTTATCAACCCTCCTTCACCTGTTTCTTTCCTTCAACCAAGGAGGACCCATTTGACCCTTTGCACTTGATGGTATTCTTCAGGAAGTGTAGCTTCGGAGATATTTTGAAAGACGTAATACGTCGTATTGTTGTTAGTTAGTTCTGTGTCTTTAAGTGTGTGTATGTGTGTGTGGAAGAGGGGGGAGTTTGTTAGAGCGGGGGAGGCAGGTGTGGAAGTTTGTGAGAAAAAGAGTGTGTCTGAATGACAATAGCAGCTCATCAACTTCTATGGAGTCCACCCAACGCCTGAAGCCTAACATGGCGACACAGAGTACATGATCAACTCACGAACCAAAATGCAGTGATGCTAACCAACTGGTAAGTCGAGGAACCGTCTTCAAAGATCAACAAAAACAAACGTTCATCACAATAAGCTATCATCATCAACACATTTGATGGATGGAGAAGAATTTCCCAAAACACGATCAAATTCATTCTAGCTGAGACATTAAGGATTCCCATAAGAAGTTAAAACAATATGTTTATATGGTAGGTGTTCTCAACCATTCATTTTTATCTATGTGGCCACATATTCGATACCCGTTTAGTCTTTATCCAACAATCTTTAGTAGATGTAAAGCTTATCTCTTTTTCAAACTCAGGTTATTATTATTATTATTATTATTATTATTATTATTATTATTATTATTATTATTATTATTATTATTATTATTATTATTATTATTATTATTTAGAGATGCAAGGGCTCGGAAAAAACCGGCTTTTTTTAAAAAAAACTCGGTTTTTTCTGCTTCGCTTTTTTGTTTGGGAAATTTTGGGTTTTTTTGAAAATTTTGCTTTAAACTGATAAAGCAGACTTTGTTTCGCTTCTCTACAACAAAAAAACTCATTTAAATAGTGGTTGATGCAGATAATAATATGAAACCTCGAAAATAAACCATGAATTTCAAAAAGATTTTTTAAAATTTTTAACATTTACATTATGAATTCCAAAGGATTAACCCATATATGTAATAATATTTTTACCTCGTATATACAATAAGTACTTTAAAAATGATACACAAATAACTAGCAAAATTGTATATAGTATTTTTACTTCAAAATATCACACACCCTTTTTTTGAAGCAAAATAAAGAAAAACATGAGAGAAATCTGCACATCTAGAGCTTCGTTTCGGGTGGTTCTGTACATTCTTGAAATTTTTCAGTTAAGTTTTAACTTTCATATACATTGTATTAATATTTCGAACAATTTTTTCACTGATTGATCACATACGTAATAATGTTACTACCTATCAGGTGCTTCGGATCTGCAAAATCGGTAAAGCTCCAAATTCTATAATGCACTGAGTGTTCCTTAAGCTTGTTCAGAATCGTGAAAGTATCGAATTTTCTGTTCATGGATCATATACGTAATAGACGGTTCATCTGAGCGTATGGTTTCCTAGGCTGTAGAATATATAACCACCATCACGGTTTACCCAGTGCTGAAGGTTTCTGAATTTTTAACAAGAACATTCAACATATAGTTACGATTTTTTTTATATAAAAAAGAAACACTATGGAATACATTAAAAAAGAGTGAAAGAATCAATCACTGTTCCAATTCACAAGAAAGACGACAAATTTGATTGTAATAATTATCGAGGTATTTCTCTTAACATTCTATTAATAAGATTGACCCCATACGTAGATGAAATTATTGAAGATTATCAGTGTGAATTTAGTCGAAATCGACCAGATATTTACCATTCGACAAATACTCGAAAAGAAATGGGCATATATTACCCAGTACATCAACTGTTTATTGATTTTAGAAAGGCTTACAACTCGGTAAGGAGGGAAACATTGTACAACATTCTTGCAGAATTTGGAATACCGAAAAAGCTAGATTTATTAAGTGTCTAAATGAATTCCAGAGTAAAGTCCGAGTAGAAAAATCCGAGGTTCCACGTCGAGATTGGCCTGAAACAAGGATATGCGTTATCGTCGTAATTATTCACCTTTGTTCCGGAGTACGCTATAAGAAAAAATCAAAGATATGAACCAGGGCCTAGAGTTGAATGGTATTCACCAGGTTATGGTGTATGCTGATGTTGTAAATCTGATAGAACGATCGAAAGAATGGAGAGGCCTTATTAAACGCTTGCAGGGACATGAGTAAATGCAGAGAAATCTAAATACAAGGAAGTTCACAAGGAAGTTACGGCAAATAATGAATGCGTTAAAATATCAATTAATACTTGCGACACAGTGGATACTTTCAAATATCTTGGATCAGTATTATCAGACCAAAATCATACCCACAAAGAAATTAAATGTCGACTAAAATCAGGAAATTCTTGTTATTATTCAGTTCAAAATATTTTGTCGTCGCGAATTCTGTCAAGGAATTTAAACCTTAAAATATATAAAATGATAATCATGCCTGTTATGCTTTATGGTTGTGAAACATGGTCGCTCACGCTGCGGGAAGAACGCAGACTGAAATTATTTGAGAATAAAATTCTGAGACGAATATTTGGACCCAAGAGGACCAGGGATGGCGGAAACTTCATAAGGAGGAACTACATAATTTATACGGTTTACCAAACATCGTTAGAGTCATCAAGTCTAGGAGACTCAGGTGAGCAGGTCATGTAGCCAGAATGGAAGAAAGTAGGAACGCTTTCAAATTTTTAACTGGAAATCCAATCGGGAAACGTCCATTAGGAAAATCTAGGCCCAGATGGGAGGACAATATTAAGATGGATCTAGCAGAAATAGGAATACAGAGTAGAAACTGGATTGAATTGGATAAGGACAGAAGTCAATGGAGAGCTTTTGTGGCCACAGAGAAAGAGAGAGAGAATACATTTAAGTTAAGCACAACTGCACAACTAACATGAGTGAGTGGTTAGCCTTCGCGCTTCAATCGTGAAGTCCGGGATTCTACCCCGCATTCGACCATTTTGACAAAAGTTTTTCTTAATTCTATCTGTGAATGTAGAGATAGTGCGTGTACTGTGTCCTGGCCGACTTACTTTCTAATCGTTTTTAAATCTTTGTTATTATTAATTACCAACAGTGATGGGTTTGCGAAGAGGGTTAGGGTGGGGACGTCTTTCGGATTGAAGCCTCTACCCCGAAATTAGGGAATTTCTAAAACAAACTAAATATTAGTTTTGCCTTTACTCATAAACTTCAATCTGTCCTCAAATAAAAAAAAATAGAAATTTTTAGAAAAACTAAGCATTAATAAGAAAAGCCCCTCCCAAAATACTTTTCTAAATCCGCCACTGATTATCAGTATAAAATGGTCTTCAAGGTTGTATCTGGTAGATTATAGCTCAATATACAAACGAAACGAAATATTTGTTATGCCTGTACTCATAAACTTCAGCTCCTCTTAAATAAAAGTTAGGAATTTTTAGAAAAAATAAACATTATTCAGAAAAACCCCTCCCAAATATTTTTTTAAATCCGATACTGATTATTTCTGTCAAATGGTATTCAAGGTTGTGTCCGGAAGATTATTGTTAAATCATTGCACAGCTACAGTATAACGTAAATGTGGAAGTACGCTTTGACAGACATATTGAAAAACGTACGCTCTGATGGATATATTGAAAAACATAAGTTTAATTATGTGCTAGAAGCTAGAGTACTAAGCTCTAAGAAGCGAAACACGGATGACTAAAAAGAAATGATCTAGAGAAGAAAAAATATCGATAATTCAGAAGTTAAGATAAGGTTAAATAGCTTCTAAAATTGCCCTCAAATACTACGTACTTTATGTTTACTTTAATTCATAAACCATGTGCTCCATCCATCATTTTAGTGAATTCCAGAGCGAAATATGGCATTCAGGTCATGAAATCTTATTTAACTTTATAGAGTATACTATAAGAAAGCTATTTAAACAGAAAAATCATGAAAATGATAAAAGCCAAAATTTCCAAAATTCTCGTTTTTTTTTCAAAAAAGCCGGCTTTTTATGTGCAAAAAACCATCGATTCAAAAAAGCCGGCTTTTTTGCATCTCTATTATTATTATTATTATTTGAAATTGTATAAACATCTTCCCAACTTTAAACTATAGAAGCTAATTGATTTAATGGGATAATCGTCTCATGGGTGAAGCTAATGGGACTGTTGTGCCTGGCTCTATGCCATAAAAAGAAGTTAGATCCTTCGGGAAAACTAAACTTATAATTCACATTTGAGAATTAATATACTTATAGATAATAAACCATTATTTTAATGACATTTACGATTGTCTACTTCTTAATGCCGTGAGCTGCACTTACATTGCAATAACACTATCATTGCAATATATATACGCATTGCAATATATATATATATATATATATATATATATATATATATATATATATATATATATATATATGTGTGTGTGTGCGTGTGTGTGTGTGTGTGTTGACACCATTTCAGTATTTGTTTGTAGCTTGACTGATATCTTTTCAGTTTAAATAAAACTTTAAAATAATATAAAATAAGATCTTAATTTATTCCCAACATGAAATTTAGTGTTTATACAAGTTTTCCGTGTTTCTTCACTTTATTGTTCACTCACTTCCGCTTCATTTGCGTAGTTATGGATGAAACAATGTCAATTTACTATTTCCTCTGCAGGTGTACCTCAAAGTTGGGTGTTATCACCTTGAATACAAGAAAGAAAGAAAAGTACTTACCAATTCCTTGAAGAAAGCTTTTTTTCTGTTTCCCCTTCATTATAAGCCCAGTCCCATTTCATTATTACTCGTAATATGCGACTGAGATGCATAAACTAGCACAACGCTTACGTAAGAAAAGTTTACGATTTACCTAAATATTGGAAGCAGGGACGTGCGCAGCGGGTGGGATTTAAGATTTAGATTTCTGGGCTTTCGGCATCTATGGTTATTTAGCCCTGCAGGTATGAAGAATGACGTCCCTTGGCGAGCACACTATCCGGGGAAAGGGAAGGAAGAGAGGATTGAGAAGGAAAAGAAGCGCCCTGAGACCTATAAGTTAGGTACCACCCCTGCATTTGCCTGGTGTGAATGAGGAAAATCCAGGAGAACCTCATTCAGGATGGCTGGCCTGAAAAAAGCTTTCGTTTTTTTTACACTTTTTCGACCGAGTGCCACCACCGGGAACGAAGCCGGGACCGCTCACACCGACGGCAAGAGCGTTAATGTCTACGCTACGCGGGGCCACTTACGCAGCGGATGGGTTCTGGGGATCCAAACCCTCTCCTTTTCTGTGAATTTAGTATACTTTTAGGGGTGATTTTGCAAATTTTAGTATAATTTATTCTTATGTTGAATTTGGACCCCCTCCGAAAAGCTTTAGGAGCCCCGAAATAATTTTTTACATACGTACCCAACTGGTAGATCAAAGAAATTAAATTATCCCTGTCTAATATGAATTACGTCAGTCGGGACTTAATTTTTTTTTTTTTTAATCGTAGCAATACATACGCATGGCTCAGTGCTGTTATTAGTAGGGATGCGCACGAGACGAGTCGAGACAGAATTTTCCTGACAAATTTCGAGTTGAAACACAGCTCTTCCAATAGAAAAGAATACATTTTTCGAGTCAAGACATCACTTTTACAGCACATTTTCGAGACGAGACAGCCTCAAATCTTGTCTCGTGCGCATCCCTAGTTATTAGAATTTCGTGCAAATTTTAGCTGAAGTTGCGAATGTTGCATTGCATGAAATCTTACGTTTACATTAAGATTTCTCTGGTGCCATAAAAGACCCATCAAAACATTTTGGTTTTCCTGTATACTACATATTTTCTTGTTCGTTTGGTTGCTAAAGTTTATCATCCATTTTAAGTGTGGAATCCGAATCACTGTAATGCGTTTAATGTTCTCTCACTGGAAATCAACCCGAGACCATGCACCAAAAGTGCTACCTATTTTTATACAACTTTCTTCACGAAGATCGCTTAGGACTGAACAATTACAATTGCTACAATTGAGATTATTTTTCTGAATTGAGAAAAAAGCACTTTAAGTTCTTGTGTATTATATTCAAGTTTCGATAATCAATGAATTTACCCTATAAAACCAATGAATAACGTCCCTATAAAAGGTAATTGTTATTATGTCATCACCGTAAGTCGAACACCAATAGCTACATAAAATAGAAGCAAGCGTGCTTTCTTTCCACTTAATAACTCAAAATATCCTTGGGATGTAATTTATTAATCGATCTCAACTGTACTAATTAATAATTTACACATTCACCTTTAAGATATAGCTGTAAATTCTCTTTTCCTATGAGTTCTAATCTATGTATAATGATAACTAGCAGGCCTGACTGTTCCCAAATACCTAGATTTACTTTTGGAATTAGAAATTATAATATTTTCTAGGTTTTCGGTATCTATGGCTATTTTAGCTCATCACGTATGAGGGATGACGTTCCTCGACAAGCGTACTACCAGGGGAACTGGGGAAGGAAGCGGTCTTGGATCATTAAGTTAGGTTCCATCCTGGCATTTGCCTGGTGGGAATAAGGAGAACCCAGGAAAACCCCCACTCAGGATGGCTTGTCTAAAAGAGTTTCTACAACTTTCCGATCAAATGTCGCCATCGGGAATCGAACCTGGGACCGCTTGACCTTCTTCATACCTCACATTTTCCCAGTGGCGTAGGGAAGGGGGGGCCCGGAGGGCCCCCCCCCCCAAAGAGATCCGACAATGTACTTTGATGTTTGTAATTTTTTTATATATTTTTATGTTTATATATTTTCTTGTTTGTAATTTTTCTATATGTACCTATAACAGCATTTGCCCCCCCCCAAACACACATCCTGCCTACGCTACTGCATTTTCCATATGATGATCGAAAACCCATTATACTTTTTTAAAATCAAAATGCCGTAATTTGATTTAATGGTATATTTTTTAAAAGAATGTAGTAATTTACATTACTAGTTTGTTCATAGTTTAAATGTGAAATATATAACATTATAATGTCATTAGAGAACTGTACAGGAAATTAATGAGATAGATAAGCATATAAAATGAGATAAATATAGTTCGGAATTCATATGAAGGGAGAGATTTCACAATAAGTCAAGTTGGGAGACACGGTAACTCAGTGTTGGCTAGGGTGGTGTAGTCGAACTGTGTAGTCGTAGTATGTGTCATAAGCTCATGAGGCGAAATTCACTGAGGATTCCAGTGCCTCTGAAACGAATGGGCGTTTGTATCTGTCCTCGGTATTTCTGTGTTCTTGTCCCTATCGAGTCTAGAAGATATGAAAAGTGACAGATAGAGTAAATAGGAATCACAGAGTTTAAAAAAAGTAAGTAGAGTGTTTCAGTCTTCAAATCGACTTCAATTTTTTAAAAATCGTATCATAAATACAAAAAAAAATAAATAAAATAAACTCTGCTAAAGACAGTAAAGAGGATCACACGAGGCGTACGTTTATGAATAAATGTGCTAGTCTTTATAATAATGATTAAGAATATATAGTTTTTTTCGCTGTGACGTTTATGCAACCCGTGACAGTTTATTGTTTTGAGGGTTGCATATTAGCGTTACGTAAAACGTACCTTGATGAATAAACGGAATGTGAATGGAATAGCCACCGTTACCATAGTGAAGATGTTAACAAATTCACTCTATTAATGAACTCGGTAAAGATTATCGCTTTAGCTATCTATTGCCTCCCCCCCCCAAAAAAAAAAAGACAAACAATTTTAAAATTTTATTTTTGTTCAAAAGTTATCATATGTAGTAGAACAATGGGTAGACGGACGTACTAATATTACAAACTTATAAGGTCCTACTAAACCAATAATTAAGAGAATTAATTTCTAAAAACTTCAGAAAAAGATGCCAGCACTGCCTACCGCTACATACTGAAAAAAAAAGGAAAATAAAATTCCTGCATGTAAGTTCATTCTAAGGAGTCAATAATCGATAAGGCCTAGAGCATTTGGTAACTGTTACTTTTCTAATCAACTTGGAGTCAATTCAAGCAAGTGCAAAGTGTTATCATTCACTAGGAGCAAATCACATCGTCCCTTTGATTATGTAATTAATAGATATGTAGTAAATAGGCATGATTCAGTTAAAGATCTTGGTGTTACGTTTGAAAGTCACATTGTAAATTTAACAACTGAAGTATTCAGGCTATTAGGGTTCATAATTAGAACAGAAAAGAATTTAAGAACTGTTCAAAACTGGAAAAGTTGTTCAATGCATATGTTCGTTCAAAGTTAGAGTATGCTCAGAGCCGTAGCTAGGGAAGGCGGACGAGCGGGGCTAGTTGCTCCGGGCGCTGATAGCAAGGGGGCGCAGAACGAGCAAGAAGAAAGAAAAAATTCTGGAAATGTGTAAACGACACGTCGCCCCTAAAGAGCACTGACGCTCTATTAAATCAATATTGTTGTCGGTTTGCAAAGAAATAGATTTGTTAAAAAAAAATTCTTGCTCGCTCCGCTCGCAATCCAAACGTTTCAATAAGAGTTACAAAGAAAGTTATTATATATGATTTGTTAATGACGACGTGATATGGTGCCAAGTAATGATTTATAATGTACGCAAGAGTGTTTTCAAAAACAGAAACGGTCAAATTTTGAAATATGTGTTCGGCGTTTTGATGCTGATGAGTTTGTTTAGTTAATCAATAGGATTTTTCTACCCAATAGGATTTATCACGAAGGTGAGAATGAAGGCATGAAAGTGAGAAGAATTAAGAGACACGTGCAAGCTGCGTGGGAATACTAAAAATAAACGTAACTGAGGGGAATAATAACATTTTAGAACTTCAAGCATTTGTAGAATAGGGGCTTAAGGGGTCAGAACTTAACCCAATGAATTTTCGTCTAGTTCAAAATCTGCTCACTACCAGTGATTTTTTTTTTTATTCCATTGACATATGAAATGCTCCCACTTCGAAGGAATTTATTGGGATCATTTCTAAATCATCCAGACAGGGCGTGGATCAATGAAAACTTGACATAAGACCCACTGACCCACTACCCACTGTAACCCATTGTGACCCACCTGACCCAGCAAAACCTATATTCATCAACTCTAGCTCATGATCCACGCCCCAACCCCCTTCTCCACTGACTAAGGAGTTTACATTTGTAATAAAACAAGGCTGTGAAATTATCACTAATTGCAGTTTGAATTTCTACAGTCAATTGTTCAAGCACCGCTCTGTTACAATACTGATGAAGGATGGATCCTGATTTTTACGATATAAAATGGTAAAGTGTATGTCATAGTACGAATTTCAATTTAATTATCACATATAGACCTCATTATTTCCTTGTTGAATTACAGATAGTTTTCAATAAAAAAGAGGATAAAATTTGAAAGGCTCAAATGAAGGTAAAGTAGGCAAACGTAAGTTAAAAAATAAAAATGTAAACTTTTATATAAAATTAAGCATCCTGTACAAACTTAAAATGTACATATAATCAAGCTAAAGTGCAAATTTGATGTCTATTTTTCTCACAATTTAATGGCTTGATTGCCTTGTGCTCTTATCGCTCCATATACAGTAATAAACACAAGCTTCAACAATTATTATAATAGAAAGCAATGGATATACAGGGTGTTTCAAAACAACAACAACAACGTTTGGGAGGTAATTCCTAACAACAAGATAAGACAAAAAGTATAGACCAACCTGGGTGCACAAATGCTTCCTTTCGTAGTTATAGGCTGCCGAAAACATGAACGAATAAACTTTAAAGATCTATAGCTCCAATACTATGGAACCTACCCTAGTCGGGTCAAGACTTCACTGAGGAACTAGTATGTGATTTATCCAAATATCCATGTTTCAGAATCCTGTGTTACTTCCGCTACAGTTTTTATAGAGAGAACTTGTGAGTACTTCAAATTATATGCCCGTAGCCAAACTCCCTCCATAAAAATTGTTGCGTGAGTACCTTAGGATTCTGAAACATGAATTTTTGGAGAGTGCACATACTAGTTCCTAAGTACTATAAAAACCATCCTTGGAAAGTTTCATCTTCCAACACTAGAACAAAAACGTCATATGATTCATTCAGAGAGTAACTCAAAATATTTTGGACTGTCCTGACTCAGTTTCTTCATTGAATTTACATGTCCCTTCATTATAAACACGTAAAAACACTGGGCTCTATTACTGTAAAAATAAATAAATCAAAAACTAATATATTGAAATCACCAAACTGGAGAACAACAGCTTTGTATAATACGAGAATGTGTGTAAGTAACAATGAATTGGATATATATGTGATATGTCGCCTAAGAAATTTAGAAATGTCGTTATCAAGAGTTACGAATATGTAATTATGTAATTTTCAACACTGTAATTGGGCTATAGCCTGTTGTGTTGACAATAAATAAATAAATAAATAAATAATACATACATATATACATGTTATTCTCTCTCTCTTTCTTTTCCTTCTTTCTTTCTTTTCTTTTTTTAATTTTGCTAGATCTTTCTCTTACGACAGAACAGAAGAATTAAAAACTAAATGTGGATGAATATCGGAAATGTTAGCTAATAATATTGAGTGTTAGCAACACTGATAATTTTCATCGACACTGATAGGATCGTTAATCAGGTGTCCCCCTACTCCCGGCAGAAACAAAAACAAATGCAAGACTTCTAAGAAAGGAGTTTAAATGATACAATGCCCACTACATAAGTGTGAACTCTTTATTGTATACGATGCTCTCAGAGTGTGTGTGTGTTTGGGTTAAAAACTTAAAGATAGGAATTAACACTGCTACGTAAGGAAGTCTTTTTCGTTTTGACACTGACATAAAACTTAACAATCAAGCTACTAATGACCCTTACAGGAAGAGAATAAGCTAGGCCCGAAAATGCATTATTACTGAAACAAGATAAACATGACTAATGACGTTAATAATGCCTTAAAATAGTAGCATAATTCATTCCCTGACTCAGAGTATAAAATATTGCCCTGGCAACAATGAATAAATTATAGGCAACTCCGAAACAAGTATTCCCTAATCAGCCAGCTACCGCGTTTTACACTAACATGGCAGGCTAAAGCAGTTGCAATCAACAACTTATTTTTTTCTACTAATTTTTAACGGAAGAAGTACTTGCACGCAGGAAAAGATCGTTTGTAGAACCTATAATCCTGCAATCTCGACGATCGTTGCACCAGATAAGGTACTAGGATTTCCAGGGGGTAATCTACTTTAAAAAGGAATAAAGATATTAAGTGAATATGCTTCTAATAAAGCTGTTAACATCATAATTGGATAAACGATAGTCGAAATTATATGAATATTTAAACACAACGCAATTGGTGTCAAAATAGTTTTGTTCGATCTTCATCAAGCATAAAGGGCGTACATTTTAAAGTTGGAACTGAACCGCTCCTCTCAATCAATGCCTTACCGTGGGGGGGGAGTGGGACGACGGCCTCGGGCGTCGAAGTAAGGGGGCGCAAAAATCGGGAGGGGAGAAAAGAATAGAAAAGAAGGGAAGAAAAAAGAGAAGAAAAATTACTTGGAATATTTTAGATCAGGAATGCAAATAAGCAACAAAATTTTACTGGCCCAAGAAAAAAGCTGCTAGCCCCCATTCCACAATAGAAATAATTTTCTTACCTTCGGCATTTTAATAGTGATATTAAAAACTAGTCCGCACCGATGAACCACTCGCCCCGGGCGAGTGGGCGAGTGGTTATTTGCATCCCTATTTTAGATCAACAGCAGTATTTTTCAATCTAATATTTAATTTAACTAGGGTCTGATTTATACTTGTGCACATACAGGGTGCCCGGAATGGGACTGACGGTTTTTAAAAGTGTATAGTTTTAATATGGTCAGAGATACAGACGAGAAAAACATGCATTTTAAAGGAAAACTCAAAAAGTTTATTTGGTCAGTGTAACTCCACGTGACCTTCATTTGTAACTCTAACAATATCTAGCCTGAACTCAATCTCTCTCCGCGTATTCTGTAACATCTGATGTGTTACTGAAGCAATCGTATTCCTAATACGGTTCTTCAGTTCATCAAGGTTACGCACCTTTACACCAAAATACACAAGGTCTTTCACATACTCCCACAGGAAGAAGTCCAGGGGGTAACATCAGGAGAACGTAGAGGTCACCTAATTGGTCCATCATAGTCTATCCAATGACCAGGAAATTCAGTAGCAAGATATTCCCTCACTTGTAGGCTTCAATGTGGCGGGGCACCATCCAATTGAAATATCACTTGAGGTTGCAAATGTTGTAACTGGGGAACAGCAAAGTGTTGAAGCATGTCTAAGAACACATTTCCTGTTATGGTTTGCTCTATGAAAAAGAAGGGGCCTATAACTGCATTATGTGTTAAATCACACCAAACATTCTATTTGGGACTTCTCTAGAATATTCTATATACGCATGCGTATTTTCAGATCCCCATATCCTAACATTGTGTCTGTTAACCACAGATAGTGAAAAGTTGCCTCATCAGAGAAAACAACGTTCAATAGGAAATTATGGTCATAATCAATCCTATCCAGAATTTCAGTAGCAAATGCTGCCCTCTGTGGCTTATTATTGGGCTTAATTTCTTGCAACAATTGCACCTTATACGTGCGCAAACGTAATCATTTGTGTACCACATCGTGCACTGTTGACTTTGGAATTGCCAATTGCCTGCTCGCTGCGCGAATTGATTTCCTCGGGCTACGTGAGAAACACTCTTATTGCTTTCATATTTTCTTCTGACACACGCGATTTACCACCGCTGCGTTGTTTCACAACCCTCCCGGTTGATAAAAATTGATCCTTCAACGCCTAGATAATGTTGCGTGATGGAGGATCCTTGTCGTAAACACGTCGAAAGTTTCGTTGAACTTGAACATTTTTTGTCTCTGCAAATCACCGCACGCATTGCTCCTTTTTGACTGCCGACGCCATTTCTGTTTATCAGCGATACTAGTGCCGTCACCGGAAGTTGTTCAAGAATGAAAATTTGCTTAACAAAACTTTTTGAGTTTTTCTTCAATCTGATTTTTTTCTGTATCTCTGACCATATTAAAACTATACACTTTTAAAAACCGTCAGTCCCATTCCGGACACCCTGTATATAAAATGGAAGGAAAAAAGCAATAAAAGGTGCTCTAAATGTAGGAAGAGCAGGGTTTATTTTTGAAAATTTTCTTGCGCTTCACGGTTGGTCTGTCGACCTCACTCATATGTACGGGGGCGCCGTCGTATACTCTCGCCCAGTGTTGGGCAAATTTCAATTGAATTAACAATTAACAATTAATCTGTAAATTTAATTGTTAATTGCAATTAACAATTGAAATAAGTGATGGTTAATTGTTAATTGCAGTTGGCCATTGAAAAAGGAGAATCAATTGCAATTGATCAATTGATTGAAAGTAATTGCAGTGGAAAGTAATTGCAATTGAATTCTGTAATTCAATTGCAATTGAAATTAATTGGCAATTGATTCAATTGCAATTGATTTCCACAGCAATTACTTTCAATTGATTGATCAATTGCAATTGATTTTCACTGATTAATTTTCAACACAGAAGTTCAGAGAGGGCGTGGGGCAATGAAAACTTTAGCCACGACCAATTGACTCACCACCCGTCGTGACCCACGACCCACCGTGACCCACTCTGACCCACCACCCACCATAAACCACTCTTACCCACTGTGACCCACAGACCCACCAAAACCCATTGTCATCAACTCTGACCCATGATTCACGACCTCTTCTCTACTGACTAAAGAGTTTAAACTTGTAATAAAACAAGCCTATAAAATTATCACTCATCGGAGTTTGAATTTCTACGATCAATCGCTCAAGCACCTCACTAATACAATAACGGCGGATCTGACCTTTCTAATATAAATAAAATAGAGTTTGTTGGTGTGTCTATCTGTGCGGCCTGTGGACCATACGAGTAGACCGAAACTTTTCAAAATTTGGTTACGGGTAGCTTGGTCTAGGCCCCAGACCAAGACGAAGAGTTTTTTTTTTAATTCCTTACTAGGGGGTCTCCAGGGGACGCTTACCGGGACCGGCCTGGGGACCAGAAAAGTTGACCGAGAGTTACCAAATTTTGGTCAAAGATACCTTGGTCCAGGTCCCACACCAAGGCAAAGCGTTTTCAACAAAATTCGAACCAGGGGGTCTCAGGGGGGCGTTTACCGGGACATGTAAAAGTAGAACGATATCAGTGTCGATTTCATAGTTTTCGCGGTCGCTGAGATCCATGGTGAAACTCCGATCGCATTAACTTCCAAATTCACAGTGTTCGGCTGCGGGCCGTGGGTCAACGGGGGGGATACCGAAACGTAAAAGTAATCCAAAATGACCGATATTAGTATCAAATCCATAGTTTTCGCGGTTGCTGATATCAATGACGACACTACCATTAGCGATGACTTTCAAATTCATCCACCGTTGTATGCGGGCCTTGGGTCACCAGAGGGGGGATTTCCGAGACATGTAAAAATAATCGAAAATGACCGATATTAATGTCAAATCCATAGTTTTTGGGATAGCTGAGCTCAATGGTGAAACTCAAGACCATGTTTACTTTCATATTTAGCCCCCATCAGCTAAGAAAGGGGGACATTGTAAAGGGGATCACGAGACATGTAAAAATAATCCACAATGACCGATGTCAAATCCGTAGTTTTCGCGGTGGCTGAGATCAATGGTGATATTTTCATTAGCGATGATTTTCAAATTTAGCCACCATTGTATGCGGGCCGGGAGTCACCGGGGGTGGGGAATTGCGAGACATGTAAAAATAATGGAAAGTGACCGATATTAGTGTCAAATCCATAGTTTTCGCTGTCGCTGAGATAAATGGTGATACTTCCACAGGCGTTGACTTCCAAATACAGCCCCCATCGGCTGTGGGCCAGAGGCATTGTTTTTGTTTTGTTTTTTTTTTTTTTTAATTGGAACCAGAGGATTATAGGGACTTTTACCGGCATATGTAAAAAAGTAGTAGAAAATGGCAGATGCTAGTGTCACATTCATAGTTTTCGCGGTATTGGTTGGGGGTTGGTGGGGGCCAGAGGAGATTTTTTCACAATACGAACCAAGGGGGTCTGAGGGGTGGTTCACCGAGACATGTAAAAGTAGTAGAATTTGTGTCGAATCCATATTTATTGGGGTTGCTCAGACGTATAGTGACATCCCCGATAGTGTATACGTTCAAATTCAGTCCCCATCGGCCTTCCCAATGAAAACACATGTACGTTGTTGGATATATATTCACACAAAATATATCCAATTTTAGAAATGTTTCTTAATTGTTCTCCCGTTGTTCAGTTCGTTTACATTGATATTTTATCCGATCCATGCGAAGAACGGGCATAACAGCTAGTACGAAATGGTAAAGTGTTTGTTATGGAACAAATTACAACGAATTCAATTGTATAGATAATAATTATAATTAATAATTATTTCCTTGTTGAATTATAGATACTTTTCAGTGGAAAACTGAATAAAATTTATAAGTCCCAAATCAACGTAAAGGAAAAATGTATAAAATTTTCCATATAATTAAGCTTACAAACTTAAATGGAAATTTAGCTTAATTACATGGAAATTTTTTGTGTCGTTTTGTGCGCCTATTTCCTCGTTTTCTGCGTCACCGGAAATGGGTCAATGTTACCCTACAAATATGGTGGAATAAGTTAATGCTGTTCCGTCAGGAACGATTTCGAGGTCGTTTCCTTCACATCATCTTGTGCGTGTTTTCTACCGTTTTGTAAACCTATTTCCACGTTTTGCGAATCAATGGTAGTGGGTCAAAATGGGCATTCAATGTGGGAAGAAAACTGATCCACTCTCCCACCAGTATCGAATTTCAAGGTCGCTTTTTCGCATTGCTTAGTGCATGTTTTTACCGTTACTGCGCATATTTTCACGTTTTGTAGGCCAACGAAAGTGGGTCAAAGACGACCTACAAATATGGCAGAAAAAGACATATCCATTCCACTTTCAAGGTCCATTTTGACCCTCTCCCACTGATGCACAAAACGACACAAATCATGCAAAAAAAAAAGTGAAGAAAACGACCTCGACATTCGATGGTGACGGAACAGCATTAAGTTATTCCGCTATACTTGTAGGCCATTTTGACCCATTTTCGTTGTCGCACTAAAGTGGAAATAGAAGCACAAAACAGTACAAAGCAGGCACTATACGATGCGAAAGAAACGACCTCCAAATTCGATAGTGGCGGAACAATGGCTCTATTTCCTCACACATTGATCGACCATTTTGACGCATTTCTGGTGATGCTCAAAACGTGGAAGTAGGCGAACAGAACTTTACAAAATACACACTAAACGATGCGAAAGAACCAACCCCGAAATTCGATAGTGGCGGAACAGTGAGCCATTTAACTCCCACTTTAAAGCCCCGTTTAACTCACCTCGGGTGATGCACAAGACGAGAAATAGGCGCACAAAACTAAAAAAAAGGCACTAAACGATGCGAAAGTAACGATCTGGAAATTCGATAGTGTCGGAACAGTGGGTCATTTTCGTCACACCTTGGAGGCTCATCTTGACACACTTCTAGTGACGAACAAAACGTGAAAATAGGGGCAAAACGTAACAAAACAGGCACTAGTCAATGTGAAAGGAAGGACCTCGAAATTCGGTAGTGGCGGAGGAGTGAGTCATTTTCGTCACACTTTGGAGGCCCATTTTGACACACTTCTGGTGACGCGCAAAACGTGGAAATAAGGGCACAAAACGGCACGAAACATTCACTAGTCGATGCGAAAGGAAGGACCACGAAATTCGGTAGTGACGGAGAAGTGGGTCATTTTCGTCACACTTTGGAAGCCCATTTTAACACACTTCTGGTGACGCACAAAACGTACAAAACAGGCACTAAATGATGCGAAAGAACCGACCCCGAAATTCGATAGTGGCGGAACAGTGAGCCATTTAACTCCCACTTTAAAGGCCTGTTTAACTCACTTCCGGTGACGCACAAGACGAGGAAGTAGGTACAGAAAACTTTTTTAAAAAATAGGCACTAAACGATGCAAAAGAAACGACCTAGAAATTCGATAGTGTCGGAACAATGGGTCATTTTGGTCACACTTTGGAGGCCCATTTTGACACACTTCTGGTGACGAGCAAAACGTGGAAATGGGGGCACGAAACAGCACGAAAATTCAGTAGTCGATGCAAAAGGAAGGACCTCGAAATTCGGTAGTGGCGGAGAAGTGGGCCATTTTCGTCCCACCTTCGAGGCCCAATTTGACCGTCTTCCAGTGACGCACAAAACGTCGAAATAGGCGCACAAAAGGGTACGCGGTGTGAAATTAACGACCTCGAAATTCGATAGTGGCCGAACAGTGGGTCATTTTCGTCCCATCTTGGAAGCCCATTTTTACCCACTTCTGGTGACACACAAAACGTGGAAATGGGGGCACGAAACAGCACGAAAATTCAGTAGTCGATGCAAAAGGGAGGACCTCGAAATTCGGTAGTGGCGGAGAAGTGGGTCATTTTTGTCCCACCTTCGAGGCCCATTTTGACCGTCTTCCAGTGACGCACAAAACGTCGAAATAGGCGCACAAAAGGGTACGCGGTGTGAAATTAACGACCTCGAAATTCGATAGTAGCGGAACTCTTGGTCATTTTCGTCCCATCTTGGAAGCCCATTTTGACCCACTTCTGGTGACGCACAAAACGTGGAAATGGGGGCACGAAACAGCACGAAAATTCAGTAGTCGGTGCAAAAGGAAGGACCTCGAAATTCGGTAGTGGCGGAGAAGTGGGTCATTTTCGTCCCACCTTCGAGGCCCATTTTGACCGTCTTCCAGTGACGCACAAAACGTCGAAATAGGCGCACAAAAGGGTACGCGGTGTGAAATTAACGACCTTGAAATTCGATAGTAGCGGAACTCTTGGTCATTTTCGTCCCATCTTGGAAGCCCATTTTGACCCACTTCTGGTGACGCACAAAACGTGGAAATGGGGGCACGAAACAGCACGAAAATTCAGTAGTCGGTGCAAAAGGAAGGACCTCGAAATTCGGTAGTGGCGGAGAAGTGGGTCATTTTCGTCCCACCTTCGAGGCCCATTTTGACCGTCTTCCAGTGACGCACAAAACGTCGAAATAGGCGCACAAAAGGGTACGCGGTGTGAAATTAACGACCTTGAAATTCGATAGTAGCGGAACTCTTGGTCATTTTCGTCCCATCTTGGAAGCCCATTTTGACCCACTTCTGGTGACGCACAAAACGGAAGTAGACGCACAAAACGGCACAAAACGATGTGAAGGAAACGACCTCGAAATTCATTGGTGGCGGAAGAGCAATAATTTGTTCCGTCATATTTGTAGGCACATTTTGACCCACTTCCGGTGATGCACAAAATGTGGGAATAGTCGCACAAAGCGACACAAAAGATGCAAAACAAAGTATCTCGAAATTCGTTGGTGGTGGAACAAGTTTATGACGCCGTGAGCACCAATATAAGTATATACTGTAGTTCTTACCAGGGAGCGCGGTGGGTCAGTGGTAGAACGTTCACCTCCGGTGCTTGAGGTCCCTGGTTCGATCCCAGTTC
The DNA here is from genome assembly GCF_964235325.1 of Thermobia domestica. Taxonomy (NCBI): domain Eukaryota; kingdom Metazoa; phylum Arthropoda; class Insecta; order Zygentoma; family Lepismatidae; genus Thermobia; species Thermobia domestica. Next base: position 67,871,286 of record NC_137454.1, read on the forward strand.
GCGCAGTTTGGACTTTGTGGTGGACAAAAGTAGTTGGAGACAAACTTCTACACCCGAAAAGCAAGAATGTTAACGGTACTTTACGTAATAATGATGTTCTAACATGGTTCTTTAATGGATGTTGTCAGATGGTTGGGTTAGGTCATTAGGGTTTGATGACCTGCTTACGTGTATTGGAAAGTTGTTATATTTCTGTTTTTAGTTGTGCTGACATGGAAAGGTCATGTGGTCTTTTTTGAGTTTGTATGCGTGTCTCTCTATACTGGGTATTTTTAATAATAATGGAAATTTGAATTAAATCTGTTGATACGTCATTTTGAGAGAATAAAAGATTACACGAACAATATGTGGGAGAGAATAAAAAAAAAGATTACACGAACAATATGTGAGAGAGAATAAAAGATTACACGAACAATATGTGAGAGAGAATAAAAGATTACACGAACAATATGTGAGAGAGAATAAAAAGATTACACGAACAATATGTGAGAGAGAATAAAAGATTACACGAACAATATGTGAGAGAGAATAAAAGATTACACGAACAATATGTGATAGAATAAAAAGAAAATGAAATCTTTGAGTCCCACCTGTTAGGCTAAAGGAGATGGTAATTATTTTATTTGTTAAAAATAAGAAGGTGAGAACACTTATAATGTGTGATACGCACTGGGATCGAACCCGGGACCCTTAGCACCGACGGTGTATACTGTATTGTACTGTGAATAAACCTGGTACCCTTAGCATCAGAGATGAACGTTGCATTGTACGGGGATTGAATATGGGACCCTTAGCACCAGAGATGAATGCTGTATTGTACGGGGATTGAATATGGGACCCTTAGCAACAGTGGTGAATGCTGTATTGTACTGAAAATGAGCCTGGTACCCTTAGCACAAGAGATGAACGTTACATTGTACGGGGATTGAATATGGGGCCCTTAACACCAGAGATGAACGTTACATTGTACGGGGATTGAATATGAGACCATTAGCACAAGAGATGAATGCTGTATTGTATGGGGACCCTTACCACCAGAGGTGAATGTTGTATTGTACGGGGAATGAATATGGGATCTTTAGTAACAGTGGTGAATGCTGTATTGTACGGGGAGTGAACCCGGGACCCCCAAGCACCGTCGATGTATATTGTATTGTACTGAGAATTATTGCAATTCTCACATGTAAATTGGCGAGAAAAAAAAACATATGGGAAATACGAAATGTGTATGTATGATTGAATGCTTTATTTATTTTGTTAATATTCATTATTTTTATTCCTTATTTTGTTAATATTCATTATTTTTATTCCTTATAGTTAACTCCGTGTTTACAGCCAAGTTTGAAATACGGAGCGAGTGAATTGTTCTTCCGTTTCTGAGAGAAGGCTGTCTTAGAATGAACAGAGTTTTTATTTTTGTAAATTCCATTATTTCCGGGTCGTTGCCTTACACGCTTTCTCCTTGCTTCCGTTAGAACTATGACTTGTGACACGCATGTATAGAGTGTCAATGCACTTTCTAATTTTATTTCCGCTTGTACTGGAATAACCTTAGACACTTTCTCCCTTGTTTGTTGGAACTTTGACTGATGACATACTGAAATATTTTTCCATTAACGATGGTTGTCACTGTGATACTTATCGGCAGTGATGAAGAAGACAGATAGAAATTTTATGTTTCTTCCCCCTTTAGAAGATGTATTTTTGTGGCAATATCTGATTTTGGCAGAATATCTAATATCTGATGAACATGTAAGCATTTTTCCTTAATTAGATGAAAACTGTATATAGCCTGTCCTGAATGTCGATACCCTGTCTGAATGAGATTTCTCCAGCGGTTGACGAACTTGAAAATAAGAAATTTTTAGATTTTTCGCTGTGGCAATGAATGAATAAACGATGTTAGCGGATATGATGACCTTATTTATTTATTTATAATTAATGAAATCGGGTTGAAAACCCGGTGAAAACATGATGCTTGGGGGAGGGACATAATGAAATCCTTATATATATACACAGTATTGAAATAAAGTTTGTTATTATTGTTTTTACACCGTTTCATAGTGTGTGTGTGTGTGTGTTGATTTTTTGTGTGTTGAACTTTTTTGTGAGTGATTTAACAGAACGAACTCTGATTTTTTTAAGGTGAGAACTTTTTAAATACCATGTATTATTCACTTAATTATAATAATGAGTTTTTTGAATAATTATTGAAAAACTACACGATTTGCTTCTGAGAAACATTATTCGGGAAATAAACCTACGACCATTTTTGTAATCATGCAAGAGGATAAGCTTTGCGATATACTGAAAACGCTTGAAATGTAATTGCGATTTTCGATTACTAAAGTTATTATTATTATTATTATTATTATTATTATTATTATTATTTTTACGGATCGTATGTTATACTCTGAACAAATTTATTTGTGAACGTTTTAAATCGCTTCTTATTTTTATATTTTCCTTTCTTATTTTTTACCGATTGCTTGGTGTACAAGCTCAGAACACTTGCAGTGTGATTATTTTACGGATCGCTTGGTGTACAAGCTCAGAACACTTGTAGTGTGAACCTACAAATAAAAGACGGACCATTTACTTGTAGAGTTTTATTTGCTTAATTATAGGATGCTTAATTACAATATGTTTGATTCATTTGTTACGATTTTTTAACTGTTATACCGATCACTTTAAATCAGTTATACCTAATATATATATATGTACGTTGTACAGATGGGACTTGAACTGTTTAAGTAAGCTTATTTGCCAATAGATGGCATTCTACTACGCTTTGGTAATACAACTGATAATCTTTTTAGGAACGCAAATGTTTGAACTAAGACTAGTATTTGCAGAAAGAAATGTTTTAGTCTTGGGGGGAGCGCTTTTCCCCAACATTATTGTGTTTTAATAGTAAATATTACTGAATGTTAGTTATTTGCGTAGGTGGTATCCACATAGCGCAAACAATAGCTTTAATGTCAAGAAAGAAAATTTTACGGAACCCCCTAAATACATTGGTTATTGAACACTGTTTTTTGACTTGAAAACCTGTTGTATATCCGCGAAGCAAAAGGAAAATTACGTAGCTATAACTGGCGGGGTCCATTAGTTATAGACGATCCTAGATTTTAGCAGTATTATCTTATAGCAAAAAGAGTATTATGTACGACTATTTGTAGTATATTTTTACAAGTAACGGGGGCCCTTCCCCCGTAGTTATGGGTTCCTCTAGATTTTAGCAGTATTGTATTATAATGAAGCGAATTGAAATGATGTCCCTCCAACTAAGTGGCTTTTGCCTCCCAGATAGAGCCCATGTCCCTCAACGAGGGGCTTTTCCCTCTTAGATAGACCAACATAGATTTAAACAGTATTATAGCAAAAATGAAATTATGTAGTCCTATTTGTACTATATCCCTCCAACTAAGTGGTTTTTGCCTGTCAGATAGATTGCCTAAATTTACCAGTATTATAGCAAAAGAGAATTACGTACGAGTATTGTAACACATAGCTATAACTGGCGGAGGCCCTTCCCCCCCTTAGTTATGGGTTCCTCTAGATTTAAACAGTATTGTATTACAAGGAAATTATGTAGTCCTATTTGCAGTATAACAGTATAACTGGCGGGTCCCAGTCACAGGATTACTTAGAAATTTTTGAGTCCTCACAATTATGCCGGCTAGGCTAAAGGAGACGGTGATTATTTTTTGGTTCGTTTCTTATTTTTATATTCTCCTAATAAATTAGTCGGAGCAAATTGTATTTTCGAACTTGCAAAATAAATCGTTTGCTGTGCAAACTCGTTGTTAAAAATAAGGTGTTTGAACTAAATATGGGAGCTAAAATAAGCTCTTAAAAGTATATAGGAAGTGGGAGGAAACGGGAGAACCCTCGAGAAAAAAACCCATGGACACGGTGTTTGTCCACCACAAACTTACTTAGCCTGGTATTGAACCCGGGACCCCAAACACCAAAGGTGAACGCTTTACCACCGAGCCACCGCGGCCCCCAGGCTTACTTAGATTTAACAGTATTATATTATATTTTAGCAAAAAAAAAAAAGAGAATTATGTGGGGCTGTTTTTTACCGGTTGAGGGCATGTTCCCCATTAGTTAGTTCTTACAATTGTGGGTTTTTCTGAATAGGTAATAACATAATGATGATAATTATGCTCAACTGAAGGTCCATATGTGTTGGTGCCCCCCCCCCTTAGGGATTTGTAATATAATGAACGTTTGGTGGTTTACTGATAGAAGAAGAATTAGCTATGCCCTCACAAACTATGCTTTATTAACAGAACACAACTGCGAGAAGGGTACTTATTTAATGCTATTAGTAGTATTTAATGGCTAAAAAGAAATATATATATCATACTCTACCTTTAAAATATAAATATATATTCAGGACTAATAACAAATACGTCAACACGATGCACGGGTTAAACTAAACTAAAGTTAATTTAAAAGTTCTCCGACAGATGTCACTGTTAGTGGTGGGAGGGGGAGAACACTTGATAGAACATGATATAACATGTATTTGATGTGTACGATTATCATTTTTTCTTACGTCGGCGTGCGTTAAAGATCACAGAGAAAGCTTTCCTGATTATTAAACCTATTTTAATAGTATTAAATAAAGTATACAGGATTACCACTATATTTATTGAGACCTGTTTTATTACAGATATTGAAGCTGTGCTAAGCGTTGTGGTGCTAGCAATTAATTAAAAGTACCGACTATCCCAGCTGAGATTTCTTCTTTTTCTTTTTGTGGATTGTGAACGGAGAACTAAGCCTTGAAAGGTATGTATTTCTTATGGTTATTATTATGATTTTTATTAAAAAAAAGAAAAGAAAGAAATTATATAGTTTTTAATTGTACTTGATTTGTATTTAACCAATATTAATGAACAAAGAGAGACTCTCTCTCTCTCTCTCTCTCTCTCTCTCTCTCTCTCTGTGTGTGTGTGTGTGTGTGTGTGTGTGGATATTTTTAATAGAATAGTTTATAATTCAATATAGGTGAATATATTTACTGATTTTTCATAAAGTAACTTGATTGATTTCTATTTACATATTACTAATTAACTAAAGGTGATTAATTTTTTCTTTTATATGATATTATCATGTGAGCGTTGCTTAAAAGATGTATTTATTTGATCTTTTTTTTTATTAAAGTGGTGTTGATTACTCAAAATAGTTTTTCTTTGTTTTATTTTTTAGATGGATTTCTTCTGTCCGACTGAAGAATTTAACATGATTGATGAGATCTACCTGCAAGAGGTTTTGCGCGGTCTCAACGAGTACCCTAGGGTTTTTAGTACGTGGAAAGCCATCATGGAATTAAGCAGACTTGGCCATAGGGGATCGGTGAGATGTGAAGCCTTATTGCGGACCCTTCGTGTCTTTGAAGGTAATGATACACTAATTCTCCAGCACTGTGTGAGCAGTGCTGACGTACTGGATTTGTTTTTGTACGGTTTTTTCCGTAGTAAAGAATCATATGAATTGGCTCTAGATAAAGTTATGTATTTATTAGCTTGTGGGGAAGGTCAGGTAGATAGGATAAATGATACAGAGTTATCTGAGTTTTTTTATTTTGGCTCGCGATTTGTTTTGGAACCATGCTTAATCCCATCTGAAAATAATAATAATGCCATAGTCATGACCCCTCAAGAAACTCATAACTTGAGTCCTAATAATTTATATTTGTTATCAAATGAAGATTTAGCCTTCCTAAATGATAAAGCAGATGGGATTGGCAATTTAAATTCCGTTGAATTACCAATTGAAGAAGAAATGAGGAGATTGGTTGAAAATGAGGACAATGCTGTGGTTATACCCACGCAACAGGTCCAGGGAGAAAATCCTGTATACAATACAACTCAATATTGTGTACAGGATAATCATGACTATGGGAACCAATTGATTATTTCTCCTCAGCCTGGACCGTCATCTGCTAGTGTCCCACCATTGGTTGGACATGGCAACATAAATAAGAATAGTACAAGTAGTACTACTGGTAGTCATAATAGTGGTAGTACAAGTGGTAGTAGTAGTGATAATAATAATGGCGGGGATAATCAAAGCAATAGTAATTTCGAAGTTGTAAGACAAAGCAGACAAAGGTTTCGTAAGTTTCATCTTACGGGCCATGAAATTGTCGTCAGACCTGTGGGTGATGAAAGGAATATTAATAACCCAGAGGCCTATATCGAGAGTTTAATCGATTTTGCGTTGGAACATGTGATCTCCAATGCACGCCCCATGGACTACATTGGTTTATACGTTGAAAGTAGTAATAGTACTAATAACAAACCAGTGTATGTCCCGTTTAGAAGAAAGGACAATTTCACTGCTAGAACAGTCCTCACTTCAATCGAACGAGTACTAAATTCGAATGAAGTGTTCCTTTTAGGGGAAGAAGTATTGTTTCGATTCCATATAGCAGAGAATTTGCACGGACAAGGAAGACCTAATGCAATGAGTGCTGTCCAAAAATACTGCAAATACCAAGATTACTTGGAAAAGCGATTAATTCGCATTGAAAATAAGAATATGTACTGCCTCCCCATGGCCATAATATATGGAATAACAAAACATACCGCAAGTAGTCAAGTTTTATGTAATTTAAAAACAAGAGACTATGATAATTGGATTCTTAAAGCAGAAGTTCTCTGCGAAATGGCAGGAGTTAACGTTCAAAGTAAGCAAGGTTGTGACATCTCTGATCTGGACCTCTTTCAAGCATATTTGAAAGGGGAATATCAAATCGTTGTTTATGAGGAGGTTGAAAAGAATAATCGGGAATATATAGTACTTTACCCGGGAGAACACGCAGAAAATAAGATTTTTATCCTATATCAAAGAGGTAACACTATTGGTCATTTCGAACCCATTCGTAATATTACAAGTTTTCTTAGCAAACGGAAGTATTGTCATTATTGTTTGGAAGGTTATGATGAAAGATATCGTGCACACAAGTGTAAAACTCGTTGTACTTTTTGCGAACATACTCACGAACGGGACGATACTGCAAACAGAATTAAATGTAATGCATGCAATAGAGAGTTTGCTGAGGGTATTTGTTTTGACAGCCATCTGGTACATAATAAAGCGGCTAAATCCGTATGTGATAATGTAAAGCTCTGCATCGATTGTGGTATCATCTTTGATAAGAGGGGGCGAAAATCTGAACACATGTGTGGTGAACATTTTTGTTCAACATGCCGCGTGTATGTTGATACAAATCATACATGTTTTGTTCAGAGACAGCAACCTGTTCATACGAAAAGGTTTATGTACATCACCTATGATGTAGAGACGATGTTGAAGGCGCCGAATGAGCGCGGTGAAAGGGAACATGAAGTTGTACTGGTGTGTTGTCATCATGTATGTCACGTCTGTATACGAAAAGGTATCGATGAGCCTTGTAAAACGTGCGGTGACAATATTGGAAATCGTTCGTTTTCTTTTAAGACAATGACGGATTTTATTAACCACGTGTTAGTAGAACGTCCTGTCTTTCAGAAAATCCTGGCGATCGCTCATAATGCATCCAGATATGATGGTCTCTTCTGTCTTAGAACTCTAATAGAAGACCAGCATATTGTACCTAGTGTTCTTATTCAGGGTCAAAAGATTTTTAATATTAACATAGGTAACCGTATCTTTTTTCGCGACTTTTTCCTCTATATTGGTGCTAAATTATCCAAATTACCGAAAACGTTAGGCCTTAGTCAAAATTTAAAGAAGGGAGATTTCCCATATTTGTTTAATACTGAAGAAAATCAAAATTATGTCGGTCCCTACCCTCCGCTTAAGTACTATGACCCTGAGGGACGAAGCACAGAAGAAAGAAAACAATTGGAAGCCTGGCACCAAGAACGTGCGGAAAGTGGCGAGGAGTTTAACCTGCAGAAGGATATGTTGGCTTATTGTAAAAATGATGTTAGAATTCTAACAGAAGCGGTCATCAAATTTAGCGATATTATTGAAGAGAAAACGGAGGGTTTGCAATGTTTCATAACATCATCAACCATTGCAAGTCTTGCAATGCGTACATATCGTACCTTGCACTTACCGGAAAATACTATTCCTATCATTCCCGCGTTGGGATTTCATCATAAGACCAAGTATAGTACAAAAGCTATGCAATGGCTTATGTATATGGAAGACCAATTAGGGATAGAAATCCAGCATGCTAGGAGAGGTGGGGAAAAGTATATTGGTAGGTACAAGGTCGATGGATGGCACGAAGGACTCAACGCTGCCTTCGAGTATTACGGATGTTTTTTCCATGCCTGCCGCCATTGTTTTCCCTTTAACCGTGACGCGGTTTTGCACGATGCACAAGACTCGTACAATACGATGGAAAAACGCTATGAGCAAACCATGCGCCGCCGTAAGTACCTGAAAAGTATAGGTGTAAACCTATATGAAATATGGGAATGTTCTTGGGATAATAAGATAAAGACGGACAAGGAAGTGCAAAAGTTTGTTCAAGAATGTTGTACTAATCTACCTGATTTTCTTATTCCTAAGAACTGTTACAACGGTGGTCGCACGGAGGTCTTTCGTTCTTACGTCAATTGTACGAGTGATGAGCGTATATCTTATGCCGATGTAACTAGCCTTTACCCATGGGTAATGGCGCGTAAACCTATGCCGGTTAAATCACCTAAGATTCACACGGGACCGGACTTTCCAGATGTGGAAAGTATTCACGGTGTAGTCAAATGCACAATTGTCCCTGCAAAGGACCTCTATTTTCCGATCTTACCATACGTTGCGGGAGGTCGATTACTTTTCGGCCTTTGCCGCACATGTATGGAAGAAGAAAACACTAATGAATGTACTCATAGTGATGCTGAGTGTGCTCTCACAGGAACATTTTGCACTCCAGAGTTACACCTTGCTCTTAAAAAAGGTTACATAATAATCGATATACATGAGATATGGGAATTTGAACTCTTAGATCCTGAAGAGGGGAATTCAGGTGGACTGTTCGGGAGCTATGTGAATTCCTTCCTTCAGATGAAGCAGGAAGCCTCTGGTTTTCCTGCTTACTGTACCACTGAAGAAGACAAACATAAATATATCGAAGAATATTATGCCCATGAAGGCATACGATTAAATTATGATAATATTAGGACGAACCCTGGATTGAGGCAATGTGCGAAACTATACCTCAATTCATTGTATGGAAAGTGGGGGCAGCGCACAGATATGTCACAGAGTATAATTGTTAGTGATGGGGTCACGTTTCTTAGGTATTTAACTACGGCAAGGTATGAAATTCAAAGTGTGGTACCAATTGATGATGACCATCTCATTGTCACATACAGAGACATTGAAAACGAAAACGTTCCGTTAGCGTTTTCTAATGTGATACTAGCCGCATTTATTACTTCGTGGGCTAGACTTAGACTTTACGAACTACTGACGACTGTAGGACCTGACAGAGCAATTTACTGTGACACTGACAGTATCATGTATCTACAGAAAAAAGATGAGGAACCCTTGTTACCGCTCGGAAACTATTTGGGAGATCTTACAAATGAAATTCCTGAAGGTTGGGAGTTTACAACCTTTATAGGTCTTGGCTGTAAAAACTACGCAATGCGGCTAACAAATGCCCAAGGGGATGTTCGCGATATATTCAAAATTAGGGGGATAACACTAAACGATAGAACCTCTCAAAAAATTAACTTTGAGAGTTTCTATAAATTAGTGTCTGGACAATTAGAGTCCACAGTAATAGAAAACCCAAACAGTATCGTTCGTAGACCGGGGTTCCGTATCTTTAGCTGTAGGGAGACAAAGACACACCGTGAGGTCAACAAAAAACGAAAACGTATTGACGAACCTGACGTAACTGACGATGAACCAGTACAAAAACGTGCAAGTGTACCTTACGGTTATAGACCCACGAATGAATGAATGTGAGTTGTATGAATGTCTCTTTTTAAACCGGCTCGTATACTCGTTCTTAAAATCGCTTGTAAAAATATTTATTTTTAATTTATTCCTAATTTATTTTAATTTATTCATAATTTATTTTTTTTTCATTTCAAGCTTTAATTTCATATCCCAGTGATTTTTTTAATGGTTCGTATGCCAGAGCAGCTACGGTGTAAACTTGTAAATAATTCGTTTGCTGTGCAATTTTAGTTGGTACGCTTCTTCTAGAAGCTCATTTTATTTAAATTTTCGTTTTGAAATTCAAGCTTTAATCTTATATCCCAGTGATTTTTTATCCGTTTCATTAGTATGTATACTCCGAACAATCAACGATTGTGAAAATATTAAAATTCACATGTTTGAAAATATGTGAATGTATGAGTGTGAGTGTGTATATAAAGCAGAGTCTCTATTGTATGCATTCATTTGATTACAAGATGTTAAAGTTTCAACATCCCTCTACTATTTTAATTGCTGGTCCTTCAAGGGCTGGTAAAACTTGTTTTGTAAATCGTTTACTTAATGAATGTGATCAAATGTTTAGTATAAAATTTAATGATATTGTTTGGTGTTATGGTGCAGTAATACCAAAATTAGATGCAAATGCAAAAATACGTTTTGTAGAGGGAATACCTGACATGAATAATTTTGAAATTAAAGAAAATTCATTATTAATACTTGATGATTTAATGTCGGAAACTAATGGCGATGTTGCTAATTTATTTACAAAGTATGCACATCATAAAAAGTTAACTGTAATATTTATTATTCAAAATTTATTTCCAAAAGGAAAACATGCACGTGATATTAGTTTAAATGCACATTATATTATAGTATTTAAAAATCCACGTGATAAATTACAAATACAATATTTAGCAAGGCAAATTATGCCTCGGTATAGTAAAGAAGTCGTGAGTGTGTTCGAAGAAGTAACACGGGAGCCTCACACTTATTTATTATTTGACTTGACACAAAAAACAAACGATGCATTGCGAATACGTACAAATATTTTCCGAATGAAATCATGCATGTGTACGCTAACGTAAAAGACATGCATACAGAAATTTTTGTTTAGTCGGCATCAAGATGTTGAAGGTGAAACAACACTACAGCACGCTCCGTGCTCTGTGCAAATGCAAAAATGCAAAACGAAAACAAATTTTACAAAATGCTTCAGGGGATTTAATAAGAACAATATCTCAAGTAGCTAAAAACACAATAAAAGGAAACATTCCTTTAAATTCTCGTCAGAAGCAACGTTTACGTAGAAATAAAAAGATCTTACGTGCTCTATCTCAGCAGCGTACTGCATTGAATAAAAAGAAGTTGTTATTACAAAAAGGTGGTGCGCTTTTACCGTTAATCTTGGGACCACTTCTTGCAGCAGTAGGAAGTAGTATTTTCAGTCGTTAAATATGTCAGAGTTACGTAAAATGATTTTAGTTCCTGAAAATGCTGTACATGAAATTCAATCAAATCTTAAATCCATAGATTCACATCAGTCACGTTTAGATGAAGAAATGAATAATATCTTAAAACGCCGTGATCTTAGTGTACAACAAAAGTGGAAATTATATCAACAAGCTTTGCATCGTTATTTACAGTATACATCTTCTTCTTCTAAGCCTATTACTTTACCTATCATTCAAGAAGAAGAAAAAGAAAAATTATCATCAAGTTCCAAACAAGATAGCAATACTTCTATTTTACCATTTGTATCAGACATTTTACAATCAGTACCGAAAACACTTCGTAGGAAAACAGATCTATTATTAAAACAGTTGACAAGTTCTGATAAAATTCAGTGGGATAAGTCTGGCATTGTACGTATTCAAGGAAAAACAATACCAGGTTCAAATATTATAGATTTAGTAAATGATGTTGTTCGTACAAGAAAATATTCAAGAAATCCTTTAGGTATTCATGAATTTAAAAATTTATTAGAAGATCTTAATGTTCCTAAAGAATTTATTGGTACACCTATTAGCACACCAGCATCAAAAGTGAATAGTAGTAGTAGTAGTAGTAGTAGACAACGTATTCGTAAAGTAAGAAAATCTACTAGTCCTGCAGTAGTTGCTAATTTATTTAAACAGTGGAAAGAATATAGTATGTAAAAAAAATGACAAAATTATCAAAAATATATTATGATTATTCAAATCCTGATTCTTTATCAAGTATACAAACATTACAACGCAAAACAAAGTTATCTAAAAAGAAAATTAAAAATTGGTTAGCTTCTCAAGATGCTTATACATTACATGCACCAGCTCGTAAAGTTTTTGAACGTAAAAAGTATTATGTTAGTGCACCAAATGAAACATTACAAATGGATTTAGCAGATATGCAAAATATTGCAAAGTATAATAATAATTATAAATATATATTATGTTGTATTGATATTTTTTCACGTTACGCATATTGTGTTCCGTTAAAAACAAAGAAAGGTCCTGAAATGGTAAAAGCAATAACAAAAATTTTTAAAAATTTCAAGTTACCCGTGTTTAACGTACAAACAGATTTAGGCGGTGAATTTTATAATCGTCATGTAAAACAATTGTTTAAAGAATATGAAATTAATCATTATAGTGTTCATTCCGAAATTAAATGCGCGTTAGCAGAACGTTTTATACGTACATTAAAAGAAAGATTGTATCGTTATTTTACTGCAAAGAATACTTATCGTTATATTAATGTATTAGATCAAATTGTAAAAAATTATAATCATTCATACCATTCAAGTATTAAAATGGCACCTGCACAAGTAAATGATTCCAATGTGAATCAAGTGTGGGAAACATTATACGGAAATAAAAATAATAAAAAGAATATAACATGTAAATTTAATGAGGGTGATTATGTACGTGTTAGTAAGTATAAACATGTATTAGAAAAAGGATATTTACCTAAATGGTCACAAGAAATATTTATTGTTGACAAATGTATTAAGTCAGATCCTGTCACTTACAAATTAAAAGATTGGAACGGTGAAGAAATTAAAGGAATATTTTATGCACAAGAATTACAAAAAGTAATTATAAATTCAAAGAAAACATATCTCATTGAAAAAGTATTAAAACGTAAAAAAGGGTGGATGTATGTAAAATGGTTAGGATATCCATCAAGTATGAATTCGTGGATTAGATCAGATTCTATTCAGTCTGCAAAATGAATTCGAACTTTACACACGACTTTTACGTTACTCTTCCTTCAAATGCAAGTAGCAATCTTTTTGAGAATAATACTACATCATCATTTCGAGTTAAATTGGCACAACCTATTGATTTAAGTGATGGGGAATGGGGTGTTGCATTAACACAAATTAATATTCCGTGGAGTTTTTACAATGTTGGTGAAAATGAAATTACTAGTGTTATCGATGATAAAGTTGAACGCTACCATGTTCCAATAACACCGGGATATTATTCATCAATTGAATCAATTCTACAATTAATTCCTGAAAATGTTCGTATGTTACACTATTTACAAAATAAAAATCAAGTTGTTATTAAACATTCTTTAAAATTAGAAGATCAATGTATGATTGGTGTTACACCGGGTTTACAACAGATTTTTGGATTTATTAATGAAAATACGCTTGATGTTAAAAATGTTATATACACAAAAGTTAAAAATGTTGATTTAATATTAGCACGTGGAAAATTTCCATGTGATTTAGATTATAATATTCCCAATACAATTAATGTTTGCATTGATATTGTAAAACAACAACAAAATATAGGTCCATTAGTTCGAAAACTTAGTGTATATAATGTACAACACGGTCATGTAAAATCTTTTGTATTTCACACACCACATTATGTTAAAGTTGAAAAGAAATATTTTGATACAATAGAAGTAAACTTAAAAGATGAACACGGGTTAAAATTACCATTTCGTTTTGGAACTTCAAACCTAACACTTCACTTTAAACGAAAATGATTTCTGAAAGTATTGATGATAGTTTTTACATTACATTAGTTTCAAATGCTAGTGCTGATGTATATCCTACAAATAGTCCAACACATTTTATTAATCAATTAAAAAATAATATTCGTTTATCAGAATCCGATTGGTATGTAGGATTAAGTGAAGTACATATTCCATTAACATGTTATAATGTTACCGCGGGTGAAAACGTTATATGGTACAAATTTAAAAATGCAGAACCTATGAAAAGTAAAATTCTTGTTGGATATTATCCATCCATTCATCATTTACTAGAAGAATTAAACGCAATATCGAGTTTTATAAGATTTAGTTTTTCAAATGTTGTACATGTTGAATGTGATGAACATGTAGAATCAGTTACATTGTCGCCTACATTAGCTTTACAATTAGGTTTTTCTGAAAAATCAGATCTTGTAAAAGAATCTCATGGATTCAAACAACCATACATAGATATCGGATATCCACATCAAATTTTTATTTATACAGATATTATACAACATCAATTTTTAGGTGATACAAAAGCACCATTATTACGTATAGCAACAATCTCTGATATTAAATATGGAAAAGTTCAAACAATTACATTTGAAGATATTCATTATATGCCACTTGCAAAATTTGTTTTAATACAATTGAAATACTATTAAAAGATCATGCAGGGCGAAATTTGCCATTTCGTTCTGGGACACTGACCGTAACACTACATTTTAAACGCTCTCCGGAATCTTCTAAATAATAATAATAATAATAATAATAAAAATGAGAGCAAGACGTGTTACTTATCATCGTGGGCGCGGAATACCATATTTTTCAGGACCTGTATATCAAAGGGGACATGGTATAGGTAGTTTCTTTAAAGGATTATTTCGTTCTGCTTTACCATTTCTTAAACAAGGTGCAAAAACTGTAGGACGTCAAGCATTACAAACCGGTATGCAAGTTGCGGGTGATGTATTAGAAAATCGACCATTTAAAGAATCGGTTCGTGCACGTGTAAAAGAAGCTGGTAATAGTTTAAAGACAAAAGCAATTAATAAAGTTGGGCAGTTGCTAACTGGTAACGGCAAGAGACGGTCACGCAAGAGGAAAGCTCCTGCAATTGTAAAGTTTGGACCACCAACAAAACGTAAACATATACAGGACATCTTTTCATAATGGCGTTCCTAAATTCAAATAGTTTTGAATGTTGTACCAATGAATTTGATTTCTTTTCTATACCAATGACACAAACAGCTATTGAAGCAACTACAAATGCTGAATATCGTCCTATTTCCACATTAATCTCAGAAGGACCTATTGAATTTGTTATTCCGGGAGAAACAGGTGAATTTATTCATCCTGCATATCTATATCTTTATGTACGTTGTAAAATTACTAAAGCTGATGGTACAACTTTAGCTAACGATGATGTTGTCGCACCCGTAAATAATTTCCTACATTCTTTATTTAGTCAAATTGATATTTCGTTAAATGATAAATTAATTAGTTCTTCATCAGGATCTTATCCTTATCGTGCATACATTGAAACATTATTAAATTATTCTCATGATGCTTCTCAAACACATTTAGCATGTGCCATGTGGCATAAAGATACTGCAAAAAATTTTAATAAATTAGATAATACTAATGCTGGTTTTCAAAAACGTGCTAATATGGTGAAAAATAGTAAATCTTTTGAAATGTATGGACGTCTTCATACGGATATTGTAAGTTTAGATCGTATGCTTCCTAACAAAGTAAGTTTGCGTGTAAAACTACATCGTAGTAAAGATAATTTTTGCTTAATGTCTGCTGAAAATACAAGTTATAAAGTTGCACTTGAGGAAATTATTCTTCATGTACGTCGTATTGATGTAGCTGCAGATTTAGCTATGCAATTAAATACACGAATGGGTTCGGAAACAGCCAAGTTACCTCTGACGAGAGTGGAAACAAGATCTTATACTATACCTGCACAAGTAAAGTCTTACAGCCTTGATAATCTTTTCCTGGGTAATGTTCCTAAAGGCCTGATTATTGGTTTCATCTCCAACACAGCCTTCAATGGGAAATCACATCTTAATCCCTTTGAATTTCGAAACTTTAACGTTAACAAACTGCAATTACAAGTCGGTTCAAAATCATTTCCTCCCAACCCCCTCACACCTGATTTTAATAATAATTTATACCTTCTAAGTTACTATACTTTGATTTCAGGTACTGGTATATATTATCAAAATTATTCACATACTGTTACTCTTGATGAGTATTCAAACGGATATGCTCTGTATGCATTTATTCTATCTCCAACAGGAACTTTAGATGATAACACGTGGGATGTAGTACGCGATTCCCCTGTAAATTTAAAAGTATCATTTTCAGAAACTTTAACTGAACCTGTTACATGCATTGTGTACGCACAATTCGATTCTTTAGCACAAATAGACAAAGACAGAAATATTTATACTGATAACACCTTCTAATTTATTTAGTTGAGTACAATGCGGGTTGTTGTTCACTTCTCGGCGTATCATGATAACGAAGATGAGTTTATTATAAAAGAGCTAGCCATTGTAAATCCTGACGTTCCCTTTTTTCAAAATTGGATTTTTAAACCACCATTTCCTTTAAATAACTTATCTGAGCCAATCATAAGCACAAACAAATATCTAGGTGAGAATGTGTATGGCATTACCTGGCACGAAGGGGATGTAGAATATTCACATCTTAAGGAAATTCTTCAAACATATTGTTCAAATACTACAACCATATACACATACGGAATAAATAGAAAGTGTTTTCTTCAAGAAATTCTTCAAAGAGAAGTTACAAATTTGGAAGAAATAAACTGTCCAAAGTATACTGCATTAAGTTTTCACGTTCATCGGTGTGCACATAATAAGGATCGTTTTGGACAATATAGATGTACTGTTCATGAAGCATTACTGTATAGTGAATATGTGAAAGTGTATGATTATGTGTTACATGTGAATAACAGTGATAATTACATACCTACTACAATTAAAAATAATCTTTATCATGTATAGTGATGAATTATTAAAAGTGTTACTAACTGATAAAGTGACTGGTGCAAGTGTTACTGGAATTTACCCTATTGACAAACTTCCTGTAACGGTAAAACCTCCTGCAGCACTTGTAATTAATCTTGATACATCTGATTCTGCTGGTTCCCACTGGGTTGCAGTGTACATCAATAAGAAAAAACATGGGTACTACTTTGATAGTCTTGCTATGGACATTCCCAAGGAAATAAAAAACTTTTTTTCGAAAAATACTAAAATGTACTTTACAAATATTCAACAATATCAACATGATAATTCTGTGTTATGTGGTTATTTTGTCTTATATTTTCTGCATCATATTATTCGCACTCAATCATTTGAAAAGTGTTTAAAATTGTTTAACAAGAAAATTTTGAAAAAGAATGATACTATTGTTTATAAACATGTAAACAAATTTTTAAAAAGAAAACACAAATAAAATTTTTTTTTAATTTTTTTTTTAAATTTACATTTTTAATTTACAATAAAATTTTTTAAACTTACACCCATGCATTTTATTTACAATTCCTCATTACAATCTTGATAATGCATTAGTTAATGCTGTTGATCTTTCATATTTCCACCAATAATTCAACTGTTGTGCATTACGATATGCACATCCTGATTTCTTTACAATACTTGTGTGAAAAGAACAATATTCATTAAATGTATTTCCACATAATTCATTTAATGAAGGACAATGTTTTGTTTCTAAATCAATGACATTATCTAATGCAAATATTCTTTTAATCCAAAGAGATTTCTCTAAACCTTTACAATAAAAGGTTGAATTCTTTGCGCATAATTGATATACAAGGTTTCGTATGCATGATACAGTATATCCAGTTTTGCTATTCCATTTCAATCCATGCAAATTTAATGTTAACCAGTCAATTTGTTTTTGACATCCTAGTGATAATAAATTATATTCAACTGGTGATTTTACCAAGCAATGGAAATTTACTGTATCATCGCATGCAGTTAAACAAAACTCACGAATAATAAATTCGTTATCAGACATTTTAAAACCTTGAATATCGATAATATACTGATTTACACATGGTGAAATTTCATTTGTATGAAAAATAAAAAACGGAATTATCTGTCCAACAAATTCTGTATTTTGTAAAAGATCACAAGTTTTTTGCATAAAGCATCGAAATGAGATTTCACTATGTTCTTGTTCAAACACTTCAAAGAGTTCACTAAGAGTTTTGTCAAGAGATAAATACTTCACTGCAAATGATCCAGTATTATAAAAATGTCTACATTCATGAGGAAGATGTAACTTGCATTCCACGCATTCCATTGGATTATTGTTGTGTAAGTATACTTTTATAGTTTTTATTACACAGTTCACATTAATGTTTTCACCATTACATAACACATGAAACACTAGCACTATTCGAATACATTTTTTCAATCTGAAATATTCGCTTTCCGTTTGTCTTTTCTTATGAAGATCTCTAGTAATTCCGGTAAATAGTCTGTATCACTTAATAATTCCACATAGGCGTCATAAAATTTTTCTCTTGTTAATAGTCCGATAATATGTGTGTTTGCGTACAAATAAAACACATCATCTTCAACACTAGGACTTGCTATAATACTCCAAGCACGGATTTCCAATAATTCTGGACGCGTCGTCATACAATCATGATCAAAATCATGATTAGATCCTGTCGTACACCCATCACATATTAGTGTTTCATTAAAATTCCATTTTTCAATAGCCTTCTTTATACATTCGCGATCCACTTTTTCACTATTACAAGAACAATCTAAAGCCCAAAATCGTGATGTTCTTGATAATACAATTGGAGATGATGGCGGTGTTGGTGAAACTGTTAGCGCTGGTGAATCTATTGCATCAAAATCAAATTCTTCATCTGACGATGATTCGTATATTTCTGTTTCAGCATCAGATATTGCTTCAATATTGCTATTGCAAAGATCCTTCTTCTCATACGACTGCATGATGTATCTTTATATATTTTGTCTCTTATAACCTGTATTTAAAGTATTTTCATAACCGCAAGGTAATCACGTGTTCGGCATTCCCAACATTAAAGTTATTTTTATTAGTTTGTCCCCAATTTGTGATGCTTATCTCCCACGTCCGCAATCTTCCTTTTGTTCACCTACCGCGGCGCCAAAGTTATTTCTATCAGTCTGGCGGTATTCTGTAATGTTTACCAACCGTGTCAGCAATCTTCCTTTGTATTAAAATTCAAGTTTTAGCAAGCACACATCATCACTCCTACCCAACCGGGTTTCCAAAAGCGCGGGAAAAGTTCAGTTCATGTCTTAAGTTCATCAGCAACAGACGTACGGAAACCACGCTCTGTATATGTACCATCATAGTGTATCATACCGTACACGAGGTTTTACCACGCTCACCGAGTATGCTCACACAGTTTTCGAGTAATAATTACAAGAGAATAAAAAATACGATCCAACAAATTAAAAAGTCCCGCATGAATAAATATTTCCCTCCCATCATACATTGTTCATCTCTGGTGTTAAGGGTCCCGGGTTCGATCCCAGTGCGTATCACACATTATAAGTGTTCTGAGCTTCTTATTTTTAACAAATAAAACAATTTCCTACCACTTTATGAGATTTCATAGAAATCGAACCGTTAAATGTATTAGGAGAATATCTTTTATTCTCTCAGAATGACGTATCAACAGATTTAATTCAAATTTCCATTATTATTATTTTTTAAAAATAGCCAGTATAAAGTCTCTACAGACACGTATACAAACTCGAAAAAAGAGTACATGACCTTTTCCAACAATACAGACATGTCAGCACAACTAAAAACAGAAATATAACAACTTTCCAATACACGTAAGCAGGTCATCAAACCCTAATGACCTAACCCAACCATCTGACAACATCCATTAAAGAACCATGTTAGAACATCATTATTACGTAAAGTACCGTTAACATTCTTGCTTTTCGGGTGTAGAAGTTTGTCTCCAACTACTGACAAACACCGTGCTCGTGGATTTTCTCGGGGTTCTCCCGTTTCCTCCCACTTTCTTCATTTCATTCATTTCCCATCATCACCGTCTCCTTTAGCCTAACCGGCATAAGCGTGGGACGTAAAACTAAAGATTTCATATAATTTTTTGTAGTTCTTACCATCAAAGCTGAGAACTGCACGGTCCAATTTTTTAGCCAAAGTAGAAGCCCAACCGGAATAGTGATGTCAACCAGCCCGGCTCGGTTCAACTGAGCGTACAGCTTGAGCTGGCTTGGTTGGGATTACCCATCGACTGGGCTCAATTGAGCCAATGGCTTGAACCGGCTCGGTAAAGGCGAGTTATCGACTCGGCTCGATTGGAGCCAATGGCTCGAACCAGCTCCGTTGAAACGAGTCCATAGGCTGGGTTCGAGTTAGCTTAACTGAGCCAATGGCTCGAACCGGCTCGGTTGGGGTAAGCAATCAGCTCGGTTCGGTTCGGCTCGAGCTGGCTCTGTTGGATGAGCTGTTGGCTCGGCTCACTTCTCGTTTCGGCTCGATAAGTGAATGAGCTGTGAGCGAGCCGCTTGAGTCGTTGACAACCCTAAACCCGGGTCGAGCAGTTTTAAACATGTTTGGCTGGAGTCCCATAAGTTCTAACAATTTTTGGCTCGAGCCCGAATACTTGCTCCTCCTGAACTCAAGCCAAGAACCGCGTGACCGATGTCCTTGCCTCCTGAAGATTTCTTGACTACCGAGTTCGACAGTTAACTAATTTTTAGTATTCCGATACAAACCGCCTATATTCCATGTTTATACAGGTACACGGTGTTATAATAATAATTAGTTATAGTAGTAGTAGTAGTATCATTGATAATTATATTGTCTATGTAGGATACTTGAAGATAGTAGTACTTGGAACTACACAAAGGATTTAGCTCGAATTGGCTCGACTCGACTGGAAACTCGATCCGAATTCGAGTCGAGTTGGGGGAAATTTTTCGAGCCGAGATGTCGAGTCGAACTCAAAGATGTCTGCTTCGAGTCGAGTAGAGTTTTAAAGAAAACTCGCTCGAACTCGCTCCTGCTCATTCCTATTGTATGCATGACGGGCATATAGAGTTCTTTCGAGGGGGATAGAACCATAAACATAATATATTTAAAAAATACTTAGTTTCACGGCTTTCTTCCCAGGGGGGAAAGGGATGGTAGGTATCCAGCATTTCTTATAAGTACCTTATTTGAAATATGTAAAACAGTAACAAGTTGACAATACAATATACACACATCTTCTTATCTTCAGTTTTAATTGCTGATTTCAATTGCAATTAACAATTACAATTAACAATTACAAGTTTCAATTGTCAATTGCAATTAACAATTGAATGTTTCAATTGCACCCTTTGCAATTGACAATTAACAATTAAAAGTTTCAATTGCCTGGTGACCAATTAACAATTAACAATTGACGAAAATTTAATTGCAAATTTTATGATTGAATTCAATTGCAATTGAAATTAATTGTCAACTACAAATTGAAATCAATTGCAATTGAAATCAATTGCAATTGATTTTCAGAGCAATTACTTTCAATTGATTGATCAATTGCAATTGATTTCAATTGATTTTGCCCAACACCGCTCTCGCCCCGGGCGCTAATTTTCCCCGGTACGGCATTGCTCTCAATGAATTCTAATCGCTAATCGAACGTAACGCTACATACAATACAATTGCATATCAAGGGTGTAGTCAAAGAGAGGGAGTTGAAAACGAAAGTCTGGACCCTCTAAATTTGGTTCGCCTGTTATGCGTTTAATAAATTTATGTAACACCGCAAATGAAGAATGTCTATAATAGAATATGAAAGAACAACATTAAAGAGAAAGAAATAAACCACGTCAACATCTTAACTAAAACAACTGAAATTAATTATCCAGTCCGTTACTCTCATTTGCCTAACTGTATGCACATAGTTGCGAATGTATTACTATACAGGGGCGCCCGAAAAATATTTTTAGGGGGCCTCTCCATGGTTGCTATATAGTGTTGCCACGAGACGAGACGAGACGAGACTTTAGGCTGTCTCGTCTCGTCTCGTGTAAAGCATGTCTCGTCTCGTGTCTCGTCTCGAAAAAATGTTCTCGTCCCGTCTCGTGTCTCGTCTCGAGAGGTTCTGTCCCGTCTCGTCTCGTTTTGTCTCGTAAAAATATAGCAGCATACCATGGGAACGAAAGTAAAATGTAGCAGACTGCAACATGCTAATCAAGATACAACTAAGTTACAAGTATTACCCAGAACACACAAGACAAGAAATGTCACGGTAGCTACACCGTGAAGCTCTGGTGTATGTGGTAGTCGGTTCGATCTCGGTTAGTGCCATGTGAGCTTTGTGGTGGACAAACGTCGAATGTGTGTGGGGGCCGCGGTAGGTCAGTGGTAGAGCGTTCACCTCTGGTGCTTGGAGTCTCGGGTTCGATCCCAGCCCCCGCCAATTGAACTTTGTGGTGGACAAACACCGTGTGCGTGAGTTTTCTCGGGGTTCTCCCGTTTCCTCCCACTTTCTTCATTCCACCATTTCATTCATTATTCATCATCACCGTCTGCTTTAGCCTAACCGGCATAATCGTGGGACGTAAAACTCAAAGATTTCATTTCATTTCATATCATTTTTCGTATGTGTGTGTTTTCTCGAAGTTGTCTAGTATCCTACCACTTTCTTCATTCCACTCATTTTCCAATCAACATCCATTCGGGGTGGGCCAAAGTTGCCTAAAGGTCTTAAAAATAAATTCAAATAAGCTCACGAGGCAAGGAAAAATAGTTTACAAGATAATATATCTCTGCTGTTAGTTGTCTGAGGCTTCTCGATCCTGGCTTTTTTTTTTTTTTTTAACATTCTGAAACATTGTAATTTGTTTCACCAGTTTCAATACACGAATACAGTAAATTGCTCATAGGTACGTCGAAGATGAAGACACTGATGTCAAATAATGTTTACACGACAAGCAAAGTTCGATGTAAAGGTGTCACCATCCCCGACATTATCGTATACTAGCCCACTTGCTTTATAGTGTCTGTATATATATATATATATATATATAGAGAGAGAGAGA
Source organism: Thermobia domestica (assembly GCF_964235325.1). Lineage (NCBI taxonomy): Eukaryota > Metazoa > Arthropoda > Insecta > Zygentoma > Lepismatidae > Thermobia > Thermobia domestica. The sequence continues at coordinate 67,894,328 of NC_137454.1, forward strand.
GAGAGAGAGAGAGAGAGGGATGGAAAGATATATAGATAAATAGAGAGATAGATATATGTGTACACTTTGATTTCATATATTCCAGCCTTTAGGTTTCCATACCAATCCAAAAGCTACTTTCCATTTTAGCATATTTAGATTTGTTGCAATTATTCTTTTTTTTTTAAAAAAAAAAAAGCTCGGAACCAAATAATTTTATTGAGTAATGGAAAGTATTTGATTGAAATGTTATATGTTACTGCACAGTAAGCTCTACTTAAAGTGCCATAGTAATGGTAGCTAAAACACACATCGGACCAAAGAATGCTTGGGGCCAGTCTTCACCTCCATGGTACAAATCTGTTCCCATAACCGCGGGGTGTGTGCCACTATATGATGGTTGCCCCGTTTGTGTAACAAACTCATGACAGTACACCCAGATTAGCTAGTGGTCTAAAAAAGTAGTTGATTTTTGGGTGGCCATTTTGGATTAAAGTTTCTTATATTGTCGTGATCTATTCGCAATCATACAACGTACATCTTCATACCAAGCCGAGCGGTCTGCGGCGATAGACCATCGGCTTGAAGGCCCCGGGTTGAGTCCCGGAAGGGTCATGTGTATGGATTTTAACAGCATTTGTTTTTTCGTATTGTGTCAGGGGGCGAAACCGTACGGGATAAAAGGATTTCAATCTGAAAAAATTGGAGAGAATATCCTCCCCAGGATACTTTCATGGGAGTAAGAAGTTAGTAAAAATATACGATATACATTTTATGGCAGGTTTAAAATTATAGGTATCCTATTTCTTTTCTGTTAATTATGTTCTTCAATGTTCGAAGTTTGATCATTCTCATGATATTTTCTGCTTTCAACGGAGTCCCATGAATATTATACCAAATGTTCTTTACACTCTGTAAGAAACCATTTCTGAAGATAATTTAGGTCCTAATGAATATTATTCACTAGGAAAGAGAAGTATTCCCCTCCTCTGAACATGGAAGCAGAGGGCAATTTCGCAGAGGTCAGATCAAACATTTCCGCGTAACAAAACGAAGGCCCCCCTGTAAAACCTCTTCACTTAAAGTATTATTGTTAGTATCATAAATTTGCCGAAAGCAACCAATTTGAAGGGTTCGTCGATAATATCTTTGCTTTTTTTTTGGTCCTTCGACCGCCTTGCAAACAAAGAGGTGAATTTTACAACATGACTGCTGTATAATAAGCGAGCGATTGGTAAAATGGTAAAAGTGTGTTTTTATGTGTATATATATATATGTGTGTGTGTGAGAGAGAGAGAGAGAGAGAGAGAAGACAAAATTTTAGTTGCAAGATGACATACTTCAATTGCCGTTTTCGGTTCATATTGCAAAAAGAATACCGCCACCAGAGAATAAAGACAAGTGTAGTGTGTTCTGTTCTCTTCCTTAGCCAGAACTTTCAACTACAGCCTGTAATGAGTGTAGACCTTATCCAGTTTTCAAATTGAATAGATGGTCGTGGTAGTTCGGTTTCTTGACCTTGTAAAAATCTTCCCTGTCTTTGATTTTGTTTGTCATCATTCCAGCCAGAAATGAAAAAAAAAAAGAGAATTCCTCAGTTTACAGCAAGGGAAATTGGGGACAAGACATTAAGGATGATATTCATGGAAGCTCATGTATCACGATTGTTTCATTCAATAGACAGAGGACACATTTCTATGAAGGCTTTCAACATGTTTTCACACAAACATGTCTTCTCCTTTTGCAATCTATATGACTATTGGCAATTTCAATCTTGGCCATTTCCGCCAGCGTTTTCATTTTCGAGACACGAGACGAGACGGGACATTTCAAGAGACATCCCGTCTCGTCTCGTGTATCGTCTCGTTTTCGAGACGAGACAAGTAGCCTGTCTCGTCTCGTGTCTCGTCGAAAAGGTTCTGTCTCGTCTCGTTTACGAGACGAGACGAGACGAGACACGAGAAATGTCTCGTCTCGTGGCAACACTATTGCTATATTAGTCTGGTATTTAATATACGTGGTTTGCTATATTACGTATACATTTTCGTGAGCCAGGGGGGGTCACTGACCCCCTTCGGGCGAGCATGTTACTATACCATTGGATAATAATAATATATATGATATAACGGAAAGTAGTATACTATAAAGCAGGGTTTCTCAACCTTTTCCAGTGATGTACTACCAAAGCATATTATGTCGTAGGTACTACTAACAGCAGCTCGTGTACCACCAATGGTACGCATACCACAGTTGAGAAACCCTGCTATAAAGGGAAGAAAGAACGATCTAGTGGTGATACAGACATACGCACTTACCACTACGCATACAACTCAAGGAGTAGAGGAAAACTGAAAAAAATAGAAGAAATTATAGAAAGGGAGAAGAGTGGAATATTCGCAATTGTAATGGGAGATTTCATTGCAGTTGTGGAAGAAGAATAGGAAAGGTAGGCAATGTCGTAGGTAAATATGACTTACGTGAAATAAATAAAAGGAGAGAGGGAGTGGTTAATTTCTATAAATAGAATTCACCAGTCATTGGAAAGATTTGGTTCAATCAGCATAAGAGAAGAAATACATGGAAATCCTCAATACACGGCCGAAGATATATGAAGTAGACTATGCTATGATTCAGGGCAGGTATTGGAATAGATTGAAGAACGCAAAGACTCTTCCAAGAGCCGATATTTTCTCTGGTCATAACCATGCACTGTTCGAAGTCGATACTCAACTGAAAAATATAACCAGAGAAAAAAAAAATAGGTAAGAGTTAACTGAGAACAAGCTAGTTACATTTTCATATGCTCGCTTTATTTCAGAATTGAACGAGTATTCTAAATTGAAAAATGAAATGAAATCTTTGAGTTTTACGTCCCACGGTTATGCCGGTTAGGCTAAAGGAGACGGTGATTATGAGAAACGAGTGAAATGGTGGAATAAAGAAAGTGGGAGGAAACGGGAGAACCCCGAGAAAACCCACGCACACGGTGTTTGTCCACCACAAAGTATTCTAAATTGAGTATAAAACTGTAATAGAAAATTATGAGTTTTCATAATTAGAATAGATTTGCAGGCAGTTATTTAGTAGCAACAGAATACATACATTTTAAAGCAGATTTGTAATGTAATAAATCTTCACTGATCTGTGGTACTTCACAGAGTCAGGTTAAAACACACAAAACTTCTGGTATTGAAAATAAAGATAGAAAACTGGAAATTAAAGAATCAATGAACCAGACCAATCTAGAAGAAATCCTATGTGAAAGACCACAGAAGTAAAACACACAGAGAGAGTAAACAAACGAAAGAATTTTAAGAGATGATAATGAGCGCGGGGAAGGGAAATTTACTAAATGTTCAATGATAACACTCAAGATAAAATATATTTAAACTGATGTATTTTCCGAAGATTTTCTGTATTTATTTTATTATTTTTCACAAAATTACTTCTTTATAATTGAAAATATATCCACTGTTAATGACTTCTTTCCGTATTACGCATAACAGAATTGTCTAGAAAAACATGTTTATGCCTGTCTGGCTAAAAAACTTAAAAAGTTAAATGTTAAAGTCTGACCACAAACACTGTGCTCGTGGGTTTTCTCGAGGTTCTCCCGTTTCCTCCCACTTTCTTCATTCCACCATTATCACTCATCTCTCATCATCACCGTCTCCTTTAGCCTAACCGGCATAACCGTGGTACGCAGGGGTGCCCATCCCCCCCAAAGCTGATGGCGCACTCCTCCCCAAAACTAATAATCTCTTTCCTCCTCAAAACTCAAGTCCTCTAAAAACAATTGCCCAGTGTAGCAGTAGTTTTTATAGTACTAGTAATTGTTATTTTTGATGTTGTTTTTATTTCCTGTAGTAGTATTATAGAATGCTTGTAGTAGTAATAGGGGCAGTAGTAATTATAAAAATGGCATTACTTTTATTAGTAGTCTTGGTAGTGTACAATACTAAATATGTTCTATAAGGATATTGAAGGGTATAAAAACTTCTACACACTGTGTATGGCACAGGTATTCTTTTTTTACAATTAGTAGTATTATTTTTTCTTTACAGAATATTGATATAATTCCCTTGTACATGAAAAGTAAGACGCAAGTTACAAGTTATTGAGTTTGATACCAAAAGAAAATGTTATCCTCGAAATTAGCCTACAAAAAGAAGTGATATCCAACAAAAAACATTCCTGTAAAAGAGCCAAGTACGAGTGGCCTTAAAAAGAATTGAAATCACAAAAATAGGCGCCAAGTTCTGGTAGACAACAGTTACAAACACTCACTGGCTCACTTCAAATTTAGATTTGAAACTTGGCTGTTGTCTGTATGGTTACCACTAGCTCACAATTATGTCAAACTACTTTATAATTTTCAACAGACAACATAGGCAAGTTTCAAATCTAAATTTGAAAGTGATTCCTTGAGTGTTTGTAACTCTTGTTCACCAGAATTTGTCGCCATCCTTTCATATAGCAACTTGAGCGGTACTTCATTCATAGAGTTTCTAAGCAGGGGGTAGGGGGATTCGTTCTCGAGATTAAAAAAAAAAAATGCATAGTGTTCCAATGTTATTCTGACGACAGCAAAATTACTTATTCGACATTAGAGTAAAATTCTTCCCCAATTTTTTTATTCCCCCCAATTTTTTTCTCGATGGCACAACTTGCGCCATTCATCCCTCCTGTGGGCGGCCCTTCTCTCTTAAATCGAACCAATCTTTCCTTTCATACGGCTACTTGCGCGGTACTTCATTCATCGAGTATCGAAGCAGGGGATACGGGGGCTCACCTCGGAAAATTTTTGAAAATTAGCTTCTCAAAATCGTGTTTTAATGCTATTCCGACAGTAAAATTGCTAGTTCGAAAGTAGAGTAAAATCCCTCCCAAATTTTTTCTCAATGGCGCAGCTTGCGCCATACATCCCCCCTGTGGGCGGCCCTAATGGTACGTAAAACTAATTTCCTTTCATTTTTAAAGTCTGGCCATAGAAAAAATTGCTATCATACGTTACAGACTGCTGTCCAAATCAACCTATACATATTTATAAATGTTATCGTTCTAACCCCGCGAGCAAGATATCTTAGTTACGCCAGTGGTTGCTCTCCCTAGAATACCGTTTGGTGCATAGGCTGAAACTGTGGATGATGGAAAGTTCTTTGAGTTCTCAGAAATAAGTGGTCATGACCTCCCCCCAAACAAACTATTCAAGTTACACCAATGCTCACGCGGGGAATCGAACCCCGGATCGCGCGTTAGTCATATTGTTCACTCATTTTGGAAAATGATTTCGGTATTCACGAGATCATTCATTATAGAGGAACAGGTATAGTATATTCAACACGTTAACTGCTATTGTTTCGATGCAGTGACTACCAATTTTGATTCGTGACATAGCTAAGAGGATTTTACACAATCCTGTTATATGCATGCAACGAATGACTGAGTGATTTTTATTGTTGTGTCCGAATTTTCTCCTCCTTCTGTTACGCAACAATCTATCTAAATACTTTTTCTTACATATTATAGAAGTGAACCTGTAGCGAAGAATGATGTGAAAAATTTCTTTTGAGAGCGAAAGTGGGCCGATGTTTGATTGTTTATGAGTAAATAAAAAAAATGTATTCCTCACGCTACTGTCGCTTCAAAAGCAGTGCGCGTGATGCGCCTTCATTTGTTGTTTAATTTCTTTCTATATCGTTGCAACCTGTGTACCTGAACAATGTTGTAAAGCGATAAATTTCTGTGTTGCAAAACAAAATATTTTATGCGATGGCGAATGCGGGAGAATACAAATATTTGCAATAAATACCAAATGCGTGCCTGCTAGAATCGTGAGCGAATTCTCATTTCAAAGTTATTCAACATCATGACTCTGTACACGATTATTTTTATTCTTTAATATTTAACATTATGTTTACAACAATAAAGTTTTGAAGATATATACCAGGTATATATATATATATATATATATATATATATATATATATATATATATATATATATATATATATATATATATATATATATATATATATATATATATATATATATATATATATATATATATATATATATATATATAACTTATCACAGATTTCCCATTCATTCGCATCTCTGGTGTTACTTTAAAAAATTCGAAAATATCATCAGATTTCATAGGTACTGAGTTTTCAATTATTATTATTATTATTATTATTATTATTATTATTATTATTATTATTATTATTATTATTATTATTATTATTATTATTATTATTATTATTGTGAACTTTGGCAATAATTTTCAAATTGCGTAGATTTCCAGGCAACATCGCTGTTGGCACTGAGAAAAACTAGAAGCAGGTCTAAATTAAATGTAGGTTCTGCTTAAGATCTTTAGTATTAAATTCAACCTGAAGATCAACAAAAGAAAAATAGATTAGAATTAGCATTAGCAATTAGATTTCTGGGCTTTCGGCACCTATGGCCGTATTAGCCTATCATGAATGACGAATGACGTTCCTCGGCAAAGGAAGGAAGGATTGGGAAAGAAGCAGCCTGGGACGTGTATATTAGGTACCATCCCGGCATTTGCCCGGCATGAATGAGGAAAACTCAGGAAAAGCTCAGTCAGGATGGCTGGACTGAAAAAGCTTTTACACTTTTTCGACCAAGTGTGCCCCCTCCCCCCGCGGAAATCGAATCGAACTCGGGACTGCTTGTACCTAACACAAGAAAGTTAGCGACTACGTTACACGGGGGCCACAAGAGAAAAATGGAAATTATGAGATGCGCTAGGAAAGAAACAATAACAAAATTGAAAATCAAAATAGGAGATCACTTGGTGGAAGAGATAGAGAAATTATGTTTCTTAGGAAGTAAAATAACAGGTCTAGATGCAAACAAGGTGGTAAAGATCACGAATACATCAGGCAAAGAAGATATGTGAAGAAGAACAAAAGCTTCTGACCGGGAATATTGATGTAGAACTTAAGCAAAAAGGCCGATGAAAGCATGTGTAGATGTGGAGCATGGACTCTAAGAGAAGAGAGAGAAAAAAAAACGGAAAACGGAAATGTGTTAGAAATGTAGTGCTAAGAAGAATGATGAAAATTAGACAGGTAGATAAGGAATCAAGTTAGAAAATGGTAGGAGAAAGAAAAAGGGAGTATACTGCAAACAGTTTCGAAAAGAAGAGAATTATTGGACACATTATGAGAAGTAAGATAAATCGCGCTATTACCTATGGGGGGAATATCAGAAGTTGAAATGCCTTGAGAAAGACCACAACTGAAATAGGCCTATACAAAGCAAACACAAAATGTAACCTAAGAAGAAGAAGATCATAAAGAATTTTTGAAATAGCGTGAACATATATCCGAACCTACTTCGGCACCGTCCTAAACTATATTATTAAAGTTGTTTATAAATTTCTGTTATTAACGTCCAATGAAAATAAACGTCCATAAAAATCGATAGATCTTATCAATTTGAACAAAATGATATGCTTTAAGGATAAATCTTATGCGTAGTTTTCAAGAAAATCGACTAAGCAACGATCTTTTTGTTACCATAGAGAATCACGCCATCTTCTAAAGGAAAACTAACACTAATATATATATATATATATATATATATATATATATATATATATATATATATATATATATATATATATATATATATATATATATATATATATATGACCATCAAACCTTTTGTTACAACACTAGCAAAGATGGCAGAGAGAAAGACACTATCACTAATGATAATGAAATATAACATAAAATTATTATTAACTGTTAAACATTAATGTTTTTTTACTTATGTGATATGCATAATATCAATCGGCAGGTGTCATCGAGGTCATCAAAATATTATATATATGGCGTACTATATGAGAGTCGATCCTCGTACATAGTTAAAATTCATAATACAATTGTGTTAATGAGATTGATTACTTTTGCTCGGCCATCTTTGTTTTTTTAACCCATTGATTTATACGGAGAATTATTTTTGTTTTCCTCGGAATTAACTTGCATTTAATTGGCTTAATTTGTCTTATTTCTTCTTCTTCTTCACATATGCTTAATCATTTCTTAAAGTAAAATTAAGTAAAAGTAATATCGTAACCTTAATACTAACCTAATAACTAGGTGAAATGCCCATTCTCCACACGGAGATGATAGGTTAGTAGAAAATAATTGAACGCCTACTTAGGATATTCATATCAATGTAACTGTGATAATAAAAACCTGTAATACACTCTATTTTTATCATACATCCTCTAATAATACCCTTATCCTCTTAGAATAAGCGCTTTGATTAAAGTGACATGATAAAAACATTGCTGAAGATAGATACTAACTATTCTCCAAAATGAATGTCAAACGTTTTCACATGATATTGGTCAGAAACAAGAGATAACGTCGTTTTCAGCAATTAGTTTACTATAGCTATACCACATTGACTTGACACCTAGTCTTCCGTTCCAGAAGCTGCTATCGGCTGAAGGAATTCCACTCTCCTTTGCTAAGGATCTCTCGCTTAGCAACAGCTGAACCCTTATTGGCTCAACACGTGGGTGTGTCGAAGGTGTAAGTATTAGTTCGCATTTTTGCCAGGGCTCAAGACATTTTGGCAGCACCAGAAATAAGAGATAACACCGTTTTCATTAATTAGCATAGCAACTGTGCAAACTATAGATTTTACATTAATTTTGGTCATTTTGGACTGTTTTGATCCCTTCCCACCTCCCTATACTGCTGGGGACTGAGTTTTGACTTAAGTGACATCCAGAGTGTTACTATTTATCTCAGCGACCCTAAAAATTATAGATTTTTACACTAATATCGTCGTTTTTGATTATTGTTTATATGCCACACCTTCCCACTCCCACTCCTAAGGGGATGTCTTACTCCCACAATATTTTATCCGGACTGTATGTCTCATGGCACAGTCCGCAGCAAAAAACCTGCAACATGAACATGTAAGTTTATCATGAAAGTACGCCTAACTGTGCAGGGAATCAACATAACGTCTAAGTGGTACAAATCACACCAGGAGAAATCTTGGCGTTTCCCCTACACACTTATTTTGGAGCGTCATTTCACAATAAACTTACATGCTCATGTTGGAGGGTTTTTTTCTGCGGACTGCACCAGGTTTCGTTGAAATTGCTCCAGGTATTCCCGAACACGTAGAAATACATTCATATGCGCATACGCCCCATACATACATATCCATTTTTATATAATGTAAATTTAAGTGATATTCTTTTGAAGTCTTTCAGTTTAACGTCCCACGATTATGCCTGTTAGGCTAAGCGAGACTAACGTTTAAAGCAAGTGAATTATGATAGAAGAATTGATGTAATGAGAATGTAGAAGGAAATAGGAGTACCCCGAGAAAATTCACGGACACGATGTTGTCCACCACAAATTTATTTGGCCGGGAATCGAACCAAGGACCCCATGCACCAGAAGTAAGCGCTCTTCCGCTGAGCTACTATGTTCTCTTAAATGATATTAAATTTATGATTTATATAATGTAAATTCATTTTGAAAAAGGAAGAGAGACAATTTACTTAGACTCCGAGAAGAAATCAATAAAATAATACAATTAAGATTAAAGTTCATTTCAAAAGAAACAAGAAAATAATTAAAAAGATAAATTAATGAACTAAAAAGAAATATAGATGGCGTAGGTACTCAACACTGTTAAGATATGAGTTGAGAATATGAAACAAAAAGGTTGACATTGTGCAAACTGGTTTTAGAATTAAAAATAATGAGATCATTACCATCCTATAGATTGTCCTTTAGAGCTAGTGTATTGCATCCGTCACTTATAATGAAGTACCAGTTCATTAATGACCTACCTCCATACAAAACGTGTTGATGTGCAGGAATGCTGGGAAGAATGAACTGATTGGCTCTTTTCTGTATGTCCATATATTCTGTCGTTTCGTGACCAACATCTGGGTGATTTCTAACGTTAGCCTGGAGTCACATCATAAAGTTTATTTTCTTTTTCTCCTTCCTCAGCACAACTAATGTCATAACAATATGAATATTAATAACATAAATAATTGCTATTAATATTAAACTACGGACTGAAATAGTGTGATGGGCCACGGTGGCTCAGTGGTAGAGCGTTCACCTCTGGTGCTTGGGGTCACGGGTTCAAACCCTGCTTCCGCCAAGTGAACTTTGTGGTGGACAAACACCATGTTCGTGGGTTTTCTCGGGTTTCTCCCGTTTCCTCCCACTTTCTTCATTCCACCGTCTTCTTTAGCCTAACCGACATAACCGTGGGACGTAAAACTCAAAAATTTCATTTCATTTCATGAAATAGTGTGACGTCACATCCGTCTCGTTACTGTGATGATCGTAGTTTTATTTTCTAAGCAACATGGTCTAACAAAACGAAAACAGTGACGTGTTAACTTCCGGATTGCATACATTAGAGTAAAAGAAACACTTGTATATGTTTTAAAAAATCCAATGATTGAAACTACGAAAACATAGAAAAAACCAGCAATTAGATAAATAATGTGTTAAAATATGTCAAGCATTGAAAGCAAAATATTTCCCCTGATATCGCAAATTTCGTGCTTGATACATTTGGAGGTTAGGTAGTATCACATATTACATTCCAAATGTGTAGCTCTACAGAAATAGTGTTTAAAACTTATGCTGAACCACTCACAATTGGATGTGTTCTTGTTGTACTGTCAGTAAGTAAGTAGGATATGTAAGGAAAGATTCGATGCATGTTAACCGATCAGAAATTGGTCCAGATTGAAAATTCTCAGAGCGCATAAGGTTACTAAAGATATACCACATTGACTTGATCCCTAATCTTCCGTTCCAAGCGCTGCTATCTGCTGAAGGAATTCCAATCCCTTTTTCTCGCTTAGGAACAGCTGAACCCTTATTGGCTCAACGCGTGGGGGTGTGACGGTGTGAGCTTTAGTTCACACTTTTGCCACGGCTCAAGACATGTTGGCAGCACAATAGCTTCGTGTCCTTTTTTGTTTATTTTGTAGCAACTGTAACTATGCACTCATATTTGAAAGGGTGACCATTCTAACTATGCACTCATAAAATATCTAAATCCACGAATATAATTAATATTATTTTCAAAGTAGACAATTATTTTCCCTTGTGGACAAATCGTACATTTGTTCTATTTTCATTGTGCCGACAGTTCATCAGTTGTACCTTAGAGTTTTTACATTACATATAGCTGCTTTTGTTCATTTATGCATTACGTGGTAATGGCACTGGTATTACTTACACAATTTCAATCTTATCAGATTACCTAGAGATGTGGCCCCTGTAGGAAAAGGTTCCTTATATGTTACTTCGTTAATTACTAGATTTCACTTGTAAATTTTCTAAATAGTGGTCCCATATTTTTTATCTGTATCTTTTCCTACCAACTTTCCTTTGTCCTCAAAATATTCTAAAATTATTATCAACTATGTGTTCTTATTAACAGTATACTTCATAGTATTTCTATCGCTTCGTGCATTTGTGTAGAAAAAATCATTGCGATCACCATGGTAAGGAAGAAGAAACGACGACATCACTATTTCAGCCTATTACAACTAGTATGACGTCATTGTTGGGAGTCATCAAATAACAGTAGATAGAACCTGTTACTTAATAGTGTAAATGTTTGTTATTTGGAAGTATATATTAAACCAAGTAAAATCTGAAATAAAGCTGCTAGTTATTCGAGAAATTTAGTGATACGACCTCATTATTGTTATTGGATATATACTTAAGCGAAAACAGTACCGGAAAAACATTAAAAAAGAGAGAGAGAGAGAGAGAGAGAGAGAAATTCTTGAAGAGAGAGAGAGACAAACTTGATTCTTCGCAGATTCACATTTAAAGAGCAGCAAAAACCGATAGATTGTGCATAATAAAAACGAAACAAATGTCATTGTTTTTTAAACATCTTGTTTATTTTCAAATGAACATAGTCATTTAGGGACTGTTAATGATAACAAGAGTCTTTGCTGGGGTTTGTAATCCCTCAGAGAATATTACACACATGTATAATAACCATGAATTTAAAACACAAATTACTGTTGTATGGCTTATTTGAGTGAATGATAACCCTTCCTACTATTTCATTTTCTTCTGTTTTTTTTTTCTCTTTTAATTTATGGTAATTGTTTTCCGAGGGGGATGATAGTGGCACGAGCTTCAGCGGCTGTTAATTGTCGAAAAACTACCTGATGGCGGCAGCGCTCGCCTGCGTCAGGTCACGTGGCAAAGTACTATTTACCATAACAGGTGGCAAGCGAATGGAAGTGACCCACTCAACGAATGTTGTCGTCTCTTGTTGTTTCCAAATGGTTCTGCAGAAACAAAAAAAGTGAATAATCGTGGATGTTTCATGTTCTTATTTTTATTTATGTATAACTTTACACTTCTTCCACATTGCACAGAGCGTAACAAACGATAGAGCTCCGCAAAATTTGCGGCTTGTGGTGAAGACAGGGTTTTATCTATCCTTCTTATATCGTTGAGTATTCTATTGTCACTCAGGGGCCGCGGTGGCTCAGTGGTAGAGCGTTTAGCTCTGGTGCATGGTATCCTTGGTTTGATCCCCACTCGCGCTAAGTGAGCTTTGTGGTGGACAAACACCATGTGCGTGGATTTTCTCGGGGTTCTCCCGTTTCCTTCCACTTTCTTCATTCGAACATTTCATTCATTTCTCATTATCACCGTCTCCTTTAGCCTACCCGGCCTAACCGTGAGGAGTAAAACTTAAAGATTTCTATTATCACTCAGCCGCCTTGCGACGAATTGAAAAGATTTCATGTCAATCTCGTCGTCTTGTTAAATTTTTCCATCAAAGTCAATGTTATTCTTTCCCCTCCTACACACATATGCTATATTCCCTACGTAATACTCTATATGTCATACATATTCATTGATTGGTAAATCATAATCTAAACAGGTGCGTTACTCAATATTTTTACTTGTGTCTGCGAAGCTAGACCGATTGTTGTCTGAACGTGAGTAATAATATCATATATGTCTTTCTTCAAATAGTTGTTGGCTTGTTGGTCGATTTGTAGATTAACGCCCCTCTCAGCACGAAGGCTATATGAGACGAGGACCTACGAATTGATGCGTGATTCAAATCACAAGACCTTCCACTAGGGTTATCCATAATACTAAGCAAGACAGAATTTTTCGAGACGAGACAGGACTGTTACAATAGAAACAGAAGCCTACACTTCACGAGCCAAGACATCACTTTTGCATCTTTCCGAGACGAGACAGCCTTAACTATTGACTAGTAGGCAACCATAGGTCTTACCGAGAATCGAATCTGTCTCTTTTTAAAAGAAGACTGGTATGCTAATACTATAGCATCAATAGGGTACTCATTCAAACAACTGTTCCGTTTGCATGATAGTTCTATTCCACTTGAATGATAGATTGGTAGGTATTTACGTCCTTTATTAGTACGTACAATGAGACCTACAGCTTGAAGTGGGTTTTGAACCACCGTAATGCGTTCAAAGCTCTCCCACTGGGAAACAAACCTGAGACCTTGTGCACCTAAGACTCGCCCGGTAACTACCAGACAATACAGGAGGGTATTCTCCTGGATGTTCTACATTGAGTTCTCATATTTGAAACCACGTGTATCCCTGAAAAGCATGAAACATCGATACTTATGTCCTGTTACTTATAAATTTAAGATTATCATTGGATTATTGTTCGAGTTTCGTGAGTGAGAGAAATGTTATAGCATATCTCGACTGATCACCTTAAGGCCATGAGAAGTGAGCAAGTGCTATCCCTTAACAGTGGACGGGAAGAACTAATAAGGCTAGTCCACAAAAAGTAGATCAAAATAGGACTATGACAATTGGAGTTCCGAATAATCGGAAATGCTTTCCAGGAAAAGAGTAAGCATAGCATCATTACCCAGGAGACTGAATAGGTAAGCGGGAAGAGATTAAGTGACAGTATCATGAGAGTCAAACTAGTACTAGGGGAAAGAGAAATTCTGAATATAACTAGCGCCTATGCCCCACAAGCTGCATGTGATGAAGTGACAGACAAGAATTTTGGATGGAGCTTGATGGTATAATTGCAGAATTGTTCGATACATGAGCTTATCTTAGCAGAAGATCTGAATGAGCACGTAGGACGAACAAGATCAGAATATGAAAGAATAGAAGGAGGTTATGGATGGGAAGATATAAATGAGGAAGATGAGAACATACTACAAGCGACCGAAGCGTATAATGTTGCCATTCTGAATAAGTTCTATAAGAAAAAAGAAAAAACTTCTATATTACATATAAGAGTGGCACAATTTATTTATGTGTCTGTGTGTTTGAAATTTGTTCTTGTTGCAGCAAATCATGATTGCACTTGTGCTAAAAGCCTCTATTGCGAATCGCATCTCTTTAGATTTACGTATGTTGATGTTTTGTTCCTCCGCCAAATATTTCTGATATCGAGGTGCTACCAAAAACTTTTTATGCGATTCTGCGAAACCGGAATGGATAATCTTGACAACGTTGCACACTGATAAGGCATCCTGCGAAACAGGAAGTAATCGTCAAGAATTGTAGGTGTAATCCAAAAAAATGCATTAAAAGAGCATTGGCGATCTTGGCCAATAATTAGTTTTTGAATCAAGAGTCATAAAATTTTTGAACGGTCCCTAAATCGAGTTTTCGTATTTTTTACGGAATTAGGACATCATACTGAGTTAAGTGATAGTTTGGATTTGGATACAGTATACGTAGTTTTCCTGATATAAGGCCTACAAGAAAAATTTTTGATTGACATATATTGGATCTTTTGATTTAAAAAAAAAAAACTAAAATCTTTAAAACTTATAAAATAAAAATAGTGAAAATTAATTTAAGACGGAATAAAATGAAAAAGAGTTCAAGAAAGTAAGTAACAAGAAAAATATGTTGAAGATTATATTAAAGAGAAGGAAAATAAAAGGATTAGAACGTTGTTTAATCGAAATGAGAAACAAGGAAGAGAAAGAATAAGGTTGAGTTTGGTGAAAGAATTTAACAAGATGACGAGATTAACGTGAAATCTTTTCAATTCGTTGGAACGTCATAAGAATGTCAAAAATAAGTAACATGACAGGTAAATTGGCTGATTTACGCGTGTTGAGCAACAGGCCGTAATTTGATTTTTTTGGGCTTACAACTGAGTGGAATATTTCAAGCGTGGTCAAACCGGCATCAGTGATACCGATCGTTCGGTTGTTCGATAGAACTTCACAGTGAGACTGCTCCTGAGGAAAGTTGAAAACTTAAATCTGGGACAATCGACGTCTAACTATCCGTGAGATGGCTTTACTGTTAATTGATCACATTGAACACCGTTAGCATTGTACACGACGAACTAAATTTTGACAAAGTGTTTGGACGATTGTATTCCCGTAAGCTCCCTGAAGAATACACACATGCAAAAACAGAATGGTCCTGTTAGTACTGCCTCTCATGAGGTACGCAAGAGAGGGTGATCAACCGCATCGTCACTGGTGACTAAATCATCATTCACAGATTTGAGCCGGAAACAAAGTGCGCCAGTATGATGGAAACAACCCCCATCAACTAAAACGAAGAAATTTAAGGTCACTCAGTCAGCCGGGACAATCAAGGCATTCTATTTGCGGAATTTCTGCCCCAGGTCACACTGTTACTGCAGTCACGTATTGCCGTACCCAAGCGCCTTCGCAGGGAACGTCCATGAGGTTTGAGACCTGGAGCTCTTGTGTTGAATGGCAATGCTCGTCCAAACAGTGTCTCAGATATGGTCCTTAAATTGAGAATGACTGCAACGTCCGATATACAGCCTGGATTTAGCACCATCGAACTTCCATTTCTCCTGACCACTGAAGAATCATCTCGGTGGTCACTGGTTTCAGAGTATGGCGGAAATTTGTTGGGAAGTTACCAGCTGGCCACTATACCAATCAGGAACATTCTTCGTTGCTGGATTTAAGGGGCTCTTGAAACACTGGGACAAGTTCCTAAATGTACATGATGACTATGTGGAGAAATAAACCCAATTTTATCAAATACCTCTATACTTTGCTTTCTACGCCATTTTGCAACTTATATATTGTAATATCCCACGTGGTGTATAAACAATTCTACACCCCAGTGTTTACAAACACCACCACATGGTTTAGCAAGAGGGTTCTACACACCAGATGAATCCATTATCACCTGCAGACGACGGGCTTCTGGCTCCTCCCACGGAGCAGACGATGACAACAGAGCAGCAGCGCCACCGCTACCCAAGGACCCCTATAAATTGGATGGACGACGGCAAATTTGTACCAGTTTTCTGGTGTCTCCCCTACTGTTTGCCACGGAACATTAGAAGTGAACTAACCCCTCTAGTCTGCTTCGGGACTACGCCTATCCTTTCTCCTGGCTTAACCTGCTTCGGGGCTATGTCGGTAATCCCAACCACAGCCGCTTAGCCTGTTTCGGGGCTCTGATGGCCACCTAACCTCCTCTGCTTGCCACGGAGCATTGGGTCCCTAATGCCACTCTGCTTAGCCTGCTTCGTGGCACTGTAGAGATCATGTCTGCGACCTCACTGTCAAAGACTACCTGTAACTAATCTTGCAAACTTAGCGATTATTTTGTATAGTATTTTATAAAAATACTTTTCATAGTGGAATTTTTATAATAAAAGCAAGTAGCGGGAGTCGATTCTGGACGCTTTTTTTATTAACGCTCTATCTACAACCTATATGGGACAGAGTTTTACAATATTGAGTTATCCTCGTATCAATTGCATCAGACTGACTACGAATGACACTTTTTTTTTTAACACCACAAAAAATAGTTTCCCCTCAAAAAATACACTTCCAAATTGTTCCTCAAGGATCTCATTTTATTAAACTTGACTTGATCTGTTGATTGATATAAGTATGCCTTATCTTTGAGTAAACAAACATTAAAGTCATAATTTTGGGCTGTATCTCATTCATAATATTTTGTATGCTATGTATGTCGTTTTGTTATCACCTTTTAATGAAAAGTTTAATTAGTGTATATTCCAATATCACTTTCATCTTAATAGGTTATTTCATTAGGTTCGAATCTCACGTTAAGCTATAGGTCCACGTCTCATATAGCCTCGCTGTTGAATAGGACGCTAAACTGAAATCAAATCAAGGCACACAAAAAAATAATAGATAAGTATCGTACAATAACAATTTTTAGGTTTACGATATGTAAGTAATGTTGCAACTAATTTCTGTGTTGTAATCTTTCCACGCTTAACGTGGATTCTATTGATTTCTTGTGCGTCATTAGGTTTCATAAACCAAACGCTATTAATAGTATACAGTAGGACAAAACCCAGACTTGACTCAGCCTTAGTTACATTCAACTAACATAAGCAATAAGCCTATTATCATAACCTGGGATACCTACTTATAGTATATCTATTCCCTCAGATGCCAATATTTATATACATAAATCCCTAGTGCACTTACTAAGCGCCTAATACACAATTGTCGTAGTTAACAATTTCTCCATTGAGATCTTAATTTCAATCGCAAAGGGATCGGCTTTAATAACAAACTTCAATACATAGGCCTATATCATCATCATCATCATCATAAGTATTCTGGCATTACTGGCAGGTCACTTGCTACAACTGAGAAGCTTCCATACTACACGGTCTTCAGCTAACTCTTCGTTTTCACGTACGATTTCTCTGTTTTGATATCGTCCATTAATTGTAGCCTCCTTCGTTCTCTCCCTCTCTTTCCTGCCACCATACCCTCTAACACGTCCTTCATGAACATGATACATTTCCTTCTTAGCCAATGTCCCAGCTAGTTTCAATTCCTCTTCTTAATAATATATTTAAAAAATTGTTATTTTCTTCACCACTATTTTTAACATCCTCTCATTCGCTTTCCGCTCGACCCTGATAATTCTCTCCTTTCTTCTCCATACCCACATTTCGAAAGCTACCAGTCGTTGCGTAATGTCTATCATTTTTTGCGTTATGTCTATCAATACACATAAACAAACACTAAATTATTATTTTTTTTCTTCAAGCATGTTCAAAAATTCTGTCACTCTTTCCGAAACATATCCTATTTCCCTATAGAATATAAATTAGTTTATTTCTCGAAAACTACGCATGATAATTTATACTTACTCATATTATCGTGTTTAATTCAATGAAATCTATTAATCGGTATATGACTCACATTTGAACATCCACCTCATCCCCTACCCACCCACATCCGTTAAACGGTAATAAAATGGTAGAATCTATAATGAAATAACTCTCTGAAGCATGAATATACGGTAAACTTCCAGAGACATAACAGAATACATTACTCGGACTTTTTTTTTTTTTTAAAGAAATAATAAACAGAAGTGATATCCTGAAGTAATATAATCTCCAAAAAGAAAAATCAGGTTAAGGACATTTTCAGTGAAAGCGTGTTTTCGTCATTGTATAAACACAACTTAACGCAGAGATTCACTTTTACACGTGGAATTCTTAGAAAGAATATTCGGTGTTAAGAAATAATGTTCCCGTCTCCAAAAAAGCCATGACACGTGAAGTCAAAGTTCGCTATGAAAACCTAAGAAATATATTGTATCTAACCATTGTTATTTATGTCAACTCGTCATTTGGGTGCCCTGCCAATGGATTATGACAGAAAAGAAAGCTCCATAAATAATCGATTGAAATGGGCTTTGAGACTGTCTCTCTCTTTTCCCAAGTAAATGATTTATTATAGTCTGAAATTGGTCTTACTATGAAAATCACGTGTCTTCTGTGAATGAATAACTTCCTTAGTACTGTTAGATTAAAAGGAGTATTTCTTAAACATTTTATTTATTTATTTATTTATTTTATTTTAGTTAGACTTGTTTATTTTAATATTGATTAAATATTTGAATAGCACGATATTCCCGGATGAAGGGAAAACCAATTCCAATGGCGCGATTCAATTGGAACTAGAATCGCAGATACAAATACAGACCTTCCACAAAAAGATTCACTAAGATTTTTGTTATACCTAAGTACATAATGTACACCTTGTCTCAAAAAGGTTGAGCGCATTCTTTATTGGTGTTTTGAGGCAATAATTTTCTAAGTCCAGCTTCGGGTATCTTCGGGAAAAAGTAAGCCAGGTTCGAACCTCCAAGCCAGCCTTTGCAATCGGGAAAAAGTTTGCACATGTGTTTTTCTTCTTTTAAATATAATAAGACTTGTTACCAAGTGTTTAAAAAAGCAACATTGATTGAAATACTTAATGATACAATATTTCGAAACTTTTTTTTTTTTTAATGTCAGCACATGCTTGTTTGTCATTTAGCTCTCCATACGTAATGGAACATTTAAATACGTTAAAGAATCTTTCCATATGTAAAAGAATGCTCAAAGTTAAGAAATAGAATATAATTATCGCCTGAGTACTAAAATAAAAGTCAAAGTAGAACAGAAACAGCGTTTGTAATGGATATGAATGTCATAATTATCTTGAGATCCGTTATACATCGCTAGAAGCATAGTTCTAGAAGTCCTTGTGTTAGTTCATTGGTAAGCTGTCGGATTTCAAATCATAAGGTTAAGAGTTCGAATCCCGTCTAGGTTAATCCTTTTTTTAAAATTATATTTTCCGCAATGCATGAAAAATTATATAAAATAATTACATTAGAATACATAAGTTGTCTATACATAACATAATCATTGCAGAACATAGTAATTATTATGTTTAAAATATAACATCTGAGATAATTTTCACAGTAGGTCGGTATTATATATGAGGATGTAAATACAAGTTAGGAAAATCATTTAATAGCAATAAATAAGTTATGTAGTGTATTTATTTGCATCTATTTGTCATACAGATGTAACTTCTCAATATTCTCATTACAGCATGTCATTTACATTCGTGAAATACAATATATTCCTACGGATATAGAAAGTGTATAAACAGAGTATCCAAAGTCGTATCCTGCTTCAAGACACATAACTTTTCCCGATCCCCTTAACGTCACGGGAAGAAACACAAATTCTCTTTAGAACGGAATGTCGTTACTTAGAGTCTCATTCCAATACGTTGAATATGCTTTTGTATATTCATCTCTCTCTCTCTCTCTCTCTCTCTCTCTCTCTCTCTCTCTCTTTCGCTTTGTTTATGTGTGTGTGTGTGTGTGTGTTGCGGAATATCCCAAGTTGAATACAACATTTGCCAAGTATATGAGCATCATTGTCATCGAATACCAGAAATTGAAAGTCGTGTTTCTTCAGGTTGGGTTTGCGTGTTCATGTTAGCTCACTGGTAGAGTACTGACTTGCCAATAAAGAGGTCTTGAGTTCAAAGCCTACAGCTAATTATCATTCTTTTGTTAGTAGGATTGCACAGAAATCGGATACAAGGAGTGGGTTACTTCTAGAAATATTTTCAGAAGCGTTTAGGTAGCCCTGAAAAGGGCTGTTTTCGGGAGTTAAGGCGGGGACATTAATATTGTGTCCAAGACCCTTCTGAATTTATTACACGCTCCATTCTTCTGGGCATGGAATCTATTACATGGGTGACAAATCTATCTCCTTCCCCTACCTCCAGCCATGCTTCGGAAACAAGATGCCACAGGTCATCCTGAGTTCTTGGTGGATTTGCCTCAGGTCAACTTTCCCTTAGAGTACGCTTCACTTCTGCCCACATGTTTTCCATGAGATTGAGGTCTGCTCCACGAGGCGGCCAGTCGATTAAATCAATCTCAGGGTGCCCTGCGAACCATTCCTGAATCACACGGGAGGTATGTATTGGCGACTGGTATTGCTGGAACTGAATTACACCATCAGGCTGAAATACCCGTACAGATAGCACCATGATATTACTGATAATGTCTAAGTACTGAGCATTGTCCAGATGTCCTTCAATTCTATGAAGCTGTCCTGCTCCGCGACTGGAAATCCAACCCCAACATAAAATAGATACATGGCCACTGCGATTGCAAGCAGCCACATATCCATGGTCATATCGGGTGCCTCTCGGACGATACACAAAACGGCGTCCCTCCTTTGATGTTGTGAATATGGATTCATCTGAGAAAACTACGTTTTCCCAATTGAGATCCACATTTGCCTGTGCAAACGCGAGACGGTAAATTTTGTGGTCGTCTGAGAGTTTTTCCTTCATGGCAGCAACACGGCCACGTAACCCAGCATGACGAAGTCTTCGCAGAGCTGTATGCTTACTACCAGGAAAGAGAGAAACTTCCCTTAGCTGTCTAGACGTCCTTAGTGGGTCTAACCGGGCTTCGTTTACTAATCTCGCATCTTGGGCTTCGGTTGACACATGCGGACGACCAGGAGATCGTAAATTATCAGTCTGACCTGTAGCGCCATATTTCCGAATCCATCGCCTTCCTGTAGAGGCCGGGACACCTACTCGCCTGCTAGCTGCAGTTGCAGAATAACCTTCCAACTCCCATAAAGTAATTACTGCTGTACTTCTATCCATAGTTACCAATGTTCTGAGCTGTGAGAAGGAAGCAATAGGTAAAAGCTAGTACCTGACGTGTGATTGGTTACTTGCACGACACGACTATTGTGGGGAACAGCGTTGCCAGATCTAGCATAATGATGCTAGATCTAGCATAATTTGCATGTCTCTAGCATCTAGCATCTTGCTTTTAGCATCCTGCCCAAATCTAGCACAATTTCAGCAAGTTTATCAATAAGCCGTAAAACCTGGAGATGAGAAAGAAGTTGGTCGTGGGAAGAAAAAGAACGGCAGAAATGTATCCTCTTCCATTGATTTACGGTCGGTAAACCATACAGGCAGTCTTATTTTCCGAAGTAAGTTCGAAACGTCTTTGGGCTATTTTGTGGCTCCACCCAGGGTTTTATAATCCTTTAACTCCGAGGCATGGGCGGAGCTATGGGGGCCATTCTCCCCCCAACTTTTTGACAACTTCACCATCTTTATTTCTGAATTCATGATCATATTTATTCCTGAAATGACAGCTCCGAGACCGACCAAAAATCTGCCGCCCCCCCCCCCCCAGCAGACGATTCCCAACTCCGCTTATGCTGCGAAGTAATTTTCTTTCAAAATATGTAAACAAAAACTTTGCATTCATTTATACGATATATACGCCATTGAGTCTGGCAACGACTGCATTAATTTAGTTGAGTTAAAATTTTGGTGCGTGAAGTATTGAGTTCTATCCATGTATTCTTTCTCTCTGTGTATTTTAAGTTACGTTATCGTATCTCAACTTCGTTTTTTTTTTTTAACTCCTGAATTAGTAATTATGAGGATCTAGCATAATTTGACCGAATCTAGCATAAGTTCGATCAGGTTTTGGAATAATTCCGAGCTGTGAGTCTGGCAACGCTAGTGGGGAACGACTTGGTCAACGACTCGCGAAAGAAATCTGAAAATGTTGCGCCGTAATAATGATATTAAAAACAGTTTTTATAAAGGAATATTAATACATACGAAAAGCTGTTTAAAGAATGAATTGTTATACTGACTTTACACGTATAAAAACATATACCATATACCAAACAGATTGAGCGATATGATGATAGCTGTTTTGAGACAAACTCTTTCGAAGTCCAACTTCGGGTATCTTCGGAAAACAGTAAACTAAAGCTGCTGGTTCGAACCTCCAAAGCCAACCTTAGTAATCGGGAAACGATGTACAGATATGTTTTTCCTTCTGTTAAATATAATAAGACATGTTGAAATGGTATTAAGTGTAGAAAAAAGTAACATTAAAATACTTAACGATACAATATTTCGAGACTATGTATTCCCACTCTCGTTTCCTCATTGTGATTTCCATACGGAAAAGAGCATTTACGTATGAGCTCAGTTATATTTCAGAAGCAGCTTCCGAAAAGCGGTCATGTTAGCTCAGTGGTACACCACCGAGCGTTTAAATCGTGAGTTCGATACCCGTTCAGGTGAAAATCTTTTATGATATTCTACTTTCCTCAATGCATGAAAATTATGTAAAATAGTTACATTACAATTCATCAGTTGTATATATCAGTTGAATATATATATTCATATCATCAGTTGTATATATCAGTTGAATATATATATTCATATCATTTCACGACATAAGTAATTCTTATCTTTAAAATATAACATCTGAGGTATTGACAGAACGTCGGTGTGTTATGTGTGAATATTGAATACAAATTTAAAAAATCGTGTAATAGCAATAAATAAGTTATGTAATGTATTTATTTGCAGCTACTTTCATCGCAGATAACTTCTCAATATTCGCATTACAGCATTTAGGTAGAGCATATCGAAAATCGGATCGTGGTCCAAGACAAAAAACTAGCTAGCCCCAAACTGTCACGTAAGAAATTCGCGAATCGCAAAAGTAAAGTGAAGAGATTGAGAGCGGTAATTCCTTAATCGCTCTCTCTCAACTCTCTCTTATCTGCATTTATACACATAAAAGTGTATGTATGTATGTTCCAACATAACTCATGTATGCCTAGAGCAGGGTTTCTCAACCTGGAAGTCGCGGCCCCTAGGGGATCGCGAAGATAGGCGGAAGAGATAAATATAGTTAGAATCTAATACCAGAAATTATTTTTAAATATTATTTTTAATTTTGTTCTGATAGGCATACTTTTATTTTTTATACACACTGTAAAGAACAATAAAAAATAAGTCTACTGAACATTTTCAAAGGGTGTAGAATTCGTGTTACTATTCGGTTCAAAGTCTCTTGTCGTCGCGAATTCTGTCGAGAAATTTGAAGCTTAAAATATACAAAACGATAATCATGCCTGTTGTTCTGTATGGTTGCGAAACATGGTCGCTTACTCTGAGGGAAGAACATAGACTGAAAGTATTTGAGAACAAGATCCTTAGACGAATATTCGGACCCAAGAGGAACGGGAATGGGGAACGGAAACTTCATAACGAGGAATTACATAATTTATACGGTTTACTCAACATTGTTAGGGTCGTCAAGTCTAGAAGGCTTAGGTGGGCAGGTCATGTAGCTAGAATGGAAGAAAGTAGAAACGCTTTCAAAATCTTGACTGGAAGATCAATCGGAAAACGACCATTAGGAAGACCTAGGAGCAGATGGGAGGACAATATTAAGATGGATCTCGCTGAGATAAGAATACAAAGTAGAAACTGGATCCAATTGGCTAAGGATAGAAGTCAGTGTAGAGCTTTTGTGAACGCGGCATTGAACCTCCGGGTTCCATAGGCCATAGAGTTAGTTAGTTAGTAGAGTTGTTTAAAAATGAATTTAAATCAAAGAGGTATGATATAAAACTAATAAGAACTATATATAGAAATACTAGAAAAATACACATGCAACAAAACCTGCACATTGAAATACAATTAAAATTAAAACCTAATGAAACACCTAAGCATGGTGTAATTTCACTAGTGCAGCAATGTCCGGTTCAATCTTCATGACGAACATTATCAAGCCATTTTCAACTGATAAGCGATTTCTTATCTTTGTTTTAATGTTTACCATAAAAAAAAAACACACTTTCGCACAAGTACGATATAGCAAATGGAATTATTACTTTTAAAGCAGCAATGCCCAGACCAGGATATTCTTCTCTCCTCATCAGGCAGAACTTGTCCAAGTCTTTGTTACAAAAAACCAGTTGCAAAGACTTGTCGCATGATCATTCTATTATTTGGTCAAGAAGTTGTGGGCTTAGATCGGATACGTTAATGGCCTCTTCAATGAAGGAGTTTAACATCCATGTTGAACCAGCACCTTCGTCGTTGGGAATATAGATATTACAGTTACTGTATCCACTGTCAGTGCCGGGCGCCGAAAAAAGGGGCCACACATTTCGGAGGAAGTGTGTTACTCATGTTAGGAAAGTGCATGTGCACATGTGTAAAGTAGAAGGAAAAACGTAATAAAATGTGCTCAAAATTAAGGAAAGGTAGGGTTTATTTTGAAAATGTTATTGAGCTTCGTGCCAACCATGGTGGCGCTTCGTAGCTAGTCTGTCGACGTCACTCATATATACGGTGACATCGTACTATACTCTCGCCCCGGGCGCTGATTTTCCATGGCACTGTTCACTATAAACAAAAAAATGGATTCTACTATTATAGAAATAGGTATGTTAAAAATCCCACACAAGCTTATTATAAAACAAATTATAAAAGGGTCGCTGGCAAGAGCGTGTGATAAAAGGGGATCGTGATAGGAATTAGATTGAGAACCACTGGCCTAGAGTAATTTTAACCACATTTCTTATAGTTTCAAAAAGAGTGCTGTCGGGTTACCTATGGTGAATGGGAGGGGGATACATATAAAAGATTGCTAGAAAATGATCGATATTAGATTCATAGTTTTCGGGGTCGCTTAGATAAATAGTGAGACTTTCAATTTCGCTTAACTCCGATTAAGCTCTCATTAGTAAGGATGGGCACGAACGACTTTTCTTTGAAACTCGACTCGACTCGAAACAGATATCTTTGAGATCTACTCTTGGACTCGGCGCGAAAAATATCTTCCAACTCGACTCGGATTAGAGTCAAGTCGAACCAAAACGAGCCAAATCCTGTGTGTAGTCCTACCTAGACAATACATAGACAATAATTATTCTATCATCAATTATACTACTATTACTACAAATAATAATAATAATAATAATAATAATAATAATAATAATAATTATTATTATTATTATTATTATTATTATTATTATTATTATTATTATTATTATTATTATTATGACAACACCGTGTACAAACATGAACAATAGATGGTTAGTAAAGGAATACTAAAAGCTAGTTGACTGCCGACGTCGGTAGTCATGAACTCTACAAGGCAAAGACATCGTTCATTACTCTAAGCTGTAAGCATCGGTGGACTACAGATGATCAACTATTGACCTCTCGCCAGAAATTGGTGGCCCCGCAGCGACGATCCGTGGTGGCCCAAGTTCCATTTTGAAAACTTTACTACCAGCAGCAGAGACGCGATGAAACGCCAACGAACCACAAAATTACTCTCCCAAAATATGTCAAAATGCCTATATGTGTGATTTGTTTATATTTAGGTGAATCAAAAAAAAAAAACACAAAACAAATACCCGGGGTGGACGCAAACTATCAATATTACGATTACTAGGCACGTGTTCTTCTGACTTCCCCACGGAAACGAGCATAAAAAGCTTGGTTGTTGAAGGA
The DNA here is from genome assembly GCF_964235325.1 of Thermobia domestica. Classification (NCBI taxonomy): domain Eukaryota; kingdom Metazoa; phylum Arthropoda; class Insecta; order Zygentoma; family Lepismatidae; genus Thermobia; species Thermobia domestica. The sequence goes on from NC_137454.1 coordinate 67,920,530, forward strand.
TAAATCATTGACGTCTTAATTTAGCCAATCAGACAAACCCCTACATCTCGAGTTCTAGAAGGTGATACCGTAAACCATTTCAGATTTATTGCTTCCTGGTGGAGTACTATCCATGAGCAAAATTTGAGCATAATAGCCGACATGCATCTTCGGTGCCTCTTATCTTTAGTACAATTTTAACCAGAGATGGTGTGGGTCAATGAAAATTTGATCCACGACCCATCATGACCCACTATCACCCACCACCCAAATGCCCCATTGGCCCACTCTGATCCATCAACCATCGTGATCCACTCTGACCCACCACCAACTATGAACCACTCTGAACCATTGTGACCAACTCCGACCCACCAAAACCCATCGACATCAACTCTGACCGATGGCCCACGTCCTCCTCTCCATTGACTAAAGAGGTTACACTTGTAATAAAACAAGACTGTGAAATTATCACTTATCGGAGTTTGAATTTCTACCGTTAATGGCTCAAGCACCTCTCTGTTACAATACTGGTGGGTCTGACCTTTACGATATTGTATAATGGCAAAGTGTTTCTCATCTTCCAAATTAAAATGAATTTAAATTTATCATATATAATTATTTCTTTGTTGCCTTACAGACACATTTCAGTAGAAAATAGAGTGAAATTTGAAAGTTTCAAATCAAGGAAAAGTAGACCAACGTAAAAAAAAAAAAAAAAAAAAAAAGAGAGAGAGAGAGAGAGAGAGAGAGAGAAACTAATTTTCTATATAATTAAGCACGCCGTACTAATTGAAAATGCCCATGTAATTAAGTTTAGACTACAAATTTTATGGCCATTTTTCTCTAACTTTATGGCTTGATTGCCTTATGCTCGGAACGCTCCATATATTAAACACCAGCTTCAGCAATTATAAATAGAAAGCAGTGGGTATAAAATTCAAAACGAACTTTAGTTTGCATTACTCAATCTGTTTCTCAACTAATATCAATCGTTTTCGATTATTTTTACAAATCAACCCACTACCAATTTCCAATATATAGAAAATGCACCCCCGTCCCCCCGCTCATAAAAGATAATTTTAAAAAATGCCAGGACATATTCTCTTTATTTTTAATAAAGAGTTATATGCTGAATTTCAGCTCTCAGTTGAACGGCTTGTGAGATACTAAATTTTTCGCAAAAATTCGGACTTCTACTCCCCCTAAGGATATGTATTATAATGAAAGTGACACGCGTATGATAACTTCCCAGTTGGGATTGGAGCCTGATTATATACCAAACGTCAATTCATTTGACTTTGCAATTTGACCGTGATGATTACGCAGACATAGTTACTTTTATTTTTTTATGATACATATCCTTATTTCATATGTTACAGATGATTCAAAAATATTTTTTCAAGCAGTTAGCTCCTCTAGAATCTCACAGGCTGCATCCCAGAATCCAACTCCTACTATCCTATGACAATCCAAAAGTGACTGAACTTTTTTTTATTAAGAACAAATGACAAAAGAAAAATGGAGATCTTGAAAGTAAAATGTAGAAAAGCTCGGTGCCCCCAATAACTACATATTTCTCCGCCCCTTCATCCCGAACTTAAAATAAAACTTAATTCGAATATGGTTAATTAGTGAATTTATTACAGTTAAATTCCACTCACTACATGCTACAGCTACAACTATTTAACAAAAAATAACAACTGTGAAACATGTTCTGAATTACTATTAGATTTCTTACGCTATTATTAAACATATTAGAATAGTAAAAGAGGATTGTTCGTAAAATAGTATATTTGCTCTTGATTTATAACTTTTTCATACGGAAAAAATTAAAATATTATTCAAGTTTTAAACTTTGCTCTCTGCAAATATGTTGCCCTCTAGGCAATGGGACCAATGTGAAATGTGGACTAATGTGGACTAATGGGAAATGCTGCACTGTTAGCGGCGCTTAAAACTTACGATTCGATTCTAATATCGAATGATTTCGATATCTTTATGTCGCTACGTAACCACCCTGGGTACTAATGGGAGCTTAATTGGACTTGAATTGAAAGTAGAACTGTTCACCTAAGCGACCACGAAACTATGGATTCGATACTAATATCGACCCGTTTCTAGCATTTTTGATATGTATCCCGACAGTACTCTTTTTCCAGACTGCAAGAAATATAGTTAAAATTGCTCTAGATATATCAGAATTATGTTGAAATACACACATAAATCCACTTTTATATTCTGTATAAATAGAGAGTGAGCGAGCGAGCGAGCGAGAGGGCGACTCAAGGCATCACCACTTCCACATTGCAAAAGCATATATCAGGAATTGAATTGAAAATCTATGTAAAGACTTTCTGCTGTGGCATGCTTCATAAGGACAATTCCAGTCTGCTCACGTGACCTTTGGGGTTCATGAATTTTTTGCGAGCGTTCCGACTTTGGATTCTCTGTTTATACCTTCTGTTTATGCATCGAATACCTTTTCAAGAACATAAATGGCATTCTGTATTATGAATGTTGAGAATTACCCTCTATATGACAAATAGCTGCAAATAAATACACTACATGATTTATTTATTGCTATTGAACGAGTTTCTTAACTTGTATTTACATCCTCATATATAATACCGACCTACTGTGAAAATTATCTCAGATGTTATATTTTAAACATAATAATTACTATGTTCTGCAATGATTATGTTATATATACACAACTTATGTATTCTAATGCAATTATTTTATATAATTTTTCATGCATTGCGGAAAATATAATTTTAAAAAAAGGATTAACCTAGACGGGATTCGAACTCACAACCTTATGATTTGAAATCCGTCAGCTTACCAATGAGCTAGCACAAGGACCTCTAGAACTATGCTTCTAGCGATGTATAACGGATCTCAAGATAATTATGACATTCATATCCATTACAAACGCTGTTTCTGTTCTACTTTGACTTTTATTTTAGTACTCAGGCGATAATTATGTTATATTTCTTAACTTTGAGCATTCTTTTACATATGGAAAGATTCTTTAACGTATTTAAATGTTCCATTACGTATGGAGAGCTAAATGACAAACAAGCATGTGCTGACATTAAAAAAAAAAAAAAAAAAAAAAAAATTCGAAATATTGTATCATTAAGTATTTCAATCAATGTTGCTGTTTTAAACACTTGGTAACAAGTCTTATTATATTGAAAAGAAGAAAAACACATCTGAAAACTTTTTCCCGATTGCAAAGGCTGGCTTGGAGGTTCGAACCTGGCTTACTTTTTTCCGAAGATACCCGAAGCTGGACTTAGAAAATTATTGCCTCAAAACACCAGTAAAGAATGCGCTCAACCTTTTTGAGACAAGGTGTACCTCTCTATTTTTTTAAAGTGGTACTTAGCTATTTAAAAAAAAAAAAGAAAAATCGAGTTATTTTATATGTGGCGTATATTATAGGTAGAAAGAAGTATCAAAAAAAGAAAGAAAAGAAAAGAATGAATGAAAAAGGAAAACAAAACGATGTCCGATGCATTTTGCCGATTATGGTGTATACAGGGTGTTTCAAAACAACACCGACAACGTTTGGGAGGTGATTCCTGACACCAAGATAACACAAAAAGTATAGACCAACCTGCTTGCACAAATGCTTTCTTTCGGAGATATAGGTTGCAGAGAACATGAAAAAAGTGAGCTTTAAATGTCCATAGCTCCAAAACTATGGGATTCAGGGCGGCAGCTCAAGTGGTTCGGAGTCCACGTTAATGAGTAGGTCCACGTCTCATATAGCCTCGCTGCTGAACGGGACGTTAAACTCAAAATCAATTCAACTCAAAACTATGGGACCTACCGTAGTCGGGTCATGACTTCACTTAGGAACTAGTATGCAACCTATCCAAATATCCAAGTTTCAAAATGCGGCGGTATTTCCGCAACTATTTTTATAGAGGTAGTTGGCAAACACTTCAAATTATACGCCTGTAGCCAAACTCCCTCTATAAAAATTGTTACGTGAGTGCCTTACGATTCTGAATAATGTATTTTTGGATAGCGCACATGTTAAGTCCTACGTAAAGTCTTGACCCGACTACAGTACGTCACATAGATTTGGAGCTATGGACCTTTAAAGTTCTTTTTTATGTTTTTGGCAGCCTATAAATCCGAAAGGAAGTATTTGTGCAGCCAGATTGGTCTATACTTTTTGTTTTATTTTGGTGTTAGGAATCACCTACCAAACGTTGTCGGTATTGTTTTGAAACACCCTGTATATATAATTATTGGGGTTAGGATTTTTGGGTGCACACCTATTCTTTTAGAGCAAGAAAGAGTTCTCACAAAGTGACCATTGTATCAAATGTTGCCTCCGGATAGAAATAGAGAAAACTTTCCAGCACATTTTCCACTTTTTTGGACTCCTTTCCCCTTAATCTACTCCTTTTTCACTGTTACGTTCTAAAATCTTCCAGAAAAAAAAATACTTCTCTTATGAACTGTCTTTAAACAACGGGTTTTTTGAATACGAAATTTACAAGAATGTAATACTGATTTTGATTGTCCACTCAATAAGGAAAACCACTCAACCTTCAAGTAATTTCTCGAAAAAGTATATATCTACGTCGTAGTAACCTCTCCTTCTTTACATACCTCCGACATCACTACGTCGTAGTGAGTTTTGTAGTGTAACTTTTTTAAATGGCATAATAGCCTATCGATGTACGTTATACAGTTTAGATAAAATCGTTAGGGCCGTTTTCGAGAAAATCGCAATTTAAAAATCGCCCTTCAATAACGAGTCCTTATTTTAGAGAGCAGAAGAAAAGTCGGAAATTTCCCTTGGAAAATTTCATAAAACCTTGTTAAATTTTTGTCCAGAAATGTTGAACAATATTACCTCTAGGTGGGCGTATATATAGGCTTATTTAAAACATAACCGGTTTTGGATCGTCTGGCAAATTTTTGCTTCTCAGTTACCGACATTGTTTTGTATTGTTGCTCTACCCACCAACATTCTGATTGTCGCCTTAGTCTGAATTTCTCGCATTTCTTCAGTCTGTGTCTAACCATGAAGCAGTTTACTATAGCGCAACGTGTGCTAATTGTGTTTTATTATTATTATTATTATTATCAGAACGGAGAAATTATGTAGCAACTGTCAGGCGACTTCGCGCGGTTCTGGGGCGAAATGAGGCACCGAATGAATCAACAGTTCGCAGACATATGAAAAAATTTATTGAAACGAGTTCAACAATTAATATTAAAAGGAAATGCATCCACAACGAGTGACAGTTTGGTGTGACTTTTGGGCGGGCTTCATCAACGACCTTTATTATTATTATTATTATTATTATTATTATTATTATTATTATTATTATTATTATTATTATTATTATTATTATTATTATTATTGAAAATGAGACAGGACAAGCTGTGACAGTTAATGGAAACCGATAACGTGCGATGATAAGAGAGTTTTTGTGGCCTCATTTCGATGGAATAGACCTTCAGGAGTTGTGGTTTCAGCAGGATGGTGCCACCTGCCATGCTGCCCACGAAACAATCCAATTGGTCCAAGAGCGGTTCCTGGGTCGCCTCATTTCGCTTAAGGCTGACCAGCAATGGTCCCGGAGGTCATGCACTTAATTCCTTGTAACGTTTTGTCTTTGGGGTACTCTTAAATCATTGGTGTATGTCAATAAACCTCGTTCCATCCGTGAATTAAAGGAGGAAATTCGACGAGTCGTCGGCGAAATCCAAGTGGAAACTTGTCAGGCATTCATAGCGAATTTCACGAACAGAGTTATTGCATGCCAGCGCAGTAGAGGAGGTCAGGTCATATGCCCGATGTCATTCATCATACCTGAAATCGGAATAAGCGATGAACATGTTTATGAATTTTGTTAGTGTTTTGAAAAAAATAAAGTTGATGTAACAAAACCGGCGCGCTTTTTGAATAACGCTTTATATCAGGACGAACGGGTTGATGGACTTTTTTTTTTAATCGGTATGTAAAGGCCATGAAACCGTGTAAACCCGTTGAAATCTGCAATTGGATCTTCTTTCTTGTGATCTCTATGCTTCCTTCTCTTCTATCGTCGCTTGTAAGTGAAAACAAGCAAACAAACAAAAGATCAGAAAACTAGAGATACTTAATGTAAATGGATTTTCTTGTGTGTGTGTTCCTTATCTTTTGTATGTTCTTTTGTTTATTTTACATGTATTGAAGTACTATTTCAGTGCACTGTCAAATATTTTGTTAATAACAGTTCAGTGTAAGTAAATGCAAGGCAGGGGCGGATCCAGTGGAGCGAACGGGGCGATCTTCCCCCCAGAAGAGGAAACTTTCTTATTTTATATATATAAATAAAACCCATCCCAAAATTTGGAGCCCTTAAAAGTAGCAGTATGACAACCCACCGCCCCCCCCCACAGAAGTCGGTCCTGGATCCGCCCCTGATGCAAGGTTAGAATTTATGAGCTATTCTAGCGTTTTGTTGATGTAGCAGTTGTTAAGTTTTGCTGAGGATTATATTCAGCTTACTGGTCAAGCATTCTATTATTAAGCTATCTACTTTAATTTTGTTTGATTTTTTATAAATATTATTTTGTTTGATTTCCTCATAGAACATGTTGTTTTACGATATGTACACATTAGCTTTGCCAAAAATAAGAAAACATATAGTACTACGTAATGGCTGCTTATTCTTCCATATCACGAATGCATTCTGTTAACGAAGAAACCTGGGGTAAACTATAATCAATCATGGTACCTGTAACAAGTTCCTAGATACTTCCCTGTTCCGACACAGAAAACTAAATACATATTTTTTGCCATTGGTTTCTGGTATTGAATGTCCAGTGACGTGCGGTTGGGGGAGAGCGGGGCGACGGCTCCGGGCGTCGAAGTAGGGAGGCGCAAATTTGGGAGGAAAAAAGTAAAGAAAATAAGGAAAGAAAGAGAGAGAGAGAGAGAGGAAAGATTACTTGGAATATTACTAGTATGTACTTAAATCCTTTTCTTGGTTTAGAAAAAGGTACTATAATGTTACTCATGTTAGAAAAATACATATGCATATACATAAAACGGAAGGAAAAAAAGTAACAAAAAGTGCCCTAAATCAATTAAACGTAGGATATATTTTTGAAAATTTCCTTATACTTCGCGCCAACCACGGTGGCGCTTCGCGACTGCTCTGTGGAGCTTATTCATATGTAGGGGGCGCCGTCGTATACTCTCGTCCCGGGAGCTGATTTTCTTCGGAACGGCACTTTGAATATCTAACGTAAATTAATGTAGTCATTTCTTCTTCTTCTTCTTCTTCTTCTTATTATTATTATTATTATTATTATTATTATTATTATTATTATTATTATTATTATTATTACAATTCGTAAGAGTTATGGATTATGGTATTTTGCGATGGACATTTTATAGTAGAATCACAAGTTAAACGACTTTTCTTATCAGTTGTAAAGCAGTTAAAAGGGCGTTCGAACTACGTGTGGACTCTAAATGAGCTAAAACTTGGCACATTACAAAGGGTTAGCCAATTGCGATTGTCGCCAAAAAACACACGAATATTGACCTGCTCTTCCCTTGAAAAAATGTCATCCAGAAATCTTGGCGTTCAAGAAGAAAAATTGTTTATGTTTGTGTGTAAACTATAAAACAAATTAATTAATTAAATGAACAAATAAATAGGGATATAAAATTTCTCCACCTAACACACAGACTTCAGAAGAATCTTATTCCCATTGTCTACTTCCAGCAAGGTACTCAGTGCTGACATAGAGTAAAAGGAAACTGTACGAGTAATGCTAACTCATTCTTCAATGGAGAATGGAATGGCCAATGAAGAAAGATTGATACAAACGATTAGTCAATCAAGATATCCTAAACAATTTCCAAAAATCTCAAAACGGCTGCTTGTCGTTACTCATATAACTTCCATTTATCGTGTGAAAACAAATATCTCTTACATCTGAGGGCAGGATTTTTTTATAATGATTTGTTTACTTTTGTCACTTTCTATTGGTTATAATGAAAAGGTAAAAGACAGGTATTAAAATAAAATAGATGCAGTTGTGCTACGGTGGGCTTCGAGAAGAAGCAAGACTTTTCAAACGTTAAACATTGAGAGAGAAACGTCATTGTGACATTCCTTGACTTTGCTCTATGGCTTCGTTTTATTTCCAATGCAAAATTTCTCAAGAGTAAATTGATGTTATCAATAGACAATATTGTATGTCCTCCATTGAGTGCTTTATATAAATTCAAATGGATTGAAACAATTCCAAAGCCCCATTACGTACGACAGCTGTCTCTTAAAAAAAAAAAAAAAAAAAAAAAAACCATTAGATCGACAGGAAAAAGCAAGTATTTACCTACTAACCCCACCACCATCAGTCTTGCACCTACCATTCTATATACATATATTTCTACCCTTCAATTATTGTCAACTCCTGTGGGAAAGTTACCAGTTGCTTATGTGTTCCATCCAAGTGCTAAGCAGATTGAGTTTGTTCTTCCTCTCTGTGTGAGTGTCGTTGAGGTTGAGGGTAAACGTTGAGAGGGGGGGATAAAAGTCATTTCCTGCGATGTTTAGCTAACATTGACTCTTTTAGTCAGTTCTTGTGGTCGCTCATTATTATTTGCACATCGAACGCCATCTTCTACGAGACATTTCCGGTTCTCCAAGAAGGAAAGAGAGAGAAAGAAAGAAATGAATGAAAAAAAGAGGGCAGAGGGTTGGGCAAGGAACCTACCTACGAAGCAAAGAGAAAAAAAATCACGGGAAAAAATTATGAAGATTGAAATTCGACACCGTTCCTTGTCCTCTAGAGAGAAAAGCCCGGAAGTCCAACCAAACAACATAGTGTGTGCTCTACTTTAAGTGTTGCCAGATGAAGATCTACCCACCAATTCATTCATTCATTCAAGAATACTTCAATAGCTTGTCTAGGTGATGTTATCTTAAATGTTATAACAGTTCCCGCTGCTATTATTTTCGCACTGCAAATACTTGACATAATACTATCATAAGACTAGAAAATCATAAGAAAAGGTGGTACTATCACGAGTTAAAAAAAAAAAAAATAGATTGAAAGCAATTTGAGGCTGTTTACAAACAAAACACAAATTCTCCTCTAGTTACAGGGTAATCTACAGTGGAAATCGAAGAAAAGATTCGTTGTCAAGGTGAGACTTGAAATCACTGTCGTCAGGGGCGCGCCCGTGCGGGAGGGTCCACCGGGCCCAGGCCCCCCTCAAAAACTTCGTAACCCAAGATACATTTGTACACTTTCACAATAAAACTATATTTGTTTAACAAAGGAAATGATTGATGTAGCATGAAAATTTAATCTTACATTTCGTCTGTACTCTATCTCTTATAGAAACAATCTAGTTCTATCATGTTTTTTTTCTGGAAATATATATAGAAGTATTTTAGAATTACTTATCGCGTTTTCGGGCGCAGAATAAGACCCGTTCAACACTACATAGACGCAGTGGTTTGTAGCATTGGACCCTCTTAAACCTTTATCCCTCCCAACAAAAATTTCTGAGTGCGCACCTGACTGTCGTTCTTCCCACAGTGAAGTGTTACATTCTACATTACAATATTTGGAGTTACAATATTGCTAAGCTGTATCTCTGGCTATGTTTCATTTTCTCTTAAATGACAATAAAAAGTTTTCTTTTTTTCCAGAATACACTATTCAGTTATATTTCATATACATTAATACATATTCTATTTGAAATGTTACTAGGTATCGCATTTGAGATACAAACGGAGTTTAGTGTATTTGTTAAGTTTGTTTATAAATCTCCAAAAGTGACTTATGACCAGTTTCTTGAAAATTGTTGGTCCTTCCACCTCCAAATCAGTTTTTCAAGTAGTTCCCTATCCCTCAGATTTTCAGTGATGAACGTACTTATCGCGGGCTATTTTTTAGTATCAAAGATTGGACAAGAATTAACTAAGGTGCTTTCATGGTTATTCTACTCAAATAAATAGACATTTTTGATTCTCTCCCCGGAAATGTCAATTTTTGTGTATTGAAAAAGACGCTTGTAAGTAACTTAAAAAAAAAAAAAAATAACCTTAACCGACATCTCATGACCAAATTTTCAGTACAATTTTGATGAATAGAAACATTGACTAACGCCACATACATAAATGCTTATACGCAATTATGCTATTACTTGTGGTACATGAATTTGGAACTTCGGCCAACGTCATAAGCAGACAATTCTGACATATAACAAATAGAAACTTTAAACAACATACAAATATTTAAGTAAGGTAACTGCAAGTATATACGCCAGTGCAGCTAAATACGCCAAGTGTTCAGTTCTGAGACGTTTCCGACGAAATCAGCTAGAATGCACCTGCTAGAACGCTAGAAATGCTAGAACATGTGCCACGGGCTTGGACAAGCCCGATTTGACGAATACTTGCGGAGACAGCGCTGAGACCGCCACGACGTGCAGTGTTGTTTGCATCGGGAAGATTCCGTGGAAGGACATTATTATTTCAATAGAGGTAAAAATCCGTTATTAGTACCGTACCAACTCAAAACATTACCGATTGTTTATAACAGTGTTAGGAACACTATTTTGTAAGTGTAACTTCAGTATTTGTGATTCGAGGGCTATTAAATCAATACCAAGCATGGTGCAGCGAAATACGCCAGGGCTTGTGCAAGAACTGATTGCAGAAGAAAAAGATGTTTTCATTTATCCCACATGTTCCATGTAATACCGGTGTAGTGTCTTTAAGTCACAGTACAGCGACACTGCTTGTTTATCTTCTTATGGACTAAAACTTTTCAGTTTGGAACTTTATTTCAACTTAGGAGGTTATAGTTTTTACACTTTATCTTTTTATCTTCATCTTGCACTTTGGTTATTCTATTTTTTTTCCCCTTCAGCCATGCTATGAAGTAACATTTGAGTTCGTATAACACAGACGATGTAAGCAGTTGCAATATTAATTACAGGTTTCTAGTAGAATCCTAGACTTGGCGTAATTACCTACACGTGTTGGTAAATACGCCAGTTTGTAACACTTTTCTCTTTTACCTTGGGTGCAAAACAGAAGTGAGTGGCATCATTGCCATATTTTTTCTACATGCAGAAAAGGCTACTCTGCAACACACATGTGTTGTTTTTTGTGTTTCGTGAAAATTAAGGCCGTAAAAAATTCAACAACATTAACACGGCATATTTACCTGCACCTACCTTACAATACTGAAATAAAGTAAATAGAATCTTTCAACTACGTCATATAAGTACGCTACAGTAATGTTTTATTACAATTTTTGATATACATTCAATAGACATCTTTAGAAACCATATAATTCATGAACACCTAAATATTCGAAGTCTTTAACCAACGAAGTATTTCGTATTATTTTCAAAGGACCAGTGAGATGTGAGAGCAAACACATGCGAAACCGTGAGTAGGTTGCGAGGAAATTCTTATAACAGGAGCTGTGATATAAACAAAGGTAACATAAGCAAAACAATAAATACATAAATAACATTTTGATAAGAACTTATACAAAATTGGAACTTTGAACATTAATTGAATTTTCTTTTTTTAACTATAATAAACTAGCAGTCTTGCCTTTCTCAAAGTAATGAAGATTTGTTTTTTCAGTTCAATGTCGCGTTTCAATACCGATGCCATATGAAACGTTTACTCATAGCTTAACGTGGGATTCGAGTCACAGTAATTTCTACCGGAAATCGAAGTTGGGTCTCCTGTGCCGAAAGCGAGAACGCCAACAATATAGACAAAATATTCTTTGCAAACGTAATAAGGAAAACGGATGTGTCAATTTCGTTTTGCTGTAAGGGCATAACGTAGAAATTTAGCGTAAGCGTAACTTGGGCGTAACTTGTACATTCTACTTATATATATATGTCTTTATTGCAGCCCAAGTGTCTGAGGGCTTACTTTATGCTGGTGCAATTGCCTGAGATTCAAATTTCTACATAGTATGGAAATGACTTAAATACAATTATTGTATTGTGTTATTAAATATGCTCTTTAAGTATTTTCCGAAGCCCTGTATTCCAGTATTTGATATTATTTAGTTATAGTTTAGAAACGATTATTATTTATTAAGGTTGGTTTAAAGGGACAAGTTTTGTCGATAAGATGGCACTACTGTCTTCGTATCTCTCCCATGTATTTTTTATCTTTCACGAAAATTCACGATTTCTCTTACAAATTTCAACAACTTCATAATCTATCAAAGGCAATAATCCGTGGCGATTTTTTTTATTTAGAATTTTCTTCATTGTTGAAATGGCTTGATTTTTGAGATGGATATCCAAGGGCCGCGGTGGCTCAGTGGTAGAGCGTTCACCTCTGGTGCTAGGGGTCCCGGGTTCGATCCCAGCCCCCGCCAGGTGAACTTTGTGGTGGACAAACACCGTGTACGTGGGTTTTCTGGGGGTTCTCCCGTTTCCTCCCACTTTCTTCATTACTCATCATCATCACCGTCTCCTTTAACCGGCATAACCGTGGGACGTAAAACTCAAAGATGGATACGAACTCCAAACCTTTAACAATGGAATTGTTTCAACAATGAAGAAAATTCTAAATAAAAAATCGGCACGGATTGTTCCCTTTAATAGGTTATGAAGTTCCTTCTCTAAAAATTTGAAGTCTCTAGGTCGAAATTCATAAAAGAAATTGTAAATTTTCGTGAAACGGGGAAAAATACATAGGAGAGATACGAAGAATGTAGTGACATCTATCGGCAAAACTTGTACCTTTACACTAATCTTAAAAGAGAGGTAAAAGTAGGTTATCTATCTTCGGGCTCTGATATAGTGAGAAAGAGATTTCCCATTTGGATGAATGGGTTTTGTTGGTTGTTGGAATATTGCAAAGAAGGAAGGAAGCGGTGACACCTGTTTCTCAGAAGGTTAGAAAAAAAAAAAAAAAAACTGGAGCAAGATGAGAGAGACTGACAACAAGGGTGGAATCGAGGGGGTGGAATTGAGACGGCACAGTTGGGACAAATGGAACAGGAAGTGGAACACGTGCTTCCTTCGCCTCCAACACAGGAAAAAGAAATGAACACGAACCATCATCCACCAGTAACGAGGGTGAAATGGGAACTTTGTCCTTTAAATAATTTTTCGTCTTCAAAATAGCAAAGAAACGGGTAAAAAATCCTCATTCATATTGAAAGTTGTCTTAACAGGAAGAATTAATTACTAAATTTATGAATAAGTAGCTGAAATACTCATTCTGTGCAGGAAGAGAATAGATTTATAGAAGGCATTGAACCCCGTTTAGGATACTCATTTCAATAAGAGTATAATGATAAAATCCCGTAAAATAGTGTATTTTTTGGCACAAATTTTTGAATCTCCTTATCCACTTAGGGTACTCCCTTTAATCAAAGTGACATTATTGAAGTGTCATATATAAACCATCAGACAGATCTCGATCAAATTTTCAACATAGATGAGGTTCGGAATTGGGTTTTTTTTTTATCATTTCACTTTAACCTTTACCACAAAACTCATAAATTGACAGTAAATAGCCGATACTGAGAATGTATCCCTAGTGATACCAGGACATGTAATTAGAGCCTAATAGACGCAAAGATTTAGTTTAGTGTCTCCGAACTATCAATTATTGCTGTCGAGTGTTTGCTGTAAATTCTAAGCTTTTATTTCGATTTCAGTAGATATACGGAAATATGTTGAATAAAAAAGCTTATGGTAAACTGTATCGAAAATTGACCTACCAAATTATTAGTATTGTACGTAATGTAATTACACTTAAAGGTTAAACGGAAGGCTGACTAATGAAAGTTTTTAAATGTAATATGGTGAAATGAGAATGTGGAAGAAAGCGGAAAAACCTCGAGGAAACCCACTGATACGATGTTGTCAATTACCAACTCACATGGCCTCAGCCCGATAGCCAGCCCAAAAGTGTAGAGGGGGGGGCGGTATAAGTTAGGGGGGCGATCCAACCATACAACAGTTTATCACCATATTATAGTTCATTTGCAAGCCTACCGTGAAAACTAGGAGGAAGTAAAAATTTAGGAGGGCCTGGCCCCCCTAGACCTTCTTGGATACGGCCCTGGGTCAAACCACTCCAGAGCACTTTTTCACTGAACCATTGTGTTGTCGTGGTATTAAATTGAAAATTAAAAAAAAAAAAAAAAAAAGAGACAAGGACATATTGTTCTTACTATTAAAAGTATACACTATACAAATTATCGCATATTAAGTCACGTTATAATATTCTGGTTCCAGCAGTAGCGTAAAGGCAAAACTCTACTAGCTCAGAGAATCTGTCAGTGATCGCTGAGATTTGACTTTTTATTCTCAAAACGCCAAAAATACTGCACCACAAAAATAAGAAAATCTTGGAAAAATAACCTGGCTCTTTGTTGCTTTCTATATTCTTTTGGCTGCTAAGCGACTGGACGTCATCCAAGAAAAGGATCAAGCCACAACAGAGAGAGAGTGTGTGTCGTTTAGGAAAAAAAAAATGAATGATAAATGAGTGCACTCGCCGTCTGAGCTTTCGAGGTTCTTTTGGAGAGTCTTACTGAGTGAGTAGCTGGGGAAATAAATTTCCCTATAACAAGAAGGTAAGACCCATCAACCAACGAAGCCAGCACATTCTTGCAGAAAGTGCTCTATAGCTTTCGCATTTATTCCTGTTCTTCAACCGAGATAGACGGACAACACACGCACATGAACGAACTGTGGTGACTCATTTAAAAATGTAATGTTTTGACTTTCATTTCGTAGGTATAGAAGAAAATCGTCTTGATTCAAGAAGCATACACAGCCCAACTGTCCCACCGGTCCATAAATGGCCAAACGACATACAGGCTTGTAGCAGAATTTTTAAAGATAGTGAAATTATCACTGAAATTTCAATAGATGTGCCTATCATAGAACAGTATTTGAATAATTTTCAACGGTTGTTCCCTGATTGTCCTGTAAAAGCTCAGAAGTGTCCCACGGAAATTCCCCCACTAAGTTCCATTTCCGTGACATAAGTGGAAATACGAAATTTTATAGCGTGTTGCCGGAACCGATGTCATGGTCTCGTAAAACTGTTAAACTCTCTTAAATGCTAAAGAATATGCTAGGAAACGGCCTGTAGTGTAAAAGTTGATAGTGTACCTGCGAGTCGAGAAATTTCGCTCTCGAAAACGAGAAGTGAATTTTCACATTCGAGTCGAGACCAGAAACATTGCAATTCTCGTCTTGATTTCGAGATGAAAAATTTTATGAGTGTTTTAGTCAACACTAATTCATCCAAGTCTTAGATCTCAGAAACTCTTTCAGTGTTGCCTAATTCATAGTATAAAAACTATAAGTTGATAAACTTATTGCACGTTCATTATGAAGAGCAATTTATGAACGTTTAAAGATACGCTAGTAATTACACAATATACTTCAGTAATAAATATAGTTTAAATGTTCTTATGTCATATACGGCACTTTCTGGATTCCTCGTGATACGGAAAGACTCTGATGTAAGAAAAATAATCAGGGAAGAAATGTTGTGAATCAATTTACAAAATTGAGAATTGAAAAATTTGCAGATGAGACGAGAAAGAAATCTTGGAGAATCGATACAAGACGAAATTTGTACACAATTTAAGAGACGAGAAGAGAAAATCTTGTCTTGTCTCGTGGCCAGTTGATCTTGCATGATGGTCTGTGCACCCTCCAGCTGCATCGCCTCAGTCGTAGTAACCAGCTAACGTTAATAGTAAACCCTGTTCTTCATAACCTTAGTGTTGTATAAGGATGTAAAATATAAAAATTAAACTCTGCGGGACATCCTCTGTCAACAAAATGGGACGTCCAGTGGATATCCCCATTTCTGGAACTAAGAGTCAAGGGAAGTGTCTGTGCGCTGAATCTAATAATGAGATTTAAGAAGTAGTGTATTAGAAGTAGTCTCCATATAAAAGTCTTTATAAAGTTTCCACTTTACGTTCACCTATTGAATTTGCTATTTCAAGGATTATTGGTTGCAAAGGATTGCCTACTAGATAAGCATTAAATAATTTAATTTTATCTATTTATTTATACTGTAATCCCATTAAATTATGTATACTTCAGGACTCCTTCGTGGCTATACAGTGAGTCTATGCGTATCAGTGCGAGAGACCCGGGCTCGATTCCACATGTGATTTAGATCTAACCTTAAACTGTACGAACGCATGGTATATAGTCTCAATGCTGACCAAACCCACCAAATCCAAATCAGTCAACGAACCCAACTGACCATACTTCTATTATGAACTAACAAACACCCAAAATGTAAACAGCACATGATGCATCGTTTTCTAACTTTATTTCCTAAAGAACTAGGGTTTTTCGTTTAAATTCTTGATGTGTAAGAGAAGCAACTAAATATTATTGTTAGAGGTTATAGCAATAATGGAATCAAATAGAAAACTAAAATTTATTAAATTTAAAATATTTGGATTGGAATATTAAGAACTGTAACTCTGGAATACTAAGGTTGAAATACTAACCTTTCGTCTGATAGTAACAGATAGCGCCAACGCGACTTAGCAAATTTTAGTATTTCCGTCTCTGGTGCAATGGAACGCCTTGCTGTTTGCAGTACCTTTATATTACGATAAACTACGCCACAAATTAGTTAATGTTCATGTATTATGGAGAAAGTAAGTTCTATTACGGAGGACTTTAAGTGAAAACATACATTTCACGAATTGATTCTAAAATAGCGGTTCCGCATTCTTATTTTTGATTGCTACGCGAGAGACAAATGCAAACAAAAGTTTCTGATTCGGGTTTGAGTATCGAGTATAGTTTATTTTATGGACTTCTGTTTCAATATTACAGACATAATCTTAAATGGTCCTAATAAATTCCAATGAACATGCGGATTTTCTGAACTGTTTCATAATGTATAGATATTAACGAAATGAAACGGTTCATCAACTATAACACGCACTTGCTGAATTGGCAATGAATTTGACGAATAGCATTTCCATACGGCTATACCAAAACGAAAATTATTCTTGGTTAATAGCAACTTGATTCTGATTAAGCGCAGAAACGTACTGTTTGTTTGTATTAAGAAGTTTCAATGTGAAATCCTTCATAAATTCGAATTTATCGAATTAATTTTGAATTGAGGTGCTACACTCCCCATCTACTCCTTTAGGTTCGCCCATGGTAGTAATAGTATGTTTCGTTTAAAAAATTCTGTCGGAAAAATTTTCTCTACTCATTAGTATCTGGCAACAAATAATGAATGTTATCAGTATTCAATCTGTTCAAAGCATTAGATGTTAACAGCACATGTTAAGTTTATTAAGGAATTGCATATCTGTTTTGTATTTCAGATTTTTTTTTCTTGTCACGGATCTAGCAAATGGTGCCAATTTTTGCTCAAGCAAGTTGAAACATGCAAGGAATTAATTTAAAACGCTACAACTGAAATTGAATTTTCATTTTATTGATGATTCCAATTCACGAAGCTGATGAGTAGCGTCCATCTAAATTCTTTTACTTTCTTTTTTTTCTTTTCCCTCTTGTTGTCCAAGAAAATCGTTCATTTTGTCATGCTGTTCTCTCTTAATTTAGAAGGTAACAAGCTAATATCAAGTTGTTTCACCTGTCGCAAGAAATAAAAATTTTTAAAAAGAAAGTTCTTCTGCATTTCGTTTCAAGTCTTCTTTGGCATTCCGCCCGCATCCTTTCTTCTCCTCTCACGGTGTGTTGTTTCTTCAGTTTACTATCAACAAAACAGATTCCACTGTAAGAGACGACATTTGTTTAGTCTCTTCCCCCCATCCCCAGGTTTATTGTCACTTAACTTACAAGCAACTGCGTCCATCTTCCCCAATTTCCGAGAAAACTCATTCTGGTTAATTTTGTGTGTGTGTGTGTGTGTATATGTATGTGTATATTGGAGTGAATAGACCTATATTCTTGTCGCTACATAGAGATTTCCAAGTACTTTAAGGAGCCGCGGTGGTTTAGATGTGGAGTGGTCAATTGTAGTGCATGTGGTTCCTGGGTTGATCCCAGTTCGCGCCAACAGACTTTGTGGTAGACAAATACTGTGTGAAGAGTTTTCTCGGGTCTCTCCCGTTTCGTCCCACTTTCTTCGTTCCATCATTTCATTTGTTCTCATCATCACCACACTGAGAAAAATCCGTTATCTGGACAGCGGTATATTGTACAAATATACGAGATCCATAAGTTTACTACGGAAATCAGTGCAGAGCATTTATGCTATATACGTACTTCCTTTTACCGCCTAGATATTACATAATGCTGTTGCAAAATATCTAACATCTAACAGTCTTACGTATAGAGTGTTACTTACGCCATCTATATGATATATGCATTCATCTGTATGTGAGATCCTGACTGCCTATATACATTTCTTTATTTCATGCGGAAAGTACGTATAGATGGAACACTTATACAGGGAGTATTATAAAACATGTGTTTTCAATTATACTTTTGTTGTAGGCTGTTGCCTATAGTCATACAATAAATCCAAAAACTACATGATTTACGCAAGTAACTCACATTTTTACTTACGCCCCATACGTTTTTTCTCTGTGCGTCTCCTTTAGCATACACAGCATAATCGTGGGACGTAAAACTGAAGGATTTTATTTTCAATTTTCCCCAAGAACTTTGAGTGTAATGGTGTGTGTATTCTTGAAACATTTAGCACTAGAATGGGCTTCCTTGTGGCTACATAATCAGTAGGAGAGATCTGATTTCGATTCAAGTAAAAGCTTACGTTATTCGGTTTCCACAGTAAATATGTAGTAGATAAAAAAAATTCAAAGAACCATGGCGATATTAAAAACTCTCCAAATAAACGATTGGATTTGTAGTTGTTAAAAGGAGGATATATACCACTTAAACATGACTAAGTGTGAAGTATCTGTCTATTGGAAATGAAGTAACTGTGTATTTGATATAAAGAAACATAAACGTTTGAAAACTTTGAAAGAAAACTTTGTTTAGAAGTGTACATTCTCAGACACATGTTGTAAATGCACATTTGTTAAATAAACCTCGACTAGCTTCCTTCTTTCCTTTCCGCATACCTTCGAGCACAGCCTGATACTTCCCGATTAGGTCATCATTCTTGAATTGATCAAAACCACGAGGAACAGAACAACAAGGGGTATTCAACACACGATTGGGACAGGTGCAGGATCATCAGAGAGAAGCGGATCCCACCATTGGAGGACCACCGACTCCACAAGTCAAAGAGTACCATTCTGACGGTTCATCGCCGCAGACACCTTTAAGTTTGTCACCAGAGTAGTAGAATGAAGGTGTAGGAGGACAACATCGCAAAGACGCATTATCGACGCCCCTTGCAGTTCGACAGGATTAAGATTCAGATGTTGACTGTCTCCAGCTAATCCAAACTTCTCCAAAGAAAGATATTCATCATCCAGATGACCAGGACGATGCCAGCCCTGTTGGATCTATCAGGCTAGTGCTCATTCCTATTCTTTAATTATAACCTTTCTCTTTCTCTCACCCTTTTCCCCCAACTAGTCATTTTTCTAAATTAGAAGCATTTGAATTTTATTCAAATTCAACCACAATTACAGTTAAGTACCGTGTTGTGCATCAGTTCCATCCCCATTTTGTTGCATTTATTTATTACGTATTTTGAGCTACAACTGATGACACAGCACCGGCACATGATGGAAATGCTGTGAGGCTTACGCCTTTGTTACGATCCTAAAATTTCGATAAATTACGATTCTAAATATTCGGTAGATGCTTTAAGATCCAAAATTTTGAGTAATTTGTACTGCGTAATTTTAGTTTGTCGAGAGAAATTGAGTAGAGTTATTTTACCCCACCCGCCCACCCTCGCTACTTTATTCATTTGCTCTGTTAGAGTAATTTTTTGTTTTGTTGTATTTTAATCGAATGATTAAGTGGGTGAGAAGAGAAAATTTTGCCAAGTTATTATATTTTGTTTTTCTTTCTGTTAGTATATAAGAAGTGTTATTTACATTTTGGTGTTGGATATATATATATATATATATATATATATATAGTAGTGTAAGATATTTATTATAAGTGTGATTTTGAAAATAGTAATAATGGACAATACTAGTGCTATATCTTCTGCTTTAGATCGTTTAGTAGAACCCCCCAAATTTTCCGGCAAATTGAACGAGTCAGTTCAGTCATTTTTTAGTCATTTTGAGGATTTTTCTGTCCTTCATAACCTACGTGATGTACAGAAACGTCATTTGTTGCCGTATTGTTTAGAAAACGGGGCTCGTGCTTATCTGCTAGCTTTACAATCAACCGCAGAATATGATAATCTCATGTATGTTCAAATTAAGAAGAAATTAATAGAGGCTTATGAAGATAATATAGTTTCGCAAGTTTTAGAGCAAGAAATGAGAAATAGGGAACAGTTAGGTTCTTAATCTGTTTTAGATTACATTTTTCATAAGTGGAAATTGATACTTGAGTACGATCCGAAGATGCCAGTGACCGAACAAATTAACTTGATAATCGATGGGTTATTGCCTTCATTTTATTCTGTAGTTGTAAGAAAATCATATAAGACTGTTATTGAGTTAGCAAAGTCCTTAGGTCTAGAGGAAAGAGTTAATTTTCTTGTCAGCATGCGTAGTCAGCAATTGAAGTCCTTGGCAATAACAAACGAATACAATATACATCCTGTTAGTAAGAATGCTATACAGCAAAAAGAAAATACTTTAGATGTTAATATTCAGAACGAAAATGAAATTGTAAGTCAGCCTGAAGAAAAATACATTGATAGCTCAGTTGGACGGTATCAAAGTCCAGTTAGAAAGCCTTGTGCAACGAACTGCGCTCGCAAAAGTTTCTCACGCACACAAAGGAAAATCTGTGTGTATACAATCTTATGAGTATTCGCGTTTGGAGCGAAGAAATCCCATTCATGCATCCTCTCCATCCTTTGCTCATTCGTTGCCTCCTGCTTCTGTCAATGCAGTCAATGTAAATGAGAATGTTAAATCGAATAATAGGAATAAAGTAGACAATAATATGTGTAATAATGTTAGAAATAGTAAGCGATATTATGTTCCTATTCAGT
This sequence comes from Thermobia domestica, assembly GCF_964235325.1. Lineage (NCBI taxonomy): Eukaryota > Metazoa > Arthropoda > Insecta > Zygentoma > Lepismatidae > Thermobia > Thermobia domestica. The sequence continues at coordinate 67,941,634 of NC_137454.1, forward strand.
ATGAAGCTGATTTGCCTCATGTTAAAGCATATATTGATAATAAACCGCATTTATTTCTATTGAATTCAGGCAGCACTGTTAGCTTAATTTCTGGTAATAGTTTAAGTAATAAGCATAAAATATTCAAAGGAACGACTTTTATTCGTGGTATCACAGGAAATTCTCAAGGAAGTGATCAAATCGCTTTAGTGAAATTTAAATTAGGAGGACAGTATTTTACGCATCCTTTTCGAGTGTATAATAATTTTCCGTATAATAGCATAATTGGCCAAGATTTTTTGAAAAGTCATCTTGCAATGGTTGATCACAATAAGAATTCTTTTAGTTTTGTTAAATTTGGTATTCCTCCAAGAATTGAATTGCCGCCATACGTATCTTTTGAAGAAATTTCTAACCATATAGCAAAATTATACAAACCTCAATTTTTAGTGGCTCGCTCTGTTGTTTTGCCTCCAAATTCAAGTGTTCAAGTTACATTGAAAAAAGTAAATGATCTTGCAGTAACTCGCAATTTACTAGTTCCTAATGAGTTAATAGATACGCAGGCAGAATTTTTTGTGCGTAAATCAGTCGTAGACGAAATTCATCCGGTAATATCTGTGATTAATCCTACCAAAAGTAAACTTTACTTGAAAAAAGATGTTGTTTTGGGTTCTGCCGAAAATGTTATCAGTAATACCAACTTCAAGAAACAAAATAGCACTAATAATAAGGTTCATCAAGTTAATGCAGTAGATACGAAATCTTTTCCTGGTTATAATAAATATAGAGTAAATGTTAACCCTGAATTGTTGCCACATCAACAGCAGCAATTATATGATTTAGTAGAAGAATTTTATTCTAGTTTTTCTTGGAATGAATTTGATTATGGTTGTGCTAAGGGATATAAACATAAAATTGAATTAGTAGACAATATTCCAGTAAATCGACCACAATTTTCGATACCATTTCATCTACGGGATGAGATCAAAAAACAAGTAGGTATTTTATTGAAAAGTAGGATTATTGAACCTAGTATTAGTCCGTATAATTCTCCGGTAATGCTTGTTAAAAAGAAGAATGGACAGTATAGATTTGTACAAGACGCCCGTTATATTAACCAGAAAATGGTTCCTGACAGCTATCCGGTTTCTCCTATCCAGGATATTTTGACTAATTTGGCAGGACGCAAATATCTATGTTCTAGCGACGTTTTTGGAGCATTTTTTAATATTCCCCTCACTGAAGAATCTAAACCTATTACAGCTTTTTCGATTCCGGGCGTTGGGGCGTACCATTTTAATTTTCTTCCTCAGGGTGTCAAGACATCTACTAGTGGTATGAACAGATTAGTGAAACTCACCTTAGAAGGTCTTCCACAAGATAAAATATTTGCCTATGTTGACGATTATTTTTGGTCTAGTGATAGTTTTGATGAAATTGTGCAGTTAACTCGTATGTTGCTTCAAAGAATAAAAGAAATTGGTTTAAAGCTTTCCCCAGAAAAAAACAAAATTGGGATATTTTTCATTAGATGTTTTAGGTCACACTGTTAGTAAAGATGGTTTGTCTATTTCGAAACGAATAATTAACTCCATCTCCAACTATCAACGTCCCAAAACAAAGAAACAAGTTAAAAGTTTTTTTAGGATTGGCTTCTTTTGTTCGTTCCTATTTACCTAATTTTAGTCAATTAGCAGAAGCGTTACTTTCTTTGTTGAAAAAAGACGCTCCTTTTCGTTGGAAGGACGCACAGGAGACAGCATTCAATAATATCAAACAAGCCATCATTTCAGCACCTTGTCTAATGAGATACAAGCCTGATTATCCTCTGTATCTCTACTTTGATGCTAGCAAACTCGCTTTTTCTGGACTAATCAAACAACCTCAAAATTCACCTGACGATACAAATCTAGTTCCCATTAGTTATTGTAGTCGTGCAACGTCTCCTAGCGAGAGAAAATTACACCCATATCAGCTTGAATTACTAGCATTATTGTACTCATTACGTTCATTCAGGTATTTTCTTTTGGGTCATCATTTTTATTTGAAGACAGATTGTCATAGTTTAATTTATTTGAAGCAAACAAAGAATGTAAGTAAAATTTCTAGATGGTTGAGTGAAATTGAATCGTACAATTTCACTATTTCACACATCAGTGGCTCCAGTAACGTAGAGGCAGACGCCATTTCACGTTTTTCTAACCCCCCTAGATATTTGGAAGACGAGAAAAAGAATCAAGAAGATCCGAAAATTTTGTTTACTCAGACCACAAATTCATTTTCAATTTTAAATGAGCCAAATCTGGCAACAGAACAGCGTAAAGATCCGTTTTTTAAAGATATTTTTCTTGGTTAGAACAGAAAGAAAATAGAAATCCTAAAATAGAACGCCAAGCATTATATTTTACTATTAAGGATGGAATTTTGTATAGAAAGCAAAAAACTTCTCAAGGTATAAAATTTTTAGTTGCAGTTCCTACTTCTTTTCGTTATAAAGTTTTTAATGCTTGTCATACGTCAGCATTGGGATCATCTCATTCTGGTTATTCTAAAACCTATGATATGTTAGTAAAAACAGTGTATTTTCCCAACATGAAGAAATATATATATCAGAAGTGTAAAGAATGTACGATTTGTCAAGTATCGAAATCGAAAATTGGTTCTCCGTATGGTACATTGCTTACTTATCCCTCCGTTCCCCCCTTCTATCGCATCCACATAGATGTAGCTGGGAATTATTCCCCCAATAATATGTTAAATCACAAATATATGATAGTTGTAGTAGACAGTTGAACTAGATACATAATTGCAGATTCCCTTCCTGATGTTACAGCAAGTACTTTGGCTTCATTTCTTTATCATAAAGTAATTTTAAAGTTTGGAATTTTCTATGAAATTGTCTTAGACAAAGGCAGTGCATTCACTAGTGGACTATTTAAAGAATTATGTGCTATGATTGGTGCTAACATGCGTTTTGTAAATGCACATGGGCATTATAGTAATGGTGTTTGTGAAGTTACTATTAGGAACATAGAACAACGATTGAAATCAGCTTTATGTGACAAAGATTTAGGAGAATGGATTGACTTATTACAACCCATAGTTTTTTCGCTTAACGTCACCAAGAACTTATCGTCTCAAATTTCACCATTTGAATGTCTTTTTGGTTTCAAACCTAGGTTACTTCATCAGGCAATATTAAATACTCCGTGTCAATACGAAGACAATGCCATTCGTTTACAGCAACTACAAGAGATTAGAGACAAAGCGCAAGAAAATCTTTACAAACGTCATAAAACGGCGACAAAATTTTTTGACAAGAGACATACGAAACCTGCTTTTAAAGAAGGAGAAAAAGTTTGGATTTTAGACACCACAAGAAAGAAAGGTCACGCCAAAGCATTTAGCGGAAAGTTTATTGGTCCAGGCATAATTGAACGTGTGGAAAATCCAAATTCATATTTTGTTAAGTATAAGACCGCCCGAGGATCTTACAAGATAGACAGCATAGCAGTCCAGAGATTGAAGAAGTTTTATGAGAAAGAAAACCCGGAAGAGGAAGACCACCTTGAAGACTCTGACGAAGAGATGCCTATCAACGTCTGCACGGAAGACCATACGATGAAAAAGAAGATGATGAGACGCGAAGACCATCAAGGACCACCAACTGAAGAGATTTTCAACCCCAGGAGACAATGTTTAGAAGAAGAAGTTTTCATCCCTTCTCTTCATATCAAGGATGTTGTAATTGCCGAAAATCTACCAACGTGGGCAACTATAGGGAAGAATTCCACAGAAGAAAAACCGAAATTTGCCTGTAATACTGCCATCAATCAAAAGATCAGTATTTATAAAGGTAATATAGTATTTTTTGGTCTAGGAATTAATTCGTGCGGGTGGACAAGAGATGGCGCAACGAACGGAGCGTCCAACAGTTCCGTGCATCCACACATGTGTTGCAAACCTCTGTCATCGCGTATCGTTCGTAGTATAGGGCAGTGGATTAAAGCGTCAACAACACCAGTTTGCAGTTAAGTGAACATGGCGCAATTTGTGCCTGATAAAGTGTTTTTGCGGGGTGTCCTGCTGCATTACTTTAACATGCAGAAAAGTGCGACTGAAAGTCATCGTATTTTGGTGGAAGTGTATGGTGACCATGCTCTAGCTGAGCGAACGTGTCAGAAGTGGTTTGCAAGGTTTAGAAGTGGTGATTTCGGCTTGGCAGACCAAAAGCGAGCTGGACAGCCAAAAAAATTTCAAGACGAAGAATTGACAGCATTGCTCGAGCATGATTCGTGTCAAACGCAAGAACAACTTGCAGCAGCATTAGGCGTTGATCAAACAACAGTCTCCAAACGCTTGAAAGCCATGGGAATGATTCAAAAGATGTCACATTGGGTTCCACATGAATTGAAAGACAGAGACGTTGAAAGACGAAAAACCATTTGCGAATTGCTGCTTCAACGACAGAGCAGAAAGGGGTTTCTGCATCGAATTATTACGGGTGATGAGAACTGTATCCATTACGAGAACCCTAAACGAAAAAAGGCCTGGGTGAAATCAGGTGAACCAGGTCCATCACAACCAAAACGAGATATTCACTGTGCAAAGTTTATGCTGTGCATATGGTGGGATATGAAAGGTGTGGTGTACTATGAGCTGCTGCAACCGGGTGAAACTATGAATGGAGAACGTTATCGACGACAATTAATGCGTTTGAAGCAAGCTCTGGCCAGAACACGACCAGAATGGGAGAACAGACATGATAAACTTTTTGTTCAACATGATAACGCTCGCCCACATGTCGCAAAACCGGTCAAAACCTATTTAGAAAATGTCGGATGGGAAGTTTTACCCCACCCGCCGTATTCACCAGACGTTGCTCCTTCGGACTACTACTTGTTCGATTGCATGAACAACGATTTGATTGGACAGCGGTTTACTTCTTCAGAAGATATCGAAACATGGGTCTCTGACTGGATCGCTTCCAAGGATGAGGTCTTCTTTCGCCACGGAATCCGTACATTGCCTGACAGATGGGCGAAAGTGGTGGCTAGCGATGGACAATATTTTTCTTAAGGTTTTTATATAAAAGCAGATGCTTTAGTAAATCCGACGAATGAAACCTTAACTCCTTTAGGTGGCGCAGATAAAGCCATTCAAGACGCAGCTGGATCTGAATTTTTAGAAGAATGTTTGACCATATCATCATTGAAGCCAGGAGAAGCGAAAATTGCCAATGGTTATCGTCTACCAGCTAATTATGTGATTATGACATGTGGACCACGGAATTCAGACAAGAAGATTTTACGAGAGACATATAAAAATTGTTTTAAAGTGATGTTGGAGAATGATCTATCTACAATTGTACTACCTAACATTTCGACTGGAGCATTTAAATTTCCGAAGTTAGAAGCTGCCAAAATAGCCTTAGCTACAACAAGAATATTTTTAGAGGAACATCTTGATGGCGTAAACCGTGTCGTATTTTGTGTTTATGATAGAGAGAATTGGGACATTTATCAGCGATTACTCCCCATATATTTTCCCATTGATGAAGAATCTGTTAGTCCGTCTGTCCGCACGTAACTTGTATGTGGATTACTTTTCTTGAAGATTGGATTGTAGATACGAACACCTTGTAGATGGATGATGAACTTTCTTTAAGCACTGGCCACGCTTAGAAGTTAGTTTATCTTGGTTTTGAATTGTGCATCCAAATCTACCGGTAGAACACTTCGAAAATTTAGAACACTTTGAAAATTGGAATACTTCGAATTTTGGAACATGTTGGTATCTTCAAGAATTGTACCATTTCGTTTGATTGGACAGCGTATCACTAAAGAAGCGTATCGCGCATTACTTTTATTTTTTTGAAATGTGAGTATGTGAAGAATGAAGAAAATCTACGACACGCATATGGATAGATGTTTTAATGGATACATTAAGAAGATTGAAGTCAAGATTGCAAGAACCATGCTCCATCCTTTCAGATGTCTAGCATTCGATGCCCGAAGAGGACAAGATTTAAGGAGAAAGAAGATGAAGATAAGAAGAATTTATATGTTAGTTAGGGTTGTAGGTTATATGTGGTGAATAGTTCTCTCGTGCTGATTTCATATAGTTTGATTACAGCCAGTATATGGGGCTATAACCATATCTTGGAATTCTTTTCCAGTCTACGGACGCTTTAAGCCTAAACAACTTAAAGCTCATTTTTCTCAAACTGAAATCAGTACCCTTCTTGTGCAGTCTAACTTTACTATCTTTGGTTAGCTAGATAGTATTACGCCGTTTTTTTTCTTCTCGCGTATTAGTCACGTGTGATATTGAAGTTATTTTTTGCATTAGAGGAACATACACATACATATATATATAGAGGTCTACATTGGATTATGAAATATTTATTTATTTGATTATGATTTTTTTATTATACGTATCTAAGTTTTGATAATCTGTGTTAGTGATAATTACCTTTAGTATTATTCCTACCTTTCACTTCCCTTCCCTGAGCACTAACGGAACTCCAAACTAACGTTTTAAAACACATGTCACTCACAATGATATTATGCAAGCACTAATGATTATTTTTCTTTTTCTTACTTTCCATCTTCCCAGAGACGCTGTCGTCATATCTTCAGGTTACCCAGTGAACTATATGAATTGTTTCAGAAACGCACACTCAGCATTTTGCAGTTTGTGGTCAAGGATTAATTCAAAACATACATATACTACACAAAGAACTCTCTTACCTTTAACGAACAATTTTTTTTTTTTTGGACTTTCTTCAATATTTTTTTCTTTCTTTTTCTACTACGGAAAATTAAAATTTTCGTGTATTTTAGTTTCGAGGAGGGGGTGTGAAGTATCTGTCTATTGGAAATGAAGTAACTGTGTATTTGATATAAAGAAACATAAACTTTTGAAAACTTTGAAAGAAAACTTTGTTTAGAAGTGTACATTCTCAGACACATGTTGTAAATGCACATTTGTTAAATAAACCTCGACTAGCTTCCTTCTTTCCTTTCCGCATACCTTCGAGCACAGCCTGATACTTCTCGATTAGGTCATCATTCTTGAATTGATCAAAACCACGAGGAACAGAACAACAAGGGGTATTCAACACACGATTGGGACAGGTGCAGGATCATCAGAGAGAAGCGGATCCCACCATTGGAGGACCACCGACTCCACAAGTCAAAGAGTACCATTCTGACGGTCCATCGCCGCAGACACCTTTAAGTTTGTCACCAGAGTAGTAGAATGAAGGTGTAGGAGGACAACATCGCAAAGACGCATTATCGACGCCCCTTGCAGTTCGACAGGATTAAGATTCAGATGTTGACTGTCTCCAGCTAATCCAAACTTCTCCAAAGAAAGATATTCATCATCCAGATGACCAGGACGATGCCAGCCCTGTTGGATCTATCAGGCTAGTGCTCATTCCTATTCTTTAATTATAACCTTTCTCTTTCTCTCACCCTTTTCCCCCAACTACTCATTTTTCTAAATTAGAAGCATTTGAATTTTATTCAAATTCAACCACAATTACAGTTAAGTACCGTGTTGTGCATCAGTTCCATCCCCATTTTGTTGCATTTATTTATTACGTATTTTGAGCTACAACTGATGACACAGCACCGGCACATAAGCATGTGCCCTTTAAACTAGGATTGTCCACAAGAAAGCATTCGACAAGGTGTGGCACGTAGGACTCATCCACAAGATGATGCTCCAGGGAACTCCCCACTACCTTCGGACGACCATCAAATCCTTTCTACAGGGAAGAACCTTTCGTGTCGCCCATGCAGGACACCTAACACCCCCCAGACCTATCCTAGCAGGAGTCCCCCAAGGATCTTGCCTATCCCCAACCCTCTACGCCATGTACACGGCGGACATTCCCACAACCCCCAACACAGCGGTAACAACATTTGCAGACGACACGGCAATTTTTGCCAGCCATGGAAACATCAGATACGCTCAACTATACCTTAGCCGACACGCCGAACTTCTCCAACGATGGACTGAAGAATGAAAGATTAAAGTCAGCCAACAGAAGACCTCCGTGGTAAACTTCACGAGAAACAGAAGAAGGGTTCACGTCAGGATCACCATGGCTGGAACACCCCTCTACAATAGAGAAGATGCCAAATATCTCGGAATAGTCCTGGACAGGAAGCTAACATTTGCACCACACATACATTCCATCGCCAAGAAAGCCAGCCAACGCCATCAAGCCTTGCTACCGCTACTCCTCTCCCCATCCCTCACCCTGAAAACTAAACGCCACATCTATCAGATGAGCATTCGTCCCGTCATGATGTATGCCCACCCTGCATGGCAACACGCAGCAAACACGCACCTCAGACAATTACAAGTCATCCAGAACAGAGTAGCCAGGGCCATCACAGGACACTCGAGAGACACTCGCCTCGAACAATTACATGAAGATTTGGAACTCCCATTTCTACATGACTATCGAATCCACCGAACAGCCAACTTCTGGAGGACAATCAGAGCCTCGCCACACCAACACATAACCACCATAGGAACGGCAAATCCAAGAAGACAAATCTACAAGATGCCGCACCCCTAAAGCGCACAACAAATAACATGACATAGGAACAGCAAAAGAGGAGCGCGACAGTTGCGTCCTCTCTCACAACAAATACGCACGCAAAACCACACGACAATCAACAAAACAAATGTAAGGCAAGGGTTCCGGCCCGGTACTTAAAGCAACAAAGAAAAACCGTCAAGAAAAAAAAGATGAAATTTGGAATTATCTTCTCTCGAAATAGTATAGTGAAATGCTGTATCGTCTCAAAAAAAAAAAAAAAAAAGCCATATATGTTTCAATTGAGAGAGTTTTGTCTCTTCTCGTATCGTGGATGACCCTATTTTTAACAATGAACAGTTCAATTTATGTGTTACTTCTTAAAGTTTGAAACAAGAACCGAAGAATCTCAATCGTTTAATTTTGGCGTAGGTTAACTTACATCTTAATAACTGCAAATAATATTAATTACGGCAATTGAAATAAAATGTAATTTGTAGTTTAATATAAATTAAGAAAATAACCACATTGAGGAAAATTGCATATGCTATAAATATCCAAAGTGATGCTAAGTGTCAGGTGGATATGATGCTTATAAAAATTAACGTGTTACCCCTAGTGACCGCTCTCCAAATGAACTTTATGCCTCTCAAATACATTTGGAAACTAAACTCTTCTTTAATGCTGTTAGATTTACCTAATAAGACTTAGAGGTCTAGATATGGCAATAGGATAAAGTTACATTCTAATTAAAGTTGATTTGTAACCTTAATTATAAAAGAAAAAGTCTCAGTCTGTAGGTCACACAAATTCCTAAGAGTCATTCTGATAGATGTCGCTACATCCACTGCTTGCCTGTTTGACGCTAATAGATGTCGCTAGCATATAGGCGATTTCCGATTTAAAACTATTGTGACGATTTATTAGCAACTTCAAATTCAAGATAGGACAAAGTTCATATCCTTATTTAGATTTGAGCATTAATATTTGTGTATTAGGATCTAATAACTTAGAATAGTAGTTCAGCTTCGGATTCTAGTGAGATCATTATTAGGATAGCCATATTGTCACAATGTGACCAGCGAGGTTCTGTTTTAAAGCCACCATTTCAATGTCCAGCAAGATTGTTAATTATTCCGGTAGAAAATACAGGGTGGCCCATAATTATATGAGCCATCCTGTCATATCATAGCAACATATCATAATTATCTATATGATGTTTCAAAGATTGCGGTAAACAAACCAGCGACATAACTTGAACATAAAATTCAACATAAACACATTAATTACTCTCATACCTTTCCCCTCAAAAATATTAATCTCTATTCTCTGTGGCATGGTCCACCAATCCACCATCGAAATCGATACATGCCTGGAGACGAAGAGCAACGTTCTCACAAGCAGCTCGACAGACTCATACTGGTAACCTGTGGAACTCTTCTGTGATAGCTCCCCGTAGTTCGGCCGAATTGCATTTATGTAATGTTGATGTACTTTCTCTTTCAAAACAACCTATACGAAAAAGTCAAGTTGTTTCGAATCGGGAGATCGAGCTGGCCACTCCGCAGACCCACATCGACAGATCCAGCGGTTAGGGAATGCTTCGTTCAGCCACTCTCGCACTTGTATACACTAACATTTCTAACCAGTCCATTATCCCCACTTTCAGGGTACACAGTGTTGCTATATCGAATTCTTTTTGTGCAGAATTTCAAATACCACAGTCAGCCAAATGTCATATGCATAATTAAGGACAACTCTGTACGTAGAACAATACTAAATCTGCGAAAGTTTAGAAGACATAAACAGACAATTTTTGAAGACCTTCAACCATTATTTATTTATTTATAAGCAGCATTTACTGACGATATAAGGGAACATAGTAAATATACTTCAGTGGCGCCAAAAATGTCAGTCATACTTACATTCGTCTCTGTTGACTATTTTGCTGCAGCAACGAAAACTTGCTGTCTACATCCGTGAAAAAATAAAAATCAAATTAGTATTGTTTTTCTTTCTTTCTTTCAAAGTTATTACTTGCATGAAGTAAATGAAGGGAAAACTTTGACGCCATCCACTTACGGGATAAATATTTAATGAGTAAAAATGAAATGTGTGACTTTTCTTTTATATTTTGTTTTGCTGAATTAATAATTAGAACATTTACGGTATACATCGTAAATGTTATGCTTTATTGTAATTTAATCACGATATTGTGGGAGTATATTTGTAAGTTTATCGTCTTAAGTTTAACAGAAAAAAACTTACAATTCATGCTCTTCATCTTCCAGATCTTAATTGCTTAACATGATTAAAGCAAAATACAATGATAGTATGGAGTAGATAAATGAACAGGTGCAATTTTAAACCGCAAATCGGAAGCTGTGGTCGGAAGAAGTACGAGCTGGAAAGAGGAAATTGTGGTCGTATCGTTTCCTACCGATGAAGTCGTGTTGTCAATATTACATTGCTATTTCAATGGTAGAAGAAATCACACTGAAAACGGAGTGCTTTTAAAAAGTGAGTTTCGTTTCACAGTGTAAAACTAAGACTTCCAAACTATGTAAATTCAATACCGAAACTTGAATGGTCCTCAACGTGCAATGAGAAAAATCCGTTATCCGGACAGCGGTATTGAACAAATACGGAATCCTTATGTTTACTACAGAAATCAGTAGGGACCATACGTTATCCTTGTGCTACGTACTTTTCCCACTTAGATGTTTCATCATGCCGTTGCAGGGTGTATGACATGTAACAATCTTCTGTATATGACATACATATACGCATGTTACATACATCAGCTATATGTTACATCCGTCCATTTATATGTGAGATCCTGGCCGCCTATATACAGTTCTTTTGTTCGTACGGAAAGTACGTTTATTCGGAACACTTATACGGAAAGTAAAATATATTTTTTCAGTTATACGTTTGGTATACGTTAAGTACAAAAACTATAGAATTTATACATGTAACCTACGTTTTTACGCAGGCTACATATGTGTTTTTCTCACTGTGTACAGTAACGCCCTCCAGGGGGCGTTTTCATTTCCAAAGGGGTGTATTTAGGGGGCGTTTGGAGGAAGGCATATAGTGGAAATATAAGGGAAAAATTGGCTAATGTAAGACAAATTATAGAGAAAACACTAACTTTTTTAATATGTATTATACACAAGTAAAAATCGAAAGGCCTCTGTGGCTATTACTTTTTAGCGTGTAATACATTTTAACAAAATCAAGGTATACGGGCGATGCGGTAGGATTTTCCTGGAACAGCCTCAGTGTAACTTCCAATTTCTTCCGCCGTGTAGCGCTGCTATCAGCTACGAAAGACAACCGAAGTGCTCAAAACTTCCCGCCATATGAACAGCGTAGTGATATACGTTTTCTATGGTGCAAGGGGCATACAGACAAAGATAATAGACAGGGGAAATAGAGCTAGTGTATGGTAGAGACCTGCACGGGCCGGGCTTGGGCGGGCCGACTCTGCTATTTCTTTGGGCCGGGCCGGGCTTGGGAGGGCTGACACTGTTATATTCTTTGGGCTGGGCCGGGCTTGGGCTGGCCGACACCGATTTCTCTTCAGGTCGGGCCGGGCTGGGGCCGATCAATTGCAATTCTTTAATAATTATTGACTTTCGTTAAACGACAATCGGAATAAAGCCAAACGTTGAAGAAGTGTGTCCGTGAAAAATGTTACAAAGAATGCAATAGATATTTATAGTTTGTGTTGCTTAGCAGCTCCACTTTCACTATGAAGGATTGCAGGCATTATGCGGTAAATTGAGCTCTGACCTTGACCTTAACCGAACTCAAAATATAACAAGAAGGGGTGGGCATGTTTTGCCTGTCGCTAAACAATAATGCCATCTTCACTTTATGCTAAAAATCAATTAAGTTAGATTTTTGTTACAGGGAATGGAGTTTTTGTTCTCTCGATGACAGGCAAAGTTCTAGGAGGCAATGGTACCATTCGGGAGGCAAGCGTCAGGTTGTGAACCAGAGTTTAGAAAATGTTTCTGAGGATTAGGTAAAAAATTTAGTACTAAATTTTGAGAAAGATTGGGGCTCGAGCTAATTTTTTAAAAAATTTATCGGGCCGGGGTCGGGCCAAAAACTTTTAAAATTTATCGGGCCCCGGCCGGGCTTGGGCCAAAAATTTAAAAAAAAACTTATCGGGCCGGGCCGGGCTCGGGCCGAAAATCTCCAAAATTTTTCGGGCCCGGGCTGGGCCGGGCCTAGGTACGTTCGGGCTGGATTGGGCCCAGTCCGAAAAATTCGGCCCGTGCAGGTCTCTAGTGTATGGGGGCAAGCATTTATTCTGTAGCAGCGGTAAGTGTACAATGGTAGGGCAAGAAGTTTGTAAGTGGAAAGAGAAAATGTCCAGGATAATAGGCGATCTGCCGATCTCGTTCTGTACTGACACTGAACAACATTGCGCGTGTTGACTATCGACGTGTGTATCTGAAGGGCATTGCCAAGAAGCATAATATTCCCTATGGTAGTGTTTACGACATTGTCCGTGATTTATTTGGATATTGCAAGTTATGTCACTGGACTTCTAAACTTCTTAGTGGTATCAACAAGAGCAAGCAAACGGTGTCATTGAACTATTTACAGCGTTATGTCGAGAAGGGCAACAGTTTTCTGAACCACATTGTCACCGGTTGTAGGAATGTGTAAAATGATCGTTGCTTTCTTTTACATCAACGTATAACATTACAGCGATAGTATTTGTTACTTGTAGCTAATTATAATAATTTTAAGCAGCATTAATGTTTATCATACCTCAGGAACGGTTTGAGATATCAAGTTGCTGTAAACGGCATTATGATTGTTTTGTCTGTTGGAGACCACATACTCGTTAAATATGATACTTAACACTATCGAAATAAAGCCTGTACTGAAAAAATAAATTTTCAAGTTTATGTGTCTTTGTTCCTATTTGTCCGAAATGCATCACATCATGACCATAGTATTCGACACTAAATTTTTTTTTAGATATGGACCGCTCTGTTCATCTCAGTTGTTTTATTACTGATATAGAGCCCTCCGAAATGTGGATATTTGTGATACTGTAGCATTCTTAGTTGGCAACACTGAATAAAAAAGTGTAGTATCTTAATGTTTCGTTTTACATGTAGATTTGAAATATGTAATAACCTGATGTAGTAGCATTTGAAAAATGGATCTTTATATTGAGATGGTAACATCGTTAACCTGTTGATATTGTCGAGTATGTCAAACTTTTCTCACCTTCAGATGTTTGCTTGGTACGAAATTTCAGCTAGTTCTGTCATTTAGTTTAGAAGTTACAAGGAGGGGTCATTTTCAGTGTTTCACACTATATATAAGCCTTTTAGTGGTTCTTTGACTTGTGCAGGGGCAAATTGGGTTAAGGTGACGGAGGGCTCTCGGGACAATCACATTCATACAAGCGGGCGCTAGAGCTCCTCCGTGGCTAAGCGGTTAGCGTTCGGTTCGATTCCCGGCGGGAGCTCATGTGGTTCGGATCCCACGTTAATCAGTAGGTCCACGTCTTACATAGCCTCGCTGCTAAAAGGGACGCTAAACTGAAATTCAACTCAACAAGCGGGCGCTAGATTCAAAAAGTTTGAGAAACATTATTGTAGTCAACCCTAATGCTTGAACGATTGAGACTTGGTAACAGTGCTGGAGCATCAGTCAAGAAGGTGATATTTCCTACATAGCTTCCGAGGTGCCTCGAAGGCTGCTCGAAAGTCAATTTCAGCCCGCTAGGCATCCTGTATATTCAAACTAAGTGATAAAATGCGTGTGCTCATCACTTTATGAGGTTGAATCTTTGGACGTGACGTAAAGCCTTAATGGCATAGAGTTTTATAACAGGAAGAATTAAGTAAGAAGAAGTGGAAGAGAGCTGTTAGGAAACAGTAGCTTTAAAATGAAGTATTTGACAACGAGAGAAGTAACTTAAAGCGGTCTAAGAAGGAAGCGAATATAAAAAGAATAGAAAAAAAGCTTGTATAGAAGAAACTAACAAAGCTTCTGCCAATTTAGCAGTTATATAGCCTCAGCTCTTTTCAGTGACGACGAGCTATCATCAGTTAAGAAGTAGCTTGTTGGCAACTGGAATTAAAAACAGCGATTCTTCCGATAACATTTTCTGCCATCTCACATGTCATCATCAAAGCTCTTTCGGCCTTCTGGTTAGGTTTGATTTGGCTGGGGAGTAGGTAGATTCACTGCTACCTATTCATTCTTCTCCTCTCCAGTCTGCCGTCACCTTGCCACGAAGAACTTTTAATTGAAAGAGGTATCATATATTGCTGAAGCGATTAAAAAAGGCGATGATTCTCATTTGAGATATAGATCTTGATAGATGAGAAGTGGTTGCTTTGAATAAGCAAAGAATATTATTAGCTACTTCTTTAACATCTTGATCTCCGAAAGAACACGTTTGTCTATTTTATCTCGGTGTTCGTTACTCTTGTTAATAAAATTGACACTTCAACCGCTTTGAAGTTCATTCATTTGAAATTGATGTGGTTTCGATACACAAAATGATATTAACGGCACGGACGGGCCAGCACACGAAACTATCTTGTTTCCGTATTTTTAAATTGAGTCGTGAATCTTATTTTGTAGAATTATAAGTAGTGAGTGCATCAACATTAGGAAACGAGAAACTACATTAGATGATACAATCGGTTAGTTGAAATGAAACCTTCCAGTTCCGTACCACGATTATGTTTGTTAGGCTAAGCTAAGGGAGACAGACGATTTAGACAAGTGAATGATGATGGAAAAGTTGGTGGGATGAGAACTTGGGAGGAAACGGGAGTACTCCGAGAAAACCCATGGACACGATGTTGCCCACAACTAACTTACTTAGCCGGAGATCGAACCAGGGACCTCATCCTCAGAGATAAGCGCTCTACTGCAGATCAATCATGCCCCCTCAATCGGATAGTTAACTGCGTATTTTACTACAGTAGATCCCGAGATAAATTAAAACTTCCAGGATAATTAAAATTTTCGCAGTAAGTGATATACTTTTTAGCGACATGAAAATTGTCTCTTTTTTTTTATTTCTCGAAAACTAAGCATGGGAATTTACCTACAAGTATGTTATTTTGTACAGCTTAAGTTTGTCTATCAATTGATGTATAACTATAGTTGGTCAATATCTTAATTAAACAGAAATTGAAATATATTTATTATCGACACAATAAGCATTACTGTCCAATTACAGAGTCTGCATATGATACTTGAATACATAATGTTAAAACTAATACTTGAATGCAAAATATTAAATTATAATGATACTGATTGCCTGAATATAGGATATTAAATTGAAATACAGTAGACTACCGAGTATCCGGTTCGCGACTATCCAGCCTAGTTTCTGGACTACCTTTTCATTTCTATGTACTGTAAAATCAGTTTGAGTCAATTTTATTAAGAATTAGGCCTATGATTTACGTTAATGTTTTATTTATGTTTCCTACATTTAAATTAGGCATTACAGAATTTATGTTAAAATGTGAACAGTTTACATATTCTAAACGTATTATTTAACTTACTTACTTAACTTAACGTACGTATATATATATATATATATATAACTCCAGTCTATCTGGCTGTTTTGTTATCTGGTCTGCCGTCCGTCACATTAGGCCGGATTCTCGGGAGTCTACTGTAATACGTTTTCTTCGAAACCTTTTTTCCTTATATGTTACGTTGGTAACTGCCATTCCAATCACTCTCACTACTCATAGGTATTCCATGCAGGCCATCTGGATGTTATAGCTCATGTCCACATCGCAACGGACCAGAGATGGAGTGGGTCAGTGGGTCAAGTTTTCTGAGTAGGTCAGTTGGTCGTGGGTCAACAGCATGTGACCCACTGTGATTCACCACCCACCGTGACCCACTACGACCCACCACCCACCGTGACCCACTGCGACCTACCACCCACCATGACCCACTGCGACCCACCGACTCAGTATGATACCCACTCTGCTCACTGATATGTAGACAATATCTTCTGAAGACTGGTAAATTTGTCTTCGTTTTACTTTCAAGACCTTAATTTCCCTTCCTTTTCCACTTGTTTCTGTCTACTTACCTGAGGTGAGTATATCTAACCAAATGAAAAAAAAAAAAAAAACTTCAGGCACTTTTGGATACTGATATTTTTAATTGTAATAATAGCAATAGGACTTATACTACTACTTGGCTTCCAAGACCTGTGAGTTTTTAGAGGAGCTAACTACTGGAAAAAATACATTTTTGAATCACTGTAATATATAAATTATAATATAAAAAATTGAATGTAACTATGTGTGCCTGATCATCATGGTCAAGTTGCAAAGTCAAATGAAATTACTTTTGGTATATAGTTAGGTCTTAATCCAAACTGGGATGTTATATTGCTTTCATTATAATGCATAATATTCTAAGGAGGTAGTGGGGATCCGAATTTTTGCGGGAAAAAAATAGTATCTCGCACGCCGTTAAACTTACGGAGCTGAAATTCAGTGTATTAACTCTTTATTGAAAATAAACAGAATGGGCCTTATGCAGTCGTTCTGACACGAGATTAGTGGCATACTAAAGAGTTCGACTAACATATGTTTCCTTTACTAGTCTGGCCTTTAGTATGATGTTAATCAAACATCAAAACGACTCTGCATACAGCCCAATGTGTCCTAGCATTTTATAAAATTCTCCTATATGACGGGGGGACACTTTCTATATATGGAAAATTGGTAGTGAGTTGGTTTGTAAAAATGATCGAAAACGATCGATGTTATTTAAGAAAAAAAATCAGAAACAAAAAATACAGTGGCTTTATATATCCATTGCTTTCTACTATAATAATTGCTGAAGCTTATGTTTATTATATGGAGCACTTAGATACAGCACAGGGCAATCATCCCATAAAGTTGTGAGAAAAATAGGCATAAAATTTGTACTGTAAGCTTAATTACATGGAAATTTTAAGTTTGGATTGTACGCATAATTATATGGAAAATTTTACACTTATTTTCCCGTTTACGTTGGCCTACTTACCTTGATTTGGAACTTTCAAATTTCATCCTTTTTTCCCCTGAAAAGTATCGATAATTGAACAAGGAAATAATTATACTATGATAATTTAATTGAAATTTATCGTAATTTGGCACATGGCAAACATCAGTGTGGTAATTGAAGGGGAAGAAGGAGGGAAATTCCCATTCACCTCTGAACACTTTCCAGGAACCTCGTTCCCTTTCGCCTTCTAGACGGGGGAGGGAACTTGGTAATGACATCAAACCTTCATGTGTAATTACAAAAATTAAATTTATAAACAAATAAGAAATCATCAGTTTATCAGGCTTTAATTGATAATTTATTCACAAGATTCCTATCGAAGGCGTGGTAGATGAAGTTTCTGTTCTCCATGAGTCGACATTGTCAACTGACATGGTCGATATTGAAAAGATGTTGTATAATGATAGAGAGATGATACTTCTTGCTGAGTATTTCAAAACTGACCAAGAAAAATCGTTATCAGACTTAAGTCTAACAAGCAGATTGTCGATGAGGAGTTGCAGAAATCGGGTAGAAGTATTACCAATTTCCACGACAGAGTGCGAACGGGGATTTCCCCTTATGAATTTACAGATGACTGATATTAGAAATAGACTGTGTCAAACATTGTCTAACTTGTTGTTCATCAATGTTAATGGCCCACCGCTAGACAAGCTCAAAGTAGACGAGCTAGTTATTTCTTGGCTGAAGGATGGACATCATTCCTCCGCGGATGATTTACCACGAAAAAGTTCTGGAGGCCAACAGGAAATAAACCCGATTTGAGATTTGTTTCAAGGTAGAAAATTACGAGTTATGGAAAATGTCTATTGTTAAAATGTTAGTAAGCGATTTAATATGAGTAAAAATATATTAAACAAATTAATCACTGTTTCCTGGTCTTTTCTGTTATAGTGCAGAAATATGGATGCATAGTTGACGACGCCATAATATTGTCGAACATTCAAATTTCTACGCTATGTGAAATGTCTTTAAAACAACTATTATATGTTTTGCCTTGTTATTTTCGAAAATCCATATTGTTATTGTTGTTATTGATTATTTAAGAAAGAATAAGACAAGTGGCTCGAAATGCAGTGAAGTCACTTAATTAAAAAGAAAAGGCGTAATGAATTATGATGACAATCCTTAATGAAGTTACCTAGAAAATCGGCGGAAAAAGCTCACCCCCAAAACAGGTTCACAAACAGTACATAAATTTTGAGAGGCAAATAAACTATATTACATTCTATAGCGTTGTTAATTAAGTATCCTATTTATAATACAGTATAAAAAAAATTCTCATTCTGTAACACTAATATCCTGAAATTGAGTTGAGTTTTAGTTTAACGTCCCTTTCAGCAGCGAGGGTATATGAAACGTTGACCTACTGATTAACGTGGAATCACAACCACATGAGCTCCCGCCGGGAATCGAACCGCTTAGTCACAGAGGAGCTCAAATATCCTAAAATGTTACATAACCTTGCGTAAGAGATTTATAATGTTGGTTGTATAAACAGACATAATGAAAATTCCTAATAATAAGTGCAAACGTCTTAGTGCATCACGCTAATTTCTAATAGTAAACACTCACGCTACTGCATGTTAATAGATATCTCTAACTGCAGGGTTGTTGTGTATAACGAAGTCTTCGAATAATTTCTTTAAAACTTATGGTATAAAGTTTAGGGTGTTGGTGAGCAAACTCAAATAAATAAAAATAAATAAATAAATAAATAAATAAATTTGTTAAATGTAAGCAATTAGAGCTTTTAATTAAGGTTAATTTTAACCTATACAGCGACCCGAAGGCTTGATGCAACAACTAGTTTATTTATGAAACATACAAAATTGAAATATTTTTGATGAAACAATCTGAACTAAACTCCCTTCTCTCTTTCCAGTAAATTCCTGTTTCGGGAAACTTCCGTCGGAAATGAATAGTGTAATATTGTACACAGCAAAAAATTATGGTGTTAAAATGCAATTTGTCTATCATTGTTAACGTGTTTTTTAACACCAAGGTCATCCCCTTCCTAATGCATCATAAATATATACTAACTGAAACTGATAATTCATGTTTTTTTTTGTTTTTGTTTTAAGCAAAGGTTCATGCGGTATATATGACATGTATACAAAAAACTTTGTGAAGGGATTAATTTTCTGAAAATATTTACATGATAATGAAGTCCTGCCATCTGTTGTTTCTACGCGCACTACGTTCCTCTTATGATATTAGTATTTAAAGTGTAATACTATTTATGTTTTAAACAAGATTAAAAGTGGCGTTTTTGATTTTTCCCTCTCCAGTAAAGAAAATTTACTTTGGAGGTATATACACTGAAAATTCAAAAATAGCTCCTTAGAATCCTACGCTGTAAGTATTAAGTTTAAAATTTCCTCCTAACCACTACTTGGATTGGTATGCAAGCCAAGTACTCTCATCAGAGTTCGAATCTGGATCCATATGCACAGTTTAACATGCGTATGAGCCATTTGTAGACTAAGAGGCACATTATTATTATTATTATTATTATTATTATTATTATTATTATTATTATTATTATTATTATTATTATTATTCAGGTCATCATTTAAAAACCCGACCATCGATTTTTGAATAATTCGGTCCTTTCAGATTTCCCAGATACTTTTCGGAGCGCATTTTCAAGTTTGCCGCATTGGCGTGCAACTGCTTTCTAGAAGCACCGTTTGTTTTGATTGCGTTGCAGTCGAATCAATTGAGTCTTGGCTCTTGCTTGCACCTGCTAACAGACATTCCTGTTCATTCTTTCTCATTTTTCACTCGTTTATTGCTGTGTTCTTTATAGAACTGCACAAGTCATTTTCTGTTGAATATACAGGGTGTTTCATAACAACATCAACAACATTTGCGAGGTGATTCCTGACATCAAGATACAAAAAAAAGAATATACCAAGTTGGGTGCACAAATGCTTCCTTTCGGAGTTATAGGATGTCGAAAACATGAAAAATTGAAGTTTAAAGGTCCATAGCTTCAAAACTATGGGACCTACCGTAGTCGGGTCAAGTCTTCACTTAGGAACTAACATGTGCGATATCCAAAAATATATGTTTCAGAATCCTAAGGTACTCACGAAACAATTTTTATTTATTTTTTTATAGAGGAAGTTTGGCTACTGGTATATAATTTGAAGAACTCACCAACTACCTCTATAAAAATTGTTGCTGAAGCATCGCAGGATTCTGAAACTTGGATATTTGGATAGGGCACTTACTAGTTTCTAAGTGAAGTCTTGACCCGACTACGATAAGTCCCATAACTTTGGAGCTATGGGTCTTTAAAGTTCATTTTTCATGTTTTCTTCAGCCTATATCTCCGAAAGGATGCACCCAGGTTGGTCTATACTTTTTGTCTCATCTTGGTATCAAGAATCACCTCCCAAACGATCGGTGTTTTGAAACACCCTGTATGCAGCACATACAATATATTCATACAAAATCTGGTATTTTCGAAAATTCGGTACTTCTCAAGTCAGGAATTTTTGAAGGATTTTTGAATATCAACTCTTTCTTAAATAGTGAAAAAATGAACAAAAATTTGCTTTTCAGATTTGCTCTGGGCGTAAGAACAAACTGTGAAACTATCTACCTAACACATTTACAACATGGTGGTAGAGAGCATGAACTACCACATTTGGCCAGACGACATACTCGTGGAGTAATGAGTGGTTAGCTTATATCGCCGGTGCAGCCGGAATATATTTCTGGTTTCCTATGGTTGAGTTCACTATCTCTTAAGTCAAGTACATAGATAATAAGTAGTTTTACAAAAAATAATGTTACAATCCAACCAGGCCCGTATCCAGGGGTCGTCTAGGGAAGCAACCCCCTAAATTTTTGCTGTCCTCCCTAAAATTTTCGCGGTAAGCTTGCAAATGAACTATAATATGGTTGGATCGCCCCCCCTAACTTCATCCGCTCCCCTCCTAAATTTTGGGGCTGGCTACCGGCCTGAATCCAACACCAGTAACAAAAATTCTTTGCTCTCAGCTCGAATCGAACCCATAGACATGTAAGTTGAAACATATTTGTTTCTATTACCCACTCTCATTTGTATTAGAACAATTCGTCAATGAAATTAATACTTGAATTTCAAATAGAATCTTGTTTTGAATCTTTTTTAAATAATAAATTTGAGTAAATTAACAAAGGCTACCAACTTTGTAAACTACTTTTCTTCTTATTTCACAAGTTTGGTATCCTCTTTTAGTCTGTTACTTCTTCCTGTGTCATCTTCTGCGTTAATTATTGTATTCTTTTTTATTGGTATTAGTGCGCAAGGTGTCTGTTAAAATGAAGCTCTATTGTTAAATAATGAAACAAAAGGAACAGCTCTTCTTGAGGACTGCTGAATCATTATTCGAAATAACTTTTCTCTCACAGAAAATGAAAGTGTTCCTGATATAATATATTCAATTTTGTTCTTGTTATTGTTATGATCCTAATGCAATAAAAGAAGTCTTAAAGTTACTGAATTTTACACTGATGTGAATATTACGCATATCTAACTCAAAAGTTGAGACGAATTAAGAATTTTAGCTACAAAAACTTAAGTACAAGTTGGGTTGTCTGTTTTCGTGTTGCTGCATTGTAAGACACCACCTGATCCGTTTACACCTGCCAAGGCTATGACATAGCTTTAATAAGTTTACGTCTAGAAAGCATTTTATACACAGAATGTAAAGTGAAAACTGGAACTCCTTCGTGGTTATATGGTTATAGCATGTGGTTGCTTTGGCGCTGGGAGATATGGGTTCGATTTGCGGTGGAAGCACAGGTGCTTCGCATCCCAGGATGCTTTAGGCCTACGTCTCATATAGCCTCGATGATAAAAAAGAATTTTAAACTCCAAACAGCCAATTGGTACCGTGTACTGGTCTTGTACTCTAGCTCTATTTAAGGCAAATATTATGTGGTGGAATACGGGTACTGTTATGATAATTGATCTTTGTATGACGTTCTCTGTACCCACCAACTTCAATGTATTAAAGCCCTGATCGTTTTTTGGATAACACACTAACCTCTTGCTTACTAGTGATATTCATGTAGATGTCATAAAAATGTCCCTTAAGGGTCGTATTAATCCCATAGATGTTGAAATTTGTTAGTAGATGGAAGACAAGACTTAGTTCTACTACTTCTCTTTAAGTGACAGCATCTTACTCATAGAAAAAAACAAAAGAAATGTTTTGTCTCAGTAGATGACAGGACTAAGAAACATTCAATTACAACACACATATGTTAGTTTTGACGATAAACTGACATTTCCTTTCTGACCAAAGGTTGTAATTTAAAGACATCATCGTGTAGAACTAGTCTTCAATATACCACCTATCAAAAATCTCAGAAAAATATTTCTTCGTTACGGAGATACAACGCTTCAATGCAAAAATCAGCTGCTTACGTCACGGCAACAAAAACAGGGGTTTTGGCGTGACGTCGCAGATCGGTATCCCTCTGTGAGTTGCATTGGAAGCTTCAGGGAATCTTTTCATATTG
The DNA here is from genome assembly GCF_964235325.1 of Thermobia domestica. NCBI lineage: Eukaryota > Metazoa > Arthropoda > Insecta > Zygentoma > Lepismatidae > Thermobia > Thermobia domestica. Next base: position 67,964,780 of record NC_137454.1, read on the forward strand.
CAGTTTCGTACTGCAAACTACAAATAAATTTAGGGGAATAGTGAAAGGAAAAGTAGCGAAATAAGTAACATACTTACTGTATATACATGCCAAGTGTTAATAGGACGTATTTTCCTAGTTTAAAATACATGAAAGATCGTTCGTAATGTTCTATCAACTATTATAGATATTTGTACACTTAAGCAGGATTTCATTATCATTGTATTACACCAAAACCATAAGGGGGCCGTATGTGGACTTGTGGAATGAAGAAAGTGGAAGAAAACGGGAGAACCTCGAGGAAACCCACGCACATGGTGTTTGTCCACCACAAAGTTCACTTGGCGGGAGCAGGGTTTAACCCGGGACGCCATGCACCAGAGTGAACGCTCTACCACTGAGCCACCGCGAATACGAAAGACTTAAGAAAAATAAGAAAACGGTATTTTGCGTGGCTGAGATGCGCAGATAAATTTATTATTAACATCATAGGGTAAACATTGCTTCAATGCGGCCAACTTCCAAGATAGACAGGTAGTGAATTTACTGAGTAATAAGTAACAAATGTCTTATGGGAAAATGCAGATTCAAGATGAACCAGGCCAAGATGAGCAAGTAGCCAACTTAGCTAGGTGGCCAAGTTGACAGGTTTTACTGTACTAAGGAAAAAAATACGTTATTATGATTTCGTTACTCAGATTTCATTTGTTCACGTCAGTTAATATTCTTCATAAGCTCTCTGACTCATTGTATGTAATGCCAATAGCTCAGAATTCTTAGTACTCTTATAATTATTAATTCAATTATTTTTTGTTGTTTGAATAAATATTCTAAGAATTATTGGTTATGTGAATAATTATTTGTAATATGAACACCTGTTTGTATAACCAATTTCTTCGAATTTTCAAATCTCTCTTTGCAAACAACTATTCTAATATAGTTTATAAGAACAAAAGAGTAGGGTTTCGTTAAAATATAACTTTTTCAACTAAACTCTATAGTTTATGTATATTTAATGTTATGTGTAGAATAAGATGAGGATGATACGCAAAGGAAGGTGTGTTAATTAATGATCTGTATTAAAGAAACAGATTACAATTTTTAATGCATTGAAATGATCCAATTAATAATAATATTCCATACTGCATCATTAGAAACAATTTTTTTTAGAAGAGAATTTAATTATTTTAAATGAACGCATGTTACTGCATATTATAGAAATTAATACATCACTGGAGCAATTAAATAAAATTTGAACTGTAAAAGAAAGAAGATGGGTGCTTCAGAATGATGGAAAGAAAATGATGGAAAACGAAAAATCTTCAGAAATTCCAATATGATTCAATGTACCACAAATTTATATTGTGTGGGTAAATCAGATGTCCTTGAACTTTTTACAAGCAACATTAGCACTAGTATTCCATAGTATTCCATATTCCATAGTATAGTGAATACTAGTCAGCTGTGAGTTGAAGCTGCGTTAGTGAAATCTGACTGATATATTATGAAAAATGTGAAGTGAGTTGGGTCGACCGCGAGGAAACCCTTAATGCACTTGAGTAAGAAGTAAGATGTACAGAAGTTTAACATAAAGCAATAATCAAGGTTTCATGTGATGTACTCCTTAAAATTTTCCTACTGACAAGCTCCTAAAAAAAGGGAAAAAAACTTACACAGTTTGTTCTGACTTCCAGTACTCTGCTCTGAGTTTATTAAAATGTACTTTTCTTGTGTATAGTATCAATACTTTTTAAAAAAATCTCTAATTACCATATTTTTCTTCGAGCTCTAAAATTTCAATCACTCCCTCTCATTTGTGGATTCCTGTGCTAACAAACAATGAATTGTTGCAAACAATCGTTATTAGAAAAGGAAAACGTCACAGTTTGAGTAATGCGAATTCCTAATAGTTGACAGACAACTCCGCTCTGTGCACTGCCTGCCTGACGCCAATAGATGGCACTACATGCAAGTATTTTGCATATTCAAAACTTGTGACGATTTAACTGCAACCAGGGGCGTACCCATGAGGGGGGTCAGCCGGGCCCGGATATATCCTCAAAACTTCCTAATTCAACATACATTTGTACACTTTCTCAGTAAAACTATACTTGTTTAACAGGAAAATGATTGATGTGGCATGAAAATTAGGGATGCGCACGAAACAAGATTTGTGGCTGTCTCGTCTCGAAAATGTGCTGTAAAAGTGATGTCTCGACTCGAGAAATGTACATTTTTCTATTGGAAGAGCCGTGTCTCGACTCGAATTTTGTCAGGAAAATCCTGTCTCGACTCGTCTCGTGCGCATCCATAATGAAAATGTGATTCTACACTTCATCTGTACTCTTTCTCCTGTAAAAATAATCTAGTTCTATCATTTTTTTTTTATTTTTCTGAAAATATAGATGGAAGTATTTTACAATTACTTATCGTCTTTTTCGGGTGCAGAAGAATACCTGTTCAATACTGCATAGACGTAAGTAGAGGCTTGTAGTATTATGCCTCACCCAAAGTTTGCACTCCTCCCAATCGAAATTTCTGGGTGTGCACCTGACTGCAACTTAAAATGTATTGTTTCAATTTTGGAGTATGATTATACTGAACAGGAACGTGCGTTTCTGTTTATTACTAAGACAATTGTGGTAAACATACAGTATTTAGATTCGAGCATTAATATTTGTGTAATCGCAAGTTATTTGGTGGCTAAGCTTTGAGAAAAAAAAGACAAAAAAGTTCAATTAAATAATTACAACTCTGAACTTTCTCTCACATATGATTTTAACCTTATAGTGTACTTGGGAGCAGGCCCGTAGCCAGCCCGAAAATGTAGGGGGGCCCGGTGGAAGTTAGGGGGCCCAACCCAAAAATATTAGTTCATCCCATATTATAGTTCATTTGCAAACCTACCGTGAAAATTTTAGAGGGTGCCAGTAAAAATTTAGGGGGGGGCGGCCCCCCTAGACCCCCTGGATACGGGTCTGCTTGGTAGGGAATAAAACAGTATAAGTTGAAACTTATGACAAACACGTTGCACTAAAACACGAAACCTGTGACGTTGGTAGTCAAAAACAGTTGGAAAAAATGTCGGATAGATATCAACTTATGAGCTAAAGCACTTAGAGAAACTGTAAAAGGAATGAATATATGCAGTTCGTTAGTCTGATGGTGGCATTTTTATCATTTGAAAAGTTAAAAAAAGAAGAAGAAGGCAACAGAAGCTATGTGATGGTAGGTTAATTGTTGACGTATCTTATCTCTACATTTTTATTCACCCCATATCTCACCCTCCTGACACGTGCGATTCCTGTTATCAGCTATCTATCGTCCACGCGCCAGACGCACGACAACTGACGATTTTCTGTGCTCTACCGGTCAATACAAAAACACACACCAGATGTCACTAGTGAAGCATGGATAGCAGCTGGACAGTATGGGGATACGTATACATACATGAATTTGTAACTGAAATTTTCTTGTATGTGTTAAATTCGACATTTTTACACAATCAAACAGCTGTCTTCGTGTTGTTTAATTGATAGTGTTCTTTCGATCATGCGGAAAGAACTTGTTACTTCGTTCAAATCATAATCGATTGATACTGATGTTGAATAATAACGAACTTTATTATTATTATTATTATTATTATTATTATTATTATTATTATTATTATTATTATTATTATTATTATTATTATTATTATTATAAAAGTGAATGCATGATTACCTGGGAAAACAAGGAAAAAGTTATTTGGACTTGTTGTTTCTGTGCAGAATGATAAATATCATTTACTCTACAATTGATAAATAAATTGGAGAATGAAGGTTACGCAGATAATAACACTGTTCGAAGTGCTATTATAAACATTTTTGTTGTTGTTCTTGTTGTTGTGTATGTTAACTAGCAGGGGCGAATTGTCAAACTTTGGCCCATTAGGCTTAGCTACAGAGTTGGCTCACCATCAAAATTTATGACAGTTTCAGTTATAGTAATAAAGTTACCTACTATTTTTCAACCTTTATTGACAGGATAGTTTCAGTTATAGTAATAAAATTATCGACTGTTTTCCAACCTTGATTGACATAATAGTTTCAGTTACAATAAAGTTATAGACTGTTTTCCAACCTTGATTGATGGGATAATTTCAGTTACAGTAAGAAAGTTATCGGCTGTTGGCCAAATCTTCATTGACAGGATTCCTATTCTGACTAATCTCTGATATGTTTCGGTTTCTTGAGCAACACTTACTTTTATGATAGGCCGCAAGGCTATTTTTGCTTTATGCAACAGTAATACATCTGTAGTTATTTCTCCATAGCTAGCGAGGGAACCTATCCAAGTGTAACTCTGACTTTGAGTAGAGACTATGGCCGTTGGATACCTTGTCCCAAAAGAACATAACACGAAAAGGGATACATCCTCGATCGCAACCTTTGCGGAGATATGAGCGTGAAAAGGTATAAATTGAGCTCCATACTATACATTACAAAGTCAGATTCCGGGTCAGATTTTTCGGAAACGGTCAGGTAAGGAAACTCAGCGAATACATATCAAATTAGTGATTGGAGCACAGCACCTTTCGAATGAAAAATTTATGTCCCCGGGGCACTCGCAGGGTCCCAAGCGGGGTCCAACTCAAAATTTGCAAATGGAACCGGGTGTCAAGTAGCATATTGTATGAAAGCTATTGTTAAATAAAAGAAGATAGAACATATCTCAACTGTCTAAGATAACCCTGTGCCAACGGGCACCTGGTCAAAATGTCAATACCAAAACAGAAAAACACGTTTGAAAGTGCAAGGTATTGAAGTAAAGCAAATTGCTGCAGTGTCTCTCACAGAGTCATACAACGGACCTTATCCAAGTGTGACTTCGAATGACCAATGGACTATAGAATAACCATGACCATTGGGTGTCGTGTCCTAGAAGAGAAGGGATACATTGTCAATCGCAATCGTCGTGGAGGGTGAGAAGGTCAAAAGGCAACGGTATATGCTTCGCGCATCGGAACCCCAAATTCTCAGATTGCACTGTGAAATTTCTATCGGGGGATTTACTGAACGAGAAACATGATGGTAAAGACGAAAAGGAGTAACCTTGAAACTGTGAGGCAACTTGGAGAGGAGTGGGTTGGAGAAAAGTGGAATAATGGTGCAGAAATAAAATATATCGGAAGGTACTTTTGAGAGAGAGAGACTCTGCAGCAATTTGCTTTACTTCAATACCTTGCACTTTTAAACGTGTTTTTCTGTTTTGTTATTGTCACAACTTAAAAACGAAATGAAAGTTTTGAGTTTTACGTCCCACAGTTATGCCGGTTAGGCTAAAGGAGACGGTGATGATGAATAATGAATGAAATGGTGGAATGAAGAAAGTGGGAGGAAACGGGAGAACCTCGAGAAAACCCACGCACACGGTGTTTGTCACAACTTAACGGATTTAGAAACTTGGCCATAGATTTTCTGATGTAGGATGTATTGACATTTTGCCCAGTTGCCCGTTTGCACAGGGTTATTGTAGACAGTTGAGATTTGTTCTATCTTCTTTTATTTAACAATAGCTTTCATACAATATGCTACTTGACCCCCGGTTCCATTTGCAAATTTTGAGTTGGACCCCGCCTGGGACCCTGCGAGTGCCCCGGGCACATATTTTTTCATTCAAAAGGTGCTGTGCTCCCCACATTAATTTCATATGTATTCGCTGAGTTTCCTTGCCTGACCGTTTCCGAAAAATCTGACCCGGAATCTGACTTTGTGATGTATAGTATGGAGCTCAATTTCTAACTTTTCACGCTTATATCTCCGCAACGGTTGCGATCGAGGATGTATCCCTTTTCGTGTTGTGTTCTTTTGGGATAAGGTATCCAACGCAGAGTTGGCGTGGGTCAATGAAAACTTGACCCACCACCCACCGTGACCCACCACCCACCATGAACCATTCTCATCCACTCTGATCTACTCTGACTCACCAAAATCCATCGTCATCAACTCTGAACACGATTCACGGCCCCTTCTGTACTGACTAAAGAGTTTACACTTGTAATAAAACAAGACTGTGAAATTGTCACTAATCAGAGTTTCAATTTCTAGTCAATCGCTCAAGCACCACTCTGTTACAATAACGGTGGATCTGACCTTTACGATATAAAATGGTAAAGTGTTTGTTAGTGAGGAAATTGAAATAGTTCGAGGTGGGGGGAAATTAGTGTGTGCCTAAAATATACTTGTACTAAAAGAGTATTCTTGCAAGTATTAATTTCTGAACGCATTCCAAAAGAAACTTCTATTTGCAGGAAAAATATCCCTGTACAATATGGAAAAGGTTATGGTTTCTCAGTTCATAGTATTTTTCTCACAAAAGACTTGAAAAATCAGTTTTTCATAGTGTATAAAGGTGCTCGGGTACCCTATGTGAGAGCACCTCCATAAAGTATGCTCATAATTGTAATTTGTGTAATCACTAAAACACCATGTTAAATTTAAGTTACAAATATACAAAATTACAATTATTATGAATATTTATTCAAAGTAGTTTACCTAAAGCAAAGAACAGACTTACTAAAAATTAGGTACAAAGTTGAATAACACAAGTAAGCCATTAGTAATACAAGTATACATTTTCCATAACTCGTAATTTTCCACCTTAAAACAAATCTGAAATCGGGTTTATTTCCTGTTGGTAACTTTTTCGTGGTAAATCATCCGCGGCGGAATGATGTCTATCCTTCAGCCAAGAAATAACTAGCTCGTCTACTTTGAGCTTGTCTAGCGGTGGGCCATTAACATTGATGAACAACAAGTTAGATAATCTTTGAGCACTTAGTCTATTTCTAATATCAGTCATCTGTAAATTCATAAGGGGAAATCCCCGTTCGCACTCTGTCGTGGAAATGGTTAATACTTCTACCCGATTTCTGCAACTCCTCATCGACAATCTGCTTGTTAGACTTAAGTCTGATAACGATTTTTCTTGGTCAGTTTTGAGATACTCAGCAAGAAGTATCATCTTTCTATCACCATACATCTTTTCCATATCGGCCATGTCAGTTGGTAATGTCGACTCATGGAGAACAGAAACTTCATCTACCATGCCTTCGATAGGGAATCTTGTGAATAAATTATCAATTAAAGCCTGATAAACTGAAGATTTCTTATTTGTTTATAACTTTATTTTTTGTAATTACACATGAAGGTTTGATGCCATTACCAAGCTCCCTTCCCCGTCTAGAAAGCGAAAGGGAACGAGGTTCCTGGAAAGTGTTCAGAGGTAAATGGGAATTTTCCTCCTTCTTACCCTTCAATTACCACATTGCTGTTTGCCATGGGCCAAATTACGATGAATTTCAATTAAATTATCATAGTATAATTATTTCCTTGTTGAATTATCGATACTTTTCAGTGGGAAAAAGGATGAAATTTGAAAATTCCAGATCAAGGTAAGTAGACCAACGTTAAAAAAAAAAAAAAAAAAAAAAAAAAAAGTGTAAAATTTTCCATATAATTGTGCGTACAATCCAAACTTCAAATTTCCGTGTAATTAAGCTTACAGTACAAATTTTATGCCTATTTTTCTCACAACTTTATGGGTTGATTGCCCTGTGCTGTAAGCGCTCCATATAATAAATATAAGCTTCAGCAATTATTATAGTAGAAAGCAATGGATATATGAAGCCAAGCACTGTATTTTTTGTTTCTGATTTTTTTTTATATAACATCGATCGTTTTCGATCCTTTTTACAAACCAACTCACTACAAATTCTCCATATATAGAAAGTGCCCCCCCCCCCATAAAGAAGAATTTAAAAAATGCTAGGACACATTCTGTTTATTTTCAATAAAGAGTTAATACACTGAATTTCAGCTCAGTAAGTTTAACGGCTTGATAGATACTCATTTTTTCCCGCAAAAATTCGGATTCTCACTACCTCCTTAGGATATTATGCATTATAATGAAAGCAATATAACATCCCAGTTTGGATTAAGGCATAATTATATATCAAAAGTAATTTCATTTGACTTTGCAATTTGAGCGTGATGATCAGGCACACATAGTTACATTCAATTTTTAAAAATAATTTATATATTACAGGGATTCAGAAATGTATTGTTTCCAGTAGTTAGCTTTTCTAAAAACTCACAGGTCTCGAAAGCCAAGTAGTAGTAGAAGTCCTATTGCTATTATTACAATTAAAAATATCAATTTCCAAAAGTGCCTGAAGTTCTTTTTTCACTTGGTTAGATTTACTCACCTCAGGTAAGTAGACAGAAACAAATGGAAAAGGAAGGGAAATGAAGGTCTTGAAAGTAAAACGAAGACAAATTTACCAGTCTTCAGAAGATACTGTCTACAATGCAGTGAGCAGAGTGGGTCGGTAGATCAAACTGAGTCGGTGGATCGCAGTGGGTCATGGTGGGTGGTGGGTCGCAGTGGGTCACGGTGGGTGGTGGGTCACAGTGGGTCAGTGCTGTTGACCCACCGACCCACTGACCCACTCCATCTCTGAATCCAACGGCCATAGTCTCTACTCGAAGTCAGAGTTACACTTGGATAGGTTCCCTCGTAAGACAAGGTTAGAATTTAAAGAGTAGCCTACTTAAACAAAAGTTTCCATTAAAAAAATAAAAAAAACTCCTGGTTTATTTGCAAGGTGTGAGCATCAAAATTTACACGTTGTGATTTTACACATTTCTATTACAATGTGTTACTAGAATTTATTGATAAAGTGAACTCATTATTTCTCCTAAAATGTCTCTCTCTATAATATACTGTATATAACTGACTGACAGATGAACACCGAGGCCAAACTGCTTAATCTATAAGAAACTTAAAAAACGCACATTATTTTAGAGAGAGAGGTGGAAGAGCGGAACCCATACCGCAACTCTCTCTATAAAATCCATTGCGCCGATACGTCCCAACTCTTTCGCATGATTATTTAGATAGACAGTGTACTAGTTTCTCTAATATTTCTTTAACTGCCTTTGATATATCTCATAGTTTTCGAGCTAGGAAGCCTCAAAGTTATAATTTTCTCGATTTCGGCATCTCGGAACTTTGAAACAAAGCGCATTTGGCAATGTGTTCATATGGACTTTTTTTTATTGTTTAGGTGTGAGGATTTTACCAGTGGATTTTGGCTACATAATAAATGAACACCCTAGAAGTGAAGAGGTGAAAAAGTGTGGGAGGTTGGAATTATTACAAGATGTCCATACCTCGAAATCTCTTAAGGTTAGAGACTTTAAATTTGTTATTTGGACTTTTCATTTAAAATAATTAAATATACAGTATGTTTCAGTTTTTAATTTTTTTAGGTGTTTGACCTAGAAAGAATAAAAGAAAAAAGTGGTTCAGATGCTCATATGAGGCATTCGAATTTCTTGTGATACTTCAAGCTGAGATGAATTCTATGTGAAAGATGCAGAAGTATTAACGAAAACTATTACTCATAATAACATGTAGCGCCATTTGCTAGTTCTCCATATAATCACAACAGTTTGAACATAGTTAAGTTTGATTAACATTAATTACACCTAAATCTCTGTAAGTTTGAAAAAAATGTGGTAGATTGCAAAATGATTGTAACAAAATCATAATATTTAGTAGTTTTTCGCCTATTTTAGAGCCATATAGCTCTTTTAGTACAATTTAACACCATAATTTACAAAGATTACCATTTCCATTTTATTACTAATAAAACTCCAACTGACCAAAGCAGTATATACCTGTATATTTTAAGATTATATATTTATGTTACATAGAAGAAACTGTAACACAAATATATAATCTTAAAATATATATACTGCTTTGGTCAGTTGGAGTCTTGTTAGTAATCTTGAATTTTCCAAAGCTACAATGAATAATTTCCATTTTTTATATGATATATATAACGTTGACTACATGTACAACAATTTTACAAACGAATAATAACAAGGGCCTCTGACTTAAAATATGAGGATGGATCAAAAAGTAATGCCAATCTCCATGATTCTGAACACATCTGCGCTATCGTCGAACCCAGGCATCAAAACCATTTTTTTTTTTTAAATTCAGAGGTTTGCTTCTTGACCTATGATTTTAAAGAAGTTTAACTTCATCCAACTTATTGAATCTGTGATTTTGTGGTACCCCAAGATAGCAATTACCTCTTGAGCAAAGCCGTACAAAACGTTCAGTACATAGACAAGGTTCTGAACTGTAATTTACCTGTCTTCTTGACTCAATTCATTCTCGATTTGCATCTGTGACTGATGTAGTCAGCTAGCCGCCTCTCGGTTATCTACAATTTCTGTTTCTCTCTTTCTAAGCTTATTCATCCAACACCACACATTACTGATGTCCATTATGGCGTCCACCTAAATATTTTACAAGCGATTATGGATTTACTTAAGTAGACAGCCTTCTTTTGCGAGAAATTCAATGACTCTATCCGCTTCAGATTCATGGTTCTAACCTGTCAATCTGAAAAAGAAAAGACTACATTAGTAGAGTAAGGTTACCTCGATAATATCATGCATACCAGTAGATAGTTCAGTAGCTGTAATGGAAACAAAATTATACTGAGGGAAGCTCGTTGATGTACTAAGGGACATACTTTGAATATAATGAGCTCTATGTGATGTAATGATCTTATGCATATATCAAGTTTTGAAAACAAGATGCATCTTTTTTTTCAACACGTAATCTGACAAGAATAAAATATATTTATATTTAAACGCATAGGGTCCTACGCAGAGTCATTTTTAGAGTTGTATTAAGCGCTTGACTAATCACATGATGCTAACTCCCTTATCTACAAACATATTAGTGAAGTTAACATCGATTTAGATCAAAGAAGGCCGGCCATGACTTTTCCGCAGGCTTGTCCAAACAAAATAGGAGAAAGTATGACAAAAAGAGAATAGGTCTTTCTTACCTTGATTTTTCCTAAAATGCTTGGACAACCCTGAGGAAAGTCATGAATGGCTTTTTTCGATATAAACCGTAACTTCACTTACGTGTATTAAATACGGAAGTTATCATCACCCATTAGTCAAGCTCTTAATTCAAGATTTAAAACGACTGTTCATAGGGCCCATATTATTTTCCTTGTTATCAAATTTATTTCATGGAGCAAATAATATAATTCTAATGAGAAAGCGGGAACAAGCTAATGCTTTCCGAATAATATATATATATATATATATATATATATATATATATATATATATATATATATATATATATATATATATATATATATATATACAGACTGTCCCATAATTCGTGTGTAAACTTTAATTTCATAGTACTCAGAACTGGTAAAAGCTAGAACTGTGAAATTTGCAGGCAATTTAGAGGAAGGTCAGAAGATTTGTTTGATAGCAAAATGAGATCGCGGGTATTATTGTTTGCGCAGTTATAGGGTCAAAGGTCAAAATGCGATTTTTTCCTTATGGGATTTCAATGTTAAATAGTAGTCTCACATGCCATTTTTTTTGAATATCCATCTCCGGTAGCAAAAATTGGTATATCGACATAAATTCTGATCCGAAACAATGTGATAACGAGAAATTTGGGCAATTGTGACCCGGTGACCTCTAGCAGGTCATCTGTGACCCTTGAAGAAAAAGCTCCCTTTTCAACAGCTTATTGTACACAACTAATTCAGTTGAAGATAATGTTAAAAAGACATATGCACAAAGGATCTACTGAACATCCTTTTTAGCAAAACGAAGAGGTCAGCAATATCATCAGAGGTCAAAGGTCACGTAGTTAAAATGACATATTTGATGTGTTAACAAATAAGAAACTGTGACATTGGAAATAATGCTTTGAAGTGCCATAGAACACATGCATAATGATCCTTCCAACGAGTGTGTATGGGCATAGGGAAAAGGTCATCATAAGAGGTCAAAGGTCACGCAGTTAAAATTTCATGTTTGATGTGTTAGCAACTATGAAACTGTGACGTTTGAAAAATGATTTGAGCTACCATGGAACACATGCATAAAAGGTCCTTCGAATTGGTGTATATGGGGATAGGAAAAAGGTCAACAATGTCATAAAAGGTCAAAGGTCACGCAGTTAAAATTTCATGTTTGATGTGTTAGAAAATATGGAACGGCGACGTTTGAAAAATGATTTGACGTGCCATAGAATACATACAGAAAGGTCCTTCCAACGGATGTGTATGGGCACAGGAAAAAGATCAAGAACGTCCTTAAAGGTCAAAGGTCACGCAGTTAAAATTTCATGTTTGATATATCAGCAAGTATGAAACTGTGATGTTGGAAATAAGGGAGCCATAGCTGCCATAGAAAATATGCATAAAGTTCTTTCCAATTGGTGTGTATGGGCATAGCAAAAAGCTCAACAATGTCATAAAAGGTCAAAGGTCACGCAGTTAAAATGTCATGTTTGATGTGTTAACAAGTATGAAACTGTGGCGTTAGAAAGAATAATTGGAGCTCGCATAGAACACATGGATAAAGAAAGGTCCTTCCAAGGGGAGTCCATGGTCTTAGAAAAAGGTTAACAATGTCATAAAAGGTCAAAGGTCACGCAGTTAAAACATGATTGTTTGTGTTAGCAAATATGAAAGTGTGACGTTTGAAAAGTGATTTGACCTGCCATAGAATACATGCAAAAAGGCGCCCATGGAATACATGCATAATTAATGGTCAACAGTGTAATAAAAGGTCAAAGGTCACGAAATAAGAAGTTTATAGTTCGTATATTGGCAAGTATGAGACGGCAATGTTTGAGAACTAATTTAGTTGGTATGGTATATAAAATTAAGAATATTTATTTGGGCTCTCGGAAATCTTTTCTTTTAAATAACAAGAATACTTAATTTTAGGAAGTCATTATAGAATGCGCACTATTGTTTGCAGGACATTCTAGGGCATAGTGGGTGCAGGATTTTCTTTCGTCTAGATTCTAAAAAACATATTATTTGGTAATATTTTCCATAAGTAGAAACTTTGCTTTGTATATACTTAAACAAAAACAAACTATTTGCTGCGCAAAACAATATATTCACATAAAAAACTACGTACGTGTTACAGTTTCGCCAACTAACATTTTGGCTTCATCAGACACTGTTTCCAAGCAATGCATTGTGTTGTGAAGTTTGAGGGGAGAACAAAGATGTCCCTATTCTCATGAAAAACAAATATGGCAGCTTTAATATTTCCTTGATGCTTACCCAGGAAATTGAGAAAATAAAAATAATTCCACTGGAAATAAATTGCTTCCCCATATGTAGGAAGAGACGCACTCTTATCGTTTATTTATACCCTCTTATGACTGAAGCATAAACACGACCTGTATATGTTTTGAACTCACGTCAAATAATCAGTCTGTTTCGTTCACAAGGGTGGTTTGGTGTTGCTAGAATGACAATCTGGTTGGACAGAGACAGTGAGGCAGTGGAGTGTGGAGTTGAGCTTAAAATTAAATGAGTTTGTGTATCTTGAGTGTTTGGGAATATTGTGTATCTTGTGAGTGTGTAAGAAAACAAAAGCTGTTGTATTTCTTATTTTCCCTATACTCATAGGCCTACGTGTTTGGAAGTGTGTGTGTGTGTGTGTGTGTGATTGTGTAAGTCACAGTGGATATTCTAACAAAGGAACAACGTGCCGATTTGCATACAGTTCTTAGTAGGTAGGTTAAAAAAACGCGGAGAAAGGCGTTTGCACGGTGGGGTGTGAAAATAAGCAATACCCAAATTCTTCATCTTGAATCGGTTTCGGAATAACTGTTTTAGAAAGGAACATCTTTCTCAGCGACAACGAAAGGCAGGACCACCTGTAAGGATCTCTACCGAGGATACTAAACGCAAAGTGGTTCGTTCTGTGCTTAGTTCACCAAGAAAATCAATCCGTCGCCGGAGTGTTGCATCCAACGTTAAAAGAAGTTCGCTGAGTAGGATATTGCGTGTGCTTGAGGTTAAGGCGTACCGTATGAAGATTGTAAATAAATTACATGATGATTATTTCGGTGCCAGAATTTTATTTTGTAACTGGTTGATAGACAAATTAAATGAAAATCCCATATTTTTTATTTCAACTTATAATGTCAGATGAAGCTGTTTTTTTTAATGGAACAGTGTCTTCGTCACATGAACGGTTCTTGGGACCCAGTCCACCGCCGGAAAGAATTGAACGCTGTGTAGATCAAAGGGGTATTATCGTGTGGATGGGAATAACAGCAACTGTTGTAATAGGGCCATTTTTCTTCGAAAGAAACGTTAATCAACTTACATACCAAAATATGTTGCGAGAATTTCTTTTCCATGAACTTAATCCCTTAAATCTTGATCCACACAATGATATGTGGTTTCAACAGGATGGTGCTCCAGCACATCGTACTATGGCAACATTGCAAATTTTAAGAGGAAGGTTTGGAAACCGTTTAATAAGTATAGTTTCTGATGTTGAGTGGCCAGCTGGAAGTCCTGATCTAACCCCATGCGACTTCTTTCTATGGGGCTTTCTTAAGCAACAAGTTTATAAAACTCCTTCAGTAACACTTGAAGAACTTCGACGATCGATACAGCGTGCCATTGAACAGATAACTCCAGACACTCTTCAAAAAATCTTCACAAAGACACTTATACCCAGAGTGAACTTAAGTTAAGCACATCATTGTTTTAAACATCACAGAAACATACCTACCATTGCCTGCAGCATTTGAATTACAAAATTAGGCTTTTCCACCTTATGGCAATATTGACCTTTTCATTATGGTCATGTGCACCCCTTGGAAGAATCTTTCTGAATGTGTTCTATGGAAGCTCAAATCCATATTTAAAACGCCACAGTTTTATACTTGCTAACACATCAAACATGAAATTTTAACTGCGTGACCTTTGACCTTTTATGACATTGTTGACCTTTTTCCTATCCCCATATACACCAATTCGAAGGACCTTTTATGCATGTGTTCCATGGTAGCTCAAATCATTTTTCAAACGTCACAGTTTCATAGTTGCTAACACATCAAACATGAAATTTTAACTGCGTGACCTTTGACCTCTTATGATGACCTTTTCCCTATGCCCATACACACTCGTTGGAAGGATCATTATGCATGTGTTCTATGGCACTTCAAAGCATTATTTCCAATGTCACAGTTTCTTATTTGTTAACACATCAAATATGTCATTTTAACTACGTGACCTTTGACCTCTGATGATATTGCTGACCTCTTCGTTTTGCTAAAAAGGATGTTCAGTAGATCCTTTGTGCATATGTCTTTTTAACATTATCTTCAACTGAATTAGTTGTGTACAATAAGCTGTTGAAAAGGGAGCTTTTTCTTCAAGGGTCACAGATGACCTGCTAGAGGTCACCGGGTCACAATTGCCCAAATTTCTCGTTATCACATTGTTTCGGATCAGAATTTATGTCGATATACCAATTTTTGCTACCGGAGATGGATATTCAAAAAAATGGCATGTGAGACTACTATTTAACATTGAAATCCCATAAGGAAAAAATCGCATTTTGACCTTTGACCCTGTAACTCCGCAAACAATAATACCCGCGATCTCATTTTGCTATCAAACAAATCTTCTGACCTTCCTCTAAATTGCCTGCAAATTTCACAGTTCTAGCTTTTACCAGTTCTGAGTACTATGAAATTAAAGTTTACACACGAATTATGGGACAGTCTGTATATATATATATATATATATATATATATATATATATATATATATATATATATATATATATATATATTTGGACAAAGTAAATTAGTCGTTCAAAGAAATCGGTTATCATTAGATTTAATAATATCACTAGCTATAACAACCATTGATCCCTGGTACGTATTGGATATGAACCAAGGGACAAAATGACTTTCCCGGCAACAATTGCTCTAGTACCCCTCTCATTCGTGCAATTTCATTGTAACTTTCGTAGTATGATGCTGAAATATCAAGCTATCAGGAACATATTTTTCCTTTAGCCTTGCACAAATATACCTACTTCTGTAAAATAAAATACAGGTTGGCCCAAAAGTAGGTATACAGCCCCGTGCTGATCAACTCATTGCTTTTTATATAATTTCTTATTTTTATCCATCAGGTAGATTTAGTTTCTTTATTATTTGTTCTTAACGTCTTTTTACTATACAGTACATGTTAAGCTCGGAACAGCCGAAGCAAATAAACCTATAAGCTATAATGTTATACTTTATAAATGCAGAGGTGTATACCTACTTTTGGGTCACCCTCTATAAAAAGTATTACTGGGGTGAGCAACTTCCCACACGTAGGGCTTACGAAGGAGTGTGTGTGAAGTGAGTAAGGTTTACGAAGGAGACTCCAGGTAAACAAAGTTGGGAACCACTGCAATAGAGGAATAAGATCAAAGATAGAACTTGTTTCTCGGACGATGAATCCATACCAAAAAGCCATTACTCACAATCTCTTACTTTTTTTGCTCTATGGACGGAAATATTGAAACTAGAAGTGCTGATTGTCGTCTACCACTTTTGGTAGATAGAAGAATAAAACCAGAGATGAAACATGTTCTTCGTGTGCTGAATCAGGTCGGTAGCCAGCCCAAAAATGTATTGGTTCGATCCAACCATATTTGCAAGCCTACCGTGAAAATTTTAGGGGGGGGGGCAGTAAAAATTTACGGGTGCCCGACCCCCTAAGCCCCCCTGGTTACGGGTCTGTTCATATCAAAATGCTGCTTGTCGCTACCCATTTACGTTTTATTCATTATATGATCAGTTTCCCAACCACAAATCGTATATTTTCACCACTTCCGGTTTGAACAGATAGATGAAAGTCGAGACAAAACTCATTCTTGGAACATTGAATTTGTGTCAAAAAATGGCTTTTCGTTATTTTGTGTGTAGTAGTGGTATATTCTCTTCAGATGCTGAATCAATTGCAAAATACCGCTTGCTGCTACTTGTTACCATTTCTGCTCTGTGGTGATAAAAGTTGAAACCGGAAATGGTTGATTTCTACCTCTTTCGGTTTGAATAGAGAGATAAGAGAGGAAATAGAACTTGTTATCTGGACGTTGAATCGATTGCGAGAATCCGTTTATCGATATCAATTGCCGTTTTTGCTGTGATGTCTGTCCACAGACGGGAAAACAAACGGACATAGCCGTTTTATAAGAGTAGCAACACTTGTGCATAGCATACTTCGGAAGTCTAAAATTGCTTCTCGCTATCTATTACAGTTTTTCGCTATTGTGCTCAATGTCGAACCGGAAATTATTTTTTTTACCACTTCCTGTTTGAATAGATGTAAAGGTTGAGTTTAACTTATTTTGGGATGGTGAACCCAAATCAAAACTCCATTTCTCGCTTTATCTCGTCGTTTTTCCTCTAAGGAGATACAATTGAAACCGGAAGTGTACTAGATTTCTACCACTTATGGTTTCGATAGAGAAACAGTCCAAGAATGCACTTATTTTTGAAGTGCTGTCTCCACGTCCAAAACCTACAATATTTTCACCTTGGTGATCAGTGTTGAAAGCGGAAATTTTAATAAACTTGCACTATTTTCGATTTTAGTAGAGAGATAAAAGTGGAGATTAAATTTGTGCTTAGAACGCTGCAGAAAACTGCTTCTTGGTATCTATTATTTACATGCATCTATTAAGTCGCTTCACACTAGAATTTATTCATTTATCAATTGAGGGACAGCAGTGGCTCTGTTACTTGGGGTCCCGGGTTCAAACCCTGCTCCCGCCAAGTGAACTTTGTGATGGACAAACACCGTGTGCGTGGGTTTTCTCGGGGTTCTCCCGTATTCTCCCACTTCTCCCGTTTCATTCCACCATTTCATTCATTACTCAACATCACCGTCTCCTTTAGCCTAGCCGGCATAACCGTGGGACATAAAACTCAAAAATTTCATTTCGTTTTCATTTATCAATTGACTAGAGTAGTAGTAACATATTGATGTAAACAATATGTTGTATGGTGTAGTTTCTGACCGTACATAGTTCGTGAATAATACAATGTGAATAATTTTGTAAAGGATTGAAATCTTATTACATTCGTAATTAATTAAGTACCTCAAATTGGGAACTCGATTACTACAAAATAAGATTCAGACTTTAGTAACACGATGCAATAGACCATACACCTGCATTTTACAGAAGGAACAATGGAGCTTTGCGGTCTGACAAGCGATATTTGCATTTTCTCCCTTAACCTAATCAACGGAACAGAAACCGTATAACACAGACCACAAACCAAAGATCTTTCCTTTCGAATATTTAAAATTCTAGCAGCATTTCCTTTAAATAAACCTAATTAATTCGTTGTGACTATAGAAAAAGGAAAACCCTACGATTGTATCACGCAATGATTCCAGTTGATAAGAAACACCGGCCATGAACTGAGTGCAGTGCTTTATTAGAGCTATTTTGTTTCTTTGGAGGGTTCGTTATGGCCTTATGTGACCCATAGAGCACCAACAGGAAAACGGAAAAGAGAGGGGGAGAGGTAGATAATCGATACAGAGGCATTTCATGTCTTTTTTTGTCTTTCTTCATGGGAATTCAACCTGGTGTTTACAACAGGTGCAGGTACGTAACTACATAGACAAGCAAAGCTAGCGCTCGCAACGGTTGCCACCATATGATACAAGCTGTCACCCCCTAACCTAACGCATATATATATTTCACCTGCGGAACTAGAGCTTCCTGTTGTGGTTCCCGTTTTTCCCTTAAACTGCCCTTACTTATGAGATACGCGTACTACAATGTATATACACGGTCCTTTTCCTCTGGCACCTTGCATTCTTTGATCATTAGTATCTATGTCCTAATATATATACCTGGGTTGCTATTTCACTTTCCGTAGAAAAGGAAACAGGTTATATTATATGTGGAAGGGAAAAAATCGATAGCGCGTGCTCAAACACAGCAAACAGGAAATAATAGTGGTGGTGACTATTATTTATTGTATACGCTGTTGGATTGGTTGCATGACATGCAAAATTGGTACGAAAAAAAAACAATAAAAAACGTCATGACCCTGCATCCTATATCACCCCAATTTAAACAAATGTCCCTGCACAGAAGAAATTTGAACACTTACAGCTCAATACGGGCCATACAACAAACAAAGACTCAGTAATGTAGAATTTTGTAGTCACTTTATGGATTTTTCTACCTCTTAGAAGGTTTATTTTACGGCTATATAGATAAGGCTTTTGACTCCAATTATTATTAGAGCGGAACAGTGGTTCAGTAATGGAGCGTTTAGTGCATTGGGTCTTGGTTCGATCCCCGACCAAGTAAGTCTGTGATGAACAATATCGTGTCCGTGGGTGTTTTCTCGGGGTACTTCCGTTTCCTCCCACATTGTCATTTCACCAATTCTTCCATCATCATTCACTTACCTTAATAATCTGTCTTACTTAGGCTAATGGGCATAAGCGTAGGACGTTAAACTAAAAGATTATATTTCAAATTATTATTATTATTATTATGAGCAGTAATAGCAGTAATAATATAACAACAGCAATACATACTACTAGTGCTACTAGGCCTACCAGTAGTAGTAAACCAAACATTTAAAATCCATTTTTTTTATTTGCCTGAACAATGTCCCAAATTTAGTTGTGGTTAGTATTATATTAAAGTAAATACTGATATATTTAATACCGTAGTTTTTTGATTTTTGTACCGTATGTAAACTTCCTATTGAATGACACTAGGGAAATATGATCAATCCAATCTTTTTAATGGATTATCTATTTGTAATGCCATTTCATTGCCACATAAAGTATGCAGAATCCTTACACTAACTTTTCCGTCCATCCGTTTGCTGACAGGTATCAGAGCGAAAACAATGACAGATATCGAGGTATTTTTCTTTCTTTCTTTCTTTTCTTTTCTTTTCTTTTTTTTTTTCAATTCAGCGTACCAAGAATAGGTTCAATCTTTTCCGTTAATTCTATATTCGAACCGAAAGTGACTCAAATCAGTCATTTCCGGTTTCAACGTTTATCGTCATAAAACGAAAACATGTAACACAGCGAGAAGCAGTTTTTTTGCAAACGATCTCATGACAAGATAACATGACTATCCACACTCTACTAAAACTAGAAGTAGTTCAAATTTACAATTACTTCCGATTCTTATATCGGTTTCAGCATTTATCGCTTTAGAACGAAAACGGTAACGGTTCTTGTAAACGATTCAGCATCTCAAGATGAGATATTATGACTATCCACAACACATGTACCAAAACCGAAGTGGTTCAAATTTTTCTATTACTTACGGTTTCAAGACCGATTTCCGTGGAGCATAAAACGGTAAATGCTATCAAGATGTGCTTTTGCATTCAATTCAGTTCCCAAGAATACAATGAGGGAAAAAAAATTGTAGGTGGCGTACTTAAAAAGATAGGTTACATGCGTAATTCCTGTAGTTTTTGGACTTAACGTACAGCAGACGTGTAACTGAAAACGCATGTTTCATAATACTTTCTGTATAGGTGTTCCATATATACGTACTTTCCGTATGAAACAATGTAGGCGGTCAGGATCTCATACAAATGCACGTAAATAACATATAGCTGACGAAGGTAACATAAGTATATGCATGTGATATACGGGAAACTGTTAGATGTCAGACATCCTGCAACGGCATGATGTAACATCTAAGGGCAGTACCTATGTAGCATACGGATAACGTATGCTTCGTACTGATTTCTATAGTAATCAAGAGGATACCGTATATTTGTACAATATACCGCTGTCCGGAGAACGGATTTTTTTCTGTGTTGGTTGTATCTCCTCCTTTAGCTTTCCATTCAAACCGAAATTGGTTGAAATAAGCGATTTTTGGTTTCAATCTTTATCACCATACAATAAAAACAGTAAAGGACAGCGAGAAGTGTCTTTTTGATGTGGATTCGGCGGCCGAGGAACAGATTCTGTCTTTGATCTTATTGCTGTATTGCAATGAGTACTTACATATTGCATTATTTCAAATTTGAGTATTGAGTTCACATAGTTTGGAAGTCTTTGTTTCACACTCTGAAATGATACTCGTTAGTATTTTATTAGAATAATGCTAACTTGTACATTATAAGATTGTAATATGTTAGTACGTCCGTTACTGCACATGACAACTCTGGAACAACAGTGAATTTTTAAATCCTGTTTCTTTTTCAATAAATAGCCAGAACGATTATGTCAGCCGATTTCGTTAATGAAATCAATCCGTTATCTTCATGGGTAATGATGAGTTTAATGCTGGCTATCCATATCCCATTCATTCATAAATGTACTTTTCGTGTGATTCTATTTACTGTATTAGTAGAGTTGGTCGTTCTTAAACTCTATGTAAAAATGAAAACTATAGTTAGTACTTGTCTATTTCACTTTAAAGCCTTCAATCTATTTATTAAAATCAAAGTACGTAAAATTATAAAATATTAGCACATTTTCTGTTCTTCACACGGGGAGAATACTTTTTTTTTTTTTGGACATAAAGGGAAATGCGAGTTGAATTTAGATTTAAACGGCATCAGAAGTGTCACTGTTCGTCTCAGCGATCCCAAAAACTATGGATTTGACACTAATATCGGTCATTTGTGGTTATTTTTAAATATCTCTCCCTATCCCTCCCCAAAGTTGCACCGTCAAAGTGAAGTGCTAAAACCTATCCCAAGCCCAAACCTCATCTATGTTGAAAATTTGATCGAGATTGGTTATTTTAGTTCAAGAGTTATTAATTTTATTTATTTTTTATACCTTCCCCTCCTCACCCTCACCTAAGTTCTACCATCAAAATGAAATGATAATAATAATAAAAAAAAGACACTCCCAGGCCCGAGGCTCATTAATGTTGAGAATTTGATTGAGATCGGTTGGGTGGATCAAGAGTTATGAAACCACAGACATAGTCACTTTTAATTTTATATATACATCTAGTGGCGGATCCAAGGGGAGGGATATAGCCTCCCTTGACGTTCAGGTATACACTGGACAAAATGGGCTTCAATCCTGCTTTACACTGGATAAAACGGTAAACTATGGTTTAGCCCCTCCCTTGATCATATCCTGGATCTGCCACTGTAATACACCTATTAGAAGATACTTTTTTTTTTGCGCCCTATGATCCGAAAAAGGGGTCCCCGACCAGAAAGGGATCCGCGATTCAGTCAACTGCCTAAGGACTCTGGGGCTCTGAGTCCAGACTTGCTTATCTCGTGGACAATCCTAATAAAGTTCTGAGTGGTTTATTTAATGAATACTAATACAATTCACCTTACGTTGTATTTTTGATTTGAGCGCGAAAACATTGAACATTTGGCCAAAAGAATAAAACAATTCGACAAGTCTAAAACAGCTGCACAACAGCTTTCAATGCCCAACACCGTATATAATATTCGTCGTATTAATATTATTGTATACAAAAATCCTTTCTTTCTTATGTTTTCTAAGGGCGCGCTTTTCACGCAGCCATAGTTACGTGAGTTTCCAGAAGGGTAACTAACAAACGACACACTTAATGTAGAATAAAAGTCATGTGGTGAAGGGAGGTTTTTGAAATACATACATCTACATATATTCAATTCGAAGAGTTTCGTCTCAATTCACTTACTTCGCATCTGGTGCCGAGTTCTAACACTGTGACAGCGGATATCTTAAGGTGGGGCACACCAAATTATTGTAGAACCGCAACGAAAACTTATCTAGCATGAAATGCTAATTCTGCAGGTGGACATGTTCACTTTTCCGTCAATTTTTCTTACACCTGTGTGTAATATATACGGAGTAGATACAAGCTATTCAAACAGAATAATTGTACGTCTCAATAGTAGTTTTCAGAATAAGGATAAAGTCATTATTATTAGAAGTACTGTTATGGACCAGGCAGGGATATATGTACGTGGAAGCCCGGGGCTAACAGTCCTATTGACTAAAAGTAACACAATCCAGACAGGGAGTATCAATAAAGCAGAATGAAGCTTGATAAAATATAATCAATTATAAGTTTTATATAATAATAATAATAATAATGATAATAATAATAATAATAATAATAATAATAATAATAATAATAATAATAATAATAATAATAATAATAATAATAATAATAATAATAATATTTATAATAATTCTTTTACAAGTTACACTATGCTTAATGATGAGTACAGGACTAGAATTGAGGTGCCTTGTCTTAAAAATATTCTAGGAATGATGTCTCGTCTCAAAAATGTCTCCTTTTATATCGGAAAAGATCTATCTTGTCTTGAATCTCGTCACAAAAGCTGTCTCGCCTTGTCTTATGCGCACGCCTAGCGCTGATATATTTGTGTTTAAAATGCATGTGTATGTTCTAAAGTTTTTCAAAATTCAAAGGAGATTTACCAGTAGATAAAATAATGAAATTTAAAGAAAAAACACCCAAAGAAGAAATATAACATGTTAACTGAATTGCTTTATACTAGAAAGACTCAGGTACGACTCCGAAGGAAGTTAGTGTTTCAAAATTATTTTAGGTCCAATAAAAGGTACCATACAATAAAATTAAGTGAGAAACAACCAATTAAATAAAATAAGCGTACCTCAAAAGGGTTTTAGTGTGTGTATCAATAATTTGAAAGGAAATACAAGTCATATAATCATCTTTTCAAAGCTTTACCTCATTCTTAGTCGTGGTCTGGGATGAAGCCCTCATAAACATAGACAGATCGTTTACTAAATTAATAAGTTTCCACCTACCATGGTCCTTAGGTAATTCTTTTTTATATAGGATTTATCTGTTTTAATATTGTTCATCAATTGTAGACTCCTTCTTCCACTATTGTGCTTTCTCTCAGCATATCCACACAGTATCTTCATTGGACAACTTCAAAGGCCTCAATAACTATACCGGAACATTCAGGTTTGCAATAGAAACATTAAGAATAGAAGCGTCCACAGAATTTGCCTTGGATTTCAATGAGAAAGGATCCCATTGACTGCTTTTCGGTGGAAAATGGAATTTTGAATTAATGCAAAAATTCGGTGAAGTCATTTAGGTTTGGACACAACTCCTTCGGAAAAAATAGAAATTTCAGGATTGCAAAACGCATTATCGTAAAAACCGCAAAAACGTTGCAAATTTTATAATGCGTATATGGGAAGCTGTCATTCATTACCAAAATATATTAGGGTACCTTATGTTCATGACAGGATACTGATTCTAACGTATGATGAAGAATAATGTTCTGTACAAATAATAATTACAAATCAGATTGTTAATCATTCTTGTTTTTTGCACAATTTATATTGCCAAAAAGTTCGACTTGTGCCACACCATCATTGCCGAGTTTTTGAGTACCTTATGTTCATGGTAGAGGCTAATTCAAAAGTATGGTGTGCAATAATGTCCTCTGCAAATAATATTTACAAATCAAAATGGAGACCATTCTCGTTTGCATAGAAATAATATTTGCAAAAAAAAAAAAAAAATGTTTTTGGGTGGTGTTCCCATGTTACCTCTGTAGTTCGGTATTATTTGACAATTTATAGGTTTATGTCATTTTCTTCTCCTGCCACCCACTTAGGTCATCCTTTCATTGACACCAACAAGGATCAGTGAAGATAAGGAACTTATCTTCGATTAGGATATTAGATTCAAACCTGAAATGCACACTATAATTTCGTCAGTTTTTATTTTCATGAGTGTACCAAAGTAGCGTTTAATTTTAGGGTTTCTAGTTCGTAATCAGAAATACATACATACCCTTCTCCTGTTGTGTGTTCCCAATTACTTTGAACGGAATTACATTATTTTGATTCAGTGCAGCCACAGAAGAGTTTTCCTTTTCAACAGACCTAAAATAAAAAGAGGTTCTCAGTTTGATTTGTTTGTGTATGTTTGGTTGTATGTCATTATACAGAGAACAGATGGTTATATTTCTATGCAGTTTTCAGTGATCGAATAACCAAACCCCAAAGAAATTTATATGTATAAAATACGCGTATTTTTTAAAAAAAATGAGTAATTATTTTTAAAAAATCAAATAATTCCTGCAACGTCTAATAAGAAAAGTATCCTACATTTGCTGCAACCAAACATCCGATAAAGTGAGGCGGGTTGCATAGAACTAAGGAGTAAAGAAATTTTTCAGTCCGCTTTCTCCAAACGATTTAACACTGGTGATAAATGTTTAAGGCATTCAAGATGTCAGGATTCTTTACATGCTGGTCTTGCTCTCCTTTTGCCAGAATATCAACCACTTTTTCTGTAATTGGTCGCCCACTGCGAGAAGCGGCTTTGATGTAGAAATTTCCAGAACGAAAGCGTATGTTTTACTTATTTTTGTGTCTATGTTTCCCATTTGAAGTACCTAAATATATCACGACACATTAATTTATAATAAATTTATCACGACACAAGACATGTAACATTTTTGTAAAGCTACTATACTAACACTCTGGATCTACAAATGAACCAAGAACGTTAACCTCCACTCGATTCTCTACGTAAAAATATTAGTTATAGGTATAAGTTAAAGATCAACAAAGAATATAACCTACATATAAAAAGACTGTCCCAACTCCTTGGTCATCCAGTTGCCACAAATCATTACATATGCGTCATTGTATTCTCTCAATGTGTTTCTGGTGGTATTTGTTCAGTGTTTCGTGTGGTTTAGAAGCGAAAAGCTGAAAATTGTGTTAAGACTGCAAATTGTGTTGGCTCCCGTTCACCTGCTTCTGGTCTCAACAATCTATTTCGGACAGGTCGTTTTCCTTTCCTCTTCTTCCTAATTTCTTTTTTTTTTTTTTAATCAATTCTCCATTTCTCCCAATGAGAACAGATGAGAAACGGAGCTGAAAATTCTTTCGCTTCATAAGAAGAGAAGAGAACAGACTGTTTGTGGGAGAAGCATTTCATTTCAAGGCCAGATTAAAAGCAGATCCCGTGCCTTCCACCTGTTGCAAACAACCGAATAACGAAAAACTCCTCAACAGGTTCAATCGTCCATCCCTCCTCGCCTTTTGTACAGCTTACAGCCGCCTATCTTCCCATTTGCTCCCAAGGCGTTACTTTAAGCTTAGCCAATTTCGTGTTTTTTCTCTTTTTTTCTTTTTTTTTCAAATAAATTTAATTAGAAGAAACGCAACAAGAAAGAAATAGAGAGAGAAAACGTAACTTGGCATTATCTGAAGACAATGGTGTTCAAGCGTTACTCACGCAGCTAAATAGATTTCTGACCTACGTAGGTTTTGCAGAAAAAATTTCGTTGAACAGAAATTGTAATCCTATGACTTGCCTCTACAAATATTTTTGTCATCAAAAGTCAAAAATTCATTTCCGAAAGAAATTATGTCTTTCATAGCTATTGATAGCAAAGACATTTTCTTCTAAATGCAGGTCGTGTGTCCAGGCAATATCCTATAATAAGGCATTTCACCCTATTCGGTTAATTATATGAATTTCGTACCTGGAACAGGAATTTTACACAGCACGTGGCCGCGGGACGTCCCACAGAATCCACGCCTATTCAAGGTACATAGAAGCTTGTCAATAGAATTTCCTTTGGAATTTGATGGCATGTTTCAACTTTCATGGAATAATATTTAAGTATTCAAAAGTTCTCCCTGTGATTACTAGACAAAGATTTCATAAATTTTTCACAGGTCAGGAATCCTGCAGGAAATCCCGTTTCTGAGGTTAACAAACATCTGAACATCCGAATATCCCTTAAAGAATCTTTATACTTCAGGATCCCGTAAAATTTAATATTCTTCGAAGTGGATCACACATTTCAAAGTGGGGGCATTTAATCCCAGAGATGGATATGCGAAACTTATGCATTTAGTAGAAGAGATGAATATGCGAATGCTAACGTTGGGTATTAAATAGCACAGATGAATAAGCAAAAGTTGCTCGTTAACTAGGAGAGATGAATATGTAAAACTTGGAGGTTTACTAGAAGAGATGAATAAGACAACGTTAGGTATTAAAGAGCAACGGTGAATATGCAAAAGTTGCATATTAACTAGCAGAGATAAGTATCGAAAATTGGGCATTAGCTAGTAGAGATGAATATTCGAAAGTTGGGCATTAATTCGTAGAGAAAATGTGCCAAGGTAGGAAATTAACTACTAGAGATGAATATGCGAAAGTTGAACATTAGCTAGGAGAGATGAATATGCAAATCTTGGGCATGAACTAGCAGAGATGAATATGCTAAACTTGTGGGTTAACTGGCAGATATGAACGAGATAAAATTGGGCAGTAGTTAGGAGAGATGAATATGTGAAAATGAAGTATTAAAATATTACTTTAAAAGGGTAGTAAATGCCTTAGTTTTCTTTAAGTATTCACTCGAAAAGAGATATCTGTCTTAGAACCAAATCAGCATGTTAGGCCTATATAAAATGTATGCAGAACAATACACGTTTATATTATTGTTAATTAAAATATTATCAATGTGAATTTAACGCACATTACTTTTTGATTCATTTCAAACACTCCAATTAAATACAAAACCTCATAATTGCAAAGGTTTGAAGGGTATTTATGCAATCAGTATACTCACATGCTAATGGGTTAAGTTTGTAGCCGGAATTCGCGGAAATTGTTTACGTGAATAACCTCAGTAAGACAAATTTCAATACACGTGTTTCCTTTCCTAAGGATTTTCTCTTCTTTATATAGAGCAATAAAGAGGTTGAGTTAGAAGCAGGTGCTTTCTTTCGAATATTTCTTTTTGCCATTACATACTTTTGCACTAACAAAAGAAATTTAATTACCATCAAGAATATTAGCAGTGAATTTCGTTTAGTTAGTGTTGTTTAAAATCATTGAATATCGTTTTTTTTTTTTTTTAAAGACTAGGTACTCAAAGTTGCAAGTAGGATATTCTATGCTAGCAATGAAGCCTTTAAAAACATATCTTTATACCTATATCTATCTAATTATATATCTATATTTGTGTGTGTGTGTGTGTGTGTGTGAGAAAGAGAGAGAGAGAGAGAGGGAGAGACTATGTATATTCGTGGTGTGTGTTTGTTCATTTGCTTAACACTTAAAAATACGAATCCAAAAGTAAAAACAGGAGATCACGAGATATGCAAGGGATTCCACATAGTTGTCAATGTTTTCTTTCTTTCTTTCTTTCTTTCTTTTCTGGAAGAAGAGATATCGATAAACGTCATGAATACATTATAGCAGCAATTTGCATGGTTTTTACATATCGTTTGATATACCCTCGTCGTCTCCAGATTCGCTTCTTGCTTTTTGTATCAATCTCAAAATGAAGACTGACATTGGGACAGCCATGAATCCACAATTTGGTAAAGTTTAAACTATGTACGAGATGATCCTACTATCTTGTTGAACATCCGTGCCAACTTTGTCCGTACAAGCAGAGATGATAAACAAGTGATCGTGTTTAGATAACAATAATCTTAAAAGTATAAATAATAAATGTTTTGTTTAATAATAGTCTAAGTTTTGTAGGCTGGTTTGGAAAATAGCTTTTCGTTCAGCACCAGGGCTGATGAGACGTGGACGTACAGCTTAACGTGGGATCTAAACAACATGAGATCCCTCCGGGAATCGAATCTAGGTCTTAGGCTAACCATATATAGCCACGAAGAAGTTAAAACTCAGTTTCACGTATAGACGCAGATCAGAGTTGACTTCTGCCTATTGCAATTGGATACAGTGTGGAACATGTCATCGAAGAAATGGTTCCAGAAATACGAAAGGAGATCTTAGCAACAACTTAATCAGTAATTGTTGTAATTTCAGAGTTGGATCGACTCCAAAAGCATGATTGACATCCATATCACTTGTTGAATTATGAATGATGCAGAAAGGAAATAGATTGACACAATGGAATATCATGTTAAGACAATTTTTTTAAAAATGAAAAAAGTTTTCTCATTAAATATAAAATTTGTTACAATCATGCTGGGGAACTGATTGTCCCCACATACAAACTAAGTGAACAAAGTAATCAGCATTTTTCTATCTAACTCTTTATTCTTGCACCCTAAATAACATGTTTGTTGTTTTCCGACACTTCCATTACATTTGGTGGTCAGCTGCTCTCTCAATTGTCCACGTGACACTCAGCTACTACTACAGCAACTCGGAAGTTTTTCCTTTCCGGTGAGCCTCAAGGGTTCACCTGCTGCACACCCCAATCAATTTTTGTTCTAACATTGCCAACAGCTTTATGTTTTGCCCCCTTCCCTTTCTCCGCAAACCTAACAAAAACAGCAAACTGTTCACGCAAGCATATTTTCATATGTATTATAACAACTGTGCATTTCCTTATGACCTCAGAAATTTAAAGAGTCTGGCTTTTTATGAATTGAGACACTCGCTTGTGATAAGGAAGCAAGTGAAAGAGGAATAAATAATATGTATTATGTTTTAAACATTTGTAGTTTTTTTGTTGTTGGAATTCAAGTAGGTGCTGTGAATCGTCAGAGCTATTTAGAAACTTAATGTGTTTAATGCATAATTTAATATCTTTTCTCTTTTCATCTGGTCTAGCACCTTATCTAGTCTTCCTTCCTCGTCTCGTCACATCAAGTATTTTATCTAGCCCTCTTTTCTCGTCTAGTCTCGTCTAGTATCTTATCTAGTTTCCTTTTCTCGTCTTGTCTCGTCTGGTATCTTATCTAGCCTTCCTTTTTAGTCTTGTCTGGTCTAGTATCTTATCTAGCTTTCTTTTCTCGTTTTGTCTCGTCTAGTATCTTATCTAGCTTTCTTTTCTCGTCTTATCTAGTATTTTATCTAGCCCTCTTTTCTCGTCTCCTCTCGTCTAGTATCTTATCTAACCTTTTCTCGTCTTGTCTTATCTAGTCGAAGGAAATCATTTCTCGTATCGGTTTGTAAATAAATTTACAAAATTTATGTACTAATATTTTTCTTAATTTCATCTAGAGTTATCAGAATCCCTCTGCGTCACGAGAGGTCTACGAAGGTGTGATATAGCAACATTTAAACCATATTTATTATTCGACTATATTTTGTAATTACTTGAGTATATTTCAGAAGCTGCTCGTGAGGGAAGTCACACCGGTAAAAAATTCAAATTTTATAACTTGAAACTAAGGAAATAAAGATCTTATGCTTTAATTGTTGTATGCAGCAAGTAGTACATGAAGATGTATTTTTTTCTGCTCATTATTATGTTCCTACAATCAATTTATAGCTTTTTTTTACTATGAATTATGTAACACCAAAACATTATTTGAGATCTAAAACTTGGGTGAACTAGTGTTGCCCGTTAGACTGGAGAAGTTTCTCGCCTCGTCTCGTCTCGAAAACTAGATGAAAATTGTGATGTTTCTCGTCTCGTCTCGGATTTGAAAATGTACTTTTCGTCTTGTGACCAACACTACTAGGGTTAACATTTTTGGCTGCGCATATTTTTTCTTCTTTTAGTGTAAAAAGGAGCTTTTCGAGAGTACCCGATGTATCAAACGTTGCTTTAGAGTGTGACTAGTGTGTTAATTTAACACTAAGGACATCACCTTCCTAGCATATCAGAAATAACAAATAATTGTCAGTGAGAATTGATATTGGGTTTTATTGCTTACTATAAGCAAATCTTTACGCAGTATATTTGGCATTTATGCCAAATAACGAGTTACGTCTGTTTTCTGTAATTGGTCACGAAAATAGTTTTGTAAGCCTATGAATTGTCTGACAACAGTTACATGAGTAGCAGTTCTGTCATCCGTTGTTCTTATCTGGTTTTCTTATGTGCTATAATATAAGAACAAGAGAAAATGGTAGTCATTTTGTATTGTCCTAACATTTTATTTCTTGCTGTGTAGCAGTTTGTGCTCTCTCTGAATTCAGACGACGCAGGTGAAATTTCTAAGGCATATCAACTTTTTCATCCAGCGAAGATTCGTGATTTGCAGACAGAGTTGATTCCTATATACAGTGGTGCTATTTAGTCGGTTCGCTAGAACCAGTTGTTAAAATATTATTTCGAGTTAGCAGAAACGTTTGTTATAACCATACATAACAGTAAATTTTACCCAGCTATACCCAGGAACAGTAAATTTTAGTTTGAGTATCTTTGTTTTTAGTAATTCTTACAGCTGCAAGGTTAAGTATATAATCTCTCAGAACAAGGTATAAGCATTTATTTCTTAATCTCAAATGCTCAGATATCAAGAATGAGAACTCAGATCACATGAGTGCAGTGGTGAAGAATGTCTATATTTGAAACGCATACATACCATTATCAATAATTGTTGATCCATTGCTGGATTAAGGTCCTTCCCATACTTTTTGACAACTTGGATAATTCGCTTCCAAGATATTTGCAGTGCTATCTAATTTCGTGACATCACCTTGTAATATTAGGATGCCGTGTAGGTTGCTACTTGTCATTTGTGGTATCCAAAACCACTTGTTAAGGAATTATAATAACATCACTGCCTACTTATGAATAAAATATGTAACGGCTGCCATTAATAGCATAGAAGAATAAAGCTTAGAAATAGAACAGTGGAATATCTACTCCAGTAGATTACTACTTGGTATAGATACATATTATATCGGCGAATTATAAATTTTTATATTTATTGTACTTTGATTTCAAACTTAATATTATTTGTCAAGAAGATGAACAAACAAGAAAAGGATTTCTACATGTAATTTCACGTTAAAAAATCCATTGTAAAATGTTAAGAATTATTATGTAATTTCGTCTATGAATTCCCTTTATGTGCTGTGCTGAAGCTTACGAACTTCCTCATTATGTAAATCTTGCATTGGCAGATTTCATCGTCTGAACAAAATTACGATTTGTACATGAGCCTGGACTTCTGGGTGAGTCTTTCGAGTGCGTTGCACTACGTCATAACGACGGGCACTTAGGGTAACAAGTAATAGCATAAGCTGTAACAAGTAATAGCATAAGCTGTAACAAGTAATAGCATAAGCTGTAACAAGTAATAGCATAATCTGTAACGAGTAATAGCATAAGCTGTAACAAGTAATAGCATAAGCTGTAACAAGTAATAGCATAAGCTGTAACAAGTAATAGCATAAGCTGTAACAAGTAATAGCATAAGCTGTAACAAGTAATAGCATAAGCTGTAACAAGTAATAGCATAAGCTGTAACAAGTAATAGCATAAGCTGTAACAAGTAATAGCATAAGCTGTAACAAGTAATAGCATAAGCTGTAACAAGTAATAGCATAATCTGTAACAAGTAATAGCATAAGCTGTAACAAGTAATAGCATAAGCTGTAACAAGTAATAGCATAAGCTGTAACAAGTAATAGCTAAAGTAATAGCATAAAACGTTAAGATACTTTCGGAATGGTATGGTGTGTAGCCAGATTATATATCCTTCGTTGTCTCGGTGTCGCTCTGAAACTGGAATTATATCTTAACTTCAAATTCCGAACGTCTTTGTCTACATCTGTTAAAGTTCGGAAGAGTGATAGTTACTTTTAAATCACAGTCTTCTCTCTAGATTTCTACTAGATCAAGTACTTCTGCTGAGATTGTGCTTTAAATTGACCAAGTTGTGAGACAATCACTTCAATCGATAAAACCAGGTATGTGCTTAAGTGAAATTTGTCTACTGCCGTGCATGTCACATTACATAAACAACTCATAGACACCACATAACAATTAGAATCATTAAATTAATTCACGTTGAGGCTTGTGTCGTTTATTCATGCCTAAAATTATCAGCTTTAATTAATGTTATAGAACTCTACTATCAGGAGTATAGAAGAGAGTTTGTTATGTTTTGGTTACTAAAAACCTCTCGCAATGGTCTCCAAATAAGACTTCATGGATGAATCTTGAACCGAAAATATATCCACGATATTATTATTATTTTAAGGATGATATAATCAAAGAATGACAACTTTGACAAATATTTAACATACTAATGTCTCTTCAATTCGTTATTGAAAAAAGTATCCCTTTGCCACTTGAATTAATTATTTTTCTTGTGCATGCAAAGTGTTAGTTTTTCTATGTATGCTGGTGTGACATCAGTATTTTTTCTTTTCAACACACATTCTTTTTCCTTGTTTTTTTTTTCTTTAAAACTGTTTTTCCAGTTCATCCTTGAGTAATCCCTCATGCATATGTAACCATGCATACTCTCGATGTAAAGAGAAATAGCATAGACCACTCCGTTTGCTACCTGCTGTGCATATACGAGCCATGAGATATGTGTTGCTGGAATCGTATTTGGACACTGGTCCAAGGTTTAGATCATTCTTTCAAAGGCTCAACATGCGGAGATTTATGAGTCGCACCAGGTGGCAGGTCACTCGGACTAAGAAACAACATGGCGACACATTCAAGAAACACGTATCTGTACGTATATATATATATTCAAGCGCGCGAGCCCCTATGCACAAAATATGGGAGAAGTAGTTATTTTATTTTTTTAATTTTTTTGTTCTATCACAGGAAGAAGTGATTTTTCATCTCTCGAAGAACTAAGTGTTGATCAGGTGGTTTCTTAAAAATGACAGCGTCGACATGCCTAATTACTCTGGTATTCACAGAACATGTTGAAATGTCTTTACAAAACGGTTTTAACACTTCAATGAAAACACCTACAAAAAAGTATGAGCTGTTGTCACAGTGTATATCTGATAAGAAATGCACAATATGTATACATATCTTGCTTATTTCTTATGTATAAAATGAACTCATGCCTGTAAAATATATGTATAATACACACGAGTCCTAAATAATTTAACTGAGTTTGAATGTCTGTCCATATACAGAACTTGAATAAAGAACAAGGGTCATTTTCAGACTCCAAAAGTACATTTGCAACTATTTTTCTTGTATAATTTAAAAGGATTATGACCTCATGTGCGAAATAGAGGGCGTCATATACATTTATCTTACGAATACATATACTATATACATATTCAGTTATAAAATTCTGTGTTCCTTGTCGGCAATCATTTTAGCAATTCATTTCTGCATATTTTTCTTTCTTTTTAGGAAGAGAAAAGTTTATAAAATATATGGAGAGAACTGGTTCCTTTATTGAATATGCGATAACAATCTAAGCATTCACTTCTTATTTCAGTATTCAGCCATGATTTTAAAAGGAATACATATTCCTGTACTGTATTGCTTGGAAGTAATTGTGTTTCTTAAAAATTAACACTTGAATGAAGCCTATATGTTGAATCGTAATTTTTCTTAGAAATCTTTCCGTTTAACGTCCCACGATCATTCCTGTTAGGCTATAAGGAAGACGGATGATTAAGGTAAGTGAATGATTATGAAAGAATTAGGGGAATGTAGATGTGGGAGGAAACGAAAGTACTCCGAGAAAACCCACAGATACTTTCATTTTTCTTACAAGTATTAAAAAGATTTCTTTTCAAACAATGATTGGAAGGATTATACTAATCATGTACGCATTACCGAATCAACAAATCGAGCTCCTTCGTGACTAAGCGGTTAGCGCACGCGCCTTTGGCGTGGGAGACCCGGGTTCGATTCCCGGCGGGAGCTCATATGATTCAGATTCCACGTTAATCAGTAGGTCCACGTCTCATATAGCCTCGCTGCTGAAAGGGAAGCTAAACTAAAATATACTCCAACTAATCAACAAATGCGAATAGTGCTTTTGATTTTAAATATGTAATATAACTACTATTTTATGCATTGAAATAGTTTATTTAATTAATTAAAACATTTACATGTATCAACTACACATACTGAAATATGTTATTTATGTGGTTTTATCCAGATCAAACTAGTTTCCAGAGTCAAAATTATGAAAGATTTGTTTTATGCCGAAAAGATTATCATGTGAAACTCGCATATAGAAACTCTAAAATATTTGCTTCCTGTGTTTGTTTATTCTAAGAAACTAAAGCATCATTTTCTTAAGGTGTTTGATTTGACTAATTCTTTACTTTAATTGGATTGAAATGTAGCGTCCCTTTCAGCACTAAAGCTATAAGAGACATGATCCTACAGTTTAGCATGGAATCCGAACCACATGAGCCCTATCCTAGCCAGGAATCCAAACCAGATCTCATGTACCGTAGGTGCGTACGCTAAAAATGTAGCAGATAAAATTCTTCACTCTGAAATTGCTATTTTATTTTTCAATTAACTCCATTCTTCTTTTTAAATTTTTAAAAAATCTGGGTACAGAAAATAGAACTATGAAAAAGGTAAAGTAAATAATATATATGTAATCAGCTGGGGTCTAGGGGGTTTACTTTCCAAACTTTCTTTGCCTCCTAATCTATTATATATCATTATGAACT
Organism: Thermobia domestica; assembly: GCF_964235325.1. Classification (NCBI taxonomy): domain Eukaryota; kingdom Metazoa; phylum Arthropoda; class Insecta; order Zygentoma; family Lepismatidae; genus Thermobia; species Thermobia domestica. The sequence continues at coordinate 68,000,008 of NC_137454.1, forward strand.
ACCGTAGAATTTTAAGTTATTGAATGAAAAATTGAAGCTTCGTATCATTTATGTTATTTCAAGTTGATATTTTTCTTCTGTACATTTACCTCAACTAGATAAAGCGTATGTAATACATACGGACAGATACAATTGTTATTCTAACCCTAATCTAAGGTAAATGTTTTATTCTAATATTCAGCTGATGATTACAGAAGACTATGGAACAATCTTTATACAAACAATCTTTACTGTCTTTCAAATTAAAAAAATTCTTCATCACAAAGTTGCATGTGAACGTTATGAAATAATTTTTTTAAAAATATTCGTATGTAATGTGGCGAATGAAGACAATACTGCAGACAAATTCTGTACAAAAGGGTTTATAAATTATCTTTATATTAGACTATTATATTTGTATAACCATAATAGACAACACAATACTATAATTGGGCATAATATTAGTTGTGTGGAATTAAAATGAAATTTTATAGAATATGTAATTCAAAAACTTACTTTCAGACAAACAATCTTTACTCCATACTAAACGTAAGCACTCATCATTATCAGATCTTAATTGAGAACCTGGATAGAAAGAATAAACACCCGTCTTAATTCGGAATATAAATTACAAGAGAGGAAAAAATGTTTTTGCTCCATTTTCCGGTGTTTATCCTCTGATGTTATGTAAGCCCGCACAACCACGACATAATTTGGTGGTTGCATGCACACAAGGCGTTCTTAGAAACTGCGAGAAACGACCATACGTTTTTGCATACATTCTTACCCCTCAAATCCTACTCCCCGAGCCGAAAATCGAAAAAAACTACTTCGTACGGAACTTGATCTGGTGACTATTATCTAGTACATACTAGTTACTTCGTACAAATCTATCTGCAAAATTTGGTAGTTCTAGGTACTCCTTTGTGTGCGAAAAAAAAAAGCTGATGACAGATACCCACACAGGCACACACACATTATTTTATTATTATAATTAAAGATTACCTCATCTATTTACTAATAATAATAGTAATAATATTTTGAGTGACAATAATACATTTTATATCTTCCTTACATTATAAGTTTTACAAAAGCATTTTCTACCCAATTAAAAATATGGATGAAAGAAACATTGAGTTTATACAGAGGATACATAAGATCTATATGTATTATTTTTTCAAAAACGGAGTCCAAGTACAGTTGCATCATTCAGGACCTTTCACAATGAGGTAGGCTAAGAGGGTAGTTTTTTTTTCTTGTTTGCGTCCTCTACAATACCAAGTTTATGAAGGACAGAACCTACTAGTAGTGTGGGCTCCAAACCGTTACCAAGTCTTCAATAGGATGCAGTTAGCAAGATCAGTTTTCACTGTGGGAATCGTTGTTCATCCCATTATTTTGCCTCTATACCTGGCCATTCTTAGGCTAGAATAACAGAATCTTGAAATTAGACATTGGACACCATCCTAAAATGCTGAAGGGCGGTTAATGTCAAAAAAATTTCTTGAAATCTTTCCTTTCAGTTCAACATTTCTTGATTATGCCTTTTAAGGTAAGGAAGACGATGATTAAAGCAATTGAATGTTGATGGAAGCATTGGTGGAATGCGAAAATGGGAGGAAACGGGAATACCTCGAGAAAACCCACGGACACGATGCTCTCCAAAACAAACGTATTTGATCGGGGATCGAGCCAGAGACCCCACACACCAGAGGTAAGTGCTCTACCACTGAGCTACCGTCCCCAGCTCTTTTTTTTTTTTTTTTTTTTTTTTTTTGAAGAGCCGACACCTTGTATTGACGTTACTGCACCCTTCTCCTATAGTGGCAGTTGATTAAACAACATTTCCAGTGCTTTTGCAGTGTTATGTCGCGATCGTGACACTCGTTTGCGTGTCTACTATGAATAGATAAGCGGAAATTAAGAAGAAAACGTAGATGTTACAGGTTAACCAGTCATTTTTTTTTTAAATATCTTTTTCACCCCTCTCCGTCACTACAGTTAAAAAAAAAAGTACAAAAGCATAGCATGGCAGATCCACAAGGAAGTGTCAGTTCGTATACAAGTCTTATTTCACCTGCTTTTGTTACTTTTGATATCAATGTGCTGTTACAGATTGTATCTACTTTTTCCTCCATCTGTTGTTGATGTTAACTGTCGAAAATACCGCTTTGTGGCTGACCACACATCACCGTTTGTTGGCTTAGACACATATTTATGTTTATGCAATGGCAGGATAGGATTACAAACAGCAACGAAGAAGATCTAAATAGGAAAAAAAGCAAAAGCAAAAAGAAGGACCATTTTAAAGTATCAACTAGATTGTGTTATGCAGTACTTCCTGCAACAACAGGTTGCTAAAAATCTTACCTTACATTCTTAGACGATTGAATAATCAGCCTTTTGCATATACACACATTCCTCGTTTCGTTTCTTTTTCAGAATAAAAAGCCTTTCTGCAGATTTTTATTGCCTTTGATGATGATTTGTTACCATTAAAAGCTTCAATAAATCCATCCTATACTCAAGTTGCAATATTGGAACATTTCTTTTCCTTTTTCTTTCTTTTCCGTTCACAGAAAGAAAGAAAAAGAGCATAGGAAAAAAAAAAGGTTATCGTAAAATCTTCGTCGTCTGATTCTGGATATGAAAGTAGGGTGAGAAAAGACACTATACTACAGAGGTTAATCAGTTACAATGAACTTGTGCGTTGCTTAAGCATCTGATTGGTTACTAAATAGAAGAAAATGCTACGCTAACAAGTAAGTTGTCTCATAGTGTACATCACGTGAAGAAATTTGGTGTAAATAACATGAAAATTGAAGTTCGAGTTTTTGCATTTCTCCTCACCCTCCATTCTGCGATTTATGTTCCTCAGGCAACATATTAGACCTACATGGGAAAGTGGGGAAGGAATGAACCGGCCTGGAAGCTTTATGTTACGCACCATCCCGGTGTTTGGCTGGTATGAATAAGGAAAAGCCCAGAAAAACCCCAGTGTGGATGGTTAGCCTGAAATGACTTTTACATCTTTCCACCGAGTTTCACTGCCGGAACAGTTCACACCAGAGCTGAGAGGGTAGAAAAAAATGACACAACTTAAAAATGATGCTTATTGAGATACACATGTTCCTAAAGACTAGGAGAATTTTGTGTAAAAACATTGCAGGTGAAAATGCACAGTCATACCCTTGCTCTTCTCCCCCCACCCCCACCCCTTCCTTCGGAGCAATTGTCCGTCCGTGTTCGTTCCTTAGCAGTCCAAATATTTAAATCGCTCTCCTGAAAAGTTAATGATTTTGAGTTATATTACTTTGCTGCTAAAAAAGCGAGGTCTTATAATTGAGTCAATAGTTTTGGACGAATCACGAGTCAGAAAATGGCTATTTTGCTTTAGTCAAGTTTTTTATTTATTTATTTTGAAACATCAACTGCTTACAACAAGTTGTTCATTTCGTACAATTATAAGAAAACTCTACTTTTTCAAACATAGGTCGATCATTTCATGTCTATCAGGATTTTAAAAAAAATTAATAGTTTTTTTTTTTTCGATTTTTCCATAACTTCACTTACCTTTTCAAAACTACCGATTCAATTGGATAACAAGTAGATCTGATTCTCAGTGCATAGAAGTCAGAATCTATCATAAAAATAACAGAAGCAATATAAAGACTACAGAAATAAGAAGACAGTACACATCGTAATAAATAGGGCAACCATCAAGCATAAAAAGCACTAAAACAATAATGGAACTTTTCATCTACGGCTTTTCATCAACTACAATACCCGTGATTTTGACTACTTCACATCCAAAGGGCCTAGCGGAATAAGCATGTGAAAACTGTCCCCAAGCATATCTACACCAAATTTACAGTATCGATTAACATTTATGAGAAACTCAGTTTCCAAAAGTTTCAGCCCCCCAAGCGCTTTTGGAGGGGTGTTAGGAGGGGAAAGGAAAATTGAAATTATTTTTTTCCTCCTGAACGGTTCAACCGGTTTGCATGGAAAAAAGATGTTAGATGTTCTCAACAAGAGAAAAGTCGGATATTTTTTTTTAATTTTTGGGGTTGAAAATTGAAGACAAAAAAAAGTTTTGATTTTTTTTTTTTTTTTTAAATAGTGGAAGACTAACTGGGACACCCACAATTTTTTGCCAGTTTTGTCTTGAGAGGGTCCCTAACAACATATATTGTTTTCATTTTGTTTGCAAGTGTATCTCATAGTGAAAAAAAGGCAAATGCACAAAGCTCAGCATCTATGTGGTATACGTATGATACACACTGTACACCACTAGGATAACCGATACCTTTGAATGGGGGAATGAAGTTGTTATAAAACTGGAATCTTATGATAACAAATATTTTTTTTCTTAATGGTAATTGGTCTCTGAGGATGAAAGGGGTTCTCGACCCTGTTCGCACCTCCCTTGGCTACGCCACCACTATACATCAACTGAAATTTGTGTTAATTTTGCACATAATCAATGTTCTGTAATATGCCGTAAATACGCGCGTAATTTTTGCCCTCGCATAATTTTCGCATCCCAATTTTGAAGGGCATTTTCTGTATATTTTATTTTCCTCGTGTAATTTGCGCATGCGAGGATTTGACAGTGATTTCTAAGGTAAGAAACCACACGACTTCTTAATCATTTTTTTAGTTATTTTTCTACAAATTTAGAATTAGTTGTTTGTTGTCAATTCTTGCTACAAAGAAAATGTGTACAGGTATTTTCGTGCTATTTTGACTGGGGAAAAAAATTAGATTATCTTCACTGATGTGGCTATCTTTTTCCCCGCATAATTTACGCACCCTTGTTTCAATACAACTTTTTTCGTCTAAAAAAGTGCGAAAATTACGCGAGTAAATACGGTATATATATATATATATATATATTAGATCTTTGTTTAGTAATTGTTCTTGTTTTATAACAGTTTGTTAATAATATGCCTGTTGTTAATAGGTAACACTCGAAGACGCAGTATTTACCGGAAGACCAATACATGTACAAAATGAAGATATTCAGGTAGCAATTGAAGCGAACAGTGGCCAGACATGTGAGGAACTGAGACTGCAATTCAGTGTAAGTGGAAAAACTATTAGGCAGCACCTCCCTCAACTTGGGGAGCACTACAATAGGGATCGATGTGTCCCACATTTGACTCCGGACCAGAAGGCAAGGCGAGCAGACACCTGTGTTTCTTTTCTGTCTTGTCTGAGGAAGGAGCCATTTCTGGAAACGGTGTTGACGGAGCAATTTCTGGACCCACGATGAGAAGTGGGTCCTGTACGAAGCTCCACTTCGCCGTCATGATTGGTTAGCATCCCATGAACCGGTTCCAAAACAGCCGAAACCAGCACTGCACCAGAAGATGGTCCTTCTGTATGTTTGGTGGACTGCACGTGGCATCGTACAACGGGAACTGCTACCAGCTGGTCAGAACATCAATGCGACTGTGTACTGTCAGCAGTTGAGCCGTGTTCAAGTAAAACTCTAAACTATGTAGCCAACACTTCTGAATCGCAAAGAGGTCCTCCTGTTGCAGGACAACGCTAAGCCGTACGTGGCTAGGATGACACAGGACACCATTCTATGCTTTGGATGTGAAACACTATTGCATCCGCCGTATTCACCGGAGATTGCACCGTCCGATTATCACCTGTTCCATTCCTTGGGCAATCACATTAGAGGAGCCAAGTTCAAATCCATAGTAGAGGTGCAAAATGCACTTGATAACTTCTTTGCTTCACGACCCACCAAGTTCTACCGTAATGGAATCCATGCACTTCCAGAACGTTAGCAGAAGGTCGTAGATGTTGACTGGAACTATTATTGATCTTCCAGGTACGACTTAGGGGACATATCGATGTTCAAAAGTGGTGGGTGAAAAAGCGACAGAACATTCTTGGTTACCTTTATATAAGAGTGGCATAATATTATTGAGAAAATCGAATAATTTGTTCTCTTGTGTAGATATTTCTTAAGCATAGAATATAGTTTCCTCCTATTACTTTTCATATTATAGATTTATTGTATTATAGCAACTATACACAATCTTAATAATAAGCAAGAAGTGCTACTGATGAATGTAAGATTTAACAGTTTAAAAACTGATCATTTATAAAATGTGTTAGGCATATCTTATTTTTTGCTTTTTTTCTTGCCGTTACCGTAAGCATTAACAGGGAAAGGTGGTTATATATATATATATATATATATATATATATATATATATATATATATATATATATATATAGTATTTTCGTTACACAGATATACAATTGCACAAGTTAATTACTTCTTATTCCTTCGATAGATAGTTAACTTGTGAATGAAAACATTGAAAGTAGGGACATTTTAAAACAGATTTACTTTAATGCAGGTCAATGTAACTTAAGAACACGAAACTTTTTCGTAAATAAAATACCTAAGACGAACCGTTATAAAAATTCACCACTGTTTAGAATATTAAGCAACTACAATGACATGGTAAGAAATCATGATTTGGATTTCACTTTCAATGTTAACAAGTACAATATTATTATGCAAAACGCATTAAAAATATAAATTAATTCTAATACATAGCTGCAAATTTTTGAATGTATATGAAATGTAAATATGTAAACAGTGTAGAACGTATGTTTATATGTGTGAAGGTGAAGTATTTATATATAAACTATTTATCAAACAATATATAAATGTGTGTATGAAAAATTGTATTTATATATATTTGTGATTATTATTTTTTATATTCTTTTGTAAAATTCTTTATGTGTATATTATGTGTATTTTTCTTTTTGCTTAACTATAAGTTAAATTGTAAATCAATTGTAGTAAAAGCTCCCATAATTGGGGATGATCGTCCCTGTTGGAGTTAGATTGTTAAATAAATAAATAAAAAATAAATAAATAACTTCTTATAATGTAAGATGCATTTTGGCAGATGAATTCGTTTGTACAGTACTTTTTTTTTTGGTCAAATACTTCAAGGTTTAACATCTAAATAGTAAATATGTTCGAGTTAAGATAATTTCATTGTACAAGAATAACTCAATATAAGCATGTAATTTATGGTATTAAGGGAATAAAGATGGGTACACTGGATATACTTTCTGCCCTCCCCCCGTCAAAAAGAAGTGTCTTAGTTCGCATCATCAAGATAAGTCTTCTAGTCTTGTTTTAGAAATAATGACACATGTAAACAAAAGAGAAAATTAAACTAAAGCAGAAATTGATGAAAATCTAATGAACTTTGATTTATAGCATGAGAAAAAGCCACATACGTGATTTTTCACACTCTATGCACATGTATGCACCTGCTCTATGTATGGAATGTTGTTACGTGCATTCTTGGAGCAACTTTTCTTTAGAAGCGAAAAGAAATAATATTAAATTTATGATAGGCAATATATTGAAGATCGAAGTTTGTTCATGGTAAGAGAAGTGGAACCTACTAAATAAGTTTCTACTCCCTCTCCTCCCTCAATCAAGTTCTACAAAATTGCTTTCTGTGTTCCAAAAACAGTAAATTCAGTTCGTTTAATATAAATTTATAATTCTAATATTACAGCATATGATATTGAATTTCAATTATAACTGTATTTCAATTGGCAGACTTCTTGAATTTTTTCTCATTTTATGTCCATCCAGAATATCTACTATTTCTTTTCTAGAGCATAAATAATTTATCAAAATTATACTGTAATGAAACACATTCTTATTTGACACCTGCGTGACCTTCTATAGTTTAAAAAAGCGTAATTTCACACAGCAAGTTGGGTATTTCGTAACTACCTAGGCTCATTTATAGAATCTTCTAGTGTTGTTCTTTTATTTTACTTGGTAACACTGTTCATCAATTAAATTTGAGTCTTCTTTTCCATTTAACAGCCCGTACAACTTGATTGAGTTTGGTCGATCAATTCCCCATTTTTCCTGGATCAAACTGTCTAAACCAGTGTGAGAACATTCTTGAGGGAAATGGACGCTCTCACAGCGCAGCACAGACTATAAGCAAATCCAGCTTTTTTTCTTTTTTTTTCTTTTTTCTTCCTTTTAAGCTTAATCCTTCCTTGTCGAAGAACAAAAGGTGACACGAGAGCTCTGCACCACGAAAGAACCGGTCGTCAACAGGTTGTTGCTATTAGTTTTCGTACGAGCCGATAATGGCTGTTACTTGTCACACCGAATTGGTTTTGTAGAAATTGATAGGACAAGTGTACGCACATTTTTCTAGCTTCATTTTTATATTTAAAAAAAAAAGTAGAGAAAGGAATGAAACAAGTATAAAATGATGTTATTTCGTTTGATCTGACAAAAAATGAAAAAAAAAAATTACTTCGAAGAAACTAAATAATTTCTGGAGCCTCGAAAGTTCCTTATCATGACATGAGTTGCAAATTCTCTCTTACAGAATTGTAACAGCTTTATTTTTATACAGAAGTGGTTTCATATTACATCAATTTATCTAAAGATAGTAGGTTTTGGCTTGCATTATTATCTTTAAGTTTTACGTCCCTAGGTTATGCCGGCTAGGCTAAAGGAAAGGGTGATGATGAGAAATGAAGCAAATGGTGGTATAAAGAAAGTGGAAGGAAACGGAAGAACCCCGAGAAAACCCACGCACACGTTGTTTGTTCACCACAAAGTTCACTTAGTGCGAGCTGGGATCGAACCAACAACCTCATGTTACCACTGAGCCACCGCGGCTCGATTTGGCATTCATTATCCAATATTTTGAATGATCAGTAATCTAGAAATGGAAATACTATGAAATAATATGGTATAGAAATCAACGTCGAAGTGCCGAAAGTTGTGAGAATATCCCGTGAAAACACCTCCTTAGGGATCAGAGCAAAACAAAGAGAACTTGACGAGGTCAATGATTTCAATTATCTGGGAAATATTTTCGACGATAGACGCTTGTTGCACCAAAGAGATCAGGTCAAGAATTGCCGAAGCCAAAGAACTATACAAGAAAAATCTCACACCCAACAACCGGCTTAATACTGGACTAAGGAAGAAACTGGTCATATTTAGAAATGTATGGTTCAGAGACTTGGACATTACGGAAGTTAGAAAAGAAATATTTAGAGATCTTCGAAATATGTTGGAAGAAAATGGTGAAAATATACGGAAAGAGTAACAAACGAAGATGTTTTTTTAAGGAAAAGGGTAGGAGAAAAGAGAACACATTTAATCATCATCCTTCTTAGGGATAACATGGATTGGGTCGTTTGGATTAGGTAGATCTTGCGACGAAATTGTCTTCTTCGTAACGACATAAAGGGATAGATGGAAGAATACCGAAGAAAAGAAAGGAGAATACAACTGATCGATGATTTCGAAGAAAAAAATAGAAAAAAAACATTGAAAGTGTAATGGAGGGAATTCAAGATCGAGAAATCTGGAAGAAATATTTCCAAACCCGGACTTCAAATACTTAAAAAAAAAAAAAAAAAAAAAAAACTCTTCTATTAGTTCTAGAACCTGCCAACCTACATAATTCTTAATAATAATAATAATAATAATAATAATAATAATAATAATAATATGTCCCATTACACATTAAAAACATGTAATTGAACTAGGTATGATCGTATTGCATACTAGTTACTGCGTAGAAGGTTTCGGCCCGCTGTGCATTATTAGGTTAAAATCGTACTTAACTAAAAGTTCTAATTTTTTACATTTGATAATTTATTATTATTATTATTATTATTATTATTATTATTATTATTATTATTATTATTATTATTAGTAGTAGTAGTAGTAGTAGTAGTAGTAGTAGTAGTAGTAGTAGTAGTAGTAGCCTATTATGAGTTTGACCTTAACCACCCCGAACTCCATACAATATTTTTTATTAAATTATTCAAGAACTTCGTTATATACAATAATCTAGAAGGTAGCAACACCTACTAGCATCAGATAGGCAAACACACAATTTTGGTTTTAATTCCTTGTGCTCTGAATACCCCATATATAGGTTACATATAAAATATGTTTTTAATATTGGAGATGGTTGTACAAGACTCGTGTGCTCTCTGTAAATATGAAGTCTAGAGTGTTTAGAAATATGTAGAGACTCAAAAATGTACTCAGATCCATATCACGTGTCTAAAATGTAAGATTTGTCGATTATTATTAGGAGATGCCGGTGTGTGGAAAATTTCATGAAAGAATAATAGTTTAAATAGTTTAACTACAAGTATGTAGAACTTAACTGAGGCAGTTCTACTAAGGCAGTGCTGAAGTATTATTACTCTGTATTTGCATGATTTGACCATATATACTTAATATGACTGAAATGCTTAATTTACGGGCTAAATGTTTACACATATACAAATTTATAAAGTTAAAATATGGCCATGAAGATTTTTTTTTATTTCTTTTGGGAACACTATGACTACAGATTATTAAAAAGGGATTGAATTCAGGATAGGGATGCGCGCGACACGAATCGAGACAGCATTTTCCTGACAAAATTCGAGTCGTGGCACGGCTCTTCCAATAGAAAAATATACATTTTTCGAGTCGAGACATCACTTTTACAGTACATTTTCGAGACGAGACAGCCACAAACCTTGTGCAGTGAGCATCCCTAATTCAGGAATTGAAAACAAAGTATTTAACTTTATTATTATTATTATTATTATTATTATTATTATTATTATTATTATTATTATTATTATTATTATTATTATTATTATTATTATTATTATTATTATTTAAAATATAGAAATAAATAAGTTAAATTTGTACGAGAATAAAATGGACTGAATATATCTGCCACCAAGTATGCAATGGAATGTATTAATTCACTTAATGTTTTCAAGCTTAATGTTTCACTTAATACTTAATGTTTTCTAGCATCTTCTGCCACTTTTCAATAACTGCAAAATTTGGCAAGAAAAAACAGAAGAAATAGGCTTAATTTAACCATATGTTTGAAGTTATTTTGCCTTTAACTCTCTTCACAAATGTGTTTGTACACCAACTTAAACTCCTTTAGGCAATATACTTATCCTGTCCGCCCGTCCAGAGCAAAAAAAAGCCAACAACTACCCGATGGATGACCGTCAATTTTGGCCAGGATGTACAGGACCAAAATTAGGAATCGAGTTCGTTATTGGAGGTGATCCATCCAGTTGATCCGAAGATATGACTCACCATATATTTCCATAAGAGATTATGATATATGCATTACCTTCTGTTAGTATGCAACCCAGCCGTCCCTGACGTCATGTTGGTTGCATACCATTCACTCTTAATACTCTAACCAAACTGCTTCATGTAGTATATACGTGACACTGCTTCTTGTTTTTCATAGATCATTTTGTATTTTGAAGCAAATCCTTCACATTCGCTTGTCCCTTTTTTTCTTACATTTGTAATATTATCATTATTTTCCCCTTCAGAATGAGACAATTGAATTTGTAAATTACAAAAATACAGGAAACACAATGTATATTTTCCCAATTTGTAATGTATTGAAATGTATTGTGGAACTACCGAGTAGAAGTTACATTTTAATAGCGACAACTTATTTTAGGACAACTCCTTTATTCGGGAGTTGTGCACATGGAAACATACACAATAAATATGCCTGTAACTTTTTACCAAATACACGTATCTTAAAACTATTGCTACCATTGTTTTTCTGCTTAAATTCTAGCCCAAAATCATGCACCATATTGCCCTATTCTTATTTACAAAACTTGACCTGCTTTCAAGATGGCGGATTTCAAGATGGCTGCCGTCAAGGTTTACCTTACCGAATGACTTCCCCTTAGGTATAGTATATACCCACATTGTTGTTATTGACTTTTTATTATTAACAGGCAGTTTCCAAGGGGTGGTACTGAACGTATTATGCAATTGTCGACATGGATACGCGACATTTCAATCTGCCATTTTGGTTAATTCCACTTCAAAAACGCAGCTGCTTTTTTGTGTGTGGTCTTTCTGTGGGCCTTCCTTCCTCTGGGTGAAATTTTACGGTAGGTTTCGATATGAGCTCATTGATACTTCCCTTGTCAGTGTGACAAGCAAGATAATTTTTCTCTTTTGAGAGAAAAAGATGTTGGATTGAGGAGAGTTGAAGAAGTTCTGTCAATGGAAGCAATCATTTACAAACTTATTTCCAGCAGTTGTTCTAGATTTGGTATTTACATCTATTTTCAAGCATTTTCTGATTCATGAGTGGTCAGTGTTTTTATTTCTTTGAGACAGCAATATTGAGATTAATATATTGTGTTCATTGGAAAACAAGCTCAGAGCCATAGAGATTCATCTCAGAATGGACAAATGTTTCGTGCGTCATCTACTTACAATTTTACTTACATAAAGATCTGACTCAGTGCTACCAACTGCTGTCAGTGCGGAGAAAGGCTATGGATATGTTGGGTTGCATCTGCCGAGGCGTTTTACAAACTGCAAATTATATGGACCCCAAGTAATGGAATTAGAGCACTTGGGAGGAGGTGCTTCTGCTGGTGGCTGTACAATTATAACTGAAGTTTTTAATCGTGGAAATGAACGAAAGTATAATTGGGATTTTTGGGGGGGAGGGTGGGAAATTCATACCCAAGAGTAAATTACTCCTTGTGAATTCTCTGAGGAGAAATAACTTACACCACATTTTAACAAATGGAACACGATAAAAAAAATCCCTCTTTCGAAGTGGGAGATCCGAATTCGTTTCCCGGTTGGGGCTCATGTGGTTTGGATCTTTCGTTAAGCTGTAGTCCACGTCTCATATAATCTCGCTTGTTGAAAGGGGCATTGAACTCAACGCCAATCAAACAAAATCCTTGAGTCATTATTTGGAAAGTCATCGAATAAAGTATCTATTCCCAAGAGTAATAAACTATTAATACTTCTCCTGGACTCTTCCTAAAACAGTGACAGAGTTGTTACTAGAATCTTAATTTATGAAGTATGAACATTTTTTTTTTAATTCGCAAATGTTGACATTCACTTCCAATTAACTACTCTTGCTTTCGGAGAGAAGTAAAATTCCTGGACAACCTTATTCGAACCTTCACTTTAAATTTTGGGTCCAGATACGTTGAACAGCGTCGGTTTTAGCCGTGTATACATTGGCACCGACATTTAAGTTTATCAATGGGTGCTCCGACTTCGGCATTAATGTTCCTTATACTACTTTTTTAGTAGATTCAATAGAACAGTGGTTCCCAAATTCTTCTTCTGAAGCTAGAAAGACTATCAAGAAATGCTTAAATAAAATGACCATGAAATTATTTTTAAATTGCAAAGGCAAAATCTTTTTTTTAAAAAATATTTTAATTTATGTTTGCACAATTTCCTAAACTTTAATACTGAACAAAATTCCTAAACAATAATATTTTGTTTGTGAATTTCAAACGTGCCTAACAATATTTGCCAAAATAAAATAAGGAGACAGAAAATTATTAAAATATTAATGATTACAATAAAATCTTTAAAACATTTCAGGATCATTTGAGTGAAAATAGAAAATGATTCAAATGTCTTGTAATTTACGTAAAAATTTTTACATTTTGAAAAATATTACAGTCCATTTGATACAACTTGTCCCTTCTGACAGTTGCTTTCATCTGTTTTTTACTTACTGCACGTGATCACAACAATCAGACAAGAAGAACTGTTTCTGTGGCAACAGCACGTTCAACCAATTGTAGTGGCTCATTTCTCTCGCTCTGCAATGGTAAACATTCTACCCTTTCCGCATGTTGCCAATTTGAATATAAACAAATACAAATTGTTTTAGCCAAATGTCAACTTGAATAGCGGACCTGCTGGTTATTGAGAAAATTCTTTTTAGTTCTCTTTTGTGCCACTTAATTTTATAAAAGTTTCAACACCAGACACAAAAGCTGGCAACACAGCATTGAGCACCACGTGCACGCAGGGAGCTGTCAGAAGGGACAAGTAGTATCAATTACAGCAGCGTTTCCTAACCTTTTTCAACTTGCGGCACACTACGGGTGTAACTTGAATTCTCGCGGCACACTCATAGATATTATTATTTGTAAATATATATAATACCGTGGTATTTTTTTCTGTGATTACTGATCTCCTTCTCACAGAGAAGAAAGCTCGATCACTGGTTTTTCCCCGTGGTAAATCAATCTTATTTTTCATTCTAATTTAAAAATAGAAAACAATTGCAATGAAATATTGAAGCTTTCTTTTTCGAAAACTGTATCCAACCTTTCACTAAGAAGAAAGATCACTAAATAACGAACGAACAAACAAATCTCTTTTAGTTTTAAAACACAAATGTAGGTAATTTGTATGCATGTTTGCTTTGTCGAAAGGATTGAATGATATTTTAAAATTTCAAGTTACGAAATAGTCTGCAGCAATAAAGAAGCAATAATAGTCATAACAATGATAACAAATACTTTTTTCAACATTAAAAATGTACAGAAAAGTAACACGGTATGAAACTTAAAGTTGTAGATTCATAGTAGAGGTTCATAGTAATGTGAAATACAAATATACATTTTTCCTTTGTCTTGCAATTTGATTGCTATAGAATTAATAGTTTGTTTCGATTTCCTCGCGGCACACCAGCGGCCCATTCACGGCACACCAGTGTGCCGCGGCACACCGGTTGGGAAACGCTGAATTACAGTATAATTAACAATACCAAACACCAAGTTCTTTAAAGAAACACTTATACAAAATTTTACTCACGGATTACTGTTATCGTTGTAATGTTAGAACGCTCTTAAAATAGTTATTGATGAATGATAATTCAATAGATAGGGTCTATGCATGCATCCCTGTCTAAAATTTAACCTGAGATTATACGCACTATAGTTTCTTTTTATTATTTACCGCATGAAAGTGTAATTTCAAAGTTAATTCGAACTCAAAAATTCAATGGAATTTTAATGGAATTAAATACCTCCAATGGGTGCTTGAGCCTCGGAGTTGGTGCCTATATTGGGATATACAGTATACATATAAGAATGAATCAAATGGCAGACATCCAAAAATCCCTGTTTCGCCATGTAGTGGTCATAAAATATGTAAATTCCTTGAAATATCGAATTAGATCATTTTCGTGACCAGTATAGTTTATTCTGTTGTATCGTCATTCGCAAGTTGCAAGAAAAAATAAAAATCAGGTCCCATTCTTGTTTCTAGCAATCAAACTCTCAGCAATGCTATTTCAATTCTATAGCTTAACTTTGTCATCAATATCTCAATATTAATTCTTGCATCACGAAGATTTTCTTCTCGTCTTTTTGCTCTACTATTCTCAGAAGAAAAATAATTTATAATAGAGCTCCAGCGCTCATTTGTTTGTTCTTCCTTTCTTGGTTTGGCGAAGAAATGTAAACAGCAAAAGGCAGTTGGCGTGGTATTAAAGAACAACTTGGGAAATCACCTGTCAGCTCTATGCCGGCTTTCCCAGGCAATTTGATGTACGATCCGATAAAGGTCACAAGTGATCGTGATCGGCTAACAATAGCGGGCATCCCTTCCACATGATGGGAAGTGCGTGAACTCTCTGAATGATGGGGCTTCTGCCGGTCGCACAATGGACGACCTTAATTCTCGATAATGATCGATTGTCTGCCATTGATCACGAAATACTACAATTAGCTTATTTGGCATTCAATAATACCACGAGCGACATCTAGTAAGTATTCCGTGCAGCAACAGGTCACTCCTCCATATTACAGTACGAGGTTGCAACTCGTTTCTCTATAAGCACTTTAATCTTCTTTGTCACACGAATCGAAGAATAGAATAATATTCATGAGTTTAGGGATTTATTTTTCACCTCTTTCTCTTTCTCTCTCTCTAGTGTTGTGGCCAACAACCAAAAACTAGACCCATGAGTTTTAAAGACCATAATCAAATATAAAACTTGTCTTAAGAAAAGTTTAAATAGTCTCAGAGAGGAAAATAAGGCACATTCGGTCTACGTGGGTTGTCAGATTTGTTAGAATGAAATGTTGAGTGGACAGGGGTCGGGATAGTTCACAACTTCATTCTTTTATACTAATCTGTTGACTGGTTCATATATAGATATTGGATTTACCATTTGTATATTTGATTTTGTTTTCTGGTTAATAAAAGAGCAGGAACATTTGCCATCTACAAAATAATGAGTTGTGACAACTGCCACTTGACCTCTTCCTTCGACACCACTGTAAACATGTAGTTCCTTTATCATGAATAAAGCGTAAATAGGAAAAAGTGAGTTGCGTTTCCATTGTGAAATTACGATGAAGTTCCAAAATATGCGGATTCAGTGCTGGAACTAGTGGTAGTAGATCTATAATTTCCAGTTATAATACTGGAATAAGGTCAAAGAAAGAACTTATTCCTGGACGCTGAAGCCGTATCAAAAAAAGCCTTTTCTTGCTCTTGGTGTCATCGGATCGAAAATGCCCAATATGAGTATCGAATTCATAGTTTTCGGGGTTGTTGAGACCGAACAGTGACACTTCCGAAGCCGTTTAAATCCAAAATTCAGCCCCAATTACTACACCTAAGGGGGAAATGATGACATGTAAATATAATTGAAAATGACCGATATTAGGGTCGAATTTAACGTTTTTGTGGTCTCCAGGTTGATTGGTGATAGTTTTGGTGCTGTTTTATGCCCAAAATGAAACGTATTCTCAACGTGCGAAGAACCTGCATTCTGCTAGTAAAGAATAATACTCCAACTGGAAATGGTAGTAGATTCTGCAGCTTTCAGTTGCAGTACAGAAATAAAGTCAGAGATAAAACATGTTTTTCGGACGCTCAATATAATCGATTCCGAAAAATTGGTTCTCGTTATCATTTACACAGCTGTTACTGTATGGAAATCCATTGAGAAACTGGATTTGAGTAGTAGTAAAATTCTTTCATTTCCGGTTTTAGTAGGCGAACACGGGTGAAGAAAGTGTCTGTTCTTGAGACGCTGATTCTATACCAGAAAATAAAACTTATTACTGTCTAAAAAGTGTTTCATAAAGAACGCATTTTTTTAAATTCCCGCCATTTCTGTTCTAGTAAGTTGGCAGCACTGAACGCTACATGACTTTTATCTGTTGTCTTTGTCGTTAGCAGTCACGGATCGCCGAATAACGCATGATCAATATCGTCAATCTCTGCCGAACATTGACCACGTTTGTAATAAGTTTTCACCATGACAACACGCTGTTCCGTCGAGAAGCGCTTCATTTCTACTAGGGATGGGCAAAACCGGTTTTTTTATAAAAACCGAAAACCGGTTTCTATAAAAACCGAAACCCGAAAAACCGACATTTCGGTTTTCTTCAAAACCGGTTCGGTTTTCACCGAAACAGGTTCGGTTTTCACCGAAACAGGTTCGGTTTTCTCCAAAACCGGTTCGATTTTTCACCGAAACCGGTTTCGGTTTTCTCCAAAACCGGTTCGGTTTTCAACGAAACTGGTTTCGGTAAAAACTTTTCGAAAACACATAAAACTATTTCTGTGGAAATGGATTCGGTTCCCGGAGAACAACGAAACACCATTCTGGTCAGAAATAGAACAAATTTTGAAAAAAAAAACGGAATCGGTTTTGAACAAAACCGAAACCGGATCAGGTGAAAAACCGAACCGATTTTGGAGAAAACCGATAACCGGTTTCGGAGAAAACCGAAACCGTTTTTAAAAAAAATCAAAAACCGGTTTCAGTTTTTCTAAAAACCGAAAACCGAAAAACCGGTTTTTGTGTCCACCACTAATTTCTACACGTACAGAAAACAGAAGGTACGTTTGGGAGTACATTGGTATATTTGGGAGAGAATTGTAAATTTGGAAGGATAAAGCTAACTTAGGGCAAAAGAATGGTAAATTTGACTGAGAAACGTAATTTTAAGAGAGAATGGCAAAATAGGATGAACAATGGTAAGTTTTGGGTAAGAAGGTAACTTTGAGAAAATAATGATAAATTTTGGAGAAGTATGGTAAATTTTGGGGAGAAAGGTAATTTTGGGGGAGAATTCTAAAATTTTGGGTTGTGCACATACACTTGGGGTATGAACACACTTGGTGGCATGAATAATAATCTAAATATATCTTGTTATCACTCATAAGAAATTGAGAAGCCAAGTGGTAGAAGGTAACTTTGAGGGAATAATGATAAATTTTGGGGAAGTATGGTAAATTTTAGGGAGAAAGGTAATTTTAGGGGAGAATTCTAAAATTTTGGGTTGTGCACAATCACTTGGGGTATGAACACACTTGGTGGTACGAATAATCATCTAAATATATCTTGCTATCACTCATAAGAAATTGAGAAGCTAAGCTACCATGTATTCAAAATCCTCAGCTGGTATTTTCCTCTTAACACACGAATTATTCACTTTGATAATAGTTCGTTAATTTAACTTTTTTCCTCTTTCATTGTATTCTTTCTAACACACTTTCTATTATTACTTTTAGAACACAATTTCTTTCCTAATATCATAATCAGATTCTTCTATTTTAATTGTCTCTAATATATTATTTTTTTCCCTGCTGTTCCTTACTCTTTCACATTGGTTTACCATTCCAAAATAATATTCCATACTCTTCTCTACACTTACATTTTGAATCCTTCTAGTTGATTTTAGTCGTTTTCTGTACTGTCCACATTCAAGAGCGCCCATATTGTGGTTTCTAGAGGGAGGCAAGTATAAGCGACATTTCAAATATAGTTTCAAATTTTACGGTAACTTTTCTAAAAATTCAATTGGGTTTTCGATCTTCCGAAGTACAATTACCTCTACAGGGGGCGAGTGCCCCCCTTTCTGCCCTAATGGGCGCCCTTGTCCACGTTTCTGCTTCATTCATACTTGTTAGTTATTTTTCTTCTGGACTTATCAAAATCAAGAAAATAGTGGTTATTCATCTTTTCTTTACTTTTCCCAACATTTCTTCTTTGGTTTTTTATTCCTTCTTCTTCTTCTCAGGTCAGCAATCTTTCGATTGGTTTGACGTACTCTCCACCCTTCCCTATTTTGAACCAGACTTTTCATTTCAATGTCCCTTTTCTTCCTTTCATTTTCTATTTTTTTTTTGGGGGGGGCGGGCATATGCCTCATTATGAGCTGAATCATTCTATCTCTTATTTTTTAGAAGTTTTCTCTATACTTCTCTTTTCTTCTACCATTTTCATCACCATTTCCTTTGAAATCTTACCTACCCATCTCGTTTTCAACATCCTTCCATAGCAACACATTTTGAAGGCTTCCATTTTCTCTTTTTCTTCTTCTCTTAAGAGTCCATGCTTTACATTCATACGGCATCATATACTTCATCCATTTGCTTTGATTAGTCTTTTCTTCAGATCTCTGTCTGTGTTTCTTTCTAGAAGCTGTTAGTTTTCTTTGATTGAGCTATTCGAGATTTTTCCACCTTGTTTGTACCTGTTATTGCTCGTTATTTTTAGCCTCAAAATAGCAAAATTTCAACAACCTTCCCATTATGTAATCTACTTTTATCTTTACTTTCACATTTATAAATCTATTCTTTTTACTGTCAAAAACAAGTATCTTTTTACCTTTAACGAAAATGTTCATAACCATAATATTAGACAAGGCTGTGACATATTTGTGATACACCAAAAATATGCTAATATAAGCAAAATTGTGAATATGAATTGTGTTAGGTTGAATAATAAACTTCCTATGTACTTAAAAAATATATGACTAATGTAACCGTTTTTCGTAAGAAGTTATTTAACCTACTTGTTGTAAAGTGTTATTATACTATTAAGAAATATTTAAATGATTCATTAAAGGAATAAATTGGTAACAGATATTTACTCCTCAGTACATGGCAGGTTTGGTGTAGATGGTTTTCTAATTACCATGTAAATGGTCATGTTTATATACTTGATATCTCCTGTTTTATATTTTACTAAGATGCATAATTGCAATGCTTACATGAGAATTTCTCGCGTTTGGTAAGCTAATGAAATAGGCAAATAAATTAAATGATTTTTTTTTATTCACGTCCATACCTACCTTTCGAAGGTATCTTTCGTTATCCGTTGCTATTCCCGTAATATATAGTTTATTGTAATGTTCCACGTGTTATTGTATACAAACAATACTCTACGCTTGTGTTTGTAAACACCACCACATGGTTTTACGCCAGTGTACTACGCACCACTTAGATTTACTATAAGCAGAAGACAACTGACCTCTAGTTCTCCTACAAAGCACATGATAACATCGGAACAGCAGTGCTACTGCCATCTGGAGATCTATAAATTCGACAGCAATCAGCGAGCCACTACCAGTTCTCTGGTGTCCTTCCTACTGCTTGTTTTGGAACATCAGGATAACAAAACCCTAAAGCCTCTAGTCTGCTTCGGAATTCTTAGCAATTCCATTCTTCCTGGCTTGGCCTGCTTCTGAGCTCTGTTGGGAATCCTACTACAGTTGCTTAGCCTACTTCGGGGCTCTGTGACTATTAACCTCTTCACTGCTTGCCATGGAGCATTGGGGATTCCTTCCCCACTCTGCTTAGCCTGCTTCGGAGCTCTATGGCTATTAACCTCTTCACTGCTTGCCACGGAGCATTGGGGATTCCTTCGCCACTCTGCTTAGCCTGCTTCGGAGCTTTGTGGCTATTAACCTCTTCACTGCTTGCCACGGAGCATTGGGGATCCCTTCGCCACTCTGCTTAGCCTGCTTCGGAGCTCTATGGCTGTTAACCTCTTCACTGCTTGCCACGGAGCATTGGGGATTCCTTCGCCACTCGGCTTAGCCTGCTTCGGAGCTCTGTTGCTATTAACCTCTTCACTGCTTGCCACGGAGCATTGGGGATTCCTTCGCCACTCTGTTTAGCCTGCTTCGGAGCTCTGTGGCTGTTAACCTCTTCACTGCTTACCACGGAGCATTGGGGATTCCTTCGCCACTCTGCTTAGCCTGCTTCGTAGCTCTGTGGCTATTAACCTCTTCACTGCTTGCCACGGAGCATTGGGGATTCCTTCGCCACTCTGCTTAGCCTGCTTCGGAGCTTTGTGGCTATTAACCTCTTCACTGCTTGCCGCGGAGCATTAGGGATTCCTTCGCCATTCTGCTTAGCTTGCTTCGGAGCTCTGTGGAGATCATGTCCTCGGCCTCACGGTCAAGGACTGCCTAATTTCAATCTGATAATTTAGAGAAGAACAACTCTGTAGTATTTTCTGTAAACAGAATATAGTGAATTTTTATATAATAAAACTGATAGTCGGAGTCGATTCCGGACTTTGTTTTATTACCAACTCTACCTACCAGAAAATTTTATAATATATTAATCTGTTATATCCTGTTTTATAATATATATATCCTGTTTTATAACAGGATGCTTTTAGTGTTTGATCTAAAAAGAACGAGAAATAGTTAATAGACACTTCTTACGCTAAGCTCTCCAGTTTCTATAGATAATTATTACAAACACAATTAAGTAAGATGCACATTGGTTTTGCTTCATTCTGAACAATCTTAGTTTAGAACCAGGAAATACCAAAAGAACTTCTAAAGAAATCTTGAACGTAATAAACTTCCATGTTTGACAAGGTGGTGTGTATCATCTATTAATTACGTATTTGTTGATTGATATAACAGTTAATTGATAGGGTTAATTACCTTAGACTAGTTGGTTTTCATGAGCCCACGCTTATCATGTGACAGGTAGCTTCGGGCTACTTGAAGTAATTAAAGATATCAGAAGGACCCATTGTTCTAATCTTCGCTGGCAAATTAGTTTTTCCAGTATCTATGACAGTTCGACACGACACACGTCATGTCTAGCATGTCAACGTCTCTATCGCAATATCAGGGAAGTTTCACGATCGTCACTCTTAAATGGCCTACAAATACCTTCTTTAAAAAAAAATACTTATTTTATTTTTGTCCATGATTCATTTTCCATTTGAAGATCGCTCTGGTCCAAAGAAGCTTATCTCTGAGGACACATCATCTCTACCTGCGTTTATTATTAATTTATTTTCCTTTCAAAAAGAAAGAAAAAAATATGTCGAGAAGAATTTAGTATAAGTGTTACTGATGTTCAAGTCTTGCTACATGGTACGTGAAAGAATTATGAAAACTCATAAACGTCATGGTAAGCTGGACGTACACATAATAGAACGAAATTTCTGCGCTACACAACTTTTTTTTTTTTTTTTTAAAGAAAGAAAATAAAAGGCGAGTAGTAGTGATGGTTATTAATCATATCGTTATCAGAAACAATAGAAATGTCGTTTAATAAATGTCATTAATATAACGAGTTAAGAAGAAAAAGATAAACATAGTTATGTCAAGAAAAGAGAAAAAGTAAACTTAAGTTTGCAATTGCTTCGTTTTGTTCTTTTATGTTATTTTCATTTGTTACGTTTATACGCTGTTGCCATTATTGGCAGATCACTTGCTGCAACTGAGAAGCTTCCATGTTCCACTGTCTTTTTTTCGTTTTTACGTACGATTTTTCTGTTTTGATATAATCCATTGATTGTAGTCTCCTTCGACCGCTCCCTCTCTTTCCTGCCACCATACCCTCTAGTACGTCTCTCATGATACATTACCTTCTTAGCCAATGTCCCAACCAGTATCTCTTCCAATTCTAAATAATACCTAAAATTGTTCTTTTCTCCGTCACCATTTCTAACACCTTTTCATTCCTTTTCCGTTAGACCCAGCTAATTCTTTCAATTCTTCTCCACACTCACATTTCGAAAGCTTCCAGTCGTTTTTCATCATTTTTGCTTTATATATTCAGTTACACTTTAAAAAAAAACTAAAAACAAAAGTACTAATTTCATGTGTACAGCATGTGAATTAGGACAGTCAAAGGAATGTACGCTGTTTAGTCACGAAAGAGCTTTCATGTAATACTTATTACAAAATGATATGTAATATGAAAACTTAAATATTTTGGGATTAGTCACATTTTATAAGATCTGAATGAATTATCTTCTATAGATCCTCTATGTTTATAAACTAGTTTATGAATAAATGTTTCCTTAATCGAAGACAAATGAATTTTCTTTTTTTTCTTTCTTTTTTTTTTCTTTTTTGGCAGAAGTGCCAACAGCCAGTGGCGGATCTAGAAGGTAAAAACTGGGGAGCAGCCCGAACACAGACCATAATAGGTGTATCATGAATTTACTATAAACTTTCCAAAATGTATAAATAATAGCTTCAATTATTTTTGTCACTCAAAAAAAGGGAGGACCTAGGCTAGATCCGCCACTGTCAACAGCTTCTAATGCCCGTCACAATTCCACCATTTCATTCATCTCTCATCATCATCTCCTTTAGCCTAACCGACATAGTCGTGGGACGTAAAACTGAAAGATTTCATTTTCCGAACTCGGAAATTTTCGGGCAGCTGCAAAAACTGTCAAATACGGACATTTTTTCAATTTCATGCTTAGCACGATACGGACACGGACACGGACACGGGCCCAAAAATATAACAGTCCGTACAAAATACGGATATATGGCAACCCTATCAAAAAATCCCACGAAATGGGAATTTCCCCACATGTTGGCATCACTGGGTAAAGGGCATTAACAAATGACATTCTTCTTGTTTTTACACAGGCCTCTGTTGAATTTCATTTGACGGTCTCTTATATTGCATTAACACTACAATTATTTGTTACTGATTTCCGTCGCCATCTGTGGAAGTTCCTGTCTTACTGGATGGTTTTTACCATGGATGAGAGCGGAATGTATTTGTTTTTACAGAGGACGTTAATGATTTCGGAATTTCTTTGTAATGCAATAAGTAGAATAAATTACAAATTGTTTGTTTTCTTTCCTGAAGACTGGACAGCAAATGCTACAACACAAATAGCTACAAAGACTGTATATATGAAAGTGTACATGTTCGTTTTTAACAAGTTAGTTAACTACATTTGTCAATTTTAAAGGTTTCTAGATTGTCTTCTGCCTTCATCCCATTGCTCAGAAATAAATTAGCTGTAATTTTCGTCCACTCAATGTGCGCAATAGAGTAAAACGAAACAATAAATGCATTTATTGAGTTGTAGTACTAGTTAGCTTGATTACGTGAAGCGTACACATTTCATATTTTAGATTGGAAATCACTCGTTTGGTTTCGTTGCTCTAGCGAAGAATCTAAAATGACCTGATTGAGCTGGACTGAAACATATTATGTTACTGAGAAGAAGAAAAATGTAGTTTAATTTGTACGTAACTTCTAAACACACAAGGAAAATGATCTAACCAAAAAAACGCAAAGATTAACTTTAAAATCACGATTCAACTTCTGTTTCAGATGAGTTTTTTTTTTTTTTTTTTTTTTTTTTTTTTAAGTATTCGTAATAGGCATATAATAGTTTAAACAAACTAACAAATAATGTTCTGGAAAGTCAGTTCATCAAAGAGAAATAAACGAAACAGTATTAAATGCAATACTTAATTTTAAATGAAGCTTGCTTACATATCAGCAATACCGGCACAATATTTATACGTGTAAAATCGATACTATAGAATTGATATTAGTTAGTATTATTATTTGAAACAATTTTGTTCTATTTACTAAATAGCCATCTATCTTGAATCGTGAGAAGTGTTTCGAATACAATTTGTTTATCTTTTGCGAATCTGTCATATAAAAATTAGTGTCCTCACTTAAGTTTTTAAACTAGTTCCTCACACAGTCCCCAGAATGGGTGATGGGGGCTAATTTTATCACAGGTGAATTTCTCCCTCCAAAATAATAATTTCCGCAGTTTTTTTTTCACTAGTGCTTATTTCTCCAGATATTTTGCAACAGCAAGTTAAACAACTTACTCTGTATATTGCCAGTGTTACTCCATAGCAATCAACGTAAAAATGGTTGTTTTATGCCACTTGAAGTTCGAATAGAGTGTTAAGAGTAAAGACGCTAAATCGGTTTTCCTCCCCTCTTAAAAAAAAACTCGCTTTTCAATATCGCTTAAACTAAAAAAAAAAAAAAAAATCAATCTATGACCTGCAAAAGAATTTATACCAGAGATTGTCTGGGACATTGTTATGCACGTTATACAATGGATATTTCCTTTTTAAGCAACAACGTATGTTTATTGCTTTATTTATGTAGAACTAGCTTTGAATATTGTATATGCTAAATATCTCAGCGAATTATTTTCTAGTTAAGGAGTAAAATCACTTTAAACAGCACTCAAAATTTGTAGATAAAAATAAATGCCAATTATACGGACTAAATTTATAATTAGTCTAATTTTCTTTCCTCATACCTACATCAGCTGCATAATTGCTTACAGATGCACACAGACGCTTGATGAACTACAGAGCAAACAGATACTATTAGATTCGAGCGTAATTAGTGAATTGAAAGTAATTCTAGGATGAAAGGGAAAAAAAATATACTAATGCCAGATTCTGAATGAGCGACCTCAAAAACTTGTAATACACGTGAAATTTTCAAAACAACGATACCCATGCGGACCAGCGTAACCTACCTTTTAAGTAAAATACTTGTTGCGCCTAAGCTTTCAGTCCGCTGCTCACTTCAGCTTAAAATCATGCATAATTAAGAGTCTTCATCCCGGCGAAATTAAAATACCGCTAATTTTACATTAATTATGTGATATCTTCAAATAAATAAAAGATAATTGAAATATGGCTTAGACAATATTGTTTTGCGTGAGGTACCGTTATCACAAGTCACCTAGCGGCTTTATGTTTTCAGCTGTTTAGAAACGCGAAAATAAATGCCAATTTTCAAAATGGCTCGGATCGGAATCGAAAGCATAAGTGAGTCGTTATAACGGTTTCTCATGTAAAATGATATTGTCCAGGGCGCTCTTGTTCCACATTACGATTATCTTTTATCTATTTGAAGATATCACATAATTAATGTAAAATTAGCGGTATTTTAAATTCGCCGGGATGAAGAGTTCTAACTGTTTACTTTTAACAAATGTATTCATTTATTTTAACTTTGCTTACCAAACTACCCTAAAACACATGCAATTACTCAAGGTCTTAGTTGTACACAACCATCTGGCATGTAGCGACATCTATTAACTTCACAATGCAAATGATAGCGCACGTAGCAATGTTTATTGGTTTCAGG
The DNA here is from genome assembly GCF_964235325.1 of Thermobia domestica. NCBI lineage: Eukaryota > Metazoa > Arthropoda > Insecta > Zygentoma > Lepismatidae > Thermobia > Thermobia domestica. The sequence goes on from NC_137454.1 coordinate 68,026,058, forward strand.
TACACAAGTGATAACGCACATAGCGACATCTATTGGCGCCACGCATGCAAGTGATAGTGCACGTAGCGACATTTATTGCGTCAGGCATGCAAGTGAGCGCACGTAGTAACATTTATTCGCGTCATGTATGCAAATCATAGTGCACGTAGTAACATTTATTGTGTCAGGTATGCAAGTGATAGCGCACGTAGCTATATTTATTGGCGTCAGGCATACAAGTGACACGGCACGTAGTGATATCTATTAGCATCACTGTTTACTATGAGGAATTTAAGAGATGCATCAAGACGTTAGCCGTTTATTATAAGGAATTCTTATTGTGCTCCATGTCTTTCTTCAACTAGCATAACACATTTCTTACGTAGGATTGTATAACATTCCAGGATGCTATATAACGTTACTTATAAACTGACATATTGTAAATAGGATAATTTCGAGCCAAGATAAAAGAGTTTACTTATGAATCGCGGTCTGTTAGTACTTCTTTATTTGCGACGAGAGTTGACAAATTACTGATGATAAGAACGATGATGAGATCCAAAGAGAAAATTATTATAAAATATATAATACACTGCATTGTTCGACAAACTGTTGTGTCAAGCTATACTTTTAACAACACGAAAATTCCTTTTAAAACGACCGAAAATAAATCAATCATACCTCAATATGTTGTAAACTCCAATTAACAGCAGTTTTACAGTCGCTCAGGTAGAGTTCGCCTCTTTTGAATAAAGCTTTGGCATTTCACCTGACGTAAAATTCCATGTTTATGTCGCCATAACAATAACATCTACGGAAACGTATAAGAAAAAGTCATATACCGTTATGGATATACACATAAATTACTTTTCATCCCTTTTTAATCTCTTATTTTGAAATTTATTGCTTCTTGAACATTTCCGGGTGGGATATATATACGTCCTTTTCCCATTTAACATTAAACAAATCTTCCACGGACTAAAAATTGGATTTTGTTTTTGGTAGTATTTGTTGTTCATTTGTTTTGGTTTTGTTTCATGTATATATTTTTAACGATAGTTGCGACAAAGAACCAATGATTTTCGCTGTAGGTATCACACACAATATAAAATCATTTTATGGGCACTTCTGGGTTCTGGCACACTAACATTTAGAATATTTTTATAATATATTCCGCTACTATTTCTTTATTTTTTTGTTATTTTATTTCATTTTTCATTTTAAAAATAGATTGTGATGGCCATTCACTTTCCCAAGTTTTTTTCTTTCATGTAAGTCAATCTATAAGAGTGAGACATGAGTTCCTTTAACGCTTTTTTTAAAGGAGTTTAACTTACCAAAACTCCGTTGAAAAGGGTGTCCCATAAACAATACCATTTCTGAAATCTCCACCATTTTTGTTCTAGTAAATTTCCAGCACTGAACGTTACACAATTTACATCCTTTATCTTTTGAGGTTAGTAGTCACAGAGTGCCGTACAGCGTCATGTGTTTTCTTCACGGGTAGGAATGAAGCGCTTCACGAACGAACAGCGTGTCAACATATTGAACTCTGTTCGTTCGTGAAGCGCTTCATTCCTACCCGTGAAGAAAACACATGACGCTGTACGGCACTCTGTGACTACTAACCTCAAAAGATAAAGGATGTAAATTGTGTAACGTTCAGTGCTGGAAATTTACTAGAACAAAAATGGTGGAGATTTCAGAAATGGTATTGTTTATGGGACACCCTTTTCATTTACCCTTTCTGTCCGTGAGTGTTACCGTTCGTTTGGGAGACAAAAAGTTTCAAGAACTGCTTGATGGATCACTGTCAATTTTGGCCAGGATGTACAGGGTCAAAAGTTACATATCTACTTCGTTGATCGAGGTGATAGTCAAACTGGAAGTAACTGGATTTTATCGTTGATCACTATAGAGCAAAAACGGTAATAGATAGCGAAAAGTAGTTTCCTGTAATCGATTAACCGTCCGAAGAGTATGTTTCATATCTATCCTTAAGTCTCTACTAAAACGGAAGTAATAGAAATCCACTAAAACTTCCGGTCTATCTTTGTGGGGAATGGGCAACGTCCAGTGAAGAACTTTGTCTTGTCCACGTTTCATCAACCCACGTGGATCTTCTCTGGTGGTTTAACGGAGATTTAAAAAAACTAGCCCTCATATATATATATATATATATATATATATATATATATATATATATATATATATATATATATATATATACTGTATATATGAGGTCTAGTTTTTGATACGCGTATATTGATATATTGATATTGGAACAACTCTGCCTTATCTCATATTTCATCAAGAAAGTTCTGTCTCTTCTTGTCTCATTTCGTGGGTAACATTAGTAATATGTAAAGAGTGTAGTTCAAACTGAAGGAAGTTCTGTAATCGGGTGGAAATGATTGTTGTATCACGGCTTGAACATACTCATACAGCTAAATGTAAATGCGAACCAACATGTTTGTTTGGGCAAGCGTTGTCTCTGCTCCTATAACCAAGCGCTCAATAACCAAGCGTTGTCCTTGCTCCTATATCTTCATGATCAATATGCAGTGGACATTCCCATCTTTCAATTTGACAACGGCTATGTTCTCACACGTTTCAAAGTGTTTGTAGCTAGGGCTGAGCATGAGACAAGATTTGAGGCAGTTTCGTCTACCACGCGGTAACTCAGTGGTAGAGCGTTCACCTCTGGTGCATGGGGTCCCGGGTTCAAACCCTGCTCCCGCCAAGTGAACCTTGTGGTGGACAAACACCGTGTGCGTGGGTTTTCTCAGGGTTCTCCCGTTTCCTTCCACTTTCTTCATTCCACCATTTCATTCATTTCTGATAATCACTGTCTCCTATAGCCTAACCTGCATAACCATGGCACGTAAAACTCAAAGATCTCATTTTCATTTTCCTCAGACACCCCGCAGTATGAGTATTTATCAATTTATATTCCTCCGACACAAGACTCTGCGGCACTTTTAGTAAGGAAAGCATATATATATTAGCTAACATACAGTATAGCTAATAAGTTTTCCTGTACAGTGTAAAATAACTAAGTTATGAAACAAATTAGAGATTTTATAAGTCCGTGACTTTAAATTGAAAGAATTTTATGTCCTACTGAAAATCAATTTATTTTTTTTTTTTATCGAAATAGTCTCCCTTTTAACTCGATATATTTTACCTAACAATGTTATCCCTCCCCCCCCCCCCAAGAAAAAATGTCAAAAACTTCAAAACAGACGTATGTGTCAAGCATAATCTCTTCATCAGACAAAAATCTTCTTCCACCGAGTCAGCTCTTCAGGTCTTTGAACATGATAAGTCAGTGGGAGCAAAATCTGGAGAATATTGTGGATGAGGTAGCAGTTCATCAATGTACTTTGACACTTTTGGACTTGTCGAATACTCAATATCGTTCGTGCTTATATAACCACAACGAAATTGTGTGAACAACTTTTGTATCATTTTGTGAAAACAGAGCAGAAAATCCATAATGCTTTACAAGCTTTTCTTTTCTTATGTAAAAAAAAAAAAAAAAAGTTTTTCTTCGCAAAATCTAGTGCTTAATCAACACACAAAATTCATTATGCATTAATCCAGTTTAAGATTCTGCTAACAACAGTTTAATAAACAAAAGACAGTCTAAATTTCTACTTTTTTTTAAGGTGGTCAGCTTCAACTACAAATAAAAGTACAATGGGTGCCGTGTTGTGATAAATCATGAAATAATAAAAATTCCCTTGTATATAGGGAAGTGAAGGTGAGGAACGTTAAAGCAAGTTAAAATGATCTCGATCATAAAAGATATAATAAGGTACATTATTATTATTATTATTATTATTATTATTATTATTATTATTATTATTATTATTATTATTATTATTATTATTATTATTATTATTATTATTATTATTATTAATGGTAGCATTTACACCACTATTACATTAATTACCATCATAATTATTACTTGCAGAAGAGGAAAAGAAGAACAGAAAAAGGTGATTTCATAAAGAAATCTTTTAGATTTAGCTGGCAACCCTTGCTCCTCCATAACATATGCGACGAACTGAAGAAAATGAAGAAAAAAAGCTATATTATAGCACATCCTTTCTGATAAATCTTTTCTGATTCGCAAAATACGAGGCTCTGAAAGGCAAAAGGGGAGAGGAATGCCTTAATGGCAAAAGCGAGGACACGGGAAAGAAATCCAAGCAATGAATGCCATAAAGTTCTTAAGAGTCTGATGCAATCGTGAAGATCGTTCTTTGCTTTGGTTAAAAGGCGTTCCGCTTTATAAAAGTTCAATGATTCACTCACGATGTTGGGGAAAATATGTGATATTTTGACCTGAATACAAGCATATGTGTATGTTGTGTTTCTTTACTTCCATATGGATGAAACATTACTATACATATACAAGTTGGTATACTCAGCAAAAAGAAAAACATATTTTATGGTCAATCCAGTGCAGATACCCTATGCTAAAATGCAAATGATTATCAAATAATGTCCTCACAGTCTCCCAAACAGATGCTATTAAATACCACCATGTGTGCAGTGCTATGCACTTCAATTTTGCATTCATAAACATTTCACTTTTCTATTTTGAATGCTCGAGTTTCAGGCTTTTCTGTCTTGAATTTGAATTCCCAAACATTGAAAAAAAAAGCAAATTCAAGCACTTAGAAGCAGGAAATTCAAGTATTGAGAAATTGAAAATTCAAGCATTGAGAAGCAGTAATTTAAATATTGAGATAGAGAAAGTTGAATCATTGAGGAGTAAAAACATGAATAATTATGAAAATCAACTTATGTAAATCTTAGAGTAGGAAATGAGCCATAAGAAGATTGAGATCTGATTAGAATAACAAAGAGATATATAATTCAAACACCTTGAAAAAATGAAATCTTTAAGTTGTATATCCCACGTTTATGCCCTGTATTAAAGGAGACGGTAATGATGAGAAATGAATGAAATGATAGAATGAAGAAAGTAAGAGGAAACGGGAGAATCCAAAGAAAATCCACGCACACCGTGTTTGTCCACCAGAAACCTCCCTTGGCGAGAGCTAGGGTCAAACGAAGGACCCTTGCACCAGAGGTAAACGTTCTACCACTGAGCCACCATGGCTCCACCTAGAAAAGAAACAATTTTTGATATCTATCGGTTCGTTCTAATCACCATTACTTTGATAAATTTAATTTTTGCTCTTGTTTTAACGTCCCACGTTTACTTTTTAATTTCGTTTAACGTCCCATATTTTTTGTTAGTTTTATTTAACGTCCCACGCTTATGCTCCGAGGCTAAGGGAAATAATGATGATTATATGACCTCAGAGGAAACAGGAGAACCCCAAGAAAACCCACGGACATGGTGTTTGACCCGCGATTGGTAAGAGACTCTACGCCCTAGAGATGAGGATTCCACGGTGCTTCAGTAGTAGAACGTTCACCTGTGGTGTATGAGTTCTTTGGTTCGCTCACGGCTCGCGCCAAGTGAACTTTATGGTAGACAAACACCGTGTGCATACGTTTTCTCGGGGTTCCCCCGTTTCCTCCCACTTTCTTCATTCCACCATTCTCATTCATTTCTCATTATCGCCGCCTCCTTTAGCCTAACCGGCGTAATCGTAGGACGTAAAACAGAAAGATTTCATGTTATTTTCACTGAGGCATCGCTTTCTTCTGTATTTCAACTGCAGTTGAGACCCAATTGTTGCTGACCGAACCAAACCTTGGATACATGATGGAGACAAATTTACATGTAGAAAATTTAGGTTATATAATTTTTTTTGCTCATTTTCTTTAAAAGTTTGTACAGAAACTCGCCACTTGTGTGATAACATTTGACATAGTATAAAGCGCTTAAGTATTTAATGATCTTGTGCTAACATGTTTTCCAGACAACCATGTTTTGTTTTGTTTTTGTTATTACTTCTTGTTTGTGCTCCAGAATGTTTTAAAACCCATGTTGGCAACCTTATGAAAACGCGTGTGCCGGAAAGGATTTCTGCACTATTAGAACTTGTTCTGTGGGAAAAAGACAACCCGCACAATTATACAACGCAACCTCTTTGAACATCAATAATATCCATTAAGTTTCTCGGAGCGGTTCCACCCAGTCAGCCCTCGCTAACAGAACAATCTTGTCAGCGACGAGGAACAGCCATCAATAATGGCAGCTTTCCACATTCAAAAAGTTCACCATCTCGGGCTCTTATTTTCTTCATCGTCACCCCCGCTACCCGCGCTATTATCCATACGCCTCAATCAAACTCGTCTTATAAGACAGTTACAGGTTATCCCCCCCTTCTCCTCCATACATATCGTTTCGTTTTTATTATTTTTCTTCAACTTGTCTTGTTATTCAAATCTCTTTATAAATCCAATGCTCACACAAAAGGAATCAGGAAAATTCATCACAAGTTTTCTTTTTTTTATTATTTATTCGTTTATTACTTTGTCTTTCTTTATTTTTCTGACCCCTTTGGTTACATTTTACATTTAAAAAAAAACGTTAATCGAATCTTTCAGCAGTATTATCCAAACCTGTTCTTTCTCGAGTTTTATCTTCAACACAGTTCTACAAAATATTATGTCTGTACTATATAAAGCAGATGGGATTTTATTTCCAAAGTTGTTACAAAAGTTCATCTTGCTCATTACATTTTTAAATATATTCTTGTCTGTACAGTATATTGTAAGTTGAAAGTGACCAACTTGAATGAGAAGCAAAAAATGATCTGGTCCACAATTGGTAAAGAAAATTTACGGGACGAGAGACGTCACGACGATGGAGGAGAGCTGATAATGTTTTTCAGCATCAAACAATTTGATGCCAATCTCTATGAGTACATATTTCGGACACAAATGTTTCTAAGCCTCTTCCTGCTGGAGTAGTGGTTTCTGGTGGCAATAACAAAGTAATCTCGAGCATTTGGAGTCGGATTGCAAGGCAGGGCCGAGGTAGCTCAATGGTAGAATGTTCACCTCTAGTGCATGGGGTCCCTGATTCGATTCCAGTTCGTGCCAATTAGTTTTGTGGTGAACAAACACCATGTGTGTGGGTTTTCTCAAGTTTCTCTCACTTTCCTCATTTCACCATTTTATTCATTTCTCATCATCGCTGTCTCCTTTAGCTCACACAGCATTACCGTGTGAAGTAAAACTCGAAGATTTCATTTCGGATTGCAATGCGCAGCCCAACATGGGTTCGAGTCTCACTGGAAAGCATGGACATTTGTAACTCTTCTCGAATTTTTCGTGTTTATGTCCCTGTCAGGCCAGGCCCGTAGCCAGCCCAAAAAATTAGGGGGGGCGGTAGAAGTTGGGGGGCCCGACCCAATCATATTATACTTCATCACCATATTATAGTTCATTTGCAAGCCTAATGTGAAATTTTATGGGGCCAACCAAAATTTAGGGGGGCACCGGCCCCCTCTTGTCCCCCGTGGATACGGGTCTGTGTCAGGCCGGTAGCTAGGAGATGGCCAGCGGAGGGTCTAGGGATGGGCATGAGCGAGTTCGAGCGAGTTTTCATTGAAACTCGACTCGACTCGAAACAGACATCTTTGAGCTCGATTCGAGAACTCGGCTCGAAATATTTTCTCCAACTCGACTCGAATTTGGCTCGAGTTTCGAGTCGAGTCGATCCAAAACGAGCCAAATGCTGTGCGTAGTTTCAAGTACTTTCTTCAAGTATCCTACTTAGACAATTTAATTATTATCAACGATACTTACTACTACTACAACCTTTATTATTATTATTATTATTATTATTATTATTATTATTATTATTATTATTATTATTATTATTATTATTATTATTATTATTATTATTATTATTATTATTATTATTATAACAACACCGTGTATAAACTTGAAAGATAGGTGGTTTGAATCTGAATACTAAAAACTAGTTGACTGCTGACCACGGTAGTCGTGAAGTCTGGAAGGCAAGGACATCGTTCACTAGGTTCTGGGTTGGAGTTCCGGAGGAGCAAGTATCCGGACTCGAACCATAAATCGTTAAAAGTTAGAGGGCTCCGGCCATTAAGTAGTTCTTGAGATTCTGTTGTCTCCCAGATGAACGAACGACGAATTCATATATGAAATGAAATCTTTAAGTTTTACTTCCCACGATTATGCCGGCTAGGCTAAAGGAGACGATGATGGTGAGAAATGAATGAAATGGTGGAACGAAGAAAGTGGGAGGAAACGGAAGAATCAAAAGAAAAGCCCGCAAATGGTGCTTATTTGGCGCAAGCTGGGATCGCACCAGAGGTGAGTGCTCTACCACTGACCTACCACAGCCCGCAAACACATATAGTAGCTAGACATCCTAAATAACTACAGGTATTTTAGTAAAACTAACTTCTTAACAATGGAGTAATCTACTGTAGATCAGTTGAGTAGATGCAATCTCAGCTATTTTATGTCATTTTCTATATTTCGTCAATGGAATTTGAATTGAAGGAAGCTATAATAATAATCAACATAAATTGGAAAAGGCTACGATAAAATTTCTTCGTAAAATAACATCAAATCACTGACAAATATGAAATTTCATAATTGTAAAATCACAGTAAAGAAATATAATTAATATTCAAGTAAAAAATCAATTATTTATTCTAGTACTAGCTGAAATACCCATTCATTGCATGGGAACTGTATTTAGAAGTCAACACCTTTGGGAATATCACCATTCATCTCAGCGGTCGTGAGAACTATGGATTTGACACTAGTATCGGTCACTTTAGATAATTTTTACATATCTCTGTATCCATTCCCCCTGCAGGTGAACCCTCCTGCATACAATGGTAGCTGAATTTGAAAGTCATCGCTAATGCAAGTGTCACCATTGATCTCAGCGACCGCGAAAACTATGTATTTAACACTAATATAGGTTATTTTCTGCTACTTTTACATGCCTCGGTAAACGTCCCACTTGAGACGACCCTAGGGTTCGAAATTTGGAAAAGACTTCGTCTAAGTCTGGAACCTTTACCAAGATTCCCGTGACCCAAATTTTGTAACTTTTGGTCCACTTGTCTGATCTCCAGACCGCACACAGACACACACACAAACAAGCAAGCTCTTTATTTTATTTATATTATATTAGATTAACAGGATTTTATTAATACAAATCATAAGTACATCTAATTTCAACAGTATTTCTCGTGTTTGTCAATGTCGTAATTTAAAATGCTAGAATGACAGTAAATTTGTCAGTGATTATTGTAATTTTACGTTCTTAGCTATATAAATGAGAACCTTTTGCCGCATAGTACATAAAGAAGATCTTGTTATTACCTTGTTATGAATTTATCTGCAAAAATTGTTGGGGACATGTACACGCCCTGCAATACTGTGTGCAGGAGGAATGTCAATCCGATTGGTGACTTTGGGGTCGAAGATTAATTTACTGTGAAATTTTTACTAATGTCTTTGTAAGAAAGGAAAGAAGATAAACCGTTTTAAATAATGAAACGGAGGTAGGAGTATTTGGAAATGCAGCTGTCAAACCTCTTTTGGTGATATGCTTATTTACATGACTTGTGTACCTTTTTGTAATGTTGTATTTAATTATCTACCTTATTAGACATTGAACGTATTAGTTTAGCTGTTCTGTACCACTCTTATGATTTATGTGCATGATGATTTATGCAAACATATTCATGATCTTCCTTCTTTTCCTTCACATTCGCTTGTGTGGGCCATATCCATACATCCCACAACGATCTGGTTCAACAGTTCTCTTCTGATGGTTTACTGTGATTTCTAGGAATTCCTGTTCTCATTCACAAAGGCCACTTGACACTAGCATTTTTAAACCGTTGTCTGATTAATACATGGTACTTAAAAATAATGAGAGATCCTTCGTGGCTAAGTGATTAGTGTACGAGCATTTGGCGTGGGAGACCCGGGTTCGATTCCCTGCGGGAGTTCATGTGGTTCGGATTCCACGTTAATTTAGTAGGTCCACGTCTCATATAGTCGCGCTGCAGAAAGGGCGTTAAACTCAAAATCAACTCATGAACTCATTAAAAATAATGGTATTTGAGATGCGAAATTGTGCTGAGCGCCATTATCCCAAAATCGATTTCAGACTTTTGTAAAGTTTCGAGGTCGAATAGCTAACGCGTGTTCTTTCTCTGCGGGTAATTCCGGGTTCTATTCCTGGTGACGAATATGTCTTGGATATAAACTTTTGCTGGTTTGAATCCAACTTTGAACAGCTAATCTCGTCTCATAGATAGTCGTTGCTGTTGAAATGTACATGGGACCATCAGAAAAGCATACTCCTTTAAACAAATAAAGAATAACCAAAATTGGTGCTCTTATATATGAATTGCATGAACAGACACAAAATTACAGTATTAATGGTGACATTTCTTTAAGGAGTTTTATGTCCTAATTCCAAAGACTATCATTAGATCCTTAAGAAATTAACACGGGGACATACATGCTCTTACAAACTAAATTAAAATTAAAAACGGGTCACCTATGTTAAAGTTATGCGTCAAAATATTGTAAGGCTCTGTACGAGCTCCTAACATTACGTGTTGGCTGAAAACAAACTTCAGAGGGCAACCGCGAAGAAGAAATTGTCAACCATCGTTAACGACCGTCAAACAATGAAGATTAATGAAGTCAACATTCTTGTATAAAACAACACACAGCAGAAGAGATCAATATCCACCGATTAATCACTCTCTAGGGCGCCTGGGGCTCCTTTAACATTACTACTCTCTAGAACGCATGATGTCTCAGAGCTCCTACATTCTTATCACTCTCTAGGACACCTCGTCTCTGAGAGGTATCTATACACACTCCTTGGCCACAAAGGATCTTGGATCTTTCCACCGTAGGACGCATGATATCTGAGAGTTCTTTATCCTTTCACTCTCTAGAAAGCTTTTTTTCTCTGAGTTTTATAATCTTCTCTAGTACGCCTCGTCTCTGCGAGGTATCTATACACACTCCTTGGTCGCAAAGGATCTTGAATCTTTCCACCCTAGGACGCATGATATCTGAGAGCTCTTTATCCTTGCACTCTCTAAGAAGTCTTTCCTCTGAGTTTTATAATCCTCTCTAGTACGCCTCGTCTCTGAGAGGTATCTATACACACTCCTTGACCACAAAGGATCTTGGTTGGATCTTTTCACCCTAGGACGCATGGTCTCTGGGTTCCTATGAACTCACCAAAAAACCACCAGGAATTTATCCAAGAGGAGCTTTTATTTGAACTGTAATTATTGTTACTACTGTATATAAGAAGAAAATCTATTATAAAAGGTTATTGGGAAAGTCTAAAACTCCGGTATACCACTTACCCTAGAAAGACAGAATTTTACAATATACACAATGAATTTGGTTACTTCAGTTTCAACATTGCCGGCCGTCGAGAATTTTATGTTTTAGCTCCGAAGACTATCAACCAATCCTAATTAAATTTACATGTAACTACCGCAGAAGTATACTAGTTTAAACATAAAAACAACAATTACATTCTTTGCTTGTTATGCGTGAACATACAATTTACGGTATTAATACTATCAAACGTCGAGAAATTTCATAGTCTATTATCAGATGCTCCGAAGACTATTATTAGATGCTTATGAAATTTGCACAGGACCACTGGGGGAGCGTACTCTTTCAAACAAGTAGTTACATAATACATGGCTCTGCAGAGTGTTCTTCATTCCTCCCTTGAATCAATACGTAGTTCCTAAAATTCATCTAACATGTCATACAAAATAATGTCGTCCCTTGGAGATTTGAAGCACGGTAGTCTAAGTATACCGGAAAGTTTTCACTGCGAGCTTGAATGTTCCGGGACAGGTATGGAACCTGAGGGATATCCTGTGGACAGGTTGTGTTATGTTATCAATGTTTTTATGATACATGTTTTTTGGGGCGCACTGCCCCCCGGAGTTCTGAGAGTGCTCCCGAAGGGGACCAAAGTAATACTTTTTTAATGTAATAATAAATTGAATAGTAGCAGTGCCCCTCCGAATACTAAGCGTGTCCCCCGGAACGTGTTTTCTGAAAGAAACACTGTTTTTTATGTTCCACCAAAAAGCATTGTTGCCAGTGGCGTATTTACGATTTTGTTTCGGGGAGGGCTTTGCTAAGTTCCGGGGGGGGGGACTTTGCATGAAAATCTGAAAATTGTGCAAGATATTTCATATACTTTACTATAGTAAGTAAGATTTCGGAAGGGAGCTTGAGCCCGGAAGCCCCCCCCTAAATATGCCACTGATTGTTGCCTTCAAACTTACTCAATGTTTTTGTATATTTCCCGCACCCCAATTCCGACCAAAAGTTTTTCCTTCCATTTAAACTCTGATTAAAAGTTTGTCCTTATATAACTACACACTTTTTGTACAATATTCTTTGTTTCTTACTAGATTCAACCTGTTGCGTACACAAGGGAGGTTTCGGGGTTTAAAACCCCTTGAGCAAGATATAATGGATATTAAGTTATATATTAAAAATTAAAGCTTGTCCTGAAAGGATATGCGAATAATTGCTTGCTCCCCATCTTGATTATGTTTTGCGTACGCCACTGGATTCGAATAATTTTATCTCGACTCTCTAATTTAAATGACGAAATTTAATTCATGATCCTCTTCTTTTGTGCGTACCCACCAGTGCCATGCCATAGAAAATTAGCGCCCGGGGCGAGAATATACGATAGCGCCCGTGTATATATGAGTGAGGTCGACAGGCCAGCCTCGAAGCGTAAGAAACTTTTCAAAATTAAACCCTGCTTTGCCTTGATTTTAAGCACTTTTTATTACATTTTTCCTTCCATTTTTATTGCAAGTTCATTTTCCTAACATGAATAACATTATGGGACAACTTTCTAAAGCAGGAAGAGGATTTAAGTAGATACTAGTAATATTCCAAGTAATTCTTCCTCTCTTTCTTTTTCTTTCTTTCTTTTCTTTCCTTTTTTGCTCCCAAATTTTACGCTCCCTTACTTCGGCGCCCAGGGCCGGTGCCCTTCCCCCACGGCACGGTATTGGTAGCCACTGACAAAGGATCCACCGGAAATTAAAGCATCTATTTCTACTCAAAATCGAATTCGGATCTTTTAACACCAAAGGTGGATACAGCATCCATTTATACTTGAGCAATTCTCTTTCAACTTAAAAATAAAAGCTTTTGTATTTGAGTTAATTGTGTAATAATATTTGTCGTGGATCTAATCAGTTAGTTCTTCTCGCCTTTCTTGTGGGAAGAGTTTACTTGCTGTCCCTATATCTATGCCTCATAGAGCCTTGGTTCTGTAAAAGGACATTAAACTCCAAGCAACAAGGAACAAGCTAAGCTAACTAGTGTAAAAAAGAAAACTCCATAAACGCCACAAGATTTATGTTACAGCATATGTAAACATGAAATTAATTAAGGTTATTTTAGTTCCTTACGTAATAAATAAAACACAAACCATTTAAATAGCATGTTAGGACATTTTTCTCAATGAACACGATCAGATGTGACATCGATGCCACGTTAAAATACTCTTTTGTTTCCAATGTCCTCGCATGAACAAACACCTGCTAGACTGGTATTCTAAGCAAGCTTGGTCCTCCACATATATATGTATACAGAACATCTATGTAAGATTACTAAAGCAACGCGTTTGTCTGTCTTGGTATATAGGAGAGCTACTGTCCGCCCACAAACACTGGCTTTCGACCCCAATCACATGACCTTTCTTGTGCACCGCGTGAACCTGCTCATTTCGGGGGCGCAACATATGGTCACCCTGTTCGACAGGTGCGAAGTGGTTCTCGTTTTCTTTCTTTCTTTCTTTTTACCAAGCTTTAAAAAAATCTCCAGAAAGAAAGAACATGTTATTTTCTTGTGTTTGCTTGTAGTTTCTTAGGACTAGACTTTGATCGAATTTAAGAATCATTAAACTCTTAACGTTTCATGATTCTATTCTAATTCAATTTCACATAGTTAAAAATATCTGCTCTAAACACACATGTGACTACTTCCATATACGTAAATAAATATAAAGCACACCTACACTTGTCTGCTTATGAAAATTTATGGACAGTCGCTATTTGTATGCATAGATCTATATATATATGTGTGTGTGCAGTATATATTGTTTTATCAACGAAAACGACACCACTTGGTAATTCTTCTATGCATTTTCAAGATAGGCAACCAGCAAGCTATTAATTATCCTATTATTGCATGCGGAATTTAGACAGAACTTGTATGGAAACTAATGTTTATCCTACCGTAATTCAATGCATATGTAATGTCTTGGATTCGTCACAGCGGCTAGGTTTTTTTAATCAATGCTCGACCACCTATAGTGCTTCAGAGCTATTGCTTCTGTGATTTTTTTTTTTTTTTTTTTTTTTTTTTTTTTTACATTGACCATGCTGTGATTAATATATTTGGTTCGTTTAAAGAGATGGAGTGGTTTGGTTAGAAGATTACTCGCATAGAGAAGGAAAGTTTTCCAGTTGGTATGGTTTAATATAATGTAATGTGGTAATAGACTGTTTTAGAAATTGAAAAATTACCTTCATTGGTTTTTGTTTATTGAGATTTAATGTCAATTTTTGAGAACCGAGGCTAAATGAAACGTGGGCCTACAGGTTATGGCAATCCGAGCCAATGCTCTTTCGTCAAGTCGAAACCCGGGACCTCTTTCAGAATAATCGCTAGACCAGCCTGTGATAATCGCTAGACCAGCCATGAGGTTTCGTGATTATTCTAACCCAGTAGTTTACACAGTGGTGCCCCCCCCTTATGTCCATGACGCACCCCCCCCCCGATTGTCTATCCATAGGTGTTGTTCCATGAAAAAATCTTTTCGATTAACTTTTACACCCCCTCAAACATTTTTATATAGATTTTTAACGCTCCAAAATATTTCAATGACGCAGTTTGCGTCATAGCACCCCCTTGTGGGCATCCCAGGTTTACAAACTTTTGGAACGATCCCAACATTGCGACACATTTGTTATCCTAGTAGTAGAAACAACTTGCGAATCCCTTGCTGTAAGCTTGAATTGCAAGTCGGCCAAGCTTGCATCCAGCTTGATTGGGAAACGTGCAAGCATGCCGCAAGTTGGATTCCAGTAACAAAGTTACATGGAGCAACCTTGCATTCAGCGTTGCATTCAAGCTTGACGCAGGCGTTTACAAGAGAAATCAATAGCCAATGAACGGCTAGTGATGCTATGACGCTCTGGGAAAGGTCTAAAGCATTGCTTGCAAGTACAACATTGTATGAAAGCATGCGTTTTAAGTACAACCGTAGAAAGCCAATATCCAAGCACGCGCCAATTGGTCCGAAAGCTTTCTTGCTACTAGGGAGGATTTTTTAAATTAAAAATAATACAGTTAGACATCGAAAACTAGATTTTTTTTCACATTCCCTTGAACTCTTCATAACACTCAATGTTAAAATAACCTCTAAAAGTCGAATGTTGAAAAAATTACAACCTTGATAAGTCGAATTTTAAGAGCTTTTTCACAATCATATTTAAAAATCCCGGTAGCTCTAAATTTCATATCTGTGAATCTCTATGAGTCGAAGTTTACTTCTATAAGTCGAATTTCTCTTGACATGACCTCGATAACTCGAAGCTATAGTTCTATGCTTTTACGTAATTGTCATTGTTGCTAATGTGTACTGTAATTGTGTTTCACTCATGTCTAGTATTTTATTTTTATCAGTCATCTTATTTGATTTAAGGAACTTTCACAACTTCGAGTTATAAAGATTGAATGAATAAAACTTGGAGTTATAGAGGCATTTTTATAGTTAATTTTCATGAGGAACGCAGAACCTCGGTATCTCCAAATTTTGTTGTAGACATCTTGATAACTCGAACTTTGATTACTCGAAGAACTCGATAACTTGAATTTTCAGGTTCGAGTAATTGAGGTCCCATTGTATAAATTGTAATAACGCGAACGTAGAAGTTTTTTTTTTTTTAATAAAATAGTAACTATGTAATACTGAGCATTGGTAGATACTGTTGCTGGAACGGTTGACAGGTGTCTTAATTTCTTTTCTTTTTTTATATCAAAATTGACTTTAACTAATTGTTAAATGTATTATTATTTTTAAATTCTAAAATTTCGCGACAAACCCTATGGAACTGCGTAACAACCAATTTAGAACCTTATTCTAACCAACTACCCTCAGATAGTGTGTTGGGAAACGCCTTTACAGGCTCGTAGCCAGCCCAAAAGATTTAGGGTAGGGCCAGTAAAAGTTAGGGGGGCCCCGATAAAATCATATCGTAGTTCATCACCATATTATAGTTCATTTGCAAGCCTACCGTGAAAATTTTAGGTGGATCAGTAAAAATTTAGAGGGGCCCGGCCCCCTTAGCCCCCTTTGGATACGGGCCTGTGCCTATACTGTGAGGCTTGATCCCGCATACTGGACCATGGATCGCCAACTACCGTAGATTCAAACCTCACAGTAGATCCTGTCCTTTATATCCTAGATGTTTCATAAGGGCGTAAATCAGAAAAACTTAAAATTCTAGCCAACCAACTCTATGGCTTAAAATATCTCTATGATTCATAGTTAAAAAGAAAAAAATATTTCCTAGCCTGGACAATTCAACCCAATCAGCCTTCCGAATATCTTTCGTCATGATCCAATTTGAGGTTTCTTTCCTAAAAGGCTTTCCATATAAGACTTTACGAATCTCGTGTATTTTCCATGCAAGCTACATGTCTGCTCCGTCCCATAGGTTTTGTTTTATTTACTCACACCATGACAAAACCACAGAGTTTAGAGAAGTTCCACGAGAGATAACGCAAGTTCAAGAAATTAACATTGAAGTCTACAATTTTACTTTGTCACTAAATTTTGTACATGGAATGGAAACTCTCTTGTCAGACATCTTCTTCAAATGTTTCTCCTATATAGTCAGGGGTCCTTACAGTCGGGATTTCGGGGAGTCTACGCCCATGAGAATATTTGAGGAAGATAATTTTTCATTGAAAATGGTACATTCAAATCGGAAAATGATAAAATTGTGGGCGAGAAAAGTACTTTTGGAGATATGAATGGTGGTTTTGAGATAAATGATAAATCTGAGGGAAGAGTGGTATCCCTTTCGGAATTGGATCCAAGCCCTTGAGGAGGAGAATTTGTAGCTACGTCTTTTCCTAGTGATGCTTCTGAGACCTATTTTCGGCCACTGTATCATCTCGGGAAACACTGATATAAACTGGCCATCACCTCACTCCGCTTGACTATTTTCTTTAGTGCTTTCTGAAGGTCAAAGTGTAAAGAACAATTTTCGTGCAGAAATACCGGCACTCGAACCAGAAGTGTTGACCCTTGTCATGAATCATGTGGCCGTATCTGTGAGGCCCATAATGGCGGACACGTACTTGAGACTATATTCCACACGTAAGTGTAAAGAATCTACCATCCTTGTCTTTAAATCTGTGAAGTATCAATGGAAACTAATGATTTTAAAAAGGTATTTATAGTTAGTTCTACCCCCTTCGTGACTTTTGGCCACCCTGTAGATTTTCACGTTTTTCATTGGTTTATTACTAAACTATTCGATAAAATATCATATATATATATATATATATATATATATATATATATATATATATATATATATATATATATATATATATATATATATATATATATATAGCTAGCTGAAACTCAAGAAAGGGTAGTAATTATCCTCCTGACCGGTAAATGACACCTTTGGACTCTCCCCAATATCGCAGTTCTAAATCAATCTTCCGTCTTCAATCAACTGGTTTCTTAACAAAAAAATAGGTTCTATTAAATATTTCTTCCTCCTCAACGTTCTTTAGTATTAAGCACTACATACGAAGACCTAGAAATGTCGTTAACTAAGTCCCTTGGCCAACGTCTTAAGTTTTCTGAAACCGTTAAACGGATAGGAAACGTAAAGCTCCAGTGCGTACGCGTGGCAACTGATGGTCCTACACATATGTCTTATGTTAATAAATGTCTTATTCGTTACGATCTCATTGTTTCACTTGTTCTTTCTTAACTAGTCTATTCTTTTATCCTTCCCTCCTCCCACCTGTTTCTCCAAGAATTTTTTAATAATAGAAATAATTCTTCAACGTCTATATAAACTTGGAAACATATGTAGGCTTCGATATAAAGATTCACCTACTGTTATTCAAAAGTCCTTTGCATTTTGTTCTATCTGTATTTACATAAATGTACCGTTACAATGTTGTTACAGGGGGCACGGTGGCTCAGTGATTGAGCTCTTACCTCTGGTGCGTGGGGTCCCTGGTTCGATCCCCGCCCAAGTAAAATTATGGTGGACAACATCGTGTCCGTAGGTTTTCTAAGGGTATTTCCGTTTCCTCCCACTTTCCACGAATTCTTCCATCATCATTCACATGCCATAGTCATCGTCTCCATAAGCTTAAAAGTCATGATCATGGGGCGTTAGACTGCAACAATTCTGTTTCATTGTCGAGTGTCTAAGGTGTGTCTTTCCGACTTGGATTTCTGGTGTTGGTAGCTGTCTTGGACACAAACCGAGAAATGATTCGCATTCTACTTAAAATTGTTACTTTTCAGAGTTAAAAAGTGATATTCAACTTCAAACAAGCAGCAACAAATGTTTAGTACTGTACTTTTCTCTGGGAGGAAATTATTCTGCGTTTAAATCTCAACGAGAATGTATAAGATTTGTGCATTGATTCATTACAGTAAGACAATTTGGAACTTATGATTTCGGTTTAGAAATCCAAAAATAGGAATAATGGAAGTCGATTCAACCTTCGGATTTCCCAGGGATTTAATAAGAACAGACTATTACTAGTCTGAAGCTAGTAACAGTGAAAGAAAAACACAAGTATGAATGGAAAGACTTTCAGGAGGTGGAACAGAATTTGTGTATCACACCAAGGAAAGATAGTTCAATGATTAGCTGTTAATAAATCAGAAACGAATAGTCGTTCATAAAGTAAGAATCAATAGCGGTTAATGAAACAGAAATGAATTATCGCTCATAAAATAGAAATGAATAGTTGTTTATAAAATAGGAATGAATAAACGTTAATAAAACAGAAAGAATAATCGTTTGTAAAATAGGAATGAAATACCATTAATAAAACAGAAATGAATAGTCGTTTGTAAAATAGGAATGAATAACCATTAATAAAACAGAAATGAAGAGTTGTTTATAAAATAGAAATGAATAACCGTTAAAACAACAGAAATGAATAGCCGTTTATAAAAAAAGGAATGAATAACCATTAATAAAACAGAAATGAATATTCATTTATAAAATAAAAATGGATAGCTGTTAATAAAAAGAAATGAATATTCTTTTATAAAATAGGAATGAATAACCACTACAAAAACAGAATTAAATATTGATTTATAAAGTAGGAATGAAAAACCGTTAATAAAACCGAAATGAATAGTCCTTTATAAAATAGAAACGAATAGCCATTAATAAAGCAGAAACGAATAGTCGTTTATGAAATTGAAATTACTAGCCATTAATTAAACAGACACGAATAGTCGTTTATAAAATAGGAATAAATAGCCGTTAATAAAACAGAAATGAATAGTCGTTTATAACAGAGGAATGAATAATCGTTAATAAAACAGAAATGAATAGTCGTTTATAAAATAGGAATGAATAACCATTAATAAAACAGAAATGAATAGTCGTTTATAAAATAGGAATGAATAACAGTTAATAAAACATAAATGAATAGTCGTTTATAACAGAGAAATGGACAGCCGTTAATAAAATAGAAATGAATATTCGTTTATAAAATAGGAATGAATAACCATTAATAAAACAGAAATGAATAGCCGTTAATAAAACATAAATGAATAGTCGTTTATAACAGAGAAATGGACAGCGTTAATAAAATAGAAATGAATATTCGTTTATAAAATAGGAATGGGCAGCTGTTAATAAAATAGAAATAAATATTCGTTATAAAATAGGAATGAATAACCGTATATAAAACAGAAATGAATAGTCGTTTATAAAATAGGAATGAATAGCCGTTAATAAAACAGAAATGAATATTCGTTTATAAAATAGAAATTAATAATCGTTCGCTAAACCGGCCCCTACTTTTTAAAACTGTATTGAATAACTTAAAGAAAAAGACGAATACCAAAATTGTAGAAAGTCAGCTAGTATCTACCACATAATATCAAATAAGTTATTAACCGTTTTTAAACCTTTTCTTGTTGACCAGAAATTTGGGTGTGCAATTTACGAGGGTGTGACGTCACAATAGATAAACACCCAACTTTAAATATTATATGAAATGGCTTGTTTTTCATTAAAATTCACAGAAGTGGAAGTGATCTTAGTAAGGAGCTTTAATAAAACAGAATTAAATGCCCATTAATAAAATGAATTGATTGGCTGTTAATAAAAATACAACACCTAATAATGAAAAAAAGAATTCAATAGCATTTAGTAAAATAAATTTGAATAGTCGTTGATAAGTAGCCATAACAGAATTAGCCATAGTAGAATTCAATAGCAGTTAACAAAATAAGCCGTCTGAAGCCATATCGAACTAACTGTGGAGAAATGCCTTTATGGAAACAGTGACTACTTAATGACACGAACTGCTGTCCTTGGGACATGGGCACCACGCAATTATTGCGTCAGTTTCTATACTTAGTTTGTTGTGGCATAAGGGTTGGTTTTAAATACGCGAAATGCAGTGTTTTCATGCTTCAACTCAGAATTCGACGAAACTATAGTTAGTACCTTATGCTTTACGACAGCTCAACTAATAACAGTATCATTGAGTGTAAGAATTATTATTTGTTTTCTTGCTTTAGGTGGATATGAAACAGTGGCGACACCAGTTTTAGTTTCTTGGAGGAGCAAACGAATGGGAAGAGATATTTTTGGGGAGGGGACAACCACTTTTTCCTATACCCCAAAAATAATACTTTTATACCAGCAAGCTGTCTCTTGCCTATCTATCTAGAAGAGATAGTGGTAAAATAGCCTACTAATCAAAATGGTATTTCAGTAGGAGACAGAATGATTAGGTGTATATGTTTTGCAGATGATATGGCATTTGTGAAGGGATCTAAAAAAAATCAATAACATGTTAGAAAACTTGAGGAAGAGCTGTGAAGAATATAGGATGAAAATAAATGTTAGAAAAACAAAAGCCATGGTGATTGAAGTGAAGCGGTCGGTTCAAATATAGAAATAGGAAGGAAGAAAATAGAATATGTGACTAGTTTCCGATATCTGGGTAGTATTACTAGTGATGATATGAAGTGCGAACGTGAAATAAAAGGAAGGATAGAAATGACGAAATAAGCCTTTAGGAGGAAGAAGAGTCAGTTTTGTAGGACCTTGAATAAAGAGTGGACAAAAACACTCCTAAAACGCTTCGTGTGGAGTATAGTACTGTATGGCTCAGAAATATGAACATTAGGTACACAAAAGTGATGAAAATGAACTGAAAGCTTTTGAAATATGGGTGTAAAAAAGAATGGATAGAATTAATTGGGTCGAGTTGAAAACTAATAAGAGGGTGTTAGAAATGCTAACGGGAAAAGATCAGTTTTAGATATTACTGAGGAGAAGAAGAAAAGAAACTGGTTAAGACATTGGATAGGAAGGAACTGTATCATGAGGGACATGCTAGAGTATGGTGGCAGGAAAGAGAGGGAGGAGACAAAGGAGGATATAATTGATGGACGATATCAAAACAGAAAAAATCTTACGGGAAGATGAAGAGGTTAGCAGGAAGACCGTGGAGCATGGTAGCTTCTCAGTGACCTGCCAGTGATGGCAGAATATCTGTGATGATGATGATACATTACAACATGCCTGGAGGGGTAGTCAGGAGGCAGACGATGTCACCCGTCCCCTCCTCTGGTGTCGTCACAGATATGAAATAATAAAAGCACACCATTTTTATTTATAATAGTTGTTTCTCGCAGCAGTTCGTGTCAAGTTGCCACTGTTTCCATGAGCACGGATATGTAGGCCTAGTTACGTCTAGCACGTAGTTCGGTCTGACACCAGCTCAGACGGTAGAAGTAAATAAAATGATCCGAACTTTTGTTGCCTTGGATTAGATAGATGGCAATGAATTTAAGGATTGTTATTCCCTAGTAATTGTGAAAGATTCATAGTATCATATTGAGGGACATTGACTCTCCTCGTCCATTGATCAAATACAACAGTTTCTCAATAATTTCCACTTGTATGCTAATTTGCATAAATGTGGTTGCTAGAAAGAGATTATTAGAAAAAGAAAACGCGTGTTATACAACCATTTCCGTTTGCTTGTCAGTCAAATGGACTTAACTTTATTTTATGTGTATTTCCTGTGAAATTGAGAGTTCGTGCAACCGTCGCAGAACACAAGACATGTGAGGTAAAAATGGGGGGAAACAGAAGAGAGAAGGGAGAATTTAAAGGGCTTACTTCTTATGTAAGCCTCCCTTTACTTCCTTCTTCTGCTTGGTCTTCCTTGGAGAGGAGAGGAGTGGGTAAAAAAAAAAAAAAAGAAAGTAGAACGAATGGGGGAAGAATAGAAGGCGAAGAAGTTTGTGTCGCACGTGGTACAAGGAGTCGTCAGGAGTTTAGTTGCAAGGGACGGACGGAAGAAGCTCCTTGAGGGAGTCAGTCTGGCATTTCTTCGGTTGCCTCCTGCCTCTGTGTTTGTTGTGCTCAGTGTAGTGAGCAAGTACACGCAGGTGCAACAGCGAACGAGCAGATTGTGCGCTGTGCGGCGTTTTCCTCAAATCGCCACCTGACCTTATACAAGAAGAAGAAGAAGAGGAAGAAAAACCCCACATACACAAAAGAAGAAGAAAGAAAGAAAGAAAAGTAGACTATCTTGCATTCTTGGCTCTTTCGCGTCTTTTCAATTTGTCTGTTGGTTGGAATTGCAATGGAATTTTTTGGGGGGAGGTGTTCTGTTCGGAATGTCAACACACGACTTCCTTCCAAAAGAAAAAAAATAAGATTATGGATTTCTTTTCTGAGATTTTCTTTTTTAAAAGTTTTAACAAGACTGGTGGTTGCTGAACAAGTGATTTTCTAGTCCCAATTCCATAGCTTAAAATGTGTCTGTAATGTAGGCTTATATTTGTTTCTGCAAACGTAACAGTCTGAACTGAAAATCTAAATCCTGTACAATGTTCGTGTATCTATTTGTATTAAGTGAACAGTTTATTTATCAATTTGCTAATTTAAACCCCAAACACTTGTACTGTAGTTGGATTTCTAAATTCTAAAATTACTTTCTTCTCATTCGCCTTACCACGGATGCTGAGATCTTTAGAAGTTAAAAAAAGAAAAGAAAAAAAGAACTTAAGGACTTTCAGTTTCAGCAAATAAGACCTATTACGTTATACACAGGCGTAGTATAGGCGCACCCTCAGAAATGTTTGCTGGGAGGGGTCCAAAGTATTTGGGGGTAGTCAATTCATCTATGTATAATATTGAACGAGTCTTTTTCTGCACCCGAAAAGACGATAAGTAATTCCTAGTTATACAACGAGATACTTTGTATCGGTTGATAATTACTTGTATCTTGGGCAGAAAGTGCTTCTACACAAGCACTATACCTGATATAATGTTACTTAAAAATAACAAAAGAAGAATGTTTTTAAGATATAAGAAATATACATTATTGTATAGTTGGTTGCTATGTAGTTGTTTATAGATACTCAATTATAACACAACCAGCGAACGAGTGCGGGCGGCCGGTTTTGGAACTAAAATGCAAGCAGCAGTGTTTCTAACCGGACTACTTGTAATCAATCTATCACAGTTCTGTAATCAATCTATCACAGTTCTTTCTGTCTTGTTCGTAATAAACCACTTCACGCATATGCTCAAGTCAGGGGCGGAGCGATCGGGGTCTTGAGTAAGAAAAGTCTTTTGCATTGACATCATATTCGGATGTACTTCAAAAATTAGGTGAGAGAGAGAACGGATAATCTTTCACCGCCACCCTCCTAACCGTCTCCCCGGGGGTCCTGGGTCCACCCCCTGATTGAGATGGTACATAAAGATAATTTTGTCTAATTTCTGTCATTATTTAGCATGGTTTAGTAATTTAAAAAAAAAATATATATTTCTGCCACATTTTGAAAACTTTCAAATAAAGTTTTCAAAATGTGGCAGAAATATAGTTTTTTTTTAAAAAAAATACTAAACCATGCTAAATAATGACAGAGATTAGACAAAGTTATCTTTATGTACCATCTCAATCAGGGGTGGACCCAGGACCCCTGGGGAGATGGTTAGAAGTTTTGCATTGACGGCGGAGGGGGAGCGATTAAAATGGGGTGCCTGATAATTGAAGGTTCCTTATAACTCCAGTAAAATTCAGACAAAATCTCTGAATTACATAAAAAAGAAAACATACAAAATACATTTTCAGGGTAACTCTTGCAGCCATTACGTTATTCTAAGATTAATGTTGCTTCTGAAATTAATTAGAGCGAATATGTATTTGAATAACAAAACCACTTTCATAAGTTTTTCAAAGTATCAAGTTTGAAAAGAACGAAATTTGTCTTCCATTGTTATCTCATTGCTCAAAGATACCGGTGATGAAGTAATTGGCTGGAAATCAATCGGCCGTTCCTTACATCAATTTATAAAGAAGATGAGTGCCAATGTTAGATATGTCAGTTGAGTATTTTTTTTAAAAAAGCCACCCAACCTCTTGCAACATGCGTAGCGCATATTAATACTTACACTTGAAATAAAAATACAACTGAATAAAGACGATTGACTTTGCCTTTGAATTTCATATGTGAATAACAATATAGGACTTTTCAGATAGAGGACAGGGAGGAGCAGGTTTTATTAAACAAGACCGTACATCCTATATGTTTGAACTATAGGCAACTTGTGTTTACGGGCTAAACTCAGTCCTCTGAAGTCAATCGACAAATACCTTTAAGATGTTCAACAGAATAACGTATCAGCATTATTATATACTACAGACAAATATAACACTAGGCTCCCAAGTTTCAAAATTATATTGTGTGTGAAAACAGTTAGTAGATTTAATTCTTTGTGACCTGATAGCTAAAACCTGAGAGAAATTCAGAGTTAGTCCAGAGGTAATTTCTTTCCTCATAAATAAAATTTATTGTGTGCTGAAGCAATAATACTTACTCTTACACTACTCATACGCTGATGTTTTATCAATACTTTTATTCGAACTCTACCAAAGGGCTGGATTTCTATAATGATCCTAAAAGAAGGGTGCACTGAACCAAATTGTACAAATCAATCCCTAAAGGCAAGCTATCCAATCCCATAAATCTTTAAAAAATGAAGGAAAAATTTCTTCACCTCCTTTTCCCCCAAAGGGTTCACATTTCTCGAACAAAAAAGTGAAATTTCTTTATTTTAACGTCCCATGATTATGTTGTTTATGCTAGAGGAGACAGATGATTAATGAAAGTGAAGGATTGTAAAGTTAAATTTTGTTCTCTCAATGGGAATCAAACCCAGAACGACATACAATAAAAACACATGCGCTGGCCAATAGACCAGCGGAAAGGACATTCACAGTTCTCGAGAGGAAACGTTTCGAGATTCCTCCCTGGCTAAAACTCGAAAAAATAATTTATTTGTCAATCGATAAACATACACTTAAACAGCAGCATCATGAGCCTTAACCTTAACTTGATTTAAACTTATAGTTACAAGATATTGCGCAAAACTCTAAGCTATCAACCCAAAATTAATATTTTAGTCACTGACATTGTCATTTCTGCGTTTTACAGGCTGCTACTGTTTTATAATGAAATCGAATAAAACGTAATCAATTTTATACAATCTGCTTAATACACGGCAGAAGCTCACTGAATTGTCAACTGTGCTATGTTGTTCTTAAATTGGTAATTTCCATTCATAAATCACTATTCACAATACATCTGCAGTACTTCAGGGATGGTTCACTACAATACATACACAAGTTACGGCGTTTTTTATTAAGCGTAAAGAGATTAGACTATGCACAACATCTAAACTGCAACTTTAACAAACCGTTGGATACACTGCAAAGTGAAACTCTCCGCTCCCCTGTCCCACCGCGCTTGCCAAGAAACTGATGTAAACACAACAGCAGCGCCATCCTCCCAAAACCGCACAGCTATCCTGGTCAGGTTATAACATGTATGATTGCAAGACAGTTTGTGTGAATATACGTTAAAAGAGAATCAACGAATAAATTATCTAATACTTATCATGGACTTGTAATTTCAGTAGAAAAGGTGATAATACTAGTGAATATAATTACGGAAGATATTTTAAGGTGTAAACAATTATTGCCACTAAAGATTTACTTATATTATTAGCCGAACCAGGGTTGACGACTACCTTTGGTGAGTCGTTGTAAAATTTTTGGTTTACCTCACCCGGGATTCTTGTAAATTCATATCCCGAAGTCTAAAGTAAGGGTGAATTTACCTCTGTAAGAAGGTTCATGAATACGAACTCAACTATTCTCAGAAGTGGCAGAATAATCACAAGAAAAATTATGATCGGTGAGATAGTAGAGAATGAAACTGTTGACAGTGTTAACAACCAGCAAAATATAGCTCCCATTACACCCGAAATGTTGACATTAGAAGACAAAATTTTAATGGCATTACAGCGACAGGAACAAAGCCGAAAAGACGATTTAGAAGCCATGAAGCAAAATTTGGCTCAGATGTCCAACGAATTAAAACAGACGGTACAGCAGAAATCCGAAGAATCAAGTAGACAATATGAAGAATTGAGTAGAAGATTAGAGCACATAGATCGAAAGTCAGAAGAATTGAGTAGAGGATTGGAACAAATAGATCAAAAATCAGAAGAGACGAAACAATCTGTTATCCAGGCGGTGAGAGACATCACGTTACAGTTTGATGAAAAGCTAAAAAGATTATCTGAAGATTGCCAGGATAATTACAACCATGTAATCCAAGAAGTCAATTGTGTAAAAAAGGATTTGGAAGTAATAGAATCTTCTATTCGTCAGCAAAAGATTCAGGTCACAGATAATTCTAACCAAATACGTGCAAATACTCAATTGATATCTACCTTACAAGAGGAAATTAAGACGTTACAGATTAAGGACAACGCATATCACAACAACATGGTTAATGATCGTTTGGAATTCCCTTGTTCACAAGAGATGCCCTCGCATTCACCCGCAGCAGATCAATGTGGACCTTATGTTATCTCTTCTTCAAGTAATCCATCCGATGAGGACATTATTTTGGAAAGAATTCATCCAAGGAATACAGATGGGCGGAAAAGAGATGGTGGAACCACGCATAACGCAGTAGGTAGAAATTATCACTCAACACGAACACGAAATGGTGAAAGGAATGTAAAGTTAAGTGTAAAGATGAGCGAAATACGTGCTATGAGTAAGTTTAGTGGTAAATGTAATGAAAATGCTACTTCTTTCCTAGAAAAATTTCAGGATGAATGTAGTATAATGTGTATAGATAAATCTCAATATATGAAACTAATTCCCCATTTATTACTCCCACCATGTTCTTTGTGGTTTAAAGCAGTACGAGATCACGTCAATACATATGAGGAATTCAAAGCCGCGCTGATTGCAAATTACGAAAACGACTTTTTACTTGCAAACAGAGATGCCACGATTAGAAACCAACCTTTTAATCCTCGCTTGCACAAATCTGTTGTTGATTTTGTTGTAAATACGTATAACGAATTAAAAGTCGTAAATCCGTTGCAATCGGAATCTAGAGTGATTGCATCCATTCGAAATCTACTACCGTTTAAATTACAACAGATCCTGTTTTCTACGCAGTGCATGAGTTTTAATCACTTATTAATGCTTGTCCAATGTTATGAAACTCAATACCAGGCACTGAATCATCAAGCGGGAGTAGGTAAAATTAAAAACAATTCAGATCACCTTGTACCTGTTCGTAATCTAAATATCCGTAATGTGAACAATACGGAACATAACCTAAATCGAGTAAATTTAAACAATCAGAACGAGCAAAATAGGCAAAGATATGTTGGGAATCCACCTAACCTAACCAATCGTGACAATAATTATGTCAGATCACTTAATCGAAGTAGACTCAAAAACAGTCGAAATACATGGCGAAATTCCAGAAATACAGTAAACTACATGGATAGACGTAATCGTAATTCAAGAGATGGCACTTCGTATCAAAATCAAAACAATGACGCAATTCATGTACAAAATAATGCGGAACATAATCACGATTGTGCAGTACAATGTACTTTATTAGAATCATATGCAAGTACGAATTTAAACTGACTGCAGTTGATGTAGTAAGGGTTAAACCCATATCAGTTATAGATTCTTATGAACATTTATCTTCAAATTTATGTGTTAATGTCAATAATGAAAACAACCCTTATGACTTTGAAGTACAACACATTAAAGGAGTAGGTAATGGACCCGTAGATACTTTATTACGTCTGTTTCAATAAATGATAATTTTCAAATGATTTTAATTCTTTCTTGTTAATGTGAAGAATTATAGTTCGATTCATAATTGATTAAAAGCAAAGGTTATTTATATTATATTGATTTGTGTTGAAACTTAATTGTCAAAGATTATGTTAAGTATAAGGTGCATTCTATTAAGCTAATTATCCGACGACTGTCTACATGCGCCACCTTATATGTTACTCGAATAAGATTCTTCTGTATTCTGACGCCTCATTGATACGATGTATACATTAAAAATATCATCTAACGTAGTTGTTATATAATGCGCCCTAGAAAGATCAAACATTGTTAACATCACCGTTTTTAATAATGATTGAAACTGTTGATCATTGTAATGTGTTTTAAAATGTAATTATCTCTTACATTTTTTGATTTCGTACCCTTCGTTGATTATATTAGTAAGCGACGACGTTTTTATAATAAAAGATAAATATTAAAGGAATAAAAGACTTATTATAAATGTATTTATATGAAGGAAACTTAATGAAGTTATATACGAGGGGCGATCAAAATGTAAAAGGACACAATTAATATAATATCATTATTATAAACGGACCAGTGGTTCTTAAATATAAAAATCAAGCTACCTTGTAACTTTTATATTCAGTCCCATCATCGGGCGACATTTTATACAACGAGATACTTTGTATCGGTTGATAATTACTTGTATCTTGGGCAGAAAGTGCTTCTACACAAGCACTATACCTGATATAATGTTACTTAAAAATAACAAAAGAAGAATGTTTTTAAGATATAAGAAATATACATTATTGTATAGTTGGTTGCTATGTAGTTGTTTATAGATACTCAATTAACATGTATGATTGCAAGACAGTTTGTGTGAATATACGTTAAAAGAGAATCAACGAATAAATTATCTAATACTTATCATGGACTTGTAATTTCAGTAGAAAAGGTGATAATACTAGTGAATATAATTACGGAAGATATTTTAAGGTGTAAACAATTATTGCCACTAAAGATTTACTTATATTATTAGCCGATCAGGGTTGACGACTACCTTTGGTGAGTCGTTGTAGTTACTGTCACCTATACTTTCACCCAAAAAATGACAGAACTAGATTTTTTAATAAGAAATAATAGAAATGAGGCGTAAAATCAAATCGTTTGTCTTCACCAATCATGATCATCATCATCAATCACATTTCTCTATCATTTGTCTGTTAAACAAGCATAGTTCTGTTTTTAAAAGAAATCTACAACCGTTAGTCGAGTTACTAATTTTTTTTTTGGGGGGGCGGACCCGGTGGTCTTCCCTCCCCGTAGGTGCGCTCCTGCGTCGCATCCATGTAAGCTTCCCCTGAGCAGTACCGTAAGAAATTCCTTCGCTGCTCCAACACAGAAAGAAATTTGTGGAATCCTCAAACAGAGTTACTTTGAAGTTTGATTGTCTTTCCAGAAGCTATAGACTAACAATAGGTCCCTTTGAATTGGTTTATATATGAAACTCCACTTAGTTTTGCGGGGCTTCCTTTCGCCAAGTCCCATTGCTACAGTAATGGCCATGTATATATATATATATATATATATATATATATATATATATATATATATATATATATATATATATATATATATATATATTGGTGGGGAGCATGAACCAGTAATACCATTAAAAAATGTTAGCCTATTTGATCTTTCGGTTTCAAAGGAGACATATTATACATACAGTTTTGATAACTGTCACAATGGTGCATTTATGATCGATTTGGCCGTAGTGTTAATGGTTCTTTTGTTATTGCGTATTCAAAGTCCCAACCTATGCTGTCTGTCTGCAAGACAACCGTTTTATACTTAAATGATTTTTACTTTCTGGACATTTTAACAATGAGAGAAGGGGTTATAACATGTTTGCCACTAATCTGAAATTATAAAGTATACAAATGTCAAATATAAAAATGAATAACGAGGTAATTTATGTGCTCAGTAATAAGTAATTATGAACCAATGATGCAAACCTGAAACATCAGAAAATCCCGTCGCGAGAGGTAGAAATTCCCATTTTGCTCCTTTTCTGGCTATTTCAGGCAAGTCATCCTGAGTGAGGTTTTTCCTGGATTTTCCTAATTCACACCAGGCAAATGTCGGTACGGTACCTAATATGGTAGTCCCGGTCGCTTACTTCCCCCATTTCTTTCTTCCTCTCCAATTCCTCAGTGAAATCGCAGAGGAACGTCATTCCTCATATGTCTGACTGGACTAACATGGCCATAGACGCCGAAAGCGTAGAAATCACAAACATTGTTCTATTGTTATATAATCCATAGTATAAAAACTATGCTTTGATAAAATAATTGTGTTAACGTAATGAAGAACATTTATTAACGTTTAAAAGGACGTCATAATACAATATACTTTAATGTGGATCACTAGGTGTTCTCAGTGCTATGCTAAACGCTGCTTGAATACTGCGGGCGTTGCCAGGTAGTGTCGAGTGTTTACTGGTGCCAGATAATAAAAGAAGTAATCATGGAATTCTGCTTGGATACTAACTGGAGAAATTACTTTTCGACTCTTACCGAAATTCTCAGCTAAGTTCTGCTTCTCGAACTGCAATGCTAGAATTCAGGAATTAAACCTACAAATTTGGCAACAACGCATTATGGCGTTCTGCGCAACTTTCTTCTCAAAATCTATTTCCTTAAATGTAAATTAATATTTAACTAAAATGGGAAACATAACACGAAAATCGGTCAAACAATATATCTATTTTGTAATAAGATCGTTACTTTAAAACACTTTACACATACAAATAAACATTTCATAAAACTGACCACTTCAAGATCTAACAACAAGTGCCATCTTGTGTGCTCATTGTAAAACGAATCAAATATTTTCTTTTATTTGTTACTTTTTTGATATCAGAAGACACAACCAAATGAATCAGTGTCTTGTATTGTGCCTGAAACATAACTTTATCTTATAGTACAATATTTACAATATGTAACGTTTCATTGCGCAGTAGTTAAGGAAATAAGCTAAAATATGTACTGACTTCCAGGTGGTGATCCACCTTAATAATAAATAATGTTTAAGTTTTGTTAGCCTATATAACACCCTTTTTTGACCTCTCGTGACAAGGAAGGATTTCTGATAACTTCCGGATAAAATTAAGAAAGAAAAGGAGGGCATAATATTTTGTACATAAGTTGGGTCTATACGGAACTCTGGTACCTGGGGTCCTTGGTTCGCGGCAAGTGAGTTTTGTGGTGGACAAACACCGTGTGCGTGGATTTTCTCGGGGGTTCTCCCTAGTAGTGGTTGACGTACTTCTACACCCGAAAGCTGGAATGTTAGCGGTACTTTACGTAATAATGATGTTCTAACATGTTTCCTTAATGGATGTTGTCAAACGGTTTGGTAGGTCATTAGGGGTTGATGACCTGTTTACGTGTATTGGAAAGTTGTTATATTTCTGTTTTTAGTTGTGCTGACATGTAAAAGGTCGTGTCCTCTTTTTAGAGACTTTATACTGGGTATTTTTAAAAATAATAATAATAATGGAAATCTGTTGATACGTCATTCTGTATTACGTCATTTTGAGAGAATATTTTATTCGTTCACATGTATAACATGTTGAACAATATGTGATAGAATAAAAAAGAAAATGAAATATTTGAGTCCCACCTGTTAGGCTAAAGGGGATGGTGATTGTTAAAAATAAGAAGGTGAGAACACTTATAATGTGTGATACGCACTGGAATCGAACCCGGGACCCTTATTATTGGAGCTGAATACTGTATGATGGGCGGGAAATATTTATTCATGCGTGACTTTTTTAATTTGTTGGATCGTATTTTTTATTTTTTCGCTTCTTATTTTTAATGGTTCGTATGCCAGAGCATACTCCTAAAAGCAACTATGTTGTGAGCGTGGCAAAACTTTGTGTACGGTATGATACACTATGATGGTGCATATACAGAGCGTGGTTTCCGTACGTCTGTTGCTGATGAACTTAAGACATGAACTGAACTTTTCCCGCGCTTTTTGAAACCCGGTTGGGTAAGAGTGGTGATGTGTGCTTGCAGGGCGTTGCTAAAACTTGAATTCAAATACAAAGGAAGACCGTTGACACGATTGGTAAACATTACAGAATACCGCCAGACTAATAGAAATAACTTTGGCGCTGCGGTAGGTGAACAAAAGGAAGATTGCGGACGTGGGAGATAAACATCACAAATTGAGGACAAACTAATAAAAATAACTTTAATGTTGGGAATGCCGAACACGTGATTACCTTGCGGTTATGAAAATACTTTAAATACAGGTTATAAGAGACAAAATATATAAAGATACATAATGCAGTCGTATGAGAAGAAGGATCTTTGCAATAGCAATATTGAAGTAATATCTGATGCTGAAACAGAAATATACGAATCATCGTCAGATGAAGAATTTGATTTTGATGCAATAGATTCACCAGCGCTAACAGTTTCACCAACACCGCCATCATCTCCAATTGTATTATCAAGAACATCACGATTTTGGGCTTTAGATTGTTGTTGTAATAGTGAAAAAGTGGATCGCGAATGTATAAAGAAGGCTATTGAAAAATGGAATTTTAATGAAACACTAATATGTGAGGGTTGTACGACAGGATCTAATCATGATTTTGATCATGATTGTATGACGACGCGTCCAGAATTATTGGAAACCCGCGCTTGGAGTATTATAGCAAGTCCTAGTGTTGAAGATGATGTGTTTTATTTGTACGCAAACACGCATATTATCGGACTATTAACAAGAGAAAAATTTTATGACGCCTATGTGGATTTATTAAGTGATACAGACTATTTACCGGAATTACTAGAGATCTTCATAAGAAAAGACAAACGGAAAGCGAATATTTCAGATTGAAAAAATGTATTCAAATAGTGCTAGTGTTTTATGTGTGTTATGTAATGGTGAAAACATTAATGTGAACTGTGTATTAAAAACTATAAAAGTATACTTACACAACAATAATCCATTGGAATGCGTGGAATGCAAGTTACATCTTCCTCATGAATGTAGACATTTTCATAATACTGGATCATTTGCAGTGAAGTATTTATCTCTTGACAAAACTCTTAGTGAACTCTTTGAAGTGTTTGAACAAGAACATAGTGAAATCTCATTTCGATGCTTTATGCATAAAACGTGTGATCTT
The DNA here is from genome assembly GCF_964235325.1 of Thermobia domestica. Lineage (NCBI taxonomy): Eukaryota > Metazoa > Arthropoda > Insecta > Zygentoma > Lepismatidae > Thermobia > Thermobia domestica. The sequence continues at coordinate 68,059,737 of NC_137454.1, forward strand.
TTACAAAATACAGAATTTGTTGGACAGATAATTCCATTTTTTATTTTTCATTCAAATGAAATTTCACCATGTGTAAATCAGTATATTATTGATATTCAAGGTTTTAAAATGTCTGATAACGAATTTATTATTCGTGAGTTTTGTTTAACTGCATGCGATGATACAGTAAATTTCCATTGCTTGGTAAAATCACCAGTTGAATATAATTTATTATCACTAGGATGTCAAAAACAAATTGACTGGTTAACATTAAATTTGCATGGATTGAAATGGAATAGCAAAACTGGATATACTGTATCATGCATACGAAACCTTGTATATCAATTATGCGCAAAGAATTCAACCTTTTATTGTAAAGGTTTAGAGAAATCTCTTTGGATTAAAAGAATATTTGCATTAGATAATGTCATTGATTTAGAAACAAAACATTGTCCTTCATTAAATGAATTATGTGGAAATACATTTAATGAATATTGTTCTTTTCACACAAGTATTGTAAAGAAATCAGGATGTGCATATCGTAATGCACAACAGTTGAATTATTGGTGGAAATATGAAAGATCAACAGCATTAACTAATGCATTATCAAGATTGTAATGAGGAATTGTAAATAAAATGTATGGGTGTAAGTTTAAAAAATTTATTGTAAATTAAAAATGTAAATTAAAAAAAAAATAATAATAAAAAAAAATAAAAAAAATTATTTGTGTTTTCTTTTTAAAAATTTGTTTACATGTTTATAAACAATAGCATCATTCTTTTTCAAAATTTTCTTGTTAAACAATTTTAAACACTTTTCAAATGATTGAGTGCGAATAATATGATGCAGAAAATATAAGACAAAATAACCACATAACACAGAATTATCATGTTGATATTGTTGAATATTTGTAAAGTACATTTTAGTATTTTTCGACAAAAAGTTTTTTATTTCCTTGGGAATGTCCATAGCAAGACTATCAAAGTAGTATCCATGTTTTTTCTTATTGATGTACACTGCAACCCAGTGGGAACCAGCAGAATCAGATGTATCAAGATTAATCACAAGTGCTGCAGGAGGTTTTACCGTTACAGGAAGTTTGTCAATAGGGTAAATTCCAGTAACACTTGCACCAGTCACTTTATCAGTTAGTAACACTTTTAATAATTCATCACTATACATGATAAAGATTATTTTTAATTGTAGTAGGTATGTAATTATCACTGTTATTTACATGTAACACATAATCATACACTTTCACATATTCACTATACAGTAATGCTTCATGAACAGTACATCTATATTGTCCGAAACGATGCTTATTATGTGCACACCGATGAACGTGAAAACTTAATGCAGTATACTTTGGACAGTTTATTTCTTCCAAATTTGTAACTTCTCTTTGAAGAATTTCTTGAAGAAAACACTTTCTATTTATTCCGTATGTGTATATGGTTGTAGTATTTGAACAATATGTTTGAAGAATTTCCTTAAGATGTGAATATTCTACATCCCCTTCGTGCCAGGTAATGCCATACACATTCTCACCTAGATATTTGTTTGTGCTTATGATTGACTCAGATAAGTTATTTAAAGGAAATGGTGGTTTAAAAACCCAATTTTGAAAAAAGGGAACGTCAGGATTTACAATGGCTAGCTCTTTTATAATAAACTCATCTTCGTTATCATGATACGCCGAGAAGTGAACAACAACCCGCATTGTACTCAACTAAATAAATTAGAAGGTGTTATCAGTATAAATATTTCTGTCTTTGTCTATTTGTGCTAAAGAATCGAATTGTGCGTACACAATGCATGTAACAGGTTCAGTTAAAGTTTCTGAAAATGATACTTTTAAATTTACAGGGGAATCGCGTACTACATCCCACGTGTTATCATCTAAAGTTCCTGTTGGAGATAGAATAAATGCATACAGAGCATATCCGTTTGGATACTCATCAAGAGTAACAGTATGTGAATAATTTTGATAATATATACCAGTACCTGAAATCAAAGTATAGTAACTTAGAAGGTATAAATTATTATTAAAATCAGGTGTGAGGGGGTTGGGAGGGAATGATTTTGAACCGACTTGTAATTGCAGTTTGTTAACGTTAAAGTTTCGAAATTCAAAGGGATTAAGATGTGATTTCCCATTGAAGGCTGTGTTGGAGATGAAACCAATAATCAGGCCTTTAGGAACATTACCCAGGAAAAGATTATCAAGACTGTAAGACTTTACTTGTGCAGGTATAGTATAAGATCTTGTTTCCACTCTCGTCAGAGGTAACTTGGCTGTTTCCGAACCCATTCGTGTATTTAATTGCATAGCTAAATCTGCAGCTACATCAATACGACGTACATGAAGAATAATTTCCTCAAGTGCAACTTTATAACTTGTATTTTCAGCAGACATTAAGCAAAAATTATCTTTACTACGATGTAGTTTTACACGCAAACTTACTTTGTTAGGAAGCATACGATCTAAACTTACAATATCAGTATGAAGACGTCCATACATTTCAAAAGATTTACTATTTTTCACCATATTAGCACGTTTTTGGAAACCAGCATTTGTATTATCTAATTTATTAAAATTTTTTGCAGTATCTTTATGCCACATGGCACATGCTAAATGTGTTTAGAAGCATCATGAGAATAATTTAATAATGTTTCAATGTATGCACGATAAGGATAAGATCCTGATGAAGAACTAATTAATTTATCATTTAACGAAATATCAATTTGACTAAATAAAGAATGTAAGAAATTATTTACGGGTGCGACAACATCATCGTTAGCTAAAGTTGTACCATCAGCTTTAGTAATTTTACAACGTACATAAAGATAAAGATATGCAGGATGAATAAATTCACCTGTTTCTCCCGGAATAACAAATTCAATAGGTCCTTCTGAGGTTAATGTGGAAATAGGACGATATTCAGCATTTGTAGTTGCTTCAATAGCTGTCTGTGTCATTGGTATAGAAAAGAAATCAAATTCATTGGTACAACATTCAAAACTATTTGAATTTAGGAACGCCATTATGAAAAGATGTCCTGTATATGTTTACGTTTTGTTGGTGGTCCAAACTTTACAATTGCAGGAGCTTTCCTCTTGCGTGACCGTCTCTTGCCGTTACCAGTTAGCAACTGCCCAACTTTATTAATTGCTTTTGTCTTTAAACTATTACCAGCTTCTTTTACACGTGCACGAACCGATTCTTTAAATGGTCGATTTTCTAATACATCACCCGCAACTTGCATACCGGTTTGTAATGCTTGACGTCCTACAGTTTTTGCACCTTGTTTAAGAAATGGTAAAGCAAAACGAAATAATCCTTTAAAGAAACTACCTATACCATGTCCCCTTTGATATACAGGTCCTGAAAAATATGGTATTCCGCGCCCACGATGATAAGTAACACGTCTTGCTCTCATTTTTATTATTATTATTATTTAGAAGATGCCGGAGAGCGTTTAAAATGTAGTGTTACGGTCAGTGTCCCAGAACGAAATGGCAAATTTCGCCCTGCATGATCTTTTAATAGTATTTCAATTGTATTAAAACAAAATTTTGCAAGTGGCATATAATGAATATCTTCAAATGTAATTGTTTGAACTTTTCCATATTTAATATCAGAGATTGTTGCTATACGTAATAATGGTGCTTTTGTATCACCTAAAAATTGATATTGTATAATATCTGTATAAATAAAAATTTGATGTGGATATCCGATATCTATGTATGGTTGTTTGAATCCATGAGATTCTTTTACAAGATCTGATTTTTCAGAAAAACCTAATTGTAAAGCTAATGTAGGCGACAATGTAACTGATTCTACATGTTCATCACATTCAACATGTACAACATTTGAAAAACTAAATTTTATAAAACTCGATATTGCGTTTAATTCTTCTAGTAAATGATGAATGGATGGATAATATCCAACAAGAATTTTACTTTTCATAGGTTCTGCATTTTTAAATTTGTACCATATAACGTTTTCACCCGCGGTAACATTATAACATGTTAATGGAATATGTACTTCACTTAATCCTACATACCAATCGGATTCTGATAAACGAATATTATTTTTTAATTGATTAATAAAATGTGTTGGACTATTTGTAGGATATACATCAGCACTAGCATTTGAAACTAATGTAATGTAAAAACTATCATCAATACTTTCAGAAATCATTTTCGTTTAAAGTGAAGTGTTAGGTTTGAAGTTCCAAAACGAAATGGTAATTTAAACCCGTGTTCATCTTTTAAGTTTACTTCTATTGTATCAAAATATTTCTTTTCAACTTTAACATAATGTGGTGTGTGAAATACAAAAGATTTTACATGACCGTGTTGTACATTATATACACTAAGTTTTCGAACTAATGGACCTATATTTTGTTGTTGTTTTACAATATCAATGCAAACATTAATTGTATTGGGAATATTATAATCTAAATCACATGGAAATTTTCCACGTGCTAATATTAAATCAACATTTTTAACTTTTGTGTATATAACATTTTTAACATCAAGCGTATTTTCATTAATAAATCCAAAAATCTGTTGTAAACCCGGTGTAACACCAATCATACATTGATCTTCTAATTTTAAAGAATGTTTAATAACAACTTGATTTTTATTTTGTAAATAGTGTAACATACGAACATTTTCAGGAATTAACTGTAGAATTGATTCAATTGATGAATAATATCCCGGTGTTATTGGAACATGGTAGCGTTCAACTTTATCATCGATAACACTAGTAATTATAATTTCTTCATTTTCACCAACATTGTAAAAACTCCACGGAATATTAATTTGTGTTAATGCAACACCCCATTCCCCATCACTTAAATCAATAGGCTGTGCCAATTTAACTCGAAATGATGATGTAGTATTATTCTCAAAAAGATTGCTACTTGCATTTGAAGGAAGAGTAACGTAAAAGTCGTGTGTAAAGTTTGAATTCATTTTGCAGACTGAATAGAATCTGATCTAATCCACGAATTCATACTTGATGGATATCCTAACCATTTTACATACATCCACCCTTTTTTACGTTTTAATACTTTTTCAATGAGATATGTTTTCTTTGAATTTATAATTACTTTTTGTAATTCTTGTGCATAAAATATTCCTTTAATTTCTTCACCGTTCCAATCTTTTAATTTGTAAGTGACAGGATCTGACTTAATACATTTGTCAACAATAAATATTTCTTGTGACCATTTAGGTAAATAACCTTTTTCTAATACATGTTTATACTTACTAACACGTACATAATCACCCTCATTAAATTTACATGTTATATTCTTTTTATTATTATTTTTATTTCCGTATAATGTTTCCCACACTTGATTCACATTGGAATCATTTACTTGTGCAGGTGCCATTTTAATACTTGAATGGTATGAATGATTATAATTTTTTACAATTTGATCTAATACATTAATATAACGATAAGTATTCTTTGCAGTAAAATAACGATACAATCTTTCTTTTAATGTACGTATAAAACGTTCTGCTAACGCGCATTTAATTTCGGAATGAACACTATAATGATTAATTTCATATTTTTTAAACAATTGTTTTACATGACGATTATAAAATTCACCGCCTAAATCTGTTTGTACGTTAAACACGGGTAACTTGAAATTTTTAAAAATTTTTGTTATTGCTTTTACCATTTCAGGACCTTTCTTTGTTTTTAACGGAACACAATATGCATAACGTGAAAAAATATCAATACAACATAATATATATTTATAATTATTATTATACTTTGCAATATTTTGCATATCTGCTAAATCCATTTGTAATGTTTCATTTGGTGCACTAACATAATACTTTTTACGTTCAAAAACTTTACGAGCTGGTGCATGTAATGTATAAGCATCTTGAGAAGCTAACCAATTTTTAATTTTCTTTTTAGATAACTTTGTTTTGCGTTGTAATGTTTGTATACTTGATAAAGAATCAGGATTTGAATAATCATAATATATTTTTGATAATTTTGTCATTTTTACATACTATATTCTTTCCACTGTTTAAATAAATTAGCAACTATTGCAGGACTAGTAGATTTTCTTACTTTACGAATACGTTGTCTACTACTACTACTACTACTACTACTATTTACTTTTGATGCTGGTGTGCTAATAGGTGTACCAATAAATTCTTTAGGAACATTAAGATCTTCTAATAAATTTTTAAATTCATGAATACCTAAAGGATTTCTTGAATATTTTCTTGTACGAACAACATCATTTACTAAATCTATAATATTTGAACCTGGTATTGTTTTTCCTTGAATACGTACAATGCCAGACTTATCCCACTGAATTTTATCAGAACTTGTCAACTGTTTTAATAATAGATCTGTTTTCCTACGAAGTGTTTTCGGTACTGATTGTAAAATGTCTGATACAAATGGTAAAATAGAAGTATTGCTATCTTGTTTGGAACTTGATGATAATTTTTCTTCTTCTTCTTCTTCTTGAATGATAGGTAAAGTAATAGGTTTATGTGAAGAAGAAGATGTATACTGTAAATAACGATGCAAAGCTTGTTGATATAATTTCCACTTTTGTTGTACACTAAGATCATGGCGTTTTAAGATATTATTCATTTCTTCATCTAAACGTGACTGATGTGAATCTATGGATTTAAGATTTGATTGAATTTCATGTACAGCATTTTCAGGAACTAAAATCATTTTACGTAATTCTGACATATTTAACGACTGAAAATACTACTTCCTACTGCTGCAAGAAGTGGTCCCAAGATTAACGGTAAAAGCGCACCACCTTTTTGTAGTAACAACTTCTTCTTTTTATTTAATGCAGTACGCTGCTGAGATAGAGCACGTAAGATCTTTTTATGTCTACGTAAACGTTGCTTCTGACGAGAATTTAAAGGAATGTTTCCTTTTATTGTGTTTTTAGCTACTTGAGATATTGTTCTTATTAAATCCCCTGAAGCATTTTGTAAAATTTGTTTTCGTTTTGCATTTTTGCATTTGCACAGAGCACGGAGCGTGCTGTAGTGTTGTTTCACCTTCAACATCTTGATGCCGACTAAACAAAAATTTCTGTATGCATGTCTTTTACGTTAGCGTACACATGCATGATTTCATTCGGAAAAATATTTGTACGTATTCGCAATGCATCGTTTGTTTTTTGTGTCAAGTCAAATAATAAATAAGTGTGAGGCTCCCGTGTTACTTCTTCGAACACACTCACGACTTCTTTACTATACCGAGGCATAATTTGCCTTGCTAAATATTGTATTTGTAATTTATCACGTGGATTTTTAAATACTATAATATAATGTGCATTTAAACTAATATCACGTGCATGTTTTCCTTTTGGAAATAAATTTTGAATAATAAATATTACAGTTAACTTTTTATGATGTGCATACTTTGTAAATAAATTAGCAACATCGCCATTAGTTTCCGACATTAAATCATCAAGTATTAATAATGAATTTTCTTTAATTTCAAAATTATTCATGTCAGGTATCCCCTCTACAAAACGTATTTTTGCATTTGCATCTAATTTTGGTATTACTGCACCATAACACCAAACAATATCATTAAATTTTATACTAAACATTTGATCACATTCATTAAGTAAACGATTTACAAAACAAGTTTTACCAGCCCTTGAAGGACCAGCAATTAAAATAGTAGAGGGATGTTGAAACTTTAACATCTTGTAATCAAATGAATGCATACAATAGAGACTCTGCTTTATATACACACACTCACACACTCATACATTAACATATTTTCGAACATGTGAATTTTAATATTTTCACAATCGTTGATTGTTCGGAGTATACATACTAATGAAACGGATAAAAAATCACTGGGATATAAAATTAAAGCTTGAAATGAAAAAAAAATCACTGGGATATAAAATTAAAGCTTGAAATGAAAAAAAAAATAAATTATGAATAAATTAAAATAAATAAATTATGAATAAATTAAAATAAATATTTTTACAAGCGATTTTAAGAACGGTTATGCTGTGCATACGAGGCGGTTTAAAAAAAAAAAAAAAAGAGACATTCATACAACTCACATTCATTCATTTGTGGGTCTATAACCGTAAGGTACACTTGCACGTTTTTGTACTGGTTCATCGTCAGTTACGTCAGGTTCGTCAATACGTTTTCGTTTTTTGTTGACCTCACGGTGTGTCTTTGTCTCTCTACAGCTAAAGATACGGAACCCCGGTCTACGAACGATACTGTTTGGGTTTTCTATTACTGTGGACTCTAATTGTCCAGACACTAATTTATAGAAACTCTCAAAGTTAATTTTTTGAGAGGTTCTATCGTTTAGTGTTATCCCCCTAATTTTGAATATATCGCGAACATCCCCTTGGGCATTTGTTAGCCGCATGGCGTAGTTTTTACAGCCAAGACCTATAAAGGTTGTAAACTCCCAACCTTCAGGAATTTCATTTGTAAGATCACCCAAATAGTTTCCGAGCGGTAACAAGGGTTCCTCATCTTTTTTCTGTAGATACATGATACTGTCAGTGTCACAGTAAATTGCTCTGTCAGGTCCTACAGTCGTCAGTAGTTCGTAAAGTCTAAGTCTAGCCCACGAAGTAATAAATGCGGCTAGTATCACATTAGAAAACGCTAACGGAACGTTTTCGTTTTCAATGTCTCTGTATGTGACAATGAGATGGTCATCATCAATTGGTACCACACTTTGAATTTCATACCTTGCCGTAGTTAAATACCTAAGAAATGTGACCTCATCACTAACAATTATACTCTGTGACATATCTGTGCGTTGCCCCCACTTTCCATACAATGAATTGAGGTATAGTTTCGCACATTGCCTCAATCCAGGGTTCGTCCTAATATTATCATAATTTAATCGTATGCCTTCATGGGCATAATATTCTTCGATATATTTATGTTTGTCTTCTTCAGTGGTACAGTAAGCAGGAAAACCAGAGGCTTCCTGCTTCATCTGAAGGAAGGAATTCACATAGGTCCCGAACAGCCCACCTGAATTCCCCTCTTCAGGATCTAAGAGTTCAAATTCCCATATCTCATGTATATCGATTATTTTGTAACCTTTTTTAAGAGCAAGGTGTAACTCTGGAGTACAAAATGTTCCTGTGAGAGCACACTCAGCATCACTATGAGTACATTCATTAGTGTTTTCTTCTTCCATACATGTGCGGCAAAGGCCGAAAAGTAATCGACCTCCCGCAACGTATGGTAAGATCGGAAAATAGAGGTCCTTTGCAGGGACAATTGTGCATTTGACTACACCGTGAATACTTTCCACATCTGGAAAGTCCGGTCCCGTGTGAATCTTAGGTGATTTAACCGGCATAGGTTTACGCGCCATTACCCATGGGTAAAGGCTAGTTACATCGGCATAAGATATACGCTCATCACTCGTACAATTGACGTAAGAACGAAAGACCTCCGTGCGACCACCGTTGTAACAGTTCTTAGGAATAAGAAAATCAGGTAGATTAGTACAACGTTCTTGAACAAACTTTTGCACTTCCTTGTCCGTCTTTATCTTATTATCCCAAGAACATTCCCATATTTCATATAGGTTTACACCTATACTTTTCAGGTACTTACGGCGGCGCATGGTTTGCTCATAGCGTTTTTCCATCGTATTGTACGAGTCTTGTGCATCGTGCAAAACCGCGTCACGGTTAAAGGGGAAGCAATGGCGACAGGCATGGAAAAAACATCCGTAATACTCGAAGGCAGCGTTGAGTCCTTCGTGCCATCCATCGACCTTGTACCTACCAATATACTTTTCCCCGCCTCTCCTAGCATGCTGGATTTCTATCCCTAATTGGTCTTCCATATACATAAGCCATTGCATAGCTTTTGTACTATACTTGGTCTTATGATGAAATCCCAACGCGGGAATGATAGGAATAGTATTTTCCGGTAAGTGCAAGGTACGATATGTACGCATTGCAAGACTTGCAATGGTTGATGATGTTATGAAACATTGCAAACCCTCCGTTTTCTCTTCAATAATATCGCTAAACTTGATGACCGCTTCTGTTAGAATTCTAACATCATTTTTACAATAAGCCAACATATCCTTCTGCAGGTTAAACTCCTCGCCACTTTCCGCACGTTCTTGGTGCCAGGCTTCCAATTGTTTTCTTTCTTCTGTGCTTCGTCCCTCAGGGTCATAGTACTTAAGCGGAGGGTAGGGACCGACATAATTTTGATTTTCTTCAGTATTAAACAAATATGGGAAATCTCCCTTCTTTAAATTTTGACTAAGGCCTAACGTTTTCGGTAATCTGGCTAATTTAGTACCAATATAGAGGAAAAAGTCGCGAAAAAAGATACGGTTACCTATGTTAATATTAAAAATCTTTTGACCCTGAATAAGAACACTAGGTACAATATGCTGGTCTTCTATTAGAGTTCTAAGACAGAAGAGACCATCATATCTGGATGCGTTATGCGCGATCACCAGGATTTTCTGAAAGACAGGACGTTCTACTAACACGTGGTTAATAAAATCCGTCATTGTCTTAAAAGAAAACGAACGATTTCCAATATTGTCACCGCACGTTTTACAAGGCTCATCGATGCCTTTCCTTATACAGACGTGACATACATGATGACAACACACCAGTACAACCTCATGTTCCCTTTCACCGCGCTCATTCGGCGCCTTCAACATCGTCTCTACATCATAAATAATGTACATAAACCTTTTCGTATAAACAGGTTGCTGTTTCTGAACAAAACATGTATGATTTGTATTAACATACGCGCGGCATGTTGAACAAAAATGTTCACCACACATGTGTTCAGATTTTCGCCCCCTCTTATCAAAGATGATACCACAATCGATGCAGAGCTTTACATTATCACATACGGATTTAGCCGCTTTATTATGTACCAGATGGTTGTCAAAACAAATACCCTCAGCAAACTCTCTATTGCATGCATTACATTTAATTCTGTTTGCAGTATCGTCCCGTTCGTGAGTATGTTCGCAAAAAGTACAACGAGTTTTACACTTGTGTGCACGTGACCTTTCATCATAACCTTCCAAACAATAATAACAATACTTCCGTTTGCTAAGAAAACTTGTAATATTACGAATGGGTTCAAAATGACCAATAGTGTTACCTCTTTGATATAGGATAAAAATCTTATTTTCTGCGTGTTCTCCTGGGTAAAGTACTATATATTCCCGATTATTCTTTTCAACCTCCTCATAAACAACAATTTGATATTCCCCTTTCAAATATGCTTGAAAGAGGTCCAGATCAGAGATGTCACAACCTTGCTTACTTTGAACGTTAACTCCTGCCATTTCGCAGAGAACTTCTGCTTTAAGAATCCAATTATTATAGTCTCTTGTTTTTAAATTACATAAAACTTGACTACTTGCGGTATGTTTTGTTATTCCATATATTATGGCCATGGGGAGGCAGTACATATTCTTATTTTCAATGCGAATTAATCGCTTTTCCAAGTAATCTTGGTATTTGCAGTATTTTCGGACAGCACTCAATGCATTAGGTCTTCCTTGTCCGTGCAAATTCTCTGCTATATGGAATCGAAACAATACTTCTTCCCCTAAAAGGAACACTTCATTCGAATTTAGTACTCGTTCGATTGAAGTGAGGACTGTTCTAGCAGTGAAATTGTCCTTTCTTCTAAACGGCACATACACTGGTTTGTTATTAGTACTATTACTACTTTCAACGTATAAACCAATGTAGTCCATGGGGCGTGCATTGGAGATCACATGTTCCAACGCAAAATCAATTAAACTCTCAATATAGGCCTCTGGGTTATTAATATTCCTTTCATCACCCACAGGTCTGACGACAATTTCATGGCCCGTAAGATGAAACTTACGAAACCTTTGTCTGCTTTGTCTTACAACTTCGAAATTACTATTTCTTTGATTATCCCCGCCATTATTATTATCACTACTACTACTACCACTTGTACTACCACTATTATGACTACCAGTAGTACTACTTGCACTATTCTTATTTATGTTGCCATGTCCAACCATTGGTGGGACACTAGCAGATGACGGTCCAGGCTGTGGAGAAAAAATCAATTGGTTCCCATAGTCATGATTATCCTGTACACAATATTGAGTTGTATTGTATACAGGATTTTCTCCCTGGACCTGTTGCGTGGGTATAACCACAGCATTGTCCGCATTTTCAACCAATCTCCTCATTTCTTCTTCAATTGGTAATTCAACGGAATTTAAATTGCCAATCCCATCTGCTTTATCATTTAGGAAAGCTAAATCTTCATTTGATAACAAATATAAATTATTAGGACTCAAGTTATGAGTTTCTTGAGGGGTCATGACTATGGTATTATTATTATTTTCAGATGGGATTAAGCATGGTTCCAAAACAAATCGCGAGCCAAAATCAAAAAACTCAGATAACTCTGTATCATTTATCCTATCTACCTGACCTTCCCCACAAGCTAATAAATACATAACTTTATCTAGAGCCAATTCATATGATTCTTTACTACGGAAAAAACCATACACAAACAAATCCAGTACGTCAGCACTGCTTACACAGTGCTGGAGAAGTAGTATATCATTACCTTCAAAGACACGAAGGGTCCGCAATAAGGCTTCGCATCTAACGGTTCCCCTATGGCCAAGTCTGCTTAATTCCATGATGGCTTTCCACGTACTAAAAACCCTAGGGTACTCGTTGAGACCGCGCAAAACCTCTTGCAGGTAGATCTCATCAATCATGTTAAATTCTTCAGTTGGGCAGAAGAAATCCATCTAAAAAATAAAACAAAGAAAAACTATTTTGAGTAATCAACACCACTTTAATAAAAAAGATCAAATAAATACATCTTTTAAGCAACGCTCACATAATAATATCATATAAAAGAAAAAATTAATCACCTTTAGTTAATTAGTAATATGTAAATAGAAATCAATCAAGTTACTTTATGAAAAAATCAGTAAATATATTCACCTATATTGAATTATAAACTATTCTATTAAAAATATCCATACACACACACACACACACACACACACACACACACACACACACACAGAGAGAGAGAAAGAGAGAAAGAGAGAGAGAGAGAGAGAGAGTCTCTCTTTGTTCATTAATATTGGTTAAATACAAGTCAAGTACAATTAAAACTATATAATTTCTTTCTTTTAAAAAAAAATCATAATAATGACCATAATAAATACATACGTTTCAAGGCTTAGTTCTCCGATCACAATCCACAAAAAAAGAAAAGAAGAAATCTCAGCTGGAATAGTCGGTACTTTTTTAATTAATTGCTAGCACCACAACGCTTAGCACAGCTTCAATATCTGTAATAAAACAGGTCTCAATAAATATACTGGTAATCCTGTATACTTTATTTAATACTATTAAAATAGGTTAAATAATCAGGAAAGCTTTCTCTGTGATCTTTAACGCACGCCGACGTAAGAAAAAATGATAATCGTACACATCAAACACATGTTATATCATGTTCTATCAAGTGTTTTCCCCTCCCACCACTAACAGTGACATCTGTCGGAAAAATTTTAAATTAACTTTAGTTTAGTTTAAGCCGTGTGCCGTGTTGACGTATTTGTTATTAGTCCTGAATATATATTTATATTTTAAAGGTACAGTATGATATATATTTCTTTTTAGCCATTAAATACTACTAATAGCATTAAATAAGTACCCTTCTTGCAGTTGTGTTCTGTTAATAAAACATAATTTGTGAGGGCATAGTTGATTCTTTTATCAGTAAACCACCAAACGTTCATTATATTACAAATCCCTAAGGGGGACCCTTCAGTTGAACATAATTATCATCAATATGTTATTACCTATTCAGAAAAAAAAACCGCAATTGTAGGAATTAACTAATGGGGAACTTTAACACATGTCAATGTATATGGTAAAACACATAATTCTCTTTTTGCTATAATACTGTTAAAATCTAGGATCGCCTATAACTAATGGGCCCCGCCAGTTATAGCTACGTGATTTTCCTTTTGCTATAATATAATACTGTTAAAAATCTAAGTAAGCCTGGGGGCCGCGGTGGCTCGGTGGTAAAGCGTTCACCTCTGGTTGGTCAAGTGAGTTTGTGGTGGACAAACACAGTGTGCGTGGGTTTCCTCCCACTTCCTATATACTTTTAAGAGCTTATTTTAGCTCCCATATTTAGTTCAATCACCTTATTTTTAACAACGAGTTTGCACAGCAAACGATTTATTTTGCAAGTTCACACTGTAATCGTTCTGAGCTTCTTATTTTAAAACGAGCTTAGTTAGTATTTTCGAAATTATTTGTAGATTCACACTACAAGTGTTCTGAGTTTGCTTCGCAAACGACCCAATAAATAACACGGAACTTCTAGTGAAGTGATTGAACAAAAAAAAAAAAAAGCAAATGATCCAATAAAATAAAATAACACGAACCAATAAAAAAAAGAAGCGAAATAATGAAAAAGATACGAACCAATAAAAAATTTTAAAAACGAGCTTGTGTAACAAACGAGAGAATAAATAAAAAAAAACAAAAAAAAAACGGCATAACCGTGGGGACTCAAAAATTTCTAAATAACCCTGTGACTGGGACCCGCCAGTTATATTACAAATAGGACTACATAATTTCCTTGTAATACAATACTGTTTAAATCTATGGGGGGGACCTATAACTAATGGGGGGAATGTCGCCCGCCAATTATACGGTTATACTACAATAGGCATACATAATTTCCTTGTAATACAATACTGTTTAAATCTATGGGGCACCTATAACTAATGGGGGAATGTCGCCCGCCAATTATACGGTTATACTACAATAGGCATACATAATTTCCTTGTAATACAATACTGTTTAAATCTATGGGACACCTATAACTAATGGGTGGAATGTCGCCCGCCAATTATACGGTTATACTACAATAGGCATACATAATTTCCTTGTAATACAATACTGTTTAAATCTAGAAGAACCCCTAACTAAGGGGTAGGGCCTCCGACAGTTATAGCTATGTGTTACAATACTCGTACATAATTCTCTTTTGCTATAAGATAATACTGGTAAATCTAGGCAATCTATCTTGCAGGCAAAAGCCCCTCGTTGAGGGACATGGTAGAAATAGGAATACCCATACATAATTTCAATTCGCTTCCTTGTAATACGATACTCCTAAAATCTAGAGGAACCCATAACTAATGGGGGGGGGGGGAAGGGCCCCCGTTACTTCTAAAATATACTACAAATACTCATACATAATTCTCTTTTTGCTATAAAATAATACTGTTAAAATTTAGGCAATCTATTTGGCAGGCAAAGCCCCCTTCATTGAGGATCATGGTACAAATAGGAGTACATCATTTCATTTTTGCTTCGCGGATACACAACAGGTTTTCAATAACCAATGTATTTAGCGGGTCCGTCCTTTCTCTGTCTTGACATTAAAGCCAATGTACGCGTTATGTGGCTAGCTTCCACGCAAATAACTAACATTCAGTAATATTTACTATTAAAACACAATAATGTTGGAAAAAAGCGCTCCCCCCAAGACTAAAACATTTCTTTCTGCAAATACTAGTCTTAGTTCAAACATTTGCGTTCCTAAAAAGATTATCAGTTGTATTACCAAAGCGTAGTAGTATGCCATCTATTGGTAAATGAGCTTACTTAAACAGTTCAAGTCCCATCTGTACAACGTACATATATATATTAGGTATAACTGATTTAAAGTGATCGGTATAACAGTTAAAAATCGTAACAAATGAATCAAACATATTGTAATTAAGCATCCTATAATTAAGCAAATAAAACTCTACAAGTAAATGGTCCGTCTTTTATTTGTAGGTTCACACTACAGGTGTTCTGAGATTTCATAGAAATCGAACCAATAAAATAAATTAACACGGAACTTCTAATGAAGTGATTGAACAAAAAGCAAATAATCCAATAAAATATTTAAAAAAACGAGCTTGTGTAACAAACGATTTATTTTACAAGTTTACAGCGTAGCTGCTATTAGCTTCTTATTTTAAAAACGAGTGTTATTTTAAATAACACGAACCAATAAAAAGAAGCAATCCGTAAAAATAATAATAATAATAATAATAATAATAATAATAATAATAATAATAATAATAATAATAATAACTTTAGTAATCGAAAATCGCAATTACATTTCAAGCGTTTTCAGTATATCGCAAAGCTTATCCTCTTGTCATGATTACAAAAATGGTCGTAGGTTTATTTCCCGGATAATGTTTCTCAGAAGCAAATCGTGTATTATTTACTTAATTATAATGAATTGAATAATACATGACATTTAAAAAGTTCTCACCTTAAAAAATCAGACTTCGCTCTGTTAAAATCACTGACGAAAAAGTTCAACACACACACACTATGGAACTGTGTAAAAACAATAATAACAAACTTTATTTCAATACTATATATATATAAGGATTTCATTATGTCCCTCCCCCAAGCATCATGTTTTTTCAGCGGGTTTTCAACCCGATTTCATTAATTATAAATAAATAAATAAGGTCCGCTAACATTGTTTATTCAGTGTTACGGTAAGACATCTGAATTTCTTATTTTCAAGTTCGTCAACCGCTGGAGAAATCTCATTCAGACAGGGTATCGATCGATCAACATTCAGGACAGTCTATGTACGGTTTTCATCTAATTAAGGAAAAATGCTTACATGTTCATCAGATATTCTGCCAAAATCAGATATTGCCACAAAAATACATTTACGTGTTTGTCCCAAAACATCTTTTAAAGGGGGAAGAAACATGAAATTTCTATCTGTCTTCTTCATCACTGCCGATAACTATCGCTGTAACAACCATCGTTAATGGAAAAATATTTTCAGTATGTTGCCAGACAGTTTTCTCATGGTCAAGGGAGAAAGTGTCTAAGGTTATTCCAGTACAAGCGGAAATAAAAATTAGAAAGTGCATTGACACTCTATACATGCGTGTCACAAGTCATAGTTCTATCGGGAGCAAGGTGAAAGCGTGTGAGGCAACGACCCGGAAGTAATGGCATTCTAAGCTAGTCTTCTGTAAGAGACGGAAGAACAATTCACTCGCTCCGTATTTCAAACTTGGCTGTAAACACGGAGTTAACTATAAGGAATAAAAAACGATGAATATTAACAAAATAAATAAAGCATTCAATCATACATACACAGACTTCGTATTTCCTATATGTTTTTTTTTTCTCGCCAATTTACATGTGAGAATTGCAATAATTCTCAGTACAATACAATATACACCATTAGTGTTTGGGGGGTCCCGGGTTCAGTCTCCCGTACAATACAGCGTTCACCGCTGGTGCTTAGGGTCCCCGTACAATGCAACGTTCATCTCTTGTGCTAAAAGTCACATATTCAATCCCCGTACAATACAGCATTCACCACTGTTGCTAAAGGTCCCAATATTCAATTCCCATAAAATACAACATTTATCTCTGGTGCTAAGGGTACCAGGCTCATTTTCAGTACAATACAGCATTCACCACTGTTGCTAAGGGTCCCATATTCATTCCCCGTACAATGCAACGTTCACCTCTGGTGTTAAGGGTCCCCGTACAATGCATCTTTCATCTCTGGTGTTAAGGGTCCCGGGTTTATTCACAGTACAATACAACATTCATCTTTTGTGCTAAAAGTCCCATATTCAATTCCCATAAAATACAACATTTATCTCTTGTGTTAAGGGTACCACGCTCATTTTCAGTACAATACAGCATTTATCTCTGTTGCTAAAAGTTCCATATTCAATCCCCGTACAATGCAACGCTCATCTCTGTTGCTAAAAGTCCCATATTCAATCTCCGTGCAATACAACATTCATCTCTTGTGCTAAGGGTACCAGGCTCATTTTCAGTACAATACAGCATTCACCAATAGTGGTAAGGGTCCCGGGTTCAATTCCAGTGCGTATCACACATTATAAGTGTTCTCACCTTCTTATTTTTAACAATCATCATCTCCTTTAGCCTAACAGGTGGGACTCAAATATTAATTTAATCACTACTACGAAAGTACGTAATACAGAATGACGTATCAACAGATTTCCATTATTATTATTATTTTTAAAAATACCAAGTATAAAGTCTCTAAAAAGAGGACACGACCTTTTACATGTCAGCACAACTAAAAACAGAAATATAACAACTTTCCAAATCCATGTCATCAACCCCTAATGACCTACCAAACCGTTTGACAACATCCATTAAGGAAACATGTTAGAACATCATTATTACGTAAAGTACCGCTAACATTCCAGCTTTCGGGTGTAGAAGTACGTCAACCACTACTCTCCCTACTGTCGGGAGTCCTCCTACTTTCTTCATTCTACCATATCACGCATTTCTCATCATCATCGTCTCCTTTAGTCTAGCCGCATAACGTGGGACGTAAAACTCAAAATTTCATTTTCCAAGATAGAGTTCTTCGAAAACCGAGTGGAGACGGGACGAGAAAATACTTATTTCTCGTCTTGTCTGGTATCGTATCTTGAGCAACACCATCTATACCATTAGAACTTACTCTCACAGAGTATATAACTTTCGCAGACACAAAACTATTTTCACTTCACATCCTTCACTAATATTTTATTATTATTATTATTATTATTATTATTATTATTATTATTATTATTATTATTATTATTATTATTATTTTCTTTTTCCTTGTATCACAAAAGATGCCTACTCAAGCTATCCAGTACAAAACATGACTATTGTAAACACTACATAAAGCAATATTGAATTTAAATTGGTGAATCTGTAGCTGTGTAATCTTCGGCCTATTGGAAATGGATGAGAAAGAGGAACATTCTGAAGGTTTGCTGCACCTGTTGTTAGGTGGTTTGGCCTACAAGGACGTGAAAGAGCGTCAGTTGTTGTTAGCAGATGAGAGAAGAAAAACCATACACAGAGCGACAAGTGACTAACACTGTAATTACATCAAAAAAGCGAGCGAGCTGCTTTTATAGTTAAGCTTCTTGTTTTCTTTCCTAAATTGGAACATGAAAAAAAAAAAAGAAAAAGAAATACAGAAATGAGATTAAAACTTCCCTCAAGTCATGAGCTTTTAGAAGAAAAGGTTCATCTTTTTTTGCCAATAGAACATTATAGATTAACAGTGGAACAGCAAGAGTGGAAGATACCAACTGTTCCACATTCTACTGTTATCGTCAGTACAGTGTGTCTGTGAAGTCTTCCTTGTTTGGAACTGGCCTTAATGCTTAATATTTTTTTGATCGCTTTATTTGAAAGATCCTTAGAAGGTAGTCTAGGTTTCATCAATACATCTGGCAACACTACGTTTTATACAGAAGAGAGCACATAATATTAACCACATACCTCGGAAAGTTTAAAGAAACTAAGTAAAGTGTGTTGGATTTTCAGCGCAGCAATAGTCCCAAGGTTCGATTTATACTACCCGCTCGGACAGACTGGATGTGATGTGGCCATAGAAACTTTTTAAGTGTTTGCCGGTAATCTTGGTAATTTTGGACGATCTAAAAGCAAAGACTCAACATCTTATTGCTGTATTGTCGGATGATGAAGCCATAATGCAGCAGAAGGTTCTAGAAAATACAGCAAAGATTAGAGGTGCGAAGCTCAGCTTGAAGTGTGAAAGTGAATGCTGCTACTGCATACAGTGTTTTTTCTAGACATACTTCTAAACATTTTGGGGACGAAGACTCCCTCTCAGAGTTGTAGAACTTCTCGGAGCTAACATTACTGACAATAACATGTCACTCTTGTGTAAGGTATGTCCTTTAGCAAACGTGTTCCAGTGCACCTTCTTCACATTTTGATTTTACTTCGCCAGGCAAAATTTTCTGGAAGAAAGCTTAAGTAATCAAAAAAATCATGACCCCAAGGCAAAGTTTCTCAACTCTATGTATGTAAATGTTACTGTGATTATTAGACATATTCGTGACTACTGGTTAGTGTCCTATTTCCATGATCCACTTAACTGTTATAGTTTACACCGTAGATATGGAATAACTTAACTTTGTTTTGATTTTTCTTTTAGAGGCTAAATTTACAGTATTTACTACCTTTTGTGAACAGGAGCCGAGTCAACATTTGAGCTTGGGAGCTGTTTTTACGTCAACCAGCTCTGTTACTGCAGCATTGCCAACGCTTCAGTGATGGAACAGCTAATGAAGTTCGTGACCCGAGACGTGGAACACCAATATGCAGTGTGAGATCCGGACCAACCAGACCCAGTGACCAAGAGTGGCCCGGACGGATCCATGATCCGTAGTGATCCGGAGACGATGGAACATCAGCATACATATAAGGGATATATATATACTGTATAAGACTGCTTGTATGTAATTCTGAAAAAAAAAAAAAAAAAACATCTTTCCTCTCTGTGTGTCTTCACACTAAACTCATAATTTTCTTTCTCGCATGTTGTTTCATTCTGTGTATGTCAAAGTTTTGACTGAATATAACTACGGGTTTTATCAAAGTATAAATGCGTGAGAATCACTCGAACATAGTGAATATCATTAATACATTATAAAATTCTGCAGTAATGCCGATGGCTGCTGTCGACTAGTCAGGTTCATCAAGGTCAGCAGTTCTGTCTGGGTCTCCGTATCTTTCCGGGTCACCGCGTCAGGCCAAGTCTGAGAAGCTAGACCCAGACCCGGATGACTCACATTCACCCGGAGACCCAAGTGACCCAGATGACCCGTTCCATTATTGAAGCAATGGTGCTGGAGTCCGCTTCGGCAGACATGCTGTGTGTTCTTAGTGACATGAGACCCTAGTTAACATGTCGCTGGAAGTAAATTTCACATTTGAGGTTGGAAAATAGTATGTCGCGATTTCATTGGTTTACGTCAGTTCGGGTGCTATATAGTATAGGTACACTGCCCGCCAAGCTGTTGAGAATCACGATTAGAATTAGGAATTAGATTTCTGGGTTTTCGGCATCTATGGTCATGTTATCCTATCGCGTATGAGGAACGACGTCCCTCGGCGGTCACACTTTCCAAGGAAAAGGAAGGCAGAAAACGGCCTGGGACCTGTATGTTAGGTACCATCCCGGCATTTGCCTGGTGTGAATGAGGAAAACCCAGAAAAATTTCACTCAAGATGAAGAAGCTTTTACACTGTTTCGACCAAGTGTCCCCACCGGGAATCGAATCCCGGACTGCTCGCACCAAAAACATGATGTTGAGAATCAGATCTCTTAGGAAGATTGTATGTATATTACCTGTTCTCTCCTCGAAGCAATACCAATGTCTTCATAAGGATATCAGGTTGAAATCTAGGCTTTGAGAATTTGTAATATCTTTCGCATTTATCCATGCATCATTCTAGGAACTTTATGTCTATGGTTAATACAGAACTGTGGAAATCGATTGGAGGAAGATGTACTGGTACATATAATTATGGTAATACATAATGAGACTATCTAGTAGTGGAATAGTAAATATTTTTAATTAGTATCACTGAATATTTAACTACTACGACTATCCTATTTTAGTGCTGGGTTCGAAGATAGTAAGTAGTACTGTATGTGAGGTAGCGTAGCAGTGATGTAACGGTGACCCGGAAGAACGAGAGACAGTCAGACTCATGAACCACTAGACCTGGTAACTTGGGCAGACTCATGACTAGGTCTCACCTGAGCACATGACTGTTGACCGGGAGTGACGGACCGGCCTAACTTGGAGACGACGAAACATCATCATACACATGGAGAGACTAATGTAATTATAACAAGTATGATCCTTTTCCCTCTCTCTCTCTCTTGTTATGTGCGTCTGTGCTTTCTTGTTATGAGTTCGACGATTAGTGTACACAATTAATTTACTGTCTGTCTGCAAGGTTCACCGAATCTCTCTGGATCTCCGAGTTAGACCGGGTCTAAGAACCAACAACTAAACTCGAATGACCAGACAAAATTTGTGACCCAAGTGACACGGTGATACTTTCCATGAATATGATGTGGTCTGATGTCTTAGGCCAGATATTGTTGTTCCAAAATGTGAAACCTACCCGATTTTGAAAGAAAACAAATTGTTGGTGCGCAGTTAATTAAAGTAAGTATATTCGAAACTGTCAGTGTGTTAGATGTATCGAGAGTAACGTGCAAGTTAAAGACATATAGAGTTCGTGGCAAGACATCACTAAAGTATTTTATACATACTTGGGAGCAGGGCGTAGCCAGCCCAAAAATGTAGGGGGACCCGATCCACCTATATTATAGTTCATCACCATATTAGAGTGGGGTGGGGGGACTCTGAACGGCGGGCGACTCTGAACATATTAACGTTTGTCATTTGTTTCCAAAAACCGCCACCTTGAGTTTGGTAGAAAGTAGTGGAATTGGAAGACGTTTGTGTGGTGAGCTAAATATTCGTGCGACGTGAGGAACTCACGTTTGTTTTGGAGAGGAAAGCGAAACAGACAAACACAAATGTAAGGATCAAGTAATAAAATAGCCATATTGTAGTTTGAGACCTTGTGTATATAGGGTGTAATTTCTATGAGAGACAGCATAGAACCACGTTGTTGATGCATGGAAGTTTGGATGTGATTTAGTCATGCCTGGCTGTTACATGCTGACTGGTGCTGCCATCTGTGAAAAATTACGAACACTTAACCGACAACCTGCGTTGTGGGGCTACTCTGAACAGATTTGATGGGGTGACACTGAACACAGCTTTGTATTGCTGTTATGATATCTTTACTCTACAATTTGTATACAGTGCCTTATCAGGGTTTCATGTTTCATTACAACTGCCCAGACACTACAAGAGAGTAAAGAATGGCACAAAATACGAACGATGGAATGAGCAAACAATGGCGCAAGCCTTCGAGGAAATTAAAAAAACTGTCCCTCTGCCAGGCTGCCGAGAAATACGAGATACCCAAGGGCACGTTACACTTGCGGTTGAAATCTGTCAGTAGGAGGTCACAAGGAAGTAAGCCCGTGTTTGGGAAAAAAGAGGAAGACGAAATGGCAAACTTGTTGCTCAAGGTGGCACGGAAAGCTTTCCCTATAACACCGCAAAATGTAAGAAAAGCTTCATTTGACTACGCTGAAAAGAAAGCACTGAGACATCCTTTCAACAGGGAGACGCGATCGGCGGGAAAAGATTGGCTTCGATTGTTTCTCAAACGAAACCCAGAATTATTATTACGAACCCTGAAACAGCTATCTCTTACAAGAGCAAAAGGTTTCAACAAGGAAGTTGCCACAGAATATTTTGATCTCCTGCATCAAACCGACACTGGCTTGGTCAACTCTCCGGAACACATCTACAACGTGGAAAAGACTGACCTTTCTTTTAACAATAAACCAAAGCGTGTTGCGGCGGACAAAGGTTGTTCAAATGCAGTGTTCGTGACATGCGCCGAGAAAGGAGAAAATGTTTCGTTAATTTCGTGATGTAATGCTGCAAGCGCTTTTATTTCTCTGTCCTGGGTTATCTGCATTAGGTAACTGGATCCAATGTTCAAGATGCAGTCGTTGGTACCGCATAGTCTGTGTGAGCACTGGTGACAATGTACTTTTTATCTGTGGATGATGCAGAACCAGTGCGTGAGCACATGTCCGCATTGTTTAGTTCTACGGGGTCTACGTTCCCCAAGGAGTTTTAATACACAGTAGATATATTATTGATTTTGCTTTGACTTTAGTAAATCTCTTCTTGTTCTTATTGGACAGATCATACATGCAGATTATTCTTTCCTAAAATATATACGTTTAGTATTTCTGCATATTTTTAGTGCTTTTTTTTAGTGTTCAGTGTCACCCCTCCCGTGTTCAGTTTCACCTCTCGATCGTGGGTGACTCTGAACAGAACTCACGTGTTCATTTCCACGCACGTAGCATTCATTCTATACCAGATATCGCGCAGTGCTTGCATCGAGTGTTGAACAACATATTGGGGTTTCAATTCAATGTAAAGTTTCTTCCATTCGTTGCGAATCGTTTGCTTATAAGGTAAATTACCATGAAATTGTTCAGTGTCCCCCACCCCACTATATAGATCATTTGCAAGCCAACCGTGAAAATTTTAGGGGGGGCAGCACAAATTTAGGGGGGATAGACCCCCGTGGATGCGGGCCTGCTTGGGAGTTAAATAGTTAGGAATTACTAGGTTCTGTAACATATCAGGACATGAGAGGTATAATAATTGAGGATGGGGAATATTACAATTGTATATTCTTTAATCCGTTGTTTCGGAAAACCAAACTGTGCTTTAAATTTTTAATAGTATGAACATTTGTTTCTTGTGTTGTGCTCTAGTGAAGTAACTATATAATCCTTATTAGACTTTGGTGTCCACATGTGAACAAGCCAATTGCGCCTTTCAGAACAGATGGACAATAGTTGCTCTCTCGCACCTGTTATACGCTACAAGAAGTAGGCCCCGGGATATATCTGGATTTAGGTTACAAATAAAGCTTTAAAAAAATAATAATGATCAACCACTTGCACGTTCCTTCCTTAGGGGTGAACCCTCCAGAGTTTCTTGTAAGATATGTATGTATGTTAGCCCGTGTTTGTGTATTTAATAATATAAAAAGAAAGAAAGAAACTTATATTCTTATTGTTACTTCCTAACCTTTTACATCACGCAATCGCTTTGTAGGTTTTCAATTTAGAATGAGAAAGGCATCGACACTTGTTTTCTAAGTAAAGTGTACTGAGTTATTATAACTACGCATCGTTGCTTGGTGCTGTTGGAATAATATTCCTTTCATCTGTTGCTTTATACTAGTGGTTCCGATGGCTTTGGTGATTGCCGACTTGCCATTGTTCGCTTATTATATAGTCTGTGTTTTGTAGTCATCATTATAAATGACTTACAGTGGCAGACGTGTTTCTTTTCTTCAAAAATAATATTTGTTTTAAAAAGTTCAGATCACTTCCTTGATAAAGACAAAAAGCGTACAAACAGATGAGTTGATAACGCTTTAATTTAGGATGCTACTTTTTTTTTTTCTGTCAATTTGCAATTCTATCTTCAAGCAGGTTGATTGCTGAAAACCCTTCCTGCATTGCTTATTCACAAGGAAATTATTTCCTTTGTATAGGGTTATTCAAAAAGGGCGTCGGTTTTGTTACATCAAATTATGAATTTTATTTCATTTTTTTAAAACACACTATCAAAATCATAAACATGTTCATCACGCATTCCGACTTCAGGTCAGGCATATGACCTCCTCTACTGCGCTGGCATGAAATAACTCTGTTCGTGAAATTCGCTATGAATGCCTGACAAGTTTCCACTTGGATTTTGCTGACAACTCGTCGAATTTTCTCCTTTAATTCACGAATGGAACGGGTTTATTGACATACACCAATGATTTAAGAGTAATCCAAAGAAAAAGTCACAAGGAGTTAAGTCGCGTGACCTCGGGGGCCACTGCTGGTTGGCATTACGCGAAATGAGGCGATCCGGGAGCCGCTCTTGGAATCAATTGGATTGTTTTGCAGCGACTACGACGACGCCCAGGACTTTTAATGTTCACTGTTGGACCCGTTTCAATGGACTTCTGCGAACTCTTGATTCATTCGGTGCCACATTTTGCCCCAGAACCGCGCGAAGCCGCCTGGCAGTTGCTGCATAACTTTTTCCGTTCTGATAGAAAGTTTTTCACAATTAGCACACTTTGCGCTATAGTAAAGTGCTTCATGGCTAGACAGAGACTGAAGAAAATGCGAGAAATTCAGACAATTGGAATGTTTGTGAGTAGAGCAACAATACAAAACAATGTCGGCAATCGAGAAACGAAAATTTGTCAGACGATCCAAAACCGGCGCGCTTTTTGAATAACCCTTTATTTCCATTGTTCATATGTATTTAACCGAGTAAAAAGAACTAAGAAAAGTCTTCTTTCGTCTGATATAATTTCTTGAATCAATAAATATTGTATACGATCTGTATAGCATCATGTTGCCAGTTAAAGCTGGGTTGCCACGTTACAAGAACTTGTAGCTGTCATAAAACAAAAAATCTTGAAACCCTACCATATTTCACCATGTACACATAGTCTTGAAAGGGTCATAAAACATTTTTTTCCATCTTGCAAGGAGTTGAACAGTGTGCAACTTTCTGGGACGTCTTGCTTGCTACCTGCTATCGCAATCCTTCTGACATAAAGGAAAAACCAGTTGCGCCGTTTCCAAAACAACTGATTCTTTTGGATAGGGAGGGGAAGTGCGCCAAAATACACGTTTTTAATGAGGAGGTTCACTGTGTGTTCACTACAGTGCAGTGGTGCATGTGTGGAGACACCTTTCTTGCTTTCAAGAAGTTGTACCCTTAATGAAAGTTAATATTATATGGTAGTTAAAAGAAATTGTCACCATTTTATTAGCATATGACATTATAACACTATACTGTATTAGAACCTTAATTGAGGGTACTGTATTCATATTTTAAGATCCAAAATAAATAAATAAATAAATCTATCATTTTAGTCCGACAAACTCGTTAACCCTTAACGAGTTTTCGTAACCATTTGGTTACACATTTTTTGATTTTGCCTATTGGGTTGAAGAGTGTTATATTTTGGTATTGTTCGTTGTAGTTATTTGTGTACATACTTTCTGCGATGGGAGAGCAGCTATTGCCCCCTTGTGACAACTCTGGTGAATTTTATGTGGGAAGTAGTGTGTGGATATGTTGTTGTTTTGCAAGCAGTGCTGGAAGCAGACAGAAAATATTAAATAAAAATACTGAAGGTAAGCAGTTTATGTTTTTATTTTTCTTGATATGTTCTTGTTTGTAAGTCATTGCCCAACAATGTGCAAGTATGAAAACGGCATAATGTCAAAAATTGATTACCATTTACGATAAAAATATACTACGTAACCATTCGGTTACATTGTTCAGTAACGGATCAAACGGATACTTTGTACAGGAAAAAAATACAAAATATTGGACTAGTTTATATTGATGTATCTTTTGATATTTTTATAGAAAATCTAAGGTGAAAAGTAAACATAGTGCTCCGTTTATGAGTCAAATTTTAAATTTCATGCAGAAGCTCAGTATGGAATATATATGTCAGAAATGCTCATGTCAGAAATATTGTGATAGGCTATTCACATTTTTCCAGGTGACTGTGTTTCGTCAAAAACGGATGAAGAACTTACCTCCGTTGATATATCCTATGGATGGAAACTAAGCATAAGGCCAACAATAGTGATCTCTTTCTCTTCTAATCTATCGGATTTCGGAACCTCGAATTCACAACCTGATCTTACTTTCAGTGATTCAGATCCAGATTATATACCTGAGATATAGTACAGAGTGAGGCATCAGTCAGTTAAGACTCCTGTAGCACAGGAACATCTTAGCATTCACATTTGGTTCATGGTATATGTTTTTCGGGTGGGTAATGGACCATATTGTTTGAGATGGCTGCCCTGGCGGCCATCTTGGAAACCGTAATCTTGAATCCAACTTTGGATATTTAAATGGAAGGGGATATGTGGGGTATCATTTGACACGACCTCGATTTCAGGAAAACAGAGATACAGACTATTTCACCTACCGTTATTGGTTCAGAAGTTATTTTGTCACAAAGTGTGAAAATTTGGCATTACAGCATTATTTGCTCTATGTGCTATCCTTCTTGAGCAAGACAAACTGCAAAGCGCCTCTGCCAATCCGCATGGAGTCGCAACAGCTTGTCAACGGTTTCACAACATTGCAAAATTCTCAGCATCAGATGGTGGATATTATGGATGGGTTCTTGATAAATAAGGTTCCTCAGATGATAGCAGAGGAAGAGCTTTAGTGGCGTAAAATCTGGCCCACTCTATCCGTCTCCGTCGCCCATTCCAATGTTCCAGAAATGGTCTATCGAGCCATTGGCGTGATCATAAGGCATAGTGAGGTAGAGCTTCGTCTTGCTGAAAAATTATGGGAAAACACCGTCCTCATCCAAGAGGGAGGAGTCTGAGTTTTAGTCGTGTACATTGATAACGTTTTACAAGTATGAAATTAATGCATTATTTGAAGGATGTAATGAAAATCTCAACTCTTCCAACAATGAGACAGAATATAAGATTTTTTCTTATCTTCTGAGGCAAACACATGAGGAATGTAGACAAGTCAAACATGTTCATAGAACTCTGCCGTACACCAATGAAATCAAAAGGATGGTGTCTTAGAATTTTTGGGTACATGCTAGATTTAGTTGTTGTAAACAGCTGGTTACCTTACAAAAGAGAGTAACGTAGTTGGGAAATCATCCAGACATCTTAAAGTGTTTCGGGCTGATACTGCATCTGCACAAGTATCATGCGGAAAGCCTAAACGAGGAAGACCATCTTTAGAGACCTCGGTCGAACTTCAAGTGAAAATATGTCGACCTGTTGCTACGTGACCATGTGATGATACAAGGAAAGAGTTTGTTGCTCACTGGCCAGCCCACACATCTAAGGAAAGATGTCGCTTTTATAAGTCGGGAGTAACAAGCTCACTAAAGAATTTCTTTATTCAGTTCCATCTGTAAGTATATGTATCACGATAAGGAATCCTTTTGTCACTTGGTAATTGATATCCTTTCTAGACCCCTAAGTCACTGTTACACTATGTTGATATATTCAAATTTAAAAATATAAAAAAATGAAATAAAAAAGAAGAATATTCTATAAAACTACGCATATATTTGAATATCATATTTATTCAATCCGTATTTTCAGCGAAATGTAAATATTATTATTTTTTTCTATGTGGATTCATAGATAGTACCCTACATTTTCTTATAAATTTATATTCGAGATTTAGATATTAAATCCTATAAAGTAAACAACTCTTACCATGTTTCATTTATTTCCCCTTTCTTATAAGACCACTTTTCTTTATTACTATATGGCTATAAGTATTCAAAAATCACTTTACGGAAAACTGTGCAAAGTAACCATTTGGACACAACTCAGTTCTCTAAAACTATTGGCGGAAAAATTTAGAAAACTACTTTCAAATGATATACAAACCAAATAGACGACATACTGCAAATATCATAATTTTTTGATAATTTTCAAAGGTAGTGAACTGTTAAGGGTTAAGAGCGTTTCTTTAAACCAGCGCTTATTGGCGGCAAGTTGCAACAAATAAACCTGTAGATAGTTTGACTGGTGTTCCACCCACACTGAGAAAAAGCCGTTCTCCGGACAACGGTATATTGTACAAATATACGGAATCATCTTGCTTACTACAGAAATCAGTACGAAGCATACGTTATCCGTATGCTACATAGGCACTGCCCTTAAGTGTTACATCATGCCGTTGCAGGATGTCTGATATCTAACACTCCTCCTTATATTACATACATATATGTATGTTACCTTCGTCAGTTATATGTTACATACATCCATTTGTATGTGAGAGCCTGACCGCCTATAGTATTTCATACGGAAAGTACGTATAGATGAAACACTTATACGGAAAAGTCCAAAAACTACAGGACTTACAAATGTAACACACAATTTTACGTACGCCACATACAATTGAAGACTTTGGGGGCAAACACCCGTTAAGTCCAAAATGTGAAAGAGTAAAGCAGATAGCTTCACAAGGTTTTCCCTTAATCCGATTTTCTTCACACTTGCCACATATAAACTAGACTGAAAATAAATCGACACGTATTTTTTTTATTTCTTTCAGAAAAATAGATTAAGAGGGATAAAGGACCCCTTTTCAAAGGCCACATTAAAGAAACGAAACTCTGCTTATGTAAAGATGACTTCAAAGTAGGAAATACGGGTTTTGTCGTATTTGCGAGAAAAGTGTTGCAGGGGGCAATGGCCCCCTTCGAAATTACAAAGGACTTCGCACAATTCTTACGGAAATTGAATTTCGGTGAAATTGCTTGAAACCGTGATAAAGTTGTTTATATTATGCTCCTAAGAAAGAGTCTCAATGAGCACAACCACAATTCACTGGCCAATTGGCCACTAGAGGACCACTTTTTGAAAAGAGCCGAAGATAACGACATTCTAAATTTTGGTAAAAATGAATAAAGCCGTGATATGTTGTATATATTGTGATCCTGAGAAAAAGGTCTTAATACGCATAACCACCAATCATTGATCGTTTGGCTACTACAGGGCCACATTTTTTGAAAGTGGCCGAAGATAGTGATATTTTGGATTTCGATGAAAATGACTGAAACTGTGATATGTTGTAGATGTTGTGATACTGAAAAAAAGTTTCAATAGGCACAACCACCAATCATTGACCGTTTGGCCACTACAGAGTCGCTTCTTTTTGGAAACAGATGGTAACGGTATTCTAGATTTTGGTGGAATTTTTTGAAACCGTGATATGTTGTAGATATTGTGATCCTGAGGAAAGTGTTAATGGGCACAATCACTGACCGCTTAACTACTACGAGGCCACTTTTTTGAAAGCAGCCGAGCTGAAGATAGTGATATTTTGGATTTAGGTCAAAATGACAGAAACCGTGATATGTTGTAGATATTGTCATCCTGAAAAAAGCCCCAATTGACACAATCACAAATCACTAATCGTTTGGTCACTATAGGGCTACTTTCTTGAAAACAGCCGAGTATAACGATGTTCTGGATTTCTGTAAGATTGAGTAAAACTAAGATATGTTGAAGATCTCATCATGAGAAAAAGTCTTAATGGACACAACCATAGAATTATGACCGTTTGGCCACTACAGGTCCAGATTTTTTAAAACAGCCGTATATAACGATATTTTTTATTTCAGTATAAATGAATGAAACTGTGATATGTTGTAGAAGACGTTTCACTAAGAAAAAAATTGTCTAGGGCTTTCCAGGGTTTTACCATTTTCCCGCAAGATGAACATTTGAATTTTGTCTATGCTTAAATTATGTTTGCCGCTACTCTCCCCATCCGTTTTCCGAGTTGTTGGATACAACTTTTCAGGGTTTCATACAATTCTACCAAAATTCCAGAGTATTCTTACTTTCTGCTGTTTTAAAAAATGTGGCCCCGTAGTTGCCAAATGATCACTGATTGGTGGTTATGTCCATTGAAACTTTTTCTCAATATCACAATATCTACAATATATATCACAGTTTCAAGCAATTCGAAATCCAGAATACAGTTATATCCTGCTCGTTTAAAAAAAGTGGCCCTCTGGTGGCCAAACGGTCAGTGACGCCTTTTAATTCTTTTTCTCAGGATCACAATATCTACAACATATCACGGTTTCAAGCAATTCCAACGAAATCCAGAATACCGTTACCTTCAGCTCTTTTTTAAAAAGTGGTCCTGTAGTGGCCAAACGGTCAGTGATGGATGGTTGTGCAAATTGATACTTTTCCCCAGGATCACAATATCTACAACTAATCATGGTTTCAAGCAATTACACCGAAACCCAGTATAACATTACTTTCTGTTGTTTTCAAAAATGTGGCTCTGTAGTGGCCAAACGGTCAGTAATTGGTGGTTGTGCTTATTGAGACTTTTTCTCAGGATCACAACATCTACAACATATCACAGTTTCAGTTATTTTCATCGAAATCCAAAATATCACTACCTTCAGCTGCTTTACAAAAAAAAGTGGCCAAATGATCAATGATTGGTGGTTATGCCCATTAAGACTTCTTCTCAGGATCGCAATATCTACAACATATAATGGATTTAGTCACTTTTATCGAAATTCAGAAAGTCGTTATCTTCGGCTCTTTTCCAAAAAGTGGCCCTGTAGTGGCAAAACGGTCAGGGATTTGTGGTTGTGCCCATTGAGACTTTTTCTCAGGAATATAATAGATATCTACAACACATTACAGTTTCAAGCAATTTCACCGAAATCCAATTTCCGAATTGATTGTCCAGGTTACTTTGTAATTTCGAGAGAGGCCATTGCCCCCTGCAACCCTTTTCTCGCAAAAAACAACAAAAACCCTATTTCCTACTTTGAAGTCATCTTTAAATCGGCAGAGTTTCGTTTCTTTAATGTGGCCCTTTCAATTAAGGAGACCCTTTTTTGAAAAGGGGTCCTTTATCCCCCTTTATCTATTTTTTCGAAAGAAACAAATGCGTGTCGATTTATTTTAGATCTAGTATTTATGTGCCAAATTTGAAGAAAGTCGGATTAAGAGAAACCCTTGTGAAGCTATCTCCTTTTGTCTTTCACTTTTTGGACTTAACGGCTTTTTACCCCAGTCTTCACTTTCTTTTCTTAGTGCATGTAACCTTTTCACTTATTTTCAGCAAAACTTCGATATCTTTTTAACCCTGATGCGGAAAGTCCGGTTCTTCAGTGTTACATTCACAGTCGGAGGGACTCACTTTTTTATACATTCATTACTGTTTCTCATTCAATCGGCGATTTTTTCATTGGTTTGATGATTCACAATTTGATTGTGTTGGGGAATATGTTTGCATCCGCGTTATTACCGATATCGTGATGTGAGTAGAGATGCACAAAAGCCAATTTTGTGGAACGGAAGTCATTTCTCCATAAAAAGCAGGCTTTTAAAAAATGTAAATTTTAACTTTTTTGACTTTTTATGACTTTCTTGTTTAAGTATCACTTTTGTTTCCCTGTACTGTATTCTACTTATTAAATAAGTACGTTTACAACACCTAGTGTTTATGAATCCTATCTTCAAGCCGGAGCTAGGTGTTTTGATTAGTTTTCAAACTGACATTGCACTTCTTTCAAGCAATTTTACGTTATGCAACCACTATATCCTAAATGTCTTTTGGTTTGCCTAACCATCTCATTAAGTTGCTGGAAGTTATATATCTTAATATACAGATGTATTGTACTGGTTGCCTAAATGCAATCTGCCAGAAAACAGCTATAAACGGATATCTCGCTATGATGTTAGTTTAACATCATTATTCACAGAATTCCTTCTTTCTTTACTATTGTATCGTGTCAATTTTTTTCAAACTAAGAAATGTGTGAATAGATTTTGAACGTTCTGTCTCTCGAACTTAAGCAGCATCAAATTGTTTTATATAGTTTTTTTTTTATGACGTTTTAGTTTATTCATAAATTTTAAGTGATACGAGGGCTGCTATATATATTTCTGGCCTAATAATGAAAATACGAATATTTATCAACGAAAATGGTTTTATTGTTTTTCAAAATATTCTCCATCAAGATTTATACACTTTTGCATGCGCTCAAACCAATTTTCGAAGCACTTTTTCCACTCCGATTGAGACACCTCCAAAACATGGTTTTTGAATGCTTCAACAGCATTTTCTGGCGACGAAAATCGTTGACCACGCATTTTTTTCTTGATGTGTGGGAATAAAAAGAAGTCATTGGGTGCCAAGTCAGGGCTGTACGGCGGATGACCCATCACTTCGACGTTTTGGCCGGTCAAAAATGCGCTGGTTTGAGCCGATGTGTGAGAGCTCGCATTGTCATGGTGCACAATGATTCGTCTTCTCTTGTTCATTTTTCGAATTTCTCCGAAGACTTCAGGCAAACAAATGGTGGTGTACCACTCAGAATTGACCGTCCTACGTTGCTCAAGCGGAACAGTCGCCACATGACCAGTTATGCCGAAGAAACAGGCGACCATTTGCTTCGAAGTGCTTCTTCCACGAACAACTTTCGTTGGATTTGGCTCGTCTTGGAAGACCCACACGGTCGATTGCTGTTTTGTTTCGGGCTCATACGCATAGATCCATGATTCGTCACCTGTGACGATCTTATAAACGTCTTTTGAAGCACCGCGATCGTATTTTTTCAGCATTTCTTTACACCAATCCACACGAGCTTTCTTTTGAGCGATTGTCAAATTGTGCGGGATCCAACGAGAACAAACCTTTTTTACGGCCAGGTGTTCATGCAATATCGAATGTATGCTGGTGGAAGAAATGCCTAGGCATGCCTCTATCTCACGGTAAGTCACATGACGGTCTTGCATTATCAGTTCACGTACGGCATCGATGTTTTCTGGCACAACGGCTGTTTTTGGACGACCTTCACGGAATTCGTCTTTGAGCGAGCGTCGGCCACGATTGAATTCGTTGTACCAGTTTTTCACAGTGCTATAGGATGGTGCTTCGTCGCCATACAAAGATTTAAGTTCATCGATGCACTCTTGTCGTGATAATCCACGTCGAAAGTTGTGAAAAATGATCGCACGAAAATGTTCACGAGTTAATTCCATTTTTTTGCCAAGTTGATTTCTTCAAGTACCTGTAAAAGAAAAAAAAATTGTCGTAAGTCAAAAAGTTCTGAGTACATTTATGCTACAAAATGTCAAACTTTCCAATGGAAATGTCAGATTGCACCTGGCAACACTTAGTGTTGCCTAGGCCAGAAATATATATAGCAACCCTCGTAATTTTGTTCCACGAAATATACATTTTCGATAAAGTTATTGTTAACACTATTCAACATCTTACTGAAATATTTTTGTCATTGAACGTTGATCTGCGAGTGCTCTATAAACATCTCGTTGAAACTAGAGTGCGTTCACTGATTTGTACTTTTTCTATCCCATCGAAAGACGATTTTTTTTTATCTTCCTGATTCTGGAATTTTTTTTTCAGAAATTTCTCTTCACAATGCAATAATGAATGTTTTTTGTGTTAAATAGGAAAACCAAGGTTGAAGGTACTATCGTATATCCACTAAATTTGAATTTTAAAAAAAAAGTCCAAAATTTGCCAGGCAAAATTGCCGCTGAAAACACTAAGTTTTCTGAATTTAAAAAGCCTCTTTTTGTCACAAACATTGCAAACATTGTAAACATAATGCATTAAGTAGAAACTCCAACTTTGATGATCCATAGTTCGGAAACCACAGATCTGTACAAGAAAATAAATATTTCACCTTCGTACCAAGTTAAAATCTATTCCATGGCAAGCTTGCTCAAGAACAAATAAGTTCGGTCATAGAGGTCTTTCAGTGGTTCTGTGGATCGCGTACGATACACACCGAGAGAAAAATCTAGTGAATTGAGAAAAAGGAATCGTAGATTCCAGCTACAAGCGGCTTTCCTGGCACTGTTTTTGCCACAGGAGAGAGAGAACTGCAATTCTAGAAAATGTGTTAAGTCGCAGATTTTCTGCACTGCGTAGTGTCCGTAACCATGCTTTTCTGTATCCTGCACGTTTCGATGGAAGACACACTTGATTTCCGTCCATTTGCGGCTATAGAGATTGATCCTAGCCAAGCAACAAACCTGTATGTAGCCTGCTACAGAAAATCTTGTGTGATACAGAATCCTGCTAAATTTCGCTTCTCTGGATTTTCTAGATTAAAAATCAGCTGATTTGTTCCCCTCAGTGTATACTGTCTTTTTCTCTTTTCTTTTCTTTTATTTATTTATTTATTTTTGAGAGAAAATCAAGTAAATGACTATAAAGAGTTCTCCAAAATAAGTAAAATGAAATAATTAAAAAGTATACTGATTATCGATTTAATTTGTCCATAAGCAAAAGTTTAGCAACTGATTACTGTGAATATTGACCTCTTCACCACCGCCCCCTCCCCTCAAATACGAAAGATAGCTCCAACATGTGACCATGCCGGCATTTACCTAGTGAAACTGAGAATGTATCTTGGGAACACTCAAGTCAAAATAGTCAGCGACCGGATTAGGAAGCGAGATCTCCAGATTGTGAAGCAAGAAACCTAACCACTAGCCTTCGTCCGTTCGATACTACGTATTTAATGGAATTCCTGTGATTTCAAAACGTTAGAAAAAAAAACATCTTGCCCTTCTTTGTGCACTGTATGTA
This sequence comes from Thermobia domestica, assembly GCF_964235325.1. Taxonomy (NCBI): domain Eukaryota; kingdom Metazoa; phylum Arthropoda; class Insecta; order Zygentoma; family Lepismatidae; genus Thermobia; species Thermobia domestica. Next base: position 68,095,499 of record NC_137454.1, read on the forward strand.
TGTATATGGTCGTGCATAATAGTAGACCCCTATATCTCTTTTTTTTTTTAAAAAAAAAAAAAAAAGTATAATCTGCAAATCTCATTTGTATTTTGATAGTTTATTGTGAAGTTCTAAATATTAATATAAAGCAAGAAAAAAGTGGTTTATAAAAAGTTATCATGAACACCGTGTAATGTCAGGGTAAATCTTCGTACTAGAACATGAAAACTGGCAGCCCAGCTGAAACAGGTCTGTGAACGTAAGATTTCTTTTGCCAATCATATTCAACCACATGGTCGTCGCTATCCATATCATCTATGGACCAAGAATTTATCATTGAAATGCAAATTTTATTTGAAAGCTTCTTCTGTGAGGTTTCTGCAGTTTTTCCCCTCTACCCCCGTTTTGTACAGCTGTCCTAGTGTATGCATTAATTACGTACTTTCCCAGGATTCGTCAATGGGAGACTTTCAGTCAGGTAGGACGACTTGTGTGTCGACCAAAGCATATGGTAATACATGCTCAGTGCTGAGTAACTGTCCTCCTGGACCACTTGGTTTCTATTCCAGATAAACTCATAGCGAGTTTCGACTAACAGTAAAGTTAATCTCATGTTTTGCAGAATGTCCATGAAGCAAAGACATCTGCAACGCAACTGGAGTTTAGAAACAATTTACTTTACTAGAGTGAAAATTGCTTTCGGGTGCTAGGGCGACTTTTAGAGATTCATTGTTCACTCAAAATAGTGTAATGAATACAAGAAATCGTTTGATTTTTAACTACCAATATTGTTTTCTTAGTTTAACGTCTCTTTTACATTGAGTTCAGATGAGACGGGATCAGTGGCAGATCTAGTTCGGGGGAGTAAGGGCCTAGGCCCACAGATTTTTAAGTTACAAAAATAATTCAAGAGCTTATTTATACTATATATTTTTGAAAGCTTTAAGTCTTGCCTTTTATTCTTTATTAGACAATTTTTGAAACATTAGATATAGTTTCAGTTGCAGTTTTTCTGTTATGCAATGTGTAAAACAATACTTGGCGTCCACAATTTCAATGTCCAACCTACCCATAATATACATCAGGAGCAGCGACGTACGCAGGGGGTGGGTCCTGGGGATCCGGACCACCCCCGAAATTCCAACTTTTGAGTAAATTTAGCCTAATTTTTGGGACAAGTATAGGAATTTCAATATAAAATACACTGATATTGAGTTTGGCCCCTCCCGAAATAAATTCCTGCGTACGCTACTGATCAGGAGAGAGTGAAGTTGGAAGCTTCTGCAGGGCCAATGAAAAACTGGAAACTCATGATATATTTTCTACCTATCCTAGTCTGGGTTCTGGCTGACTCCCCCAGTTTTTACCTTCTAGATCCGCCAATAGCACGACATCTACAGCTTAAGAGTCTTCATCCCGGCGAAATTAAAATACCGCTAATTTTACAGTAATTATCTGATATCTTCAAATAGATAAAAGATAATTGAAAAATGGAACAAGAGCGCCCTAGACAATATTATTTTGCGTGAGGTACCGTTATCACAAGTCACCTAGTGGCTTTCCGTTTTCAGCTGTTTAGAAACGCGAAAATATCTAAATGCCGATTTTCAAAATGGCTCGAGATCGAAAGCAGATAAGTGAATCGTGATAACGGTTTCTCATGTACAATCTTTTATCTATTTGAAGATATCACATAATTACTGTAAAATTAGCGGTATTTTAATTTCGCCGGGATGAAGACTCTTAATGTGGGATTTGAAACATATATATATTGTCCCCGAAGATAAACTGTAGACCTTGCAACTAACAGTGTTATCAACATCATTAAGTTTTCCTATTACATTATCTCTGGCAGGTTCCTCTCCATAAATCAAGATCTATCATCCATATTACGGTATTCCGCCAATATCTTCGTTTTGCGGTAAATAATGCCCAATCACGTTCTCTTAGTCTTTCTTTCGTTTTCGCTTTTCATATTTTATCTTGTATTCTCACATTTTATTTATTTGTTGTTATTGTCATATTTATTATTTTAACTCTTGTTTCTTATCTTCTGTTCTTGTTTTTCTATTGTTTGTTATATTTACTATGTTCATTCTAGTCTTTGACTTAGGCCAATCCTTATTTGATCAGTCATAGTTATCTTGACGAGGACAAATAGCCACCCTGCTGACGTCCCATTTTCCCTCACCCAATCAATCTTTATTTTCCCCTTCATTCGCTTAATTTTTATTACATTTTCAACTGCATCCCAAATACAATAATTTCTTTTTAAATTTTTTACTTAACCAGTCTTTATTATTTTTTTCTTAAAGCAATTTCCAGTAATACTTCTCTCAACCAAATTTTGCTAATGTAATAAGTAAGAAATATATTGTAGAAAGAACGGTGAATTGAATGACTATTAATTTACGTTCTTTGTCAGGAGTGATGTTATATCTATATACACTCGAGACCTGCAGTTCAAAAAGGCATCTGAAGTAATGTAATGCGTTTGACTCTCTCCTAACGGGAATCGAACCCAGACTCAGTACCAAAGACACAAGTGCCAGCCATTAGACTAGAGAGTGAAAGCCAAAACAAACAAAAAAAAAAGCTTTCTTTTAAGAAAATGAAATGAAATTAAATATGTTTTACGTCCCACGGTTATGTCGGCTAGGCTAAAGGAGACAGTGATGATGAGAAACGAATGAAATAATGATATGAAGAAAGTGGTAGGAAACGGGAGAACCCTGAGAAAACCTATGCACACGGCGTTTGTCCACTACTCCATTTCGCACGAATTGGGATCGAACTAAGGACCTATGCACCAGAAATGAACGATCTACACTGAGCCACCGCGGTCTCACTTTCTTTTAAGAATTGGAGCAGAACCCTTCTCTTATCAAGCAGTATGTAAAGTTTTAAATGAGCGTAAGTTATTTAGTTGGTAAATCAGATAAATCAACCACTGACAGGAAAATCTTACATTCCCTGATTCAATTCGAGGAGGAATTAAGTAGCTGAAGGGTCAATACACTATAGTCTTTGGTGCTCGAGCACTTAGGCTCGAATACCTATCAAGTCCTATGTACGAAACATTAAGCACTTGCAACAAAGACTTCATGCATCGATATGTGTCATATGAAACTCTCCAAACAGTCAAACGATCTTTCATTCATGATCTCAGTTGGTTAAGTAGAAGTTTCAACATCGAGGCAATATGAGACGTGGACTGATAGGTTAAAGTGGAATCCAAAGCACGCATTACGTTCAATTAGAGCGAAAGTATTAGAATGTCTTACATACGGTTTTCAGAACATATTCTTTTAAAGCAAGGTGGGTGGCGAAGATTTTTTTTTGAACAAGAATGTTCCTGGATCTTATTTCCTCCCTCTTTCATCAGTTTCTTCTAGACCAGCGTTCCTCAAGCTTTCTTCTAATGGGAACTACTTTTACTAGAATACTCCGGACTACAATACTTTTATCGTATTTACTCTTAGCATATTTGCTTTTTTTTAAGCTTTTGAGCACTTTTTAATATCAGTATTTATACTTTTAAAGTAATAGAATTAAAGTTCTCATAATTTTCTTTATAGGTATTAATAGCAAATACGAACATTTTTTTAAGCTGACTTTGCAGCATCCGTTGAAATATTTTGTGATCTACTTCGAAAAAAGCTGTAATCATCCTGATGACATTTATATGGGACCATCGGGAAAGTATAATCTTTCAAACAAAAGAAGTGTGAACAAAATTGGGTCGAAATTATGGGTGAACATATATATATATATATATATATATATATAGAGAGAGAGAGAGAGAGAGAGAGAGAGAGAGTCAAATATATATATATAAATGGATCGAATTGAGAACTTCCTCCCTTTTTGGAAAATAAATAGGCCTATTAGTAAAAATTAGTAAGGTTAAAAATACATGTTGGTTTATTTAAATAATTGAAGATTAGCTTTTTTTAAAAAAGAGCAGATACCATAGTATAGCGGTTAGAGCGTTCGACTCACGTTCACATGGTTCCAGGTTCGATTCCCGGCCAGTGAATCCCAATATTCGGCGTTCACCCAGCGTCGTGAGGCAAACTGGGAAGTTACCTGTAGAGGCAGGATGGTGCAGCGCGCTAATCACGTGTTCATCTTTAGGCTGGACGTACTTCAGCCCGTCGCTAACAGATGGCGTTGGAGAGCCTCAGGGCCGTAAAAAGGGCTGAGTGGTTCGGTTTGTTTCAGACAGGGTAATAAATTTCATAAGATGTCAGCCATGGGAGAGAAAGTGGATGGTTATTGTTTATGAAAATTTCCAAATTCTGTTTGAGATTATTAACTACAGCGTGTGAAATGAAATCCATTTGAATTTATGGAGCGTTCAGAGCACAACGAAACCACGTACAGTTACCGAAGTGATGAAAAAAAGAGACATAGCATTTGTACGGTACCCTTAAAGTATAAGTATGCATAGAAAAGTTAACACTAAGTTTCATATTATAAATGGGAGTTATCACAGTATCGGGGCACAAATCTTTTTTAAGATTTGAATAGTGCTTCAGATAAAGATCTTAAAGATGAAATACGTGGACTTAATTTCCTTGTGCACTGAACACTGCATACATACATAGGCTATATATATATAGTGGTGGATCCAAGGAGGGCTATAGCCCCCCCTTGACGCTCAGGTATACACTGGATAAAACGGCAAACTATGATTTAGCCCCTCCCTTGATCATATCCTGGGAGACAACATCTATAGACAACTATGATTGTTAGAAAATTATCATATATATAACAAATTTTCCATCTAAAGAGGAAAAATTCCAGAACCACTTGTGATCCGGGGACCACAGTTTAAGAAGCGCTTTTCTAGTGTATGGTATTGCCTTCTGCTTTGGGGCAAATTATTGTAAAGAAGCATAGTTTTTTTTTAAATCATTGTTTTTATGCTAATGTGAATCTTCGCTATGTTTCCTTATCAGTTGAGTTTTAGTGAATTTATTTTCAAGATCAAAAATTAAGGTAATAAGAAACGCAGTATCTAAAAAAAAATAACTACTACTAAATAAATTAATAACTTTATCTTTTACAAGACTATTACAAGACTTTTCTTCTTTTATGTTAATAACTTCCTTCAAATATTGTCATATTGCTTTTTGCTACAGCCGCGGTGGCTCAGTAGTAGAGGTTTCACCTCCTGGTGCATGGGTTCCTTGGTTCGATCCCAGCTCACCCCAAATAAGTTTTGTGGTGGACAAATACCATGTGTGTGGGTTTCCTCGGGGTTCTCCAGTTTCGTCCTACTTTCTTGATTCCACCATTTCATTCATTTCTCATCATCACTGTCTCCTATAACCTAGCCGACATAAAGTGGGACCTAAAACTTAAAACATTCATCGTTTTTGCTCATAAATAATAATAATAATAATGTGTTGGCAGGGACGTCATTTCATACTTCGCTTGAGGGGGGGGAAAGAGCACCACCGACAAGAGACTCTAAGTGTATGCATTCCTCAAACTCTTGGGAGCAATTGCCCCCTCCTACTCCCCTAAATGAAGCCCCTATGTGTTGGGATTGTAGCGAAGAAGCTCAATTTTGATTGACATCTCTAACAGGGACGTCATTCAGAGACGGAAATTCGCCCCTTCCCCCAAGTGAGAGACATTGGTCAATATACCTTTTAATCAGAAGTATAGTACAAGTATTATATTGAAGAAAAACGTAAAATTACTTATGTCGGGGGAGAATGTTTCCACTTTACTCCCCCCTCCCCCTCCACCGAAGCAACACCTGAAATTATTTTGTTATAGGTATCGACGTCTTTCAAAATTAGAATTCTTTTCATTAAAATGAATCAAGGAAGATTAAAAATTAGTTCGGAAATGAAAACACAAAAATATTAAAGTTTTAACAATATATATTTTATGTCATTTTGGAAGTCGTATAAAATTTATATGTACTTTCTTTTTAAATATATGTATATATAGATATAAATTTTTATAATTCAATCGAATGAGTAATACAAAATAATTGCAGTAATAATAATAATAATAATAATAAGGCACTATACATTCGGCTCACATGTCTTTCAGTAAATCGTAAATTATAATAATAATAATACTTAATAAACATGAGCATTGGACAAAGCAGTTAGCACACATATCTACTTTGTCCGAAAATGACTAGCATTATCAGTATGTTGAACAATTTTTCACCAATAAATCGATGAATGTTCAACATGTACAATAGTAATAGGTAATATTTATATATATAAATATGTACAAATTTTTTTCTTGAGAAAATTGAAATAGGAATTAAAAGAGTATTTATATACAGAAAAAGTTATATATAAAAGCCAAAGGCAAATATAAAGCAGTGCAAAAAGTAATTTTGGCACATGGTGCTGAAAGGTCATTACTTTTAAAAAATCACTTTTAAGCGTACAAATTGTTGTTTTTTCACAAAAATTATTCTTTTTATAAGTATCATTGGTTTATATTTCAAGGTTGTTTTGACTTTAATATATATATTTATACATAATTATTACTATAGAATAATCATGTCTTAACATGCATGAACTGGAACAAATTTTTGGCAGCAAAATCTTTATTTTTTTTTCAATACCATATGAAAAACGTTCATCACATTGCGCTAATTTCTTGTAGTTATGTCCAGGAAGTTCAAAATTACACACTATTAAGAGATAACCATTACTCAACGTTTTAATACATATAAATAAGAAGTATTATTGCTTTGTATAAAATTGAGGTACACAATTTTGTTTAAGTACACTTTGTTTTAAGAAAAAAAATTATCGTAAAATATTTTTGCTATACAAAGGCGAATATTGAACTGGCAATGAGGTTTTCATGAATTTAACAACCAGTAGATCAGAATAATCAATTTCTCATAACCTTTTTTAAAAAGAAAAATAGGAAGTAATAATTATTCTCCCGTATTTGATTTATATTTAATGATAACTTTGATTCTTCAGTCTGTTTAAATCAGTACAAAAATGCAAACAAGACAAAGGCACTTAAATTTGAGGCACATTAGTTGCTTTAAATTCCCTCTTTAAAAACAGTCTTTTTTCTTGAAATTTTTGTATATATATATATATTACTCTATAGACAACTATGATCAATATAAGACACAGAACTTTTGATTGTTAGAAAATTATCATACAGCCAACTCACAACTAACACAGTTCAATGTCCTAGTAATAACCAGTCACATGTTCTCATTTACCGTGCTTTTAAAAACACTTTTCGATAACAAGAAAAAAAGAAAACACGTTCTGAGCTTTGAAACACAAATGAAGCTCGGAAATCGTTAATATTTTAACTTCACCTGAAGTTAGAAACACAATTATATATTTTTTTATAATAAAAAATGATGTAAAATAACTTTTAAAAGATATTTAACATTGGACTAGATATACTGTGCATCAAAAAATGCATTTTTTTTAATGTCAACAAATTTTTAAGTAGACATCAGCATGCATAAAATATATGAAAAGTTTTACATCAAAATCATTACAAACGTCTGTCAATTTGTTCTCTTTTATCTATAAATTATTTTTTTTAATTGATAGATATTCTAAATGCATGCTGGCTTACATTTGTTTATTCAGATTCTTCATGAATGACTGGTGTTCCCATAACGTCGTATTGTCTTTGTAAATGTAACTGGGGTTGCAGCTGTTGGGTCGTCGCCAATCCAGGACATCCTCCATCACCATGTTTCGCAAGCAAAGACATCCGAGAGAAAGTCTTGCTGCATGTCTTGCACGAATACTTTTTGACGTCTGAGTGCGTTTGGAGATGTGCTCTCAAATTCGATCTGTCCGCAAAAGCTCGATTACAGTGAGGACACGAAAATGGTTTTTCGCCAGTATGCGTGCGAATATGTCCCTGAAGTAACCATGGTCTTGAAAATGCTTTGCCACACAAAGTACATTTGCATGGTAACGTATGTGTTCTGATATGCATTTTCAGTGCACCCAAGGACACGTACACTTTTTCACAGTATTTACAGCTGAAGGACTTCTTGGCCTGAGTCACACAGTGGAATTGCCTATGCTTTGACAGTCCTGAAAATGTCGAATAGGATTTGTTGCAATCAGAACACTGGTACCTTGGAGCTTCTTTGCGTTTCTTGCCACCGGGAGACAAATCTTCAATGACTGTAGTTCCAGTGACTTCATGAGATACAGACAAGGGTGACGTACGGCTGGAAGGGTTGTTTGGAGACAATGACGGTGGCGAGTACGACGCTGTAGACGACGGTGGCGAACAAGGAATGTGGGTCAGGTACTCTTTGTTTTCTTGTTGAAGTTTGTCAGGTAAATATGGCACATACAATTTGGTGCTTGAAATATCAGGTGGGCTATGTGGCAATGCTGGTGACGTATGGTCTTGCTTACCAGAAGATGGGGACATTTGTGAGGGTGATCTTGAATCTCGAGGAGCATACGGAGATAACTGTTCATGAACAAGAGAAGTCGTCCTTGTTGGTGACACAGGGTAGATCGGTTGATACTGATGACCATACATTTCACTTCCTTGTCGTGGGAAAGCAGGGTATGGAAAATTGAATGGCAAATACGGGGCGTACGGCAAACTTCGATGCTGTTGCCAAGCTGCTGAAGAACTATAACTATGGTGGTGGTGGTGATGATGGTTGTCAGAAGGTGTATTCAAATTCAACGGTTCCAAAGGACCTCCTCCATTGGACTTGATAGGATGCACTGGAAGAGGATGAAGTACTCCGTGGTGCGTTGTAACAGGCAAGGAAGATGGAACGTCCGCATTTTCAGCCTTCAATGAGATCAGCGCAACAGCTGGTGGTGGCGTCAAGGACTTCTCCTGCTTCATGGTAGAATGTAATTTGTACTGCGTAGTAGACAGACTTAAATCCTCAGGTTTTGTGCTCAAATTCTCTGGTTCCGAGTTGTCATCAGCCATATCTACAAAGAAACAAAAAGAAAATGACTCGTTAGTAAAATATGTTTTGCGATGAATGAGCAATAATTAAAATCAAAATAAACACAACATTTAAGTAAAAAAAAATAATAATAATGAAACTATTAAACAGAATATGGACAAATTATATTTCATAAGGCACGTTGCTGAAATAGTAGATGCTCAAAAAGAAAAAAAGACATAAAAATTTAAAGTGAAGTGCAGTTTTGTATGTCTTTCAATCCTAGAAAGCACTATCATTTTGAGATATGACTTGTTTAATCATAAGGGTTGAGGATTTTAGAAAGTTTATGGAGATATTGTAAAATCTATTTAAATATTTTTCAGTAAACAGAAAAATCTTGTTTATACCGATTTATATCCTGCTATATAAACTTAAATTCCGTGATAAACCAGAGATTATGGCTGGCCAGAAGGGTCTTCTTATTTTGATGACATGTGGTCAGCACATCGGTTCCTATCATAGATATTTTTGGTTTCCTTGATTGCAGTGTGTTACCCTCTTGATTCAATAATTTACAGTGCTCGGTAAACATATGCCGTACCGGAAAACAAACCAGGGACCAGAACGTAAATTGTTCGCTTGATGTGACTGTTTATATAATTATTGTAAGCAGAAAATTTCTCAAACGTCTGTAGAGGTAGAACCACTGAAAACTTTGTCTCCACTGAGGATCGAACCAAACTTTCTTGCAGAAATTTTGTCCGAAGGGAAGGGAAACTCAAGATATAAAGAGGCTCCATTAGGGTATATAATTTACTAAAGGACATGCCTTGCACAAGAATGGCATGTGGTTGCTTTTTTATTTTATCCTAGCAACGATGGAGTGTAAATCCCCCCCCCAGGAAGTACGCCTGTAAGAAACATTGGGTCGAACCCAGGTGACATGAAGATCCCAGGAAAGCACTCTGGATAGATATACTTTCATTTTTTTAATCCTAAATACGTCAGCAAATAGGACTACATTTACGAAATTGCGAAAGAACATTTCTTGCTTTTTGCATGAAATGTATGAAACCTGTTCTTTCGTTAGTTAACTTTTGATAGTAATAAAGAAAGGGAGATTAAAGCAATCGATTATTTACAAAACGTAAAACAATTTTTTGTGCTTTTTGGTTGGTCTTCTTAAACGATAACGCATTGCTTTAATTGCAACTGCCCGCATCAATAATAATAGCTATCTAACAGCATATATGATACAGGGGGGAAAAAGTACACTGTAATAACAGACTGAGAGAAGGAAAAAAAAAAAAAGACCCCTAATCAGAACGAGGTCTCGGTAACGTCCTTGGGAAAAAGTCTTCCCCTTCCGCGCTTGTAGCCCGCATAACACGCGGTAGCCATAAGGGAAGGAAAAAAGGAAAGATAACCAACCGCAACTTGTGAGAAGAGAAGATTGTTCCCACGGTGGCACCCAACTGCGTATTTTGTTCGTTAGTAAAAATGGCAGTGCATAAATTGACATAGGACAAAATGATATAGCTATGCTAGTATGGAACAGTATACAAGGCATTACTGTAGTCCGTGTTTATTGGTACGATATACAATAGGAAATACGTACGTGGGACGGGGTTCGTTTCCAACTCCTGTGGTTCGAATACCATGTTAAGCTGTAAGTTTATATCTTATATAACCTTGCGTCCTTGCTGCTGAAAGGGGCGCTAAAACTGCTATTTGAGAAACAAGTAAACCAATAATAGAAAGAATACAATCATTTTGATCTTCAATAATAGGCTTTAACTTAGACCCAAGTTATTAGTTTAGTTGAAGTTAATGCCTTACAAAAATAGCTGGTCCTAAATTCGACAGAAATTAAGAGCCTCGAGAACAGCGTTATTCGTTTCATGTAGGAGACCAGAGTTCGATTTGGGCCGTGGTGGCTCAGTGGTAGAGCGTTCACCTCTAGTTCATGGGGTCCCTGTTTCGATCAAAGCTCTCACCAAGTGAACTTTGTGTTGGACAAACACCGTGTGCATGGGTTTTCTCGGGGTTCTCCCGTATGCTCCCACTTTCTTCATTCCATCATTTTATTCATTTCTCATCATCACCGTCTCCTTTAGCCTAGCCGACATAAATGTGGGACGTAAAAGTTAAAGATTTCATTTTTTTTTTTCCAAAACGTACGTGCCCGTCTGGGAATCGAACACGGAACTACGCGCACACTACAGGCACGCGCATTACCATTTAAGTACTCGGATTTGGAATGGGTTAATTTATTTCAACACGACGTCACGTCGTTAGATTTTTCAGCGTGATAACTACATGAGAAATAAGCGATCAAGTCTTTAAGATTTTTACACATAAGCCTACAGAGAGAGAGAGAGAGAGAACCTAAAGTCATAACTGACCATTTCCCGTTCAGAGCTATAAAGTTCCACTTCATAATTACAAATCGTGCTTTTTTTTTTTTTTTAACGAACACTAAGTTATCTTTCTTTGTCTTTAACTGAATTATCTGGCCGCAAAATGACTTGTGATTACCGACACGGATATGATCAACACAATAACACCACCACGTAGGGGCATGAAGGAGCTAATGGCCTGAAGAATGCATCTCATAACAACAAATGATAAACGCTGAAGGTCCCGTGGGCGGTGTTCCTCTTTATGATTATAATCTGTTTTACATGTTTTTTTCTTCTTTCTTCTTTGTATATTGGAACTTGGTGAAGAACTTGTTCTTCACTCACAAAGGAAAACAAAGAAAAAAGAATACCGTTAAGTACTCTATTATTTGTCTTCCATTTACACCCAATTTCTGTCCCACAAGGTTAAAAAAAAAAAAAGGCAAACACTTTGTTCCCGTAACAGCATTACAAAAAGATCTAATGACATTTCTTTAGGAGTAAAGAAATAATTTGCAAAATTAATATGAGGAACTAGATTTATTTCTTTTTTTTTCCCACCACCTTGCCCCTTTTATTTTTCTGATAACATTGATTTCTAGTTAGAGTCTAATGTCACCTTTCAGCACCGAAGCTATATAAGATCTACAGTTTGAAGATAGAATCCGAACCACAAGATAATTTCTTCAAATTTCAAGGCTCTCCTACCGAGAATCGAGCTCAGAGTTTCGTATACCAAAGGCGTACACATGCACTAGCCACTAAACTAAAAAGTAGGCCTTTTTAATATGAAGTAGAGGCAAAAAAAAAAAAAAAAAAAGGGTTTCTCAACCTAGGGATCGCGAGAGGGTTTCATGGGGGGGGGGTCGCGAAGATAAGCGGAAAAGATAAATATAATTAGAATCTAATACCGGATATTACTCACAGTAGCAGCCTCTCGAAAATTAAGATACTCAATAACTTTCTTTAAACAACTTTCCAATTTTTAACGTAAATTAGAAATCACTTTATTATTATTTTTTTTTAATCATATGACCCAAAATTAAGGGAGTTACGAAGTTTTAAAATTTTCAAACACTTTGAAATAGTATGAGGGATCAGATTCGATATTTGTAATATGAATGAACTGACCAAATTTGGTTTTAATCCATTCGCTTTTAGGTAAAATACTGTATCCATTATATACAAGAAATGGATTCTACTATTATAGAAATGGATGGATGTCATGAGATCTCCTCAATATGTATATTAAAAATCCCACATAAGCTTATTACAAGTCAGAAAATATAAGAGAGTCGTTGGCAAGAGAATGTGATAAAATGAGAGTCGTGATAGGAATTAGATTGTAAACCACTGGGTTAGAGGTATAATCCTCACTACAATGCGAAGGATCCTTTTTTTGATTCCCAGATACATGATCTTGCTATAGACAATACCATGTCGCTGAATTTTTACGAGGTTCTTTCTCATGTCACCAATTTTTCCAATAACAACCCAAGTATATACATTATTCGTCTCTTTTTTACCCTACAATGGACAATGTGGGAAATAAAAACTATTTATTTATTTATTATAACTGTACTTAATACCACACAATGATACCGAATAGTCGAATAGTTAATGCTACCTCTTTTGAGTTCGACTTCCCAGTTGGGTGGTGATCAACTCCGTTCTACAATAGAATGCTAGAAATACCAAGGTTGTGTGGTCACATCACTTAACTGTGAAGGCATCTGATCGGTCAGAGACCTTCGCTTCGTCTGTTGTAGACTTGATTTATAATTAATTACTTATTCGCATAAAAAAGTATATACATGCCCTTTCCCTTGATTTGCAACCCTTTTCGATGCAAGAAGAACGCATAGGGTCTACATAATAATTATTACTTTTTTAAGTATCGTTTTGAACATTTAGCTTAATCCGGATAAGTTACAAGTCTTCCAATAGTAATAATAAGCCCTCCTCACTGGTCTAGTCGGTATCGCGTGGCTTTGGTGCATGCGGGGTCCTGGATTCGATTTCCGGTGGGAGACCTTGAAATTTGAATGCTGAAAAGGGACGCTAATTCCAATCAATGATAAAAAGAACTAATAATAATGTTATCTTAATGGGCACTCGATTCCGCACTTCGAGTGATATAAATCTCTGATAATACGATTTTCTAGTGTGTATAAACCCTAGAATCCCTTCTTATAGACGTAAATGTATAACAGGATACAAATTATGGCATGAGAAATCGAAGTTTTCCTATCCGCCTATATAAGCTTACGTACATCATAGACAATACTGTACTAACATTTCATATACGTTAGCATGTTCACCTTTAGTGTTTTGTAATATTAAGTTTGATTCCCAGTGTAAACATGAACTGTTTTAACCTCCAGTGCAGTTGGTATCACTAATTTAAAATAAAACTATGATTACGTTCTTGTTTTGAGTACATATAAGCCTCTTTTTTTTTTTTTATCTACATCTTAAAGGAGGACGTGGGGAGGGAAGTAAGTTCATAAACAGTATGCATCGTATTACATGCTTTGGACAACAAATCTAGAAATATTTGTGTATAGCTACTTTGTAAAACGATGAAATCACGCAACGAAAAATGCATCAATATTACTAGTTTCGAACTAAAGTTGTGAAATGATGTTTTTAATTTAAGTTTATTTCTACTAAATGCACTATTCACAAAAAAGTATTTCTTAAATAAATAAAAGAAAGAAAGAAAAATACACCGCAATACATCAATTCAAAGATATTTAAAGTTTCAAGAGTTAATGACAGTTTTAGGTATTAGATCTCATTAAGCTATTAACCATAGTAAAGCCTCCTCTTACTAATGTCATAATAGTGACACGTAATAGTTGACAGTGTAATTTTGACCCTGTCTTTCTTGATCACGAGGTACACTAATTTTAGCGCTATAAAATATATATATTTTGCCAATTTTCTCGTAAATTATGCATGTAAATTTATTTCAGCTTTATGAAACCTACTGATCGATATATGATTGATCTGTTTTTTTTTTTTTTTTTTTTTTTTTGTTAAGGTTATAATGTTGTAGATATTTAAAAAAAAACAGTAAGAACAAACAACGTAATTTGGCAAGTGGGCTATTTAATATGTTTTTAAAAAAAGATATCAACTGAATCAACCAGTCCTTTTAATACCTTTCACACAATGTGGAAATCTGAGTGCTAGACAATAGAAGCAGTTATCAATTCACGTACATTTTAAAAAGAGGGTGAGATCTGTGTTACATTTACATACACTTTGATACATTTAAGCACATGTTCTTTATTTCTCTCCAAATCAGCATGTCTCTCAAATGTAACGTTAAAAGATGACAATCATCGTAATATACTCCACACACTAAGATGAATAATATAACACACATACACACTACAAATCTTTATTTGATATAGTTTTGTGTTTTCTATCTAGAATAGTAAGCAAATATAAGCAACTGGACGAAGAACTTAATTTTACTAAATTCCTTAACGCAATTAACAAGAATTATTATTATTATGCATTATCAAAGACACATATTTATGTAAAGAAATAAAACACTAATTGATTTTTGACAATATTTTAAAATGTCTGATGCTAAGTTTAATGAACTTAACTATATCGTGTTTCTGCAAATCGTGCTTCTTTCAATATTTTTCACATATTCATTTCACTCGTGAAAAAAAAGGGATAAAACATATTAATGGAAATACTGTATATGTAAGCCATGTGCCCCACACGACCTACTTTTTAACTGTAGATAGAAAATCACGTACGCAAATAGTTCCAACTGCAAAATGCAATTCTTTTTAAGTTCATTTCGATTTTCAACTTTCATATTCATTCTCTGAAAAACTATACAAATTTACTACCACGTCATATACGAAATAACTACAAAACTTCGCGACATTGTATAAATGGAATATCTACTGTACATATGTGAGTTAGAAAGTTGTTTTTCTACATTTAAATCTATATCAGCGCTGGTGAACAATTCACAATAGCCACAGTAAAATTCAGGTAATCTCTAACGGTGTAATTATGACAAATGTTCCATATCTCACTGAAATATAAAATTACCGCATAGATAAATACGGTAATTAGTGTGTATTAACACACAAAATCAAGCTCCTTTGTGGCTAAGAAGTTAGCGTACGCGCCTTTGACACCAAAGACCAGGGTTCAATTCTTAGTGGAAGCTCATGTGGATGGATTCCACGTCTCATATAGCCTCGCTGCAGAAAGAAACGTTAAACGCAAACTCGACTCGAATATACAAAATTGACTAAATGTGTATACTGGGTTTATGCAGTAACTTTGAAATGAGATTTACGATATGTGTTTTAATATATCATTGCAGATTAACTCAGTCACTAAAATTAAACTGAAATTTGTTTCCTAAAAAGATATATTACAGAACTTGTTCACAGGGCACATAGCTACTTTATCAAAATCATTTATCTGTGTTAAAAGACTAATACCAGTACACTTATAAAATTGTCAATTACCTAATAGTTTTTGTAACACACGGATTCGCAAAATGAGTTAAAACAGTTATTTGAAGCATTAATATGTTTGTTTTACAACGATTTTCTTTCTTTACTTTTATTTTTACGCAAAAAAATGTATTCTTCGGCAAAACAAATATACGATCATACTATGAATCAACCATAAAATTGTTTTAATATAAATTTTCAGCAACGAAATAACGAACAGTTAATTCCAAGAAAAATGAAAACCTAATTTATGAAATATATATATATATATATATATATATATATATAGTGCATTAATACTTGAAACTATTATAACCGCGTTCCTAGTTGTAAGGGCAAAAATTCCTTTTTTTAAAAAATAATAATAATAATAATAGAAATAAAGCTTACGTTTCTAAAAGAAAACACCAAAACTATATCTCTTTGAAAAGTACAGTAATCAAAATACTGATCTTACCTTTGTCATCCGGAAATTCATCTTCCTTGAAGATGTGCACCGGCCTCTTTTTTAGCGGACAATGACTATAATTGTGTTTCTTAATTAGAAAAGATCGAGGCATGATGTTCGGCCCCAGGTTGACGATCTTTCTAAAAACGGATGAAGTCAAAAAACAACAACAAAAATCCAAGACAAACTGTTCTTGGTCACAGATCAAAAACTCTTTTTGAAAAACAAAACAAAAAATTTACGAAGTCACTTTCTATCTCACACACATGGGTCAGGCACAACGAACTTTGGTTCTAACAAGAAGTTCCTGCAGACCCAACCAACTCTCTCAACAGCTACTCGCTAACTGAGGTAAAACCGTAAACTCCTTCCCCAAATAAGCTCTCCCCCTCCCCTCACATCATTTTCACATCAACCATCAGCTCCTCCTGCTACTGGAACGGCGTCAGGTGGAATCTAAAGGCGCACGTGCTCACCGACCAATCACCGTGCAGAAACGACAGCCAATCCCAGAGCATTTCGACTCTATTCTTGCGCAGTAGGGCGCTGCTTTTGGTTTAGTTTGCTGGTGTCATTTGCGACCAAAGAAGGGGAGGTGATACTTGTGAACAGGTGCAATATAAGCGTATGGTATGGTACGGTACAGGAGGCTGTGGATGAAAGGAGAGAAGGGGGAGGGATCGTAAAGAAATAAGAGGAAGGGAACGCTTGCACCCTGCAACTGCAAGAGTTAGTGAAGTGAATTCTGGTTGCTGGCGTCGAAATACCGTTGGCAGGTAGTGTGTTGCAAAAATCAGTGCAACTTTGGCGCGAGGAGGGGGGAAATCCACAATTGCGTTTCGATTCGTCGATTTTGTATTCTCAAGGCACGAGTTCAATTCTATTGTATTTATAAGAGGAAAAAATGAATTCCATCACAGAATTTTTCTTCAGAATAGCATTGACGGGCAGAGCACGTCATTCAACTTTCGTAAACTTCTCTCGACTATCAAAGTTATTTTTTTCTTTTGTCCCCCCCTCCCCCCCCAAAAAAGAACTATTGATTGAAACTTTTGTAATTTTTATTTTACGAAAAAGATTTGGGGAAAAGTAGAGAAAATTGATAGAAGAACAATCAGTGACATTTAATACTACTAAATAGGCCATAAACATTCCTTGGTGAATGTGAATGTTAACTATGGGAGACTATAAAGAACTTTTATAAGGACATTGAGCATAATTTTACGAATAAGTTCAATTTTCTGACATTTTCCTGACAGAACTAAGGAGAATTCTTACGAAAACAGAATACTCGATCATTGAACTCGAACTTGAGATATTCTAATTCCGGAATTAAGGACAACTAACCGTTTGTTTGTTTGTTCTTTGTTGAAGCTTAGTCCCATTTCAAAGCCGAGGCTGTATAAGACATGGCTCTACACTTTAAAAGGTGGAACCCTAATCACTGTAATGGGCTCAATACTCTCCCACTAGATATAGAATCCGAGACCCGCGAGAGCTAGACAGTAGACCACGAGCCAGGGCTATCTAGACATTCGTCTAAATTCTAGGCTAGGTAAAAAAAAAACTTGTTCTTTGCTCTGGTATAATCGCTAGCGCAAATAAAATTATTTTCATGATTATTTTCCAAAATATAGCAGCAAAGAGAATAGTTTTTTTTTTCTGACGTCTTAAGCTCGAATCCCGCTGATAATTAATTGGCTGAGTTTTTCTCTAGTTTTACCTCCGTCCTTCTGACAGCTTATGGGCTTAAGATAAGATAGTATATTATAGGCTTTGCTGATTTCTTCCCCATTTGGCGACTTCAGCAAACCTATTTAAAACCTATTAGTATGCGATAAATAAAATGTTTCGCTGCACTAGTTAAACTCCTGAATATTTTGAAAATCGTTACTTCCCAAAAAATGTTCAGTTATGTTGCCTTTTTAATCTTCCAAGAATTTAAGTTCTGGATTTATTTGGCATATTATTAAAGTTTAACTTATAAGTTACAACAGATCCATTAGAAGATAAAGTTGTGCATGGGGTTCTTGGTTCGATACCAGCTAGCACCAAGTGAGCTTTGTGTTGGACAAACACCGTGTGCGTGGGTTTTCTCGGGGTTCCCCCGTTTCTTCATGCTTTCTTCATTCCACCATTTCATTCATTCCTAAGCATCACTGTCTTCTTTAGGTCTGCACCGAGAAAAAAATTGTGGGTGGCGTACCTAAAAAGGTAGGTTACATGTGTAATTCCTGTAATTTTTGAATTTATGGTACAGCAGACATAGATATATAACTGAAAACGCATGTTTTATAATACTTTCCGTATAAGTGTTCCATCTATACGTACTTTCCGTATGAAACAATAGAAAAAATATAGGTTGTCAGGATCTCACATACAAATGGACGTATATAACATAGCTATAACTGAGGAATGTAACAAGTATAGCATATGCATTTGATATACGGAAAAATGTTTGATGTCAGACATCCTGCAACAGCATGATGTAACATCTAAGGGCAATGCGTATGTAGCATATGGATAACGTATGCTCCATACTGATTCCTGTAGTAAGCAAAATGATTCCGTATATATTTGTACAGCGGTGGACACTTCTAAATGGTACAGCCATATGGAGATTTACGGCTAAGGTGTACCATTTAGAAGTGTCCACCGCTGTACAATATACTGCTGTCCGGAGAACGGATTTTTCTCAGTGTAGTCTATCCGGTATAATTGTGGACGTAAAAGTGAAAGATTTCATTTTATTCTCATTTTAGAAGATAAAGTTTCATTGTCAATGGTACAATCATGTCCAAAATGATTATGGCATGTCTATAAATATGTTGTTGTAGGAATTTAATTTAATAACGATTTCGCCCGGTATTCCTTATAATGTTAGTGTGTGTATAATAAAGGCATGTATGTGGTAAATTTCATGTCAATAGATCAAAAAATAAGAACAATATAACGAAAGAAACCTTTCTTGTCCATTCAGCAACATTTTTCTTTTTCTCTTCCTAATTTTCGTATTTGTAATTCTTTTCCTACGAAATTTATCACAAATACATATTTCTCGATTATACACATAGTAACAGTATTATTAGTACCAGCAAAGACATTATCAAATTATATTCCCACAACAAGACAGTTATTGATATGCGATAATCATTTTGGACATGACTGTACCTTAATGTCTCTGGTTGTCTTTGCATTTGAAGTAGATCGTTGATTTGGGGCGTTCAGAGCACAAGAGAATTAAATCCAATTACCAAAGTTGTGAGAAAAAGAGTAATAAAGTGCATAAACACATGCATAAACATAAACATACAAGATAAGTGTACAAACATCTAAAATGATATGAGCTTAGGAGCTTGAACCTACCCCTGATGAAATTCTACGTGGGCCACTGGTCAGTAGTAATTAACCAGAATGTGTACCCCTTAGCAGCGCACTTGATAGCTCTAGGTAGGCTAATGATTGGCATGGTGGGAATTGGTAGGCTGCTAATTGCAAAAATAAAATACGTTGACCCAACGTAGTTTCTAGTGTATATTGACCGAGCAACAATTTGCCGTCATTTATCCAACAATTTACCATCATTTGTCCAATAATTTGCCGTCATTTGTCCAACGATTTGCCGTAATTTGTCCAACAATATTCCGTCATTTATTCAACAAATTCTACCTCTCATTTCCAATCACAATTTTACTTCTTTCGTAGGGGCTACGTTGACAAATGCTCGGCAAAGTACTTACTTACAACATAAGATCAACGTTGGCTGTTAGCTAGCCTCCCACTATTGGGTATATTGTCTGTGCTGCTATGGTGGTTAACGGGTATGTAAAATTTACATAAGCAATTTGGAATAGAAAATCATGTAAAAACATGTCTATACAGTACAAGAGAAATAACTCAATATTAGTGTTCTAAATAACCTGTAGAATCATGATTTGAAGTCAATGTTGTTCATTCATAACACCACTAACAGATTTCCCCTAACTTAGCAACACTGATTGAAAGCGGTTGGACCAAAGAGGAGAGTCTGTTTTGTGGCACTCGAGAGGGCGCTAGGTGTTTTTTATATGAATATGAAGAGGGGGAAGAAGAAGGAAGAATCCCTGCCGAAAGATTCTTTCTGAATGCTGTGGCGCAACCGTCCACCGGGTTCTTCTCATCCCCATTTCCCCCTCCCCTTTCCAAATGGCTCTTCAGTTGGGGCAGAAGACCAGCTGCTCCCGAGCCTTATGAAAATGGTTGGAGCCGTAATCAAAACACAGCAATATTGCGCAACGATGAAAGGGCTTGTTTCTATTGAAACAGACGCTAAAGGTAACGAGAAGAATGGTCTAAGTTAAATGATGTTGTAAGTACTGCAGACCAGCAATTATAGAGCGACCAATTTCGTTCAGTAAGCACTCCCTACATGCAATGGTCGTTACCACTTTCACAAATAAGCCTATTATGAAGGCTATATAGGGGTGTGGGACAGAAGCAATTATATATAGTCCATACCAAGCATTAAAGCAAAGTGCAGCTATTGCAAACTCGTAGTTTAAACGGTACTCCCTATTGTAAAATCTATCAAGAATTCCCTTAAAAATCTCTGGTCGACCACATACCAATAAATTGATAGTGATAATGAGATGTGTGGTCAGCACATGGACTCCTACATTATTGTCACTTCTCGCTCTCCACTCTGGACTAAAGTTGTCAATTTCTTAATTCATCTAAGATCCGAATTGTTTCATAATATGGGACTAATACCGACTATTCTCCATCAGAAACCTATCCTGGTCCGGTAGTACGCACACTAGAGGCGGACTTGGTGATTTTTTACTTTATAGGAGCAATAGAAATCAATAAATGAATCGATTTGAAGGTGAAATGCTTGTATAAGTAACTGGAAATCAGGCACACATATTACTGTGATCCTATAATGAAAGTTAATTAATTTACACACGAAAGATCGGTGGTGTTGCTGTATGATTCAGCTCCTGGAGGCAAGATAGCTCATGGAACATCCTATACTGTAAAGTGTCCCGTGATCCAGCTACTGGAGGTAAGATAGCTCATTGAACACCCATCTGACACAGTCAATGGCGTGTGTTGTAGGCAAATGAAGTGAAAGTTGTGATGCGACATTGCAGAAAGGGCGTGCTTGAGTAGACACGGACTGGTGAAAAATAGTACAAGCATCTCAATTTTTCGATTTTTTTTGTTTATAACAATAATTAGTATTATTTTCCTCCAGCTTCCTTCCGAACGGACACTTGGGACAAAGTGAAACAGAACAACAACGTTGCCAACTTAGAGGACATGGCTGATTAGGGACAAAAAACAGTGCTTTAAGAATTAGAACATGAACATTAACACTTATTCGAATTAAACAATAATATAATAGCAAAAATATAAAATAACTACAACAACAACAAAAAAACGACGAAACGAAACGTAGTGGCAATTCGACAATACTGCATCCTCAGGAGATGCTCGACATATAGCGCGAGAGACGACATTGGAAAAATTTCATTGATGGGGTTTGACAACCGAGATGCGCCCTCACGTTCTATTAGGTGGGGAAATTTATAGATCTAGGTCAAGCTTCACGACTCCTCGCGATCCTATACCATGAAGGAAATTGATTATCCGTTATACTCCAATAATTATTTGAGTAATTTGATTATATTAGGTTAATTTGTGTTTTAGGTTCTTGGGCAAGATCGATATTATGATGGGCAGAACTTGTAATTAATGTGGGCTCTGAATGACGACTGGGGTGCTTGAATTGAATTGGAGTGCGCAAACAATAATGCAAGACCAACCATTACAACTTTTGTCGTTCCCCATCACACAATTTCGCCTCCAAGGAAGGTGGATTAACGGACCACGCCACTAAACCTGACTTATAAATATTAGGTTAGATTAGATATGTTTTAAGTTGATTTCTAAACTCAAGAGATAAATGTCAACACTTCACGCGACTTTATGTACTCAAAACTGAGATGGAGTGGGTCAAGATATGTGAGTGAGTCATAGGTCAACAGGAAGTGATCCACTGCGACCCAAATCCCACCGTGACCCACTACGACCCACTGACCCACTCTTCTCAGTGCATTGTAGATAGACAACTCTTCTGAACACTGATGAATTTGTCTGCGATTTACTTTCAAGGTCTCCACTTTCCTTCCTTTTTCATTTGTCATATCTTAATGAAAAAAGAATATCAACCAATTTTGGATACTGATATTTGTAATTGCAGTAGTATCAATACGACTTACTACTTGGCTTTCGAAACACAGTCGAATTTTACTGCCCCCCCCCCTTTATGTTGGCCTACTTTACCCTGATTTGAGACTTTCAAATTTCATCCTATTTTCCACTGAAAAGGATCTGTAATTCAACAAGGAAATAATTATATATAATAATTAAATTGAAATTCGTCGTAATGTGGCCTATGACAAACACTTCACCATTTTATATCCTGAAGATGAGACCCACCGGTATTATAACAGAGCGGTGTTTAGAGCGATTAATCGTAGAAACTCAAACTTCGATTAGTGATAATTTCACAGCCTTGTTGTATTAGAAGTATAAACTTTTTCTTTTCAGTTGAGAGGAGGGCGTGGATCATGGGTCAGAGTTGATGGCGATGGATTTTGGTGGGTAGTGGCTGAGAGTGGGTCGGAGGGATCAAAATGGGTGGTTGGTCAAGTGGTTAGAGTGGGTCAGGGGACATGAATCAAGTTTTCATTGACCCATTCCATCTTTGACTCAAAAATGGTTATTGAGATTATTTTCTTAGAGAATTAGGCAGAATATATGGAATATTTATTCCACGTCAGTAATTTCGAAACGTGTAAATAAGTGCCCTCAAAATTCTGATTTATTCTTTTAAGCATGTTTCAGCAAAATTTGCCCCCATATTTCGTATGAGTCAACCCCTTAGCTTCCTACTGTACAATGGTGTACTTATCCCGAAAGTTATGGAACAATTGAAAAGGAGTTTCTTTGTCACTTCTCCTTTAGGACAACCTAAAGGAATAGGAGACCCCGTGTATCAGCAACATTGCACAGATACAGTTGCCTATTCTCAACTGCTGTATCTGCCTATCTTACCGTGAACAGTAAGATTTCGTACACTGAGTTGCATCTTTTAGAGATTTGTTCCTGGGGAGGTCGTCTATTCGAAGTGGGTTTTGCGCCCATATGAACATACACACATACATGTACATATCATGGTCGTCATCATCAGGGTTATCCAGGTAAGCTATATAGAAGCAGATGCCTTCCAGACTCCTTGAAGAGATTTTTCCTTCCGAGGATCAAGACCAGAAAAACCAACAAAAGCCAAAGAAAGAAAGAAAGAAAGAAAGAAAGGTACTGCACCCCTGGTACAAGACCAACTCCGGCAAGAATTTCCAAAAAAGATCAGAACAAAAAGGTCTCCCAAGGAACCACAAAAGACGTTGCATGTGTCGTATATAGGAAACGGAATTTCCTTTCCTTCTCCTTCTTCGCCTCCCCTCAAACTTCATCCTTCAACCTAGTTCTTTCTTAGATTCCTTTCTATTCACAGTTTTTTTTTGCGATCACGTCTCACAAGACTACATAATGTACAGGTATTCGGCACGAGCTTACCTTCTGTGACACACCTGTGCGTCCAAATGCTATTCAACACAAAAACTGGGAGAAAACCAGATTGTTGATTTACCTACCTTCCAACTCCCAACTTAAAATCACCTCCATTGGAAAGTTTTAAACGACCATGCACTAACTTCTTGTTTATTTTGGGTCTCTCCCTAGCTATTACATCATCAGTTGAATGCTGGTGGTTACTATACTAGCGTTTACGTATGCGTACGTAATAATGTTGATATTGTTAATTTTACTTCACAGAATTTTGAATCAAAAGTTTGCTAGGGCACGCGCTTTAACTAATGTGTTTCCCCCTCCACTGAAATGTGTTGCGTCCTGGAAAGTTACGATAATACCGCATTCTGCTTCGCATTGTATGATTATAACAACAACATTATACCATTGCACCCTGCACAAGTTACCCCCTCCTCATGAGATTCAATGTTGGCTCAGAGTGTAAGGTTCATCACGATCATAGGCGTAACTAGAATGGGGCAGGTTCCCCCTAGGACACTGTTTCTTCCCTAGAACTGCGTTTCCCAAACTTTTTTCATTTGGAGCACATCAAAGTACATTTCAAACTTTCGCGATACCCCTGCTTTTAATTTTTTTTCATAGATGCAAAAAAGCAGACACACAAAAATACATACAATATATATATATTTTTTTAAAAAAAATATGGAACAACTATGAGATACAAATGTCACAAGCAACTTACGTAAGACTCTTGAATAGAAACATATTAACATAAAAGAAACTTACGATTCTTAAGCAGAAATATGAGAAAGAAATATTAGCCTACCATCAGAAATGTAAGAAGACATCACACTTAAAACTAGTGAGGTGACTTTAATCGGAAAGAAAACACCAAGTATCGTGTTATTGAAATTACTTTTCTGTGTCCAGTGTTTCTTTCCAAAGAAAAGTGAACTGCAGCTTTAAATTTGGAAGACAAGTGAGAAATCAAGTCGATTGACGATAATATTTTATTTCCTTCTTAAGATAATTTCTTTGCGGAAGATCTAAGAAGACATTAAAAATCACGCGACACACCTAACATGTATTCGCGACACAGCGGTTGAGAAACGCTGCCCTAGAATACCATTCGACTATAGAAATAAGGGGCCATTCTCCCGTATCAAAATATCCTAGTTACGCCAAGGATCAGGACAGAAAGGAAAGCTAACCAATGATATTTATCATGTATCAAGTCAATCCCATTAGTACAAAATTATTAGCCAATCTCTTGGCCTCAAATTTGATAATTATAAACTTAATTAATACTAGTAAAACGATTCGATAGAATTATTTCATATAAATCGATTTTCTAGTTTTAGCTCCCGATGTTAGCATCGGGTGTATGTGTATATGTGTGTGTGGTACTTTAATTCTCGGTACCGGTAACTACTGACGGGATCTGAACCGAATTTGGTGGACAAGTAGCCTATTATTTAAGGAATAAAGATAGCTATATTTGGTGACCGAACTCGGGTCAGGAACAGGCTCGGTTTGTGCTTAACTAGGTTCACCGATTGTGATCCACTTGTTTAAAATCATATTTTTGTAACCTATGTGCGTATATGTATTATCTTCTTGAAAAAAAAAAACAATAAAACAAAAAAACAAAAAAAAAACTGGGCTACCCACTTTTCTTTGAAAATCCCTGCACTCTGCACTCTTTAATACAGTTCCATTTAAATAAAACAAATGTTGATTTTCTGTGGCCAATTTAGATCTTTATTTAGAACCAAAATACTAGAATTTCCTAGAAGCAGTTGCAAGAATATCAGATTCTAAATTATGTTGGGTGGCCAAGAACAACATTGATGTAAAGAGTAAATACACCGATTTAGTCACTGCACTCACCACCAGATCTTGTAAATCTTTGGAAATGTTGTTCACTTTCCCTTTGTGTGTAACTTGGTTCCTATTCATTCGTAATGTACCACATCATGTTCGATACTTTGGCACTTTGGATGTACATACATTGTTCCGTTTGTCTCACTTCCGTTATGTTATCACTATAGCGGACCATAGACATAACTAGAGGATGGGCAGGTCCCCCCTAGAAACTGTTGCCCCTCTCTCGGATGCAAGTATTGTATTTTTCCCGGTTCTTGTGCTAGATCAAACTTGGCTATCTTGAGGTTCGTAATAAAAATAAATAAGTAAATAAATCGGGACATCTGCGGATAATCCGCATCGCGGATCATCCACTCGCGGTTAATCATGGCTTTACTGTACTTGTTAATCATATTCTTTAAATTTTTCAAACGTAAACAATGGGGGGAAGAATAAACACTCTTAACGTTTCCATATGCCTAAAACAATGTTGATATAGCATATGCTATTATTGTTATGTAAGTTGGTCACTTGTATATAGTTCTATATTTTCTATGAAGACAGTGCCACTGAATGAAATGAAAATGTAATACGAAGAAATGTGGCAACCAGCTTGACGCAATAACACCTGGATCTCCGAGCAACCAATTACGTGAGTTACTGAAAGAGGAACAGGCTTTAAAAGCACCTATTTCTTTTTGTACACGCATACATGTTTTAAAGAGTCTTTCTATCCCGCTTTTTTTTTTTTTTAATACACACACACATAGACATATACACATAAAGGCATATCCTTTCACGATGACTTTCCTCCCATCACTTGCACAGGAAGCTGGGAGCACATAAGAGAAACCGGAACATAAGATTCTCATAGGCACCTCCCGCTGTCTTTGTAGATTCTCTTTATGTGGGTACATATCCTGTGGGAAGGTCTTCGTCATTTTTAATAGCGCGAGATTATATCAAATTGTTTTTGTACTTCGGATAAAGAAGAGTGTGTTAAACATAATAATAGCTGAACCGGGAACTTTTTTTTTAAATAATATTACATTGAATGCGGACAGATTTCTTTTCAAGAACTTAAAAGAATGTACAATATGTTATGTACTATATAAACTTTGTTCCAGTTCTACAGGAAATGTCCCCTTCCCTTCCAATGCCAGATGAGCTAGTAGCACACTTTTATTCTTCTTTCCTATTCGATTTAAATTGTGCTGTTTGTAATCTTTTTGACGGATATGTCTCCTTCAATATATTGAGATTAAATCAAGTATGTCATTTACCTCTGATTTGACTTGCAAACGTTCATTTGAAACAAGCTTAAATCAAACTTGACAATAACTTGACTTTGATTTGCCAAGTGCAAATTAAAACACTAACATACTTCCAAAATGGACTGACTGGTCTGTATTACGTAAGATGACAGATTTCTTCTCTTATGGCTATATATATATAAAAAAATGAAATGAAAAATGAAATGTTTAGTTTTACGTCCCAGGATTATGCCTTTTTAGGCTAAGAGAGACGATAATTAAGGCAAGTGAATGATAATGGAAGCATTAGTGGAATGAGAAAGTAGGAGAAGACAGGTGTACCTTGAGAAAATTCAACGCCGTGATATTGTCCACTACAAACTTACTTGTCGAGGAACGAACCAGGACCTCACACACCAGAAGTAAAAACTCTATATCTTATATAGAAGACCCAATATTTATTATTGATTTATTATTAAAATTTTAGCTTAAAAACTGAATTTCCTGGCCCATGTTTAGCTGGGTGATGTGTAATGAGCGTATCAACGGGAAGTACTGCTATTTCTACCTTTCTAGGCTAGAGTTCACTGCTCCTTAATTCAGATAACCACTCAATTGTTAATACTGGCCATACCAAATTCACTAGAGATAACAATTATACTATATTATTATTATTATTATTATTATTATTATTATTATTATTATTATTATTATTATTATTATTATTATTATTATTACTTGTTATAGAATCAAAATTTTCAAGATCCACATAAAAGGCTAGGCGCTATCCTACATAACACAGAAACGTTCCTTGAATGTCCAAACAACGTCATTCTTTGGACAACGGGATATCCAAATGATGTCAATCTTGGGATAATGTGATGTCCAAATAACGTCAGTCTTGGGACAACGGCATATTCAAAGGACGTCAGTCTTGGGACAACAGGTTATCCACCGGACAGCCCGTGGAAATCTAGATGTCTGCTAATATCCCAGAAACGGTAATTCATGCAGGATTCCTGTGTGGGACATCTCTGGTCCTTTTTTTGTAGATTGGCTATTGGACATCTGACGTCTTTTTGTGGGTAGATAAGACAACTTTTGGCTATACAAATATTGTCGTCCCGTTATAGCAGGCATATCCAATTGAAATCAAAAAGAAATCCCATTGATATTTCAACTATAATTAAAGTTTGTACTGTTAACCTGAAAGCCCTGAATAAATATTGTGGGATGCCCAAAGGACGTCCCACGGACATGAATTATATGGCATGCTAGTAATCTCATAACTGCGTAAAGATCAAAAATAGTAATTAAGTAACGTTATCTTCTGACTAAAGTTTATTTGTATATTTCATTAAAATACTAATTACTCAAACCTATAGTATACAGGGTGCTTGAAAAGATCATTTACAACGATTGGATGATAATTCTACTTTTATAAATAAGAAATGAAGTTCCAGTAAACATGCCCTGAGAATCGCCTTGTTATAAAGATACAAGCTGCCGAGATTATTTCAAAGACTACGCGTGATGAAGAATCATATCGTGGAAGACTTGAAACAAGCCTTGTCCAAACGCACCTATTCCAGGAATGCGAAATGAAAGCGCAATGGATCCCCCTAAAGGAAGTTAATGAATTCCTGAGTATTCCGTTAGGAAAAGTAGACCTGATTGATGACGTACAGAACAGCATACAAGTAACAAATATTCGCTGATAGGACGTTGATATTTTGAACAGAATCAAGATGACAAAGGAATTTTGGCGTGTTGTGCGTGGTTGCGTAACGGGAGTAGCGAATGAGTGTAGTGTTGCCGACGAGACGGGATTTGAGACAGTCTCGTCTCGAAAAGCTGCCGTAAAAGTGCTTTCTTGTCTTGAAAAAAATGTATCTTTTTCTGTTGGAAGACCGTTTTCTCGTCAAGTAAATCATCAACAAAATTCTGTCTTGTCTCGTGGGAAATTAGTGTGACGAACAAAAGAAAGAAAATGAAATATTTGGTTTAATATTCCACGATTATATTCTGTGAGCTCAAAGGGACAGGTGGCTAGATTACGGAGAAATCGATGGAATGAGAATGTGGGAGGAAACGGGAATATTCTAAAAACCTTAAGAAGAGTATGTTGTCTAACACAGCTCACTTGACCTGAGATTGAATCAGGAACCTTTTGCACCAAAAATGAACACTCTACCACTGAAACTCATGTTTACACGTAGCTGACGTGTGAGAGATGGTTACACATGGAAACAAACAATCAAAGGAAAAAAAAAGAAGTTATGAATTCATCAACATAAAAAGCAACAATAAATTACTCGTAAATACAACTGCTTGCTGTTCTATTAAAAAATACAAAAAACAGTGACGAGATTAAGGGATTTCATGGAAAATTTTTAAATTTTAGCGTTTAGAGAAGATTTTTTTTTAATGACAAATCTTCAGCTTGCACGTGTAAGTAAATGCTAAAGCAATTCAAAGGAACTTGTCAAATATTGTTTTAATTTCCTAATGAAAATTTACGCAATATTCTTTCAACTAAGAATACAGTTGTGCTACATTACAATACCATCTAGTGGTAAAAATTTTACACTTAAAAAATCAGAATTTAAGTTAGATTCTCACTGGTGCGCCACCACAATTTGACTCATGAAGTTGCTCTAGAGCTGATGAAATTTCAACTCGGACGGGAGAATGAATCTGGATTAATGTCATTGGGCATTTATTTATAATTTTCTTTGAGCATACAACTAATACATTCTTCACTACTCACCTTTGCTTATAGGAAATTAAGATCAATATTAGCGAAATAGGGAAGCCACAAGTGAACGGCTGTATGCAACACACATGTTGTGTGGCGATATACTGTAAGCACATAATTCCCTTAGTTTGTTAGGGGGTGGGAATGAATTCTTCTTGACTTCAAAGGAATTTTTAGGTTTTGGAAGAAGGAAGTTTTCAGGAAAAAGGCTCCAATT
The DNA here is from genome assembly GCF_964235325.1 of Thermobia domestica. NCBI lineage: Eukaryota > Metazoa > Arthropoda > Insecta > Zygentoma > Lepismatidae > Thermobia > Thermobia domestica. The sequence continues at coordinate 68,125,434 of NC_137454.1, forward strand.
CTCCATTTGCAAAAGGGTAGAAGCTAGTGAAGGCACGCGCCACCGTATGGGGGACGATGTGGGGGTGGCTTTTAAAGGGGGTGAGGAATCTCCAAGGCTGTTTGCGTGCAGCTGTTTCTTTTCTTGAAACGGGTCTCTCTTCCTTAGCTGTGCCATTCAACGAAAACGTCTGAATGAAAAGGAATAAGAAAAACCAGCTTCACTACACCTGTCAGGTTTTCCAGTGAAACCAGATTCTTATACAAAATAAGGGAACAACATGAGAGAACCCACGGACTGTATCCTAACTTTCTTCAGAAGTCCCTAAGTAACTAGCTCTTTTTATCCGAGTTACGTTTACGAGGTTACCTTGTTTCCAGCTAGTTTTGTTTAACTTTTTTTTTTATGGTGTTCGCACTTTGAAAACGAGATGAAAATGAAAGAGATAGTAGTAAATAAAATGAGACACAAGAAATACAGTGCCACAAACACCGAAAGAATTTCTTGTTCTCGGTCTGAAGAGAAATGTTTTGTATTTTTTTTTTTTTTTTAATTTTATTTTAGAATAACACGACGTTGCGGTACCCGAAATGAATAGTATGTTAACTAACTACGAATGACATTCCAAATCACACAGAGACAAAACACGAACAGCACCATGGATATTTTGAGACCATACTATGCGTCAGTCAATGCACTTCACTGTAGAAAACTTTGAATTTCAGTGACCCGTTTATCTGGACCGGGGCCGCACCCACGGGTGGGGGGTTCACTGGGTTTGGACTCCCCCAAAACTTGACATGTATTTGTACACTTTCTTAATAAAACTACACTGCAAAAAAATATAGAAACTACTTTTAGACACAGTAGAACACTTTACACATTACCGACACTCTTAGAACACTTCCAGAAGACACATATTCATCCCGTGTAGATATTGTGTTGTCCAAATATGTCCCAGATGTATTGGCAAAATGTGTCACAGGCCGGTAGCCAGCCCAAAAATGTACGGGGGCCCGGCTGAAGTTAGGGGGGCCCGACCCGAAAATATTATAGTTCATCACCATATTATAGTTCATTTGCAAGCCTACCGTGAAAATTTTAGGGGGAACCGCAAAAATTTAGGGGGTCCCGGCCCCCCTAGACCCCCTGGATACGGGCCTGATGTGTCGTCACTTTGTTTTCGAACTGTTTGCCAAGAAGAAGTGTTTTAAATATGTCATACTAGACACTGTTATTGGAGAATGAACACTTTTGAACGCAAGAAGTACACTATACAAACACTATTTCATGAAATTCCCCTCAACATCTGTACTAAAAGTGTTTAAATAGTGTTTTATTTTTTTACAGTATAGGCTACAGAGAAATACTTGATACAGACTAATGAATTGACTTTACTCATCATCTGTACTATTTCTTTTCTGATAAAAACAATATAATTTTATAATTTTTTGGTGAAAATATAGGTGTCAGTACTTAAAAATTAAATATATTTTTTTGGGGGGGTTGTAGAATAACACCCCCTTGATACTACAAGTAAATAAACATAGTGCGTTGTATTATTGGACCTCGAAAACCTTGGACTCCACTTAACAAAAATTCCTGATCTGGACCAAACGTAGAAATGCTACAATATTATTAGTGTTATCCAAAGACGAGATATACAACAACCAATAGACGTTACTGAGGTGAACAAAATCATGTACGAAGTGTAAAATCTTACACTAGTTTTCAAGAAAATGGAAAAATATCAATTAATTTCTAAACTTAAAAATTGATGCCGAACGAGAATCATGTTACTTATTGAGATAAGACACATACTGAAAAAATACCGTCATGAAGCTCTTCGTTCTGACACTACCAAGACGACAGTACATAATTATCATTTGTCGTAACAGTCTTTTGTGGGCTTGAGCCTCTCCAACGCCATCTGTTAGCGACCGGCTGAACTACTTACTGCCTTTAACAGGCGTAGACCTAGTGGTCGTCACGTCTTTTATTCAAGTGACTTCCCAATTTACTTCACGACACTGGGTAGACATCGAAAATTGGGAAGAACCGGTCCACACGGACGTGAGTCCAATGGTCTACCAATAATCGCTACGACGACAGTACATAGACTAAAGTGAACATTAACTTCAAATTTTAATTTTTGTTAGACTAAAATATCGTCCAAGCATAAGACATATATTAGTCAATAGAACACTTTGATCTTGGATGCTGGTTAGATTTATGTAAGCTAATTTTTTCCTGTTTACGACAAATTTTTGTGATCTCCGGGTCATGAATCTATCCGGGTCTGACAATGTCCAGGTCAAGAAGTTTATGATTTGTTCCATCACTGTTGTGGACGCTAGAGTCGATCCTATAGTAACTGAAAGCAGTCGTGAAGATCTACCAATTTCAGCCCAATAAAATGTGAGGGTGTGTCCCAGTCGTCAACTTATTTTAACAATGTCGTCTCTCGCACTTTGCGGAGAAAATATCCAGAAAGTACAGTGTTGTCAGTGTGTTGCTGTCTTTATATTAAATTTTTGATATTATTGCTGTAAGTGTTTAATTTCAATAATTGTTAGTGTTGGTGTTATTGTTCATTAGATGTTGTTTTCTTATCTCTCTTTTTCGCCATGTTTCCTAAGTTCGTCAACATTGTTTGCGCACTTTTACTGTTTCACGTTTTGTCCAGTGTGCTTTCGGAAGGCAGCTCAACGAACAGTACCGAAGTCTTCCGATGTATCTCACGTGATGCCAAGGAGTTCTGTGATGGTGTAGAGTCCAGGTTTCACGAGTCGTTGCGGTCACTATAGATGTCCGTATATGATTTTAGATTTAATTAAGCAAAATTATCTTCATATTCTTCCATTATGCTGACTAGATATGGCTTACAATAATCTGAGCACACTGAGTTTGTACGTCTGTGTTTTGTGTCCTTACAAATCGAAATTATAGATGGTGACTACTATTAACTTGGGCTCGTAACTACAACCGGGCCTAAACCCAGTACGGTTGTGAATGCAGCACAAAATTATCATACAAGATCAAGCCTATATACCGTTTCCCACCACACTATATCGCCTAAAAGAAAACTGAATTTTAGGGCCACGCCATCGGCCTTCGGCTGACAAGTCCTTGAGGACTGGATTGGAAAAAATGACATGAAATCTTTAAGTTTTACGTCCCACGGTTATGCCGGTTAGGCTAAAGGGGACGGTGATGATGAGAGATGAGTGAAATGGTGGAATGAAGAAAGTGGGAGGAAACGGGAGAACCCCGAGAAAACCCACGAGCACGGTGAAGACTGGATTGGAGTGTAACGTTTTGTGAAGACATGTGGGAATTAAAATTAACATAAATGATTCCCTCTTAACTCTATAACGTTTTGTATTCTTTGAGTGTTAGTCACAGATGTTATTAAAAGAACCCAGGAAATTTAACGCCTGTCATGCGATTAAAATCTCACTCTTAATATTTGCTTTCACCATATCAAAATTCTCAAATCTTTTGCACGTGACTTATCGGAAAATTAAACAAACCCATCTCAATTCACTTGCATATACGATTGATACATGTCTATTAAACGCCGATGATAAAGATTTTTTTTTTTTTACCCCCACATACGTATGGCACAAGTGGGTAGTTTGAAGCCTAGATTCGAACCCGCATGATCTTCTGTTCTATGAAAGATAAGAATAAGATTCTGTTTCTAGTTCTGTTCTGGTGTTTGATTTATGTTTTCTTTCTTTTTTCTCTCTCTTTCACTCCCAATTTGATTCAACAGCCTCTGAACAAGGTTATCACACATATTCGTTGTATCAGGCAATCATTACTCTCAAGAGCTTGGATGTTTACTCATGGTCTGGGAATGCATGGTTAGGTGTGCGAAAAACTTCCAAATGCATGCGGTATCACGTAGGGACCAAATAGAATGAAAGGGTTTAAAGCCTGAGAAAATTTTCGTCTTAAAAACTATATTTTTTTTATTCTATTTATCTTTTTTGTGCTTGTTTCTCCCGCATCCCATATACCATGTACATAATATATTTTTTACGTTCTCCGTTCTTTACCTGCATTTTTTTGTATCTCTTCTGTCTTTTAAAAGTCTTGAATGGTCCTCTCCAAGAAATTTGGGTAATGTCATAATAAATCTTCTGCCACAACAGTTGATGGTCGCAGCAGCTTCCTCTGGCATTTGTTGACGAAGCTTATGCCAACAAAAACTTTCATATATAGAATACATACAGTACATACATATGTATCTATATTAAAAATACAAGTATTAAGGGATATCAGTCTAAAACAAAAGCTAAAAGTATCATACATATTTATTACTGTATATCTTGTTACGTAATAACTATATTAAGGAATTTATAAAGGCAGTGTTATCAAGTAAAATGGTCGATTGTAGTACAAGTAATTAGGGATGCGCACGAGACAAGATTTGTGGCTGTCTCGTCTCGAAAATGTGCTGTAAAAGTGATGTCTCGACTCGAAAAGTGTATATTTCACTATTGGTAGAGCCGTGTCTCGACTCGAATTTTGTCAGGAAAATCCTGTCTCGACTCGTCTCGTGCACATCCCTACAAGTAATGTTGTCCATGAGACGAGACAAGATGAGAAATAAGGTTTTCTCGTCCCGTAATTTGTTATCAAATTCTCATCTCGTCTCGATTTCTCGAAGAATTGCTTCTTGTCTGGATAACTGGAAAAATTTTCTTGTCTTGTCCCGAAGTTTTTGTCCTTTCGTTGTGTACATTTATGTACAAAATATTTTCCTGATATTACAAAATATTAGACTGATTTCCCTCTTAATTTCATCTACAAGTTGTCAGAATTCTTCCGCGCCACGAGAAGTCCACAAAGAAATGAAAAGAAATGAAATATTTCGTTTTAACGATGAACGATTATCCCCGTTAGGCTAAGGAAGACGATGATTAAGAGTCTTCATTCCGGCGAAATTAAAATACCGCTACTTTTACAGTAATTATGTGATATCTTCAAATAGATAAAAGATAATCGAAATGTGGAAGAAGAGTGCCCTAGACAATAACCATTTTACATGAGATAACGTTATCACGACTCACTTATCTGCTTTCGATTTCGAGCCATTTTGAAAATCGGCATTTATTTTCGCGTTTCTAAACAGCTGAAAACGGAAAGCCACTAGGTGTCTTGTGATAACGGTACCTCACGCAAAATAATATTGTCTAGGGCGCTCTTGTTCCATATTTCAATTATCTTTTATCTATTTGAAGATATCACATAATTACTGTAAAATTAGCGGTATTTTAATTTCGCCGGGATGAAGACTCTTAAGACACATAGTAATGGAAAAATCGGTAGAATGATAACGTGGAAGAAAATGAGAGTACTCCAAGAAAACCCATGGACGCGATATTGTCCACCACAAACTTACTTGACCGGGGAGCGAATCAGTAAACCTACGCACCACCGGTAAGCGCTCTACCACTGAGCTACCGTGCCCTCTAGGTCCACGAAGTGTGTGGTATAACAATTTAAGAGTCTTCATCCCGGCGAAATTAAAATACCGCTAATTTTACAGTAATTATGGGATATCTTCAAATAGATAAAAGTAAAAGACAATTGAAATATGGAACAAGAGCGCCCTAGACAATATTTTTTGCGTGAGGTACCGTTATCAAGAGTCAACTAGTGGCTTTCCGTTTTCAGCTGTTTAGAAACGCGAAAATAAATGCCGATTTTCAAATTGGCTCGAAATCGAAAGCAGATAAGTGAGTCGTGATAACTGTTTCTAATGTAAAATAATATTGTCAAAGGCGCTTTTGTTCCACATTTCGATTATCTTTTATCTATTTGAAGATATCACATAATTACTGTAAAATTAGCGGTATTTTAATTTCGCCGGGATGAAGACTCTCAACCATTTATTATTGAAGTATATTGTGTAATGAGTTACGTATCTTTAAACGTTAATAAATGCTTGTCATTGTGTTCGTAGAATCACTCTATTAATTAATTTATTTATTTATGTATTTTCTTACTATGAATCGTGTAACTCGAAACCATTGTTTTGAGACCTAAATCCTGGGTGAACTAGTGTTGCTTCACGAGATTCGAGCAATTTCTCGTCTCGAAAACAATTCAAACATTGTCACGTGTCTCTTATCGTCTATAATTTAAAAATATACTTCTCATCTCGTAGGCAAAACGAAGTTACTTTGGACTTTGGAAACATTAATTAGAAGTTATTTAAAATTAAATTTGAAAAGTTAATGATAATTTTAGTTAATGATAACTACAACACACCACTTGGCGTTAACAGTCCGTCCATTTTGTGAGCCTAAGCCTGCTCCAGCGCCATCTGCTAGTGACCGGCTGAACTACGTCTAACTTAGCGGCGAGCACGTGGTCAGGGTACTGAGACGCTCTGTCCCTAACAAGCGTATCAGGAGCTTTCTAGACTTAGTGGCCGTCACGTCTTGTTTTCACGTGACTACCCAATTTGCCTCACGGCACTGGATGGACGCCGAAAATTAGGAAGCACTAGCCGGAAATTGAACCCGGGACCACGGGGACGTGAGTCCAATGCTTTAACCACTGGACTACTGTGTCCCCTATCAATTCCGTAAGCAATTCGCTGTATAGGAGTTATATACTCTAAGGTGCGCAATCAGAAATTTTTGTTGGAAAGGGTCCAAGCTTTCGACGGGGATCCAATACTAGCAGGGGCGGATCCAGGACCGACTTCTGGGGAGGGGCGGTGGGTTGTCATACTGCTACTTTTAAGGGCTCCAAACTTTGGAATGGGTTTTATTTATATATATAAAATAAGAAAGTCTCCTCTTCTGGGGGGGGGGCAATTGCCCCTATCGCCCCCTGGATCCGCCCCTGCTACTAAGTCTACTGTATGAAGTATGAGTGGATCTAATTCTGCACCCGAAAAGACGATAAGTAATTGTAAAATACTTTCCTCTATATTTTCAGGAAAAAATGACAGAACTAGGTTGTTTTTATAAGAGGATGTATACAGATGAAGTGTAAGATCAAATTTTCATGCTACATCAATCATTTCCCTGTTAAATAAGGATAGTTTTATGAAGAAGGTATACCAATGTATGTTCAATTAGGAAGCGTTTTGGGGGAGTCCCGACCCCTGAGTTATATTTATGTTATTTTAAATTCTAGGTACCCCTAAGAAGTATCGTATCCCTGGAGGTACGAATATATCAGTTTAAATATAATTTATCTAAGATCACTATATAACTAAACTCTATTTAAATTTCGAAGAGTATTTAGCAAATAAATGAAAAGGCACCAGTTTAAAGAATGAAACTAGCTTTGCTTAGTGCAATTTTCATAGCCTTTGCAACAGTGTAGTGAAGTAATTGCGAAACCTGCCAATAAACCATAAAGAACTAATCTGCTGTTATATATAGTAGAAATCTGGTTATATATAATACTACATATAAACAAATTCCTACTACGCATGTTCCTGCTTGCATATGGAGCAAGAGCACCTTTTAATAAAAATTCTTGAATTCTTTACAACATGAAAAGACAGGAAAAAGAAGTGACTCAACTTGACTATCCGGATCAGATTGAACTCAATTCCCCCATTAGAAGGAAGCAGGAATATTACTTTACATCACATCCCCCTTTTTATTATTATTATTTTCGCTCCCTACGAATAAATCCAGTTTGCAAAAACAGCTCAGGTGTGCAGACCTCTTGCACCTACTTCAAAAAGGGATTGCAACATCAACATCTGAATGTTGAAAATTCAGCTGGAGACAGTGTGGCTAACTATGATGAAGATGAACATCAACCACTGTAGATTAACAGACTGGTGCCTACCACAGATTACATAATTCTCAGATTTGCTTGTTCGTTCGTCTAGAAATATGAATCTTTTCCACTTATTTCTTTGTGCACAATTTTAAAGCAAATAAGTCTTAATCTGTGGTCCAGTGGTTCGTGCATGTGTTATTGGTACACAGGTTCCTTGTTCGATTTCCGCAGTAGCATCATTTCGGGTTTTGCCAGGGGGGAGGCAAGATCGTCCGGCAACATAAGAATTTCACATTTTTTTTAAATTAGTAATTTAGCACACAATTTGTTAACCTTAGAAACATCAAGATATTTTACATACAAAAATGCCCAAGATGGGTCCGTTGAAACCATACTTATCAATACATGATATTAACTTATTTTAAAGGATTTTGTTATAGACTATTAGTGCTTTACAATGTTTAGGTTAGGTTAGTTTCGGTTAGATTAATTTTAGTTTACACTAAAAAAAAAAAAAAAAGGCTCGGTTGAATGTATAAGAGTCCAATCATCTTGGGTTTTAATGTTACTATTTTGCACTCACAGCCTTGTATAAAAATCAAACACAGATCTAGCATTCAAAATCAGGCGAAAGAAGCAGAAAAGCGTAGATATACTTGGCACAGAAAACCATGAAGGTAGGCGAAATAGAAATAAAAATAATCTAAACACAAAAATGTAACCGATGGGGCCCGTTGGACTCACCTTGGTGTTTTTAGGGTTAAAAAGCATATGTTTCCTAAACTCGAGGAGAGGGAAGAGCAATCTGAATGTAGAGTTGAACGTGTATTACTCTGCACCCGAAAAGACGATAAGTAATTGTAAAATACTTCAACCTATATTTTCGGAAATAAAATATAAGGCTGTAGAACTAGATTGTTTTAATAAGAGAAAGACAACAGAAGAAGTGTAAGATCAAAGTTTCATGCTACATTAATCATTTATTTTGTTAAAGTATAGTTTTATTGAAAAAAGTGCACAAATGTATGTTGAGCTAGAAAATTTTGGGAAGGGTGCGAGAACCCGGAGGACCTCTCCTCCCGGGAAATGCACCCCTGCGTGAGGGTACAAACTTGGTGAGTTTGTGGTTGTTTTCATATATCTCTGCTGTCTTCTACGTGAATATATATATATATATATATATATATATATATATATATATATATATATATATATATATATATATATTAAATGAATCATTTATGGTTGCTCTGTATGGTTCAAGTGTTGTTATGTGACACCATTCATGGACCTTCCTGATGAGGAAGGATTATGTTCATTCCTAGGTCAAATTAAGGAATAAAAAAATCTGGTTATGAATTTTGTACATAAACTTACAAAATGAGACAAGAAAATATTTTTGATAATCGAGATGAAACGAGAAAGAATTCATCGTAAATCGAGACGAGTCGAGATTTCTACAAAAAGAAATCGATATGAGACGAGAAATAAGTTTCTTTGGCTCGTCTCGTCTTGTCTCGTGGTTACCACTAGTTCCGTTGATCACATATACAGATATACTGTTTTTGTGATAGGTAATCAAAAACAGTAAAAAGGACCACACCTAGAAATTTCAATTCCATCCGCTAGATGTCAACCCGTAGAGGATGTTTGATGCCATCTAGCGGAATCATGTGTAACTTCTACTACCTTTGAATAGTACAAAATGGAATATTGATAACCACCGTTAAAGTCGTCGTTACCTGTTTTTTTTTTTAACAAACTCGGCCAAAATAATTGTTCTATCTATCGCAAAAAAGAGAGAAACAATTCAAAAATTCGCTTTTCTTCAAGAGTTAACGTGTAGAGTAAAGGACGGTGCATTAACATTACAATCTTGTCACTAGCATGATAGTAATACACAAGTTTCTAGGTTACAGCATATGAAAGGCTATCAAGACCAGATAACGTTTTAGATGAGTAATGTGTTGTCAGCACGTAAGTTCGTCTCATCTGTATTGTTTCTGACTTTCGAGATCACAGTCTAATATCTCATATAATTAAATGAGCTCCCCAATTTGCCTGAGGATGCAAGTTGAACACCGAATACTCTTTACCCCCGTCCACCACCAGCGCGCCCAAGAGATGAAACGGGACCACGCGAACCAAAGCACACGCGCTAACCAAACACTTACATGACATAACAACAATGCTCAAATCTTATTGGTTCCCTCACCCAGTACAGGTGATAACATGATGAGTCTGGATATGCATATATAGTTAAGCTGTATTTAGAACGACAGCGCTTTTGCACATGATAGAATCATATGTGTTTACTTCATGTGACCAGCATCAAAACGCCAGATGGCAATGTGGAACCTGATAGAGAAAAGGAGAGTGGGGGGTTTTACAGATTGGACAAAATTCAAGAACCGGTATTAGGTCTCTTCATACACGCTGTATACAGTATATGAAAAGAAGAAAACTTTTTGCATAAAATAAAATCATGGTGGCACTTTTTTTATGTCCTTCTGTGAGAAAAGGATATTATAATTCCTGAAAAAGTAAATAGTACTAAAAACAGAGCTGTCTTTCTGTCCAAAAACAGCTACAAGGAAGAGGGGGAAAAAAGGGTTAGTTGTGAAGAGCCATCATAGGGGCAGATTTACCCTTATTTGTCATCTTTTGAGGTTGCGAAAGCAGGTTCATGCCTCTGCTGCAAAAATCGGTCAAAAGAGGGGGTCACTTTCGTCAGAATCTCTTCAAACATCATTCTGTGTATATAGTCCTTTCTTTGCAACCTTTTTTTTTTTTTAAAAAAAATTATTTATTTATATAAGGAGGCACCTGGACTAACTTATCTTTTCACTTTTATATTCTTCTTTATTTTCCATTTATTTCTGTCTTCTTTCTTTTGCTACAAATCCCCAAGGTTTCTTCGTTTTGTACAGTTTCTTCTTCATGTCTCCTTCCTCCATTGCTTGCTTGAGATTATGCTTGAGGAGAGTTGCTTGAGATTATGCTAAAGACTTCGGCACTGAAAAATTTTTAAGTTGTAACTTGTAGCATAGCAATTAAACCAATTGAATGACATTTCCGTGGGTTTTCATTTTGGGTCATTTTCGGGACGTGAGGGGTGAAAGTATTCCTAATTAGATTAACAAATTATGAAAAGTAGGTCTAATACTATAATAAGGTGTATTTTAAAAGAACACTGCATAACATTTGCAATTGATTTCTGACATTTATAACGGACTCATATTGACTCCATTACATTTGTTATAAAGAGTTCACATAAAGAACTCAACTTTTGAAATTCCCGCCATTTCTATTCTAATATGTTCACTGTTATCTTTGTGGTTAGTAGTCTGTTGTAGTAAGTTGGCAGCACTCAATGTTACACGATTTTCATCTGTTGTCTTTGTTAATAGTCACGGAGCGCCGAATAGCGCATGATCGTCGTGTGTTTCCTATACGGGTAGGAATGGAAAGCTTCACGACGGAACAGCGTGTTGTCATAGTGAATGGCATACAGCAGTCGTCCGTCGTGAAGCGCTCCGTTCCTACCCGTATAGGAAACACACGACGATCATGCGCTATTCGGCGCTCCGTGACTATTAACAAAGACAACAGATGAAAATCGTGTAACATTGAGTGCTGCCAACTTAGTACAACAGAAATGGCAGGCGTTTCAAAAGTTGTGTTCTTTATCGGACACTTTTTACGTATTTACTGTTAAATAATATGCAGTAGGAAGTCGAAAATCCGAACTAATTGCGATCACAGGTAGTTCGGATTTTCAAATTGTTCGGATTTTCGAAAATGACTAAGAAAATATCATTTAGGCTTAAATATACTATATGGTATGCTCTTTTATCAATACAGTGGTTTTGCAGTACATACAGTAATTACAATACCGTACGTAAAGCTACTTACATTTAATATTTCTGAAGAATCTGCTCGTACAGTCCGCAGCAAAAAACCTGCAACATGAGCATCTAAGTTTATTGTGAAACTACGAATAACAGCGCAAGGAATGAACATAATGCTAAGTGGCACGAATCATGCCAGGAGAAACCTCGTCGTTCTCAACTGCACACTTATTTTGGAGCAAAAGACTTCGTCGTTTCACAATAAACTTACATCCTCATGTTGCAGGTTTTTTGCTGCTGACTGTACACTAGATTACACTGTTCTTGTAACTCACACTTAACTTGTATAGGCCTAAGGAAAAATAAAAATATATTATAACAAACAATTACATATGAATGAGCTTTTGTAAAAACATTGACTTCACACAACGCCGACGGACAACCCTATTGTTTGTTTATCGCTAGCGCTAAGACAAAATGTAAAAAGCTTCTAGGGACCGCGTTCGGATTTTTGACGTTTTGGATTTTTGACGTTCGGATTATCGACGTCCTACTGTATATCCATGAATTGTGCTAACGAGTATATTTGCAAAATTATCTTATATAACTAGTAGGCAGACCAATATGATATATACAAACTATCTTTCAACATACTTGTAAAATCCATATAACATTTTTTTTCGAATGAAAAGAAGACACTATTTTTTAATACAACTTGTTGTTTTGTGCGAGCCTTCGGTTCTTTCTATAGTATAAGTTAAAAACATGTTTAATTAAAAGTTCTAATTGGTTACACTCAACTCATTTATTTTGTTTGAGTTTGCGCACCAATCATCATGTGGTTACACACATACTAATGCTCAAATCTAGTTATGGGCTCTGTCCTATTTTTGAAAAAATTGAATTGAAACAATGCTGTTTTAAAATTAACAATGAAATCATCACAATAGACGACGCTCCGCCTTCACTTGGCGCCGTCAGGTTGACCATCCGGTTCCAAAACACATCTGGGGTGCTTTTGGTCCATCCTTGACTTGACCAATAAAAAAGCGGCTTTAATACCTGTTATAGAACCTAAATAAGCGGTCAAAGATGATACTACGCCATGGAATAAAAATATACCATACTGTAAATCCTACGAATGTTGAATATATTCTTTTTTCTCTTAAGGCAAATTAAAAAAAAAAATCACTCCTTTAGTTTTCAAGATATCAGATTGAAACTTTGCATACGGATTGTGTGTACCTCCAAGCCCGTATCCAGGGGGGTCTAGGGGGGAGGGCCAACTAAATTTTTTACTGCCGCCCTCTAAAATGTTCACAGTAGGCTTGCAAATGAACTATAATATGGTGATGAGCTATTGATCGCCCCCCCTAACTTTCACTGGCCCCCCCTACATTTTCGGGCTGGCAACGAAACTGTGTATCTTTAGGAATTTCTTAAAAATTTTTTGGGCTCCTTCATGAAACCGGGGACGGGCCCGAGGGACGCAAGTGTTCCGAGGGAGTGATTTTTTTTTTTTTTCAGAAAACTTTTAAGTTTTTCTCGAATTTTCCAGTTCAGGTGTATGATACGGATATGCGAGTGATCCCATTACAAAAGACTTATTATACTGAAGAAAATAGTGTTTAAATCATGACTCTAGGTCAAATAGTAATGACGCAGTAGAATTTTTTGAAGTATTTTTATATAGTATGTATATACGTATATATATGAAAAATATGGATCACTTCAGACTTTCAAAAATTTCTTCCGACCTTAGTTTTCAAGATACAAGATTGAAATTTTTCACACGCATTATGTACATAACAACGTATTTTTTGTTTTAGATCAGACCCCTACGTGAACCCAGGCCCGGGCCAGAGGGACACAAGAAATTCGATTTAAAAAAAAATCTCCCGCTTTTCCCGATTTTCCCGTTTCTGGTGCACAATACGGACAAACGAGTGATACCGTTGGAAAATATGCACTATTCTGAAAAAAAAAAATAGGTATGAACCATGATCCTACGGTAAATAGTAAGGAAACAGTACCTGTTTGAGTTAAAACCTAAAATTTACCTCAAAAAATGGAAATCGTAAAAGGGGTTAAATCTGCAAATTACCTGAGCGCTAGCGGTATCTATTAACGTCAGCAGGCAAGAGACAGAGCTGGTAGCTACATTCATACGGTTATCTGTTTAGTAATAGGAATTAGCGTGACGCACTGAAACTCTAATTCATAAATAAAATAAGAACGTATAAAACCTCTAAATCCTGTAACTATAATTTTGATAGCAATTTCTATGATCAGGTGTCACATTACATATCGGTTTGCGTCAACGCAAAACAAAAGTGCATTTTTAAGTGCGCTAATCATAATAGTTATAATTTCTTATTGACTTGTTACGTTCCGTGGTGTAAATAGTTTAAAGAATAAAATTTCCTGGAACCTGCCTGCCATTATCATATCACTTTAATAAACTATTTTGTAAATTAAGTGCATGAAAGAATTGTTAACCTTGTTCAAATTCTAAAGCGATCTTGAATTTTTTTTTTTCTGATAGGTAGTTGCAATGGATATATACCAGGTCGTCCATTTGCACCGTACAATTAGTAAAGTTGGACAACCAACCATACAACGAAGCAAAAGGTGTTGCCTACATGCAAGGTATAACATGCTTACAAAAACACTTTGTTTTGTATAAAGGTAACCAAGAAAGTTCTGTCGATTTTTCACATGTCATCACCTTCGAACATCGATATGCCCACCTAAAACGTACCTAGAAAATCAAAAAATAGTCCCCACTGGCATCGACAACCTTCTGGAAGGCCATGGATTCCATCGCGGTAGAAGTTGGTGTGCTGTGAAATGAAGAAGGTATCAAGCTCATTTTGCATCTCTCCTAGGGATTTGAACTGATGTCCTCTAACCAGGGATGATATCGAAACTGCACCTTGAATTGGGAGACATTCTATATATTTCCTGATAGGATTTCTCGAGCAAGTTCCAAAACAGGTGTTCGTTTCGTGCCCGGAAGTGACCCCGCCTTTGCAGGGGCTAAAATATATAGAACATTTTTACCTATTTTCTATAGCAGGTGTACATAAAGTACGTTACTACCCCTAAAAGTTGAAACCTATGCTAAAACGCCAAAACACCTGTTTCATCATTGTAAAAGCATAATTTAACGAAGTGAAAATATTTGCCCCAGGGTCCCCGCAGGGTCCCAGGTGGGGTCCAACTCAAATTTTGCAATTGAAAAGAGGGGCAGGTAGCTAGTGTTAAAAGAAAAACGATATCAGAAGACTCACAGCTCTAAGCAAACTCTGTGCGAAATGGCGGAAGATTCAAAATTTGAAAACAGTCTGCAGCTAACAGTGCAGGGTCACCACTAGAATTCCAAAACGGTGGAACAGGTGTCAAAATTCTAAAACACGTGTTTCATTATTTGAAAAGTTCTATTTATCGAAATGATAATGTTTACCCCAGGGTCCCCGCAGGGTCCCATGTGGGGTCCAACTCAAAATTTTCAATTGAAAACAGGGACAAGTAGCATATCGTTTGAAAACCAGTGTTAAAAGAAAAGCGATAACAGAAGTCTCACAGCTGTAATCAAACTCTGTGCGAAATGGCGGAAGATTCAAAATTTGAAAACAGTGCATGGAGACCACTAGAATTCCAAAACGGTGAAACAGGTGTCAAAATTCTAAAACACGTGTTACAGTATTTAAAACGTGCAATTTATCTAAATAAAAATGGTTACCCCAGAGCCCTCATAGGGAGTATACCTCGATGTTTTCATTTGCAATGAGTTCAAGAAGTATATCGTTTATAAGCTGTCGCTCTTCAACTTTCCGACGGCCCGTCTGGTAGAAGCAGTCTAGAAGACATGGCTCCGTCGAATGTTGTTTGCTGAAGCTTGGCTTTTGCTCTGGTCTATGTGTGAGAGCCACGTAAGTCACACGCCACGGTCGTAGCAACGAGGTAGCTGCCAGGTCTTTATGTTTGTTATGCAGGTATAAGGGCCATATGCATGACGATCACTCTACGGCGTGATAGTGAAGCTTGAGTGTCTCGTGGAGGGGTGCGGCCATGCTGTTGTTCATGAAGAAGTGATAAAAGCACAGTGGTTGGAGACACCAACTGCACTGAATAAAACTCTTCTGCATGCAGTGTTCGTCGTCCGGAATCGAACATGTCGAGAAAGCTGGATCATTTGTGTGGAAACTGAAAGACAAGTCTCTCACTTACTGGTAAATAAAATCGTCAGGAAGGTCGATGTATCCACATTTGCCGAAAGCGTACTTGATCATATCTTGGAATCGGGGTGATTCCAACTGATTTCCCAATCAAGTGAGCACTGGAATACCGATTGTCCTGTAACAGGAGGACTCCTTCGCGATTCAGAAATGCTGGCTAAAGAGTTTTGAGTTGAGTTGAGTTGATTTTGAGTTTAACGTCCCGTTCAGCAGCGAGGCTATATGAGACGTGGACCTACTGATTAACGTGGAATCCGAACCACATGAGCTCCCGCCGGGAATCGAACCCGGGTCTCCCGCACCAAAGGCTAAAGAGTTTTGAGTTTTTCTTGAATGTAGCTCAACTGCTGACAGTACATAGTTGCATTGATTCTCTGATCAAATGGTAGCAGTTCCCGATGCATGATGCCGCAAGTAGTCTACGAAACACACAGGAGAACCTTCTTCTGATGTAGTGCTGGTTTCGTCTGTTTTGGAACCGGTTCATGAGATGCTGACCAATGATGACGGCGCCGCAGAGCTTTGTAGAAGACCCACTTCTCATCACATGTCAACACCCTGTCCAGAAATGGCTCCTTCCTCAGGCGAGACAGTAAAGAAACACAAGTATCTGCTCGCGAATATATTTTATCTTCTGGCGAGAAGTCAAATCATGTGGGACCCATGGAGGTGCTGCCGAATGGTTTTTCCACTCACATTGAATTGTAGTCCCAAATCCTCACATGTATGGCTACTGTTAGCCTCAAGTATTGGATGAAGATCTTCATTTTGTGCATGTGTTGGTCTTCCGACACGTGCGTCTTCGAGTGTTTCGTCACCGTCCTTAAACTTGTTAAACCACCGCTGCACTGTCCGCATGGTCTCGACACCCTCACCAAATGTCTGGCATATCTTTCGCCCCCAGTGGCAGTGGCGTTTGACCCCAGTTTGAACTCGTACAGCATACACACCCTTATGAGACTCTGTGGGGGCCCCATGTTCACTCTGTCCTTACGCAAGTTCACGGTGTAACTGAACTGCCACAACTAGGTAGTATGTTGGATATACCCACATCAACAATTAACCTTCTCCTTATCTCCATCTCATTCAACTCACGGTGTGAGGGTCAATGGAACACAGACCTCCACAAAACGCGACAGAACTTTCTTGGTTGTCTTTATAAAAAGAAATGTAGGTCTATATCATAATTTGAAAATTATATTTTAGGTATCATGCAAATCACTTTCCCCAATATTAAAAGAAACAGGTTATATTTGTATAGTATAAGAGGCTTAGAAGTTGTTTAGAAATCAATTTCTGTCCCAAGAATATATATATATATATATATAGAGAGAGAGAGAGAGAATCTTGTTTTTTAAGATGATTCCGTTAGAAGTCTTAATTAATTAATAGAGATCGAGTCTGGAATAGTATTGTACTAGTTTTTGATAGTTGTTTTTAATGTTCAAGAGCTCAGCAGGAAGATTAGTAAACAAAATAGAAAAAAATAAGAGTAAAAGTAATGTCTATAACACCTCTAGAAATAAATAATGCAGATTCAGATTGTATGCTGGCTGTATGAGTTCTAAGGCAACTGAGCAAAGCATCAGCGTACTTTAGTTTCTGGGATGAGCGTGAGCGGTCTGATTCTCAAGATAGTGAGAGGATAGAGGGGAATAATGCGTAAAAAGATGAACGGAAACTCGCCTGTGGGTAGTGGTCAGTTGGTAGGCCCACAGCAGTTGGTGGAAGTTTATGCCGTTCATCTCGATGCTCCGGGATGTCAGGAGGATCCGGCATTGAAGTGAATGGTTTGGAAGTAACGCCAGTGATATGAGTTCTCTTATAGTACTAAAAATACTGAAGTGCTTCTGCTTGGCCACTTAGGTTGTGTTAGTGACTGGCTAGCGCAATAAACATTGAAGTGTTGCTCTTTTGGCACTGAGTAAACTGACAACCCAAGTAATAAACGAGTAGATAGAGTATTTTTCTATACCAGGACCAGAGTCACAAGATCTAAACAGTGTGACTACTAAACAAAACTTAGATGTAGCTTTCCAAAAGATGACAATCTTTTGTCAGACATTTGACTAGCATATTTATATCGTTCTCAAAAGTGCGTATGCTTCATTTGATTCTCGGATAGTGTAATAATCAAATGTTAATTTTTTCACTGTGTGAACTGATTCCCGCCAATTTCATTTAATTTTGCTTCCTACGCTGTGCATTCGACTCAGGGGCGTCATTTAGGGGGTAGGAGGGAGCAATTACTCGCCCCCAAGAGTTTGAGGAATACATATACTTTAATCGATTCTCTACTAATACTAGTACAAAACATGAAAGTCTTTTATGTTGGTGGTGCTCTTGTACCCCTCAAGCGAAGTTTGAAATGACGCCCCTAATTCGGTTACGAGAACTCACCCAGTCTACCTTGATGGTAAATTATCCATATTTGACGATAATAATGTCCACAAATTTATACTACATTCCTTAATTTTCGACAACTGATTCCCTTTTTCTGATAGACATCTAACAACTTCCTCATATAATCCAACTTGTTCCGATTTAGAAAGGTAAGTAAGTAAATAAAAGTCGGACAAAATGAGACGAACATGAACCCTGTTTCGATTGATCACTTCGAATGCATGTGTTTAGTGATTACAGTATTGTCCAGCAAATTTGTCTTCGTCTTCTCTCACTTGATAGGGTAAGCAAGTAAACAAGAACAGTCAATGAGTTTCGTAATCTTAACAACGTCGCGAGATTTTTTTTTTCCTGCTTAGAGAGAGCGAAAGGGAGAACAACTGTTCCGATCTCCGTCGCTGGAGGGTTCTGATTTATTTGGGGCTACCGCGTACTAATCAGATCAACAGGTCACGAGCAAAAGTTAAAAAGCAAAAAGGAAAAAAAAAGTTATATGAGAAACGAAAATAAGGTTGGTGAAACAAATAGAAAAAACTACTGACCGGTTAGTAACTCCCACAAAGCTTTAGGCTTTTAACAATAGTTATTTAGCTTTTTTTTTTTTTTTTTTTTTTTTTTTTTAACTAGCATTGTTTGTATTATGAGAAGAGACTCTGCAGCTATATAGTTTACTACTTTATGAGGCAACGAAATTTGGTTCATATCTGCAGATTCTTCCAATATTACTATCAACGGGTTCACCATTTGGTCGACAGGGTAGATATCTGCAAGGGCGCACATCAGAGGGACAAGGTGGGGCGCTCGCCCCCCTAAGAGGAAATTATACTTGGGAATATCGAAAACCCAATAGAATTTTTACATTAGTTACAGCAAAATTTGAAACTATATTTGAAATGTCGCTTATACTTGCCCCCCTTGGAAACCACAACATGGGCGCCTTTGGATATAAGGGATGCACCTACACGTGGGATCCACAGGGTCCGGATCTCCTCCCCAAAAAATAGTTACTCGACATAGTCTAAATTAAATGTAACTAGTTTAGCAAAGAAATTATTAATGTAGCATAAAGATTTTATTTTACACTTCATTTGTAGTATTTCTTACTTTTCGGGTCTAGAATAACATTGGTTGAATAATAGATACGGGTAGTGTCTCGTAGTATTGGACACCGAAGTCTTCGGACGCCCCATCCAACAAAACTTTCTAGGTACACGCCTGGTAGACATATACACAAAATATGCTATAGCTTAAACTAGATTAAATGTCCGTTCTTTGCACGGGGAGAATAGGTTTGTAGAATGTATTTGAACCCTCTTTCCTCTTATCTAGGATACGCATTTTAAGGAAAGTTCAATGATAGTAATCCAGTTGTCCTCTTGTCCAGTATCAGTTTGAAAAAATGAAATCTTTAAGTTTTACGTCCCACGATTATGCCGGGTAGGTGATGATGAGAGATGAGTGAAATGGTAGAATGAAGCAAGTGGGAGGAAACGGGAGAACCCCCGAGAAAACCCACGAGCACGGTGTTTGTCCACCACAAAGTCCACACGGCGCGAGATGGGATCGAACCAGGGACCCCAGGCACCAGAGGTGAACACTCTACTACTGAACCATAGCGTCCCCACCAGTATCAGTTTGAGCCACATAAGCTGATTTCTATTTCCTTTTATTTTTACAATTCCTTACAAATATGCACCTTAATAACTCGATATATATTCTTTTAACACTATGATCTTACTGTTGTTTACTTTTCTCTGTTAATCATTCAAGATTGAAACCAATAGTAATTTTTAAATCAGATATATTATCTTGTATTTAAACCTAATCAAAATTCTTGAAATGTTTTCACAAGTTATCTTCTTATGCGACAAGTACAAAACCGTGTTTCCCATTTGTTAGAACACTTACCGTTCGAACTCGCCTGCACAAACTCCTAAGTTCAGAGTTTTGTAGTTGCGTATTCAAAGGAGGATCATACTTTGCAGTTGGTTATAATACACGTATAATTGATGGCGTTAAATTCTTAGAAATAAACATTTTGAATGTGTTTAAAAAGAAAAAGAAATCTAATTGCTATTAAATTCAAATAAGCAAAAGAACCCATTGTTAGCATTGTTAAATTTTACTCCATATGTTAGCATTGGAATGCCGTTGTCAGGAGCGTTTTCTCCCTCCCTCTCTCTCTCTCTCTCTCTCTCTCTCTCTCTCTCGGGAAAACTAATATGACGAAAACCTAACATAACATAGACCATGGCATACTCATTTACCAAAAATAATCAAGAACAGTGTAGCGATCTGGGAGCAGATGGCTGCCAAACATCATGACATTCATTTCTATGTACATATTAGCTGAAATGCTCATCCTTGGTATGGGGAAAATAAGTTTACAGAGGTAAGGAGAAATTTAGTTAACAACAGCACAGCAAGTCGTTGGTTCCAGAAATTTCGTACAGGTTGTAAAAATGTCGAAGATCAGTCACGGTCCGGCCACCCCAGGATAACAGATTCTGAGGTCATTCGACACGCCATTGAGAAAAAATCCATGCACCAGCACATACAACAATCCCCAATCTAACTAGCCATGTCACTGCAAGTACGTCACCTTAAGGTTGGTGTAAAGGGACAAGTTTTGACAATAGATGCCACTACAGTC
The DNA here is from genome assembly GCF_964235325.1 of Thermobia domestica. Lineage (NCBI taxonomy): Eukaryota > Metazoa > Arthropoda > Insecta > Zygentoma > Lepismatidae > Thermobia > Thermobia domestica. The sequence goes on from NC_137454.1 coordinate 68,146,328, forward strand.
TTCTTATTTCTTTTCTTTTTCTTTTTTCTTTTTTTTTTTTACCTTTTTCGAAATTTTACAATTTCTCTTACAAATTTCAACCTAGAGACTTCAAATTTTTAGTGAAGGAACTTCATAGCCTATCAAAGACAACAATCCGTGCCGATTTTTTATTTAGAATTTTCTTCACTGTTGAAACAGTTATATTGTTAAAGGTTTGGGTATCCATTTCAACAATCAAGCCATTTCAACAATTCCCGCCGGGAATCGAATCCGGGTCTCTCACGCTAAAGGCGCGTACGTTCACTGCTGAGCCAGAGGGAGCTCGAGTGTGAGTTTGAGTGAGTGTGAGGTCGAATGAGTGTGATAAGGAATTGTGATGTGAGTATAACGTTGTATGAGGCTGATGCTGGATTTATACGTGAGTGTAAAATGGAGAAAATGTGGTAACAAGCTGTTAATGTAAAAACGTAAGGTTAAATAAGGTTGATGGCAGATTATGATGTGAGCGTGAGGTTGAATTAGCATTGGCTTGAAGTGGAGTGAAAGTAATGTCAGACTGGTATGTGATTTTTAGAATGAGTTACCGTGATGCCAGATTCTTAATATGGGTGTGATGTCGAATAAATGTGAGGACCAAATGACGTTGTGAGAGATGGAACGTATGGTTAGGTCAAAGTGAATAATCATAAAAGGACGTAAAAAGCATTGAACAGAATTAGCGAAAGTTAAAAAAAGATAGGATATAGATGTAACAAGAAAACAATAGTAACCAGTTTAGAGCTGCCCAAACTAAATGACCATTTCAAATGATTCAATCTGCTGAAATTCTCTGTTACATATTAGTAAACAAGCTGGTTCACTAAAATGGCTTCATAAAGAAAAGAGAATGTATAAATTAAAATGAATATAGACGTTTTGAAAAAAAAAAATAATAAGAACCATCAACTGAACAAACAGAAATTTTAATGTAAAATACTACGTGTCAAGCGAAAAGGCATCAATTAAATTGAGAAACATATCTATCTTGTTTAACGGTGTTAGAAATGTTACAGGAGAGTAATTTTCTTTTCCCCTTTGCACTGTTTTTAAAACGCCATTAAAGTAGTTTGATGGTGCTACAAGCACCTTGTATTCTGGTTTTTTACTTGCATAAAAGCGGGTAAGAAACGAGACTTTTGAGATAAACGTGTGTAAGTACGTGGAAACGATTATTTTCCTATATAAGAACTACGGCAGCTTCTCAAGATTATACAATAATAATAATAAAAAGTTTGTTTGCACAAACCTCTTGTGCTAACCAACGGTTGCAGTGCCGTAAACGTGGTTCGGAAGCTCATAAAATGCTCAGTTATATGCTTTGAAGAGAGAAAAGAGTGTGTTGTAATGTATGGAAGAGATCTGATAATGATTTGGGAACGATTTTCTCGTGCCACAGGACAAGAAATTCTTGAATGAAATGATGATTTTCTTTAAGCTTTTTTGCAGTGTTGCTAATGGCTACTCTTTCAGACTAGTTTGGAAGAAACATTTTTCTTCGTTTATCAACCTTCTTCATAAGTATTCTCCCATTTACCGGCATATCACTTGCAGCAAACTGAGATCCTTCTGTACACCATGGTAGAAGTGAGCTAGCCGCTTCGTCTTGACGTAGTTTTAATGTTGTCAATCAAACTTACCCTTCCTCTTTTTACTTCCACTATACCTTCTATCATGTCCCTCAGGATACAGTTAATTCTCAGCCAATGTCCGAACCACTTTATCCTTCTACGTAATTTCTTTCTTTCATTCTATTTCTGACATTTCCTTGTTTGTGGCAAAATAGTTCGAAATAAGCTATTGCTTATTCTCTTCATGTTGATTTTGAGTTTAATGTCCCTTTCAGCAGCGAGGCTACGTGAGACGGGACCTACTGATTAATGTAGAATCCGAACGACATGAGCTCCTACCGGGAAACAAACCGTACTACTTACTCTGGTTTCTTGACGAAACCAGAGTACTGCTTAATTTGGTTTCAACGTGTACACCTCCAAAAAGAGCTGGGATTGTATGGTGTTTTCTCAATTAATATTGAAACCGGAAGTATGATTAGATTTCTACAATTTCCGGTTTTAGTAGAGAGATTAGAATGGAGATAGAACATTTTAGCTGGAGTTTCCTCGATTCTAGGAACGGTAAATTTCATTACAGCCGTAATTAATATGGGAACTCCTGGAATACTTGGAACGCTTAATTGATTGCACGAAACAGCTTTTCGCTATCTATTACCGTTCCTAGTCTTTAGCGATCAACGTTAAAACCGGAAGTACAGTAGAGCGTCGATTATCCGAAGTAATTGGGGGACATGGGTGTTCGGAAAACTGGTTTGTTCGGATAATCGAACTGTACATGTTTATTTGCCAAAAAGAAGTACTGTACAGTAAATTTATTCATAAAAAGAAGTGTGCTGATTGTTGAAACACAGCGACTGGCGGCTTGACCGGTCAGCAGCGCCTTATGAAGGCCCCATTAGAAGCAATGTTCCGCCAACAGTGGCTCAGTGCGGCGACTACTGTGGGAAACTTGGTTTGGGAGTGAGGGGGATGATGGACAGTAGGGTGGGAGAGTAACAGGTGCGAGCGAGTACACAGTTCGGTTAAGCGGTCGTTCGGTTGACCGACGTTCGGATAATCGACGTTCTACTGTAGTTGATTTCTGCTACTTCCAGTTTGAATAGAGGATTAAGAGAGAAGATAGTATATATTCTTAGAACGCTAAATCGATTGAAAAAAGATTCTCACTATTTCTAATCTTTTTGGTCTATGTAGAGCAATGTTGTAACCGGAAGTTATAGTAGATGTCTAGCAGAGAGCTAAGGATGTAGATGAAATATGTTCTTGGATTACTTAATCTGCTTCTCCCTATTACCATTTTTTTCTTTATAGTAAACCACGTTAAAACCGGAAATGGTTGATTTCCTCCATTTCCGGTTTATATATAAGCTCCATCAATGAAATCTATTCCTAATTTTTGATCCTCTATAGCCTAGCCAAAATTGATGGTGATCCACCAAATAGTTCTTAATATGTTTTGTCTCCTGGACGGATGGACGGACAAGATAAATACCTAGAGCTTTTCTGTTTCAAGTGTGCCCTCGGAAAATATGTGAAACATACTTCGGCCCCAACACCAACGCCCTCTTACGGAGGAAGCATTCTCTTTGCTTTGTGGAAAGAAGTGAATGATCTCGGCTGTGTTGCCAATTTGTCATTCAGTCGTGTGATCTCGGCGAGTGAAAATCGTAGGCTACCTAAAATTGCTAACAAGACAGTGCACAGAGAAGTCCGTGAAATAATTCAATGCGGCAATTCTGTGCGCATCCAACTATTGAAGGTTATCAGCCACAGCAACTTGCCCTTTCTCTTTATTGAGGGGTACGGGAAAACACACATCGACAGGAGCGCCACACGGCACACTTCAAATAGAGAGGATCTAGGTATATAAAGAAGTTTTGGTAAACGGAATTCCTTCAAAACCACGAATAAAGACAATCATGTATAGTGAGTTGATCACACATTACACAGTTTCTAGATCCAGGGGCTCACCGACAGGGGTCCACCGGGGCAAGACTTCCCCCAGAACTTCCTAACTCAATATACATTTGTAAACTATCTCAATAAAATTATATTTGTTTAACAGGGAAATGATTAATGTAGCATGAAAATTTGATCTTACACTTCATCTGTACTCTTTCTCATATAAAAACAATCTAGTTCTATCATTTCTTTTTTGAAATATGTACTTGGAAGTATTTTACAATTGCAGAGGGGGAAAGAAGTATGTGGCGTACATAAAAACGTAGGTTCCATGCGTAAATTCTGTAGATTTTGGACTTAAAGTATAACGTATAACGTAACGGATGTGTAGCAAACCTATAACTGAAAACGTATGTTTTATACGTACTTTCTGTATAAGTGCCCCGAATAATCCTACTTTCCGTACGAAAGAAAGATCTGTATATAAGCGATCCAGATCTCGCATACAGATGAACGTATATAGCATATAGCTGACGTATGTAACATACGTATATATGTAATATACAGAAGACTGTTAGATGTCAGATGTCCTGCAGCAGTATTATGTAACATCTAACCAGCAAAAGGGCAATGCGTATGTAGTACATGGATAACGTATTCTTGGTACAGATTTCCGTAGTAAACGTAAGGATTCCGTATATGTGTACAATATAGAGCTGTCCGGCTAACAGATTTTTCTCAGTGCATTTGTCGTCTTTTCGAGAGCATAATAATACCATAATAGCATAATAATACCTACATAGACATATGCCTTGTAATATTGGTCTCCTCCCCCGAAAGGTTGGACCCCTCTGAACAAAAATTTCTGAGAGCGCACCTGTCTAGATCCATTGTGAGTTGCAATACATCAAGTTTTTTTTTTTTTTTTTTAAACAAAATGTAGGTAAGTGGTTAATTCATTTCTACTGATTTTTCTTCAAGTAGGATAAATATTTTGCTTATAAACACTTCATGCTTTCCAGAAACATTAATTTGCAATTAAAAATAGTACAACAATAATATGAAATAATTGCTTACTTTTTAAATTATGAATTCAGAACTCTACTCGTATAAATGGGAGTGAGGGAAAAAAACATACAATGGAAATTGATCTAAAACAACGGTTACATCAAAATTATGCTTTGAAGAAGTGAAAATAGAAGATGAGTTTTTAATCTATAAAAAGTTGATCGTGTGTAGTTAAAGAAATATATATATATATTTTTAAAAAAAAAGTCAGAGAGGGAGAAAAAAAGATACAGAACAGACAGAAGTTAATGCTTACACACACATCGCGTGAAGCTTCACATACGTGCTTACATACATGACGCGTTTAACAAACACGCCGGCCTTAATTGGCAGTTTGATTACAACCTGGTAAGATGTTGGGTGGTGCCCTCTAGTTGCAAAGAGCACAAGTAAAAACAAAGCACTTGTGCTATGGAATGGAAATCGATCAGTGTTGCTAGCTACTGATTTGGTCTACATTCTTTTCTGCAATTACTCTACATAGGTATTTTTTTAAAAAATATAATCCCATCGTCTGTCCTTGTCAGTGTCTGGATTAAGATATTTATGGCTCTCTACATTAATACTACATAGTGGTCTCTCTTTCTTCTTCTTCTTCTTCTCCTCCTCCTCCTCCTCCTCCTCCTTCTTCTTCTTCTTCTTCTTCTTCTTCTTATTATTATTATTATTATTATTATTATTATTATTATTATTATTATTATTATTATTATTATTATTATTATTGTACGAAGTGTGAAAGTCATATATAATTTTTTAACACATTGACTGCCACCATATTTATTGATCGTTATCACCTGTGTACCACGGGCAACAGTCCGCCAGCAATACTTTGTTTTTACCTTTGTTTTAGCCCCGTAAATGTACAACTTTCTTTGTATATGGTTTTGCATATACGCGGCGTAGACATCAAATTTTGACTTCTACACCATATGTATGTAACTGCATTCACACCTATAGAACAAACGCGACAAAGGTCCAATATCTTGTTTGTGTATAGAATGTCATACATGCGGCGCTGCACAGGAGAGCCGTGTGTATGGAATTCCATACACTTGGCAAGAAATCCACCCTAAATCACATTCTTTATTAGGAAAGAATTCAATACACATTTAGAAAAAGATTACCCCCTATTAAATTCCGCCTTTCAATGTTCTTATATGGATCGATAATAGTAAGTTACGTAGAGTAAGTTACGTCTACTATGTGCTTCGTTTGTTTCTTACAACAAAAGACTCGAAAAAGTGACGATGTCCAAACTTTCGGACATCGATAGCGGACATGGAGGACAAGGTTTCTGGATAGCGACATATGTTATTCAACGTATTCTTGAGAAATAATGGCGGAATTACTTGGTTGTTTAAAATGGAAATTGTGTTCAGACCAATTAGAATATTCTCAGTTCAACGATCTTTCGATTGGTTTCAAGGAGTTTTCCACCTTCCCCTATCCTAAGCCTAGACTTTTCATTTCCATGTACTTATTCTTCCCTGCAGTTTGTATTACTTGATCCATATAAGTAAATCGCAAGGAGCTCGATTATGTTAGGACACGATGCATCTTAGTGACGAGTCCTAAGCAACAAAGCTCTGACCTATAGAGCGGTCCTTACAGTGAGGATTTAGGGCAACAGGAGAGATATGGTTGCTTGCCACTTGGCATGAGCTTTGCAGTGTATCCTAATTATAATATCACAACGTCTTAGTCCATCAGTCATGCTACTAGCAGATCAAAACCGGGCTAATCGTTGCAGCTAGCTGTGCTGCATCCTATTTGATACCAAGAGATGTCGCTAGCATGGAAGCAATTTGCAAACGAGCCGAAGGCTAGTTGGACTGTAATATCTACTAGCGACTGTAATATTAACTGTTTGCAACCATTAGTTTTATTTTATTTGAGTTTTTTGATACCTGAAAATACTGGTACAGTTGTAAAAAAATATCCGAAGCACTTCAAATGCTTTGTCAAATGTTTTTGAGTGGCGCAAGAGCTTCAAAGAGGGATGAAAGAAAATGGAAAATGCCCCAAGAGCGGGAGGTCCGTAACGAACAGAAACATGGGCGCCCGAAGGAGGGTAAGGGACCGAGTTCCTCCTTGCTCCTGAAAATGTATTAAATTTCTTAAGGTTGTCTTAATACGAATAGCAAAGCCAAATAGCCGAAAGTGCCAAATAGCAACTAGGGTTTTGAGCCCCCACTAGAAAATTTTCTTCGGGCACCCATGAGCAGAACTGATGATAAGTGAAATGTGATAAGACAGGTATTGTATGATGACCGTTAGCTGACTGTTCGAATGATCGCCAGTCAGTGGGGCATCAAAAAGGGCAGTATTTGGTAAATCATCTCTGAAGATTAGGACATGTTTAAAATCTGCGCAAGAGTTGTACTGGATTATGATAACCAGGAGTGTCGGGTGCAGGTGGGTCAGGAAATCATCACATGTCTCCAAACGGAACCAGGTTTGCTTCGTAGAGCCTTCACTGGTACTGAAACATGGACATTTGTACAGGTACATGACTCAGGATTCAATCTCCAGAGCTGTTAGTGGTCTTCTTCGTCGCCGATGCCGAAGAAAGCAACGTAGTCAAAATCAAAGGTCAAAGTCATGCTCATCAAGTTCTTGTTCATAGTGAGTTCTTACCACATATCCGGACGATCAATCAAAACGTCTACAAATATATTCTGCTGCGTTTGTATCACTCAGTGCGCAAGTAGTGCAAAGACATATCGTAGCTGCTGCATCAAGACAAAGCACCAAGTCACAACGCTCATAGCATTCGATAGTTTTTAGTCAAGAAGAACATCGCCACCCTATACAACTCCCTGTTCACCAGATATTGCATTCTTCTGACTTTTTTATTCCCCAAGCCGAAACGGATCAAGGGGGGCCATTTTGAAGAAGTAGGGACTATCAAAAAAGTCTAAATGACGGAACTTCCATCAGAATTCTTCTAATGGGGCATTGAGATGTGGAACAGAAGGATGGAAAACTGTGTTAGAGTGAGGAGAAATTATTTTGAAGAGGAAAACATGTAATTTGTATTTTAACATAGAAATAAATTGTTAGTGCCACTAGACCAGTTATTTTTCAGATAGAATTCTTATATGTTTTCTCGAATTAAGAATTGCATAGAAAATCATTAATTGATTCCGCAATCCCTGACAAAAGAATATAAAGTAAGAATTCACTTTTGGTGAAGACTATACACACAGTCGTTACTAAAACTTCACAGCTTTCTCTTACTGCTTTAAATCGGACGGAAGGTTTTCAGTTAAGCTAGAATTTCGTTCTGTCTACGCCGAGAAAAGTATTCGAATTCATCCATTCATTACAAAGGCGGAATTTTATTAACAATGGGTGATCTAGACATTTTAATGGGGCATTGGAAACAGAAAATATGTCAAAAGAATGAAGAAGCAGTTACGTTATGGTGGTTTTCAAGGACGAGGATTGAGAAATAGGAGAGAACTCTGGGAGACAGCAATAGAAGCAAGATTGAAGGATAAGGATTGAGAAATAAGATAGAACTCTGGGAGACAGCAAAAGAAGCAAGATTGAAGGATGAGGATTGAAAAATAAGAGAGAACTCTGGGAGACAGCAATAGAAGCAAGATTGAAGGATGTGGATTAAGAAATAAGAGAGAACTCTGGGAGACAGCAATAGAAGCAAGATTGAAGGATGAGAATTGAGAAATAAGAGAGAACTCTGGGAGACAGCAATAGAAGCAAGATTGAAGGATGAGAATTGAGAAATAAGAGAGAACTCTGGGAGACAGCAATAGAAGCAAGATTGAAGGATGAGGATTAAGAAATAAGAGAGAACTCTGGGAGACAGCAATAGAAGCAAGATTGAAGGATGAGGATTGAGAAATAAGAGAGAACTCTGGGAGACAGCAATTGAAGCAAGATTGAAGGATGAGGATTGAGAAATAAGAGAGAACTCTGGGAGACAGTAATAGAAGCAAGATTGAAGGATGAGGATTGAGAAATAAGAGAGAACTCTGGGAGACAGCAATAGAAGCAAGATTGAAGAAAGAGGATTGAGAAATAAGATAGGACCTATTTATTTTGGAAAGACAGTCGACAATGGATGCAATATTTGCAATTAGGATGCTAAATGGAAACATACAGAGAATACCAGAAGAACCTTTATATCATAGATCAAGAGAAAGTGTATGATAGAATGTCGCAAGACCTTATTTAGTGGAGACTAAAGAAAAAGTGTGTTCCGAACTCATACATCTGTATAAGTGAAGAAATTTATAAATGGACGAAGGACAGGAGTAAGGAGCGCATGTAGAATAACAGAAGAATTCACAGTTAAAGTGGAACTTCATCAGGGATCTACAGCCCATAGGTTTTTACAATTATGATGGACTAACTTATAAAGGATATGCTAGAATTTCAACCTTCCAATATGCTATTTGCGGACAACATCGTGGTGGTGAGTGAAGTAAAGCAGGGCTGCAAGAGAGATTAGATGCCTGGAGAGGAGGATTGGAGAGCAAAGAGCTTTGAATTAATAAAACCAAGACAGAGTATTTACCTTGTCCTTTCTATTAAAATTTAACCGAAATACAAGAATAAGATTGGTCGAAGAAGAGGAGGTAATTATGAAGAAAATTCCACTACTTGGGGCGAGTAATGAAAAATGCCGAAATAGAAAATGTAAACAGCAGAATTAGTAGCGGTTGAACAAAATGGAGAGAGCTTCAGGAGTATTGTTTAACCGTAAGGTACCAATATCCCTTACAAGAAAAGTTTACAAAACAGTAGTGAGACCTACCATATTATACAGAGCGAAGTGTTAGATGACGAAGAAGACAGATGAACAGAAGTTACACGTTGCAGAAATGAAGATGCTGCGGTGGATCTGTGGAGTGACACGGAAGGACAGAATTAATAATGGAGTGATTCGATGAAGTGACCAGTAGTAGAAAAACTACAAGAAAGTAGTCTTCGATGGTTTAAGTGTGTAAGAAGAAGACCTTCGGAATACGTAGTTTATCGAGTGGACGCTATAGAACTGAAAGGGGAACGAATACGAGGAGCTGTAGGGAGATTAGATAAAGAACGATAAGGTGCAGTGTGGTGTTACAGTGGACATGACACAATGTAGAACCAGGTGGAGGCCAGTGATCCAAAAAGCCTACCCCAAGTACTTGGGAAAAAAGTTTAGAAGAAGAAAGTATGCACTTTTTCTGGCGGCTGTATTAAATGATCGACTGTGGCATACAGCCTTGTTCAAGCACATGCTCCAATTGCTTATAGTAACTCAAACCATTCCTTTTGACTGGAGGTGAACATACCTATCTTTTAAAGACTGCTACAAACAAAAACGCTTATGTTGTGGTGATATTTGAAATACACATATTGGAAATGATAGGTGAATTATTGGGGAGCAGCAAAAAATAGTATGTAGCCTCTGGAGCACGCACAAATCATAACAATAAAAAGAATGAATTTTCATGCCACTTTGAAAAAAAAATCCCAACCCCTTTTCCACCCTGTTATTAAGCAACATTCCAAATTAGGAAATGAAGATCTATTTTCTTTTGTAAAAAAAATAACTAATCATCTTTCATTTCACACTTCTGCATGCATGCGGCACTCTTGAAATTGGTGAATGCACCTGGTTTTATCAAATCCACCCTCTCACCTTGCTAAGAGTGATTTATTTCCAAGAATGTCACTAATTTTTTCTTTCTCTCTTTTTTTCTTTCCATCCACCGAAGAGTAAAGAAAAAACAGGCGAAACAAAAAATAAACTGTAAAGGTGGGGGGAAAAGTTAACATTTTGTAGAGAAATTGCGCAAAAGCAGCTGATTTATAACGTTATCGAATCTCCATCTTAACACCGAGTGGAATCTAAGGTGGGGAAAGATCTGTGGAAAAAAACATGTTTTAACTGGAAGATAGTTAGCGTACAACTCAATCTTCAACACAAATATGCCTACAGCAAAGTAGGATGCTTCAGTTTTTGAAGTATTTGTTATTATTCTTTTTCCGTATTTCTACAGGGGAAAAACAGCAATCTACAAACACATTGACTGATGAAGTGTTAGCTACGCCTCTAAATTACTCAGTTCCTTTAACTCAAAAGTATTCGTCCGTTTTAGCTTATATTTTATTCTTGTACTGACATACAAGTTACTACCTATATCAAGCGCACTAATTCTCCCAACTTAAGTAAGTAATACGTTCTGTAAACCTTTAGTACGTAACTTAAATTTTACGTAAGTCGAATTTGTTAAAGTTATTTTAAGTTAAAAATTCGTGAGAGACTGTCTATTATGTAATAAATTACTCAGTATCCTAATTATAAAACTGAAACGCGTATATGCGACATTATTTTATCATAGTAAATAGTCTCGCTAATAGATGGCGCTACCGTCGCTAGCTGCATGTCCGATGTCAATAGGTGTCACCAGTGTGCAGGCAATTAACCGATTTAAAGCTGTTGAGACGATTTATTTGCATCTTAAAGCCTGTATTATTTCAATCAAAAGAGATGGAAAAATCTAATCTAAATATAAAGGTGAATATGAACATGCTTTAGATTAGAACATTTTAATTCTGAACACAGATAAATTGATAAGGACATTGATCAAGAGAAAATATTCTGAACGGGTGTGAACAATTAGCATCATTCTTCCTTCAGAAAAAATCCCTTGGTAGACCCCGATGATTTCTCTATTTTCAGTTTTTTTTATTCCAGTTATTCAAAGTTATTCTGAGTTATTAAAGATTAATACCAGTTATTCTTTTTCCAGTTATTCAAACATTCTATAAGAATAAACAAAATACTAGGCACTTCAATCCACAAAAGACTGACACTCTCACCCTGCTCGTTGTATATACATACAACGGGCTTCACAAACATTCAATCAATTTCATTGTATCTTTGCAACAATTGTTCTAGAGCTTATTTATAATGCATCTTATATTAATTTCTAAGAAATTGATTGATAAAACTGCGGATATATACAATTTTAAAAATACCTCTAGAAAGTAGCGGAGACAGTGCATGTCAAGTTCATAAATACCCGTCGCGCTGAGAGTAACAAGGTTAGCAAACACACGCTCAGCCAAGTGACGCTCGGCACCCTCAGCTTACCATTTTCAATTCCCTGAAAGTTACAGTTATTTCAATAGACAAATGTATGTTGAAAGAAGTGATAGTGCTACGTGTATACAACATGAAGGAGTTTGGTTAAAAGAATCAAAGTAACTGCGTGGTATGCAACCAACCTGACATTCAGGTAAGTTTGGTTGCATACTAGTAGGGGGCAACCAATCACTAATTATTTCTATGGCAATACATAGGGATCATTTATTCGTTTCTACTAGATGGACCATCTCTTTCAGCGAACTCGATTCCTAACTGTGGACACTATACAGCCTGGCCAAAATTGATGGTGATCCCTCAGGTAGTTCCTGAGATTTTTTATATAAAGAAGTTTTGATTGTTAAACATAACTCTTTTAAAAATAAGCAGCAAGAATGTAAGATGAACTCACTATACTGTCTACTGGCCTGTTTCCAACAGCAATAGTTTTCGTTCTCTATACTGGAGTTTACTACTTCGTAATTCAAGTATGTCTATATTATGTTGAGTTAAAACAAATCAACTGTTTACCATTGCAGAATTTAAATAAAAATAAAACAAATGCTAATTTCAATATACTACTAATTTTATAACAGTGCAAGAATTTTTTAAACGATTGTGAGTAAATGCGTGTATTTTTAGTGGAAGTGCATCATTTACTAAAATTCAGGGAAAAAACCTACAGATAGCAGCTGAACGAAGAAAATTCCAAACTTCCAATAACGTATCCACGCGCGCAAAAATACCAGAAGAACAGAATCAATAGTGTTTTCCTTTCCTTTTTATTTTCTAAAAAAAAGAAATATAGTGAATGGATGCAGAAAGGCAGGTGCGATATATTGAAGTAGGAGAACCTTTGAATTGTGCATCTCCCCTTCGCAAGTTGGACAGCAAAAGAAACCGACAGGTCGTGTTACAAGACAATTTGTCACATAACAGAGCACAATGCCAACAGAGGAATTTTCTTCTTTTATTCTCAGGTGTCACAAGGAAAATGGCGAAGAAAAAGCAAAAGTTCCGTGAAGCGAGATCACTGGCAAACGAAATCGTTCATCATCTTCTTCCTATGCGCCCTTTGATAGTACCATATGAGTATTAGAATATGTGTTGGTCGGATGACACAATACAACAACATTCCTCAAAATGTAAGTCAAAACCAACGGTTTTCAATATATCTGGACTAAGACCATTTATTGACTATAGCAAATGCATCCATCTATCCCCACGGAGATTAATATTTTGGATTTTTTTTAACCCTTGCTACACCCTGCACTCGGAATACCTGTGTTGTATTCGCACAAGTGAAAAATAGTTGCGTGTTCTCTGAAACGAAAAGAAACTTCGCGTCTCTCAGTTCAATATTTATTAAACTAATAATTACGCTCGTATATAAAATTTATAGCGATTCTCCATTGAACGGGAAGCTGGAACCAGTGGCGTGTCTCTATAATGCATATCCTTCGGAGGAGGCGAGGTAATGCGATAAGAAACGGCCTGGGTTGCTCTGCAGGAATGGTTTGTGCATCTGCTAACTGCACTGGAGTTAAGTCATAGTCGTGATTTAGGGACTCACGTTATAGTAAGTCCTGTCTTCATAACCTCGGTGTTGCGTAAGTACTCGAAGCACACACACACACACACACACAAATACACATAAAAGCAACTCAAATATTTACAGCATTTCCGCATGTACCGCTTATTTGAAATTTAACGTGTATATTTGCCATTGACAATATATTTGCCAATGAACCTTTGTAATTTTACAGTGTAGAAACGTAGTTCAGAATTACAACAGGTAACTTATCGTTGGAATAGCTTAGAAGTGTAGCTCAAAATTTGCGATTTTCAGTTAACACTGACTCGGTACCATATACGCTCATCAATTCGATACCACAGGAATTAAGCCTTCGTCGCCTATTATTCTTACAGATTCTTACAGCTATCGGTAGATCTAGTAAAATCAGATAAGGTTCCAGTGTTAATGGGGGGTGAGTGGTGAAGCACGGTGGCTGAGTGGTAGAGCGTTTATCTCTGGTGCATGGGGCGCTGGTTCGATCACCGACCTAGTAAGTTTGTGGTATATAACATCGTATCCGTGGATTTTCTAGGGGTACCTCCATTTCCTTCCACTTTCTCATTCCATCAATTATTCCATCATCATTCAATTACTTTAATCATCGAGTCCCTTAGCAAAGGGTATAAACGTGGGGCGTTAAACTTGAAGACTTAATTTAATTTTTTCTAGTGTTAACATAGAAACAAATTTTAAGATATACTCCAAATACTCCAATCGGCTACTCAACGACGGATTGATGGCTGTTTTGACAGCGATGTATGAGCATCGATTATTTTATAGAAAAAAAAAGACATTGGGCAGTAGTGAATAAACAATACATAATAAGTACTAGTTGGCGTTATGAACCGAAAAACTTATTTATTATTCTGTAATGATGTATCTTCCACAATTAGGATATTTCCAGCAATAGCACACATCATGCAACCTATTCAGGGTGTTTCAAAACAACATCGACAACGTTTGGAAGGTGATTCCTGACGCCAAGATAAGACGAAAAGTATAGACCAACCTGGGTGCACAAATGTTTCCTTTCGGAGTTAGAGGCTGCCGAAAACATGAAAAAATGAACTTTAAAGATCCATAGCTCTAAAACTATGGGACCTATGGCAGTCGGATCAAGACTTCACTTAGTAACTAATATGTCCCCTATCCAAAAATTCATCTTTCGGAATCCTAAAGTACTCACGCAACAACTTTTATAGACGGGGTTTGGCTACGGGCATATAATTTGAGGTACTCAACAACTACCTCTATAAAAAATGTTGTGGAAGCACCGCAGGATATGAAACATGAATATTTGGATAGGACACATACTAGTTTCTAAGTGAAGTCTTAACCCGACTGCGGCAGATCCCATAATACTGGAGCTATGGACCTTTAAAGTTCATTTTTTAAAAATGTTTTCGGTACCCTATAACTCCGGAAGGAAACATTTGTGCACCAAGGTTAATCTATACTTTTTGTCTTATCTTGGCGTCAGGATTCACCTTCTAAACGTTGTCGGTGTTGTTTTGAAACACCCTGTATATCAATTAACTCGTCTGGACGAAAGAATGCGATCGGTACCGAAATTGGTCCCCTCTGGTACACGACGATGTTTGGGCCATCAGAAACCCTACCAGAACTATGCGCACAAAAAACATATGGATTAGCTGTTCGGACACGAAGGGGCACACTGTTTATTTAAGTAATAATATCAAATAAAATATTTGTTCGAATAGCTATTGCAACAGATTGTTTGAATACGGTAGCGAAAATTATTCAAAATATCATTCGGTAAACGGGACAATACGTAACGAAAATTACTTATATTATCAGTTTGAACAAGTTGAAATAATGTTTCTTGAAACTATTTCCGATTGTACTCATGTCTCCATTAAAAAAAAAAAAAAAAAAAAAAGTGTTATTAATTGATTACTACGTAAGCGTGTTGCTTATCTAGACATCTTCGAAAAGTCAATAAGAAAGACATCACAGTTCTTCGTATTGTACTTGTACTCAAATGCAGTGATTGTTCAATGCATCCACCTCTTGCTGTTGTATACTACCTGAGTTGAATGCAAATCTGCCCGGCAGAAAGGAAAGGATTCAGAGGGAGTAAACTGTGTGTGTATACGTGTGTGAAGAAGGTAAACGCTGTGGACATGACGTGTAATTATGGAAGGAGCCGACGCACGCGCGTAGCCTTTGGGCAACGCTGGAGGTACTTCAATTCAACTGTCAGACGAGGTGGGAGAACAATAAACAAGGTTTCCATCTGTTTCTTCAAAGACAAAGATTAGATTATTATTATATAAGCTTAATCAAATGGACTACATCTCTAGTTATACCATTCATATACTTCCATTTTCTTTCTTTCTTTTTTCCTTCTTTTGTGATTTAACATATGCTCTCATGCATGCGTTAGTCATGTGCTTAGACAGGATTTGTTTTGTTGGTAAATAGCCAATAAAAGTCAATTGCGTTTTGCAGTTGTAATATCACACACACGACAGAAATTCGTTCAACTCTAACGTAAAAAATGAAATTAAATCTTTTAAGTTTCACGTCCAACGATTATGCCGGCTAGGCTGGAGATACTGAGGATGAGAAATGAATGAAATGGTGGAATGAAGAAACTGGGGGGAAACGGGAGAACCCCGAGGAAACCCACGGACAGGGTGTTTGTCCACCACAAAGTTCACTTTGCGCGAGCTGGGATCGGACCAAGGACTCCATGCACCAGAGGTGAACACTCTACTACTGAGCTACCGCAACTTAAACATAAGTAGCATTTTTCATCATTACAAGATACAATTCTGAGAAAGCAGAAAAAACAGCGTTGTAAGCGATAATCAAGGGACTAAAGCATCAACAAAAATGGCATAAATTTTTGTATCAATTATGGCACACGGTGGGTCAATGGTAAAGGACTTACCTCTGATACTTAGAGTCCCCAGTTCGATTCCAGGCGAAGTAAGCTTGTGGTGGACAACATCATGTCTGTGGGTTTTCTCGAGGTACTAACGTTTCCTCCCACAGTCTCATTCCATCAATTCTTATACCATCATTCACCTGCCTTAAAGATCCGTCTCCCTTAGCCTAAAGTGCATAATCGTGGGACGTTAAACTGAAAGATTTCATTTTTATTACATTTTGAAGTATGTGCGTATAGTTCCGTTTCAGCACCGAGACTATGTGAGACATGGGTCTATCCTTTAAGGTGGAATAAGAACCATTGTAATACTTTCAAAACTCTCGTACCGTGAATCGAACCCATGAATCCCAAAGTCACTAGACCAGTGGAGACGAAAACATCAACAGAGTTCCAACTAAATTTGAAGGAAACAAAGCAAGAGAAAAATGTATCTTGATGCATTTTTGTTCGTTTCAGATCGTTTATTATCATACTAAAACTCCCTGGCACAATGTCCCGCAGCGCTTAAGCCAATCAATGGTCGATTATAAGTTGGAGAATGCGTAATGAGCAGATCAGTAGACCTAACATCTTTCTTGGTAGTTTCTTTTATAGAAGCCCTCCACTACTTTTATTCAAGCAGCTCCACAGTTCTCCTCACGATCCTAGGTGAACGCTCTACTGTCATCAGTGGGTAAGGCAAAATACGTAGTTAAAATAAATAGGATTGCAAATAATTATTTCAACAAACGGAATGAATTAGATATTCGTATATTTTCTGTAAATGGCAGACATAAGATATCTGTTGGATGTAGTACTATTGCTCACGAGACTTAACGTAACCCACTTCCCACCAAAGTGCTAGGTTGGTTCGCTATGCATACTTCTGCTAGAACGTACGTAAGTTTACTGATCCAACAAACTTGTGACTTCTGTCGTCGTGTAAGTGAGGTCAGTTTACAATTAGCCAATCAAATTAGTCCGTTATCATTTGATGAGAATTATCAATGCTTAATTCCTTTCTATTTTGAGGTGGTTCTAAGAGACTTTTGATGAAGTAATGTCTTAAATCTTGAGAAATGTAATCGATTGGAAGCTCTTTCAAAAAAGATTAGTTAAAATGCCCGTTCTTCTCACGGGGAAAATAAGTTTATGGAAAATATTTGAACCTCTTTCCTTCCTCTTTGGATAGGAATTTCAATGAAAGTGCAATGGTAAAAACTAATATCTATTTTGGAGACAAATATTTAACACCTCTATCTCCTTAAAGGGGCACGGTGGCTGAATAGTACAGTGCTTACCTCTGGTGCGTTTGTTCCCTGGTTCGATCCTCGGACAAGTAACTTTGTGGTGCACAAGACCATGTCCGTGGATTTTCTCGGGATACTTCCGTTTCGTCCCGCATCCTCATTCCACCGATTCTTCCATCATCATTCAGTTGCCTTAATCATCCGTCTTCCTTAGCATCAAGGGCATAATCGTGAGACGTTAAACTGAAAGATTTCATTTCATTTCTATCTCCTTAATCAAAGAGACATGATAAAAGCTAAGTTAAAGGGAGGTACTAACCATGCTCTAAAATTCACTTCAAACGGTTCAGCCATTTTCTTGTGATCCAAGCATAAACAACATGCCACGTCGATTTCAATATGTCGAAAGTAATTACAGAAATTCCCACTTCTGACTCACCCCTTAAAAACGGAATTTTCGAAAACCCCGTAATAAATGTCGACTTATTTGTAATAAGGAGTTTATATAATGAATTTCATTTTCCTGGGGGCATGGTAGTTCAGTGGTAGAGCGCTTACCTCTGGTGCGTGGTGTCCCCTGTTCGATACCCGGCCAAGTAAGTTTGTGGTAGACAACATCGTCTCCGTGGGTTTTCTCGGGTTACTCCCGTTTCCTCCCACATTCTCATTCCACTAATTCTTCCATCATCATTCATTTGTTTTTATCATTCGTCTCCCTTGGCCTAAAAGGGTGTTAAATTGAAATTTTAGTGTTCCTAACTCGGCGGACTCGTGAGATAAATTTTGAATCCCTTCTACCTTCTTAGGATAAGACCTTTAATCAACGTAACATGAAAACCTAGTCTGTGGTGCGATCACAAACAACAGGCAACCTCGCCTTCGCCTTCAATATGAAGTAAGAAATTATAGAAAATGCCCCTTTCTACTCCTAAAAACGGAAAGTTTCAAGGTATGCTGGGACGCGTGTTCTCGTATTTCTAATGAGTTTATAGGCCTATACTAAGTTTCATCTTTCTGACTTGACCGGCTACCGAGATAGTCAATTATTTTGCATAACTAAAGTGATATGATAAAGACTCTGCTCTAGGTCGGTGATGATGATGTTCAAAAATTCATTTCAAACGTTTCAGCCGTTTTCTTCTGATGCGATCCCACACCAAATCAAAATATACATATAAATGGCAACAGCGTCTAGCTGATACCTATGACAGGGTTAAGTTAAATATCGTGGGCTCTAGGGGTGTACGATGATCTTTGAATCATCGCTAATAAGATATATGAATTATTATATAAAAAGTTGAACGTAACTGTGTGTGCGTGATAATTTAATCACAGCCAAATGCAAAAGCCAAATTAAATTACTTTTGGTATGTAATAGGTCTCAATCTCAACTGGGAGTTATCATATCGCTTTCATTATTATACATATCTTAAAGGGGGAGTGAGAGTCTGAATTTTTGCGAAAAATTTAGTATTTCACAAGCCGTTAGACTTAGGGATCTGAAATTCAGTGTATCTCACAGCCTTGTTTTATTGCAAGTGTAAACTCTTTAGCCAGCGAAGAGAAGGGCCTGTTATAATGATGGATTTTGATGTGTGGTCAGTCAGACTGAGTCATGGTGGGTGATGGGCTGGAATGGGTCGGAGTGAGTCATGATAGGTGAAGTCAGAGTGAGTCACGGTGAGTTGTGGGGAAGTGGGTTATGATCAAGTTTTCATTGACCCACGCCATCTCTGGTTATGACCGCTCAGTGTGTCTGAATTTCACTGTATATCATACTCATAGAGTGACTAAATGGCTACTTTCTATTTTCTGTGTGCGTGCTACCAGGATCGATCCCTGCTGGGAATTATTGGCCTCGGATAGTAATGGCTCGGATCCCACTTAAAATAGTAAGTTCCGTCTTACCAAAGTGCTGAAAAGAGGCACTGATCTCCAATTAATCAATCGTATTCATGTAACTTAATGAACATACGAACAACTGGTCGGAAGCTCAATACCCGATCGGAACTCCTTTAATACTCACAAGGAATGGATATGAACGTATCATCCGGATATCCGAATCAAACCTAGTCCATTCGATAAACAAAACAAAGATATCTTCATACATAAAAAAAATAGGTGCCATAGACAACGGAGTAAGTCACTGGGGTCCATTAACCCTGTTAGTATAAAGAAAATCGTAAACTCGTGGTGAATTAGCTATTGCATCAATACTGTTCATTGGAAAGTCGAGGTTTATATTTCATCCTCTTCAACATAAAACAAGCTTTGTAGAGGTGCTATGTATTGGGGTCCATAACGTACTTGAACTAGGATAATTGGGATAATGTGGAGAAAATTCCCTCCAAAAATCCTTACCATCAATTTTGGCCTCTCTCTGAAGTGGCTCCAGGTAAAAGCAGATAATCCAAATGTATCTCGAAAAATACTATAGGGGTTAAGGAATGAGTGTACCAAGTTTCGTTTTGATAAACGGAATAGGTATGAAGGGAAAGGTTCTGTACCATTACGCTCTGTACATACAAAACCGAACCTATGACGTGACCTATAAAGAGAATATAATATAAAAAGTATAAACGCAGTACTATTTATCCCAATATCAGGAATTGTACCACATTCTCTGTCCACAGGACATGTCACGCCAATACATTATACACATCCACTGCAAATCGTACTGTTGGAAATTAAACAAATTTAATTTCAAAAATCCTAAAACTTCTTCAAATTTATAAGTGCAGTTTTCATCGATCTTATACGATATCAAGCTCTAAAGCGGAATTTTTTTGTTGGTTGTTTGTATATTCCTTCCATATAAAACTCCACACCGTTGACTTGGCATACTTCTAAATTGTAATACTTGTAGATAACTACAGAGAAGAGATTGTTTTTTTAATATATATATATATATATATATATATATATATATATATATATATATATATATATATATATATATATATATATATAGATAGATAGATAGATAGATAGATAGATAGATAGATAGATATAGATATAGATATAGATATAGATATAGATATAGATATAGATATATATAAGCTTCAAATAAAATATTAGTATCCTAGATTTAATGCTGTATATTCGAATCATGTTGCCTGTGAGATAGATAACCCAAATTACCTTATTGTATTTTAGGTTGCCTACCGGTCCAGCACCGCGAGAGTTCAAGTTGCGATCAGAAGAGTTTTCTTGAATAAAAAGAAAAAGGAGAGGTAACACGACATTTCATTGAAGATGTCAGAATCGAACTTTAATTATACCATAATCATGATCGCCTGCGATGTTTTAACACATATTTTCAAGAACTCGAAAATCCAGGGGGCCATAGGGAGGTGGGAAGTTGCCTCATGGATTTTCTAGTTCTTGGAAATATATGTCAAAACATACTAATTTGCTCTCACATACTGTAGCATTTAATATATTTATATTAAACACTATATTACTATTCTTTATTTACTGAAGTTAATAAGGATATGTCAGCAAATAATAATTGTTTTATGTTGTGTATTGTATTCACGAGTGCATCAAAGTGTGTCTGTATTTGCGACTATGTTTGTGTGTCGGTCTTTCGCTTTCCCCTTGCAATCGGTCTCTTATTTCCCTTTGGAAACGTTCACTTGCCCCCATAGAAATCGGTCTTTTCCTCCCATTGGAAAATTCCTCCGGGCGTCCCTTGCCATAATAATGCTTTTCTCGTCTCATAAAGGTATCGCAAAAGTGATGTCCTGTCTCGTGATAATCCATAATCTAAATAATTGTAGATCTATTTTGGTCAATAATTACCATTAATACCATTATTATGTAATTTTTACTATGTTGTTTGCATATTCTGAAACCTTTAAAGTTTGTACATTGAATATGTCTAATTTTGATTTTGTCAACTGTACGTACACATTCTTCTAATATGTGATATATCTAATTAGAGCTGGATTTAAGAGGGGTGAACCGGTGCACGTGCACCCCTTCGTTGTAAATATGCACTATCTAAATTCAGAGGCTAGCAGCGAATATAGCAACCCTTTCAAAGGATTCTGTATGATACAAGTATCTATCATATTCCAAGTGTCCATCATTAAAGAAATTTCTGATTTAAAGCAGTAAGCTAATTATATACTGAAAATTATACCAATACAAAGCAGCCGTGGCTCAGTTGGTAAAACGTTGGCTTTGTATTCGGAAAACCGTGAGTTCACTTCCAGAGCCCAGATACTGAGTATTTCCTGGGCAATTCCTCATTCACACCCACAGGTGCCTAAAGGTATATTTTTAAAATTAAATTTAAGTCAAATATACTGGTAGTTATTGGTACACCCCCATCCGTCAGAAAATTCTGGATCCGGCCCTGTATCTAATATATTTGTGCATTTATTCATTAGAAGAAAAGTTACAAGGCGATAACAGGTTTTGTTATTGTCAAGACAGGAGAAGATCTTTGATAATAGTTTTCTGCGAATCGATGTAATTGTGTATTTATGCCATCGGAAATTGATTTCTGATTATGTTCCTAATCTCACATTCAGTTTTAAATATATAAGTTATAAAATACAGATGTACAAATAAAAAGTACGGATTTTTTTGGGGGGGGTCTATATTCATACTAAAATAGAACCCGAGTAAAGTGAAATCCTGGGTAAAGATATCCTACGAAACCGAAGCTTGCCTATAGGTTCTGTTTATTATACGATCTTTTAAATTGACCGTGAAATCATATTGAGAACCATTCCTTTCTTCTTTTTTTTTTTTTAAAAAAGCTCAACCCCATTTTTTTCATCCTTTGGTATATACATATTTTTCAAAAGACTCGACATTAATGACCGCATTCATCTGAAGAAGAAAAGGAAGAAGATCTTTGATGATGAAGATTTTTGAGCCTGTGATAACCATCTCTTGGTACATTTGCGATAAAAACAGCGCAAACCCAGCAATTTTTCACGAGTTTTTTCTTCTTCCTTAGAGCCCAGAGTTTCATACCAGCCTTCATTAGCATGCAAAAAAAAAAAAAAAAGTATCGAGACCGCTGAACGAAATAGAAAACAAAAAGCAAGCGGCACATCTTCCTTTCTTTCGTACAATATGGAGAGGTAAAAGAAAAAGAATTAAGGGGAAAAATAGAAAAGGTGGAAAGATATGCCAAGAGCGGTTGTTTGCAAGAGTTTGTTTGACCGTAAAGAAGGAGTTGCAGGTTTTGAGTAATTACCTTGAAACCCGTAAAAGGAGCAGAGAAAAGAATACTAAAGAAATAATAAAAAAAGAATTGATAAAAAAATACACCTGGTTTAAAATAAGAGGAAAAAAGATTATCTTCTCATCTTTAGCTAACCAACCATAATGCACAAGGAAGGAGCTTTTTGAAGATTATTACTGGGTGCAAAAGATCACTACAGCTACAGACACTGTAATTCAGTGTGTAAAATTCAAATTTTAACAGAAAGGTGTTGAAAACGAGATTAAACAAGAATTATTTAATAACTGTGATTTAACAGCTTTTTTTTTCTTTCTTTTTCAGAGCGTACCATTTCCTGTCTTATAGAAAGAGCCTCATTGTTTTATTTTTATAAGTTGTATATGCTTTACTCCTTAGAGTGTGTGGTAGCTTTAAAAAGGCACAAACAACACATACAATAGGGTCTATACTGATTAACAGTAATTTCTTTTCCTATTCCAGCACAATAACTAACAGTTTCAGAATGAAGGAGTTTGTTTTGTCACAGTATCAGGCACGCACCCAGAAATTTGTGTTGGAGGTATCCGAAGTCTAGCTGGGGTCTATCACTAGAGTAGTCACTATGTCTAGGTAGTTTTGAACTGGTATGTTCTACACTCGATAAAACGATGAGTAATGTTAACCCCTTACCGCATGCCGTGCCATATATGGCACATACCCTTTTTTCACTTTAGCTTTTTTTGTGATTTATCAAAGGCATCAAATGACTGTTTTGTCTGCTGTGTGAGATATTGACGTGTAGGAATGAGAGATTTTGGTGTCATCTGGCATGTTCTTTGTGAGTTGTAAGTATATGGCACTTACTTATTTCTCGTCGGAATTAAGTGAAAAATCTACAATTCAAGTTTTAATTCATTTTTCAAGTTCCCTTATGAGGATTTCCAATACTGATTATTTTTTTTCGCTAAAAGAAAATAATCATGCAGAAAGGGGTTAAAATACTTTCACCTATAGTCTCAGCAAAAATAAAACTAAATTGTTTTTGTAAGAAATGAAAAACAAAATTTTAAAGTACCATTTCTCTCCTAGAACAACCGTAGTTCTCTTTTTTTAAAAAAAAAAAAAAAAAACAAACAAACGGTGTAGTAATGTTTGTCGAGTTACGAAGTTTGGGGAGGGGGAGAATCTAGACCCAGCGGACTACCCCCGTGAGTACGCCCCTGTGACCGTGTATACAACGTGAAAATTGAACTTTGAATGTTAACGGCTTAACAATGCAAGTTTCCCCTGCCGTTGTCTACCGGTGAGCAATTCCCTACATTTTCCCCTGTCCATCATTTCCCACCAGTCTTCGTAGGTTTCCTTAAGGAAATTTCCCTCGACTGACACAAAATTTTCCCTTTGCTTATCAAATTTTCCCTAGTTTATCGAATGTTCAGTTCCTATGGCAGAAGTTATGTGATAAAACTAATTGAGCTATATTAAAGGAAGTGCCAATCACATTTGTTCTTTTTATTTGCTTTTTTTGCTTCTACTTTATACTTTTTCCTTCACTTTATTTTATATATATAGACTCTCTCTCTCTCTCTCTCTCTCTCTCTCTCTATATATATATATATATATATATATATATATATATATATATATATATATATATATAAATACACATAAATACACCCAGCCAACAATGGACGTAAGTTATGCTACTGTGAATGCTATTGTTATTGCTTCATTTCTGAAGAAGAACGAATCAAAGTTTATGGATTGATGTTGATTAATCAGTCAGCGCGAGAATTTCCCTGGATTTTCAAGTTTTATGGAAAAAGTCCCTTTTTCCCTTTTTGCTAAATTTCCCTCAGATAGGGATGCACACGAGACAAGATTTGTGACTGTCTCGTCTCGAAAATGTGCTGTAAAAGTGATGTCTCGACTCGAAAAATGTATAATTTACTATTCGAAGAGCCGTGTCTCGACTCGAATTTTGTCAGGAAAATCCTGTCTCGACTCGTCTCGTGCGCATCCCTACCCTCAAACTACGAACACTGCTCATCACTCACAAATTAAGATGTACTTGAGCCAGGACTGTAGCCAGAACACTAATACAGGGAAACTAAGTTCATTAAATCAGTTCACCTTACAATTCATACTTAGATATCAACAAATAGTTGAACATTTCAGGGGGACTGAACGAGATCGCAAAGGGGCTAAGCCACCCTGGCCACTCCTTAGGTATGGTCCTGACTTGAGAAGAGTACAAATTTAAATTAGACGTCCTCTATTCTATTTCTGTTCAAATATTTTTCTCTAGCAGGTCATCGACCCACCTTCCCCTTAAATACGAAAGCCTAAATGTGGTTACAAGGCTGCGGCAGGTTTTACAAATGGCGGCACAGCTTGAGAATAAGATATTCAATTTAACGTATTTTCCTTTACCCCTCATCTAGGCTACCATACACAAACCTTACAACAGAAACTGAACCAAAAGGTTGGTTAAGGATAAATGATCTGTTTTCTAACAAAAGTAAGGTAAGGTTACACCAAAAGAAGTCGAATGGAACTCGAAGAAAATAGGTTGGGTGCCCTCCTTTTCAAATACAGCTTATATACCTAACTAACAACAGTGGATGGTCGGCTGGTGTCTTCGTAATATTAGTTTCACCATGCTTGTTGCGTCATCTTGTAAAGAAGCAGTATGTCCAACTACATCTTCATAACTGTTTCTGCATGCAATCAGCTCTTATTTAGATAGACAGTCCTATCATATCTTTCAGTCGTTCTCATTCATTGTAATTGACATGAATTAGGATGTTTGTCCTATATATATATATATATGAAACTTTTTCGTTATAGAACAACATGGTAATATATTTTTAGATTTCCAAATTATGTCTGTTAATTCGGCTATGTCAACAGATATCAGAACATTAACCCTATTCATCTGAAAGTGATGACCATATCTTTAAACTCTCACAGAAATAATCTAAATTCGTCCACACTTAAGAGGATAAAACCTATTTTTCACTGTTAAAATTATTATTATTATTATTATTATTATTATTATTATTATTATTATTATTATTATTATTATTATTATTATTATTATTATTATTATTATTATTATTATTATTATTATAAACTATGCTATGCGTGAGTTTCGGAAGTCTTAGAGAGCAGCATTGTTCGTCCATCTGTCGATCGTACCAGAGCAAAAACGTTTTTTTTTTTTTTGTTTGCAATCAATTCAGATCTTTAGGAATAGGTTCCATCTCCTTTGTTAACCTGCTATTCGAACCGGAAATTATTCAAATTAACCATTTCCGGTTTCAACATTTATCGCTATAGCATGAAAATGATAACAGATAGCAGTTTATTGCAAACGATTCAGAATCTGAAGAGAAAACATATCGTCGCAATCCACAATACTCTACCAAAACCGAAAATGGTTGAAATTGTCTACTACTTCCGGTTTGAGTATGATTTCCATATAGTGAAAAGGATAAAATATATCGAGATACGGTTTTCTTCAATGCATTCACTGTCTCAGAAATAAGTTCCGTCTTCTACGTTAACCCTGTATATAAACCGGAAGTGGGTTAAATTTACTACTACTTCCGGTTTCACAATTTATTCTTGTAGGGCAAAAATGGTAATAGATAGCGACAAGCAGTTTTCTGCAATTCATTGAGATTCTGAAGAGAACATAACATTACAATCCGCACACTCCACCGAAACCAAAGTGGTTGAAATGTACTACTATTTCCGGTTTCAATAATGATTTCCGTTGAGCAAAAACCATAAGAGAAGTTGTATTTTGTTATCAATTTAGCATCTGAAAAATAGGTTCCATCTCCTTCGTTAACCATACATTCAAACCGGAAGTGGTTCAAATTAGTGATTTCCGGTTTCTATATTTGCCGCATTAGAGAGAAAAACAGTCATGAATAGCGAATAGGACTAATGGCCTTTTGATATGGATTCCCCTCCGAGAAAGAGGTTCTATCTTTGCTCTTGTTATTCTATTCGAACCAGTAAGTTATTAAGTATTGATTTTCCATAGTTTGGAAGTCTACTGTAGAGTGAAGCACATTATGAAACAAAACTCATTTGTTATTTTACAGAATATGTGTAGTATGTCCTTTATGACTTATAGAACATATGCTGTATAATTTCAATTAGAATCAAGCAATGAATAAACAAACAATATTAATATTAACATCATTGCTGAAATCTAATTTCGTTCAGATAGAATGTTGGGACCGTGGTGGCTCAGTGGTAGAGTGCTCACTTCTGTTGGATGGGGCCCCTGATTTTGTTTCAGACCATCTGAGTTAGTGGTGGACAACATCGTGTTTATGCATTTTCTCAGGATTATCACTTTTCTCCCACATTCTTATTCTACGAACTCGTTCATAATCATGGAGCTTCACCTGCTTTGTCCCCTAGAAGGCACGACCTTCAGAAGTAAAACTGAAAAATTTGTTTTTTTTTTTTTAATTTTTTGAAATTTAGAATATTGTTGGAATTGCAGAGAATAATCATCATAGTTGGCAACACTAGAGAATTAAAGTACCTCATACAAATTACGTACATAAACAAAACTACGGTTCAAGTTTCAAGTTCCCTGGGAAACAAGGAATAAAGGACAGATAAAGAATTCAAGTAGACCCTCTTTTTTTTTCTCCCCGTACCTTCTATACATGGCACCAATAACAAGTAGCTAAAAAATCAAGGTACCTGTGACCGGTTATACAAAGCGTGGAAGATGTGAAGAAGAAAAGGATGCAAATACAAGTAGAAGGTAACATCTCTCTCCTTCGAAGGGAGTAGCTTTTTGCGCAATCTAACTTTCTCGTTTCTGCACTTTTCACAGTGACATCACACAATAATGTTTTACTTGATGATAAATGTTCTTTTCCCAGTCCTTTCGGGCAGAACCTGCTCTTAATGCGTATGTGCATCGACATACGGTAGATACATGTGTTTTGTAAGTATGAGTAAAAAGAGAGAATATGTTTGTGCATATCTATCGTCCACTGCATGACCTGTCCCGTTCGTTGTACATGGTGAAAAGACTACGATTTTCAGTTGAAAGTAAAGTGACAAGCAAAAAAGTTTTAAACATTTGTCATGTGTGTAGATGACTGACCAAGTCTTGAGAGCTTGAAGATAACGTTTCAGATCGGCGATGTTGGGCATTTTATGAAGAAATCGTACAAATCACTGAGGGTTATGATCATTTTTGTAGGTACATTATCTATTTAAAAGCATGTTCTTGAATTCTTGAAGAAATCATACAGATCATTGAGGATTACTATCATTTTCGTTCGTAAATAATCTATCTAAAAGTATGTTAGGGATTTCATGAAATCATACAGATCACTGAAAGTTATCGTTTTCGTTGGTAAATCTATCTAAAAGCATGTTTGGGATTTCAGGAAGAAATCATACAGATCACTGGGTGTTATTATTATTTTCGTTGGTAAATCATCTATCTAAAAGCATGTTCTGGATTTCAGGATGGAATCAAACAGATCACTGACTGTTATTATCATTTTCATTGGTAAATCATCTATCTAAAAGCATGTTCAGGATTTCAGGATGAAACAAAATACAATAATTCTAATTACTCTCATTTTAAATTGGTGAATCATTGTTATCAAAAGTATGTTTGGAATTGTGTAAAGAAATCAAATGAAAGGTAATGTCATCAAATCGCTTTCTAGGTATGCCGTGCATGAACAAATCACTTAGAACAATGCGACTTACCATCTCTTTTTATTGGAGAAGCAATTTACTAAATATTTGTTTGAGAATTTCGTGAATTAACCAAACAGGACTACGAATATTGCTATCATTTTAGATTGGTGAATCGTCTCTTCTCTTAAAGATTAAATATTATTGGCTTGAGAATTCGCATGTTGATGGTTGAATGAAGAAATTATATTTAGCATGGAGTTTAGTTATAATTTTTTGTTGGTAAATCATTTACCTAAAAACACATTCGGAATTTAACTTAAAAATCGTACAGAACCAGGTGTATCATCTTTATCTTTGACTAGTAAACCATTATCAAAATGCATGATTGGTATTGCATGAAGAAACCAAACAGAACATGTTATCATCAAATGTGTTTCAGAACATGTAAGGAATCTCATAAAAATATCACAGAACGATATGTGTTACAATCACTTTCGATTGGTGAATCACTTATCGGAAACTCTGTTCGGGATTTCATGAAACAATCGAAAAGAAAACAATTAATGTTACTACATTTTTTGATTGTTAAACAGTCTATCTAAAAGAATATTTGTGTTAGAGAAAGTAATCACATGAGATTATTATATGAAAGCTACGAATATTACCACCAGCTTTGTTGGTAAATAATCTAAAAGCATGTTGGGTATTGTGTAAAAAGATAATTTGTTATCATCAAAGCTACCTGTGAATATGTTGGATATCGCACGAACAAATCAGACAGAACAACGTGGTATGATCATTACCTTTGATTCAGGAATAATTAATCTAAAACCCTATTTGTGATTTCTTGACGTAATCAAAGAGAACAATCAATGTTACCACTACTTCGGATTGGTAGATCTCTATTTAAAGGAATGTTTAGAATTAGAAGAAGAAGTCATACAAAAGACTGACTGTCATTACCATATTTGTTCGCAAATTATTTAGCTGAATTATGTTCGGGAGTTAATTTTAAAAATAATGTAAAACAAGGCATATACCATTATTTTCGAATGGCAAATCAATTATCCCCTCTACACCGGAAGGTAGAAGAGGAAGACTTAAATAACTAAGTAACTAAATCAATTATCAAAATGCATGTTTGGCACCGTATAAAGCAAATGAAACAGAACACGTTATTATCAAGTCTCTCTCAACGCATGTTTGGATTTGCAGGAAGGAGTCATGCAGAATGATGTTTGTTACCATCACTTTTCATTGGTAAATCACTTACATAAAATCTTGTTTGGGATTTCATTGAATAATCAAACAAAACACTGAAATTATCACTATTTTTAATGAATAAATCGTTTGTTTAAAATAAAGAAATAGCAGAGAATAGAAATAAGCACAATAGCTTTAGTCTTGGTCTTACGTGCAAGACCACGACCAGGGTTTCTTATGCGAGATCAAAACCAATACTACAGGTACAAGTCCAAAACCACACTTGCAAGACTTGCTCAAGACGAAGACCAACCTGCAAGAGTCTTGCACATAGTTGATACATTTGTTCCACAGCACAGTCCTGCTAAACAATCTCAAAAGTAATTTTATTATTGATCACTCGCTTCTGCCTGCTAGAACTCTCTTAGCCATAACTAGTCCCATTATCATTACTTGTTGGGGGTTATGGACACGAGACCATCATTTGATTCATTTACGATAACCCATGATTGGATTCTGTGAAATCCTGCGAGAAAAAGTTGTATACCTAAGTTACAGCAGGCAAACCAAAAGTAAATTAACAAAATGTTTAATGAAGTTCTTTTAAAACGAAAACGAAATGAAGTATCGAACTTCGGTAATTCTGTACACTCTCATATCATACGCAAATGAAGATGAACAATGTTACTTTTAAGAAACATACTATTCTATTAATATTGACAGATTAAGACAAACAATGATATGTGTAGCTTTTATTAGATTTCCAAACTATGCTGTGTTCAAGTGTCGAAGTCTCATAGAATGATACTTGTCCCTCCTTATGTCAACAAGTATCAGAGCAAAATGGTAAGAGATGCGGTTTTTTAGCAATCGATTTAGCTTCCCAAGAAATAGGTTTCATCTTCATTAACCCTTTATTAAAACTGGAAGTGGTTCAAAAACACTTCTGGTTTCAACATTTATAACCATAGAACAAAAATGGTAATATATAGCGATGGTAATGGTATAAATGGTGATAAGGGTAAAGACAAGCGGTTTTCTGCAATTGATTTAGTATTTCAAGAGAATATACCATCACAATTTGCAAGACTCTACCAAAACCAGAGGTGACTGAAATTTATTACTACTTCGGGTTTTAATACTAATTTCCGAAGAGCAAACATGGTAAGAGATATTGAGATTTTTTCCCAGTCGATTCAACTTCCCAAGAGTAGATTCTATCTCTCCGTTAACGATCTGTCGAAACAGGTTAAAATTAAACATTTCTGGTTTGAATATTTATCGCCATAGAACAAAAATAGCAAATAGATAGCGACAAGCTGTTTTCTGCAATTGATTCAGGAGCTGAAGAATACATACAATCGCAGCCCACGACACTCTACAAAACTAGAAGTGGTTAAAGTATAGTACTGTTTCTAGTTTGAGTACTGATTCTCTTAGAGCAACAATCGGTAAGAGATATCAAGAAGGAGTTTTCTATAATTGCTTCAGCCTCTGAAGACTAAATTTTATCTCCATCTTTAATCCTCTTTTAAATCCGAAAGTGGTTAAAACTAATCATTTTCGGTACCAGCACTCATCGCCATAGGACAAAAATAATAATAGATAGCGACAAATAGTTTTTTGCGATCGATTTAGTGTCTCAAGAGAACGTATTGTCACAACCTGCAAACTTAACCCAAACCGGAAGTTGAAATTTATTACTATTTCCGGTTTCAATACCGAATTTCATAGACCAAAAGCTGCAAGAGATGTCGAGATGCAGTTTTTTTTCAATTAATTCAACATCCTCAAGAACAAGTTTTATCTTCTTCGTTATCCATCTATTCAAATTGAAAGTGGTTCAAATTAATCATTTCCTGTTTCAACATTTATCACCAGGGAAAAAAATTGGTATTAGATAACAATAAGCGGTTATACTGAATTCTCATAGTTTGGATGTCTATTGTAGTTTCACACTGTAAAACGAAACTCGTTTGTGATCTTTTATATCCAGCATGTAAAAAGCAAAACTTGCAAAACTTGCAAGTAGGACCAAGACCATACTAGGTATCCAAGAGCAGGTCTGGGTATGTATTTAAGATCGAGACCAAGACCAAGGGCTTCAGTGCAAAACCAAGACCACTCGGGTTATACTTTTGGTCTTGCATTTGCTCATTACTAACACAGAACTGAGTGATTACCATCCTTTTTGCTTGATGAATCATATTTCTAAAAGTACTTTCGGAATTTCATGTAGAAATCATACAGAATGTTATTATAACTGTTGCTTTGAGTTGGTTAGTTGCATTATCTACTATTGCAGATCTATTTGTGGTCACCACAATTAAGTCTTCCATGTCTTGGAGGGGAAGAAGGAAGGAATCAACAAAATCTGCTCCTGTGAGCTATTTATTCAAGAAAAAGAACGAAATTGCGATTTTTTGTTCCTCACGTGATAGTTAATGTTAAAAGTATGATTGCTAGAAACAGACGCTTGAGCACGTCTGGAAAAACATCTTATTAATACGCAGTGTCCGTAAGGTTTGGAATTAATACAGGGGTCAATAAAGTGGACCATTCTCAGCATATACTTAATAAAATGTTCTCCGTAGTTCTTTGATTTTTTTTTTTTTTTTTTACCATATTCGAGAATAAAGAGATACCGTTTCAGCGGGTACCCTTCGGATACGGATGATTCTTATTTTCTGGATATCTATTCGTCTATGCCGCTCTCATATGTTTGATTCAGTGAAAGGAGAGGACTAAAAAATGTGCTTTAAAAAAGTTAGTTTCGATAAATGTTGAAACAGGAAATCGTTAATTAGAACCACTTTCGGTTTGAATAGAAGATCAAGGGAAAGATGGAACCTATTATTCGGACGATCAATTGGTTGTAAGAAACAGCTTGTTGCTACCTATTATCAATTTTGTTCAATGGGAATTAATATTGAAACCGGAATTGGTAAATTTTTTACCATATCCGATTTGAAGAGAGTGTTAACAGAAGAGATGGAACCTGTTCTTGAGACGTTGAATCGAGTGCAGAAAGCCACATCTCGATATCTCTTACCGTTTGTACTCTATGGAAATCAATATTGAAACCGGAAGTAATAGTAGGTTTGAACCACTTCCGGTTTTGGAACAGGTAGTGAACAGTCATGATAAGTTGTCTTGAGATACTGAATCGTTTGCAGAACCCGTTTCTCGCTATCTGTTCCCATTTCCATTCTATAAGGATAAATGTTGAAACTGGAAATGGCTAATTTGAAGTATTTCCGGCTTGAATAGAGGGTTAACAAAGGACATTTAATGTATTCCTTGGACGTTGAATCGATTCCAAATGCCGTTTCTCGATATCTCTTACCATTTTTATTCTGATACCTGTCAACAGACGGACGAACAAAGCCGTTCTATAAGATTTCCGACTTACATAATTTGGAACTCTACAATGCATTAGAAAATTGAAAATTGCCTAATACGCGTGCTTTTTGTGTTTGTGTCTCTGGATTCAATCTCCAGCGCGAGTAGTTGCTTCACAATGGCATTTTAAGCAGTAGATTCCATCTCATATAACCTTGTTGGTGAACTCCAATGAATTAACTTATTTGGTGTTGACATGTCTTCTTTTGATAATGAACTAATTATGTACTCATGATAACTGTACCATTCCATCGAATAATGTTGTATGATACATTTGTCTAAATTCGAGAATGGAGGCGCGGTGGCTCAGTGGTAGAGCGTTCACCACCGTTGCTTGGGGTTCCTGGTTCGATCCCAGCTCGCGCTGTGTAGACTTTGTGGTGGACAAACACCGTACTCGTGGATTTTCTCGGGGTTCTCCCGTTTCCTCCCACTTTCTTCATTCCACCATTTCACTCATCTCTCATCATCACCGTCTCCTTTAGCCTAACCGGCATAAACGTGGAGCGTAAAACTTAAAGATTTCATTTCATTTTCTAAATTCGAGAAAAATGGCGAAGACTGTAGTATGCTTGCATATACAGCATTGTTCCGCTCAGAGTTTGCCAGCATACTATTTTAACATACAGGGTGTTCAAAAATTTGTCACAATACATTGGGATGAGTTGAGTTGATTTTGAGTTTAACGTCCCGTTCAGCAACGAGGCTATATGAGACGTGGACCTACTGATTAACGTGGAATCCGAACCACATGAGCTCCCGCCGGATTCCTTACATGAAAACAAGAAAGCAGTTCATATGGACCTGGGTTCAGAAGTGCAGAGTTTCGTAGATATAGGGTGCCGAAAACGTGAAAAAATGAACTTTAAAGATCCATAGTTCCACTACTATAGGACTGATCGTAGTCGGGTCAAGACATCACTGAGGAACTAGTATGTGAACTATCCAAATATCTATCTTGTAGAACATTCGGTACTTGCACAATCATTTTTTTTCAGAGAGGCTGTTTGGGAGTACTTGAGCACTCTACATCTATCCCTTTTTAAACTGGTGTGCAAGTACTAGAGAGCATTCTTAAACATGGATATTTGGATAGTTAGTTCACATACTAGTTCCTCAATGATGTCTTGACCCTCCTACAATAGGTTGCATAGTTGTAAACCTTTGAACTTTTTGAAGTTCACTTGTTTCATGTTTTTGTCACCCTGTAACTCCGAAACTATCCACTTTTGAGCACAGGTCTATATGAACTTTTTTTCTTATTTTGATGTGAAGAATTTATCCCCAAAATATTGTGAAACATTTTTTGTAACACCCTGTATAGTGCCTTATCTTGTGTAATGGAGAAAAAAATCTTTCTTTCTATGTCATGCTCTATACAGTATGTTTCCACTGGTAATTCAGTACATTGCAAAATATATCATTTAACGCTATTCTGAGGAATGTATTAGTTTTTTTTTAGGGGAAGCTATTATTTTTAATGTATTATTCATAAATCATTATAGCACTGCTTATATTAATGCATGGCTTTATCCCACACAAATCAACAACAACAAACCTTGCACTTATCACAGACTTTATAGCAAATTCGTTAGATGTAGGATGTCAGGTTGATGTAATATATATAGATTTTGAGAAGGCATTTGACAGAGTCAATCACAAGGTACTATTACATAAGCTAGGCGAATATAATTTCTCTTCTCCCTTGATCAAGTTCTTTTCATCATATTTAAATAATCGAAAACAAACTGTTATCTACAAGGAATATAAGTCATCTGATTATATTGCATATTCTGGAATTCCCCAGGGCTCTAATCTAGGTCCATTATTGTTCCTTTTATTCATTAACGATCTCCCTGATCATATATTATTAAGTAACAAATTGCTTTTTGCTGATGACCTCAAAATATACGGTAGGATAAGGACCATCCACGACTGTCTCGATTTACAACGTGACATGGAAAATATTGCTAATTGGTGTTCTCTTAACAAACTTAATGTAAACATAAACAAATGTAATATTTTATCGTTCACCAGAAACAAAAGTCAAATAGAGTTTGATTACTCAATGAATCAGATCTTACTAAATAGATCAAATTCAGTCAAAGATCTTGGAGTTATATTTGATACGAAACTGACATTTAATAACCATATAGAGAACATAGTTAACGAATCTCTCAAGATGTTAGGGTTCAAAATTAGAATTGGAAAGGAATTTAACAATAGTACTACACTAACAAAAATGTATTATGCCTATGTCCGATCAAAACTGGAATATGCTGCTGTGATTTGGAACCCATCACAACAGCAATACAGACACCAACTGGAAAAGGTCCAATCTAAATTTATCAAATACTTGACGTACAAGACAACTAGAATCTATCCATATTATGAAAATTATCTAACATTAATAGACAACTTCTGTATTCCTACACTTGAACAAAGGCGAAATGTGACAGATTTGATTTTTCTCCATAAAATAGTACAAAACGAATTTAATTGTACGGATCTCATATCAACATTAAATTTTCATGTCCCGACACTTAAAACTCGTCCTGATAACTCTGGTCTGTTCTATTGCAAAAAAGCAAGGACCAACGTATTATTGAAATCACCAATTTGGAGAATGTGTTCTACTTATAACAAAATATGTATCAAACACAAAGAAATTGACATCTGCAATATAAACTCTATGTTTAATAAAACTGTTGTAAATGTATTATGTAATACACCAACACTATAATTGGGCTTATGCCTGTTGTGTTGATGGCAAATAAATAAATAAATAAATTATTTTGTTTATTTAGGGGAATCAGTGCTCCTACAGATTTCACGACGCTACACTCCTGATAGGAAATATCATTACAGCAACCTAATCTGCTCCGCAGACAGAAAAATCATCCAACTATGGTCTCGTGGATGAGCAATAATGTGATTTATGATGTGAAGTGTAGTAGTTTAGTACACCTGGCTTGATTTATTGTTTTTCTCTTTAAAAGAACAGTAAACGCCTTCATACTTACTACGTACATCTGTATAGTAAGGTGATGATTACTGTTATTTTTAAATTACATGGAAACGGATGAAAAGGACCTATAAAGTGGCCAATAAGGATCGTTTTTACTGTTTTGCTATTTGTACCAGAGTGTCTCATAGACAAGTAAAAATTAGTTAATCATTGCTTCGAGGAGAAAAGGAAAGCCTTCTTAGCTTATCAAACGCTCAGAAAATGATCTAAAATTAAGAAACATCAGTCTTTCAATATAATTACAAACACCTTAACAGATTTCTATCCTTTCTTCTGGCTACCTCATCCCCCTACATGCTCTGTGTCACGTGTAGCCCTGCTGAGATTCGATTCCTTTGGCAGTTGCGTATGTTTGAAGTTGAGGCAGCTGTGCTAAAAGTATAGACAGGTGTGTCTGCACACACGTCGAACGTCTATGGACACAAGAACCTTCCCCTTCCCCTCTCCTATTCACCTTTCCTATTCATACCCCCGTTCTCTCTTGGGAGGGTGCCCTATGCTTATAAACTCCCCTCCTTTAGCACCCTCTCCCCCTTTCCAATTTTCAGAAACTTACTTTGATTGTGTATTGTATCTTGTTGAGTTTGCTACTCTTGAGAGCAGAACTCATGCGTGATATAAACTTGTCCAAATTGTCTGCTTTTAGGAGAAAAAAAAGTTGTGAAGCTTGAAATATTTAAAAAAGAGACTATATTAATAGCAGATACTGCTCTTAACATTCGAGATTTATTTTGAAATATGAAACACAGTCCTACACGAATGTTATGGAATTTTATTGGTTGATTGTTTTTAAGTTTAATGCCCCTATCAAGCCCCGACGCTACTTATGAGACATGGGCCCGCACTTTAAGAGGCCTAATCACTGCGAAATTAAAATACCGCTAATTGTACAGTAATTATGTGATATCTTCAAATAGACCAAAGGAATGTGGAACAAGAGCGCGCTAGCCAAATAATTATTTTGCATGAGGTATCGTTATCACGAGTCACCTAGTAGCTTTCCATTTGCAGCTATTTGATAACGCGAAAATAAATTCCGATTTTCTAAATGGTTGGAAATTGAAAACAGATAAGTGAGTTGTCATAACTGTACCTCATGTAAAATAATATTGTCTTAGCTCTTGTTCCACTTTTCGATTATCTTTTATCTATTTGAAGATATCACATAATTACTGTAAAATTAGCAGTATTTTAATTTCGGCGTGATGGGGCCTCTTAAGGTGGAATTTGAACTATCATAATAGTTGAAATTTCAAGGTTCAAACCGGGAAACGAACGTGGGACACTGTGGACAAAAGATGGACACGCTAGCCACTAGACCAGCGGGCAGAGCTCCGGGAATTTCGTATGTGTTAGGATTTTAATATCTCTTTTAAGTACCGAAGTTTATGAAACGTGGATATATAACCTTTATTTCTAATACCACTTCCATCCTTTATCGAATGAAATCAAAGTCGAGAAATTCGATACCAAGGAAGTTTAGAAATTGCATAGAGCTTAATTTCACTACTTTTAAACAGGAAAAAAAATGCATGTATTCTGCTGAAATGCAGGTTCATCTAGCCTATCTTCCTAACAGGTAGTTAGTGCAGGCCACTAGAGTAGGGATAGGTTGGCTAGTTCACTTTTCTGTACAACGGTATAGAATAAACTAGAAAAAAAAAACTAAAGCAGAGGGATAGTGTGAGAATAGCGCTTACGATATTTCGTTAAATCAATTGATCGATATTTTGAAATATAGAAATATCTATATCAAAATACTAATGATTGATATTTCGTTGTGCATATGTCGGCATTTTACGATATTTTTTATAATGCGATATATCGATTAAGTTTCGATATTTTCTCTTTGTCGATTTTCAATATTCAGATCCCAATATCTCTTAGCTCTGATTAAGGATAACATGTATACTAGAAATTTACTGAAGTTCACACTAAATTATGAGTTCATTCATATAGATGGCCAATTACATACATAATTTGATATTTTTTTTCTATGTAAAGGTGTCCTGACTTGCTGTTAGTGTCATGTGAAGGATGTTTAATGTGTAATTTACCTAAGCAAGATGAAAAATCACAGCTGAGAAGTTGTTGAATTATTATAATCTCTTTATATTATTTGAACGAATGTGTTGAGTATCCCGACTCCGTTCTAAAAGCTACCTGAGAAAGAAAACAATATGTTTAACCCAAAAATAGGAGTACATGATAGTACACATACCTCTCTGACTGTTCTGTCCGAAGGTAGGTTCTAGCCCATTTACCCTAACGTAGGGCCATCAAGCCAGTTAGACAGGGGTAGAGTAGCCAGTTTCTTTTACCTGTGATTCAAAAAATAATATGGTAAACGGGTAATGAAGATCTAGATTAGAGGCACTAGTTGAGAATAAAGATTCGAGATACCATGTATGCAAGAGTTGTGTAATTATGGATTCCTGTACGCGTCAAGTAATATTCCTTATATAAAGGGTCTGACTTTCTAATAATGTTAAGGAGTTAAAACCTTCCCGGAGGGCTAATACATACATACATATATATACTGTATATAAATAAATAAATAAATAAATAAATAAATATATATATATATATATATATATATATATATATATATATATATATATATATATATATATATATATATAAAGGGTAATATGCGCGACTAAAGTCAAACTGTCTCTCTGTTTTTTGTGTTTCAGAGAAAATTCCACTAGATTGTGCTGAGTTGACGCTTATGCGCCTTACTGCTATGCAACCCAAATTGCTTCTCAAACAACTTTTAAAAGGTGCTAATTATGCAGGTGAAGTGCTAAAGCTATGCGCATTCTCTCTGTAAGAGATCGTCAGGAAAATTATCGGTTACTATGACCACTGTATTGCGAAGCTGTAAGCAAACAAAAGAAGCATTTAAAGCAAAGAAAGGTGAAGAAAATCTCTCAACACGTAAACTTTGCCCAATTACTCTAATTATTGGTTTTGTAGGTAGACAGAAAAGCTGTTAATTGGGAGAGCTTCTGAAAATATTTTGATGCTTCCGTCGTTAGCTCAAGTTTTACGATGGTAGTAAAATCGATATGATGAGAGTGTTTGTGGTACCTATATAGGCTATAGGAGATTCACATATCTAACTCCTAAGGGATGGATGTTTTCAGTATTCAAGCCAGTTGCCCCTCGAGGTAATTGATTCGTGGCGCGCGCCGCGGAGAAAGACGGATTTCCCCGCCCCTTCTCACATGTGTATGAAAGAGATTGGGAGTAGCAGAGGGGAAGGAATTTCAGTCGCGCGCCTCGTACGAAGAGTGTAGTGTTGTGTATATGGTGGGTGGCAGGTGTGCTCTTCGCCAAAAGAAATCCCTCTCTTTCTCCTCTTTCTCTGCTCCTTTATTATCACTTCTCTTCTCCGACCCCTTCTTTCGCCTCGCACACACATGTTTGCGATTTGGCGTACGACATGTCTGCACTCTCGTTGATGGTTTATCTCAACGTATGCGGAGAGAGAGAGAGAGAGAGAGAGAGCATTGTTATGGTAGTGTCTAATATCTAACTGTAGGCGGGAACTTCCATAATACTATACAGGGTGCTCTGTGAGTTATGGGTATTTACCTCCCTATCAAGGACAGGGAACCAAAAGTCCTTTTCCACTGCTAGAGCTTCTTTCGTCAACATTCCTTCGGAATGAACTAATCAATTCAAAAAACGATTGCCAACTTCATATTGCTTTAAAATCAATCGAAGAGTTTTAAACCTAATAGCAAAAGCACGTGTAAGAAGCAGAGATATTAAAACATGCAGCCATTTTTCTGGGACTTAATCAAGCCAAAGTTTGTGTATGCAAGCTCTATAATTGTATAGCGAGCCCGAGTGAGCCCCAATGAAATGAATTTTTTCAGTTTTACGTCCTACGATTATGTCGGGTAAGCTAAAGGAGACGGCGATAATGAGAAATGAATCAGATGGTGGAATGAATAAAGTGGGAGGAAACAGGGGAACCGAGAGAAAACCCACACATATGGTGTTTGTCTACCACAAAGTCCACTTGGCGCAAGCTGAAATCGAACAAGGTACCCCACGCACCAGAGGTGAACGCTCTACCACTGAGCCACCGTAACCTCGAGCCCCAATGAAGTTATATACTGAGCGTGAGATCGAGCAAACGCGAGACTAAGCTGGCGTGAATATAAATGAGAAATAAAAACTCAAATGTATATTTGGGCGCTTCCCCGCAAATCTAGCAGTACCTTATACTACGCAAAGTTCTCAATCTAGGTTTCAGTTCACTATGCAATTATTCTACAAGGAATATGCAAAGGCGTCGGTCGGATAAGTTAGTTTCGTGCTCCTAGCACTCGTCACAGGCTATTTACCAGGGATCCGCAATAGAAGAAAAAAATATAAAGAAACGAGACGTGTGTGAAGTTGCTCCCCTCCTCATTCACCCATCCACACACACTTTCGAATTTTGATTCAAAATCAAGACCATTCGTTTCTTATTTATTCTTTTTGATGAAGAAAAAAAGATGGTTTGCTTCGTAAATCACAAAGAAATATTTTGAACGTAGGTTTGTAGGGTACAACTTCACATTGTTGCCCCTCTTACAAATTTAGATTCAAAATTCATATGAATCGTTTGTTCTTTTTAGCAACTTATTGCTTTGCAAAAAACAACAAAAATAAGAGAATATTTAGAAAACAAATCTAAGTGGCTAATTTCATTCTTCCCTCCCTTCGAAATCTAAATTGGATGTCGAAGTTCAAGTAAATAGCTTTTCCTCGCTGGTTGTTTCTAGAACTAATATATGAATCGTTTGTATTTTTTTTCTGTGAATGTAAAGAAGTCTTCATTGGAAAGCAAACATAGGTGGGCAGGATCATTCTATTCATCACGTCTCAAAGTTAGAGTAGAAATGAAATGAAATCTTTCAGTTTTACGTCCCATGTTTATGCCGGGTACACTGAGAAAAAAGATTGTAGGTGACGTACTTAAAAAGGTAGGGTACATGCGTAATTCCTGTAGTTTTTGGACTTAACGTACAGCAGAAGTATAACTGAAAACGCATGTTTTATAATACTTTCCATATAAGTGTTCCATTTATATGTACTTTCCGTATGAAACAATATAGGCGGTCAGGATCTCATATACAAATGGACGTACATAACATATAGCTGAGGAATGTAACATAAGTATATGCATGTGATATACGGAAAACTGTTAGATGTCCGACATCCTGCAACGGCATGATGTAACATCTAAGGGCAGTGCCTATGTAGCATACGGATAACGTATGCTCCGTACTGATTACTGTGATAACCAAGAGGATTCCGTATATTTGTACAATATACCGCTGTCTGGAGAACAGATTTTTCTCAATGTAGGCTAAAGGAGATGGTGATGATGAGAAATGAATGAAATGGTGGAATGAAGAAAGTGGGAGGAAACGGGAGAACCCTTAAAAATACACGAGCACGGTGTTTGTCCACCACAAAGTCCACACGGCGCGAGATGGAATCGAACCAGGGACCCCAGTCATCGAAAGTGAACACTCTACCACTGAACCACCGCGCCCCCTCAAAGTTAGAGTCCATGATACAAGTAAATCGTTAATTTACTGTCCCTTACGAGTAAATGTAAAAATAATCTGTTTCGAAACACATTATGAAAATGGATTGCCAACTCCACACTGCCACTCAATTTAAATTTTGGGTTCAGAAAAGACTTGAATCGTTTGTATGATGTTTAGTTTTCGATCGTTTTGTGATAGAAAAATTATTGACCCTAAGAATAGTAACTGCATTGCCCATTTTTCGCACGGGAAGCAAATATTAATAGATACAATATATAAACCCGGCTAGAGCAAATTGCAACGTTGAATAATTCATTTGAAATGATTCAGCCAATTTCACATGATAATGAAACAGTCAACCTCGATATCTGCTTTATATATTGGAAAAATATTATAAAAAATTCATTCCTTTTCTTCATTCAAAGGAGATTTAAAAAAAAAACCTTTGTCATGTCTCTAATTTTTAATGAAGAATTTATATATTCTGTTTTTTCCCTAACTTTTGAGGTATCTGATATTCTCTATATTCGGCATAAATTGTGAACTCTCTTTTCCACCCTTAAGATATGCATGTTAAACAAAATGATATAATCTTAAGAGAGTCCGAGGTTGAAACCTATATTCCGATTTATGGACATTTTATAATAATTATAAACCCTGACTTCCTTTTTCTTTGCATCCCCTTTTCCCCCCTTCTAGCTCAAATACCCAGGAAAAATCACTGAAAAGTGTCTATATAAAAAGTTCAAATTTCAAGTCTTTAATCTTTTAAGAGATTCCGAGATATGGATATCTTATTACAAAATTTGAATTTTTCAACCCTTTTTCTTTTCACTCCCTTTCTTTATTTCTAGCTCAAATATAAAGGAAAAACACATGTTTGATTATTTTAAATAAGAAGTTGAAACACCAAGTTTCATGTCTCTAATCTTAAGAGAATCCGAGATATTGTCGCATGAGAACCAGAAGAATCTAACTCCAAAAATGCTGTTGTCGTTTTCTTCATGTTTGGACATAATTTTGAAAGCCCCACTTGGTGTAAATGGAACGTTACCCCATCTGTTCTCCTTGTCGATCATCTGTTGTAATGCAACTCAATTACCATTTTATTAAAGACACAACTTTTCAAGAAAATAATATTTTTACCCACTAGCTTGTAAACCTTTGAAAATGGAGTTACGTTCCTCCGGTTTTGACGCGACGATATTGACATCGTATTGTAATAATTGTATTTTCCACCCTTTGTTCTTTCCACACTCTTTTGTTCCCTTCTAGCTCAAATATCAGCAAACGCTGAAATACTTATCTAATTATTCAGTTTCAAATGCCATATTTCTTTCGTGTCTCTTAACAAAAAATATTCTGAGATATAGAAAACTTACTATAACAATTGTAATCCCATACTTTTTCTTCTCTACTCTTTTCTTCTTTCTAGCTCACAGCGAAACACGGGCACGTGTCTAATGTATTTTAAATGAAAAGTTCAAATACAAAATTTTGTATTTCTTACATTAAGAGAATCTGAGATTATATTATAAATAATTGTAATCTCTAGAGAGCGAATTTTAAGGTGCAGCACTTTCCTAAAAATGCAGTTGTTAAACAACCAAAGTTCAAAATATGTATTTTCGGGCATAAAACGAACTGAAATGAACGCACTTTGTTGCATCTTTTTCGCGAATGTTGCACCTTTTTTGCTAAATTAATAAAATCCCCCCCTTTTTTTCTTTACTTCTTTTAGCCTTCAGCACCTTTATTGTTCCTTTTTTCTTTTTAATTTGGACAGAACAATATGTTTTATTTTCAATCTGGTTTACACATAATATTCCATAAATTTAGACGCAATCTTGACGGATTTGCTAGAGACAAATTTGAACTGAATTTGCGAAACAATCCGGACGTAGAAACCTTTGCAACGTCAACTGAACTTCTCGTCCATGTGTTTACAAGATATGCACCACTGATTTCAGTTGATTTCGAGCGAAGGTTCTCCACATATAAGGATCTCCTGAGCTCCAAGCGACAGAAACCAATATTCGAAAACAGAAATGTTGTGCATATTCAAGTATAACCAGTTTCTGAAAACTCAGTAGTGTGTAACGATTTCTCAAGCCACAATATTGCTAAATTAATGAAAAAAAAACACCGAGTTGGTCTTAACTACAAGAATGTTGAATGTTGTACAAGTTTGAGATTAAATAAAACAATTTTGCAATTTATGTCAAATGTTTAAAGCCAAGTTTTTAACAATGTTTACTAGTGTAATGAATAAAGAATGTTCACGTAACTGTATACCATAGCAATTAATAAAGATATCCTATGAGCACCTTTTTCAATGATTTTTCAGCACCTTTTATTCCCTTTTTCCTACCATATTTTTGCACCTTAAAATCATTCAGTAATCACCAATCCTTTTTTCCTTTCCATATCTTTTTCTTCCCTTCTAGCTCAAACATTAAAAAAAAAAAAAAAAAAAAGTACTGAAATACGTGTACTTTAAATGGGAAGTTAAAATTCTAAATTTCATGCCTTAAGCCTAGATTCCGATATATGGACATCTTAAAATAATTTTCATAGCTACACCTCTTATCTTCCTACCCTTTTTTCTTCAATTATGGGTCCAACTTTTAAAACACGTTGAAACACATATCCATTTATTTTAAATCATTCTCATCATCATAGGTATTCTGTCATTATTGACAAGTCACTTTTCGCAACTGACAAGCTTCCATGCTCCACGGTCTTCCGCTAACCTCTTCGTCTTCACGCAACATTTTTCTGTTTTGATATCCTCCATTAATTGTAGTCTCCTTCGCCCTCTCCCTCTCTTTTCTGCCACTATACCCTTTAGCATATTCCTTTTCAAATATTTCCTTCTTAGTCAATGTCTCAACTAGTTTCACTTCCTCTTATCAAGATCCCAGCCCAATTCCCCCACCATTTCTAACACCCTCTCATTCGTTTTTCCTCGACCCAACTAATTCTTTTCATCCTTCTTCACACCCACATTTCGAAAGATTCCGGTCGTTTTTCATAATTTTTGCGTAATGTCCATGTTTTTGCTCTATATAGTACAATGCTCCACACGAAGTTGAACTAGTTGTCTTAACAAATAGTTGACAAATAGACAAATAATTGAAGCATTTTCTCAACTATTTATTCAGAGTCTCACAAAATAGACTTTTCTTCCTCCTAAAGGCTTCTTTCGTCATTCCTATCCTTGCTTTTATTTCATGTTCACACTTCATATCATCACTAATAATACTCACCCAGGTATCGAAAATTATTCAACTAATCTATTTTCTTCCCTGTTATTTCTATATTTGACACCGATCGCTTCTTTCCAATCACCATGGGTTTTGTCATTCTAACAATTAT
Source organism: Thermobia domestica (assembly GCF_964235325.1). Lineage (NCBI taxonomy): Eukaryota > Metazoa > Arthropoda > Insecta > Zygentoma > Lepismatidae > Thermobia > Thermobia domestica. The sequence continues at coordinate 68,191,168 of NC_137454.1, forward strand.
TTTCATCCCAAATTCTTTACAGCTCTTCCTGAAGTTTTCTCACATTTTATTGATATTCATGTCAGATTCCACCACAAGCGCCAAATCAACTCCAAACCGTATACATCTAATCATTTTAAATGGAAGTTCAAATGTCGAATTTAATGTCTTGAACCTATAGACATTACGTGATATAGATACCGGTACTTTATTATCATAATCGCCATCCTTATGTCTCTCTCTCTCTCTCTCCTCCCCTTTCTTTTAGTGCCACATGTACTCTCCAAATTTCGAGTATCTATTTTAAGCTGTTTAGTCATGACATTGATTAGCCAAGAAGTTAACCAGTCCGGACTTCTTCTTTTATGTGTAGAAATAAAGAATAAAAGTGTGAAGAGTGTTCCATTGGAGTCAAACAGAACTGATTCATGGCAGTGAAAATAATACTTCTTACATTTCTGGACTTTGGAATGTAGAGAAAGTAATTTTTGACTTAATTACACTCCGTCTGTTTTCCTCCCTGAGATTTCTTCAGATGCACATTTTACAGATTGGTGAACTCGTAATCTGGTTGGGAAAGAGGATAGAATGGATGGCAAGTCTCATTCACACCCAGAATCGAAACTAAGCAGTTAGATGAATTATTTATCTTTTTTTCGAAACAAGCAATTATTTCTTCAGTCAATGACAAGAGAAGAAGTTATATGTTTGGATTTTTAATCGAAATTTGTAAATGGGGTTGGAGTATGAAGTTAAACTCCCAAGTTTTTCTTTAAAATATATTTTCATATTTTTCGAAACAAATTATTTTTCTTTCTTCATAAAAATCTGTTAAAAACGATTTGTTAGGATATTAAATCGAAATTTGAAAAGGGGAGAGGTTAGTGTGAAGATGACTCTCAACTTTGGTTTTAAACATCTTTTCATGTTTTTCGAAAGTTTTTTTTTTTTTAATCTTCAGAACAATCAATAACAAAGGATCCGTTTGTTTTTTGAATCGAAATTTGGAAGTGGAGGGATCAGTGTGAATTTGCCTCCACTTCTACTTTGGTTACCAAATATCTCCTCATGTTTTTCGAAACAAAGTTTTTTCCATTCTTCTAAATAATCAAAAACAAACTAATCGTTTCGATCTTGAAACGAACTTCAAAACTTGAGGACGAGAAGCAACTTCACACACAGTGCTAGTAATTTGGAAGTGTGTAGACGGATAACATTCAGCAGCTTCGAGAACCATTCTCGAGCATTGGAAGTGGCGTGCGCACTTTTACTGATGATTGAGTGCTTTAATGCAGTCATTTCCAAGTCCAAGTCAGTGCCGATTAATCTGAATTTTTTTCTACACCTCTGCCGTTGTAACTCTTGGCCTGGCTCAACCCACTTATTTACCATCGCTGACCTGGAAGCATGTGGAATTAATGTTATGTTGCAATTTACCGCACACCCCTGATCTTCCCAATCAGTTAGAGGTGTACAGTTCTTGCTTATTGGCGTAACGTGGCAACAGCCAAATGCTTTCAAGGACATGAAGAATCAGCAGCAAACGATAACTGTCTGTCCTTTGCAGTAGTGCTACGTGATTGGAGGAAGCTTCATACAGCTATACGACTATACCTATTGGTAATTGTCAGAGTTGACAAGATTAGGCTGAGTTAGTATGATCTACATCATGCCACATACATGTTCATTGTACGTAATTATCCAGGCAAGTCTTGTCATCGAAGCAGTAGACTCTACATATTCAGGATTATCTGTCCCTCAACTGGGCCGCACTAATCGCTTTGACATTAATGAGCACGGATCTTATTAAGGAGGTTCCTGGTTCGATCCCAGCTTTCGCCGTATGGACTTTGTGGTGATCAAACACCGTGCTCGTGCTTTTTCTCGGGGTTCTCCCGTTCCCTTCCACTTTGTTCATTCCACCATTTCACTCATCTCTCATCATCACCGTCTCCTTTAGCCTAATCGTGGGACGTAAAACTTAAAGATTTTATTTCATTTTTCTTATTAAGGATCTCGAGCCTGAGTTCGAGAAAATCTCGATTGCGGAAAGAATATTTCAGTAGTAGCGTGTGCTCTTTTACTGACGTCTGTATACTCTAATACAGTCATTTCCAAGTCCAACTACCCGTTGTATGACGTCAGAGCACAATTTTACATTTCGAGTAGTAACAAGAGAGGGAATCGAGACGGGAGAAAGGTGTTGTAGAGAAATGTTAGCAGTGTACGAGTATTTATGCAAAACCTGTTGCACCTGCACTTATGTGTTGTAGGCCAACCATGAGTCGATAACGATTCGATACATTTGGCGGCCAATTGTTTGATAGGCTATTGAAGTTTAGGTCTACTGAAGTTAAGTTTGAGGTCAAATGAAGTAGATAATTGGTTTCAACAACATACATAGTATTCAGGTTTCACGTGAAAACGTTTTGGTCTCTAACTTATGATCTGACTTATCTGCTTACATTAGATTGATGTGCATAGAAAATCTACAAAACCTATGTAATCAAAATAGTCACCGTCTGCATTCACATACTATTGTCATCGCTCAGTCAACGTTTTTATTCCGTGACGAAAGAAGTCTGGATTTTATGATATGAAGTTTTCAACTGGACGTTTTACCACCCAATCGTCAGGGAAAGTCTTTCCTGCCAAGAAGTGATCGAAATGTCGGAAGAGGTAGTAGACAGTGGGAGAGATATCGGAGGAATACGGTGGAAAAGAATTGTTTTATATTCCAAATCATGAAAAACATTCTTCGTCCTTTGCGCACCGTATGGGCAAGGATTGTCACTTAACACAAGGACGTTATGTCTCTCTCAACCATTCCTGAATATTTGCGAACAAGTTTATTTTGCATTTCATAGAGTTCAACACTGTAACAATCTACATGAATGATTTCACCTCATATGAGAAAGACATTTTGAAATACCCCCATGATTTCACCTCGCTTAAGAAAGATATGATGGATTACCCCATGATTTTACCTCGTCTGAGAAAGACATGATGGATTACCCCCCATGATTTCACCTCGTCTGAGAAAGACATGATGGATTACCCCCCATGATTTCACCTCGTCTGAGAAAGACATGATGGATTGCCCCCATGATTTCACTTCGTCTGAGAAAAACATGATGGATTTCAACCATGATTTCACCTCGTCTGAGCCGTCTCATATAGCTTCGTTGCTGAAAGGGACGTTATACTCAAAATCAACTCAACTCACCTCGTCTGAAAAATATATATTATAGATTGCCTCCATGATTTCACCTTGCTTGAAAAAGATATGATGGATTACCCCATGATTTCACCTCATCTGAGAAAGACATGATGGATTACCCCCCACGATTTCACCTCGTCTGAGAAAGACATGATGAAATACCAGTATGATTTCACTTCGTCTCTGAAAGACATGATGTATTACCCCCATTATTTCACTTTGTCTGAGAACGACGTGATGGATTACCCCCATGATTTCACTTCGTCTGAGAAAGACATGATGGATTACCCCATGATTTCACCTCGCTGAGAAAAACATGATGGATTACTTCCATCATACTCATGCAAGTAACACAATCTTCTATGGATGGAGAAGTGGTTTAGGAAACCCGTTTTGACGTTTGACATGGTCTAACCATTGTCATAGCAGATTCATTTTTTATCTGAAGTGAACATCCGAAACAAGAAAATTTCCTGGTTGTTCATCATACTCAGAAAATTGCAGGTCTCCAAACTATGGTTCTTGTTAGTCGATGTCAACTTTTTCACTTTACTAGTTGCACGGAGTTGCCGAATGCCAGTAGTCTGATATAATTGTCTAAATCGTCTGGCCCACTTTCACAGTATCCCAAGGAGCTCATCCGAACATGTTAGTCGTTGTCCAAGGGGCTCATTTCACAATACTATATCACCGAAAAGAAATGTGACAAATCAATGATGAATGGTGAGTTCATCCGCTATTCCTGCTCAAATACAATGTTAATGCTTTTCTTGCAGTTTCTTGTGCAGAATGTCCCAATTTGAATTCGTAAGCCAAAATTACCCGCAATTGTGTGTTTCTCATGGTGCAATTTTCATATGACCCTGTTCAACAACACATTGTATCTTGACTGGGAAACCCAGCCTGTATGCTGGACGTCTACTGTATCTGTGACATTAGACGTGTGAAATGAGATTTCTACTGGCCTGAACGTCAAATTGGTTACATCATTCGGATCAATATTGAAATCGAAAATACTAGTAAATTTCAACCACTTCCGGTTTCCGTAGAGTATTGTGGAACCGCTTGTCGCTATCTATTATTACTTTTGTTCTCTGGTTTTATATGTTGAAACCTCGGTTTGAATAAAGGGATAACGGAGAAGATGCAACCTGTTCTTGGAACGCTGACTCGATTACAAAAACCGCATCTCAATATATCTAGACCGTTTTTGATCTATGCAAATCAATATTGGAAGTACGGAAATTTCAACCACTTCAAGTTTCCATAGAGTATTGTGGATGCTGATTGTAACACGTTAAAATGATTATAAAAAAAAATCGCTTGTTGCTATCTATATTACTGTTCTCGTTCTATAGCGATCAATGAAAATGAATCCCATTTGAAATGAAAATGAAAGGAGACAGTGATGATGAGAAATGAATGAAATGGTGGAATGAAGAAAGTGGGAGGAAACGGAAGAACCCCAGAAAAAACTACGCACACGGTGTTTGTCCACCACAGATCTCGCTTGACGCGAGCTGGGATTGAACCAAGGACCCCATGCACCCACTTCCCGTTTGAATACAGGGTTAAAGGAGAATATGGGACCTATTTTCAGGACGCTGAATCGATTACAAAAAATGCTTTTTGGTTCAATCCATAAGAAATGGTCCAGAGGTAGTTGCTCGACCATCTCCAAAAATTATAAAAATTTTGAGTGTGATGAATCTTGTATATAATAATAATAATAATAATCTTTATTTTAGTGCCGCGAACAGCTTTTGGCAAAAATACAGCACTTGGTATCAGAGTATGCAATGGAATGATGATACTGCTAAAAATAAATAATAAGAAATAAAACAATAAAAAGAAGGGTACTAATATAAAACACAATGTAGATAAAAGTCAGCTAAGCAGAAATAATTCCTTGTCAACGCAGTAAAAGTTATCAAGTTTTCCTTCCATCTAAAACAACAAGAAGCTAAGAACAGCAGTCATAAAATTACATTTGGCTTAATGTTTCTAAACGTCATTGATTAAAAACTATCAGTCAGATCACATAAAACTTTCACATTGCTTAATACAATAAGTCTAAAATGAGCTTAAAGAATGTGTCAATCTTTTTAAAATTTCACATTTCCAATTCAGAGGAACTAAAATCATGGTATTTCTTATGCTATAATTTGGCACCTTAAAACCTATGTTTTGTAAACAATATTCACTGATATAAATGTTATCTAGTATTTTTTGCATGCATGCTCTGTCGAAATTTTTTCGTCTATTCATAAGGCTTTCTATACCCCAATATGAGAAGGTCAATAACATCATTCATGTTGTCGTATGTACAAGTGTTCCTGAATGGTGGCCATCATTGTTGTCGGTGAAGTGCCAATTTTTGTTTGTCGGTGGAGTGTCGGTGGAGTCGGTGGAGTACAAGCGTTTACGAAAACTACAGTTGCTCAGGATGTACGAATCAGACGAACACGAAACAAAAATGAATGTTTAGAGAAGAGACTGAAGTACACGGAAAATATAAACTTTTGTGTCTTAATAAATATGCAGGGTTGTAAACCAATACGTTAAATCACCAGAAAAACTAGAGAAAATTACACTTTTAAACGGACTGTATTTTGGCATGTCATATAGTGGGGGTTTCATAAGTTTTGTGCTGAATGCTATTGCATGTAAAGAGTCTGTAGAAATATCCACAGCTATGATACTACTGACACATTATGGGGGACCGAAATTTAAAGTTTGTGATTTTGATGCCATTTTTGGGACGTACTATCTCAGAAGGGCAAAGTGCTAAAAATTGCTGCTTATGCCACCAAGTAATTCTGTATGTAAATAAACTATTGCAAAAAAAATCATGACTGATATTACATGGAGAAAAAAGTGAGAACATTGTAAATACGCGAAGAAAGCACCTGCGTGACGATGGTCGTAGCCCGAAAAAATTTTAATGTTTGGATATGTTTCATGCTAGATCTGAAAAACTATGCATGGTGCAGCAATTAGGCCCGCTTTTGTTTGTGTTCAGTTGTGCAAAATCTGGAGAATGGCGTTTGTTCCATGTTTCTAGCTCCATGATCATTGCCACGTCTATGTAGTAAGCGGGTTAGCTCCACCTTGCATCCAGGACACACGTCGTCGAAGTGGACCGTGGTATTAATGCACTTAGCGTATCAGCAAAGTGATATAGAAATCTAATCCCAGTTACGGGAATCAATATGTTCACAAGGTTGCGTTATATAGGATAGACTAGCCTTTGGCTACCTTGGAACTCCGCCCCCAGACCCCCGTGTTTACTCGGTCTACGGCTTCGAACCTCTAAAACCTACAGTACTACTAAAAGTCAAGTTTCTTTTCGTATTTCAACTATCTAAGAGATAAGATTTTGTATCACAAGAAAACACTATTTCAATAACATGGGAATTATTTCATCCCCCAATAGATACCTTAAAAACTAAACATATTCACTTTTGACAATTTTCCAGTGGGTTAGTCCCGGAAATCTATAATCATGCAAATTTCATCATTCTAATCCTGCGGGAAGTGTCTAAACATTTTGGGATGTAGAAGATGTCCCATGTAAATAATATTGGAAGAACTTTTCAGTTCCCCATAAAGCCTCTCTACGGTTGAAAATCTTATATTTGGTCATTTACTTAACTAACGCTAACGGAAACATACAAGCGTACCGAATTTAAAGTTTTTATTCCAATTCCAAGTACCTAAAATATGAGATTATAAGTCCAAAAAGGGTCCATTTAAGAAAACAGAGAGAATTTCTTTATTCTACCTTTAGACCCCCTAAAAATTAAAAATATTACCTTTTGGCAATTTTTCTATGGGTTAGTACTTGAAAGCTACAATTATGCTAAATTTCGCCTTTCCACGTTAACCGGAAGTATCCTTTTATTTTATGTCACTTCATGTAGTTTTATATTTAGTTATGATAGAGATAACGCAACTTTGTGAACATATTAACTTCCGTAACTGGGATTGGATATCAATGACACTTTGCTGATACATTAAGTGCTTTCATACCGCGGTCCAGTTCGACGACGGGTGTCGTGGGTGCAAGGGGAGCTAACCCCCTTACCATATAGGCGTAGCAATGATCATGAAGCTAGAAAGATGGAACAAACGCCACTCTCAAGCTTTTGCACAACTGAACACAAACAAATGCGGGCCTAATTGCTGCACAATGAATAGTTTTTTTTTTTCAGATCTAGCATGAAACATATCCAAATGTTTAAATTTTTCCGGGCTACGACCATCGTCACGCACGTGCTTTCTTCGCGTATTTAGCATGTTCTCACTTTTTTCTCCATGTAATATCAGTCATGATTTTTTGCAATAGTTTATTCATATACAGAATTACTTGGTGGTATAAGCAGCAATTTTTAGCACTTTGCCCTTCTGAGATATTACGCCCCAACAATGTCATCAAAATCATAAACTTCAACTTTCGGACCCCCCATAAATCTAAGGTGTCAGTAGTATCATAGCTGTGGATATTTCTACAGACTCTTTACATGCAATAGTATTCAGCACAAAACTTATGAAACCCTCACTTTATGCCATTCCAAAATATAGTCCGTTTAAAAGTGTAATTTTATCTAGTTTTTTCTGGTGATTTGATGTATTTGTTTGCAACCAGGCCCGTGCTGGCCCACCGGGACACCGGGACATGTCCCGGTGCGCCCTCCGAAATATCACATTATAAATAAAGGTACATTTTTATAATAAAATCCTTACAGTTATTAATAAAGAACCCGTGATAAACGGTTTTATTTATTCTTCTGTATGGCACAGTTCTATACAATGAATACATAGCGTTACTGTTAGTAAAGAACCCGTGAAGGATACAGTGCACCTTTTACGTAAGGCGCCCTTGCAAAACTACATCAAAGATAAAGGGTTTTATTTATTCTTCTGTATGGCACAGTTCTATGTAATGAATACATATGTTACTGTTACTAAAGAACCTGTGAAGGATACAGTGCGCCCTTTACGTAAGGCGCCCGTGCAAAACCACATCAAAGATAAACGGTTTTATTTATTCTTCTGTATAGCACAGTTCTGTACAATAAATACATACTGTTGATAATGAACCCGTGAAGGGTACAGTGTCCCTGCGAAACATCACATTATAGATAAGTGGTTTTAGTTGTTCTTCGCTATGCCAGTTCTGTATAGTAAATTCATATAATGGCTGACAATAGAGAACATTTGAAGGGTACAGTGCACCCTTATAAAGGGCGGCCTGCGAAATATCACATTATAAATATACATTAATTTTTAAATTCTTCTGTATACCAGTTTTGTATAATGCATTAATAGTTACTATTGGCAGAGAACAGGCAAAGAACACACACACTTTTCACAAAATATGTATAAAGCCAGTATAGCCATAGGAGTTTTTCGTGCTGCTACATATTTATTGCCAAAAGCTAAGTGTAATCGATATAGCGCAGTTTAAACAACTTAAGTTTTTTAAGCTCTTTATTTACAAATTTGATTCTTCCTATATGTTTTAGAGCAATGCTTGAATAATCAGTGCCTATTGTATTTCTATAAAAAAAAAAAAAAAAAGAAAGAAAGAAAGAAAGAAAGAAAAAGTGTTTCTCTAGTAAATACATTTTCACAGTTCAGCTATGTACGTTACTAAACAAATTTGATGCTTTTAATACATAAAATGGCGCCCGTGTATATACAGGGTGTAACTTAACGACTATAACAAATATCGGGAGGTGATTCCTGACACCAAGATAAAACGAAAAGCATACAACAAGCTGTGTGTAAAAATGTCTCTTTTCAGCGCCTTGATCACCCGAAAATTTGTCGGAAAAATGTAAAAGCAACCATAACTTAATAACCAAACGTCGGATCGAAGTCTGGTAAAAGATAACATCCATTATTTTTAGTCATAGATTCCATCAGTGTACAACCGGATATAGTGCAGTGGAGGCGCAAGGGTGACTCCCAAAGAAACTGAAGTATTCCTTTGAGTATTTATCAAACGTTAATTGAGGAAAATGACCAACAATCAAGGACAAGATTTCAACAATTGAAATAGTACATCGTTCAAGTTAGAACACTTAGAATTCTAAAGAGAGATATGCGATTAATATATAGACAGCCTATGTGATTAATATCCTATTTTGTCTCAGCACAGAATAAACTCTCGGAAGAATTTAAATGAAACGAACGTTTAACGTATCACAGTTATATGTTTTAGGCTAATGGTGACGGATGATAAATGAACGTCTTCCTGTCCAAGTTACGAGTATGTAGAAATGAAAAAAAAAAAAAAAGAGAGAGAGAGAGAGAGAGATCCAGGCATAGGACAGTCAGGAAGCATGTAAAAAGTATAACATGTAGTATCCAAAAATGCAAAGATCATATGTGATGAACGAGTATATAAGGGATTCTCCACATGACAGGATTCTCAAATATTGCGTAAATACATATTGGGGCAAAAATAAGCTGCATTAAAGGGTTTCCTCCTCGTAATATGTAATTCCGTGGAATATGATGCTTCTGTGCACAGAAGCAACAAAAATGGACGAAATACAAGACGTTGTACACATTGCATAACGATACAAAGAAATGTTCTGGGACAGTATACTTGATTTATCCGTTAGGTGAATCTTCTTCCAGGGATACTTTCAAGGGGCTTACCCCCTCCCTTGGAGTTGGCAAACCTCCTCTTACAACTGATCTACGAAAAACTACATTGCTATTGTGAATATACCAAAATAGCGTCCAAGTGTAGCCCACTTACATTTTGATTTTGTCACTGCTGGATAAATTTTCTAGAAGGAAGCTCGTTGGAATTACATCCCAAAAAATTGGAGAAAATCTTTTTTCGACGTTCTAATGTACCTTGGAACTGGATGGAATACCTACACGGAAGGAAGAGAATGTGGCACTTTTGCATACACTTAGCGGCACGTACGTAGCTCATAGTACTTTCACTAAAGGTATGATGCTTTGGTCGCACACTACGGAACTATTGCCCCTTGTGTGCCAATTGGGAGTGGCTAGAAAAAAGGCTGTCTTGCAGTTTTGTTGTGAAATGACTTCAATTAGCATAGCTGTATTGTAGTAGGCATCTATGTAACTTGTGAGTGATATACATAGTCCGATGCTCTGGTGTTACGTGTGGATTTGCTGTATAACAGGATATTAAGTGTTGTGTTCAACGGTAGAGGGTTGTGTCCAGGTATTTACAGTAGTGTAAAAGTATAGGCGTTGGTGTTTAACTAAAATTGATTGTGTTAATCTGCACGTGTCTGCGCTATGGCAGATTACTCTGTTCACAAGCTGATAGATATGCACCTCATTTATGGAGAGGCAAGGGGAAATAGCCCAGAGGCGAGGCGTTTTTATCGTGACCATCGCCCTCAAACTCAGAGTAACTTTCCTTGTATTTTTTTCATGACTCCATATTTTTTGCCTTCGAGAGATAGGGTCTCTTCAATTTCCCCTACGTGAAATCGGAAGAGATAGTACTATGTGGATAGTTGAATTTGAAGACAGCGTACTGGAATTGACCAGATACCGTCCTGAAACTAGCAATAGCCATGTGTAGGGCGTAAAAATCCACATGCCACTCTAGTGAACGATCAGCGTGCGAACGGTGTGGTGGATAATTTTGTGATAGGACCTTATTTATTACCGACCCTAGTGTGAAAGAGTGCGTATCTTTTTATTTTTACATAATGTTCTCCCAAAATTGTTAGAACATATGCAATTGAACATAATACAACAGATGTGATCCCAGCATGACAATGCACCTGCACATTTTGACAGGAATATGCAGACCTACCAAAATGAAACATTTTCAGATCGTTGGATTTTGAGAGATGGACCTGTGTTAAGGCCACTTCAAGTCACGCAACTTGATTTCTGTTTTGCAAGGGTAGAAACGCCTTTGTGTGCTACACCAGCCACGACAGGCGAAGAATTTGTTGCTCGAGTCAATATAGCTGCGGCAGTAATCTCCGAAATTTCAGGTGTGTTTGATCGTACGCGGAAAAATTTGGTTCGCCGATGTTATCATTGCAATGCGTTCAACGGTCAACAATATCAAATTGTGAACTGTTATTCTTCATAACAGTCTCGTGTACACATACTGTATTTCACAGATACTGTACAAGGTACCTCTGAGTATTTTACAGTTCTCCTACTTTGTACGGAACAGGATGAATCGGTAGTTTGAAGCTGTATCATTGTGCAACATGAGCTACAGCTTGTGTTTCGTCGAGTTTCATTGCTTCTGTGCTCGGAATTATAATCTTCCACGGAATTACGTATTACGAGGAGGAAATCTTTTAATGCAGCTTACTTTCGCCCAAATTGAATTCCCATAATTTGTGAAAATCACTGTTGTCATGTAAAAAAAAAAAAAAAAAAAAAAAAAATCCGTTGTACTCTCGTCCATCATACATGATCTTTACCGCTTGACTGTCTTAGGCACAGTTGTTATAAACCTAATCTGGATCAAAGTTATTTTTTCCAATTGCAAACACTCTTAACTTAGACAGGAAGCCGTTCATTTGTAATCCGTTGCCATTAGCTTAGAAGATAGGTTATAACTGTGATACGTTAAAGATTTATTTTTAATTAAATTCCTCTTCGAGAGTTTATTCTATGCTGTGACAAAATAGATCAATCACACATGTGTATCTCTCTTTCTTTCGAATTCTAAGTGTTCTAATTTGATCGATGTACTATTACTTTTGATTGTTGAAATCTTGTACTTGATTGTTATTCATTTTCCTCATTCAACGTTCGAAGGAATATTCCAGTTTCTTTGGGAGTAACTCTTGCACCGCCACTGCACTATATCCGATTACACACTAATGGAATCTATTACTAAAAATAATGGAAATTCTCTTTCGCCCCTTTTCGATTCGACATTTTGTTCTCGAGTATGGCTGTTTTTCCATTTTTCCGAAAATTTTCGGAAGGTTATAGCTCCTAGGCATTTCTATACCCAGGTTGGTCTATACTTTGCATTTTATGTCGGGGACAGTAGTACTCACCCCCCCCCCCCCGTGACGTTTACTACATTAAGTTACACACACACACACACACACATATATATATATATATATATATATATATATATATATATATATATATATATATATATATACAAAATACGTATTCACGTTTGTATGGGCGCCCTTTTGATTGACTTGTTCACCGCCCTCGTTTCTAACCCAGCACGGGCCTGTTTGCAACCCTGCATATTTATTTAGACACAAAAGTTTATATTCCCTGTGTACTTCAGTCTCTTCTCTAAACATTAGTTTTTGTTTCGTGTTCGTCTGATTCGTACGTCCTGAGCAACTGTAGTTTCCGTAAACGCTTGCAAATGCAAAAATTGGCACTCCACCGACAACAAAGATGGCCGCCATTCAGGAACACTTGTACATACGACAATGTGAATGATGTTATTGAATTTCTCATTGACACGGTTCGTCACACTTCAATTTTTATAATTTTCGATGATCGAGCAAACATTTTCACAATTTTTGGACCACTTCAGATGGATGATGATATCTTTTACTGTTCTTGCACTATAGTAATGAGTATTGTAACCAGAATTACTAGTAAATTTCAACCACTTCTGTTTTTGGTAGAGTGTTGCGAGTGTTGATGATATGTTTCCTCGAGACGCTAAATCGATTGAGAAAAAAGAAAAAAAAACTTGTTTCTATCTGTTACCGATTTTGCCCTATGATGATCAATGTTAAAGTCGAAAATGGTTTATTTATATCACTTCCAGTTTTAACAGAGGGTTAACGGAGGAGATAGAGCCTATTTGTAGGACATTAATCAACTGTTAAAAAAAAAAAAAAAAAGTTTTGCAGTTTTTGCTCTATGGAAAATTAGTGTTGAAACCGCAAGTAAATTCCAACCACTTTCGGTTTAGGTAGAATGTTTCCGAGTTGTAATGATATGTTCTCTCACACTGAATCGATTCCAAAAAAACGCTTGTCACTTCCTATTATTTTTGTTCTATAGCGATAAACGTTGAAAACAAAAAGAAATTAATTTGAAATTTGAACCACTTCCAGTTCGAATTGAGCGTTAACAGAGGAGATGGTTCCAGGTTTGTTGGGGCGCGGAATCGATTATACAGGGTGCGGCAGCGTTCATAGTAGGATATTAAAAACACACCATCAGGCAGTAACTGTAATTTATTTATTACATCTTATATCAATTAATAGTTAAAGGTATGCCATTTACTAATGTGTAAGTCATTGTCCATTGTGTGGATTACTTTTTAAATATGACTCCTGTGAAATAATGTCCCCTCTGCACAACACATTCATCTAGGCGGCGTTGGGAACTTTCCATAACTCGGCGTAACGCATTCCCTGGGATATTGCCGACGGCAGTTCTGATGCGATCCTTCAACTCAGGAATGGTGGCACAACGTGTTCAGAAAACATCTTGCTTCAGGTAGCCCCAAAGGAAAAAGTCTGCACATGAAAGATCAGGTGAGCGAGGCGACCAGGAAATGTCACCAAAACGGGAAATCATTCTACCTGGAAATGTCTGTCGCAAGAAATCCATGCAAATTCTGGCTGTATGCAAGGTCGCTCCGTCTTGTTGAAACCATAATTGTTCCACATCCATATCGACCATACCTAATTGGGGAAGAACGAAGTCTTGCAGCATCTTTAGGTAGCGTTCACTGGTGACAGTTACAGCCACACCGCTGTCATCCTCAAAGAAGTAAGGACCACTCCACACCACATTGTAACACGAGAACTGTACAAGGGCTTGGTGTGCAGTTCATGCGGGTTTACATCACTCCAATAACGCATATTCTGTTTATTCACTGAACCACATAACTCGAAATGAGCTTCATCTGACATCAGGATGGTGTGCAATATTTGTGGATTTTGGCGAAGGAGATCACGCATGGTTAAGCAGAATGTTTCTCGTGAAACCCAATCGCGAGGCCTAATTTCCTGAGCAATCTGCAGCTTATATGGGTGAAAATGGAGATCTTCGTGCAATGTTCTCCTGAATGAGCGATCGGATATATGCACAGTTTGCGAATGACGACGAGCAGATCTTTTGGGCTACGCAATATTGCAGCACGAACATTTTCCGCGGCTTCTGGTGTCCGCACAGTTCTTTCAATTCTTCCCGGTTTGCCATTGCAAACAGAGCCTGTTGTTCGAAATGCACGTACACACTTCAAAATGGTCCGTCCATCTGGAACTTTCTCATGACGTCCCAAGTTGAAATGTTGCCGAAATAGACGTTGGATAGCAAAAACAGAGTCGTTATTCCTGAAATAACCTTCAACAGCAAAGACACGATGCTGTGCACTCCACCGCTCCATATCACTGTCACACTCGAAATGGCAGCTCATTAGTACACGAATGCAGCACGAGCTGGCGCGCATTCATGCAATACATCATTGGATTACGCAAGTGAAATTACGCTATGAACGCTGCCGCACTCTGTATAAGACAGCTTCTTGAATTCTTTTACCGTTCTTCTTCTGATACCTGTCGATAGACGGACGTGGCCTAGTTTGGAAGTCTAAAAGTCAATTTTGATTACACAATAATCTAAATAGTAAATAGCAAATGTCTTAGTTTGTAAGTCACGCTAACAGATGTCAGCATTTGAGCTATCGGTAGGGTTAAACTCTGTAGACAATTTGCCAATTTGAACTGCTATTATTATTATTATTATTATTATTATTATTATTATTATTATTATTATTATTATTATTATTATTATTATTATTATTATTATTTATTATTATTATTATTATTATTATTATTATTATTATTATTATTATTATTATTATTATTATTATTATTATTATTATTATTATTATTCCTCAGTTCAAATGCCTCATCCCATTTTTTTGTATATTCTCAAGCAGTTACTTTGTCCGATCGTATCCATTTTATGTAACCAACTTTCTCACAGTCCAAGAGCTTGAAAGGGGTGAAAATATAGGTCAAAATAGATTTAACCAGAAAAAAGTTTCTCTCTCTTCTTCTGCACATCACACAATAAATCTTCTTCTCTCATTTCTTTCTTCATGCGCTCTGGATAACAAACCTGTTACCTCCTGCAACCAAGCTTTCTCGATCTCCTTGTGTTTCACACAGACACAGGAAAACACACTACTGCTACATACGCATAACAGAGAGAGAGAGAGAGAGAGAGAGAGAGAGAGAGAGATGTTTGTAGAAGAGATGACAAGAAGAAACACAGGTAGCAAGCAAAGGTACTGTATTATAAAGTGAGCCTCCGTTTGCAAAAACCTTGTTTCCCAGCTTCTTAACACTGACAACAGTGTTGCCAACCTGTAAAATACAAAAACTATAAGATTGAAAGATAAATCATGCACTGCCTGTTTTTTTTTTTTAATAATATGGTAAAATGTAATATCAAATAAAACTCCTATATCTCACTATTATTAAAATTAGATATACCGTTCAAGAACTACAGGACTTCTGAATTGTTAGAAATAATAGTTTAAATAAGCGTTTCTCAAACTATGCTCCTCGGATCACAAGTAGTCCTCTAAGCCTGATATTGTGGTCTTCTTAGATTGAACAATAGTCCAAAAAAGGTAATTGAAGTTAATTGTGAATTATACACTACAATATAGGAGTTGATTATACAAATACAAAGAACTTTCATTAACTCGAACTTGGATAATTCAAACAAAAGTTTATTACCCTTGAAAACTGTGGACAAATTGAAATATTGGATGATTCGGACGAAATATATATTCACCTTGAAAACTGTATGGAGAACAATGGCAAAGCATTGTGGGTAAATAGAATTTTTGAACCTCATGTTTAGATAATTCAAAGTACTGAAGATACAAGAATTTTTAGTATTGGAGAGACTGCAAACAGAAAGGTGAAGTTTCAACTGGTTTTCAGTTAAGCAGAGGCTAGGAAAGAGTGGCAAAAACGTAACCTACTTGAAGATGATAAAGAAGATAAAAATGAAATAGGCGATGAAGATAAGGAAAGAGTGTGTACCGTACCAAACTCATCTCAAGTTATTTTAAAACATTTTTTAAAAAAATATTCTTCATTCTTTAAGTTATTCACAAAAAATCAAAAAAAAAGGAGATGAGCTTAATGAGGAGCCTTAAACCACCTGGCGTAACAGCCCTTTAGTGAGCTTCAGTCGCTTCAACGCCATCTGTTAGCGGCCGGCTGAATTATATCAAGTCTAGTAACGAACACGTGCGTCACCCTGTCTCTAACAGGCGCATCAGGAGCTTTCTAGTGGCGGTCACGTCTCTATAATCACGTGACTCCCCAGTTTGCCTCACTACGCCGAAAATTGTGAATTTCCGGCTGAGAATCGAACCCGGGACCATGTGAACCTCAGTTCAAAGCTCTAACCACTACACCAGGGTGTCCCCAATGAGGAACTTTAACAAAACAAAATACATCTGGTAGTGTTTTTTTTTAATAATAATTGAAAGGTATCAACAATATTTTATAATAATACATTTGTATAAGCTATTAATGTTTCCATAATCTTAACCTTACTAAATTGAATAATCTATCATTTGTGTAATCTAAACCTATATAAAATTTTGAACTATAGTGTATGATAAGCAATTCATTAGACTTCTATTTTTTTTTTCAGAATTTAGAAGGGGGAGTATAATGTTCAATCTCAGGAAACTAAAAGATCATACCTTGAGGACTACTTGTGGTCCACGTACGACAGTTTGAGAAACACAGTTATATAATATCAAGGAGCTAGAACGTTGATAGAGGGATAAACTGACCATGCTTGACTGTATAATTCACAATTACTGTGTGAATGTAAGTAACTATCGAGCATGATGGCAACTCTGCAGATGCTAGAATAGGGTGCTACCCTTATAGGGAAAAGGGAGAGAAAGTAAAGGGGGTGATGTTCTTGCGAAAATTCTTTCTTCATGGATAGATGGATGGTTGTTGGAAAGAACGGAAGAAAGGAAAAAGAGATGGTCTTTAGCTTAGGATCTTCTCCCCTTGGTAGACCTGCTTGTTCCAAAACGAAGATTTTCTAGTTTGGAAGTGAAGTGATGGTTGGTGGTGGAACTGAACCTTGCTACCTACCTTACCACACCTGCCTGTGTCTTCTTCCCATGGCCCAATTCTATCCATACATATGTACTGTACAAGTAGGGCCTATATATGCTCCCGCACCATCAACACACAACCTGCTTTAGCTTTTTCTATCTCATGAGAGTTCTTGGATCTCACCCTTCGACAATAACGCACAGGGAAGATTCACTTTGCTTCGCTCCCACAGTCACCTGTAACAAGAAGGGGGGAGAGAGGATGAAAGAAAATAAAAGCAGGGCTTGCAAAGATCACAGGTAACGGAAAACCAACCCTCAACTAAACAACTTTTTCTTACTAATATTTACGAAAAAAAAGTAACAGAAATTATGTCCTTTTGTTATTTTCGTTACTAGGTTGTAATACCACTACTATTTATAATTTTCATTCTTTTTACTTTGTGTCATCGTCAAACTCATCCGTTCTAGAACTTTCTCCAGCAGCCTTCCGCGGTGGCTCAGTAGTAGAGCGTTCATCTCTGGTGCTTGGGGTCCCGGGTTCGATCCCAGCTCCCGCCAAGTGAACTTTGTGGTGGACAAACACCGTGTGCGTGGGCTTCCTCGGGGCTCTCCCGTTTCCTCCCACTTTCTTCATTCCACCATTTCATTCATTAATCATCATTACTGTCTCCTTAATCATCATTACAGCATAACCGTGGGACGTAAAACTCAAAGATTTTTTCCAGTAGCCCTGTATCTGAAATGCATCGGCTACAGTTTCTCTTAGTCTTTCTATCTAACCTAGATCAAATCTAATGGAAATCACTCTAGTCTCATGAACTGACTGTAATCTTTAAAGAGTGCTTGCAGTTACTCTTTTTTTTTTTTTTTTTTTGGAGGCGAAAGTGTGGATAAGAAGGGCCTATACTGTAAGGATTGATCTTAAGGTTAATTCACACATAGTATGATGTTTCCATGCTGTGCCCCGGGATAACGCTCTCGCCTCCGGTGCGAGAGGTCCCAGGTTCGATTCCCGGTGGGGGCACTCAGTCGAAGAAGTGTAAAACGCTTTTTCAGGCCAGCCACCAAGATTGAGGTTTTCCTGGGTTTTCCTCATTCCAACCAAGCAAATGCCGGAGTGGTACCTAAGTTATAGGTCCCAGGCCGCTTCCTTCCCCAATCCTTTCTTCCTTCCCTTTGCCCGGATTGTGTGCTCGCCGAGGGACGTCATCCCTCAAAACGTGAAGGGCTAAATGGCCTTAGATGCCGAGAGCCCAGAAATCTAAATCCCATCCCAGCTGTGCCCCGAGAAACCAATCCGGTCATGGCTTCTCGGCCGCGATTCTTCGGCTCTCTTCGGAACACACAAAACGACACGAAGTTGACCAGAACCAAGGGAAATAGTGTAGAAAGCAGTAGCGACACGGCATGACACGGCATGACACGGCACAGTATGGTATGTGTCAATGGTCGCGGCAGTGGCATGGACGGAGCATGGCAGGAGAATGGCATGGAGACGACACACTGTGTGTGAACTAACCTTTACATGATGGTCCGCTCTCAAGTTCTGGTGGCTGTTCAGAGCCCACGGTAATAGGAGATTCAATTCTGCATAATCTCTTTGTTGTATAAGGACTAAACACACAGACACTCATTCTTTCTTTCTATCCTTTTTTATTTCATTTGATATTTTACTATTCTCCTAAATTATTAAATGTTTTCTCTTGTATTAACTCTCCCAAACTGTCTATAGTGTATTTATAGGCTTAGCCCCCAGAGCTTATGTAGCACATTAAAGCATATTACTCATTTAAAATCTTTCATTCCTCATGTATTGTGCAAATAACACGAAGCACGTCGTTGCTCAGGGAAGAAAGTCAAAACTAATTTTAAGAGAAGCAATACAGTGATTTCTCTCTATGACACCTTCTTAATCCAAATCTTCCTAAAATAAAGTGTGTTCTTAGACCACAAGCGTTTTATTGAAAGTGGCTATAATTGGCATTTATGGTCTTTATTCGTTAAAATAAATTTGACCCCAGGGTTTTCTCGGCATGCTCCGGTTTCCTGACATTTTTTTTCGTCTTTCCATCATTCATTTATTATCATGATCTCCGTCGTCCATAGCTTCGGAACGTAATTGTGTGAAGTTAAACTAAAACAAAACATTGTCATAAAGCTCATTTTCATTATTATTTTTTTAAAGTTTCATCTTGATTTTGCAAGAGTATAGAAAATATACAAATGGTTCATTTCTGATCACACATTACAACTTCTCTTTGTAGTAGAACTGATAAGTTATGGACTAGTTTTATATATGATCTGTTTTATATGGCATTTCTACGGGATCTTAGAACGTATTTCTAAAACAGGTGTAACAGCATAGCATGGAAATTTTCTGTTAAAACTGAAAATAAACTACAGTGAGAAAAATTAAATTGCGGAGGGTGCCACAAACTTCTTACAGAAATGTCTTGATTATTTAATTTTAATGAAAGTAGTTTACGTTAAATGCTCAACTTTACTCCAATTGTAGAGATTTGCGTTATGCTTCATCTTACAATCCCTCAACACAGATTCTGTTTAAGTCCGAGACCAGCGAGAAGGAAGATACAATGCTACTGCATTTTCAATCACTTAATGTAAAGTGAAGTGAATCTTTCGCTCGAATAAGTTTTCTGAAGATGTTCGAGGTTAAATGTGGATACAATGTGTTCAATGTCATATGTGGGCTCATAATGAGTGTTCAAGTTTTGAGAAAGATGCTTATGTCCGACTACTTGTATCCCGAAATGTGAAGATCTTCTTCGAGGAATGACTGGTGCAACTTGTTCCCTAGCCTACACTGTTCCCTGATACATCGCCCATCAGTCAAATGCACGGAATGATTGGTCGTCACTTTTTCGTCATAGTCTTCCACCAGACAGTAGTGATGTTTTGTGGATTCATATAAAAGTAACATGACTGACGATTCCTTGGGTTCATACAATGAAGCATAGGGGCTCAAGCTGCTGCACATAGATACTTCATCTCATATTGATGTATCAAGGTTTGAGGTGTAGTTTCGATCTGAAATACAGTCATTTCTGTAAAGTCACGTAAAAAATCTATGATGTTTTCGATTCAATAATAAATTTCTCTCTCTTGGTGTTAGAATTTTCACAAACTGCAGAGTACATAGAATGATAGAAACTAGTACTTCACATTCCCCTACTATTCTATAACACAACTACTTTTAGAATCACATTTTTAGTAATTATTTCTTTCAAAGAATTGATAGAACTTCAGTTTATTTATTATATATTAGTTGAAATACTCGTTTATCGCACGGCGAGGATAAAGTTTTTCTATATATCATATCTGAAGCTATAGGAATGAGATTGCCCCAGTTAACATCAGTCAAATATATAAATAACAAAGAGCAACATATTTGGCGTTGCCCTTCTCAGTTCCTGGATCAGCTGCCATGTCCTTTCATCTGGATCATCACCAATCAGCCTAGTAATCCCGAAAACTATGGATTCACCACTAATATCAGTCTTTCCAACATGTTATATTTCACGCCCTTATAAAGTGGACTTGAAAGGCATCGCGAGTGTTACTATTCATTTCAGAAAGGACGTATGCGCAACGTGACAGCTAGATATTTATAAAAACTGGTACCCTGACTGATTGAGGATCGCTAATAATCGTGGTGATAGTCACTCGGTGCGGAAAAGCCTTGTTTGCCCGCTACGCTGTTTAAAACAATTAACATAAAACGTAAAAGAAAATAAGCAAAAAGTGGGATATCAGTGTTGCCAAATAAGGGAAATATAAGGCTCTGAAGTTGAGAAATTATGGGGCGCGTACAATGAAACGAAGAAATATTCAACAACAACAACAAGACTCCAGAAGGACCAAATGTACAGTAGGGAGTAAACCACAACATGCATATCACTCAATGACTAACGGACTTGATACGTCATGTCGAGTATGCGGCTAGGGCGAGAACTATACGTATTTTGCCATACTATCTGTGGCTTTTCTGTTGTATGTATTGGTGTATTATATTAAAATATTTTGCACCTGTATATTACTGGTAACCTGAATGCAGTGTGTTTTATCTTCGTCGTTGTCTCATATGTTAACTATACGTTTCCTATACTCTCCACTGACACCTATCACAATTCATTAATCTTTCCGAATCGATTCTGACGTACTTTCTTGTCACAGATCTGTTACCTTTTGTACCACAGCTTTTCTGTACTCTTTTCAGGCGCTACGCCTTCGTTTCTGTGATTTGGATAGCATGCAGGATTTTATACAGTGTTGCAACCCCAAGACAGTTCGTTTTAAAGCTCTCGGGAACGGTTCGAGATATCGATTCCACACAAACGCCATTGGAGTTGCTGTCTTACAGGAAGACTTGTTGTTCACATTTCTGCATAAGGTCTCATGGAATTTCTTCTTCCTACGGCCACTCTACCATGTACCCTTTTGGGGGAATCCTTTATCAAGCCCGTTAGTCACTGGATGCTGTGCATGCTGTAGGTTACTCTCTACTGTAATTTGGTCCTTCTGTAGTCTTCTTGTTGTACATTGTTCATTTCTCTGTACGGATCTCATAATTTCTCAACTTTAGAGCCTCATATCTTCCTTACTTGGCAACAGTGATAACCCACCTTCTGTTTATTTTCTTTCACGTTTTATGCCAATTGTTTTAATGCCATAAAATTATATACGTTCTGAAAAACTATAAATATGTATTGGGATGGTAACGCTGTTTGTGTGACACTACTGCTGTGTTCTTGGTCACGCATCCCGCTCCTGTAGGTCAGAAGCGTCATTTCAGACTTCGCTTGGGGGGGGGGGGGGAAAGAGCACCACCGACATAAGACTTCCACGTTTTGTACTAGTATATTAGTAGACAATCGATTAAAGTATATATTCCTCAAACTCTTGGGGGTGGGGCAATTGCCCCCTCCTGCCCTCCCTAAATGACGCCCGTGCTGTAGGTATCATGTTGCCTGCATACATTTTTTTATTTTCTGCCTTTTTTTGGCGTTTTTGGAGTATAACTCGGCACAGCCTCACCCGGTCACTGCTTGGTATATGTATTATAAGTATCAAGTAAACAAGGCATTTTCGCATCGAGTGACTATCACCACGATGATTAGCGATCCACAATTAGTCAGGGTACCAGTTTTCATAAACATCTAGCTGTCACGGTTCGCATACATCCTTTGTCAGCGACCCAGAAAACCATGAAATTGACATTAATATCCGCCGTCCCGGCTATTGATCATCTTTATGCAAAAATTTTGAACCTGTCATAATCCCCCGTGGCGAAATTAGAAAAAAGGGCTTCGTATGCGATTAGATCTAGTAAAGATTTATCTGTATAGCAGGGTCACTCATTTCTATGCAAAAAGGTGATGCCACACACATACACACATTCTTTCATTATTATGAAAGATTGGAGAGTATTAAATGTCTCGTAGTGTGTGTGTGTTGCCCACAAGATGAGAAATGCTTTTAAAGTCGAAACGAGATGAGAAACATGCCTGAGAATCGAGATGAGACGAGATATTTCGAGCAACATCAGCCCACTCAAGTCTTAGATTTCAAACATTGTATTAATGTTGAAATGATTCCTCGTATAAAAGCTATAAATAGATAAAGTGATTGTACGAAACATAATGAAGAGCTTTTATCAAAGTTTAAAAACACTAAGATCATTACACAATATCCCAACGAAGGCTTGTCGTTGATGTTAATCGACCATCCTTCCAAACACACGGTTGGAGTAATTTCTGTTCTATAGTTTATTTTACATCTGTGTCTTTTATTATTAGTATTATTATTATTTTAAGTTGCATACAAGCTGTTCTATTATGCATTTTTGCTTACAAATACTGAATATAATTCCCTACAATACGCTTTTGTCTCTGTTCCAGGAAACGGTACATACTCGTCAGTCAGTCGTGTAACTGGAAAATATATTTTGATAACCAAACTATATATATTTTATGAATGATCTACACCAGTGATCGCCAAACCATCAATCGCGAGCTACTAGTAGCTCGCGGGGACGTTTTCGGTAGATCGCGTTAACACTCCGATGGCTAAGCTTGATTCCTCCACTGAACTGACGCTAACGACAGGGGGCAATGACGACAAAAAGTTGGTAGCTCTTTTGATTGGTAGCTCACAGTACGATGCGGTAGCTCAGAAGCTTCGTAAGTTTGGCGATCATTGGTCTCAACTTCGGATGTCCTAATATGCACTTCATGAATATCGTCACATCAACACGCAAACATAATCATTGAAGATGTAATCAATGTCGATAAAAATATCCGTATTTAATAATCATGATATCTCAGTTCGCGCCAAGTGAACTTTGTGGTGGACAAACACCATGTGTGTGTTTTTTCTCAGGGTTCTCCCGTTTCATCCCACTTTCTTCATTCCACTGTTTCCTGCCTTTCTCATCATCACCGTCTCCTTTAGCCTAGCCGACATAAACGTGGGACGTAAGACTTAAAGATTGCATTTCATTTTTAATATTCATAATACTTATGTACTAAGGACGTCTTTGAAAATGATAGATATTAAAAACGTTCATTGGAAGAAGACACCTACAGATCCAAATTAGATTCATAATAACCTGACTAATTACATCCCCGTGCACTTTCTTCCTGGTTTATTTAACGAATAAATCCGCTTTAACACACTTCTCTTTGGGATGGACGTCATGTTACCAAACTAACGGAGCATATGCCACACACATTACATAAAAATTCCGACTAACGAAATTCGATTGAAAATTCCAAAAGGTGGTATACTGAATAGCATGGCTATATAATTACCTTGGTTTATACGATTTCAGACAGTTGGCGAGACACAGTTTGACATAATACTTTTTTTTTTGGTATGGAATTAAAGTGTCATAAGACAACCACACAGTTTCTTTAGTGACCCTAGGGTAGGGACAATACATAACGAATTCTCTAACAAGCAAAGCGGAAGCTAGTCCTTTCCAATGTTAAAAAGTTAAACAGAATACCTTTTTAAAAAAGAACCGTTAGTCTTAGTGCAATATTAAAAGTTAGCGAATCTTCCGTTCTCTTTACATAAATGATATTTGGCACATTGTGCTACAGAACGAAATCAGGTTAAAAAAAAAATCCGCAACTGGTTAGTTCTCTGTTTGACTCTGTTTATGTGTATATGTTATCAACCAGCTGTCTTATTCATTTCATTTCCTGTCTGAGATTATTTTGTTCTCAATACTTCTGGGCGACACGCACGCACACACCACACACATATGCAAACTCTAAATACATAGTATAGAAAGATGTCTGTAAGAAGATTTTCTAAGAAGAAGAAGAAGAAGAAGAGAGGTCTAGTTGAGACAGATCTTTTGCTAACACTTGTGTTTGGAGGTAAGCTTTGCAAGTTCCGGTGGAAGATTTGAAGCGACCGGAAGCAGGTTTACGCCAAAAGGTGATGACACAGGATGCGAGTGACGGACAGGACGCGCAGATGTCTTGGAGAAGAGAAATCTGAAACTATTGCTGGGCGACCGACCAACCCATTTATTTCTCTCCCAACCATCACTCAAAATATGAATAGCTATTACATGTGATACGAGATAAGAAGGCATGTGCTTAAATAAAATGGCGTATCAGAAATATATATATATATAGGTGATACAATGAATCAAAAGTATTTATTTACACATGTATTCAAATACTACATCCTCCCGGCGGATATCTTGGACTAATATTCAAGATAAGATTGTAATTCTTTTCTGATTATTTTTTTCTAATTTTATAGATCATAAATATTTGACAAGAACTTGCGATTATGCAATATGATCTTTAGATTTAAATTATATACATACAGTTATCAATTTCACTAGAGGAAGTTCTTTATTATTATTATTATTATTATTATTATTATTATTATTATTATTATTATTATTAGTAGTAGTAGTAGTAGTAGTAGTAGTAGTATTAGTATTAGTATTATTATTATTATTATTAGGGAAACTGTTAGTTATAATAACCAAGTAACACACGTCACAAATTTTAAATACTGACTATTTCTAATATTGTTGACGGTGTCTCCAAATTTTGAAGCTATAAAATTATGAGTATTAAAAATAGGGCCAAGGATTATAATATATTATAAATATATAATTATATATATTGCATATTATTATATATATTACAAGGATTATTACATATTATATATATATATATATATATATATATATATATATATATATATATATATATATATATATATATATATATATATATATATAGATAGATAGATAGATAGATAGATAGATATAAATATCTAGTCTATTGCAAATTAGCGAACGAATGTTTATAAATATACATATACTTGTAGGATGAAGGGGGTTACGGGTACGCATTTAACATTTGAAGGATTGGATGCAAGAACCAGGTAAGTCCATTTTTTTAAATAGCGAATTTGAGATTTTCTATGTTCCAGTAGGAAAAACTCATTCTACATTAAGTGCAAGTATCATGTGGATTCGATGATTATATTCTACATACAGTGTTTATCGTGAAGTTAGAGCAAGAAGCAGGGCAGCTCCGGAGAATTTTCTAGAAGTGGACATACCTGGTTCTTGCATTTAACCCTTCAATTTATACTCCATAGAAAAGACATTACATATTTTCGAAGTGAAAATCATGACAAAATATTCTCTGATTCCTGTACTTGAATATGAGCTACAAAGCAGTGATATATACATGGTAAAATAATATTTTTATACAAATGATCTAAATGCATACTCGTGATCATCTAATCGACTAAGAGTACTATAAGTTGTCTGGTAAGTGTACACATTAAAAATTGTCACATACATTGAACGATATATTCGTTGTAATCTTAACACTGTTGATGCCACCATTCTTGACAAACCCCACACTGTATCCACTGTATCCCACCAGGACTCCACAACTGGTGCAGAATGTTTTACATCTCGTTACTTAATGCACTTGCAGTTCCTTTGAGATGGAAGAAAATGGTAAATCTGAAATAGGTTGACCATTTTCCTTTTACGCGTTGAACTCCATCGTGGTTATGGTTAGAGTACATGTCTTTGGCGTGTAGATGAGGGTTCGATTTTCGGCGGGCCCTCATGTGGCACGAATTCCATGTTAAGCTGTAGATCCACGTCTCATATAACCAAAATGCTGAAAGAAACGTGAAACTCTAATATAACCAATACTCTAATAGAACCAATCCTTTGACGTATTTTGTGTGTAAGTAAGATTCATATCATTTCTATTTTTTCCCCTCTACTCTGTCTAAAGTAACTAATTCTTATATGGTCATCCAGTAAAAGTTTCTGATGCTCCTATGTCGCTTGATCTTGAAGGTTTAGTTAAATTAACTGTAGGCTTAATTACAGTAGGAACCTCACAGTTTTATTGTCTTTATTGAAAATTTCATAAACATAACTTTACTAATTAGCAATATCAAACATTTTTGCATCGGTAGCGCACATATATATATATATATATATATATATATATATATATATATATATATATATATATATATATATATATATATATATATACAGAACCCTTGGTCAACACAGGTATGCAACCTATTGCTCTCCCTTACACTATCAAACTTTTAACCTTGAACGGTCTCGGGTTTGTCACCCAGTAAGAACACTAGGTCGAAAACTTCCAGTAAGAACTAAACTAACTAACTAACTCTATGGCCTATGGAACCCGGAGGTTCAATGCCGCGTTCACAAAAGCTCTCCACTGACTTCTATCCTTAGCTAACTGCATCCAGTTTCTACTCTGTATTCCAATCTACGCGAGATCCATCTTAATATTGTCCTCCCATCTGCGCCTAGGTCTTCCTAATGGTCGTTTTCCGATTGGTCTTCCAGTCAAGACTTTGAAAGCGTCTCTACTTTCTTCCATTCTAGCTACATGACCCGCCCATCTAAGCCTCCTAGACTTGACGACCCTAACAATGTTGGGTAAACCATATAAATTATGTAGTTCCTCGTTATGAAGTTTCCGCCATTCCCCATTCCCGTTCCTCTTGGGTCCGAATATTCGTCTCAGGATCTTGTTCTCAAATACTTTCAGTCTATGTTCTTCCCTCAGAGTAAGTGACCATGTTTCGCAGCCATATGGAACTCCAGTAAGAACACTAGGTGTAATAACTTTTCAGGCCAGTCATCCTGAATGAGGTTTTTTTTCCTTATTCACACCAGGTAAATGGCAGCATGGTACCTGACATGCAGGTCTCAGGCAACTTCCTTTGTTCCTCACAACTTTCTTCCTTCGCTCTTCTGTGGATACCGTGCTTCCCGAGGGACGTCATTCCTTATACGGGACGAGCTTAAGGCCATTGATACCGGTGATGCTCAGAAATATGTATAAATAAATAAAGAAGATAAATCTTTTCACCCGATACAGGGATGTCCTTGATTGTACATCTCTTGCTCAGAAATATGTGTTAAGTTACCTGACAACTATTTTCTTTATAGTATTCAATATTACTGACTTGCAATGACGTAGTTTGTGGTTATGTCTAAGTTACTCGCACGAAATATTATACCAAAAATCAGAAGAAAGAAGAAAAAAAGTTATTTACCTGCCAGTTTCTTACGAAACGAGAAACATGAAAATTCTCATCTCGTCTCGAATTTGAAAAGGGGACGATAATCAAAACGAGACGAGAAATTTTATGAGTCTCGTGTGGCAACACTAGTTCCTTCAAGTCTTTGATCTCAAACAGTGTTTTAGTGTTACCTGAGTCAGAGTATAAAATCTATAAATAGATAAAGTGATTTATGAACACAACGAAGAGCATTTATTAACATTTAAAGATACTCAAATCATTACAC
This sequence comes from Thermobia domestica, assembly GCF_964235325.1. NCBI lineage: Eukaryota > Metazoa > Arthropoda > Insecta > Zygentoma > Lepismatidae > Thermobia > Thermobia domestica. Next base: position 68,219,338 of record NC_137454.1, read on the forward strand.
ACCGTACTTCAATAATAAATATGGTTTACTTGTTGTTAGATCATACCCTTCATGTATCTCTCGTGACGCAGAAGGATTCTGATAACTTTCAGACGAAATTAAGAGAAAAAAATCAGGACATAAATTTTGTACATAAATCTACAAAACGAGACGAGACGAGAAAAATGCTTCGAAAATCGAGACGAGAATTCGACAAAAAAAAATTACGAGACAAGACGCGTCTCATGGGGAACACTAACAATGACTAGCTATCAGTAGCGTTGCCAAGATGTGTGTTTGGGGTGGGGCAAGTGCTGTTATAGGTACATATAGAAAAATTACAAACAAAAAGATATATAAACATAAAAATATATAAAAAAATACAAACATCAAAGTACCAAAGTACATTGTCGGACCTCTTTGGGGGGGGCGGCCCCTCTGGGCCACCCTTCCCTACGCCACTGCTAGGTTATAGTATATGAAATTGGGGATTAGGATGTTCTGTGTTGTGGGTGTCTAAGATGTCAGAGACTTCAGTTATGGTAGTGTGATCAGTGAGTTCAGTGTTGCCAACAACTGGAAACAGGCGAAATTACAATTAGAAGCCAGCACAATCTTGGCCCCTTTACCATATATCGAACAACATTAAACTGTTAGTGGCCCTGAAATAAACATTATTATTATTACTATTGCACTATTCATTTGACTTACTTTCTCTAATTGGATCAAACGTTTGTCATCAAAGTTCCACCTACTTCTACCTACTCGATTCTCTTTCCATTTTACGTGCATCTAGGGATGCGCACGAAACAAGATTTGTGGCTGTCTCGTCTCGAAAATGTGCAGTAAAAATGATGTCTCAACTCGAAAAATGTATATTTCTCTATTGGAAAAGCCGTGTCTCGACTCGAATTTTGTCAGGAAAATCCTATCTCGACTCGTCTCGTGCTTATCCCTACGTGCATCCTATCTTCAACAATAATGCAATATTCTTCAATTTCGACCCAACCCTAGATGTCAACTTCTAATTTAGTTTCAATATCCGTCGTTAGGCTGATATCTAAAGGAAATATATATTTTGGTTCTGAACGCTGACTGAGTTGAACTAAGGACTAATTACAAGCGACTTCTAAACTAAATATATACGAAGTGGTTCAAAAAATGAATACACTGTTTAATTGTGAATAACTCTGAAATGGATTGATGAAAACGTCTAATTTTTGATAGGTTTGTAGTTTAATCTTTGATGTTCTGTCATGACACTACATCCCGATAATAGTTTCATTTTCTTCTTTAGTGTAGGCGGTGTGAGTGAAGCAACATGGCTGCAAGGTTGACATTTGAAGAAAGGAAGATTTACATAGATTATCGTGTGGTCTGATGATACCATATTTAAATTCAGTGGTACAGTTAACCTACACTTGTGCCCACTAGTCCGCTGTATTCCGGGAATACAAGTGGACAAGACCGGGACGAATTTACCGGGGAAGGGTGTGTGGTATGGGTTGTCTTACTGTGGTTAGATTGCGCCGTTCTTCTTTGATGGTACAATTACCGATGCCTGCATTCATTTTGCCTGTCATCAGAGACCTCTGTGAAGACGAGAGGTTTTATCTCCAACAAATGGAGCTTCATCCCACTATCATCTTGTCAGGGAGTTTCTTAATGAAAATTTTCCCGAACGATGGATAGATCGAAGAGGTTTCGTCGAGTACGTTCTCCAGACCTCACTTCTCTAAACATTTACTTACAGGGATTGTCAAGAGCGTTGTTGATATATATATATATATATATATATATATACAGTGGCGGATCCAGGATATGATCAAGGGAGGGGCTAAACCATAATTTGCCGTTTTATCCAGTGTAAAGCAGAATTGAAGCCCATTTTATCCAGTGTAAACCTGAGCGTCAAGGGGGGGCTATAGCCCCGTAGCCCCCCCTTAGATCCGCCCTTGTGTATATATATATATATATATATATATATATATATATAACTCTTATATTACCTGACCTACAAGCAGCCATCGAACGTTTCTATGCAAATATCGGATTTGGCAAGTTGTAGTTGATATTTCGTGCAGGATTTCAGTACTGTATTGATGCTAACGGCCAGTTCTTCATCACGCATTGCAATGCAATAACAGAACATTAAACTATAACGCTACCAAAAATGAAACGTTTCTATCAATCCATTTGAGTGTTATTCAGAGTTATTCATATATTTTTTGAACCACTTTGTATATATCATGTGTCCAAAAGTTAGGGTATAGCCGTTTATCTAAGAAACAATTGTTATCTGTGAGAAGCCTTGAAACCCATATTCTGTTAATTTGAGCATCCAAAATTTTAAATTACAAGTTCAATTACTCCTGCCGCTAGGGTGGGTACGCGGTGAACAACTCAAAAAATTAGAAATGGCATAGAAGGTTAAGACATAATATGTCATTTGAAAGATGTCTGCATAACAAATATTTTGGTACAACTAAGGCATCTCTACGTAATTTCTGTCTAAAATGGCAGATATGAATTGACATTAAAATTAGAATTTAATGTATAGGATTTAATATATTATTTTCTGATAGGATTTAATAGGATAGACTGAAAACGACTAAATTTAGTGAGTGTTCTACATTTCTCATCAGTATCAGCTTAGTATCTTCCTAGTTTCCAGCATATGTTGTAGCAAAAAGTTAATGATTTATAGAGACTCGAAAACACGGCATGTAGCAAGCATGATGTAAAGTAAGGTTATTAGATGACATCGTTTAAAATAAAATGAAATCTTTAAGTTTGGCGTCTCACGGTTATACCGGCTAGGCTAAAGGATGCGGTGGTGGTGAGAGATGAAGTTGAGTTGAGTTGATTTTGAGTTTAACGTCCCTTTCAGCAGTGAGGCTATATGAGACGGGACCTACTGATTAACGTGGAATCCGAACCACATGAGCTCCCGCCGGGAATCGAACCCGGGTCTCCCGCCTCATGTGCGATTAAGGAAATGGTGGAATAAACAAAATGGGAAGAAACGGAGAAACCCCGAGAAACCCACTTACAGGGCGTTTGTCCACTACAAAGCTCACTTGGCGCGAGCTGGGATCGAACCAAAGACCCCACGCACCAGAGGTGAACACTCTACCACTGAACCACCGCTGCCTCATGATTTCGTTGCGACAGTCTTCGTATTTCATTTTTCGTCCCTGAGGAAATTGTATCCTCGTGGATCATTAACACATCCCCGTGATTCTCCAGAATCCTTGTAATGTTCCGTTTCTCACCACGGTTCTCCCATAGTTAACTTCCTATACGTTTGTATATTTTCCTTGAAAATATTATTACAAATGAAGCTTTTAAAAAAATCAATAGCAGTACGCCATTTCATATAAGCAGTACGCTGTTTTATGATTACGAACATGCCATTTCATAAGCAATAATAGTATGTCAGTCAGTTATATATATCTACTGTTCTCATTAAAAAGTAGCTGGAAATTCATGTAAACAACTTTTACATGTCAAAATCTAATTTCCTACGCACCAATATCGAGGAAAGAGGGAAAGAAAAAGCTGAAGTTGCTGTCACATCAACTGGAACTGCAATAGTTTTGGAAAGACAACAATTTTAAAAGCTTCGTGCGATTGATACAGGGTATGTGTAGTGTAGTGTTACAGTACATAACTTAAAGTACAGTAATTTATTATTATTATTATTATTATTATTATTATTATTATTATTATTATTATTATTATTATTATTATTATTATTATTATTATTATTATTATTATTATTATTATTAAATGTAAGTGACATATACTGTAAGTTTATCCCGGAATCTGGGGCAAATAATCTGATAATCTTAACGTAAATAACTGCAACTAGTAATATTAAGTTGAATTGATTGAAATAAAACTTGAAAAATAGTAACAAAAAAACTTTCTGATCCTGACTTCTCTAACATTGTTTATGAAACGACACATGCTCATCATGTATGCAGAAATACAGGTACCACCACACTATCTCTAATATGGTTATTGCTTGTGATGAGAGCACATACACCAGTTTGGCTAGAAGGAGAGTGTATATTGTATACCTATCTGGAGGACGCAAGGGGGCTGAGGGGCAAATGGTTTGGTAACTTCAGAAGAATCTCCCCACCTTTTACAATACATACCCTTTGCTGATCATCAGCTGTTGCGGATTCAGACCCTGTTTGCCCTGAACCTCGCATGTTGCGTTCTTGTTGGCCGAGAAGGACCAGTTTTTCGTTACGAGTTCTCTTTTGAATGAAACTATATAAGCCCGGTGCACTGCACCATCAAGGTGAGAGAAGGAGGAGGAAGCATCTATTCCCTCCCTTTTTTTGGTCTTAACGGGACACCTGGTCGTGTGCCACACTGGAAATTTTTATTCTTATACCTCTGACCCACCTCTCCTTCTTTACATATGCCTTTCAATGCTTTACCCCATCCACTTTGCCCATCCTCCCTGGATGAATGCTTCCCCGAATTTTAGGATAGACGAAATGATTAACGAGCCATTCGTCCTCGCTTAGGACCCTTGGAAGTCCTCTATTTCGTTTCCAGCACATCTCATTAACGTAGAAAACCCTTATCACCCATGTGAGAACTTCCTACGTGTTCATGGTCTCTCGTCACTTGCTTCTCTACCACAACAAGTCTTTTTGAAATGTACAGTTAAATTAATTGATTTTCCTTATTATACTACAAATTTGAACAATAAATTCTCTGGTTTTACAGCTCATGAAGTGATATGACTGGTCAAAGGATTTTATTTAGATAATGAGCCCTTCACTGTTCTTCTGACTCTAGATCGGAATTCAAGTTACATCCGAGATATGAAAAAGGTAATTTCTACTGAAGCTTTAGTTTTCAACCTGCTAATGTTCTAAGTTAACGATGTTCAGTGGGCTTTCTTACAGAAAATTTTGTTCTGAAAGGGCAAGTAGCAAAATCAAAATGCGAGAGGGCTGCACTGGGACACTATTTGCTAAAGGACATTATTATTTGCGCAACTTGACATCTAATCGAAATTAAATTTACAGGGGGGTATCTAGTTGCCAGATTCAGCTACAAGGGGCGGATTAGGCGATATTTTAATTGCTCTTGCTATCAAAATTTAAAATTGGGCAACATGCTATTTTTTGGGCTACTCTGAACCAGTGTTTCTTCCAAAGAGGGATGCGCACGAGACAAGTCGAGACAGGATTTTCCTGACAAAATTCGAGTCGAGACACGGCTCTTCCAATACATAAATATACATTTCTCGAGTCGAGATATCACTTTTACAGCACATTTTCGAGACGAGACAGCCATAAATCTTCTCTCGTTCGCATCCCTACTTCCAGACATGTTTTTTGGGGAGCACTTTCCCCCCGGAGCTCTGAGAGTGCCCCGCCCGGACGAGATCAAAATAATACGTCTATAATATAATAATAAATAAAATAGTACCAGAAGCGCCCCCAGAATACTACGTGTGCCCCCCCCCCCTCCGAAACATTTTTTCTGAAAGAACGACTGCTCTGAACTATTTGCAAGCTCTTAAGGATGCGCAACTTCCTTATTTTTATAGGGTCTATATAAAATCACAAATTATTAGTTATATATATTACAATGAAAGTTTTATTTGCTGAGTATTGTCGTATTCATTTTCAAACAAGTTAACACAAAAGCAAAAGAAAAAGTTTCTAAACGAACCAGATTTAAAACCGAAAACGGTTTGTTAGAAAACTCAACTGCTTTCTGATAGAAAACCGAACCAAATTTAAGACCGCAATCGGTTTTGAGTAGAAAACTGAACCGGTTTTTGATAGAAAACCGAACATTTAAAAAAAATAAAAAGCTGTTTTGGTTTTCCTAAGAATTGAAAATCGAAAAATCTATTCTTGTGTCCATCATTAATTGGTATATATAAATATCATGTTTGATGTCTTTTATTGACATACGAATCGGGAGTATGCTTGCCTACCTAACTAATAACCATACGTTAAGTGTAGACAATTCAATTAAGTAAAACATAGATATATTGGTACTATTTGAAAGTTGAAAAATGTTTGACAAAAATAATTTAAGAAAGGGATGAGGAGACAGGATTAAATTTAGAGATTAGAAAAGGAAAATTTAGAAAAGAGGGGAAATTCATCACCTTCCCGCCCGAACCTTACAAACAAATGTATACATGTAACTTGAGTTTTTGGTCGGTTCTTTAAAGTTTAGTGTCACTCTTCAGCACCAAGACTATATGAGACGTGGACTTGAATTTTAGGATGAAGTCCGAACCACCATACTGGATTGAAGTTTCAATGTTTTTCCATCAGGATTCGAAGCCGGGACCGAAGACGAGCGCGCTAGGATGGATGAATGGACTAGCGGGGAGGGCTGTTAACCATAGTAACTGAATTTAACATCAAGAAAATAGCAGAAGTAGGGAAGTGGCAGAAACGGGAGAATATGCTGTTAGTAATGTACAGTATTATTTTTAAAAAAAACTAGCCCACCTACCTTTGTTCAAAAACATGCAATCAAATCAAGGAAATGTTAATTTTCTTTGACCAATTGAGATCTTTACTTAAGAGTCAAAGTACACCTATGTTGGAATTTCCTATGTACAGTTGCCAGAATATCACCATCTAAAGCGAGGTGGGAGCCGTAGGCATGGGCGCGAGACCAAACGAGACGAGAACTGAAACATGTCTCGTCTCGTCTCGCAAAATCAAAAGCTGTTCTCGTCTCGCGTCTCGTCTCGTCTCGCAGACCTAAGTTCTCGTCTCGCGTCTCGCAAAATTTTGGAAGTCTCGTCTCGCGGTCTCGCGCGAGACTTCTCGCGTTGGTCTCGCGGTCTCGCAAATCAATACTGGAATAATATAGTCTTCATTCGACCCTTTTAAAATAATGTATACTCAAAGTTTACATAGTTTTGTTTCATAGTTGCATTGTTACACAATGCTTATCCATTCATTCCGATTCACAATGCCTGATTTTACAGCCCACATTCTCGGTATTAAAAAATGCCAGTTTTCTGTAGTCTTTGTCTATGTAAAGTATGAATGAAATCGGCATGTTACATTTGAGTAATCTTACTTGGAAGATAAAACTTTCAAATAACTTGGTAAGAACGGTAACTCAAATAGTCGTATTTATAGTAAACATGCAGCGTTAGTAATATATATTTCACAACTTAAATGCACTTACATCTCAATACAAACCGTCTTTCGCAAACTGAGGAATGGAATGAAATTCACGCAACGAACCAAGCTCATCTGAAATAATATTTCAAACTGTTTGCAATCTGAAACACTAGTTTTTTCCTCAAAATCAAAACAAAACCATAAAAAAGTAGTGGAGTACCGACAGCATTTTTCTCCCCAGTGACAACGCCAGCTTTAAGTTCTTAGGGGGGCAGATACATTTTCAGGGGGGCGGCTATTTGCCATGCCAAATATGACATATTTATTACGTTTGACTTATTTTACATTACATTGTGTAATTTCGTTGCTGTTTTTATATTAGACCGATATGATTATAACTTAAACTTATTTCAGGTAAAGTTTGTAACTAACAAATAAGTAACGTCTGCATATGAAATATTTTTCAATGAAACTTTTGAAATCCAAACATAAATTGAATTACTTTCGCGTATGCTAAGAGTAACACATTCGTCCAGTACTATATGCTACGCATCTCTCTCTCTCTCTCTCTCTCTCTCTATATATATATATATATATATATATATATATATATATATATATATATATATATATATATATAGGGAGAGAGAGAGAGAATTTACGAGGAGTTGCTGAAAATATCCTAGTCCAATCCAGAAGGAGTGTAGGTACTAGGTAGAAAAATGAAACCGCAGTTTAGAAAAACATATCTCTGTATGTACAAATACAAATTTGCATATTAATAATGAAATTCCTATTGTTTCTCAGGCTTCTGAAGTGATTATGTGTGCCCAAACAGATAATTTCACGAACATTCAGATCCTAACTGTTATACCATTTTTATTCCACCAAGGAAAGTCACCGAAGTAAATTAATTAGGAAATCAGTACCACCAAGGGTCTCTCCTCCGTTATATACAATGGTGAAAAAGTAAGTGGCTTAGTATGAACGTGGTGATTTCTCAACAAATAATGTTTTACATACACGATGATTAAAAGCAATGACTCTTCCCGAAATCATGGATGCAATATGTGACATTGTTCTTGAAAATTGCAGCATTTCAGTCAGTGGTGGATATAGCCCGGGGCCGGAGGGCCTAGGCCACCCCAATTTTTGAGTGACAAAAATAATTTAAGCTATTGTTTATAACTCACGATATACATATTATAGTCTGAGGTCTGGCTGCACCCCGCTTTCTCAGTTTTTACCTTCTCAGCAAAACTTGTGTCAGAGATTCTGGGCATTTCTTTGGAACTCGTCGGTAGCATAATTCAGAATGGCTTGGGTATGCTCAAGTTCTCGACATAATGGGTTCCCAAAATATTTGTCAGGAGAATAAAAGAGTGACGGCATTAAGAGAAATCTTCTTTCAATTTGACCGTAATGCTGATCAATTTCGCTCACGAATAGTAACCATAGATGAAATATGGTTGTACCACTATGATCCTGAATCGAAACAACAGTCAATGGAGTAGTAGCGCTCATTTCTCCAACGCCCCAAGAAGTTCAAGACACAGAAGTAGGTTGAGAAACTGTTTGCAACATTCTTCTGGGGTAAGTATGGAGTCGTACTCATAGACTACCTCCGCAACGGTCAAATAATTAATCCAGAATCTCTACATTACTTACAAAACTGAAAGAAAAATTCAAATTTCAACGCACTGGAAAATGAAAAGAAAGGAATTCTGTTTTTTTTTTTTTTTTTTTTTTTTTCAGGAGAATACATCTGTCCATCAAGCCCCTGCGAACACAACTGACATTGCATAATCTAGGATTTCAATGTCTAGATCATCATTATTATTCCGCAGATTTAGCTCCGTCTAACTATTACGTGTACTTATTTCCCAAACTTAAATAACACTTGAAAGAACGCAATTTTAGATCTGATAGGGATAGTGCTACGAACAGTGGTGTGAGGAAATCTTCAGATTTTTTAACTTTTCTGCAAAAACTAGAGCAGTGTACAAGGTAGTATATTGACTTTCGGGGAAAGTGTAGAAGAAGTAAAACTTCACCATTCCACGTGCACTCCTTCTGGGTTAGGCTACGAATTTTTCAGCAGCTCCTACTCAATATGGTAGGCGTCACGTCAGTACTTTGAAACAAAATAAGTAAGGGAGCAATAGTGTAAGCCAATTACTAACTAAAGATCAGCACCCTGACAATACGTTTTATTGGGAATCAATTTAATTCCATAAATTTATTATTATCATTTGCAGGAAGGGAAAACACAACTCATTTTATCCCCTTCAAAAAATTAAGCCCTGGTAGTTGCAAACTAAGTTGTTATAAGCACATCCTCTGAATATTGAAAGCTGTGAATAATGTTTCAGAAAAGATAAGTATAGAACCTTTAAATAAAACAAAATATGAAACTGAAAACTTCAAACCTGGATAAATACAAACAAGTTACGTAACTGGTTTTACCTTTCTTTTATTTCCAATCGAAGTTGATCCAATGAGAAGAAAACAAGTCGACCAAATCTACTATTGCTCGCTAGGCACAATAATTAAAAATCATAAGAAGTATAACTAAAATTTACCTCAAAAGGCGCTAAATTAGAAAACAGAAATACTCAGCCGCTCAAAGAAGAAAGCTTGAGGACTTATCTACCACATAGTAAATGCATGGAAAGTACAGTAGACTACAATTTGACAATTAGATTGGTTATGATACTGATATAAAATACTACATGTAGAATGTTTAAAGATTGTAGGAATCTTGAGGGGGGGGGGCAGTCTAGGTAGCAGTCAGGGGGGCAGAAGTAGCTACTAGGGGGTGCTCACCCCCTTGCCCCCCCTCTGGCGTCGTCACTGTTTCTCTCCCCCCTTTTCTGACGAATAAAATCTAAGCAGATATCAGTTCTGGTTTTGGTGAGAGGATCCGTCTTGCAGCCATAAATCCATTTATCCTAAATTTATGTTTACGGAAAGAAACAACTGCTTTATTTGACTAAAAAATTTTCCTTCTTAGCCAATAGGCCCTTTTTCTGCCTTCATAAAACAAGTTACCGTAAGAAAACAATTTGGTGGGCAGGGGGAACAATATATATAATGCATTGAAAATAGGAAGAAGAAAGTCAGAGTGTCAGAGACAGACAGAAACAGAGAGAGAGAGAGAGAGAGAGAGAGAGAAGATATGGTATCCTCTGACCGAAGCCTCGAATTTCTGCACTGAAGGAAAAATCAAAGCGAGCCGTATATTTTTGAACTAGGATATTTTTACCGAGGGTGCAATAACAGAAGACCGGAAACCGCAGCCGCGAATATGCAATGTTACCTAAGTTCATTGTTTCGACAAAATTTTCCGAAAAGACAGCTTCCAAATATGTCCTCAATAAAGAAATAATAAAAAAAAAAATTCATTGTACTGGTGTTTGCTATCCTGCTTTTATGATTTGTCAAGATGTTGTCTCATCATCAGGAGGAGGGTGGATACACAAGACAAAACGTGTCGTTTTTTCCCCTATTTTCCTCCCCCTCCTCAAGAACTTTATGACCAAAGATCTTGGCTCACGACCCCAAAGAGAAAATAAAGAAAACTGTGTAGATAATGGAAGAATCTATTTTATTACATTTTGGGAAAGTAATGACAAAGAAAAACTAACACAATCTTTATTTCTTGAATCTTTTGTCATGAGGAAATCTCCTAAAATAACTAGATTTTGACTAACCTTGTTAACTTAAACCTATCATGAAATCAGTAATTGTGACAACCTGACCAAACCATTTCAAGAAACAAGAACAGCTAACTAAGCAACTATCAGTGTTGCCAAAAAGTCACAACACTTACTCCGTTAACTAGATACTTTGAAACTACCAAATAACAGAAAACATTAAAAAAAAAAATCAATACAAATTTCATAATACAAAGGAAAATTGTATTTTTTTCTTTTTATTTCCACTAGTCGACATAATTTATAGTAAATGTTCAAATAAATGCTAGCCCAAAAGTTTAGAAATAAACTATTAGTTACTGACTTGCCTTCGTCTGCGATTGTCTCTACGATTTCAGATGATGATGTGTGGAAGGGATGTTTTGATGAGAACCATGCACTTCTAAGGTATCAATTTTGTAGAACATTAACATCTTTGGGGAGTTCATAATTATGACAGCATTGTTCCTTACTGCAAAGTACAGCACGAACGCACAATATTGATTTACCTTTTCTGGACCCATTCTGTTCGAGGGTTGGGGACGAGCAAGTTCAAAAAAATTTTCTTTAAATTTGGCTTCATTCGAAATAAAAATATTTTATATCCACTCGAGAACTCGGCTCAAAAAATCTCCAATTCGACTCGATATTTGCTCAAGTTTCGAGTAGTGTCGGGTCCAAACAAGTTTAATTCTATAGTATTAGTAGTTTTTATATTAACTAGTGATGCTCACGAGATGCGACAAGAGGAAAAATTAGTCTATCTTGAGACGTCGTTAATGTATTATCTCGAAACAAATGTGAACTGTTTCTTGAATATCACCAGTCCTGGTCACGAGGCGAGACAGATTTGATTTTGTCTCGCCCAGTCTCTATCTCTCGCCTCAAAAACAAGATTAAACAAAACAAAATACGGAAATTTAGCTGTTTGTTTAGGCAAATAGTAAACATTTTCACTTTCGGTATGACCAGGCCTGAATTCAATTCATTTTTGGTGTTTATTTAGCGTGGTAATGGTACAGGAGGAGTTATATAAAGAATAAATACGCGAAATCAGTGGACAATTTACTGAAGATATTTTCATCGAAACAATTGTTGTTGTTCTCCTTCTTTTGCGAAAGCTTCATCCTCAACCATATAATTGTCTACACGTTCAGCCGAATCTTTATCGAATTCATCGTCTGAACCGTCTGAATTCTTGTCAGCTTGTCAGATTTTTTCTCGAAACTGTTTTCGTATTGAAAACATGGATGATAAGTTCCAAAGGCTTTTGGCAACAACAGATCCTTTCATTTCTTCTTTGGGCAAATCATTTCATAAGAAAATGAAGAATTTGTCATCTGAAGCTGTAAACCTTTTAATTATTTCCAACACGGAAGCTGACAAAAATTTAGACGACTCAAACGAAGGTGATGAAGGGAATAACTTCCATGGAGATTCGGCTGAACATGTAGACAATACCTATAGAGCTATTCCATGTGGAAACGACAAATTATGCCAAAATCTTCGTGCGGTCGCATTCGAGATTTGAGTGTTTGTCTGAACACTTATCAATATGTGATAGGAAGGAAAATGGAATGGTTTGTAATGCACGCCATTCATGTTGAAGATACGACCATAATTGAATCTTAAGTTATGTTCATTTTCTTGGAGCTCTATCGAAAATGAATAAATAAATAAATAAATAAATTCAAAATTGCACTATAGGTATGTGGACAGTCCTTTTTTTTTTTTTTTTTTTACCACGTAGTAGTGACGACGCAAATACACATTTTGGGTTACGAAATATTTGGATCTTTTTAGTCCAAGTCGATGAATTAAACCAAAATTATATTTTCGGAAGAAATATTGAAAAATTTGTTGTGTCAAAGGGAACGCAATTTTGAGAGAATAAGTATAATCTGTACTTTCTATAGAAAAAAAATCATCTTTTGTGTTTCTAATTCCTATTAGTGCTAATGGTATATAGTGCATAGAGAACGGATGCTGAGCTATGCCCCCTCTAACTTCTTATCGGAAATGACTAAAACACTCAAATTTGTGTTTCTGAGCCTCACTAGATTATCTGTTTTCATGTTGTCACTTTATATTGTTGTTGTTGCTCCAAAATTCAAAAGAAGAAAGAAAGAAAGAAAGAAAGAAAGAGAGAAGGAAAGAAAGAAAAGAAAGCAATACATATCAATCTGTAAAACAGATGTGACCATTACAGCCTTTTGAAGCTCCAACGCTACATCAAGATTGTTGTGTTGTCTGCATTCCAGGGTCTGAAACCGCTACAAACAAAATCAAATTTTGCAAACAATTACAAACAATCGTGAACTGAGTCTACTAAAAGGAGTGAAAACAGAAAAACACGACTCTCGTTTGTGATTGCATTCCTTTCTACTCCCGGACTTTGTTTACAAGAATGTTTTTGTGGAATTTTACAGCTGCTAAGAAACGTGAAGCCACGTAAACACATGCCGGGACAGAATTAAGTTGAAATACAAATTGAAATTTTCACCACTTGTGGAGGAAGCATATTTCTTGCTGGAATCAAAATATTGTTAGTATTCCACTGTGCGTTTTTGTTCCACACGGTTTAGAACTTTATATATATATTTCTGGTTATTATCATTCACATAATCAACCGTCTTGCTCGATTTTTCGCTTTCAGGTGGAATGACTCTATACGGTTGAGGACTATGCTTTCGAAAAATAAGGGGGAGAAGAACAATTGTTTAACTGAAAAATTAAAATGACTTCATTAAGTTATATTTTAATTAATAAATGACTGGTAGATTGACTCTGTCCTAGCTACTGAAGTAGACAAAGTATCTTTCCCTCTCGAATCTCAAACTTTTTCAGACGCAGTCCGCTATATGGATCCGCAATTTTGAATTTTTAAATTTTAATGTCAAATTAGTAAGTTTATAATCAACAAAGTCAAATGCACCAATGTACCAAGTCCAGTTCGCCAATTTTACTTTTTCGAAATTTGGCCCTTCATTTTTTTTTAACTTGATGTCAAATTGATAATTAACAAAATCAAAAACCTCATTATAGCACTTTTTGTCCATTTTTACTGATTTTGAATTATGACCACGTTTCAAGCATTTGATCCATAGTTTATCGATCTCTGTGCGTCGCCCTTTTGGACCGTCGCTCTCCTTGCTGTCGCTTTCCTTGTGCGTCGCCTTTTGACCCGTCGATCTCTTGGCTAACACTCTCCTGGTCGTCGCTCTTTTGCCATCACTCTCTTTGCTGGGGCTCTACTGTCGGTACACCCATGTTTATTACAAAACTCGATCCTGACATTATTAACTATCTTCTTTTCAATATGTATGATGGTACTTGCAAAAGAATACCATATCAATATCACAAATGTAAACTATGCGAGACCGCGAGAAGTCTCGCGAGACTTCTCGCGCGAGACTTACTGAAGTCTCGTCTCGCGTTCTCGTCTCGCAAAATATATCAGGTCTCGTCTCGCGTTCTCGTCTCGCAAAATATTATAAGTCTCGTCTCGCGTTCTCGTCTCGTTTGCGAGACGAGACGAGACGAGACTTCTCGCGTTCTCGCGTCTCGCGCCCATGCCTAGTGGGAGGCCAAGATTTTTTGAACGAGACTTTACGTGGACTTCTTTAGTTATTATTTATTAGTTATCTACCTTTATATACCTAAATATCGTCATAGATTCCGTTGTTACTGGCAAGTCATATACTAACTGATAATCGTATGATCTTTGGCTAATCTTTTCAATTTGATATATGAGCTCCTCCGTGGCTAAGCGGTTAGCGTACGCGCCTTTGGCGTGGGAGACCCGGGTTCGATTCCCGGCGGGAGCTTATGTGCTTCGGATTCCACGTTAATCAGTAGGTCCACGTCTCATATAGCCTCACTGCTGAAAGGGACGCTAAACTAAAATCAACTCAACTCAATTTGATATAACATTTTTTTCTGTTTAAGTATACCATCTGTCAATTGTGTTAACTTTTCCTTCCTTTTCTTTCCATATTTCCCTCTATAACATTCCTTAGGATAGTGGTTCCCAATCTGTACGTCACGCAGCCCCATAAGGTATATCGCGAAATTTTAGAATTTAAAAGTCACAAAAAAATTAATAATTAGTTAAAATCCTTTTAGAGACAGACTATATCTATATCACTTAACGCCTCCACCGGCAGCACGAATACAAGTTTTTTTTTTTTATAGAAAAAAGTTCCGGAGGGGGCACACAGTATTCGAAGGGGTACATATTATTTTCATGGGTACTGTTCTATTTATTATTATATAATATTATTTTGGCCTCCTCCAACGAGGGCAGTCTGAGTGCTCCGGGAAGAGTGCCTGGAAGAAACACTGACCAATATTCAGTACTACATAGACATAAGGAAGGACCGCCACCGCTTAGTGGTATAGTGCTCACATCTGGCGCGTTGGGTCCCTTGTTCAATTTGAGCTCCCACCAAGTAAGCTTTGTGTTGGACAAACACCGTATGAATGTTTTTTCTCGAGATTCTTCCGTTTCCTCTGAGTTTCGCCTTCCTATCATTATCATCCACCTCATCTTCATCTTCCGCCTTAACATCGGAGCATAATTGTGGGACGTTAAACTAAAAAAAAAAAAAAAAAAAACTTTAGACATTTATAGACTCACATTATTATAATTTATATATACGGTGAATTCATTCTTTAACCAACTTCTCTTTAACCTCAGACCTTCCAATAAATAAGCCATTTTCCCTACCAGTTACGTTGGTGCTCCGCAACAATATACAACTCCATAAACCACACATTTTCTGAGTAGATTTTTATAATTTAGAGCCCAAATCTGGTTCCCTTTGTTTGTAAATGCGCCCATTAACTATAGCCTCCTTCGACCCTTCCTTTTTTCCCTGCCATCATATCAGTAGCGTCATTACAGATTTTACCAGCGGAGGAAAGATTGTCCATTGACATAAGAGCACATTTTTTACTAGTATATTAGTATGGAATTTATTGACAAGCATGTGCTTCTCAAACTCAAAAAGAGGGAATTGCCGCCCTGTACTGTAACGTCTAGCACGAACCTCACGATACAGTTCATTCCCAGCCACTTTCTCTTCATCTACTTAAAATAAAATTATTCCTTTCTCCCCTACCATTTCTGGGTGTTAGAACACCCTTTCATGTGTTTTTCTCTCGAACCAGCTAATTCTCATCAATTTTTCTTCACATTTCGAAAGCTTTAGTCTTTTTGTCATTTCTTTTGAATAATGTCCTTTTTCTGTACCATACAGTACAGTGCTCCACATGAAACATCTTACGAGTCTGTTTCTCAACTTTTTATTCAAGGACCTGCAAAATAGTCTTTTCTTCTTCTTAAAGCCTTCTTTCGTCATTCCTATCCTTGCTTTTATTTCATGTTTGCACTTCATATCATCACTAACAACAATACCCATATATCGAAAATTATAGTCATCTACTCTATTTTCTTCTCTTCTATTTCCATATTTGACGCCGATCGTTTCGTTCCAATTATCATGGCTTTTGCCCCTTTAACATTTATATTCATTCCATATTCTTCACAGCTTTTCCTAAAGTTTTCTAACTTTTGTTTTCTTTTCAGATTCCGCAACAAGCTCTATATCATCTGAAAACCTATACATCCAATCATTCTAATTCCTATCACAGTACCGTTCTCATTGTGTAGGCTCTTTTTCACTATCTCTTCTAAATAGATATTAAATAATGTTGGAGAAAAACAGCACCCCTATCGAACTTTCATTCCAATAATATTCTCCTCTGTTATTTCTTTCCCCATTCTAACACTTAGTTGTTGGTTTCTATAGAGTTTGTTATGATTCTTCGATCTTTTCATTCCAACCCAACTTTCTTTAAGACTTCCAACAATAATTCTTAGTTCACGTGGTCAAAAGCCTTTCCCACCTCAATAAATAAACATACACCTCTATCCCTTTTTCTATAAACTTTTCACTGATTACTCTTAATAATCCAATTGCATCTCTTGTGGCCTTACCTCTCCTAAACCCGAATGGTTTCTCCTCAACTTCTTAATTTGTTCTTTCACACAACCTTCTGTTCACTATTCGAAGCATAATTTTTCTTGCACTGATGCTTCTAGTCCTCACATCTCTCTAGGTTCGAATTCGGTATCATTATCTTCTTCAGGAAATCTTTTAAGCCAATCTCTTGTTTCATATATTTCATTACAAAGTTGGGACAAAGTTTGATGCTCTTGCCTCTCACTCCCTTAGCAAATTCGATTGGTATATGATCTGTTCCGGTTTCCTTTTCATTCCTAATCAAGAATATAACTTTCTCAAACTCATCCCAAAGAATATTAAACAATTTGTCATCCTCATGTTCTTCACTTTCTATTTCAACACCTAGGCCATGAGTTCTATTACAACTTTCATACAAGTCTTCAACATATTCTTTCCATCTACTTAAGACTTCACTCCTTTCCCTGACTACCTTTCCATTCTTATTTTCTATCACCATCGTAATACTCCCTTGTTTCCTCCGCAGTTCGATATATTTCACCTTCTTGTAGATTTCCTCATATTTTCCAACTCTATCTAACTCTCCTACATCCTCATATTTTCTTTTGCAAAACTATTCCCTTGCTCTGTCTGTTTAGCTTCATAACTCGTTGTTTTACGTAACTTCACGTATATATTTCTATCCTCTTCTATATTAACCTGTTTTCATATCCTTTTTTGTCTCATTTTTTGTAAAATCTGTTCTGTAACTCATAATTTCGTAGCCGTTTTGTGTTTGCAATAACCTATTACTTCTGCAGCCTGCTGTATGCAAACTTTAATATGTACCCACCGTCTGTTACTACCTGCACCTAACCTTTCCTCGTTTGAGAACTTTTCTTCATAGTTTTATACGAAAAAAATTCTTACTTCCTCGATCTTCAGCATTTCATTATTCAATTTCTTGTTGGCTACTTTCCATCTGGACACATTTTTCAGTTGAATATTAACTTCGGCCAACACAAGATTATGATCAGAGAAAATATTAGCAAGCGAAGAGTCTTCGCGTTCTTCAAGGTTATTCCGATACCTGTACTGAATCATAATATAGTCTATTTGATACCTTCGGCCGCCAACCGAGGTTTTCAATCTTCTTGTCTTGTGGTGATGGAACCTAAATGCTATACAACTTAACCCATTACCAGCCAAACATTTGTATCGTTGTTAATGTCATAAAATGTGTTTATTCATAACTGTTTCAGATATAAAGTCGACTAAAAGCAGGGAATTTAATAGGTGAATTCTGTATCATGCAGAAGAGACTGTGAACAAATGAGAGGAAATGAAATATTGGAAGAATATCTTTCCAAACACTTTCAAAAAATAGTAAAATAAACCGTCCCAAAAAAGGGACAATGGCTGATAATGGGTTAAGGGCCATGAAATAAACATTTTCGTTTTAACCGACTTTTTTTGTTATCCGTTCAGGGTCCAGTCCGTGGAGGTCGGTTAACAGGAACTCTACTGTATTGTGATTAATTAAGAAATCAAACAATTGTCCCAGCGTCACGAGCATTCAGTAAAGTGACATTACTCAAAAAAAAAGAAAAGAAAAGAAAAGAAAAAAGTAAGCCTTAGGATACAGTTTATTCTCAGCCAATGGCGCAACCAGTTTTTTTTTTTTTTTTTTTTTTTACTCTTTTTATTCCTTCTGAATTTGTTCTTTCTTTTCGTACTATTCCAAGCATTTTCTCATTACTTTTCATTTCGACATTTGTCGCAGATACTCTTCTTCATTTTTTTCCGCATTTTGAAAATCTACAAATCAGTTTTCGTGGCCTTTGCGCAGTGTCTATGCTTCCCGTATCCAGTGGCGAGTCGGGAAGCCTAGCCCTCAGTTTTTTGAGTGATAAAAATAATTGAAGCTATTATTTGTATATTTTTGAAAGTTTATAATAAACTCATGATATACCTATCGTAGCCTGGGGTCTCCCCCCCCCTCCGCCGAGTTTTTATCTCCTAGATCATACTTTCTCCTTTTACGTTTAACCGAGAATTTTCGAAATTCGTTAGTGTAACTCTTAAATAAGGTAATATCAACCCATGATGACGAGCCAAAAATCTTCCATGCTCACCGGAAATTGAACCTCAGAATATGTGGACTATAAACAAATCATGACAATCAACTTCGCCCAGTACATAAGTTCCCACTGAAAGTTTATTATTGGAAATATATTACAAAATAAGTTAGGCATGAAAGACGAACGATTTTTTCCGAATATATTATTCTTTGCATTTTCCCAAGGAAACCTACCAAATACAGTATTATTTGAAAAAAAAAAAAAAAAAAGACTGAGAAGATAGGTAGCTGGGACCGCTTTTGAAGGGAAGAGTTTCTTTCCCATAAGAAAATCCTTTGACATTGTCGCCCTAACTTCAAAACACCACCTTTTCTAAGAAAATACTCATTCCGTCATCATTCTCCATAGAATTGAACCAAATCCATTCTGAATACAATACATGATCATTCACCAAGTAACATTCACGATGTTTTTTTTTCTTTTTCTCTTTCTTCTGGAATGGGAAAAGTCAAAACAGGGAAGAGAGAGAAAAAAAGAGCTTGTGTGAAATGAGCGATGAAAGAGCCATCTAGTGTCATCATTCGGAAACGGAAGTAACAGCGAGCAAGAGCGCCACTCTATCAAAAAACAAACACGGGCTGCTTTATACGTCTGTCGGTGGTGGCCTTTTCATGGAACTACGTCGACTCACGACATCTATCTTCAAGTGTATCGTTTATTAGGAGACACGAAATGTAAAGAAGGTAGTTAAGCTAGTCAGACACAATGTGCTAACGAACGTCTAAATATATACTGTATTATAGCACTTATGCACTGTGGAGTAAATAAAATTATCAGCTTGTTTTCAATTAGTATTTCCAAAGAGATTTTTAATTTCTAAAGAAATTTGGAGCTGAATTGAAATTGAATCACTGATTGGAAAAAGGGAATAAGTGCATCAGACCTAAGTTTTCAAAAACTCTAAAAAAACCTTCCCGAAGCGTTGTTTCTATTTGTTGCAAAAAGTGTATAATTGATTACTTGTAGCAAAAGAACTAACTAACACTAAGACAAGAAGAAGAATCTTGTATTGCAGCACTGCAATTGGTTAGATAAGCTTAAAAACGGAAAAAATATTCCCTTTTTCCAATCAATTAGAGTTGGACGCAATTGTAATTGTGTGTAGGGTATGTAATTTGCAGTTTATGATAGAAAGCTATGAAAATGTACATGCTGAATACAATGTTGTATGTTAATCTTGGATATATGTATCCAAACTATCACGAATGTTAGGTTTCTAACACTTTTATTGTCACCGTTCGGTTTTTTTTTTTTTTTTTTTTTTTTTTTTTTTGTACAACACATGTTACTCGTACAGCAAGAAAAGTAATACAATAGACAGCTGAACAAAATGCGTAGCAAATACGTTGTCAGAATAGAATGGCTTTACATAGGGTCCTATCCGTGTGCATCTTCGTCTTCTACAGTTTCTTGGTCAGTGGTTTTCCATGAACAAATCATCCTATAAAACTGTTTGTATTGGTCAGGTATGTATTTTATGATTTGTGAAGAATCGTTGATCTTTTTCTGATTGATACCAATCGGACTTGCCAATCGTATGTCTTTGAAACGTTGGCAGTGGAACGTTTCTGACATTAGTTTTGAGTAATCGAAAAATAACAGTTCTTAGTCCAGTGATAAACTTATGATCTTGCACATAACCTGGAGATTCTGCTTTGTAAACAGTGTGTCTATTTACTTGGAATTTCACTGTTTTGTCAACAGTGCTACCTGAAGATTTCTTGTAACACGGTTGTCATCCATGTTTAAAATCTAAGATTTCTTCATTGACAACTTCGTAAATCTGAAATGGACTATCAGTATTTCTTGCATTCGCAATCATGTGGTTATACTGTGCTGGTAAATAAATACGATTGTGTCGTTTGAGTTCTGGTTTGATTACAGCAAAATTGCGGTCACATGGTAAAATCTGTGACCTCTGACAGGCAAATATTGCTGTATAGTGCTGAACCGTTATGACACGATCAGGCTGAAAAGCATTCATGTCATTGAACTATTGCAGCTTTGACCACCACTTGTATCACTGAAAACATGTAAATCTGTAACTGATTGGGGCAAAAAGTTCTCTATAGATTGTGAAATGCGAAAAGAAGGCGAAGTATCGTAACGACAGCACAGGGCTTTGGTGGTTGTCTACTTACACACAGTCTCATAGTTGTGGTGGTGTCATGTAGTGACTGGAAAAAGGGAATAAGAAACGTAGTTATTCCCTTTTTCTAATCAGCGAGAGATTTTGTCTTCTACATTGGTCATAAAGAGTTGCCCAAACATTCCTATTTTCTACTCAACGATGTAACTATATTAAAGGAACACATCTGCTATCTCAGGTTAAAATCGCAAAAAATTGTACTTATTCCCTTTTTCCAATCAGAGGTTCAATTAAATGTTGAAGTTTAGCCCCTTTCCAGTACTAACGCTATAATTTATATATCATTAACTTCTTTCAAGTAGTATATGGATGAAAAAGAGTGTCACCGAAAAGTTAAACAAAAATAAATATAATCTGTTATAGGCCCGCAACAAGGGAGGAGCTAGAGGAAAATCGAATGTGCTCAATAAATTCACACAGAATTCACTTCTGACGCAAAGGTCAGTGCTTCGATGCTAACCCTGGAGTTTGTAGTAAACAGTATCACGTCCGGGGATTTTCTGAGAAATCTCTCGTTTCCTCCCATATTTTCATTCTACCAATTCTTCCAGGAGCATTTATTTTATCATTCGTCTCTTGCAGCCTTCAGGGTACAAACTGGTGTTAGTTATGGGATGTTAACATATTTATTTATTTATTTATTTATTTATTGTTTAGTGAAAACAGACTTTCCGTAATGAATACAAATATAATATGAAATTTTATCATGTGACACCTTGTCTCGCTTTGTTTCACAATAGATTAATTATTATTACTGGCGCAAATCCCGGGAGATGGGGGAGACATGTCTCCCCAATGCTAGAACTGGGGAAACTGTTCCTCCAATAATCCGATTTGAAATATGTTTTTTGGGGAGAAAAGTGATGATTTGTGTCCGATAGCTACAAAGGAAAGTGACATGAAATTGATGTCCCTTGCTGTATAATATACAACAGGTTCACCTCAGAAATCAGTTTCATTCACCTTAATATGAGTCTAATTTCTCTCTCCCCCATCCCCCGAAGAATAAGCCTCAAATCTGTCCACCTCCCAATATTGATTATAACTTTGCTCCCCCTATCCTCCACAGCATTGTTTTTCAACTTTATAAATATTTTGATCGCTTAAAAAAAAGAGAGAGAGAGAGAGAGAGAGAGAGAAAGAACGATCTTATCCGTATTCCCAATGTTTGAAGACAGATTTGCGCCGCTGATTATTATAAACGAAAAAGGCAACGAAATTCATTTTGAACTCAATTTGCTATGAACAATAGCCTCTTCATCTACCATACTTCCATATCCTTCAACTATAAAGGTCTTAATCATAGAACAAAGTGAACAAAGTAATGCTGTACGTGGAAACTATGAAGAGATAGAATAGAAATTGACCAAATATGACCCAAAGTTAAGATTCTTATAAGAAGATTGTACGAATCGGAAGAAGGAATTTGGTGGTAGAATATAAGACTTGGCCTTGATATTCTGGTCCTACAGAGTGGAAGAAGGTTCCAGGAAAGGCAATTAAAAAAGAAGTTCATAAAGTCATGGGTGGACGACCGCTGGTATTCTCCTTCCTCCTCAATCTTCGACAAACAAAAACAATAACTAGATTGACCTGTTTGCACACGCTTCCATCAAAAAGTAGACGGGAGAAAAAGCAATCAAAAATAGTCCATGTTTTCTTCCGCGGTAGGTCTCTTCTTTGGCCATCAAATATCGATAGAGAACAGCAGGGCTTCTGTCCACAGAAGTTGCTGTGGATCCTCCTCACCTGAGATAGGGCACGAACTTGCCAATCCAGCCTTCATCCAATCCAATGAATACAATAGGTACTTTCCTCTTCTTCTTTGCTGTGTGTAAAGATTGAATACCATCAAGTGCTGACAAGGATCGAACAGGCACGAGCAACCAGTAACAATTTCCTCGTATACCGTAGATCCATCCAACAATGGAACAACCAACCTCTACTATGAAGAAACACTATAAAAAGTTTAGTGGGTGGAACTTCTCGTTTACTTCTTAATTAAGCAAGATTCAATCTTAAAGTATCAATATAAATCCCAAAGACTGTGCGTCATAAACCACCAATGTGTTTCTTCGTCTGGAGGGCACTCCTTGATATTTTTGTATAATTCCTTTAGTGGCTAACACTCTCGTTAAACTAATGATTATATTTCTTACTAGAGCTCGAAGTTGAAGACCTAAATATTGCCTATAAAGGATCTATAAAAAGACCTAAAGATAGCTTTTAAAAAAGGACCTAAAAACTGGAAAAAAGGACGTAAAAATAAGACCCAATTTAATTAAAATTACATATTTAATGAATATAGGTATAATGCTGAAGAAGTACAAGCTCCTTGTAGGTTAATGGTCTATCTTTCTTCCACAAACTGAAGTACAAGCTAAAATAACACAAATTTCCCATCCTCACCCCCCTTACTAGAGGATATTGTTATGCCTCCTTATCTAATTTGTGATTGTTGCAAATCTAATCTTACCAGTCCAGTCGTTGAAGAATGTCTTATCTTTTGAATTTTCTTCACTAAAAAAAAAGATGTTTAAGAGGTGGTGGTGATTCGAGTTAATTGCCAGTAAATCTATTGTCGAAAGATGAAATAAAAAAAAAGACGTTAAAACCTATGAAAAGCTTTAAAAAAAGACCAATAAACAAAAAAAACCGCCGAAAAAGGCCAAAAAAAAAAAAAAAAGACAAATAAAATCCATCATTTTCTGGCCTACAATGACCAAAAATGAACATATATAATGTTAAGCCTGGTCTTCGGGCACTCGTAAAAAAATGATTTTTCCTCAAGTTCCGGGCCCAAGAGTCAAGACGACACGAGAAATAGTTTTCTAGATATTTGTGGCCCCTGTCCTCTAAGTTACATTCCATCAGTTTTCAGCAAGGACTACTGGATATTTAGCATGCTGTAACCCCTTTTATGTCTGCAACCAAAAATGTTTATATTATTTTTGGGTAGCATACATAGTAGGATAGGTTTCATTATTCAGAAAACTAATTAAGAGTATTATGAATCATATAATAAAACTAAAAGGTAAAATGAAATCTTTGAAATGAAATATTTGTGTTCTACGTCCCACGGTTATGCCGGCTAAGCTAAAGGAGACGATGATGATGAGTAATGAATGAAATGGTAGACTGAAGAAAGTGGGAGGAAGCGGGAGAACCCCGAGAAAACCCACGAACACGGTGTTTGTCCACCACAAAGTTCACTTGGCGGGGGCTGGGATCGAACCCGAGACCCCTAGCACCAGAGGTGAACGCTCTACCACTGAGCCACCGCGGCCCCTCAAAACTGAAACGTATCAGTGTATGCGTCAATCCGCTAATCCCAATAAATAAAGTCACGATAATAAATGTTGCTACCTGCATCATGACGCTATCTGCGATATCAGGTAACTGTGTAAGCAATTTGCCAATTTAATACTTGAAACATTTGTCATTTATTATTAGATTAGCATTGTGACGATTTAACTGTAGCCTATTGTTACAGCCTTTTGTTGTTGCAATAATAAACAATGCATAAGGGCGTCTCGATCACGTTAGCGTCTATTTGTCAGGTCAAATGTTCATTTTTTGGATAACTTTGCATTATCTCGCGACTATATTAAAATATGTCCATAAAATGATTTACATCAACTCAATGTTGTGCATAACGTAGTAATTGAAATAATTAAATGACTACCGTATAGACTTTAGGGACTTGGAGAGCAAACTAAATAGTAATGAAACAATAAGTTAAATATTATCAGTTACAGCTTTTAACTAAGCACGATTTTAACCTACGGTGTACAGCGGCCGAAGGCTCGGGCGAAACTACTAACAATAGGAAATGAAAACAAAAAGTGAAAATTTTCAGCTTAACGATTTTCCACAATTATGCCCTTTAGGTTAACGGAGACAATGATAAAGCAAGTGAATGATAATGGAAGAATTGGTGGGATCAGATTGTGGTGGAGTACCCCGACAAAACCCATGACACGAGTTTGTCCACCACCAACTTAATTGACCGGGAATCGAACCAGGGACCCGACACACCAGAGGTAAGCATTCTACCATTGACCAACCGTGCTCTCCAACTACTAGTAATACGGATTGCTGGAATTAACCGAAACGAAAAACAAAAAAAGGAAAAATAGGACAGACCTACCTACCTATATATATATATATATATATATGAAAATATTGTATAGTCATCAGATTTACATATTTCTACAAAATTTCAGGTCACTATTTAGTATGGAAATTTGTGAAATTTAAGTTCCAATATTTGACAAACAAGCAGAAAAATACCTCAATAACAGCACTGTAAAACGACAAAGTAGATATTATATATATTGAGTTCTATTCAGTCGGTTTTAGCGTCGTATTAAAAATTTGACTAACACGTTATGCTAACTTCGGTATTTAGAAACACGTAGATGAAGTTAGCAACCATTAATATCGAAAGAGGCCAGCCAGTTATTTATATAAGAATATCAGGGAAGAAAGGAAAGAAACAAGGAAATTATTAAGTTTTTGATATGAAATGAAAGATTCAGTTAAGATTTTTATTTGCTAAGAATCAAGGTATAAGAAGACATGGAGACAGTACAACTATTAGTTTCGAATTGTAATGCAACAAAACGAAAGTACCGTAGTATCTAATATTAGAACGTAGAAAAGAAGTTAAAATATAAAATAAAATAAAATCTGTAACTTTCCATAGTTATGTTCTGTAAGCTTAAAGGGACTGATGATTAATAAAACTGAATGAGTCAGATAATATAGCCTATCAAAAACAGATTATTGTCTAAGTAATGAATAATTATCAGTTGCTTTTGTTCTTTTTCAGTGTTACGCGGTTCAAATTCCACTTAACACGTTAGCTGCCAATGGTGAATTTTGTTGTTCACCGGTAGACTGCTAAGCGTACTTACTTATATTATTCTTGTTTTGTCAGGGGTGCCCACAAGGGGGGGCTATGACGCAAAGTGTGTCATTGAAATATTGGGGGGGGGGGTAAAAATCTGTATAAATATGTTTGAGGGAGTGTAAAAATTAATCGAAAAGAAGATTTTTTCATGGAAGTACACCTACGGGTAGACAATTGAGGGGGTGCGTCATGGACATAAGGGGGGGTGGGCACCACTGGTTTTGTTCATATTTTTTAAACATAATATTAATATTGAAACATAATCTAAGGCAAGATATTGAATCCGCGTGCATAAAAGTTGGGGGTCTGATCGGACCTACTTGTGTATATTTTGTTTATGAGCAAAGGGATAAATTACAGTTGAACTGGCAACTCTGTCAGAAAGTTATTTGTTTATTACTACATGTGCAGAAGTGAGAAGTGTGGATATATTCATCTTGCTTTTAGTGCTAATAAGTAATATCTTTGTGCAATGAAAAACGAAGAAATATGCGCAGAACTCGATCTCATTAGTAATAGCAGTGTAGTGATCTAGACTTTTCTGAAAATTCAGCAAATGACAGGGACACTGACATCTTGTGAAAATAAATTAGAATAAATAATGAATCAATGTCACTGAAAAAGCAAAACATAGTTCCGATCGGGTCTACAAAAGCAACAAATGCTTGTTACTTGGTATTTAGTGCCCCTAGCGGCGTTAATAATCAATATCAAAGACCAAAACCTACATGTGTAATAAAAACAGTAGAGACAGGATTTTACAATACAAGTACTCTAACGTCAATTCGACGAATTAGAAATTGTAGGTCCAATCGGACTTACAACAACATTTTCTTAGATCACTCCAGTAGGTCCGATCGGACCCACATGGCAGCTAACGTGTTAAAACTCTAAATCCACGTCCTATAATTATGACTTGGTGATTAAAAGGAACGAACTTTTTCCCAACCACGTTAAGAGAATTGTGAGTGAAGCTTATATAAACCTGACGTATATGATAAGAACTGGAAAGGATTTCAAAAACCAAGACACATTAAATACAATACATAACGCAATCGTTAAATCGAAACTAGAATACGCTTCCGAAATCTCGAACCCTGCAAGCAAAATAATATAGCCGCAAAATAGAGATGATATAAACGAAATTCGCAAAGTACTTAGTTTTCAAGGAAACAGGTATATATCCTAAATTTGGAACATAACAGTATCTAATTAAACAACTGAGCATTGTATTCCTCTACAGCAGAAGAAAAGTCCCGTTACTCTACCTTACCTTCTAGATATACAGAATTTTAAACAACAAAATCCAAGTGTCGCAATTACTTGAACTTCTGAAATTTAAAGTTCCCAGCATCAGAAGACGTCCAAAAGTTGGCCTATTTCACTGCAGAATATTAAAAACCAATATAATGAAAAGCTCACCTGTTTGGAGCATGTGTGATCTCTACAACAAACTTTGTGTGATTGATCCAAATATCGATATTTTTAGAATGTTCTTCACTGAATTTTTTAAAAAAAGCAGTAAATTCGTTAAGTGACAGAATCAATGATTAACTAGTCATTAAAATTATCACTTGTATATTTATCCTACTGTTACATGTTTATCTGTTTTAGTGAAAACTGTAAATGAGTATCTTTACCAGTAGTATTTGTCTCTCTATAAACAAATAAATAAGTTAATAACAAAACATAAATAAACAAAGAAAATTTTTACGTTACAGGTAACAAATCATCGGAGGACTGTCATGCAGGAAAGCTCTTTAACATTTCGGCAACAACCTGCCACTGATTACAATCCTTACGATGATGATGATGATGATACAAGGAAATAAAATTAAATGTTCAAGGAGAAAAAAGTTGTTTGTTGTTATTTTGTGTGCCTAAAGAATCCATACAATATTTACAGTTTGAGTGTATGTGTGTGTGTGTGTATGTGTGTATGTGTGTGTGTATGTGCTAGGCATTGATTTTTTTTTTGTCCCTTTCTTTAATAGAAAAAATTGCCATTTGTGACTTCACAGTTTTGTGTACGTAACTTGTATTCGGCAATACGTACTACTGTATTTTGCTGGAAAATAAAATGAATAATGGACAGAGGAAACAGGTGATTAAATGTATAGATCTACTGTCTTCCTCTCTCCTGCTGAGTCCGTGATTTTTTTTCTTGAAGAAAGAAAGCCCAGACTATTCGGTCTAAGAACCAAAGATATCCTCCTTCTCCTCCCTCTGTTCGGGAGGGGGAAAGAAAGGAACGTCTCCCCCTATCTCATATGTTTTGATGCCACGCGACCGGTGCGTGCAGATTTCTGCGGTTACAAATCTCTACGAAACAGCTTGACTCCTCTTATTTCAGTATTTTCTACCCGAAAACTCCCCCGCCAGTCAGAACTTCATCCAGCTAGCTATAGCAAAAGCAACTACCTCTTGTATAATATATGTATGCGTAGGGCACATACGGATGGATGGATGGAAGCATAGGGTAGGTAGGGGTGGTGCTATAGAGGGGGGTTGAGATAGGGGAAGTTATGAGGAGAACAAAAATAAAGCAACATCCATCTAAATCCTGAACCAAACCAAACCTGCGTCCATACGTCCAATCCATGGTCCACATCAGCATCACCTGCTGGGGTTTGATGTCTTTGTGCGATCCTCTTTGTATACGTCGCAAAAGCTCAGAGAAGCGCAGGAGCAAAACTAAAATTAAAAAAAAAAGAGCGTCCTCTTATGAAAAGGAACGGAACAAGGAGCTCTGGTACTGACACCTGCTTACGTTTTCAAGTTCCAAAAGGGAGGGGAGGGGAGAGAGGTGCCACGTGCCGGAATTCTCTTTCTATATGCATGTATGTGCTCTATCGGATGTTCTTTCAACTAGCTACGAAAAGGGACCTCGCTCGATCAAAATCCCTTTGCAATAACCTCCCCCAACTCAACACACACAGGCTAACTGCTTCACAATGGTACACACGAACTACGTCTTTTGGGGCCAGGTGCCGAAAAGTGGCGGACATTCTCCCCTAGCCAAACATTATGCTCTGAAGAGAGTAGCAGGACGGGAGACATCGAGGTAAATGTTTGGCAACTGTTTCGATCGTGTGCAGTGTCCAAATCAGTTACCTCTTATTTTGCCTGTATTCATATAGAAATGAACTTTAATTAAATATATTTGTATTTATTCATCAACTATCCATGAAACCTATTCACTGCACACCAACTCAGTTTGGTCTGGGGCTAGATAGACTGCCTGAAGTTGTTAAAGAACTAGAGAACTGTAGAAAAGGAAATAATGTTGTTAGAAATAAATTCTATGCTAATAAAATCAGGGTATAAGTAGTTCTAACTTTTATGTATTCATTTTTGTTTAACGTACAATGTGAAGGACTGCTAAAATTCGCTATAATCATGACCGGAACCGAAAGAAAAATATCTTGCGTAATCAGCTTGCATCTGATATTAGAACTAATTAGCAAATTAAAGTTTTCTTTTTCAAATTAAGCAAACAGAAATAACTATACTACACAAGATCTATAAATGCCGAAAACAGTGTTTTGATAGACTGTTGTTAAATATTTCAGTGTAAAATAGGATCAGGGACGTACGCAGGGGATGGGTCCTGATCCTAATAGTCCGAACTTCCTGTCGACTTTTCTGTAAAGTTAGTCTACTTTTAGGGGTGATTTTACAAATTATGATATAATTTATCGTCTTATGAACTTTTATTCACTCCGAAAGGTTTGGAGTGGTCTCAAAATAAATTACTGCGTACGTGCCTGACGGCTTTGTCTTTTTGTTGAAGTTTAGCGTCCCGTTTCAGCATCAAGATCATATGAGACGTGAACCTACAGTTTGAAGTGGAACTCGAAAAATTGAACCCGTTCTGTAGCCATTAGTCCAGCCGAGAAGGAAACTAATAATGAGCAAATGAAAGACCAAGATCTGGTCCTGATCTTGGTCTTGGTCTTCCTTGCAAGAGTTTTGCTTTTAACAAAGTTAAAGAAGACAGGTGTGGATTTTTTGATCACATGATTAATATGCATTTTAAAGTATTTCACACTACATACTTTTCAACTTTTTGAGAAATTCATATTTTCATGAATTTTTAATGTCATCATCATTTTCTTGCTATTTGTTGAAAAAGTACTTGAAATTTTTGTGAAGCTATTCACACAAGTATCGTCACCATTACACCCACAGAAAATTGTACATGTCAATTTTGATACGAAACACTCATATCGTGAGGTCGAACAGCGCAACGCAACAATGCAGCAGTGAAATTCATCTCAGTTTGTTGCAGCGTGGAATTAAAAGGAAAGGCAATGTCAGGCGATATAGGATGTGGACCAAAACACTACACCTTTTTATGGTCAATTGGTCATCAGTGGCGTATTTACGGGGGGCTTCCGGGCTTAAGCCTCCCAAAATCTTACTTACTATAATAAAGTATATGAAATATCTTGCAGAATTTTCACATTTTCAAGCAACCCCCCCGAAAGTTAGCAAAGCCCCCCGAAACAAAATCGTAAATACGCCACTGATGGTCATACTACCAACAACCGAGGTTTTCATCGGGTATGATAAATGAGTTCATTTTTACTGTTGCATTTTGAAATCTGCAATGGATCAATCCTCTCTTCAGCTAAAACCGTTAGAATATGGTTGGTTTCGAGATGACACAAGAAAATCCTTACTGCCAATGATGCTCCCAGATAACCCCAGATGGTACTCTACGGTTGTTTACAACAATCTATGTATTCAATTGGACAGTGTGGATGTTTCGCATCAAAATTGACTTGTATAATTTTCCGCGGATGCAATGGTGACGATGCTTGTGTGAATAACTTCACGAAAATTTCGAATACTTATTCTATCGATGACAAGAAAGTGATGACAGCATTGAAAATTCATGAAAATATATATATTTCTTCTGAAAAGTTAACAAGTATGTAGTGTGAAATAAAATGTATATTACTCATGTAGTCGAAAAATCCACATGTATGTGGCATAAAAGTTGAAAAGTGGATAATGTATGTATATAGTGCGCAAGTAGAGTGAAGCTTCAAAGTTAGAAAGTTCGGAAATTGTCTATCTTCCTATAGTTTTAGAAATTCCTGTTAAATTAGTTCGGAAGATCTATGAATAACATTGAGCAACCATATTGAATTCGTCCAACTAGCTAGAATTATAAGTTTCATTTCACTTTATTTAGTTTGGTCATGAGACTAAAACAGATATATATCACTTGCATATTCTTACGTGCTCACGAAACGTAAAATAAATAGCAAAATGTTTATTAAATGGCTCTGACTGAAAAACAAAAATTATCAAGTTATCATGTTTACTAGCAATAACTTAGTTCTCTTTCAAGATGTCCAAATAAAATACACGTCAAATTATTGTAAATTTAACGATCTTAAAAAAAAAAGTTACTCTAGCGATTACTTTTCGACATTTTTTTAGCCGTTTACTTGTGATTTTGAAATATACGTGTGATTGAAAAGTTGTTCGAAAAAATATTTTAAATTTAACTATTTTTCTCATTACTAATTTTAAGTATGAGTAATAATAAGTAATATAAATCCTGTTATCCTGCTTCAAATTTTATCCTGTTATCATCTACACAATTTAGTGTGTGATCGATAAAGAATGGACTACTAGTTTAAGAGATACAAGCATTGAAAGCCAAGACTAAGCTTAGCCATCTAGCCACAATATTGGATGGCCGCCATTTTGCATTGCCCAAGGGTGACAAAGTGGTACCTATCGGATTCTCACTTAAGATGGTCTCATAAATAAGCAAATGCTAAAAACATTGCGTAGACCACAATGCAGAGTTCAATATCTTGACTACCAGATTATAGGTAAATTTTACACTGGATAAAGAGATAACAAAAGCTTCGCGTATCATTGCCTGTCTTAGGCTAATTTTAGACGGAAGCATTTATCGTAGCATTTCTCGTAGCAAAAATTGTATCATCGATATCCTACCGTGTAAAGTAGCAAATGCTATAGCATTTCCCATGCCATGGCATATCCTATGGCATTTCTTGTCGATAGAACCTGTTCTATCTCGTAGCATTTTCCCTAACATTTTTGCTCCGATTGCAGCGCCGTGGTGTGTTAAGAGAAAGCGAAAGATTCTGTGTCAAATATCCATGCTCTTAGTTTTGTGTGGGAAATTGAATTGAAGTAAAGAAAAACGAGTTCCCTCATGGGTACTATTGTTATGTTGATTAAAAAATATGAGGAACATCCTTGTTTGTACAAAATTAAAAGCGTGCAGTTTCACAATACGGATCCACAGAGAAATCCATTTAAAAAAACTTTCTCGTTTCATTTATTGTGCCTTCAGCAATAATTTCTGAGGTGTGCTATTGCATTCTCCGGTGCAGGTTCACTTTAACAGGTGGCAACATGTAGTTTTACTATACGGATCCATAGTATAAGTAGTAGTAGTAGGAAGAGAAGGAGGTGGAGTAAGTAGTAGGAGTAGTAGTAGTAGAAGTAGTAGTAGTAGTAAGAGTAATAGTAGTAGAAGTAAGAAGTAGTAGTAAGAGTAATAGTAGTAGAAGTAAGTAGTAGTAGTAGTAGTAATAGTAGGAGTAGGAGTATAAAAAGTAGAAGTAGGAGTACTTAGTAACAGTAAGAGTAGGTGTAGTAAGAGTAGTAGTAGTAGCAGGAATAGTAGTAGTAGGAGTAGGAACGGGTAATAGTAGTAGTTGGAATAGGAGTGGTGGTGGTATCAGTAGTAATAGTAGGAGGAGGAGTAGTGGGAACGGGTTAGAAGCCCCGAAGGGGTTGGTTGGGTTCCGTTCTCGATTCAAAATGGGGAAATTACAGACTTGTCAAAATTTTATGGCAGCTTATTGAAGATTACGTGCATTTAATTTCTATATTTCCACGTAAATAAGATGTAAGTGCACACCATATTTCCATTACTTATACACTACTTTATTAAAATA
Organism: Thermobia domestica; assembly: GCF_964235325.1. Classification (NCBI taxonomy): domain Eukaryota; kingdom Metazoa; phylum Arthropoda; class Insecta; order Zygentoma; family Lepismatidae; genus Thermobia; species Thermobia domestica. The sequence goes on from NC_137454.1 coordinate 68,252,278, forward strand.
TTAGAAATTTCTTCTGTAAATTTTAAAATCTATGGATCTGTATAGTATAAGTGCACCGTTAAAAGTCCTTTGTATCATAATAAACATATGCGTAAATGGGCTATAGAAGAAATAGTGACTGAAATATCTGTTTTTAGTTTTGGAGCTATAATTGCGCTCTTCTCCGGTGATTTGTTTGCTACGTCACGACAAAATGCTTATCAAAATGCTACCGTGTAAAAGCACAATATACTTTTGATGCCATAGAATATTATACGAGATTTTTGGCAGCACATCTGCTACGAGAAATGCTACGATAAATGCTTACGTCTAAAACTGGCCTTAGTATGTCAATAGTAACAGAAATATGTCTTTTTACTTATAATGTTGTTCACCTTCAAGTGAGTATGATATGATAGTGTACAGAATTACCGAGATCAAATACTACATTTCGCTTTAGATTTAGAGCTTCACTAACATGTTCTGTTAATTAACTTTTAGTTTATCTTCTGTCGTAGGCGCACAAGTTTCCGTTAAGATTTCACAGAGTCCAAACATGGACTATCGTAAATGAATCAAATGATGACCAATGTAAATCAGAAATGAAGTTCTAATACCTTGTAACAATTCATAGAATTGTGCTCTCTGTCGTCTTTTACACACCGTTCCAGTTCATTGTCATTCTCCGAGCTCAGGGTAAGTTCCAAAGGAAGACCAAAGACACATAGAAATTGCATTTTGACTAACACTTACTAATGTTGCTTGCTTTTACTAACAAGGCCTTGTGCCCGCAACCCCAATCAACTAACGATAATGGGATTAATCATTGCTCAAGAGAGTTTATATAGGAAGAAGCGAGTGATCGAAAGTACAATTACTTTAGGAGTTGTGGGACAATATTTTGATGTCGAACGAATGTATCAAAAAAGAGCAGTAAAGAGCAAGTATGGCATGAATTTTCCAGTGTTTTATTGAACGAAACGTGAAAGTCCGTAGAGTACCGGTCCGTATGTACCGGTATACTGCATAAAACACAAAAAAAGCCTTATACAATTGCATGATGTATATATTTTATATTTAAAGCATGTGACAAACATCTTTTCATTTCAGCTAAACGAATAAAACGCAAGCTCTGACGCGACGTTGCCAAGTGGCTATGGCTAAGCAGACAAACTACAGCGCGATCAGGTGAGAGGGAATAGACGTGGATGTGTGCAAAATAAACTTGGCAATACCGCTGGCCTCTCATTTGCTAGCAGCATTTAAAGGGAACTTGAAGCGCCGCCTTCAAATGCCAAGATGTTTGTCACACCGTTTAGCTTTGGTTGATTCAGTAAATACATCTTAATTTGTTCTTCTTATGGACTCTCTGAAGCAGTGTTCGAAGTGGAAGAAAAGCAGAGGTGGTATGTTTTATTACTATTTTGATTTGACATATCGGCTATTTAAATATTCAAATACAGTGAGGGTATGTTGCCTAAAAGATTGAATTATTATTTACATAATGACTAAAAACCATTGGAGAGCTTCTCTATAATTAGGGGGGGGCACAAGGAGACATTTTGATCCCCGTGAACAACTGTCTGAAAAAATAATTTAAAAAAATCTTGTGTTGTATTATATAGAATTATACGCGAAAATGTTCAAAACCCGAGTTTTTATATTAATAATTTCCTGCGGGAAAACTCTCGGACCCTCCCCACTCGACTGAGGAGTATTCCAAACCCCTGAAGATACGACCTCACAGCAAAAACCCCTAAATGGCCCGACGCTCAAAACACGACATTTATATGCATTAAGGCAAGAAGACACACACATAAATAAGAAAGAAACAATTCAATATGACACATCAAACTACAAACTAGATGAACTTCTTTGAAGACATCTTAAAAATTTTAAGCAAAAGGTAGGAAAGAGATAAAAATTTTGCTGAAGCTGTTCGTCAATTACTGTGCACAAAAATTGATTTATTAAAGGTATTTAGCATCTACTTTCCAGTGACCGTATGTCTTGCTCACTGAAAATCCAGAGGTGGTATGCCTTCATCACGGAAAAACCAGAGGCGGTATGGCATACCACCGCATACCGTCTCACCTCGACCACTGTTCTGAAGTGAGTACAAAGCAAGGAATTATGTATGTTCTAAATGTTAACCATTAATAGCAATAAGTATACATACCTAATTCTCCCTCTCATTTTAAACTCATTTCAACCAAGTACGTAGTGGAGTTGATTGGGTAGAATCAGATAAATATACGCCATATGCCACCAAAACCAAACACTTGTCTTTTTTTTTTTTTTTTTTTTTTTTTTTTTTTTTGTAAACGGAAGTTATCCTAATATATAATCTTAATCGTAGGGAGATGGCAATTGGTGACTAATTTCAAGCGAGAGGGAGAGGGAGAGGACATGGGCCTCAGTTTAACATGTGACCCAAACCACATGAGAACCCGCCGGAAATCGAACTCAGGTCTCCCACACCAAAGTCGTATACGCTAACTGCTTAGCCACGAGGTCGTAAATTCCTGCTGATATATTGAATAATAAAATAGAAATAATGAAATAAAAAGTAGCATACAAAAGTATCACACTTGTTTAGCAGGCTATGACATATAAAGCATTAGAAAATTTGATACCACGGTTCCTTACTCCGTAATAAACTTTCAAATCTGTCAGTAATTTTTATTGCTTGAAACTTAGAAGTAAGTCAAGAAAACTGAAAAATAGCCGCGATTCTTTTAAAAAAAAAAAAAAAAACTCTCAATAATCAGCCTTTTTGTTGCCCTTGTCACGAAAAATCTAGTCGAAAAATTCACACAATTCAACGGAAGCTAGATTTGGATCTTTGAAGGATAAGTATGAAGAATAAAATGCAATTTTCGCTTAAGAATAGCACATATAGAGTTACTATCGTATTTTAAAAGGAGAAGACTCAAATCTATATAAATCAACATAAATCAAGGCATATTCCCTCCGTTGCGAGAAAATACCTAGATACACACTTGTAAAGATACTAGAGATTTTTTAAAAAAAATCTTCAACGAATCTTATAACGGTAGAAAACCCATATTCTCTAGGGAATCGCTCATTCAGAATATACTTTACTTTTTTTTTAGTTTCTTTAAGAAGGAAGGAAAGAGGAGAATATAAAGAAGAAATCCTATGTTCCTTTGTAACTTCACCCAACTCAAAACAAAACCATTTTTTGGGGACAGGTGTTGAAGATTTTTCAGAAGAAAACTTGTTCTCAAAAGATGATTCTTTTTCTCTTTTCTCTCCTTGCCCTACTCTGCTCGTATTTTGGTTAAAAGCTAAACTGGTGGTTCGTTGGTTAGCATTAGCAGGTCCCTTTTACACGAAAGTCTTCAACCTGTAACAAGAATAGCAAGCATTATGGAAATCAGAGTTGCCAGGTTGACTGTAGTTTTAGGTGGAATATATTAGTATTTTTAAGTCATTGCTGAGAGTCTAGATCGCGGAAATCATATATGACACATACACTCCACATCATAAAATCAGCCATAGGACCACTGGAGATAGAAGAGAAGCCTCTGGTATAGACGTCAATGGTCAGAACTATCAGAGAAATCACTCATACCAATCAAATTCCTGTTCGGCTATAACCGAAACATCAAGCAGAAAGTTAAAGGTATGTTATACAAGTACTGGTCATAGCAGCTACTGTCCACTGACGTCACCGGTCATACACGCCAACGGACTCAGGAGCAGTACTGAATCCATATTAAAAACTACTCATCGCTATCTATTATCGTTTTTTCACTATGGTGAGCAGTGTTGAACCCTGAAGTCATAGATTTCCGCCACTTTCAATTTGAATAGAGAGATTAATGGCCGATATTAATCTTATCCATACAAAGAAGCTATATCTCGGTATCTGTTACCGATTTAGTTCTAGGAAAATCAATATTATTTAAACCGGAACCGGTTTTAGTAAACAGTTATGGTCGTCGATGCAATCTATTCTTGGAACGTTGAATCGACTTCAGAAAACCGTTTCCTATTATCTACATTATTGGTTTTGGTCAATGGCGAAACCGGAAATGGTTTATTTGTGTCACTTCCGATTTGAATAGAGGATTAAGATAAGAGTTGAAGCCTATTCTTGGGACGCTGAATCGATTCCAAGAAACAGTTTCTTGTTATCTCCTAATGTTTTGCTCTTACACCTCTCGACAGACAGACGGATGGACGTATCACCTTCCTTAGAGTTCCCATAAAGTCTAAAAACTGGATATGTGGACAAAATCATGCACAGTTTCAAGGGTAAAACAAAATATTGTAAATTTAGTTTTATCTCACGAGCTTGGCAGCTAGCATGTATATATGTAACTACTTTCTGATTATGACTTTCTCCTTAATTAGTAACGTCCAGGAGGTGGAACTGAACGAGAAGGAGAGGGAACGGCGTTCCCTTAGTAAAAGTTCAGGAAAGAAAAATAAAATCACACGAAGATGAGGAAGACATTTTCGTTTTATTCTTTCGTTTCCTTTTAGAACATAAGGACACTGGTTCTCAACGAAGTGGTTAAGATCACACAACAGCCTCAATGCAGGTCCAGATGGTTTTTAAATACCCTAAAAAACGAAATAATTGTACGAAATTTCGATAATGTCTAGTTATTTTAGTAATATATTAAAAAAGTGTGAATAGTTTGCGTGATTGTTTGAAACACGCAGTGAAACGTGTTAATTGGTCGCCCAAGAGAGTTTGCTTGTGACTCCGTATCCCTGGGGTTCATGTCCTCGTGAGGCAGTCCGATTAGACGTTGTCTATTATTGACTGTTCTCTTAGTTTTGCAATTCCATTTCCACCCCTGACTCTGTCATATTACAACATGGAGTTCGAACCGAAAGAAATGAGTGCATAAACATGTGATACTTTTTGTGTATTTAAATGCCTTCTTTTGCTGCCTCCATCCACTACAGGTCCCGACTCACGGGTGTCTTATTCTGATTATTCTAATCGTTAGTGCTGTAAAGATGCAACTCACTTTTGGTGGGTATACTTACAATTTATCATGCTCTTGAAAATGAAATAAATAAATCTTCGAGAAGCAAGTCTTTTGGCCTTTTATCCATTCCAGGAAAGTACGCAAAGATGGGTCCTCGGAGTCCAGATCCCCTCTCCCTACGAAATCCCAACTTTTCTGTAAATGTATTCTAATTTTAGGAGTAATTTTACAATTTTAATATAATTTACCCTCATATTCAATTTGGACCCCCAAAATCTTCACCTCCTCCGAAATAAATTCCCTACCTCGTGCCGAAATTAATTCCCGCAAAGTCCCTAGCTCGTTTGTTTCAAGGGATATGATAGTGCGTAAGTTAATAAAATGTTGAAACTGAAAAATCAAATACCAGGACCGTTAGTATGGTCCCATAATATGACTCTCATGGAATCGATTTAGCGTAATGGGGAACGACCTATACTATGAGACCTCGAATGATAGTTTGTGCACCCGCCAACAGCACCGGACTCAACTCCCGGTAATAATAGCTCCTGTCTTTCATAACCTTGGAATTGTATAAGAGCAACTCAGGAAATATCAGAAATTTTGTCGTAAAATAAAAAAAACTGCTCATTGAATTCAGCTAACGGTTCCTCTTAAATATTTCTATAATATCAACTAAGATTTTCTCAATCGACAGTATCTGCCAACACTTCCTTCTATGGTTACCTGCCCGCTCAGTTCTCTACCATCCATACCTTCGTTTGTGAAACACTGTGGACTAAAAGAAATTCAGGTGCCGAGAAGAATTGGAAGAAAAACCTTTTTTTTTTTTATTGAAAGTTCATGCGATAAGCTTGGTTCTCTGCATGTGGATGGATCCAGAAGAAAGAGAGAGAGAGAAAAAAAAGACTGCCTCAAAGCCCGTGCCCCTATTCAAGAAAACGACCTACCTACGTTATAACATTTGCTTCAGGGTTTATAATTTATCTTTCATTTCTTACCCTCAAGGCGTATCTTATCGTTCCTTTGCTTTTTTCATTTCCTCTTGGTACCTACTACCACTACATCCCCCGAGCGTATCTTTTGTTCCATATTGAATGGTCGCCCCGTGCTCCGAGGGCACACGTTTCACCAAAACTGCAAACATTTTCGAGTAGAAAAAAAAAGCAGGAAACTAACCATTTAAATATTAAGGAACCAGCAACAGGAAGGTCTTTGACCGATTTCGGGGAAGGGAAGTGGCTATGCGGAACATTTAATGCTATAACATATCATGAAGGTTCAGAGAAATGGGGTCACTATGAGGTCACGAAGGAGGGAATTTTGACCACAAATATATGAGTAAAGAGCACAAGAGATGTCTTAAGAGGTGATCGGAAGAAATATTTATCACTGACATGTTCTATTCGAGATATATTACGTTTTCTAGGGTCTCCAATAAGGTATATATATATAAAAAATCTTTGAAAACGGTTGATCAACATCAGACAGTCATCTCAGGAAATCTGAATAAAATCTGAATGTGCCGCTAAATTTAAAAGTAGGCTGTTAAACAGACAACAGTGAAACATAAAATACGTAATATTTATTAAATAAGCACGTACAGGATATTAATGAACTATACCGATCAACTGTAAGAGGTGATTCCTCACACTAAAATAAGAGAAAAAGTTCATATGGACCTATTGCAAAAAGTGCATAGTTTCAGAGCTAGGGCTGTCCAAATCCGCGAAAAAAACAAATTTTCAACATTCCCTATTTCGAATACCAGAAACTGTAGATGGTGGTGCTTATCAGCGTAGAGGAAGCCAGGCATACAAAATCCAAAAATGCTATTACATCAATTTTCAATGGGTGTGTAGGGTATTCTGTACAGGGTATAATTCTCAAATATGCTATCAATAGAGTTTCAGATATACCCTGATTTCAAGGAGAGTCCAACGTAGGCAAGAGATAAGCCTTGAGAACAATTGACATCTAGTGGACTGGAGAGAAGTCGGAAATGTTAGGAACCGGTAGCTCTGTTTTTTTTTTTTTTTTTTCGTTCGGAATAACGTGTGATGCGATGTATTTCGTCACGGTATATTTCACGTTTTCTACACTTAATAGCGGGAAAGACAACGCTTCCCGAGTATAAGAGGCCGTGCTGCTGACAATCCTTAACACTTCCGACATCGTACCAAAGGATTCCGTGTTCACTGCTGTCAAGGCTTATCATTTGCCTACTTTGGACTAATCATAAAGTCAGAGCATATCTCAAAATTCTGCAGATGGTATGTCTGGGAATTTCACCCTGCAGGAATACTCTACACACTCATTGAACATTAATGAAACATGCCTTTTTGGATTGTGGATGCGTGACTTCCTTTACGCTGATAAGGACCACCACTTCACGATTACAAGAATTCGAAATAGAGCCTCTTGAAATTTGGCTTTTTCGCGATTTTGGACAGCTCTAGCTCTGAAACTATGCACTTTTCCCCTCAGGTCCATAGGGACTTTTTGACTTATTTTGATATGAGTAATCACCTCTTACAATTTGTCGGTATCGTTTGGTATAGTTCATTAACACCCTACACACACACACATATATATATATATATATATATATATATATATATATATATATATATACAGTGGCGGATCCAAGGGGGGAGCTATAGGGGCTGTAGCCCCCCCCTTGACGCTCAGTTTTACACTGGATAAAATGGGCTTCAATCCTGCTTTACACTGGATAAAACGGCAAAATATGGTTTAGCCCCTCCCTTGATAATATCCTGGATCCGCCACTGTATATATATATATATATATATATATATATATATATATCCAAGCAATGTTCAAGCATTACAGCTATCATAGCTCGCACCAAACGTTCATATTTAAAACACAAATATGACACTAACACTGACAATAAACACAAAGCAAAAGTAGCATATTCCTGTTCCGGGTTTCGTCCCAGGAAATATTTTTATTATTTGTGAGCAGTTGTATACTTTTTTAAAAATAAAATATAGTTTGTGTTCTATTCTCTCCTTCTCTTCACAATTCTTCGATTTCACATATTTCCCACTACCTAGGTATATGCTTTGTCAGTTCTTGGAACTTCTGTAGCTTTATTTTGTCTTGTCTGTAGTTATTATTTCTTCACTAATTATGAGGTGCACACAAGTCCATGTTACATGTTCGGGTGTTTGGGCCATTCTGTAGCCTTATTTTCTATTGTGTAGGGTTGGTGCTGAAACTCCTCGAAGTCAAAATCTTTTTCGCTGTAACCTCATTGAACCTTTCGTATTTATTGAAGAGTTGGATAATTTATGCATACCACCGAGGACGGCGGTAACTCTGGGGTTGGTCAACATTATCGTCAGACGCCAAGAGCTTACGTAGATAACTGGCTTATCACACATTTTGCATATCTTTTGTATTTGGGCGGCTCGGGGAAACATATGGTATGTCACATTTCTCTAACTTGCGAGAAAACTGGAAAAGAAAATTCAACATTTGCATGCAATTGAGTGCAATGACACATACCAAACAAATTTTTCATCTGGACACACATTGCTGAAGTTAAAATACCTACATAATGTGCTGTGGTTCGATGCCAAACTATACCGCCACCTAATAATTCAATTACACCATAAGTGGCACTTACCATTATGTTCGTCGCAGCCGCTCATTTGTTTCTGCAGATTTTTGTGAATACCGATCGTTTATATATATTTAACGGTTTCTAGCGTTTAATGGTAAAAGGAAGAAGAAGTCCGAAAATAGAATACCAGTTGATAGTTCATATCGAGGGTAGTTGAAGAAAAAATAAGAAAAAATAATTTATTTCAAACCTTAAAAAAATGCTATATGAGAACCATATCACTTATTGAGAGGAAAGTAACTGATATATACTTTCATAAGGTTCTTCATTATGACGCTAGAAAATGGCAGCACATAATATGGTTATTGAGATTCTGTAGAGCTTAAATTATTATCATTAACTCTTCACTCTGTTTAGCTAAAACAGAGCTAAAACATTGTTCAAACATAAGACCTCGTATATTAGTTGAGGGTCCCAGCGAACTGAACAGAATATTGCAATATCCTCTTATGGATAATATGGGCCCAATATATCGAGATGCCGAGTAGCTCAACTGGCAAGAGGTATCCTCACCCATCTCCAAGCTGCAACGGCCAGGAGACCTTACCCTACCTCTGAGCTGTAACGGGCAGGAGACCTTACCCTACCTCTGAGCTGCAACGGGCAGGACACCTTACCCATCCTCTGAGCTGCAATGGCCAGGAGACCTTACCCTACCTCTGAGCTGCAACGGGCAGGAGACCTTACCCATCCTCTGAGCTGCAACGGGCAGGAGACCTCACCCTACCTCTGAGCTATAACGGGTAGAAGACCTTACCCTATCTCTGAGCTTCAACGTCCAAGATGTTCCTAGACCCAGTTGCAACAGGAAGGGTCATTTTTAACTAGCAAATCTCAAAACCTAAGTGCCGCAATGGACAGGAGGTCCAATTGTAGACGAAGGAACTTTTATAGACTTACCGGTACTTATTTGTAATCTTGTGGTGTACAAATTGTATAAGCATCTTTTATAATATAAAAGATGAAGGGGGAAACCAGTGTACCGTTACCCTACCGAATATTTCAATATCATGCTCGAGGATAAATTCTCGTGTATTTTCGAGTGAATATAAAAAGACGAAATTTTGTGATTACTACTAAAACTCCAACTGACTAAAGCAGTATATATATGTTAAGATTATATATTTGTGTTACAGTTTCGACTATGTAACATAAATATATAATCTTAAAATATATATACTGCTTTGGTCAGCTGGAGTTTTATTAGTAATCTTGAATTTTCCAAAGCTACAATGAATAGTTTAGAAATTTTGTGGTGCTAAAAAAATATGTTGTTCTTTGCCAGTATTGGTTTACTGGGCGAAATTGTTATTTATTTTTGTATTCTAAATGTTAGCAAAAACATACTGGTTTTTCCAGATTGTTATTCACCTTTACGTAATGATAACACACAGTCTCTTCACGCGTACACTGTATTTGTAACAACAAAGTGACGAGTTTCATTGTTTCATTTTCCGAACTGACATTGGAATATTTCCAGTCAAATGAATTTTTTTAGTTACAGGGTGTCAATCAATTAAATAGATGGTTTTTCAGTACCTTGAGCGATTATCAAAAGGTGAGTAGACTCCCGCGAAATCAAAAGTGAATAATATTCACTTTAACCCTTTCACTAACTAGGCATTTTTGTAACGCGTACTTCCAAAGGGGGGGGGTCATTTTATACCCACTTGTAAAGATTAGATATATCTCGCAAAAGAAACGAATTAGAGACTCTCACAAAAATCTTCAGTGATTGAAGTGAACAGTACGCGGAATACGACCTATTTACTATACTGCCATCTAGGAATAACACTTTAAATGTCCGTCACATCTCCTACCAACAGGGAGAGGGGGTACTTTGTGCCCACCAACTTACAATAGCAAAGTTATGAGACTCACTAATACAGTGACTGAAGTTAACTGTACACGGGATAAGAGTAATCGCCAAATTCAGAAAAAGCAATATACAACTATTTATTATTCTGCTATCTAGAAGTGATACTTTTAAATGGCAGTCTTATCTACCAACGGAGGAGGGGAGTACTTTGTGTCCACAACTTAAAATAGAAAATTTATGAGACATACAAACGTTCATTTTGCATGACCGTATGGAATATGCTTTAGAAAAACATGTTGAGCAATAACATTTTTTTTTTTACAATTTTAAAGAAACGATTAGAAGAGTAATTACAAATATATATATATAGACTGTATTGGGCACGAAGTACCCCCACGTTGGTAGTGCGTGGGTTAATTAAACGATGTTCTCCAACGTCTGGTCATGGTCATAAGTCTGCGAAGAAAACGATAGTTTTTGTTTTTGGAGTGATTGAAAACTGAAATAATTATTTGATTGAATAGAATGATCTTTTGAATCAATCGGTTATTCTCTATCCAATAGAAGGAATGTTCTATTAATCAATCAATGAAATTGAAAAAAGTTAAAAGGACAATTTTTTAAATATTTTTCTCTTCAGTTTTTGTTGTCACTTATAACGCCGCTCCTAAAACAAGAACCTGTAATTATCATTGTCCTATCTAACCGCTTGAAAAGAAAAACACTGGACTACCTTCATGGTTACTTAAGGTAGTAAGCTGTCTCATTAATTTCTGATATTAAGAGAAACAGGCTCTGCCAAATTAAAAGCGAGAAAGATATACATATATATACATAGGGCAAGCCTATACATGATTTTAATCACACTTGGGCATTCAATAGGCAGTCATGGAAAGAAAAGAAAAGAAAAGAAAGAAACTAACAAAGATAAGAAACATTTATATTCCACTTTCCATTGTGTTTTGATGATGAGTCACTTCTTTTTATCTCATTAAAAAAGACCGTTAACCCCATTATGACATACAAAGCACAGGTTTATATGCTTTATACAGCCTATGACAGCAACAATTACTGATTATTATTAAACAATATTAACAAGACTAAATAGATTAGCACCCAGAATGCATTGTAGTTCTATCTTGGTCCACCCGACAAGAAACTATAGACCCTATTGTCTTTTTGTAATCAGCATCACTATACGCTTTACAACAAGATCACTACAACAATATATGAGCCTCTGTCATAGTACTGCATGTAAATACATATTTCGAGTTGGTGGTCTCAGAATCCAAGATTGAACTTAGGATTGCCAGACTTTTCAGAGAGAAGAAAAGAAGACTTTTAGCGATATACGTATGATATTCAAAATGTTCATATAGCAAACAGGGACGTACGGAGGGGGTGGGTCCTGGAGGTCCGGACCCCCCCCTCCCGGAATTTCGACTTTTGTGTAAATTTAGCCTAATTTTAGGGACAATTTTAGGAATTTTAATATGAAATATCCTCATATTGAGTTTAATCCCTCCGAAATAAATTCCTGCGAACGCTACTGATAGCAAACATAGTGGTTAGTATCACCACCTACCACGCGGGAGACCGGGGTTTGATTCCCCGCCGGGAAGTTATGTTTCGTAATTAAAAAAAATATATATATATATATATAGAGAGAGAGGATATTTTGTAACTTAAATAACCATGTTAACATTCAAAAAGAATAGATACTTTAGTTATAAATACTATTACTTTTGAGAGAGAGAGGTATTTCAGAAGATAATATATAGTTACTTCGAATATCCAAAAAATATAAATACGAGTTGTTGGAAATACGTTGGAACGGGTCGCAGTTGTTGAAAAGAATAGGTTAAATGCATCTATCTATTTATATTATTGATACAAAGCTATATTGAATTAAACTAAATCATTGACACAAACAGAATTTTGATTTTAATGTATTAAGTATTTGTAGGAGGAGAACCTCCAGGCACATGAACTTCTTGTATATTGTCTCTGTAGATAACAAAGGTTTTTACTCATAGTACAAAAGTGGAGTTAGGTACAATGTTGACCATGATGATGACTTGGTATTGAGAATTAGTCAGTCTACAAACTTGACAATACTGATGTTACTGACAATTATGCTGCTTCTGACTATTCTGATCCTTTGTTTACTTTGTGGTCAGTTTATATATTTTTCAGTCTTCGCCTTTCACCTGTATGAATTTCCTGTTTATTTCTATATTTCTATTTTGGCACTTTCATTTCCCTGGTTTCACTTCCTTGAAGGTGAATTTGCTTGTTTAGCAGAATCTAAGCCTTTTGCCTTATTTTAAATAAAAATGTTAATACAGGTATTTTTTTTAGCATTACATTACAACAGTACATTTTACTGCAAGAAGTCAGGACCAAATATCCTTGCTAAGTCTCCTATATGGAGGATGAGTTTTCCTACAAAGCACTTGAAAGGATGTCTAGTTTAGATGTTTTTCGAATGTCGGAAACAGTATATAAGAATAGACTTTAATATATATATATATATATATATATATATATATATATATATATATATATATATGATAAGAAAAATGTATAATCTTGTTAAAAGATATTCATACCTCTGGATAAATGCATTTATAAAGGAACGACACTATAGTTGGGCATAGAGCCTGTTGTGTTGAATAAATAAATAAATAAATAAATAAATCGCTATAGCCTATAATTTATTGAAATATATTTTTAAGTTTTAATAAACATGTTGGTCATCAGGCTGGTTACTAAGAGAAAATATAGTTCTATACTTTGATTGCGTCTTGTGTGAGTAGTATAATTTTTCTTTAATATAAAAATGAAATCTTTGAGTTTTACGTCCTACGGTTATGTCGGTTAGGCTAAAGGAGACGGTGATAATGAGTAATGAATGAACTGGTGGAATGAAGAAAGTGGGAGGAAACGGGAGAACCACAAGGAAACCCACGCACACGGTGTTTGTCCACTACAAAGTTCACTTGACGGGGGCTGGGATCGAACCCGGGACCCCAAGCACCACAGGTGAACGCTCTACCACTGAGCCACCGCTGCCTTATTCTTTGATATGTCGAAATCTATTAATCAAATTGAAAATTATATTCACTGTATAAATCAGGTGTCCACTCTTGGACAGTTAAAGTTTTCTGATTCATTTCAAATAATTTTATTTCAAAATTTTTCAAAATGTAATGACGTACTTTGGGTGATCTACTCTTCCTGTTTCATCCATTGTGTGCATCCCTATCATGAAGGCATCACTTTACATGATTCTTTGACCATGAAGATTACATATATCCGTAAAGAGTTGTTAACTTCAGAGAATAAAATTATCGATTTTCGTCTTTAAAATTATCGTATATTACAAAAATTATCGTATTTTCTTTATGTACTTGATAATTGTAGAAGCAAGTGTAATACTACTAATAATAACAATAATATACAAGCAACTTATCTAGTAATCTGTTTCGAACTCCAAACCGGAGTCATTGTCTTCACGATTTTTTAAAAATCCTTATTAAGGGTCTTCACTACAGCGAAATTAAACTACCGCTAATTTTTAGAGTTTTCCTGTAACATCTTCAAAGCAAATAAAAATATTCGAAAAGCAGAAATGTAGTGAACTAGACAATACGATTTTGCATGTGGTGCCGTTATCACAACTTATCTATCTGCTTTCGATTTGCAACTGTAGATAGATTTAACATTTTTTTTTTTTTTTTTTGTGAATTCTGTAAATAGCGGCACACCAAAAGCAGATAGGTGAATTGTGGTAAAGGTATCACATGCAACATCATATTGTCTAGTTCACTACGTTTCTGCTTTTCGAATATTTTTTATTTGTTTTGAAACAGAAAAACTCTAAAATTAGCGGTACTTTAATTTCGCTGTAGTGAAAACCCTTAACACTACTATGAACATTTCAGCCCCTTCGTAAATGCAAGTGAATTTAAAGAGTGGAAGGAGTGTTGCAATTTATCAATTATTCTGAAATTGTTATTGATTTATTTTAGCGGGAATGACTAATAAAAAAAAACCTCAGTGTCTGTGTTTTATAATTATTTGATGCACTTCTATAATTTGTTTGCACATTTATAAACGGCAAAAAAGTGTGCGTTCTAAAATTATCGTATATTCACCTATTATAGCAAATGCATTATCATATATAGCATTGAAACTTAAATTAGCGTATGGTTGGGGAGCCTATAGCGAAATAACGTGTTGGTATGATTGTAATTGTAATAGGGAAATAATAAGAATAATAAAAAAGAACCAACAACGCAAGAAAAGCTAATGATTCATCTCCTTACAAAAATAACAATTATTGTTCTGCAGAAGTAAGTAGTTTTATATTCACAGTTCGGTAGGTTAAGTCCATTTGTCCCTAGCAACTTTATAACTTCTTTTACTTTTAAATCAAGAAAAAAAAGCGGTGAGAACATGACAACTATGCAAAATAAAAATTAACGGTTGCACCGTTTTAAAACAGTGTTAAACAAGTTTCAAAGGAGATATTAAACAACAAAACATATGAGAAAAAGAAACGTAAAACCACATAGAATATATATATATATAAAAGGAATATGCACAACTTCGCATTTTACAGGGTATCTTATGATGAAACTATTGAACAATGTCATTTTTAGAATTCGAGTTTGTTTTTATCATTTAGCTGTAAGTGTTGTCAAATACAAAAACGATTTTATTTCGTGCCTTTCTTTCAAAGTGCCGTTTTATGGCGGTAAAAGACCTGACCTTGAATCATATAAAACTAGGATTGTTCTTACCCTGCTTTTATTATTCTAATACTACAGAGGACCTCAATTCGCTGCTTCTGTGGAAACATCTCGTAATTCAAGCATCTTTTGAAGTCATCAACAAGATTTTTGCAAAAAGATATGCAAATGAAGGGATATGAAACTTACCAGCTTCTAATTGCCAATAAAATACCGAATACAAGGGCACAATCTGAAAGGAAAAATTTCGGTTACCTTTTCAACCGGAAAAGTTCCTTCAACTCTCGTGTGCTCAACATCATCACCAGGTGAGGTTTTCAATAATCTACGACGCACAATACTGGTAGTGAGGGGGGGATGAGTATGAATGGTTTATACGCACGAAGGCAAGAAGAACAAATAGCGAATGGACATCCGCTCCGTTGAAGTCTATTCCCTTGGATCCAAGAAGAAGAAAAAATAAATAAATAAATACCCACAGGAGTTTTTATTACCAGGCTCTTGCTTTTGATATTATAATAGGACTATAAGGTTATATGTACTTCAAAGGTGTTGCTTGGATTCTTTTTTTGGTAAGAAAACTTCACAACACAACCTGTACATGTAGTATATATATATAATACTATATATATCGGACGATTCCGTTTTATCTCAGCTAGATCCGTGCTGGTAACAGATCTCCTTTCATCAGCTTCAACTTGTGTTGACGTTAATGATTATGAACTGCCTTCGAGAAGAATACATCTTTCTAAGAAAAAAGACTAGATGAAGGGAACTTTATAGAAAGATTTAAAAAAAAAGAAAATAAAAAAAGAAAAACGAAAGAAAAACTTACTGCCTTATGAAATCTTTTAGCTGTGCAAAAACCTGTTCATATAAAGTGTTGCTGGAACGGAGCTTTGATCCTCTTTTTACTATACTATATATGCATGCATATGTGAAAGTGCGAATCAAAAGGCTTGGCGATGTGGTATTGAGCGCGCTATAAATGACCTGTTGCAAAAATTAAAGTAAAAAAGAGAAGGCAACCGAACTCTACAGTAACGTCAAATGTTATCTGGTCAACGAGAGGAGTTCACTAGGACTATAATCATAAAAAATATTCAGTTCTTATATTTGGTTCCCTTACATTAATACAACGAATTCATTGGCAGTAGTTTTCAATATTAGAATACTGAAAACACAGCTATTCCCGCTAGTCTAGGAAGGCTCTAGGACGTGAGTGGTCCTTGGTTCGATTCACGGTTTGGGAGAATATTAAAATTTGAACTATTACGGTGGTTCGGTTTCCATCTTAGACTGTAGGTCCACGTCTCACATAGCCTCAGTGGTTTAAAGAACAAAATTTCAACAAACAAACATATAACCACTATTACTTACTATTAATACTAGAACATTATTACTAACCAAGTATACTGTACCAAACCAAATAAAAGTAACACAAAAACATTAGTGAGCTCCTTCGCGTGGCTAAATGACTTTGGCGTGAGAGACCCGGGTTCGATTACTGTCGGGAGTCCATGTGGTTCGGATTCCACGTTAATCAGTAGGTCCCGTCTCATATAGCCTCGCTGCTGAAAGGACGTTAAACTCAAAATCAACTTAACAAAAACATTAGTAACTATAGACGACTACCTTATTATTCATAGTTTTTGTAGCTTCTTTGCTACGTAAAGAAGAGTCCTATTTTTCACAACCAGTGTTGTCAGCCCATGGGGGAAAAAAATCCCATTTCGTGGAATTTTTTGACATTAATATTTCGGAAAGAGATAATGGGAATTTTCGTTGAAATTGGCAACATGTATAAGATTTTCAACGAACTTAGAAAGTTCGTTACTGAATTCTCTACGTCTCTCTCTCTCTCTCTCTCTCTCTCTGTGTGTGTGTGTGTGTTATTTGCTAATTTTTCAATTTTGAGCCCCTCCATTCCAGAGAGCATCAAAAACTATCTGAAAGAAGTGATGGAATTTCTCTTAAAGTTCCCGAGATATTGGATCAAAAAGTTCCGATTTCGATACATTTAAGGAGTCATATCTCGAGAACCGTAAGTCATAGAGAGATTACATTTTGTGAATTTTTCAATTTTGAGCGTGTGTCTTCGTAAAAAACATATCGTAGAACGTTTTAACAGAACTCTTAAACAAAACACGTGTAAAAAATTTAGTACTCAATTAGTACGAAATTTGGTTAAAAAAAATTAGGAAATTATAAATGGATAGATATATTACAAGAATTATTAAAGTACATAGAATAAGTGGTATGAAGCCTGTAGAAGATAATAAGAAAAATTAATTCTGGAGGATTCTCAACTGGTTTATATATATATATATATATATAAAATTCACTCAACAAACGTCACTAGGGGGCGAAAAATAGACGTAATAAGTGATCAATCGGTATGAAATCAGTCTTAATTGTCAAATTTATTTTAATTTTTTTTTCCGATCAAGAAAGTTTATGTTACTAAGGAGGGGGTTTATGGAATGTATGATAACAAAGTTACTCAAAAGTCAACCGCCAAGGAACGAAAATTGTACTCTGGTATTTAAAGATAGAGAAAATAAAATAATGAAGAAATTAGGTGAAAGTAAAGTGAAAGTAAAATATCAAACGAAAGATAATCAATCTTGAAAATGCTCTACGCAACATGTATGAAGAACTAAGTTTTCCTAGCATCGTTAGACTCAGTGTGAGGGAATGACACAAAGGCGTGGTGGAGACACTGCAATTCTGACAACGAAATATACTTATTTTCCATTACGGAAATACTTAACTTACAAATTGTATTCCAGGCGTAAAAGACCAAATTGTTTCATTTTCATATTATTATTATTATTATTATTATTATTATTATTATTATTATTATTATTATTATTATTATTATTATTATTATTATTATTATTATTATTATCTTGTAATTAGTATAACGTGGGAAATTCAAAACCAAAATGGGACTTTTTGTTTCTCGACAAGGGACTTTATAACTTTTCAGGTTGGCATCACTGCATCGCATATGAACTGAAAATTTGGATGAGAAAGCAGTGCTTAATATTGGAGCCACGTTTGTTCACAATGGAACAAAAAACAGCATCGTGAACAAGGATGTTATAAAATAGAGGATCTGTCCATATGTATCTTCATCCTATTAAATCAATGAAGCCAAAAAACAGCAGAGCATCGGCACGTCTGATTGGATAACTCTCATTTCTGCCATTGCCTGATTGGCTACTTTCGGTTCCGCCATGATTGTTGGCTCAAAACATTGCGATCTTATTGGGTGCAGTAGGCAGAGTAGGAGGGGCGAAACTGTGACGTATTGCTTGAAGACTTTGTTGTAAGGGCAGATCCTGTATTTTATAACATCCTTGGTCCTGAAGATATTTCATTTGAGTGTTTGGCGATGTTTCACAGTAATAAAGCCAAGTTTTCGTATCGATTCATAATCATGGATGAAATATGGGCCCATCACTTCACAGTTGAGACAAAGGAACAATCAAAACAATGGGTTGAAAGGGGAAAATCGACTCTAAAGAAGGCGAAGCGATCTGCTGGCAAGGTCATACCATCGCTTTCTTGGATACCTGTGGAATAATTTTCATTGATTATCTTCAAAAAGAAAAAACAATCTACGACGAGTGTTATGCAAACTTATTGCAGTGTTTGAGTGAATAAATCGAGGGAGAAAAACGGTCGCATTTGGGGGAATGAGTATTTCCGTAAGTGTTTCATGTTTTATCAAGTCAATACAGTAGTTCACACACCCGTTATCACGATGGACAAGATCAATAAATTAAAGTCCGAGTCTTCCTCACGCATCCTATTCGCTAGATTTAGCCCCCTCGGATTGTTTTCCATTTCTAACTTGATAAAATGGCTCGGTGGTAAAAGATTTGCCAATAATGAAGAAGTGGAGTCTCAGGTTGGTTATTTTGAGGAGCTCGACGGTTCTCACTGTAAACAAGCTATCGAAGCTATTAAACATCGCTGGGGAAAGTGTATCGAGCTGAAAGGACACTACGTTCAGAAATAAAGATATTTTTTAGAAATTTCTTGCGTCTTCTTTGTCAGATCGAGTACTTTTGGGACTACTCTCGAAAATTAAGTAAGATTGCGGGATATACAACGTACAATATCCTGTCATAATGAGTGTTTCCTTAATCAATCAAAGAGTGTCGTCACTTCCCGTATGTAAATCACATATGAATCAGCCTTTTAAGTTGAACTTATATCTAGAGACGGGCATCATTAACCATGGTAGGCCGGCAGAAGCTTTCGCCACAGGGAAGAACACGGGTGAGCAGAGATTTTGACTAGGCAGGTGGTGCCACAATCATCGTCAGATCAAACGACGAGCTTTGTTTGCCAAGAAATAGAATGGTACTGTCTGTTCCCTGTTGACCAATTGACAGGTGTGTGTGTGTGTGTGTGTGCCTCGCCCAACGACAGTATAATAGGAAACAACTGCCTTAACAGAAGCAAAAAGAAGGATGGGTTAGAAGCGAAAGAAACAATGACGTGTACAACGTTGAGTTTTTGCTGTCAGAAGACAGCTTAGTTTGTCTACCACCCTGCATCTCTCTTCGAACCTTTGATGTTACATCATCATCGTCATCATACGTTATTTCTGTGTTTTTTCTCAGGTCTTATATTTGACTTCCTATTGGATCCACCATAATTTGACTTGTGAAATAGTGTTCTCTGGTTGGTAGATTAATTGGATAGGTTCGTAGATAGGTCTTTCCCTCTTCAGCACCGAGGCTGTGTACTTACAGTTTAAGGTGGAATCCGAACCGCCGCACAGTGGTCGGAAACTGAGAAAAAGCGGTCAAAAATCGATTTTGTCAACTTCGCCTCCTATGAAATTGGTATCGATATTTGATTATAAGAATATCTCCTGCTTCCAAATCCGGAGTTTCAAGACATAGGTATATTTTCGCTGTTTATAAAATGCATGTAAACATGAACAAATAAAAGTGCCGAAAAATCAGTAAAATATTAACCAAACAATATGATATGTTTTAATCATTTATATCGTTTCTGAGGTCGATGAAAGCGGTTGGATAGTACATTGGACTCAAATACTTGTGTTTAGTGAGAAGTTTTATTTGTTATCTATTGTTATATCATTAATATGATAGATTTGTTAGTGTTACCTACAAGTTACATATACGCTGATGTTACTAGCTCTGCAGTCTAAGCTTATCCTTGCTTATCTGTAAAATAGGGTTTATTGAGTTGTATATTTTCATATTGGGGGAATATTCGAACAGGGAATATTTGAATCGAATACTTACTTAGAGAACAATGTTAGTAATAGTAACATTCTAATTTTTCGATGTTAAAAGATTATAGTTTACGTGGTGACACTTGTGTGGTATTACTCTGAGACGAATTGAGACAGAATTTTCGTGGTGAGATGAGATGAGGCAAATCTTCTAGTAGAAACATGTACAATCTTCGAGGCAAAACAGCATTTTCATGAGAGTACCCGGAAGAAACACACGGGCGCGATGTTGTCCAGCACAAAGTTACTTGGGCAAAGATCGAACCACCGATCCCATGTACCAGAACTAAGTGCTCTACCCCAGTATGACAGTTCACCTGACAAGTTATTACATCTTTGTGCTCCTTGAGACAGTGTGTTAGACCTAGGGTTATCACAATGTCAATTTTAGAATCCACTGAACACCACATCTTGTATCTTCACAGATTTCAAGTGCATGTGTTGTTCCAATGATGACTTGCCTTTGAATACTTTACTTAGATTAGGCCATACATCGTACATGCTTTGTATAACTCATAAATTATATTATTCAGAGATGAAATATGTAGCCTAAACTTATAAATTTTATAATCTCATTATGTTTGAGGTGAATTGTTTCCGTTGTTTTCTTGAAACGTCTACCTGTTGCAACCTGTAACATAACCGACCGAATGCAGAATCAGGAATCAAAAAGTTTTAAAGTTATAGTAATACTGTAATATTCATTAAGGTGGTAATAACTCTTCCCAGGGATATTAGAAAATAGAGTATGTGGTGGGAAGTGTACTTCCTATGGCCTGGGAAAGGGTTGAACTCGTAGGTCTCGTCCTATGTGATCGTGCTGCTGCCACAGGATATATAAATATAAAATAATTAATCAGTGAAATATACTCACATTAGACCCTTCCTGCTAGTCTAGTGGATAGCATGCTCGCCTTTGGTGTACGGGATCCTGTATTGTATTTCCGGTGGGAGAGCCATGAAAAATTTGAACGCATTACGTTGTTTCAGATTCCACCTTAAAGTAAAGAACCACGTTTCATATAGCATCGATGCTGAAAACGAACGTCACACTTCAATAAATAGACAAATAAACATTCATCTTGAAGTTGAAAAACGGTACTGATAGGGCACCCCTACTTTATTTGTTGTTCTTTCAAGGTTATATATAAAAGCGGAACCTACTGTTTAAGTAAGATCTAAACCACTACTCTGGTCAACGAACTTAAAAAGTTCGTTACTGAATTTTCTATGTCTGTGTGTCTGTCTGTCTGTTACTTGCGATTTTTTTTTTTTAAATTTTGAGCCCTCCATTCGATAGAGCATCAAAAACTATCTGAAAGAAGTAATGGAACTCTTTTTGCGTCATTCTTACCGCTCCCGAGATATTGGCCAAGAAAGTTCTGATTTCAGGAGATTTAAGGAGACATATCTCGGGAACCGTAAGTCATAGAGAGAGATCATATTCGTATTGAACAATACCAATATTAATTCAATGCCATTACTAGTTATTGATTCAATAATTAGTTATTGATTCAAAATTAAACTAATTATTGCGTCATTAGTTATTGACTCTTGACTCTTGACTTTTGATTATAATTATTGCGTCTTTATTGTATTATCTATTGAACTTAATCAAATAAATTTAACATATAATTTCATATAAACTTCGAAAAAATTAATTCTTTTTTTATTTCGTTTTGGCAATGCTTTTGAGCAATATCAACTGGCTTTTGTTTGAGGTAAGTATCCCCACCGGGAATCGAAGCAGGAACTACAAGTACGGAAAGCATCTATCTTAGTCACTTGGCCACGAAAAGGCACAATTAATCTGTTGTAAGTTAAAAAAAAAATTCTTGAAAAGAAAAAGGTTGGACTGTGATATGATTCCTTTCTTTAATTATTATGAAAAAAAAAAAAAGAAAGAAAACGTCTCTGATTCAACTGGTGGACGTTCCTACATAAGTGATATTCTAATTTTACCTAGAAGGGCAATAAATTAACTATTCTTGTAAAGATACACGTGATTCATCTTAAAGCTGTTCTGCAAATGCCGAATTTTGAAAAAGAAGTTTCTTATTTAGTTCAGCTGTAAGAAACATTTTCTTAGAGAACGCACATGATTCATCTACCAAATACTGTATTTAAAAACTATTCAGAATAGGCACAGCTCGTTCATTTTCCGAATGTTCAACAACAACGTTCAAAAAAGGAGAAATACCCTGGATTGAACCTGACAGCCGCAGCCCTCTATGCCTCCAATGGAGTTGCCACTGACTAGTGAGAGGTTAACTTTCATTTTTACAACATGTTTACCGTATATCTAGGAAACACTTATGCCGATGGATTACCCAAAAGGGATCTATAAGCTTCAAAAGATCACAAACACAGATGGACCTTTCTGGAGGGTGGCTATCTAGAATTTTTCTTAGTCACAAGACAAATAAGGATATCTTGTTCAAACTCCATTTTCCTCCTCAAAGATGTTTTCCGATGGATATCAATTCTCAGATAGCCTGTACGACAAGCTGAGCATTTAGAACAGGACAAATCTCTTTGTTGTTCTATATGATATAATGCTCCCTGTGATCGACAGGGACTAAAAATTGTAGTTAAAAGACTAAATAATACTGTTATTCAACGACTCCAGCAGCTGTGTGAGGTGATTTTTCTCTGATAAGCTTGCACGAAATATAGCACTAGTCGTTATCTTTTAAGTAGCCAATCAGTGGTGAAGCATATAATCTTTTGGCTTAAATTATTCTATTAATGTTTATATGTAAGCTTTATTAATAAGTTGGGTTTACCAAAGCTTCTTTGTATATTTATCTTGTCCGTGTGTTCGTCTTGAGAACTACTTTGAGCTCTCTTGTGGCTAAGCGGTTAGCGCACGCACCTTTGGCGTGGAGACCTGGGTTGGTTCCTCAGTAGGAGCTCATATGGTTCGGATTCCACGTTAAGTTGTAGATCCAAGTCTCATATAGTCTCGGTGCTGAAAGGGACGCTAAACTAAAAAACAAATCTCAAGGACCACTTGATGGAATACCGTCAATTTAAACCAGGATCTAGAAAGTCAAAAGCCAGAAATCGAGTTCTTTGATGGAGGTGATTAATCCACCAAACATGGTGGAAATCAACCACTTCCGGATTTAATGTTGCTCACTATAAAACAAAAACTGTAATAGATAGCGAGAAGTAGTTTCCTGTAATCGATTAACCGTCCGAACAATATTTAATCTACATCCATGAAACTCTTCTAAAATTAGAAGTGATAGAAATAAACTATAGCTTCCGGTTTCAACATTGATCTACATAGAGCAGCGTTTCTCAAACTTTTTCATTCATGGAACCCTTTTTCACGTCCAAAATAAAATGGCGGAACCCGCGAAAATAGTATTAAATTATTCGACAATTTATAATAGTAATGCCAATCTTTTGATAATACTAAATGAGTCATCTAAATTCTAACCCACTTCTAGATGCGATAGACACTTCCGTTTTTATATTCGCTTCCTTGATATTGGATTGTACATCGAAAAAAAAATGCAAAAAGTTGAAATTTCCCACTCGATTTCCCTCCTAGAAGATTTTAGTTTTCTGGAATTTCAAAAGCTTTTTCGTTATGGATCGAAAGAAGTATCGCGAAGGAGCTTTTGCCATTTTCAATTTTTTCAAAAATTTATAAATATATATATATATATATATATATATATATATATATATATATATATATATATATATTATTCCGGTTCAAACTTCCAAAAACAAATTACGAAGGACCCAAAATTCAAAGAAACTTTTAGATGAAATAGAGACTTCGGAATTTTTTATTCACTTCCTCGAGGTTAATTTATATGGAACCTCTAAGAACTCTTTGCGGAACCCCTGGGTTCCGCGGAACACACTTTGAGAAATGCTGATATAGAGCAAAAATGATAAGAGGTACAAAGAAACTGTTTTTCTCTTAATCGATTTAACGTCGTAAGAAAAGGTATCATGTTCTCTCCTAATCGTTTCATCAAACCGAAAGTGGCAGAAAACAAGTAATTCTGGTTTGAACGTCGATCGCTATAGAGTAAAAACTGTAACGGATGGTGGGAAGTGGTTTTCTGCAATCAATTACATGTTCCCAAGAATACAGTGTGGCCCGCACCCCTGCGTCGATCAAGAATAACATTCTAGCTCATAGGTTTATTTGTTTCAGTTGTTCCGAGCTTGAGATAGTATATGCAAACAGACATTAAGAACAAATAAAGAATCTAAGTCTAATAATAAGAAATGATATAAAAATCAATGAGTTGATCAGTACGGGACAGATACCTACTTTTGGACCACCCTGTATATTCCATCTTCACTCTAATCTCTTTACTAAAACCAGAAGTTGTAAAAGTCTATCATCACTTCCGGTTTCAATATTACTTAAAACATATCACACTATACAAACCAAATCCTTTTACGTGGTGTACACGTGACAATGATCATCATATTGTTATGAGATTAAATTATTATCGTCATTCAACATTGACAGGTCGCCTGAGGAAGTTTCCATGTCCTCAGTTAACCTCACGATCCTCAACTAACCTCTCCGTTTTGATGTAGCAACAAATCGTTTAACACTGTCTACCAATTGTAGTCTCTGTCACCTTCTCCCTTTTTTCCTTCCACCATGTCTTCTACCACGTCTTGATAATGTCCCAAACGGACATTGTTTCGCACTTTAATTACCCTAAATACTGCCTATTCCTTTTCAGTTATTTCCAACATTTTAAATTTTGTCTTTTTTTAACCCAATCGATTTTCTGATTCTTCTCCATGCTCCCATTTTGAAATTTTAATAATTTTTCATAGCATTTGCAAATGTCCATAAATTTTTCAAATCTAATGAGTGCAGCGGGAAACACCGTAGTCCAGTGATCAGAGCGTTGGAATCATGTCAGCGTGGTCCCGGGTTGGATTCCCTTCCGGTGCTTCTCAATTTTCGGCGTCCACTTAGCGTCGTGAGGCAAATTCGGGATTCACGTGAAAACAAGACGTGACGGTCACTAGGTCTAGAAAACTCCTGATGCGCCTCTTAGGGACAAGGCGTAGTTCAGCCGGTCGCTACGGATAGCACTGGAGCAGATTTAGGCTGACAAAATGGGCCGGTACGCCAAATAGTTTGGATTTTAATAACACTTCACAAGAAACATTTTGTGTTTTTTTTTTGTTTTTTTTTTTTTTTAGCCATTTCTTCAAAGACGCATAAAATAAACTTTTGTGCTTCCTTAGTCCTTCTTTGCACATTTCTATCTCTGCTTTTACGTATTTCAAGTTTGCAATTCTTCTTTTCATTAATAATACTAACTAGATAGAGAATGAAATCTAGTTATTGGTGTTATTTACTCCCGTCTCCTATCTCTAAATTTAATACCGACATTTTTTTTTTTTTTTGCATTTCTAACGCTTATTAGGATCACCCTAAATGGGCCTCATAAGATTGTAATGTTAGTCCGTCCGTCCGTCTGTCCGTTGCTCTACATTGTTAACTCTTGAACGAAAGCGTCTTTTTTTAAATCCTGTTTTTTATTATTATTTCCTTCAATAATTCGAAAATGGAGTCATGTCATTCCTTAGCTTCTATGCAACCTGTACAACAATAAAGCGTTGTTGTGATGAAAGGTAACGCAGCTTTTTTTTTTTTTTTTTTTTTTTTTTTTTTTTTTTTTACATAGAACGTTCATGAACCTTAGTTTCACATGATCTGCTTTACTACTAGAGTTTATTTTCATCTCATATTCTTCGCAGCTTTCCCTCAAGTTTTCTTCTAACATTCGTATTCCATCAGTTTCCGTATCATCTGCAAAGTGTGTCCCATCCTTCCTACCAATCCTTCTGTTTCTACCGAAATAAAATTTTCAGTATGGAGATCAGTGGCGGCGGTTCAACATTAAAAGTGGGGTGGGGGGGCAAGACATGATCTGAATATTTGTTTATAACTGTTAGTTTTCCTGGTTGTTTCTAACACTTTGTTTGACGAAAGGTTGTATAACTAATAGGATACTATCTTTTTCAGTTAAAATATCGTATATCGTATTTCATATTTTATTAAGTAAGTTGACAAGAGCAACGCAAGTAGGTACTAGCCCTTTGTACTGTTAAACAACGAAAGTGTAAGAATTGATTTGATTTCTTGCTCATGAACACCTTAAAATTCTGTCTGGAAAATTGTGTGATCAGATTCTTTAATAACAAATTTGCAAAACTAATAAGTAGAAAAGATAATAGTAATCATAGTAATGAATAATGAAGCTTGTTTTGTAGAAGTTATATTGAAACTAGGGATTAATGAACAACTCATATTTTTAATTCCAGACATGCTATTAAATGTATGTTATTGCTCTTAGAAAATGAAAGACAGTAAATGCTACAACCCTATGCTATGACATTTAAAGAAATATTTGCTTTTGCAACTCCCCGAAACATGTTCGTTGCCATTGGGTGCAGTTTTCACTTTCTTGAAACACACCAAAACACAACAGTTAGAGTCACTCCACACCCCAGGTATACAAAATAATCCTAAAACCTAGAATTATGTTGAATTCACTAAATTTAATTGTATATACACTCGTACACCCCTAAACACACCACTTCACTCGTATATTACACTACATAACAATGGAAAAGGTAGAAGTTGTTTCCTATTACGCTCTTTTTAATCAACATTCGTTACTTTAGAAAGAAGAAAAGACATTTTATGATCTAAATTTTTGTGCAATTAAAGAATAACTTGTGAAATACTTTTTTTTTTTCGAACTGTTTTTGCGAATTAGTTTCAAACACCTAACATATCGAGCCCTTGTAAGAAGTGAAAGTATGCTAGAATTTTTGTGCTCCAATAGGTTGATTTTTGGGTTATTTTATGTGGCAATTAGAATGCAATTCCTATAGTTTCCTTTACTCCACGGGAAGACAACCAATACGTACTGTACTCACGCAACGGCAAATACTATATGGTACCATTTTTTCTATGAAGCAGTAATACAAACAAAAACTTTACATTTTCAAATGAAACTATATACATTAATGGGTTACTTAGAAAAAAGTGCGGGGGCAACTGCCCCCTTTGCCCCCCTAATCGCCGCCCATAATGCAAGTCATTCTTCAGTGACTCCTCTCAATATCTCTGCTAAACTCCTCTTCCAATTACATTCTTTTGTTGTCATTTCTTCCTTCTATTCTAACTTTCACTCGTTAGTTTATACAGAAGTTGCTTAACAATCTTCCTTTCTTCCATTCTAACACATTCGTCTATAGAAATCTTATCAGCACTTTCCAATTCACTCGATCAATTTTTGTGCCTCTTCGTAGCCGCGTGGCTGACGTAAGCGTTTCTTGTGGTGGATATTTGGATCGGGCACAAACCCAAGCAAATGGTTTGGATTTGTTATTTGTTCTGTCACATACATCCGCGATGCTGAAAAGGGAATAAATTCTTATCAATAAATATTACGTATACTTTTTCTTCTCTTTAGGTAGATCTTTCAATGGCCAGGCTTACTAAGCACATCTTGTGTCCTTATTTCTGTAAAACCGAAATTATTTCTCCTCAATTTCCTCATTAGTTCTTTCATACAGCCTTCTGTTCTGTATTCGAAGCATAATGTTTGTTGCATGCAATATGAGGCTAATGATTCTTTAGTTTCGACGTGTTTCGGGGTTCGATTTCTTAACCAACAGTATGATCGTCTTCTTCAAGAAAAATTTTAGCCACTTTTCCGTTTCAAATATTTCATTACAGAGTCAGAAGAATATTTCTTTTTCTATCCTTATTACTGCTAAAAATATTTGACTTCCTTTCGTGACAATATATTGAATAGCACACGAGAAGCCGTTTTTCTGAGCTTGTTAGATTTATTTCTGAATCAAGCAGACTATGTTGATTATATTAGGTTGGTTGCGAGTGAAATCTCTGCCCCAGCTGCGTCGTCTCCATAGGTTAAAAGTATTTCTAAAAGTTTCCGACTTGACACTAAAATATCAAGCTACTCGCAATAAACCATTCATGGCACATAATGCAATCTATGGAAGAAATAATATTGCGATGTATGTTAGAGACAGCACATAGGTTTTCTCTTTCATCACTTTTTTTTATTATAAAAAGTTCTATACAAGTTTATGAACTGTCTCAGTGAGTTTGGACCTCCTACCCAGAGTAGCGCGGAGCTGTTGTGGTTGATGGTTAGAAGTACCCCGCGCAATTGCGACGAAAAATTGGATGCCCAGCAGCGACGATCAGTTGTGGCCTTACTTCCGTTTTGAAATTTATATCACCAGCGGCAGAGGCGCGACGAAACGCCAATGAATCACAAAATTACTCACCCAAAATATGTTAAATCGCCTATACTTGTGATTTGTTTACATTAAAGTGAGTCTAAAAGAACACTAAAAAAAGTACCCCGGAGTGGGTGCGAACCACCAACTTTACGATCAGTAGGCGGGTGTTCTTCCGATTTCGTAACGGAGGCAATGAAGGACACATCGCATGTAGAGGGATAAATCATTGAGGTCTTTTTAATTTGGCCAACCAGAGTGCCCTTTAATGTAAACAACTTGAAACTCAAGCCATTAGCGTTTACAATCCAAGGAAAGCTAAAATAATTCTGAAATAAATAACATTTCTATTAATGATGCCCATTATGGAAAAACATTTAAAACTAGGATATTTTCAATATAAATTCTAACAGAGTAAGGTTTTAAATTCACGTTAACAACTTTTATTATTGAGACAACTACTAAACCTCAATTTTTGACCTTTAACTTTTATAAAAACGTTGACACGTTTTTACGAAAGTGATTTTTAGAAGGACACTGCTTTCATTCTTTTAACTGTCGCCTGCAACATGATATCCAACTGTTCAAGTGACCCTTGGTTCAAAACAACAATAGACAATAGAAACACTAACTACAGTCTATCCTCTAGAAATGTTCCAAAATATTGGTTAAGCTGTTAACTGGTTTGGGCATAGTTTAAGTTTCAAACCGAATGTTTCAGTTTGTTTCAGAAACGAAACCATAATTGGACTGTTCGGTTTGAAACAGACACTGGATTGAACTTTTTGAGAATATTCTTATATATTTTTTGAAACAAATCCCGAACTATAATGTTATGATTTCTTTTTAGGTTAAGAAATTGTGGATCTGCTATTTCACTTCTGAACGAAATTACGACTCTCCATGTCTTTCTCTTAATAACATACCTTGGAAGAACACGTTAATGATCAATGGAAAGTATAACAATTTTTCGGTTGGGTTTGGTTTCGGTTAAAAGTTTGAAATCGGTTTGTAATACAAACTGAAACTACGATTTACGAGTTTTCTAACTGTCCAGCTCTAGTAGCCTTGACCATACCCTGGAATATCCTTAACATTTTTTCATAATGGACATCATTAATAGAAATTATATTTATTAATGATGATAAGGTTGGTGGTTCGCGCGCACTCCGGGGTAATTTTTTAATGTTCTTTTAGACTCACTTTAATGTAAACAAATTAGGCGATTTAACATATTTTGGGGGAGTAATTTTGTGATTCATTGGCATTTCGTCGTGCCTCTGCCGCTAGAGATATAATTTTCAAAACAGAAGTGGGGCCACAGCGGATCGTCGCTACGGGGCATACAATTTTTGCCGAGAGGTGGCTAGTTGCCCATCACTGGTCCACCGACGCTTTCGGCATGTGGTAGCTTGACTTTCAGGTTGCTTACATTAAAAGATTTCTTTTCCTTCATTTCACAAAACAAAACTTCTATACAAAATAACGCAATAAACAGAAAATATATATAAATAGTACGTTTGAGTGCGCTGGCCACACATCACGTTTTCGCGGGCCAACTGTTAGAGATTTTGATTTCCCCAATATTGAATAGACTTGATATAATCTTGAACTCGTCAATCTGCAATGTATATTAACCCATTTAAGTCCACTGTTTCTAAATGGGAACAATTTATTTTTCATCAATTTTTGTTAGTGGATTCTTTGTTATGTATTTATTTCGTCCTTTACAATAAGGACCTGATACCAGTCCATCTGCTATAACATTTAGCCTTGATATTCAAACAGGACATTAAACTTCCTTATATCCAAATGCTGCAACAACATGCACTAATACTACTTCTATCAACCATTTTCAGCAATATAGTTTGACAATTTAGATTTGAATTCTCTTGACTATTGATTCTACATAATATTTTAGTTTTTATTATGACGGAAACAAGAGTTTTACAACATTTGAATAGTAAGAATGTGCACTTTACTGAAGACACTTGACATCAAGTCCCCCCGCTTAATTAACAGTGATGTCTTAGAGTAGTGGGATAAGCGTTGGTTTCACATTCTGGTGGTCCTGGGTTCAGTTCCCGTTTGGTAATTAAAGGAAATTTTTATCACTTGTAATATTGATATTTCCAATGTAAGATAACATGGAAAAAATTCCATTTCTCTCCGTCTTAATGTTGAGACAACTTTCTTCAGCACACTCGCAATAGAAAAGTGAACTGCGAAACACAACTACAACATGACGTCAGCCGTATCAACCTGGATTCGTACTGTCTGGAAACGTAACGTGTTTAGCGTAAAATTGATGAATACGTAAGGCACACCACCCGCTGAAGCCACTCTCCTCTTTCTCTTGGTCTATACTGCCTGTCAAAACAATGATTCATAGTGTACGACAAAAACAAAAATTGCCGCTAGGTGGCAGGGACAGCCGAGGTTTGTTCTCGTCAATTTAAATGTAGCTATACAGTAATTCAGCATATCTTCCCCCAATTTGAAGGAACTAGTACAATTTTTCAATAATTTACTTACATACGGAAAGGTTGTATGTATTTTTTAAATATGGATTTTGCTTTTAACTATTAAAAGAACAAATTCTACATAACAAGGTAACCTTGTCTATTATAACAAGATAATAGAAGGGTTAACACAAAATAAACAGTGCAATAGACATGTAGTCATCGTTAGCTGTATCAGTTAGTAATGTCATGTAATTTGTGATTTGCATAGGTACTACACATATAAAAATAAATAATATTTAAGTGAAAATACATAAAATATCATTCTTATTTACTCAATCCAAACGCACACCAAGACCAAAATAGACCAATTAAAATAGATCAAACACACTCCAAGCAATTAAACTATGATCTACTCAGTTGATAAGACCAACGCAAGTAGTTCACATTGATTGTGTTGACTGAGTACCACCAACATTATGCTATATTATTATTATTATTATTATTATTATTATTATTATTATTATTATTATTATTATTATTATAGACAAAAAGAGCGACGACTCATCATCCCAACAACACAAGACTGCCGTTGAATCTTATCATTGAATTTACATACTATAAAATGAAGTTAGGATTTACTATCCATCTCCCCAAGATGCATTCTAATACATTGTACATCTTTTTTGTAGGCCAACCCAAGAAATTTTGTACCTGGTATGAATATATCCTACGCAACGCTGGATTTAACACTAGAATAACTAGAGCGTACGGGCCGGGCATTGGCGTGGGAGACCCGGGTTCGATTCCTGGCGGGAGCTCATGTGGTTCGGATTCCACGTTAATCAGTAGGTCCACGTCTCATATAGCCTCGCTGCTGAACGGGACGCTAAACTAAAATTAACTCTAAATCAAATAGAATAACTAGACTCGGACCTAGGAGCACAACAATCTTACGATTATCCGTTGGAAAAAAATTAATAAGCAAAACGAAAAAGATGCAAAAGACGAAGAATAATAAACATGATTAAGAACGGTAAACACCCTCCATGACGTTCAGTATGATTATGTTAATAGATACCTTCGCTCGGTACAAAGCAAGGAAGAAGGCAGTAGGTTTATTTTAAGGGCAAACGCTTATACAAATCTGATTTTGGACAATGACAACAATTTCCATATTATACTGTTTCACAATTATACTGAGACTTTTTAGTACTTGAATAGTACTTGAATATTCACATTTTAGAGACAAAAGTTTGAAACAATTTATTTTACTCTTGCACAAACTGATCATTTTTGTAGCGTTATTTTAAAAGATGTAAATTTGTAAGTTTGACTTTCTGTACAGTAGATTCGAAACGAAAATTCGTTAAAATTTGTACAAAAATATATATATAGGACAAGGTGGCTCAATGTTAGAGCGCTTACCTTTGGTGCGTGGGATCCCTGGTTTAATTCCCGACCAAGTAAGTTTGTGATGAACAACATGGTGTCCATGGGTTTTCTCGGTGTGCTTTCATTTCGTTCCACATTTCATTCCACCAATTCTTCCATCAACATTCACTTGCCTTAATCATTCGTCTCCCTTAGCCTAAAGGGCATAATCGTGGCACGTTACCCTGAAAAATATATACATAAAAATTATATTGTGTTAAAACTTTGTACGTCGGCATGAGTACACTTTGCCTTGCCTAGATGTGGCAAAACATTAAATCCGACACCAACCCTGCATGTATTTTCTGGTGAACGACGCGCTTCACTCACTGCAAATCTCATTATTATTATTATTATTATTATTATTATTATTATTATTATTATTATTATTATTATTATTATTATTATTATTATTATTATTATTAATAATAATAATAATACTAATACGAAACATAGTGGAAATTGTCCAATACTTATTTTTAGAGTTCCAACTGTTTTTCTGGAAATGGGTTTGAATTTGCAAGAAAATCAAAACCCTTGATTATGCTTTCTGCATATGTGAATAGTGGTTTCTCAAACGTTTTCACTATTATTTCTGATAACAGTAATTTGGGTTTTTCATCACTGTGACAGTTCAACAAAGTGCATTCTGCAGAACTGGCAAACATAATGGCAATATTTCTGAATGAATCTACATATTTCTCTCAACGAAGTCTTATAACGATTTAATGAGGTGAAAGGAACACTGCTTGATTGTATGAAAGTTCACCTTTTTTTCTAGGTGGTTCTTCTGGTCGTCTATTACTTACATTCAGAGAACACTTTGAGCACAATGTCTTGTTT
Source organism: Thermobia domestica (assembly GCF_964235325.1). Taxonomy (NCBI): domain Eukaryota; kingdom Metazoa; phylum Arthropoda; class Insecta; order Zygentoma; family Lepismatidae; genus Thermobia; species Thermobia domestica. The sequence goes on from NC_137454.1 coordinate 68,285,770, forward strand.
CAGCTTCCGAAATTTACTTTTAAAAAAAGAAAAATCTTCTATTACATAATGTTGATAGCAAACAGCAGATCTGTCTGGAGGAATTCAGTTATTTCCCTTTGTATCACCATGCCTTGATATTTTACTTAGTCATTTTTCTGTAGTTAAATACTCGATGGTATTTCGTGAAACGATACCCCTAAGTATTCTAAAATTCCTCTTCGTGCCTTAGAATAGGGCATACAACAGTAATACATTTTAATTTGCGAAAACACTGGACCCCACAATGTATTTTCTGCTATGAGATTTATAGAAACAAGTCACGCTTAGTTCTGCATACATGGGACGAATTCGGAGAAATATTCGTACTGTGACCTCTATGTTGTTTTGGTGATTCTACAGGCAGTATAGAGGATGGAGCGGGCGGTGGCAAGGTATATCGATAGTATGAGTCAAAAATACGACTGATCAAACACAAACGTTATTATTTCTAAGCAATTCCTTATAAGTTTCAACTCCTTCTTCTACTACTGCTAGAAATGTTAATGTTTTAAGCAATTCACTATTTCAGATATATTCCATATCAATAAAAACACTTGAAATTCAATCAAAAGCTTTATAAAATATATTGCCGAGTCTCGACTTTCCAATAATAATAATAATAATAATAATAATAATAATAATAATAATAATAATAATAATAATAATAATAATAATAATAAAGGAATATCAGAATTACAATACCAATTACGTAAACAATACCTTCCATTAAAGAAAAAAATAATTGCCACGACGGCATTCGAATCCTGGTCATGCTATACGAGTTAAGTGCTTTTCCACTCTACTACAAAATTTCCTCATACAAAGATAAGAAAATTAACTAGTAGTTACGGAAGATAAAAATGAAATTTTCTATTTCTACTCGTGTTGATACAATTCAAAGAATGAGAAAATAAGGTCTGCCGTCTTTTTTTCTTTGGAAATTACACCTTAAGGTGAGTAAGAATACTAATGTGAGTCGGGACCATCGTTAAAACCAATGAGGTAGCTTCAACTTGAAGAACGTTTCGTGACATTTTCCTCATTGACGAAGGTCTATATTAGTGATGAGCGCAAGAGTCTTGGTCTTGCAGTTTTTGCAAGAGTCTTGCATGCAAGACCAAGACCAAGACCAAGACCAAGACCAAGACCAAGACCAAGACCAAGACCACGAATAGCGGTGCAAGACCAAGGCCAAGACCAAGGTGTGCAAGAACAAGACCAAGACCAAGACCATACCTGCAAGACCAAGACCAAGACCAAGACTCTTGCGCAAGAGTCTTGCACAAGTACTGGTACTACTTGAATTTTTTTTATACAATATAAAAAAGGAGAAAATTCATTACATCTTTTACTTGAATATTTTGACTTCAGTAAAAGTGACACTAGAGTGAATGTGTTCCCAGTAGTGTTATGCAATCCGTGTGAGTCGATCTGCCCCTGTAGCATATAGCTACAGTATATCGTTTCCTGAATTGGTTGTTCGCGTTTTCTGTAGATATTGCTCGTTCTCAAGCCACACAGGTGTCATCTTGCGCCATGTAAGCTATTTTGGTGGACAAACATCGTGTGCGTGGGTTTTCTTAGGTTTTTTCCGTTTCCTTCTAGTTTCTTCATTCCACCATTTCAGTCTTTTTTCATCACCACCGTCTCCCTTAGCGTTGGTGCATTACTGTGGGACGTTAAACTAGATACTTCATTTCATTTCAAAGCATACTAGTGGTGTTCTTCTTCCAAAACTGAAGAGAAATGTAGTATTGAACATCGGTAATTCCGTACACCATAGGTGCTGACTACATGAGTATGGCCTTGGCTATGAGACTCAAGCATCCGTTGTAAATTTTTAATGTGTGCTCATAAAATTAATATCGAAATAACATTTTCATGACATTGACAAAAACTTAGTGCATGTGACCGCAAGTTTGATTTCATGGGCAGATGCTTATACGTTGAATAATTGTTTATTCATATAATTTTTAGCCTCCTTAGGTATACGGCACATCGGGGATTGAGCGATATAACATTACACAACAACAGTAAATCTATATTATAAAATTGAAAGTGACTATGCTTGTGACTCCCAATCTCTTGAACACTCTTGAACCACCATCGATGTCGAGATCGATCAAATTTTCAATATAGATCAGGATATGTTATTTATCAGTTCACTTTGAAGGAGCAACGTATGGGAGAAGGAGGAGGGGGAGGTATACAAAAATCAAAATAAATAAAAATAAAAGTGACTAAGTTTGTGACTTAATAATTCTTGAACCACCAGACTGACCTTAATCAAATTTTTAACATGTATGAGGTGCCTAACTGGAAAGTTTTTTATAGTTTCATTTTGATGGTAGAACCTAGGGGAGGGGGAGGTATATATAAAAATAAATAAAACTTAATAAGTCTTGAAACACCCGACCGATCTCGATCACATTTTCAACATAGATGAAGTTCGGACCTTAGATGGTTTCTGTCATATCACTTTGACGATGGAGCTTAGGGGCCGGGGAGAGGAGAGATATTTAAAAATGATCGAAAATGACCGATATTAGAGTGGAGTCTAGTTTTCGGGGTCGCTGAGATAAACAATGACACTTCCGATGCTGTTTAAATCCAAATTTAGCCCCTAGCTTGGCGGTGGGAGGAGAGATATCTAAAAATGATCGAAAATTAATATTACTGTCGAATTTATAGTTTTTGGGGTCACGAAAGTGAACAGTGATACTTCCGATCCCGTTTAAATGCAAATTCAGCACCGCAACTTGGGAAAGGGGGAAGAAGGAGATATATAAAAATTATTGAAAATGACCATTATTATCAATGTCAAATTCATGGTTTTCGAGGTCATTGAGATGAACAGTGACACTTCCGATGCCGTGCCTTGCAACATGGGGGAGGAGGAGATATATAAGTTTATTGAAAATGACCGATATTAGTGCCGAATCCATAGTTTTCGGTGTCTCTAAGATGAAGAGTGATGTTTCTGATGCCTTTAAACCCAATTTCAGCCCCGCAACTTGGGGAGGAGGGGGAGAGAAATATAAAAATAATCGAAAATGACCGATATCAGAAAGCGCTTAGTAATAATGAAAAGTGACTGATTAACGAAACATATTATTATTATTATTATTATTATTATTATTATTATTATTATTATTATTATTATTATTATTATTATTATTATTATTATTTAAAATTTAACCCAACGAAGTTTGTAATTGATGCTAGTAATCCATATTCACAAGTGAGACTGATTTTATACAGTTATTTTAAATAACTTGTAGTTTGATGTCGTTATTTTGTATTTCTAGTATAGGTCAAAAGTATTTATACAAATTGAGTTTATAGAAAAGACATAGACAGACAGACAGATGAGTCGTTTTTAGTTTTCACTCAAATTATTCTAAAACATTAAGTTTTGATTATAATAATTATTTTATTTTTTCTCTCTTTTTTGTCGATATGCTAAACATATCATCATAACCATCATCAAAGCTATTCTGCCATTATCGGCTGGTTGCTTGCTGCAACTGAGAAACCTCGATATACAGTGGTCCTCAGCTAGTCTCTTCGTCTTAATGTAGCAATTTTCTTAATATCTTCCTTCAACTACAATTTCCTTTTCTCCCTCTCTCTCTTTCCTTTCACCATACCCTCTAGCACATCCTCCACAGCCAATATCCCAATCAGTTCCTCTTTCTCCTCTTATCAATATCTAAAATTCTTCTTTTTTCTCCTACTGCTAACATTTCTAACACCTTCTCATTCGTTTTCCGTTCAACACAGCTAATTCTCTCCATTTTTCTCCATGCCCAGGTTTCGAAAGTCTGTATTTTTTTCCATCGCTTTTGCGTAATGTCCATGTTTCTGCCCCATTGGAATCAGTAAAACAAAATCTCAATATTTAATTATAAGTTTGTTTAACACAAAAATTAGTTAATGTGGTTGAAAAGAAAAATCTGACGCCTTTAGAGTGTAAAAATAATTTTGCATTTCATGGTATTTCAATTATCTGTACCGTTTTGATTTTCTTTCATTCGTCTCAGGGGTAGCCTTCCCAGTTTCGGAACCTGTGGAGTGTTGGATCTGTTAAAAAATGTAAAAAGATTAGCGAAGCGTGGGCACCCAATAAAAAAAATAAAGGTCATCACTTATGTTGTACACTATTATCATACTTACACGAAGATAAAGTATGTTACATTTAAAAACATATATTGTATTTCCGTTACTATTGGAGCATTGTAGAATTTATTATCCCTTATATCCAGAGTAAAATTTACCTATGAAAAACATAAGATTTCTTAAAAGCAAAACTTGCAAGACTCTTGCAAGCAAGACCAAGACTGGGTGTGCAAGACCAAGACCAAGACCAAGACTGGGTATGCAAGACCAAGACCAAGACCAAGACCGAAGGTTCCAGTGCAAGACCAAGACCAAGACTGGGTGTGCAAGACCAAGACCAAGACCAAGACCACCCCGGTCTTGGTCTTGGTCTTGCATTTGCTCATCACTAGTCTATATAACTTGTTTTTGAGTTAAAGAAGGAAATCTCGAGTAAGTCATTATGATATATAACTTACGGAACGACTCCCTATACGAGCATTAATATCTTGTGTACAGTCTTAAATGTAACGATTTAACTAGCTAACAGTTTTGGTCGAAGCTGAAGTGACGCGGTAGGTAAGTGGTTAGCGCATTGAACTTCTATTCCGCGGATCCGGCTTCAAATCCCGGCCAGGTTCAAACTTTATCAAATGTTTCAATATTAATTTCAATGCATACTCAGTGTGACAAGCAAGATCTTTTCTTCTCCAGAAAGAAAAAGATGTTGGAATGAGTAGACTTGGAGAAGGTCTGTCAATGGAGGCAGTCATTTACAAACTCATTTCCAGCAGTTGTTCTAGCTTTGATATTTTCATCTACTTTCAAGCATTTTCTGATTCATGCATAGTCAGTATTTTTATTTGTCTGAACATACAGTATATAACGAAATAATACGTTACATACACAGCAATATTGGGAATAATATATGGTGTTCATTGGACAACACACTCTGAACCATAGAGATTGATCTCAGAATGGAGAACTTCATATACTCACAATTTTACTTGCATATAAAGACCTGACTCAGTGCTACCAAGTGCTCAGTGCTTACGTAAAAGTTAGGTTGCACCTCTCCAGGCGTTTTACAAACGGCAAATGATCCGGACCCCAAGTAATGGAATTAGAGCACTTCGAGGGGAGATATTTTTGCTGGTGGCTGTACTACTTTGAGATAATTAACTTGCGTCAACTTGTAAGTTTCCAAGTTACAATTGAGTCATCACACTAGTTATAAGTCGGCAAATTGCCTGAACGCTACAACATTTATTAGTGTGAGGCAAACGAACGATAGCATAGGTAGAGATAGTTTTAACATAACTGTTTGCTATTACGAATTACACTGAGACGTTTTGCCGTTTATAAATTAGTTTTATGGATCTGTAATTTCTATTTTAATTAAATGTTTCAACTTTACTCCTCCTCGACCAGGGATTAGAGGATTAGGAATTTCTCGATTTTCTGGATTTCTGGACTTTCGGCACCTATATGGTCATGTTAGCTCGTCACACGTATTGGAATGACGTCCCTCAGCGATCATACTGCCCTGGAAATTGTGGAGGAAGGAAGGAAGACGCTGATAGCCATTATGTTAGGTACCATCTCGGCATTTGCCTGGTTTGAATGAGAAAAACCTAGAAATATCTCACTCAGGGTGACTGGCCCAAAAAAGCTATTACACATTTTCGACCTAGTGTCCCCACTGAGAATCGAACTCAGGACCGCTAGCACCAAAGGCGAGAGCGTTAACGACTACGCTACTCTGGGCCATTTCTCTTCGACCACCAAACATTCTAAAGTTCGTTTTGCATCATGACCTTCTTCCTTCCTATGAATATCACTGTCTAATAGCTGCCAAGAATTTATAATTGCTTTTAAATATTGATAGTATGTGGCTTTTAACTTTTTTTTCATTTATTTAATTTTGCTTGTTAAGAATAAAAGTTGGTTGTTATTTTGCATTTTCTTGAATACATAATCAAATATTTAGCATTGATTCAAGAAAAAAATGAACCTGATTCCCACCAAGTACCTCCTGCTATAGTATGCACATATGACAATATGTACTGGAAGGTAGAGCTATTGTTTTACAATCCTATCCAAGCACTGCAATCCTATTTATAATTTTCAATCTGTAGCTAGTGGCACGGAGTTAGTGCGAGCGGTACTGGGTTCGATTCCCTGTGGGACACTCGGTCGAAAAAGTGTAAAAGGTTTTTCAGGCCAGTCACTTACGTGAGTTTTCGTGGGTTTGCTTATTCACACCAGACAAATGTCGGAATGGTATCTAGCATATAGGTCCAAGACCGCTTTCTTTCTTCCCTTTCCGCGGATTCTGTGATCACCGAGAGATGTCATTCCTCATACGTGACGGGCTAACATGGCCATAGACGCTGAAAGCCCAGAACTAACCAGTCTGTAAATAACGTTAATATACAAACTTGAAACATTTCAGAGTTACGGGTTGCATAGACATCTAGGAGATAATATTTAGATATTCTCAATTTATTACAAATGCTAGACGCCTTAGTCTGTCAGTCATGCTAATTCATAATAGTTCAAAGTCAGGCTAATAGATGTCCCCAGCTGTGCTGCTTACTACTTGATGCCAAGAGATGTCGCTTACAGTCAAATAATTTAAGAGGAGCTGAAGGATTGTAGAAGAATAACTATTGTATACACGACTCCAAAAGTGCATTACCACCTGCAATTCTCGTTTTCCTGCAATAGCAGGCAACCCAAAAAGCTCGGCGGTTGGGTTGGTTCCGAATTCGAAAGGCGCTGGACCAAACCTCAATTTTGTAATAAATATATCAGTGTGGCAGACTGCAAATGAGGGAATAAAACAAATTGTTAAAAATGACAATAATATTATCATGACGGAGATGGATGACATCAAAAGTTACAAAATGATCTTACTTAAGCAGTTCAAAAAAGATGAATGGCAAAAGACACATATCAGAGGAAAACATTTCTCTCCTCACCTCCCAAAAAAAGAATCTCATAAAAAAGAAAAAGTTACATAAAGTTACGTAAGTTTTAATATAAAAGCCCCACTCTATATTGTGAAAGTTGACACCCGAAAGGCAAGAACAACTGAACCAAAGTCAATAAATTTGTGCACAGATATTGTAGACGTAAAAGGAGAAAATACGAGTTTCGTATTTTCCTGGAAAAAACGGTTGGGTGGGGCACGGACCCCTCCAAACCTTTTATCACGAAATATCAAAAATGCTAGTAACAGTATGTCAGAAGAGTGTAAAAGACATGAATAATTGCAACGGAACATTTTGTATTGAAAATACGCAAAAACTAAAGGAATACGGCCTTTTTAAATTTTCTGCGGAAAAACGGATTTAGGGGCAAAAGCTCCCACCCAAAATTTTGAAACTTGATGTCCGAAAGGCAAGAAGTGAACCGAAGTGAACGAAATTAAGCGCAGATATTGCAAACGTAACATGAGGATACGAGTTTCGTATTTTCCTCGAAAAAACGGTTAGGTGGGGCACGGAACGTGGCACGGAAAATCAAATGTGCTGGTAACAGCATGTCAGATGTGTGTAAAGGACATGAAGAATTTAATCAAACTGCGTCTATGGACAGTACGCAAAAAATAAAGGAAAACATTTATTTAAATTTTCTGTGAAAAAAAAACACAGTTTTAAGGGAAAAAAGCTCAAACCCAAAATTTTGAAAGTTGATGCCCGAAAGGCAAAAGGAAGTGAACAGAAGTGAATGAAATTGTGCACAGATATTGTAGATATAAAATGGGGGAATACGGTTTTAGTATTTTTCTGGAAGTAACGGTTCGGTGGGGCACTAACCCCTCCAAACCTTTGATCACGAAATATCAAAAGTGCTAGTAACCGTATCTGAGATGTGTGTAAAGGACATGAAGAATTGCAACGAAACTTTATGTGTGGACAAAAAAATAAATGAATATTGTTTTTTTTATTTTCCGCGGAAAAACGGTTTTAGAGGGAAAAATTCCCACACAAAATTTTGGAAGTTGACGCCCGAAAGGTAGAAAAAAAATGAAATCTTTCAGTTTTACGTCTCACGGTTATGCCGCTTAGGCTAAAGGAGACAGACGTTGATGATGAGTAATGAATGAAATGGTGGAATGAAGAAAGTGGGAGGAAAGGGAGAACCCCTAGAAAACCCACGCACACGGTGTTTGTCCACCACAAAGTTCACTTGGCGGGGGCTGAGATCGAACCCAGGACCCCAAGCACCAGAGGTAAATGCTCTACCACTGAGCCACGGCGGCCCCTGAAAAGCAGAAGTAAACCGAAGTGAATAAAAATTTTCACAGATATTGAATACGTAAAATGAGGATACGAATGTCGTATTTCCCTGGAAAAAACGGCCGCGTGGGGCACGGACCCCTCAAAACATTTGACCACGAAAAATAAAAGTTCTTGTAACAATATGTCAAATGTGTGTATAGGACATGAAGAATTGCAACGAAACTTTGTGTATGAACAATAGGCAAAAAATAAAAGAATACGTTTTCTTAATGTTCTGCAGGAAAACGGTTTTAGGGGGACAAATGAACCCACCCCAAAAGTTTGAAATTTGACGCCGAAAAAGCAAGAAGAAGTGAACCGAAGTGAATGAAATTTTTCACACATATTGTGAAAATAAAATGTGGGAATTCTAGTTCCGTATTTCCTGAGAAAACTGTTAGGTGGGGCACGGACCACTCCAAACATTTGCTCAGGAAATATCAAAAGTGCTAGTAACAGTATATCAGATTTGTGTAAAGGACATGAAGAATTCCAATGAAACTTTATGTACGGGCAATACGCAAAAAAAAAAAAAAAAAATGGAGAAGGGTTTTTCTGCGGAAAAACGGTTTTAGGGGCAAAAGCTTTCACACAAAATTATGAAAGTTGAAGCCGGGAAGGCAAAAAGAAATGAACCGAAGTGAATCAAATTGTGCACGGACATTGTAGACATAAAATGAGGGAATATGGGTTTGCTATTTTCCTGGAAAAAAGGAGTGGGTGCGGCACGGACCCTCCCTAACGTTTGATCACAAAATATCAAAATGCTAGTATGTCAGATGTGTGTCAAGGACATGAAAAATTGCAACATAACTTTGTGTATGGACAATACGCAAAAAGTAAACGAATACGGGTTTTTCTAAGTTCTGCGGGAAAACGGTTTTAGAGGGCAAAAGCTCCCACCCTAAATTTTGAAAGTTGAACTCGAAAGGCAAACAGAAGTGAATCGAAAAAAATGAAATGAAATCTTTAAGTTTTACGTCCCACGATTATGCCGGTTAGGCTAAAGGAGACGGTGATGATGAGTAATGAACGAAATGGTGGAATGAAGAAAGTGGGAGGAAACGGGAGAACCCCGAGAAAACCCACGCACACGGTGTTTGTCCACCACAAAGTTCACTTGGCGGGGGCTGGGATCGAACCCGGGACCCCAAGCACCACAGGTGAACGCTCTACCACTGAGCCACCGCGGCCCCAAGAAGTGAATCGAAGTGAGTGCAAATGTGAACATATATTGTAGACATAAAATAAGGATACGGGTTTCATATTTTCGTGGAGAAAATAGTCGTGTGGGGCACGGACCCCTCCAAACCTTTGATCATAAAAAATTAAAATGCTAATAACATTATGTAGAAAGTGTATAAGGGACATGAAGAATTGCAATGAAACTTTTTGTATGGATAATACGCCAGAAATAAAGCAATACGGGTTCTTTTATGTTCTGTTGAAAAATGGTATTAGGGGGCAAAAGCTCCCACACAAAATTTTGAAAATTGACGCCCGAAAGGCAAAAAGAAGTGAACCGAAGTGAATGAATTTCTACACAGATATTGTAGACGTAAAATGAGGGAATACGGTTTTCTATTTTCCTGGAAAACAGGGTTGGGTGCTGCATGGACCCCTCCAAACTTGTGATCACGAAATATTAAAAGTGCTACCAACAGTATGTCAGATGCGTGCAAACAACTTGAAGAATTCCAACATAACTTTGTGTATTACCAAAACGCAGAAAAATGAATACTTTTTTTTTGTTCTGCGGAAAAACGGTTTCAGGGGCAAAAGCCACCACCCGAAATTTTGAAAGTTGACGTCCGAAAGGCAAGAAGAAGTGAGCCGAAGTGAATGAAATTGTGCACAGATATTGCAGACGTGAAATGAGGGTACGAGTTCCGTACTTTCCTGGGAAAAACAGTAGGGTGGTGCACAGACCCCTCCAAACCTTTGATCCCGAAAAATCAAAAGTAATAATAACAGTATGTCAGATGTGTGTAAAGGAAATAAAGAATTGCAACATAACTTTGTGTATGGAATATACGCAGAAAGTAAATGAATACGGGTTTTGTTATGTTCTGCGGGAAAACGGTTTTTGGGGGGCAAAACCTCCCAAACAAAATTTTGAATGTTGACTCCCGAAAGGCAAAAAGAAGTGAACCGAAAGGAGTGAATTTGTGCACAGATATTGTAGACACAAAGTGAGTGAATACGGGTTTCGTATTTTCCTTTAGAAATCGGTTGGGTGGGGCACCGACCCCTCCAAAGCTTTGATCACAAAAAATGAAAAATGCTAGTAACAATATGTTAGATGTGTGTAAAAGACATGAAGAATTGCAACAAAACTTTCTGTGTGGACAAAAAATAAAGAATATGTTTTTCTTTTTTGCGGAAAGACGGTTTTAGGGGCAAAAGAACCCAAAACCAAAATTTTGAAAGTTGACGCGCGAAAGGTAAGAAGAAGTGAACTGAAGTGAATGAAATTTGGACAGATATTGTAGACACAAAATTAGGGAATAAGTTTCCTTATTTTCCTGGAAAAACGGCCAGGTGGAGCATGGATCCCTCCAAACCCTTCATCACGAAATATCAAAATATCTAGTAACAGTATATCAGATGCGTGTAACGGACATGAAAAATTGCATCAAACTGCGTGTATGGGTTGAGTTGAGTTGATTTTAGTTTAGCGTCCCTTTCAGCAGCGAGGCTATATGAGACGTGCACCTACTGATTAACGTGGAATCCAAACCACATGAGCTCCCGCCGGGAATCGAACCCGGGTCTCCCACGCCAAAGGCCCTACGCTAACCGTTTAGCCACGGAGGCGCTCTGCGAGTATGGGCAATACGCAAAAAATAAACGAATACATTTTTTAATTTTGGTTAAAAACGGTTTTGGTTGGCAAAAGCCCCGTCTACAATTTTGGAATTTGACCCCAAAAGACAAAAAGAAGTGGACCGAAGTGAATGAAATGTCCACTAATATTGTAGAGGTAAGGTGAGGGAATACGTGTTTCGTATTTTTCTGAAAGAAAAAAAAATTGTGAGTGAACCAAGGCGTTGAGTCGCGGGAGAAGTGGACCGAAGCGAAAGCAATTGTATGTAGATATTGGATATGTAAAATATGGCCTCTCGTGTTTCACAAGTGTCGTGTCTCCATCCGATTTCTTCAAATTTGGCAGATCAAGTAACAGCAAACACAAACAGTATAGCGTATTTTATAGTATTTCAGGAGGCACCTTTAACCCTTGCAATGTTTTTTCAGCATAAAGAAAAACACGTGTCGATTTATTTCCAGTTTGCTATTAGTATGCCAAATTTGAAGCAAAACGGATACGAACACTTGAGAAACACGAGAGCCCTTATTTTACATATAATGTCTACACACAATTTGATTTGCTTGGGTCCACTCCTTTCTGAGCTATTACGGTAATATTTCCTTTTTTTGGGGGGGGGGATGGGACCTAGGCCCCAACACTGTTTTTCCGCAAAAATTAAAACACGTTTCATATACTGTTTTGCAAATAGTCCCTTTACGAAGTTTCGTTCCAATTCTCCATATTCTTTAGGAACTTTTGCGTATGCTTATTTGCACTTTTGATATTCCGTAATCAACGGTTTAGAAGGTCCGTGCCTCACTCAACCGCTTTTCCCAGGAAAATACGAAACCCAATTATCTCGTTTTTCGTCTACAATATCTGCGCACAATTTCATTTAATTCGGTGCACTCCTTCTTGCATTTTGGGCCTTAAATTTCAAAATTTGGGATGAGGGCTTTTGCCCCCTAAAACCGGTTTTCCGCAGAAAATAAAAGAAAAACCGTATTCGTTTATTTTTTGCGTATTGTCCCTACACAATGTGTCGTTCCAATCCGTCATGTCCTTCAAACACTTCTGTTATTAGCAGTTTTGATATTTCATGATCAAAGTTCTGGAGGTGTGTGTGTGTGTCCCACCTAAACGGTTTTCTTTTTTTTCTCAGGAAAATGAGAAAAACGTATTCCCTCATTTTATGTCGACAATATCTGTGCACAATTTCATTCAGTTCGGTTCACTTCCTCTGGCCTTCCGGGCCTTAACTTTCAAAATTTTGGGTGATAGCTTTTGCCCCCTGAAATCGTTTCTCAGCACAAAATAAAAAAAACCGTGTGCCTTTATTTTTTGGTATGTTGTTCATACACAAAGTTTCGTTGCAATTCTTTGTGTCCTTTACACACATTTGTCATATTGCTATTATCACTTTCGATATTTCGTGATGAAAGTTTTGGAGGGATCCGGTCCCAACCTAACCGTTTTTTCCAGGAAAATACGAAACACGTGTTCCCTCATTTTATATCTGCAATATGTGTGTAAAATTTCGTTTACTTCGGTTTCCTTGGTTTTTGCCTTTGGGGCGTCAACTTTCAAAATTGTGGGTGGGGTCTCTTGCCCCTTAAAACCCTTTTCTCCGCAGAAAATAAGTAACACGTATTCGTTTATTTCATGTATAGTATCTACCTTCCAAATTTTATCAAGATTGGAGTGTTACACTTCAGAAGTGTTGCTTGTTAATAATAATATTTCTCTAAAATTTTATGAACAAATAGAGGGAATTAAAGCGAAAAATTGGGATCAATTGGAACTTCGGTTCCTACCAACATTGAAAGAAATGACAGCACAAGTATTTAGATGCAAGGTAGACATAAAATTTAGAACTGAGATTTACTATATTTCTGTCATGATTTTAATGCAGACTTCGAAGTTCTTAAATTCTAATTAAGTCAGGATTTCACATCCAAATTAAGTTGCAACATAATAATTCTTGTTAGAAAACCCGAATCGGCAATGCGAATTTAAGATTAGCCGATACTTTAGATAGCATGGGAAAAAGGTGAAGAGTGTAACCTAAGTGTGCTGCCAAGTGAGTTGCGAGGCGGTTTAATAAATTGGATGTCTTCTACTCGGCAGAGTCCACTTCAACCGTTTAATTTTGTTTTAAAACAAAACATTTTTGTCATGAGTTACATTTAGGGATGCGCACGAGACGAATCGAGACAGGATTTTCCTGACAAAATTCGAGCCGAGACATGGCACTTCCAATAGAGAAATATACATTTTTCGAGTCGAGACATCACTTTTACAACACATTTTCGAGACGAGACAGCCACAAATCTTGTCTCGTGCGCATCCCTAGTTATATTAGCACACGCTACATGAGTGACAATTTATATTATGATAGAATATGATAATTATTTTATGTAGTAAGATTTCAATAGATTCAGTGCTTGATCGTACCGTGTATGAAGTTATGAAATATGAATTGGTTTCAACAGGCGCGGATCCAAGAGGAATTTTATAGGGGATAGGGATACAGCCCCCCCCCATGACGCTCAGGTGTACACTGGATAGAGTGGGTTTCAAACCTACTTTATTTACACTGGGTAAAGTTGGAAACTATGGTTTAGTCCAGCGTTTCCCAACCTTTTCAACTTGCGGCACACTTCAGGGTAACTCATTCTCGCGACACGCATATTATTATTATTATTATTATTATTATTATTATTATTTGAAAATATAAAATACTGTCGTATTTTTTTCTGATTACTGACATCCTTCTCACAGAGAAGAAAGCTAGACCACTGTTTTTTCCCCGTGGTAAATCATTATGCTTATTTTTCATTTTAATTTAAAAATAGAAAACAATTACAATCAGATATAGGGCTCAAGTTGTTAAAAATACACTTTTTTTTTCGAAAACTGTATCCAACCTTTCATTAAGAAGGAAGATCACTAAATAACGAACGAACAAACGAATCTCTTTTACTTTTAAAACACAAATATAGGTAATTCGTATGCATGTTTACTTTGCCGGAAGGATTGAATAATATTTTAAAATTTCAAGTTACGAAATAGTCTGCAACAATAAAGAAGCAATAATGGTCATAACAATGATAACAAATACTTTTATTTCAAAACTAGCAGCGTTCACCCCGCTTCGCTGCGGTCACCCCGGAACGCAATAAACTTTGTTACTTAGATAATTTTTACTTTTTCGCTTTCAAGTGATATGATAAAAACCATAGAAGATTGCAGTAAATCTTAACATTATATCGCCTGTCATTTATGTTAACCCGCCCCGCTTCGCTGCGGTCATCCCGGTGCTGGCATATTGTAAAAGTGTCTGTAAAAATAAGCAAATCAATTAAAAAATTTTAAACAGAAGATTCAAGCTATTTTCCGCTGTATATCGCCTGTCATTTATGTTAACCCGCCGAGTGACACGGTCATGCGGGTTGCATATAAATACGTTTATTTTTACCTATGATGAACTAATAACAAAGGATTTGTACGTTATGGACACTTGAATGGTCAATTATCTCAAGACACTGGTAATTAAAAATTAAAGTGATATGGTAAAAACCATCTAGGGTCCAAATCCTAATAACCCCCCAAAAATGAAAGAAATTGGTTCAGCCGTATTAGCGTGATGAGCGGACAAAATTTTGTACGTTCTCTTTTATATATATAGATTAGAAATGTACAGAAAAATGTTCTACAGAAAAGTAACACAGTATGAAACTTTAAATTTTAGATTCATAGTAGTAATTTGAAATACAAATATACCTTTTTCTGTATGTCTTGCAATTTGATTGCTATAGAATTAATAATTTTGTTCCGATTTCCTCGCGGCACACCAGCGACCCATTCGCGGCACACCACTGTGCCGCGGCACACCGGTTGGGAAACGCTGGTTTAGTCCATCCCTTGATCATATTCTGGTTCTGCGGTGTTAATATCTGGTCAGAACTTGCTGTTCTAGAAGCCTTAAGTTCATACGCGATAAAATAGTATTTCCGCATTATGCACCTTTTTAAACTATTTTCAATATTTGTATGTATCTTCAGATAAACCCTCCGTGAAAAGTTTTATTTATTGAATACTGTATTTCTGACGATGCTTCCATTATCAAATAGTGTATGTAGTTTTATTTAACATAGAATTGCATACGACAAAACAGTAGAAAACATTCTCATTGTTTTAACTTTTCTTGAGTTGATTTTGAACTTAACGTCCCTTTCAGCAGCGAAGCTATATAAAACGTGGACCTACTAATTAACGTCGAATCCGAATCACATGAACTCCCACCGGGAATCGAACCTGGGTCTTCCATGCGTTAACTTTACTTGAATTTGGACTCGAACGCTCTGCAGCAGATTTAAAACGGTGGACTTGCCACCCCTGAGTTTTTCAATGAATGTATTTCTTAGTAATTATTTTAATTTTACTTTTGAAAAGGTGTAAGCATTTTGCTTTAAAAAAAATCCTTGAATTATACGTAGTCAGTGTTGAATACAGGTTTCATTTTTGTACGTGGCAATAGTAACTTCCATGGTCCCCTCTCTTCTACCTCTAGACACAGAAATTTTGTTTTTAATAACGCCAAATTATGATTTTTATCAATAAAGAGTGGCTGTCCTACTAACTCTTGTATCGATTTCCTGCTAAGCAAAGATAAAGTGAATCTGAAAAGGTAGGGGAACGGTAGGTAGCGGCATGACATCACGCCGTCCCCCATGATTATCTTTGCCCATTGTAATTTCTTAGGAACTGGGGGGACGCCGTACACATTTTTTGGAGGTGGGGGACGGCGTCCCCTGCATTCCCAATCACTTTTACCTCTGCTGCTAAGTATTAATTGCTGTAAGGACTAACGAAAAATATTATGTGGTAATTTTACTACTACTACTACTACTACTACTACTACCACCACTACTACTACTACTACTAATAATAATAATAATAATAAATGATCTGAATGATAAAGATATTTTTTTAACTTTCTAATACAATCTCTGTGGGCTTTCGCGAAACTGGATATATTGTTTTTATGAGGAATAAAGAGGCTTCAAACAACGACGATTTGTATAAAACTCTTATTAGGTGTCTGACAGCTGACCTTGTGTTTTTTTAACACAATGTTACAAGACACAGAAGCGTGCGGGCATTTTGCTTTTTTTTTGCCTGAGTGTAGTTTCAGTACTAAAATCAAGACTTTCGTTCCGTCGTTGGCACGTGTCGATGCAGCTTGTTTGCTGTGCGATGTTTTGCCTTCAGGCGATCGACTAGATCGAAGAGTCAAGAAAGAAAGAAATAAACAAAACGATATGCTTGTTTCATGGAGATATGCTTGCTTCTTGGCATTAGTGTTTGAAAACCAAAACTGTTTTGAGTATCCATTTTGTTATGTCCATAATAAGTATAAAGGGAAATGTTAATTCTCATATATAGTAGGGGTAAAACTGAGGGGGAACGCGAGGGTAACGTTATATATATTAGGGATGGCCGGATCCAGATCTGGTCGGATTCAAAGATCCGGATCTGGATCCGGATCTCGGATCTGGGTCCGGATCTCGAATCTCGGATCTGGATCCGGATCTGGATTCGAAATTCGGATCTGGGTTCGAAATTCGGATCTCAGATCTTGATTCTTATCCAAACCCACATCTCACCCAAATTGTGATAAACTTGAATATCAAAAATTCGCCGAAAGAAATTTCACGAAGTCCTGACAGTGAAGAAGAAAACAGAAAATTAAGAAGAATACTGGCAAGTCTATTTGTCTCCTTCAATCTACACTAATGATTAAATGCTTGCCTAACTAAAAAATAATCTGATTTGATCCGGATGAGAGTTCGAATGTCGAATCTAAGTCCACCTGGTTGCAGGACCGAGATGAAATACATACATATTTATATTTGAAACCGGAATACAAAACACGAATATTTAAAATTCCTCAATACACCTATTTCATTGACAGTTAAGAAAACATAAACAGTTAAGATAAGTATTGACTAGTTTTTACGTATATTTATCTTGCTCAGTCTGCTCAAAATATCAAATGTATAACTTACAATTAGATTTAATAATTATTTAATAAATCACTATATGAGCACCGAGAATAAACTATGAATTTTAGTGCCCCTTATCTAGATTTGAAATTTCGGATTCATACATAGAATCAGGCTGAAAGATAAATATTTGAGATCTGGAAACCGAAACAAGTGCTAGTACCAAGATCGTAGCCGTTTGTACCTGGGTAGTGCGAGCGGAAGGCACTTGCACTAAGTCCGGGTGTACTTTGGGGAACACGAGAAACTAAAAACTGATATATATTCTTTTTCAGGGGCAAGTCGCGCTTTAACATGACTTTTCATGAGTGTTGTGTTTAAATACGAAAACTGTAATGGCGACTTGTTTGAAATAAATGCAATTTTTTTAGCAATAAAGTTAGGTACTTTCACATTGAATAAAAATTACCAAAGCACATTTCACTGATGAGAGTGCTGGTTCTTATTGAAGCTTTCACACTGAACCGAAGATTTCCTCATGTGGGTATGGGATTGCCACAATTCACCTTTCTGAAAGACGTGGTTTATCAGGAGGTCGGCCAAGATTCTTTTGGACTTAGCGTGTAGACTGCTTCTGGTCTCAATTATTCAAATATAGTAAGACTAACCGTATATAAAGTTGGTTCGAAATGATTTAAAATGAAGGGTGCGGTGGCTCCGTTGTAGAGCGTTCACCTCCGGTGATTGGGGTTCCTGGTTCGATCACAGCACGCGCCGTGTGGACTTTGTGGTGGACAAACATCGTGCTCGTGGGTATTCTCGGGGTTCTCCCGTTTCCTCCCACTTCATTCATTCCACCATTTCACTCATTTCTTATTATCACCGTCTCCTTTAGCCTAACCGGCATAACCGCGGGACGTTAAACTTAAAGATTTCATTTCATTTCATGATTTAAAATATCACTAATTGACCTTAAGGGTATAATTGCGATTTAAATATTCGTAAATTAGAAGAGATGTAAAAATTAAGCGTTAAAATAAATCCCATAATTCCTAATGCAACCTAATAATAGCAATAAAACTCCTTATGTAACATTTTCAAAGCTAAGATTAACAGTTATGTTCTTGAAGAGGGTTTATGGCAACATAGATTATAAATCCAATTATCATAAGTAGTACCTCTGACAGCCCCGCATTTCACATCACCATCGCCCTTCATCCTGACAATTCCGGACATCCGGGCAATTCACTTACCCACAATGACTTTTCAGGCGTTCCAGTTACATCAATATCTCAGTTTGAGTTTGGGTTCATGCTTCGGTGAACCTTGACTATCACCATCAGCAGCTATTAGAGAGTCAGAACTTATTTCTGTATTAGATAATGTGGGTAACTATAGCTTTTCGTCTATAGAAGACTGAAAGCCTGCCTTCGGTGCCCGTGGTCATGGGTTCAATTTCCGGAGAGGCACTCAACAATTTCGATGTTGACCCAGCATCGTGGGGGAGTTATCTTAAGTAAGAGGTAGCGGACTCCAGTCTAGAAAGCCGGCATAAGGACTTCGGGTGTCGATGCGTTGACTACACATCCCCACTTTGAACGTAAGGCCGCTGGTAGGAACCAAAGGACTGTCGTGCCAAGAATTTAGTTTGTTTTAATTATCATAAATGCCTTCTTTATTATTAAATTTTATCCAATATTTTCTTTTCAACTAGTTTGCGAAACTCGGAGCTAGCTACTTGTTTTCTTTTTAATTCATGTTCATAGTTAGAAGAACTAATCACTAAGGAAAAACAATCTTTTCAATAAAATTCGTCTCGCGTCTTTCGTAGCTCTAAGTTTAGTTATTTTTAGTTTTTTTAAGTTGAAGGGCGGTTTATCATTTCCCCTCGCTTTCCCTATTTTTTTTTCTAGTTTTACCTATATTTCTTTGCACGGACATTGCACCTATACCCACGTGCTTAGTGTGTTCGTTTACAAAAGCGGGCCATTTTCCTGCCACTATAGAAAGCAAGAGTGCGCTGTATCAGAGAAATATTAATTGACGTATGTAAGTGAATGTATCTGTGACGAAGTCATAATTACTCAGTTTTTGCATCGTACATAGTTTCCTCATCCTTATTAATCTCTTCACCCCCGCTTCCTGAATTCCAGCTTTAGTATTCTTTCTTAATGGGGGACTGATGTCTCATGTAGGCTTATTAACTATAACATCAGCAATAAATAAAGTACGGTTTAATTTGCACTAATTTTAAAACATTACATTAATTAAATAATAATAATACGGAGCGAGCTCAGGCTACTTGTTATGATTCTTGCTTCGCAATTGGATAATACCGGATTCGAATTCGGAGAGCAGCCATCCTGACTGAGGATTTTCCAGGGTTGTTTCTCAGTTATACTGGGCAAATGCTAGGTTAGTACCTTGATCTAAGGCTCTGGAGACCTTCCTTCCATTCCTTTTCCAATGTTTTCATCTGTTGATTACTACAGTGTAAAGTAGCCTCTGAGGATGTATCTGGTAGCTTATAGTGAAAAAACAATAACGACGTAATATATCTTCACGAAACGTGTGGGTTAATTTAACTACAGCCTTACAGTCCCAATATATAGCTAAAGTTTTAATATCAATTTCCTGACTTTTAAATACTATTTTCATATTGTTTCAGCTTTCAATTTTCTCATGTATGTTCCCACCGAGAATTGAACCTGAGATCACATGAACAAATGCGAATATGTTAAATATTTTTGAACACTTAATATACAAAACACAAAACGCTTCAATGATACGACGCATGGATATGTTTTGGTTACCTCCTGCAATGTATGTTTAAAGAAACATGGAGGGTGAAGAAAAAATAATAGAAATCTCTTTTATATTTACTCCTTCAACAAACGACCGACCTCAGAAGGGCAAGCCATAATTTAGGTAATAAAGTCATACAACGAACACAACCATATCGCTCTTCTGAAATTCTCACGCCAACCAGTCTATATTTTTTGTTGTATATACCTTCGAAGTGAATGATATTCATTATTACATGGTTGGACTCTAGTGAGTCAGAAACTACTATTAATAAAGAGTTTGTTTTGTCTAGTATTTCTGCGATTAAAAGGGCCTTATCTAAAAGATATTTCATTTGTATCTGAGAAAAGGAGAAAGTTTATTTTCTAAGAATAAAATAAATATTATTAATGTGAAGCTAACATTAAGTTTCGAAGAGGAGCTAAACAGAAGAATTTGTTACCATTTACATCAGTTTTCAGACAGTTCACTATACTCTGAAATGGGAAGAAATCAAACTTGGAAAGATTTTACTAAAGCGACTTCGACAGAAAGTGCAACATGTAAATATTGCAACGTTAAAATAAAATAAAGAACAAAGGTAGCACAAACGTGTTACGGAAACATTTAAAAGCACAGCAACCTACTATATCAGTGAATCCGAAAAAAGTTTTAACGAATTTTAGATATTCAATTTTATAAGATCACAATTTCAGATGTAGGTTTGAATACGAATCAAGATCTGAGATTCGAATTTCGGATCCAGATCCGAGATCCGGACCCAGATCCGAGATCCGGATCTAGGTCCGGATCCGGCAAGATCCGGATCCGGATCTCACTGGATCCGGGATATCCGGATCCGAAAATTTTTGGCCATCCCTAATATATATAATAACAGCATATTTCTTTCCAAAATTTTATAAAAACTATTTATTTTATAGAGTTCAAAATTCGGCCAAATGTTTATTAGTATTAATATTGCATGTTCACTTTTACTTTTTCTTGCTAAGGTAATATTATAGCGCGCTAATTAAAAATTAATTTTCTTCCATTTAAAAGCTGTTTAAGATATTGGCTGCGTTTTGCAACAATGCAGAACAGCAGATAGGAATCTAACCAGGTAGATTTCTTTCTCTCTCTTCCCTCGCTAGGCCACGTGCGTGAACTTAGGATTGTCCGCGGAGAAAAAGAAACCGATGGAATGCAGATTGACAGCAAATAAGAACAAAGTCTGTTTTCTTTCTCTTCATAGATCGTAAAGATTTCCTTGATTCTATGTAAACATCTCCACGAATAATTACCTGTACAGGAATATTGCAGCTAACAACGTACGAAAGTTTCAGAAAATCTGTCTATGTTGTTTTCAAGTGTGGGGAGTCTGTTCATCTTATAAAATCAGTTTCGAAATGTAGAGCGTAGAACAAACTCCTTATTTTTTGCATCAACTGACAAAAGTTTACATACAGATCAAAGAGAAGTCTTAGTGCGTTTGCACACGGCAACGATAATATCGGTGGAAGCATCGAAATGTCGGCGGTGAAATCGACTTCAATGTACTCAAATCGTAGCTTACACACGCCACCGATATTATCGGCCGATCCTCCGACACGCAGATGCTGTCGGCCAAGCCCCAGATAATGTCGGTGGTATCGCCGACACCGATTTTGTCGGTGGCAATGTTTTCTTATGATTGGATGCACATGTGGCCGATAATGTCGGCCGGCCAGTGGGTTAGATGAAGAGAGTGAGTGACAAGGCGCTGTATATTTTTGTTTCGTTTCTTGTCTTTGGAATTTTGTTGTTTCCATTTTTTCTATTATAATTGTATAATAATATTATTATTATCTTGTCCTATAAACAACTTCGGAACAGCTTATTATTTTTTTACAGTCTCTGTTTTGGAGTAGCTAATTCCCTTTATTAAATAAGTATAAAATGTGGGAAGTTTGAAGAGTACTGGTTTCCCTCTAAATAGCTATTACCAAATAGAATATAGAAAATTTAGATAACCAAGTTCTTGATTATTTTCCACTAATTTTTAATTTTTGTTCTTTCTCTCTCTGTCTCTCTCTCTCTCACACACACACACTCTTTGATGGTATATTTTTTAATCGATTAAGCATATGGAAAAAATCCTGATTATTATTACTTCCTTTTATTTTCATTAGAATTGTGTGCAGATCACTTTTCCCGGTTCCACTCAATAAGCAGTGATTGAATACAATATTTTTTGACAAGTCAAAGTAGAATTATTATTTTGAAACGAAACCAACACAATCAAACACTCTTTCCCAAGCTCCAAGGACAAGTTACTCACTTGGCATTTTCTTGATTGTGATCTCAACAATAGGGATGTGACTTCATGCTTCACTTGTTACAGATTTTTTCTCTCACTTCCAAAACTATCCCAAATCTCCCATTTTAAAAAATAATGTGTAGAATGGCAATTGAAAACAAAGACCAAAGCTATGTATCCAAGTTTTCCCTCTCCCCTTTGTACCGTGATCGACCCCCTGATAGAGTTCTGCATTTTAGCTACAGTGACTGGATCAAAAGGTTGTGTATTATTGCATTCTTACCTTTCTAGTTTTGCTTAGATTTTTAGAGATGGCAGGAATTTTTCCATTCGATATTTTAACCGTTATTGAACTTCTGGAATGTAGACTTTGCATATGGGATAACAGACTCTTTCAAGGACAGGATTGAAAAGCAAAAAGCACGGCGAGAAATTTATGCAAGCCTTGTCCAGGTTTTTGAGTTCATGCACAAAAAGAAACGAGAAACGACAGGTATGTATGCAACAGCGCAAATCTGTCTTCAACATTAGGGGAGGGGGGGACGGGTAAGATCGTTCCCATATTATATATATACATATATAGCGATGTTCAAAATATTTCTGTAGCCGAGAAATAATGCTGTAGAGGATCAGGGGAGCAGAATTGTCTTCAACATTGGGAGGCGGGCAGATTTGAGGCTTATTCTGAGTGGACATTAATTTCATCTCACTTTCCTTTCTAGCGATCGGACACAAATAATCAAATTTCTCTCCCAAAAAACACATTTCAAATCGGATTATTGAGGAGGACAATCTCCCCAGTTCCAAGATTGGAGGGGACATGTCCCCTTCATCCCCCCGGGATTTGCTCCAGTGTATGTATGGAGCAATGTAAAACAGAATTACTAATTCGAATTTTATCATTTAATCTACTATGACATTAATGTTAACTACATGGAAAACAAAATAATATATATACACATGTGTTTTCATTGGGAAGGCCGATGGGGGCTGAATTTGAACGTAAACACTATCGGGGTTGTCACTATACATCTGAGCAATCCCGATAAATATGGATTCGACACAAATATTGGTCATTTTCTACTACTTTTACATGTCCCGGTAAACGCCCCCTGAGACCCCCTTGGTTCGAATTGTGAAAAAATCGCCTCTGGCCTCCAGCCGATACCGCGAAAACTATGAATGTGACACTAAAATCTGCCATTTTCTACTACTTTTACATATTCCGATAAAAGCCCCTATGATCCTCTGGTTCCAATTTTGAAAAAAAACATGCCTCTGGCCAGCAGCCGATGGGGGCAGTATTTGGAAGTCAACGCCTGTGCGAGTATCACCATTCATCTCAGCGACAGTGAAAACTATTGATTTGAGACTAATATCGGTCATTTTCCATTATTTTTACATGTCTCGCAATTCTCCACCCCGGTGACTCCCGGCCCACATACAATGGTGGCTGAATTAGAAAATCATCGCTAATGAAAGTATCACCATTGATCTCAGCGACCGCGAAAACTATGAAATCGACACTAATATCGGTCATTTTCTACTACTTTTACATGTCTGGATTAACTCCCTCCTGAGACCCCCTGGTTCGAATTTAGTCAAAAACGCTTCACCTTGGTCTCGGACCTGAACCAAGGTATCCATGTCCAAAATTTGGTAACTCTCGGCCAACTTGTCTGGTTCCCAGGCCGGTCCCGGTTGAAAAAAGAAACTCTTCGTCTTGATCTGTGGCCTAGACCAAGCTACCCGCGACCAAATTTTAAAAACTTTCGTCCACTCGTCTGGTCCACGGGCCGCACACAGATAGAGAGACAGACACTCAAGCAAACTCTATTTTATTTATATTAGAAAGGTCAGATCCACCGTTATTGTAATAGAGCGGTGCTTGAGTGATTGATAGTAGAAATTTAAAATCCAATGAGTGATAATTTCATAGCCTTGTTTTATTACAAGTTTAAACTCTTTAGTCAGTAGAGAAGAGGGCATGATTCGTGGGTCAGAGTTGATGACAATGGGTTTCGGTGGGTCTTGGGTCACAGTGTGTGACAGTGGTTCATGGTGGGTGGTGGGACAGAGTGGGTCACGGTGGGTCATGGGTCACGATGGGTGGTGGGTCAGTTGGTCGTGGCTAAAGTTTTCATTGCCCCACACTCTCTCTGAACTACAGTGTTGAAAATTAATCAGTGAAAATCAATTGCAATTGATCAATCAATTGAAAGTAATTGCTGTGGAAATCAAAAATTGCAATTGAATTAATTGCTAATTAATTTCAATTGCAATTACTTTCAATCGATTGATTAATTGCAATTGATTCTCCTTTATTAATGGGCAACTGCAATTAACAATTAACCGTTACTTACTTCCGTTGTCAATTGCAATTAACAATTAAATTTACAGATTAATTGTTAATTGTCAATTCAATTGAAATTTGCCCAACACTGCCACTCTTCTCTTCACTGTCCCGATCCGGCCCTTCAAACTTTTTTTCCTTCTATCGAAGCCAGTACTGCCTATTTGGGAAAAGTCTCAATGTAGAGTGGTAGTGGTAAAAACGATGCATATTCGCCGTTCTGTTGGAAGGGGGCTGATGGAATGTGCCGTAAAATTTTACGTTGCCCCCATAGGAAAAAATCTAGATTCGACACTACTAATATATATATATATATATAATTGAGAAACACTATGTTTGTGACTATAAATCTCCCGAACCGCCCCACTGATCTTAATCAAATTTGAAACATGGATGAGTTTTACGGCTGGGCTGGTTTTAGGCTATTCACTTTGATGGTACAACTTAGGGGGGGTGTCAAAATAAATAAAATTTAATAATTCCTGAACCACTCGGCCAATCTTGATCAAATTTTCAACATAGATGAGGCTCAGGCCTGGGATCGTGTTATTTAAATTTGACGAAGTAACGTGGGGGCGGAGAAGGAGGAGATATATATATGTATAAATCAATTTATATAAGACTGAAAGCCACTATTTTTGTAACTTAATAACTCTTGAACTATATCTTGAATATCCGACCGATCGCAATCAAATTTTCAAGATGTATGAGGTTTGGATCTGGAAACATTTTTGTAATTTTACTTTAACGGTACATCCTGGGGGGGAGGGGGGAACGTATAAATAGAAACTAATAAAACCTAATAACTTTTGAACCACCCAACCAATCTCGATCTAATTTTCAACAAATATGAGGGTCGGGCCTTGGGTGTTTTTTTATCATTTCACTTTGACGAGCCAACTAAGGGGAGGGAGAGGGGGCAGAGATATGTAAAAAAAATAAAAATAAAAATGCCTGTCTCTGTGACTTCACTCTTGAACCACCCGACCGATCTAAATCAAATTTTCAATATACATGAGTATAGGGGCAGGGATTACTTTAGGCTATTTAATTTGATGAAACAACGTAGGGGAGGGCGAGAGGGAGATAAATTTAAAAATGATCAAAAATGACCGATATTAATGTTGAATCCATAGTTTTCGGGCCCGATGAGACAAACAGTAACACTTCTGATGCTGTTTCAATCCAAGTTCTGCCCTAATAGTTGGGAAGGTGGAGGGTACAATGGAGGAGAGGGGGATAAACGTTTAAAAATGATCGAAACTGAGTAATATTAGTGTCGAATCAATAGTTTTAGGAGTAGCTGAGATTAACAGTGACAATTCTGATTTCGTGTGCCGCAGAACGGGGGAGGGGGAGCTATATATAATAATAATAATAATCGAAAATAACCAATATTAGTGCCTAATCCATAGTTTTCGGGATCATTCTGATGAACTGTGACATCTTCGATCCGGTTTAAATGCAAAATCAGCTCCGCCACTTGCGGGAAGGGGAGAAAGTGATATATAAAATGATCGATAATGGCCACTATCAGTGTCAAATTTATAGTTTTCTGGGTCGCTTAGATGAGCAGTGGTACTTTCGATCATGTTTAAATTCAAATTCAACCCCACAACTTGGGGGAAAGGGAGGAAGAGATATTTAAAGATAATGGAAAATGACCGTTAATTAGTGCTGAATCCACATTTGTGGGGGGTCGCTGAGATGAACAGTGACACTTTCGTTGCCATGGCCCGCAACATAGGGGAGGAGGAAATATATATATAAATGACCGAAAATGACCATTATTGGTGTCGAATCCATGATTTTTCGGGTCGCCGAGTTGATCAATGATCTTTCCGATGCTGTTTAAATCGATGCCATTAAAAACGAAAACAGCATATTTCACGGGTACTAAACACATGAAATACGGAGTTGTGCTTTAAAATTTTCATTTTAACTTAGCAAAGCGGGTAATATATGCTAGTAATACTAATAAAGCTCAGGTACTGTCCTTTCTCTATTTCCAAACCACCTATTTTTTAAATCTCTTTGCTATAATATCTATTACTGGAGCTATCAGTATATTTTTGTTTTTCGTCTTTATACAACACCAAGGTTATAAAGGAAGGTCTTTTATATGTGGGTTCGGAACTTGAATCTGATACGTCGTTCCCAACCATACTATCTCGCCTCCAGAAAAACTGGATTACAGGGCAGAGTCTAAAGCAAGAAATTTCTCTCTCTTTAGCTAAAAAAAAAAACTTTAGTTCGCATACTAGTCATAGCACATGTTTAGAGGTTTTTCAACGAATCTGTATGAGACGAGACCTGCAAATGACACAATACTGAAAGTTGAGCTTACACCAGGAGTCGAATCTGGTATCATCCTAAAACAAAAAAAATCCTAATGGCTGACTACTTTAACGCTCATAAATCATTCTAATGTAAAAAGTTTTGGTGAGCCCGGTCCCCTAGACTCCCCGTGGATACGAGCCTGTGTGACCCCCCACCCTCGAACACAATTTTCTGGAAGAAAGCCTCTATTCTTCCTTTTGTTTGTCTAGTTTACTGAAAACATGAAAAGCAAACTAGATCACAGAGCATAGAGTTGGAAATGATGGACATGTTGCATTGCAGACATATTTCGTACCGTTGATGATTTTGGGAGGTTTTCCAGGGACAAAATTCACCTCGGAGTTATATCTCCTATGGTGCTCAATATGAGTTGAGTTGATTTTGTCGTCCCTTTCAGCAGCGAGGCTATATAAGACGGGACCTACTGATTAATTGACAAACCCGAACTACATGAGCTCTCACCGGAATCGAACCCGGGTCTCTCACGCCAAAGGCACGTACGCTAACCACTTAGACGCGAAGAAGCTCGGAGCTCATATTAGAAAAGAAGAAAGCACATTATGGGAATTTCAGTGCAGACAACTAAGTACGACGACTGTTAAAAGAATATTTTTCATCTTGAATATATTGTAATAATGGTCAATCTTATTCGATAATGTCATTTTTTAAAAAATAGCATTATCTTTTCTGTAACTTACTACAGTATACAAGTTAAATTTCACACAGTGTGCAAAAGAGGGGAGGGATTACAACGTACGATGGGCTTCGTTCGCTTCCTATCCGATGGACAAAACCTTTCTTGTAAAATTCAGCGTTTCAAAGAACCTGTGTGGTTGCTGTTAGCTACACATAAATTGACAGAATTTTAGTACTGTCTGCCTGAAGCAAAGCCTTAATTTTAGTACTGAAGCTGCCTGAGGCAAAAAAGCAAGCACACCGCAGACGTGGTGGCTTCTGTGCCTCGTAACATTGTGTTTAAAAAAACAGACACAAGGCCACTTGTCAGTTCTTGCAACTGATAAGGCTTTTTTTCTTTTATACAAATCATATTGTTGTTTGAAGCTTCTTTATTCCTTTCAAAAACAATATAACCAGATTCATGGGAACCCACAGCAATTGTAATAAAAGTTGAAAAAAATATCTGTATCATTCAGATATTTTATTATTATTATTATTATTATTATTATTATTATTATTATTATTATTATTATTATTATTATTATTATCACATAATATTTTTCGTTAGTCCTCACAGCAATTAATACTTAGCAGCAGGGGTTAAAGTGCGTGGGAACGCGGGGGACCCTATCCCCACCTCCAAAAAACTGTGTACGGCGTCCTCCCACTTCCTAATCAATTACAATGGGCAAAGATAGGCATGGGGGACGGCGTGACCTCATGCCGCTACCTACCGTACCCCTACCTTTTCAGATGATTCCATCCCATCTAGCTTAATCCCACCTCGCCTAACGATTTATCAGCCACTTATATCTCCAAAATAAGAATGTCTACCATTTTAGGCGAGATGTGAATTTCCATCTTACTTAATCCCATCTCGCCTAAAATGGCGGTAGGATGCAAGGAGGGAATTTCTGTACTGAAGAGGGAATTCCTCTAATAGAATTTTAACCAGATATTTCAATCAATATTGGCAATCTCTGTCAATTACAATATAAATATATAATAAGTACTATACAAGAAGAAAGCATAGGGGGAAGGCGATTTAGTGAATTTAGTTCACTTTTGGTTTATTTTGGGAATACTGGAAATTGATTGGCAAAGAGAAGCTAATCAGAAACAGGATAGAAATATAGAGGGTGTTTCAAAACAACACTTACAACGTTTGAGAGCTCATTCCTGACACCGTGATAAGACAACCTGGGTGCACAATGCTTCCTTTTGGCGCTATGACCAGCCAAAAACCAGTCGGAAAATTGCCCAAAACAGCCGTAACTCGAGAACAAAATGTCGGATCGAAGTCGGGGGAAAGGAAATGTATATTATTTTTAGCCATGGCTTCCATTAATGCACAACCCGATATGGTACAGAGGCAGCACAAAGGTCACCTCAAATAAATTGAAGAATTATGGGGATATTTTATGAAAGGGGGTTATAGCCCCACACAAGTTACTGGCACATGCAAGGAGCATTAGAATATTAATTCTGTGACATTTGTGAAAAATCTGACGCTCACTGGCATTTCCGGAACAAAATTTTGAATTTTTATAAAGGTACATCATCTAATGCTTCGTCCCCTGTGCCCCCCTAAGGCGGTACGTTACCAAAATAGCATTCCATATTTCGAAAATGCATACTCTTTTGCTACAATGACGCCAAATTTCACACTAATTAACAAAAACACCTTCTCGTATGTCCCTACTAAGGATATTTCTGGTGATTTTTTTTACTTTTGAAAGGGGGCTGTAGCCCCATTATCAGTCACTCTTACATGTAAGGAGCATTGGAGCATTAATTATGTGACATTCGTGATTAACCTGACGTTTACTGGCACTCCGAAAATAAATTTTGGGATTTGGTAATACATCACCCACCAGCTTTTTACGGCCCTTGCCCCCCGAAGGGGAGCCTTCCCAAAATAATTTTTGAGACGGCTTTACTAGCTTTGTGAATGAGTGTTTTTGCATTTCGTAACAAATACAACTCATTTGCCCCAAAATCTTTACGAATAATTATTGGAGAAAACTGCTTCCAAAATTTAACATTGAACCTCCCATAAGGAAAATGAACTTCTGTGTTTACACTTCCAAAAGTGGGGCTAAACATTAATTTTCTTCTATTTCCTTTAGAAATTCGAAAAATTCAGATATTTCTCAATAAGAGTGCCAAATTTTATATTAATGGGGTGAAAACTTCATCTTCTCCCAGTGCTGTAGAAAATTACACGAATTGTATAACAGTCTGTATATATATATATATATATATATATATATATATATATATATATATATATATATATATATATATATATATATATATATATATATGTAATTCAAAATCACGTTTTCAGTCAAAAGAAAAAAAAACATTTCATTTGTTTACCTTTGGAATACCAATATCTAATCTAAATGATCTAGACCCTCAAAAGTATTGTAATATTTATTTTGTATATTACTGTTACGCACACGCCTAAAATGCCATGATTGTTCTTTCATTTTAGTAGATATTTCTTTTAAAGTTATGTTTTTTAAGTAACATTCCGTATTTTGGAATGCAAAATATTGATGATAATGCTTCTACAATAACTTTGTTTTCCTTTTGTCGTATCTTCCTTTCTCACCTCGCAAAAGTCGATTTATGGTCAAAAATGGTTGGAAAATGAAAATAGGGATATTTCACCCTGTTTGACAAGTCTTGTTATAAAATACTGTACTTAGAAGGTAAATTCTGTACCACCAGACATGTCAACTCTGACGCGAAATCGTAGCAGTTATAGAAGTATTAACTGTGGTCGTAGTAGTAATAATAGAAGTAGTAGTAATATTAGTAGTATTACAGTACTTTGCAGTCTTGAATAAAGAGTCAGTTTCCCAAACACACTACGATTAACATAGACTGACAGTAAGACCGTACGAACACGGCAAAGGCAGGGGTAGTGGAGGACATTTAAGGGAAAAAATGACAACATTAGTTTCCAATCCGTCCTTGAGTGCCCGGTTCCAACCCGGAAATACGTGCGCCCGGTTCGGCCCTATAGCATTTGTGTCCGGGCCGAACAGGACACGCCCAGCCCGTGCAGGGCAGAGCCCTGCAAACCCAGGCCCGAAGACGGCCCGGCCCGACCCGAATGGATCTGAATTATGTGGCCGGCTCGACCCGGCCCGAATCTCGAGCCGGGCTCTAACCGGGCCGGGCACAAATCGGGCCGAAACGGGCCGAGCACAAATCGGGCCGAGCCGGGCCGGCCCGACTCGGCCCGAACACTGTGAAAGACGGTTCGGAAACTAATGTTGGCAGCCTGTGTTAATCGTAATGTGTTTGGCATGGGCGGCGATTAGGGGGGGCAGTTGCCCCCGCACTTTTTTTAAGTAACCAATTAATGTATATAGTTTCGTTTGGAAATGTAACGATTTTGTATGTGTTACTGATTAATAGGAAAAAATGCTGCCATATAATATTTGCTGTTGCGTGAATACGTATTGGTTGTCTTCCCGTGGAGTAAAGAAAGCTACAGTAATTGCGTTTTAATCGCCACAGAAAATAACCCCAAAAAATAACCTATTGGAAAACAATTTCAGCATACTTTCATTTCTTCTTACAAGGGCTCGATATGTTAGTGAGCCGCTTTGAAGCTAATCGAAAGAACATTATGCAAAAAAGTAGGGCCTATTTCACAAGTTATTCTTTAATTGCACAAAAATTGACAGTTCCTAAAATGTCTTTTCTTCTTTCTAAAGTAAGGAATATTGATTAAAAAGAGTGTAATAAGAAACAACTTCCACCTTTTCCATTGTTTTGTAGTGTAATATACGAGTGAAGTGTTGTGTTTAAGGATGTACGAGTGTATATACAATAAAATTTAGTAAATTGAACATAATTCTAGGTTTTAAGTTTATTTTGTATAACTGAAGTGTGAATTGTAAGTATTGTTGTGTTTTGATGTGTTCCAAGAAAGTAAAATCTGCACCTAATGGCAACGAACACATTTCAAGAAGTTGCAAAAGCAAATATTTCTTTAAATGTCGTAATATATGCTTGTAGTATTTACTGTCTTTCATTTTCTAAGAGTAATAACATACATTTAATATCATGTTTGGAATTAAATATTAAGTTTTTCATTAATCCTCAGTTTCAATATAACTTTTGCAAAACAAGCATCATTATTCATTACTATGATTAATATTATCCTTTCTATTTATTTGTTTTGCAAATTTATTAAATAATCTGATCACACAATTTTCCAGACAGAATTTTAAGATGTTCATGAGCAAGGAATCAAATCTCTTCTTACACTTTCGTTGTTTAAGAGTACAAAGGGCTAGTATCTACTTGCGTTGTTCTTCTCAATTTACTTAATAAACTATTATATACGATATACGGTATTTTAACTGAAAATATAGTATCCTATTAGTTATACAACCTTTCGTCAAACAAAATGTTAGAAACAACCAGGAAAACTAACATTTATATACAAATGTTCAGATCATGTCTTGCCCCCTCACTTTTAACGTCCAACCGCCGCCACTGGTGTTTGGGAAATTAACTCTTTATTCAAGACTGTAAAGTACTGTACTTCTACTACTCTTATTACTACTACTACTGCTACTGCTATTATTATTATTATTATTATTATTATTATTATTATTATTATTATTATTATTATTATTATTATTATTATTATTTTATTATTATTATTATTATTACTTCTACTACTACAACTGCTACGAGCGTCAGAGTTGACATGTCTGGTGGTACATACTTTACAATATAAGTACAGAAAAAATCGAAGAAATACTAGTTATTATGGCCAGTCTGCGTAGTCTGGCCAGTAGAATGCATTCACATCTGGTGCTAGAGGTCGTCGGATCGATCCCTCCTCGTGTTATGTGAGCTTTGTTGTGGACAAAAATCGTGAACGTGGGAGATTTTGGATTAGACCGTTTTCGTCCACTGTCTTCATTCCACCAATTCATCCATCATCATTCATACGTCTTGAGCCGTAATTGCCTAAAGAACATATGAGAAAGTCAAGTCCTTGACCTACTAATTAGAATTTGTTCCGCTACATTAGACCACGGAGGCCGAAACCATGAACTGGCGTGTTCATAAGATTAGCGCAATTTGTAGTAATGTTCAATTAGCACGGCAGATTCCAAATCATATTACATGTTCCTGTATTCTTTATAATTCGATGCTACAATAATAATAACAAAAAACAATGATCAAATAAATCACCCAGACCCCAGGATCGATGAAGTGTTCCTGGAACGGTGCGTAACAAGTAAATAACAGAGCTATATGACGGAATGCGAGGCAGCAAATCAAAACAAAATCCACACATATCATTGTTGATCAAAAAATACCTCAAAAGTCCCCTGAATGAAAAATGTATAGATATCAGCTATCAAAAATGCCTCTTAACATCACATATAATAGAAGGGATAGTTGATATTAAGAAAATGAAAATATAAGGTTTCCTAAGAAACCAATAGTGCAAAATGAACATCGCTTTACTGTATGTCCTTGTACGCATCGAATAGCACAGACACAGATTCAACAGTTTCAGGCTTTAGAGCATTTCTCCGTTCCTGAGTACTAAAAGCTCTTTCAGTAGACGCACTAGAAGCAGGGATGACGAGATACTGACGCGTTAATTTACACAATTTTGGTAAAGTTTGTTCTTGTTGCTTCCACCACTGCAGTATATCTAGTTCTCTTACACATGATGACATGTTGAGGTAGATGTCTACTTCATCATCAAATTCACCAGAGACTGAATGTCTATCTTCCCAATCCATTAGTTTATTCTTCTTGGTAGGTGGTTCCAAGTTATGCCAACTAGCCTAAAGGAGACGATGGTGAGAAATAAATGAAATAGTGGAGTAAATAAAGTGGAAGGAAACAGAACGCCGCGAACCCCCCACACGGTGTTTGTCCACCACAAAGTTCACTTGGCGAGAGCTCGGATCAAACCAGGGACCCCATACACCAGAGGTGAACGCTCAACCGCTGAGCCACCGTTCCAGGAACACCTAATCGACTCTGGCGATTTGGTGATTTATTTGATCATTATATTTTGTTATATTTGTAGCATCATACTATAAACAATACATGAACATGTAACACCATTCGATATTTGCCTTGCTAATTGAACATTACTACAAATTGCACTGATCTTATGAGCACGCCAGTTTATGGTTTTGCCCTCCGTGGTCCAATGGTAGCGTACCAAATTCTACTTACTAGGTCAAGTACTTGACTTTACCATACGTTCTTTAGGTAACTACGGCTCAGGCTGAATGGATGATGATGGGATGAATTGGTGGAAAGAAAACAGTGGGAGGAAGCGGGACCACCCCAGAAACTCCCATGCACACGATGTTTGTCCACAACAAAGCTCACATAGCATGAGCAGGGATTGATCCGACGACCTCTAGCACCAGATGTGAGTGTTTCTTCCATTGAGCCACTATTCTCCCTCGTAGATCAAGCATCGGTTCACATTCTACGCAGACCGGCCATAATAACTAGCATTTCTCAATTTTATTCTGTACATAGAAGGTAAATTCGGTACCATCAGACATGTCAACTCTGACGCGAAGTCGTAGCACTTGTAGTAGTATTAGCAGTGGTCGTAGTAGTAATAGTAGAAGTAGTAATAGTAGTAGTAGAAGTAGTAATAGTAATAGTATTACCAGTACATCACAGTCTTGAATAAAGAGTCAGTTTCCCAAACACATTATGATTAACATAGGCTGACAGTAAGACCGTACAAACACGGCAAAAATAGAGGTAGTGGAGGACATTAAAAAAACAAGTAGGCTGAAAACATTAGTTTCCGAACCGTCTTTCAGACTATCGGGCCGAGCCCGAAGCTGGACTTAGAAACTTTTTTCCTTAAAATAGCAATAAAGAATGCCCTCGACCTTTGAGACAACATGTACCTTTAAGGAGTCAACTTTCAAAAGTTTGGTGTGGGTTCTTTTGCCCCATAAAACTGTTTTTCTGCAGAAAATAAAAAAGCATTCCTTTATTTTTTGCGTATTTGTTCATACAAAAAGTTTCGTTGGAATTCTTCGTGGCCTTTACACACATATGACATACTGTTACCAGGATTTTTTATATTTCGTGATCAAAGGTTTGGAGGGGTCCGAGCCCCCTAACCGTTTTTCTCAGAAAAATACGAAACCCGTTTGCCCTCAATTTAAACCTACAATATCTGTGCAATATTTGATTCAATTTGGTTCACTTCTTCGCGTCTTTCGGGCGTCAACTTTTAAAATTTTGGGTGGGTCTCTTGCCGCCTAAAACCATTTTCTCGCAGATCATAAAAAACCCGTACTCCTTTATTTTTTGCGTATTGTCCATACAAAAGGTTGTGTTGCAATTCTTCATGTCCTTTACACACATCTGACATACTAGCACTTTTCATATTTCGTGATCAAAGGTTTGGAGGGGTCGGCGCCCCACGCTTCCGTTTTCCCCAGGAAAATACGAAACTCGTATTCCCTCATTTTATGTCTACAATATCTGTGCACAATTTAATTCACTTCGCCTCACTTCTTCTTGCCTTTTGGGCATCAACTTTCAAAACTTTGGGTGGGTTCTTTTGCCCCCTACAACTGTTTCTCCGCAGAAAATAAAAAAACGTATTCCTTTATTTTTTGCGTATTGTCCATACAGAAAGTTTCTTTGGAATTCTTGGTGGGCTTCACACACACCTGACAATCTGTTACTAGCACTCTTGATATTTCGTGATCAAAGGTTCAGAAGAGTCCGGGCCCCAACTAACCGTTTTTTTAGGTAAATACGAAACTCGCATTCCCTCGTTTTATGTCTACAATATTTGTGCAAAATTTCATTCACTTCCGTTTACTTTTTCTTACTTTTTGGCGTCAAATTTCAAAATTTTGGGATGGGGTCTTTTGCCCCATAAAACCGTTTTTCCGCAAAAATAAAAAACCCATATTCCTTTGTTTTCAGTGCATTGTCCATAGAAAAGTTTCGGTGCAATTCTTCATGTCCTATACACACATTTGACATACTGTTAGTAGCACTTTTGATTTTTCGTTATCAAACGTTTGGAGGGGTCGGCGCTCCACCCGACTGTTTTCTCTAGAAAAATACGAAACCCATAACCTCATTTTCTGTCTGCAATATCTGTGCAAATTTCATTTACTTCGGCTCATTTCTTCTTTTCTTTCGGGTGTCAACTTCAACATTTTGGGTGAGAGATTTTGACCCCTAAAACAGTTTTCCGCAGAAAATAAGAAACCAGTATTCATTTATTTTTTTGGTTATTTTGCATACACAATGTTTCGTTGCAATTCTTCATGTTCTTTACACACATCTGACATACTGTTACTAGCGCTTTTGATATTTCGTGATCAAAGGTTTGGAGGGGTCGGTGCCTCACCCAACCCTTTTCTTCAGCAAAATACGAAACTCATATCCTCATTTTACGTCTGTAATATCTGTGCAGAATTTCATTTACCTCGGCTAATGTCTTTTTACTTTTCGGGCGTCAACTTTTAAAATTTTGGATGGGGTCTTTTGCCCCCTAAAACCGTTTCTCGCAGAACATTAGAAACTCATATTCCTTTATTTTTTGCGTATTGTCCATACAAAAAGTTATGTTGCAATTCTTCGTGTCCTTTACACATATCTATAATACTGTTACTAGTACTTTTGATATTTGGTGATCAAAGGTTTAGAGGGGTTGCCGCACTACGGAACCGTTTTCCCCAGGACAATACGAAACCCGTATCCTCATTTTACGTCTGCAGTATCTGTGCACAATTTAATTCACTTCGGCTTACTTCTTCTTGCCTTTCGGGCTTCAACTTTCAAAAGTTTGGGTGGGGCTATAGCCTTTAAAACCGTTTTCCCGCAGAACATAAAAAACCCGTATTCCTTTATTTTTTGCGTATTGTCGATACGAAATGTTTCTTTGGAATCCTTCATGTCCTTTACACACATCTGACATACTATTAATAGTACTTTCGATATTTCGTGATCAAAGGTTTGGAGGGGTCGGCACCCCACGCTTCCGTTTTCTCAAGGAAAATACGAAACCCATACTCCCCCATTTTATGCCTACAATATCTGTGCACAATTTCGTTCACTTCGGCTCAATTCTTCTTACCTTTCGGGCATCAACTTTCAAAATTTTCGGGTGGGTTCTTTTGCCCACAAAATAATTTTTCCGCATAAAATAAGAAACAAGTATTCATTTTCTTTCTGCGTATTCTCCATACACAATGTTTCGTTGCAATTCTTCATGTCCTTTACAGACATCTGACATACTGTTACTAGCGCTTATGAAATTTTGTGATCAAAAATTCGGAGGAGTCCGTGCCACATTTAACCGTTTTTTTTTTTAGGTAAATGCGAAACCCGTATACCCTCATTTTATGTCCACAATATCTGCGCAAAATTTTATTCACTTCGGTTCACTTTTTCTTCCCTTTCGGTGCCAAATTTCAAAATTTTGGGGTGGGGCCTTTTGCCCCATAAAACCATTTTTCCGCAAAAATGAAAAACTCGTATTTTTTTGTTTTCAGCACATTTCCCACACAAAAAGTTTCGTTGAAAGTCTTCATTTCCTTTACACACATCTCACATACTATTAATATTATTTTTGATTTTTTGTTATCAAACGTTTGGGAGGGTCAGCGCCCCACCTAACTGTTTTCTCTAAGAAAATATAAAACCCTTATCCTCATTTTACGTCTGCAGTACTTGTGCAAATTTCATTCACCTCGGCTCATTTCTTCTTGTCTTTCGGGTGTCAACTTTCAAAATTTTGGGTAGGAGCCTTTGACCCCTAAAACAGTTTTTCCGCAGGAAATAAAAAACTCGTATTGATTTACTTTATGGTTATTTTCCATACAAAATGTTTCGTTGCAATTCTTCATTTCCTTTACACACACCTCACTGTTACTAGTACTTTTGATATTTCGTGATCAAAACTTTGGAAGGGTTCGTGCCCATTCCAACAGTTTTTTCCAGGAAAATACGAAACCCGTATTCACTCATTTTACGTTTACAATATGTGTGCACAAGTTCATTCATTTCGATTCACTTGTCCTTGCTTTTCGTTCGTCAACTTTCAAAATTTTGGATGGATGCTTTTCCCCGTAAAACCATTTTTACGCAGAAAATTAAAAAAAAACAGTATTCGTATGTTTTTCGCATATTATCCATACATTAAGTTTCGTTGCAATTCTTCATGTTCTTTAGACACATCTCACATACTGTTACTAGCACTTTTGATATTTCGTGATCAAATGTTTGGAGGAGTCCGTGCCTCACCGAACCTTTTTTTGCAGGAAAATACGAAACCCGTATTTCCTCATTTTAAACCTACGACATCTTTGCAATATTTCACTCACTTCGGTTCACTTCTTCTTATCTTTCTCACGCCAACTTTAAAATTTTGGGGTGGGTTCTTTTACCCTATAAAACTGTCTTTCTGCAGAAAATAAAAAAAAACGTATTCCTTTATTTTCTGCGTATTGTCCATACAAAAAGTTTCGTTGTAATTCTTCATGTCCTTTACACCCATCTGACATTTGTTACTAGTACTTTTGATATTTCATGATCAAATGTTGGAGGAGTCCGCGCCCTACCCAACCGTTTTTTAAAGGAAAATAAGGAACCCGTATTCCCTCATTTTATGTTTATAATATCTGTGCAGAATTTCATTCAGTTCGGTTCACTTCTTCTTACCTTTCGGACGTCAAATTTCAAAATTTTTCGTGGGGGCTTTTGCCCCCTAAAACTGTTTTCCGCAGAACATTAAAACCTCGTATTCCTTTAGTTTTTACGTGTTGTCCATATAAAAAGTTTCGTTACAATTCTTCATGTCCTTTACACACATCTGACATACTGTTACAAGCATTTTTGATATCTTGTGATCAAGGGTTTGGAGGGGTCCGTGCCCCACCCTACCGTTTTTTTTCAGGAAAATATGAAGCCTGTATTCCCACATTTTACGTCTGCAATATCTGTGCA
The DNA here is from genome assembly GCF_964235325.1 of Thermobia domestica. Lineage (NCBI taxonomy): Eukaryota > Metazoa > Arthropoda > Insecta > Zygentoma > Lepismatidae > Thermobia > Thermobia domestica. Next base: position 68,324,462 of record NC_137454.1, read on the forward strand.
CAATTTTATTCACTTCCGTTCAGTTATTCTTGCCTTTCGCGTGTCAATTTTCAAAATTTTGGGTGAGTCTTTTATATTAAACCTTTACTTTATGTAACTTTTTCTTTTTTAAAATTCTTTTTTTGGGGGGGAGAAGGAGAGAAATGTTTTTTCTGATATGTGTCTTTTGCCATTCATCTTTTTTGAACTGCTTAAGTAAGATCATTTTGTAACTTTTGATGTCATCCAACTCCGTCACGATAATAAAATTGTCATTCTTAACAATTTGTTTTATTTCCTTATTTTTCAGTTTGCCACACTGATATATTTTTAACAAAATTGAGATTTGGTCCAACGCCTTTCGAATTCGGAACCAACCCAACCGCCGAGCTTTTTGGGTTGCCTGCTATTGCAGGAAAACGAGAATTGCAGGTGGTAATGCACTTTTGGAGTCGTGTATACATAAAGTAAGCTTGAAATATGGCAAGTTTACTTTTGAAATGAATATATATATATATTGGTAGGTTTTCTTGAATGTACGTTCTTCGTGATCCTTCGCCACTGTACTGAAGCACCATTTTTGCTGTTTGTATTTGATCCTCCCACGCGTGTTATCGTCATGGCTTCTGCTCTTATCTGTAGCATCCTCACATTTGAAGCACCTCTTGTCATTTATGTCGTGTGCGTCTTGTCTTTGACAAATATTTGTTCAAGAGCACGAACGAGCAGGTGGAATCATTTTATCATCTGCCTTCTTCTTCCCTGACAGAATGCCACCATCAGCAAATCTGAGCTCCTTTCTTCACAAATCACAATGTACTTGGATTTATTTTTAAAATGCAGAAAGGCGAATTTTTAGTTGCTAAATACAAGTGAATTAAGAATAGTTCCTGTTCGTTATGAAGAGTTAACATAGAATATTAGTAACATGCTGCGCGGGGGCGAGGAGATGTCTATTTTTGTCCATATCGGAGACGGCCCGTGAAATAGAGAGAGTGTCCAATAATATACATATATATTTGCAAGGACAAAAAAATGTCCATATTATGAAGGTGCCCGTTAATAGACGTTTAACTGTAGACACCTATAATCTATTTTAAGGGTGTCCCTTGTATAACCATATTACGATACGCACACTTGCAAAGTGTATTCTAGGTGACCGTAAATGCACATTTGTGAAATAGCGGCTCCCTATGAGAACGTTAATCCGCGCCAATGTGACGACAAAGTAATGAAATGACATTTCCACATTATAATATAATTTAGAATGTCCAACTGTGATAGCAGAGAATCCAAAAGAGAAAGAGAAACGAAACCTTCCACATAGCAACTAGATGAAAGATGAACAATGTTGCCAACTCAATCGAATGTTATGTTTTTGTAAATTGAATGTCCTAAATTGGATATCATCATTGGAAGCAACAAAAGACAAAAGAGATGGTAAACGCAGATCAGTGTTGCAAACATTTGGAGAAATAAAGTGAAATATGTGTTAAAAGCAAACGCCGTTGGCGCACACAGGGAGTGAGGTACTTACGTCTAGTACACCTTAAATTAAATATTGACAAGAACTGTTTACGTTGACTCCAAGTCTAGAAGGGTCTGTTCAACAGTTTTGCCATCAATAGAAGAGAAAAGTTGAGTTTGTAAAACGTACAATAATTCGGAAAAGGTCACTAGTACAATATGGTCTAACGCAAAAAAAGGCCACTAGTGCGTATGGTTTAAAACTCTATAATGCTATTCGGTAGAGCATGAGAAGCCGTACTGTGGTAATGTGATATCGATAAGTCACGTACTGACTGAGATATTCGGTATCTTGTTAAAGTTGATAAGTGTGGTTTCTAAAAGATGGCAACGCTGTGTACGCCAACGGTGTTTCCATTTAACACATGTTTCACGTTATTTCTAAAAAAAAAAAAAAGTTTGCAAACTGATCTGCGTTTGCACACATCTTTTTTGTCTTTATTTTGATTGTCGCTTCCAATGATTATATCAAATTTAGGTCATTCGATTTAGAAACAGATAACTTTATCTTGGGTTGGCAACACTGTTCATCCTTGTGATGTTTGTCAATGCATGGGCAGGTGTCGCTCCTTCCCTAATTGCTTCGTGCAAAGTTTCGTTTCTCTGTCTTTTTTGGTTTCTCCGTCATGGTTAGACACACTAAATTATGATGTGGAAATGTCATTTCATGACTTTGTCGTCAAGTCGGCACGCGTTAACGTTCTCGTAGGGAGCTGCTATTTCACTAATGCGTGTTTACGGTCAAATAGAATACATTTCGCAAGTGTGCGTATCGCAACACGAAATTGCCTTATATAAGAGACACCCTTATATATATGGCCAGGTGAGATTTTGTTCCGCAAGAATTTGGAAAAACGAAACTATGGCCCTGAAGATTTTACTATGAAGGTTTAGACAGATGTCACCAAGTTTGAAGAAACTATACTTTGCTTTCTGCTTTTGACCATGTTCTGCTTTTGAATGGTTTTAGTTCTTTTTCTAAGAAAAATAGTTTTTTCTACATCTGCTTTAAAAATTTGTTTCCTACGTGATGTAAAATACTACAAATTACGCGCAATTTCGGACTCATTCGTTTGATCCGAAATGGACAGCATTATCCATGAGTTAGTATTACTTACGAGATAATAATTGAGACTGTCTCGTCTCGAAAAGATGTTGTGAAAGTGATGTCTCGTCTCGCAAAGTGTACCTCGTTGTATTGGAAGATTCCGTTTCACCTCGTTGGCAACCCTCAATACTATTTTAGCAACCCTTTATTATCATTTGCTCTTATGATTCACCCGCTTTAATCTACACAAGTTTTTGTCTAACTTTCAATTATGTTTTAGTTAAACGTCTCATGTTCATGCGTGGTAGACTAAAGGGGAGATAGTGGTCATTGCTTTACCTATCAACGGCGTAAATCAGTGACTAGCGTTCTTGCTTCACAGTTGCTCTCAGGTTTGCCAACCATACGATATTTATCATGATATAGAAAATGTAAGCTTTAATGCTACATTTATGACAATGCCTTTACGATAATAGGTGAATATACGATCATTTTAGACCGCGCACTTTTTGCAGTTTTTCAATGTGTAAAATAAATTGTAGATGTGTATTAAATACTTATAAATACACATACTGTGAGGTTTTAAACACTTATTCCTGCTAAAATAAATCAACAACGATTTGAGAATTGGCAAATGGCAACGTTACATCCATTCTTCAAATTCAATTACGTTTATGAGGGAGTTGAAATATTATTGTTATTCAGAGTAATGTTAATAAGATTTTTTTTAATGGACGCCAATTTGCAGTTCGAAACTGAAGATTATTAGATAAGTTAGGTTTATTATATATTATTGCTATTATTAGTAATATTATGCTTGTTTTTACAATTATCAAAGCGCATAGCGAATATACGATAAATTACTCGTATAAAGGCGAAAATCGATAATTGTATTCTCTCAGGTTGGTCACTCTGGTTGGGCTATCGTAAATTGTAATCCTGTTCCCGGCTACTAGCAATGAACACGGAACAATAATTGAGGCTGTCTCGTACCGAAAATATGTCGTGAAAGCACTGTCTTGTCTTGGAAAAATGGATTTGTTTCTATTATAAGAGATCTGTCTCGTCTCGGATTACGTCACGAGAATTATGTCTTGTTTCACCTCGTACCTAACTCTATCGGCCATCCTATACAATTTGAAGACTTCCCACAGTCCCATAATGCTAATGCTTATTATTATTATTATTATTATTATTATTATTATTATTATTATTATTATTATTATTATTATTATTATTATTATTATTATTAGTAGTAGTAGTAGTAGTAGTAGTAGTAGTAGTAGTAGTAGTAGTAGTAGTAGTAGTAGTAGTAGTAGTAGTAGTAGTAATAGTAGTAGTAGTTCCGCCCGAGTCTTTGGCCCGCTGTACACTACAAATTAAAATCATGCTTTATTAAAGCCTCAAATTGTTTACCACCCGACTCCTTAGGGAGATGTGCTAATACATTTAAAGCAGTTATAAATTTAAATGTAAATAATATAAAAAGCATGCAATTGCTGTTAAAAACAAAAATTTACCGATAGCATGAAGCCAAATTTACTGAATAAACAAATGATGAACACAAAGTTGTCGTTGGCAGGCAAGTGATAACGTAGGTATCCGGGGGCACATCCACAAAGGGGGGGGGGGGTCCACTGGGTCCGGACTTCCCTCCAAACTTCCTAACCTAACATACATTTGTAACACTTTCTTAATAAAACTATACTTATTTAACATAGAAATGATTGATATAGCATGAACATTTGATTTTATACTTCATTTGTACTCTTTTACTTATGAAAAACAATCTAGTTCTATCATTTTTTTTTCTGAAAATATAGTTGCAAGTATTTTACAATGATTTATCGGATACAGAATAATTCACGTACAATACTACATAGACGTAATGATTGTAATATTGGACCCCCCCCACACACACACGGTGTTTGTCCAGGACAAAGTTCACTTAGTATGAGCTGGGACTGTACCAAGGACCCCATGCACCAGAGTTGAGTTGATTTTAAGTTTACCGTCCCTTTCAGCAGCAAGGCTATATGAGACGTGGACCTACTGATTAACGTGGAATTCGAATCATATGAGCTCCCGCCGGGAATCGTATGCTAACCGCTAAGCCACGGATGAGCTCCCCATGCACCAGAGGTGAAGACTCTACCACTGAGCCACCACAGTCCAGGGTTAGCTTATTGTTGCTTATAGTTTTCTCCTTTGTATAATTTTAGCTCAACAATGTTTAATACGGTAATAATTATTTACAAACCTTTCACTTTGATAAGAGCTCAACGAAATATAATATAAGAGAACAGGTTCTTCTGGAAAAAGTAACAATTAGAATATAAGCTACTTTTCTCTTTTTCTTCTTCTTTACTTTCTTTTTCTTTTTTGTACATGAATGTAGTTAAGTAAATAGAGAAATGCTGAAACATGACATTGTGAAATATACCTCTTGAAAAAAATATTGTTCTGCAAAGAAATCAAATTGTTCGATACGTATTCTATTCTCCATTTTATAAAGACTTCGTGATCGGCCTTGTCTCTCTCTCTTGACGGAAATCCGTGAGTTCTTAGCTCGACGGCGGTTCCAGTGCTCCAGGAGTAGAAGAAAACAGGTGGCTGCCCTTCGAATGAACCTGTTTCTGCATTCATTGTTCAACCAAGTCATAAATCAAACCAATATGGCGTCGATCGGCGCGTGTGGGACTCTTGTCACGATCTCTTTGCTCGTGAATGAGTTACACAGCACAAGAACAAGTTTCATTGAGAAAGGCGGTGGCTCTGGTGCGAGGGTGTTAGGAGGGCCAATAACCCTAGAACAGGGAGTTAAAAATTATTCACAACTGATTGAAACGTGTTCTTATTTTTTTTTTTTTTTTTTAAATCAAGAAGTCCACCCAGGACTAAAATGATAATGGAATTCGTATTCTAACATCATTGAACTGTTGTTGATGGTGTAAAAACTGCCTAATTCCAAAGTATGTATATAAATAGAGACCAGTAGCGTAGCCAGAATGTGTGTTTGGGGGGAAGGGCAAGTGCTGTTATAGGTACATATAGAAATATTACAAACAAAAAATATATAAACATAAAAATATATATAAAAAATTACAAACGTCAAAGTACCAAAGTACATTGTCGGACCTCTTTGGGGGAGGCCCGGCCCCTCTGGGCCCCCCTTCCCTACGCCACTGATAGAGACATTAATTAGTATTGCACACGAGACGCGAAGAACCTTTTTAAATACGAGACAAAAAAATTTCACGAATCTCTTGTTCAACACTAGTTCCGGCAAGTCTTATCTATCAACTTTTTTTTTTTTTTTTTGTTATTTCTATGCATAGTAGTTCATACTGTACCTCTCAAGCACGTCCTACTCACACTGTAATAGAAACTATGCATCTAAAATATCCTCTATCCAACAGAAACTCTTATATGACTGGTATAGGGAGCAGAAATGGTAAGTTCAAAATGATCATTTTTAAGACAAATGTTAGTGTGTGACATATAATGCGTTGACCGCTGTCTACTAATGAATTAGCTAGTCGTGAGAGCTATCCCGCGGTAATCCGTGACAGGGACGTACGCAAGGGGTGGGTCCTGGGTGTCCAGACCCCCCGAAATTTCAACTTTTGTGTAAATTGAGCCTAATTTTAGGAGCAATTTCAGGAATTTTTAATATAAAATACCCTCATATTGAGTTTGGACTCCTCCCGAAATAAATTTCTGCATGCGCTACTGATCCGCGATACACTATCTGTATCGTTACTGATTCTCTCTAGCAGACTAGTAAACAGATAAGTAGATCGCCAGAGATTTCTGAATGAAAAACACTCTTAAATCTAAAAAAGATTGATTATCCCAGCAATATCCTAACCAGTGTCTTTTCTTTTGTTTTAAATGCATCTAAAATTGTTCTTCGCTTCCCCATTATTCACATTTCTTTACTTGATTTCCGTTTGACATATCTAGTTATTAGGATCAGCAGTGGAACTTCTCAAATTGTATTGTTAATATGTCCGTCTGTCCATTATTCCGCATGACAACTCTAAGAAAAGCTATTTTTTAAATTCTATTTCTTGTAATAGATAGATTGAGCAATTATCTCAGCCAAGTTCATTAATGAGTGTATCCACGTGTAACAGCGCCTATCTGTAACACGTTTAAAATCTGTAACTTTTCCTAGCTTCTATGCAACCTGCACAGTAGCAAAGAAATGTTGGTTGCCTGTGATAAAAGGATATGTTCAAAAGTGGCTACCAAATACAGGGGACAGGGGATCCTATTTGCTGCCTTTAGCAACTGAGTTTATTAATTGCATTCCAGGTTTTAATTAATTAATTAATTAATTTATTATTTTATTTATTTATTTAAACATTTTAGGAAAGGTGATTATAACTTTAGGAAGTTTTAGAACCGTGTTTTAGAACCTTTACAAATCAAGATCATTTTTCTTTCGCGTTGATCTACACTTCCATTTATAACTTTTTCTTTCTTTCAGAGGGATAGAGAGACACATCAACCACGTTCGTTACATCATATCAAGTATTGAATGTAGAAGAATTAAAATTTACGCTTTATTTCATTAGGACTAAGAACGTTCTGTCATAAGAGGGGAAATAGAAACAAATCTTTTCTGACGTATTGAGAAGAATTGTTTATGTGCAGGTGATTGTTTCCGGGTATTGGTTCCCTTTTCTTCTTTTGTCTATTGCAAATACAGAACCTGATCCGGTCTTGTTAATTGATTGAACGGTGAGACTGACAACCGCTTTCACGTTCGTCTCAACATAATTGACGAGACCAATCATTCTTCCTAAGGGGGAATGGAAGGAACTCTTCATTGCGGGAGGGAATTGAAATCTACAACAAAACAGTTTTGCAAACTCTTATCGGAAAAATCTCAATTTGGCTTAAAAGAATTCACATTAAATAGTTATACAGTAAAACCTGTCTTTAGTGGAATTGAACGGGACTCTCAAAAAATTCCGTTAAAGATAGGTTTCTGGTTAACGAAGGTAGATCTATGCAAAAAAAAAACTGCATGTATATATTGGACATCCTAAGATAAAATAAGATGCTGTACATACCTTAGTCTATTTACAGTATCTATTTCTACTACGAATTAATACACGCAAAACTTATAATGAACAGAATTAAATACTGTACATATGTTTAATTAATTTTTCCAATACTCAAGAAGGGTTTTCTGTACACATCGCTGCTTGTCTGCTCAACTTTACACAAAGACTTTTGCCTGAGAAACCACACTAAGCATGCCAGTGTCAATTCAACGTAAGGCAAAAGTTGCAGTTTTAAACTTTTGGCAGAATGTTGATAGTCTTTAGCCTACACGCTTCTTCCAACTCAATGCCTTGATTCTCTCCTTCCTCCATCTCCTCTTCTCCTTTCCGACTTTCCGTATAATTCTCAAACTAAAGCATGTACAGTATATCGTCGTGTCTGCTTCGGTTTGCATATCACTGTTTTGCTAATATATATATATCTGACCTCTCATAGGATGTCTAAAAACTTTCTAAACGCCGTATTCCGAAACTTGAAATCTTCCGTTAACAGGGGTATTTTGATTTCCGTTGTCCGCATAATACAGTTTCCGTTTGATGAAGGAAATTTAACACGTCTTACAAGAGTAAATTAATGGGACCGTGAAATATTTCCGTTTAACACAAGTTTCCGTTTGATAAAAGGTTCGTTGAAAACAGGTTTTGCTGTATTTAAATTTTAATACCTGCACTAATCTCTTTATATAAAAAGAAGTTGTCAATGACTACTGATCAACGCCCAGGCCAAATCGCTTAAACTAGGAACTTAAAATTTTGAAAATGTATAGGATTTGTGATGTAAGATAACGCTAAGGAAGGATTTTTTGAAATTCATAGAGGAAAGAAAAAATATGGGGTGGCAATTACCATAGTAAAATGTCCATATCTCCGAATCTCTGAAGGATACAGGCATAACATTTGGTAACATCTCTAATCTTAAGGGATTTCTAGATATGTCATAAATGAAAGAAGGGGAAAGAAAAGGAAAATTTCAGATAAGAAATAAACTTTAAAGGTCCATAGCTCCAAAAGTATGGGACCTGCAGTAGTAAGGTCAAGACTTCACTTAGGAAATAGTATGTGCCCTATCCAGAAATCCATGTTTCAGAAGCCTAAGGTACTCACGCAATAATTTTTTAACAGGGAGTTTGCTACTAGCATATAACTTGAAGTACTCACCAACTACCTCTATAAAAATTGTTGCGGAACTACCGCAGGATTCTGAAACGTGGATATTTATTATGGCAATTATAATGATTTTCCCCTCCTATTTTCTGATTAACGATCTGGTTTCTTGATTGTAAAGTGACTGACATTCACACTTCAGAGAAATATAGTATTAATTAATGTGCGCAAGTGAATGTGGGAATAATGTGGACGTTGCGTTTCTCATCCTAGTTCTCTGAAAATTCCTTCGCTTCAGCTAATTAATTTTCAGTTTCTCATTCACTCTTCAATTATAGTGGAAAAAAATTAGCTAACTAGTTCCTGCTCCATTGGCTTAATGTCATCGGATAGTCCTGCTAGGAAAATGAGTTAGATCCTGAGTTTCATCAGTACCATTCTCCTCAACCTCAATATAAATCCTTAAATCAATGTATTTGAATCTTATTTTTTATTACAATGCTTATTAACTTACTTTTCTATTGTTTAAGAACAAAGGTTGTAACTTACTTTTCATGCACTTCCACATTAATTAATAATTTTGAAATCCTGTAGAGATACAATCTTTTCACATAATAATAAAATTAATAATTTCTTTGGAAATTATGATTGAGTGCCTGCTGCTTATACAACTCAAACTGTCACGAAAGTGTGGCTGGTTGCAGACAACTAGGCGTTCTTTGGCTTAATATCAACACCATATTCTGAGTTCATTTTTATTTTCGTAACATGGTCAGTTAATTGGGACTTAGTGTTCCGTTCAGCAGCGAGTCTATATGAGACGTGGATCTACAACTTAATGTGGGATCGGAACCACATGAGTTCCTGCCAGGGTTCGAACGTGGGTTTCCCGTACTAAAGACGCTACGCTAATTATATAATTACGAGGGAGTTCTTTTTGTAATAAGAGCAAAGAGATTATAGTATTCCATAACGCAATTAAAAATAATTAATAAAGTGTAAAAATAAATTATATATATTAATAATAATAATAATAATAATAATAATAATAATAATAATAATAATAATAATAATAATAATAATAATAATAATAATAATAATAATAATAATAATGGTGATGATGATTAGGGATGCGCACTAGTCGAGTCGAATTTTCCTGAGAAAGTTCGAGTCGAGACACAGCTCTTCCAATAGAAAAATATACATTTTTCGAGTCGAGACATCACTTTTACAGCACATTTTCGAGACGAGACAGCCTCAAATCTTGTCTCGTGCGCATCCCTAATGATGATGATGATAATGATGAGTAAAAAATTAAAAACAATTCTTTCATCAAATCATCTAAGAAGGAGGAGGTGGGGCCGCGATGACTCAGTGGTAGAGCGTTCAAATCTGGTGCATCCGGTCAGTGGTTCAATCCCAGCTCGCACCAAGTGAACTTTGTGGTGGACAAACACCGTGTGCGTTTCCTCCCACCACCGGTTTCCTCGGGGTTCTCCCGTTTCCTCCCACTACCACCATTCCACTTTCCAGTCATTCTTCATTATCGCCGTCTTCTTTAGCCTAGCCGGCATAACCATGGGACGTAAAACTCAAAAATTTTATTTCTTTTTTTCTAAAAAGGTGGAAATATTTTCGTCGGATAAAATGAAGATATGAGTTGATTTTAGTTTAGCATCCCTTTCAGCAGCGAGGCTATAAACTAAAAACTAAAAGCATTGGGAGTGAGCGAACCATTATTATAGTATTTACAAAAACTTTAACTTTAGGAAGAGCACGCAGTGCTTTTAGTCTTCATCTTATTTCATTTTACTCCCCTCCCCCCCAAAAAAAGACAATAGAGAGAAAAACTTTTTTTAGTGCAGCTAGTAAAACTCTTGGTTAGCACTTACCTCTCCTACGTGAGGTCCCTGGCTCGATTCCCGGCTAAGTAATTTTGTGGTGGACCACATCGTGTCCGTGAGTTTTCTCGGGTACTCTCGTTTCCTCCTACATTCTCATTCCACCAAATTCTTCATTCACTTGCCTTAATCATCGTCTTCCGTTAGCCTTAAAGGACATAGTCGTGAGACGTTAAACTGAAAAAAATCAAAATGCAGTCTTTTCTATATATCAAAATCCCTCTTTACAATTTATAGAATTATTTCAGTACTTTATAGTACTCTGAAAGGCACAATTCAATTCCACGCTACATCTGTGGAAAATCAGATTGTACGTACAAAATTACAAACTGTGTGTTGATTTTTAAGGAGCTTTGTTTACAATCCAAAACTCTTTTATATATTTACTCTCTCTCTCCGTGTGTCCGTCCATCTAGAAGCAAGGGCGCCGATCTTGGGGAGCCGGGGGGCCGGGCCCCCGCAAATCTTATTTGAACCCCCATATATATTTATGAATATGATTTTTAATATGCATTTTTTATTGTTATATGTATTGTTAAATGTATATCTTTTATGAATGGGCCTCCCCAAAGTTACAGAGAAATCGGCACCCTTTTCAGAGAAAAAATTTCAAGATCAATTTGGGCCAGAATATTGAGGGCCAAAATTAGGAACCAAGTTTGTTGACGGAGATGATACATCCACTTGTTCCGGAAACATGACCCTCCCTATGTATTTTCATAGGAAGGTATTATATATGAACTGCCCCTTGGTCGTATGTAACCCAACGGTTCCCAACGATTAGATGGTTGCATAATATTCAGTTACTTTCCAATAGTCTAACCATATTCCTTCATGTGGTGAAGAAGTGACACTGTTACTTATTTTATAATATAGCTGACAATTTGCTGTACTATTAAACATAGAGACTTAATTAATTTAGTCTATTCAGAAGATGCTGCTGCACATAATAAGTTGAACAGAGGCTGCCCTCTTTTTGCAGGTTGACTAATGAAAAAGTTTTACTAGTTTATTTGAAAAAGTTAATACGATATTCCTATTAATACTCCTACATAGAATAATTAATTGCGAATAGTAGCCAGTTAAGTTGTGTTAGACTTTTAATTTGTAGGGTATTGGCAAGAAGAAAGAAAGGAAAAAGTCTTAAATGAGAGTATACATTAGCTTTTTTTTTTTTTTTTTTTTTGTAGTTTTGATCCTCTGTTTTGGGTCGAAGTGCTATTAGCCCATGCATGTAGAGTTTAACTAATTTAAGTCCGATTAGAACCATAGGAGATTCCATAACGCGGGTCTCCGGAAAACTAAAAAGTTTTCGCTAATCGTTTAGAGAAGATAGGATCCGAGTAAAAGAGGAAAACGGTATCATTTAATTAAATACTGAATGAACCAGATAGAGTATTCTAGCTTGATGAAAAAGCTTCATTCCTTGATGAAATTTAAATCCTGCATGTTCAGAAACATTCTTCTCCATGGTCAATTAAGAGATGTGCTCGAAAAGATGAAAACCCGTAAGAACCAAATTGTTGGATAAAGGAGTTTTCAATTACTAACTAATTTGCAAATTCGTATCTTTTAAGCGTCTTCTTGAATTTCCCTTTTACCCTTTTTACATTTATCTTTATTCAATGACTTGTGCTTGAATGTACATATATATATATATATATATATATATATATATATTTGTGTGTGTGTGTGTGTGTGTGTGTGTGAAAGTAACTATGTTTGTGACTTAATTACTCTTGAGCCATGAGACCGATCTCGGTCAAATTTTCAACATAGATGAGGTTTGGTCCTGGAATGATTTTCATTATTTCACTTTGATGATTCAACTTAAGGGGGAGGTACATAAAAATGATCAAAAATGACCGATATTGGTGTCAAATGAATAGTTTACGGGGTCGCTGAGATGAACAGTGACAATTTTGATGCCGTTTAATTCCAAATTCAGCCCCGCAACTTGGAGAAGGGGAAATATATAAAATGATGGAAAATGACCGATATTAGTGTCGAATCAATAGTTTTTGGCGGTCGTTGAGATGAACAGTGACACCCGATGCCGCTTAAATCCAAATTCAGCCGTCATTAGTACTCCTAAGGGGGTATGGTGACATGTAAAAATAATTAAAAATTACTGATATTAATGTCGAAGTTTTTGGTGACAGTTTGATTGGTGACAGTTTTGGTGCCCTTTACGTCGAAAATGAAACGTATTCTTCTCGTGCGAAGAACGGGCATTCTGCTAGCTGTTAATATTTATCACGATGATTATATTATTTTGAGGAAAAAACACGAGGTAAATACAAGATCAACCAGGGCTATAGAATTTTTCGACCGCATTCCACAATTCATGTACAAAAATGCGCTTTTGTTGAAAAACATCCTTTCTCCTTGGTGAAGTAATGCCCGAACGTTTGAGAAATTGAATCCATCAACGACAAAACATATCTTCCAAAACCTTAATTATATAATTTCCTTTATGGCTATTCTTCTTACTAACTGCCAAGACGTATTTTTCAATTAATTTCAACAATAACAGTTATCAGAGCTACCCATGTTAACTGCTACGTATAACTTCCAGACGAAAGAGGTAAAAATATTAATGTGAAAATTAAATAACTAACACTTTTTTTTTTTTTTACAAAAAAAGAAATATTCGATAATTTACTTGGAATTAAAGATGTGTTAAAATCTTTTATTAACGTGCTTCTGAACTGTAACACAGTTATTAATCAAAAAGTAAATAGCTTACTGGATTTCTGATGAAAACCGACGCAAGAAATTGGCGAGGAACAACAATTTCTCCTTTCCACGATTCTTTTCTTCTTTTATATAAAAGCCGACCTCATGCGGCTGGTACTATCAACAAGCTTGATTGATGACAAAATGAAAGAAATGATTTGGCAACATTGTGTCCTGTTAGTTCTTGTGAAGAGCTACGAATTACGAAAAAAAAAGAAAAAAATCATGCAACTTCACGCTGTTAAAGCTAATAAAACGTTCCAAGTTTCTTCTTCTTTTTCTCCCCTTCTACACCCTAATTCTTTTCGCTGGACAATTAATCATGAGTGCTAAACTTAAATGTGATGTGGTGGAGGAGGAGGAATTAAAAACTGTTTCCTGCTGCTGGGTCTTTTTGCTAAATACCTGTCTGTCCCTTCTCGTGCGCTTCTCTTAAATACTATAACGATAACCCTCCCAACAACCACAATCGTACGCGTACATTAATTAAAAGGACCAGCATCTGCACTTTTGCCTCACGATTGTGGAAAATCAAATTTTTGGAGGTTGGTTAACAGAGAGATTAGTATCTGAGGAGAAGAATCATGTCGTCATTTTTGAAGAGCATAGTTGCCAACTAGTTTCTGTGTGAAGTACTATATAATCAGAGTGCCATATCAGCTTTATTTTCAAAATAGGCCTACTTTGACTATTATTCTACAGAATATTGTCTTTTATTGCTATTAGCAAATAATGTTTTGCATTTCTTCCTCTATACTGATAATTTGTTGGGTCAAGCCTTTGGATTTTTAATACTATAGGTTAAGGAAATGCTGGGGGGGGGGGGCAGATATTTTTTTTTAATTCAACACCCTACGGTTATGTCCTTTAGGCTGAAGGAGACAAATGATTAATGAAAATGAATGATTGTGAAATTGAACATTTTGTGTTGTCCCACCGAGAATCGAACCTGGGACCATATGCACCAAAGGCACATGCGCTAGCATTCGACCAGCTTGGAGGACACAGTATAAGTTAAAACTATGCTCAAGTGACCCCGCGTAGCGTAGTCGATAACGGTCTTTGGTACTACCCAGGTTAGATTCCCGGTGGGGACATTCGTTCGAAAAGTGTAAAAGTTTTTTTTTTCAGACAACCCATCCTGAGGAAGGTTTTCCTGGATTTTCCTCACTCACACAAGACAAATGACGAGATGGTACCTAACATAATAATTCCAGGCCGCTTCCTTCCTTCCCCATTCATTTCTTTCTCCCCAATTTCCCGAATAGTGTGATCGCCGAGGGACGTCATCACTCATGTGTGTGACGGGCTAATATGGTCATAGGTGCCGAGAACTCAGAAATCTAATTAATAATACTTTCAAGTTATTTCTCTCGTCCATCTACTGAACATTTAACCCAGTCCTAATTATAAGTATTTTTGAACCTGTATTACAAGACAGTTGAAAAATTTTCTTCTGATCTAGACGCCAATTCTGAAAACCAAGCATCATTATGATATAAATATAAGTTAATGTATTGGACTATATGTTTTGGCCGTAAATTAGCAAGGCGCCAAACTTCAAGTCGTCATGGTTAACCTAACACCCGCGAGTTTTCGAGTCCGACCTAGCTTCCTGGTTGAAACCTGATTTTCTAACTAACAAGCAACGTACAGAACAATGCACGATCAGATCCTACTCAAACTTCGCCCAGAAAGAGGAAAAAATGTCAAATTAGAGCTGCCCCCATCCAGAAACACCGGAGATATGCTCCGCAACATGACGCACCACGCGACAATATGATATAAGGTAAACGTCGCAAGATACCCATTTATGTCGGAAACGGAAAGGATGGGCAGCACGCTATAACACTGACTTGGCGGCCATCTTGAAAGCCGCCATCTTGGATATAGCGTAAGGTATTGAAATGAGAAGCGGGGTGTATGATATATCAATGTAAGGTAAAATGCAAAAGGAAAACCAATGATGTAACCGCAAAAAACATATGTATGATGGTATAGACGGGACGAAGTGTAGAAGACTCGGGCAAGAGAAACGTGTATTCGAAGCGCAGAATAATAGGGCAAGACTCCACGATAAATGGTACGCGACAAGTAACTGCAACAGTGTCTGTGCATGGAAGTGCATCCGCCTTGACAGATTATACCTTCCGGGGATATTGGGATTCCGTTTGGAACAGTGAAAACCACAATTGCAACCCGCGATACTATCACTCGTTTGGAGACTACATAATCTACAAAGGACTACTTCTTATGGAACAGCAATTCGGTACCTCACTCCGGAGTGTAGGACATATCATCTTGGATTGGTGATCAAAAGCGCGACCTACCTGTGATTGAAGCCCACTCCTGGACACCGTTTTGTACGTTTCTTGTTGTTTCGTGTGAACAGGACACATTTCGGCCCACGTTTGTTTAAACAACACTATCTGAAACAAAGTGCGTACGGATGGGAAAGGAGAGCCCTGTTCTAGCTTACATTTCTTTACGAATGTATCTTTTCCTTTGCACGGTTTGCTACACTGTTTCATGACGGTCCCAAACAGTCACAATATCAGAGAAAGGCACCAATATCCTCGGAAGGTATAATCTGTCAAGGCGGATGCACTTCCATGCACAGACACTGTTGCAGTTACTTGTCGCGTACCATTTATCGTAGGATCTTGCCCTATTATTCTGCCCTTCGAATACACGTTTCTCTTGCCCGAGTCTTCTACACTTCGTCCCGTCCATACCGTTACACATATTTTTTTCGCGGTTACATCATTGGTTTTCCTTTTGCATTTTATCTTACATTGATTATCATACACCCCGCTTTTCATTTCAATACCTTACGCTATATCCAAGATGGCGGCTTTCAAGATGGTCGCCAAGTCAGTGTTATAGCGTGCTGCCCATCCTTTCCGTTTCCGATATAAATGGTTATCTTGCGACGTTTAACTTATATCATATTGTCGCGTGGTGCGTCATGTTGCGGAGCATATCTCCGGTGTTTCTGGATGGGGGCAGCTCTAATTTGGCATTTTTTCCTCTTTCTGGGCGAAGTTTGAGTAGGATCTGATCGTGCATTGTTCTGTACATTGCTTGTTAGTCGCGAGAGAGCTTATACTAAGGAAAAGAAAGAAACTCAGTATACGTACACAACAAACAAAACAATTGCCTATTTTTCTTTGTTCCTTCGATATTCAATGAGCTTCGAAATACACAATAGCGTTTTCGTGTTTTATATATAGTGTACAAAACAAATTTTATTAAAAAATGAACATAAAAGTTTTCGAAAATCGAGACTATAAAAGATTTTTTATTAATGATGCTTCTCGTCTCGTCTCGAATTTGGGAATGCGTCTTCGAGAATCGAGACGAGATTAAAATTCTAGAAAACATATGAGGCCAGACGAAAAGAAACTTATTTCTTGTCTCGTCTCGTGTATGCCATGACCTATATAGAACGAAGGTTATTAAATCTACTATTTTCGATTTGAATAGAGAAATAATATCAGAGAAGGAACCAATCCTTAAGATGTTGGATCCATATCAAAACTGCTTTTACTCTCTTACTGTGTTTCAGTGGCATCGCCTTGTGCAGTTTACAAGACCATGTAAACCACCAAATATTGCGCGCTGTTTGTTGCTCCTTAATATACTTAATAATATTTAGAACATTATGATATTATCGTTTCGTTACTACTCTCCGCTTGCTTTACCCCTTGCGTATATGCATTCCATCATCCCATCACGTTCACAACAGAGCTGCAAACATGATAGACTGCTCTGTGTGTAGTACAGAAGGGAAGCACGGGTAGCGGAGGAACTGCGGTCTCCTGACGTTCAAATGAAGATTAGAACATGCAGCGTTGAAAGCTGTTCTTGACTAATTTCCAGTAATGTGGCGCTTTAAACAGAATCAAAGAATGGACTGCAATTCTAGAAATACTGAAAGAATTTAGAATTAGGATTTTCTATCGGCTGTGAACTACCAAAAAATTTTGTCACGAGACGCCACTGCTGTTTTTGATCTGGATTCAAAATTGAAATTAGAAATGGTAGCTTTAACTAACTCCAAGTTTAAAGAGGAGTCTGAGGGCGTAAATGGATCCTTTCGGACAATTAATCTGAATGAAGAAATGCCTTTTTCAGTATTTCCTACCGTTTTTGCTCTGATATCTGTTGAAAGGCGGATGCAGTGCCGGATTTACGTATAAGCTAAACAAGCTATAGCATAGGGTCCCACTCGTTTGGGGTCCCAAAAATGTAAAAGAAAAAACTGATTGTAATGTAATTTCCAAATTGCAAGAAAAAGCAAATAAGATGAAATTCACATACAACAATGATGTTTTGTATTATTCTGTCTAGGCTTTTATGAAGCAAGTAATAGGGGATCTATTTCTCAGCCCCACCTGTAATGCGGCCCCTGTTATCCAGCCCCGATTATAATGGAGCCCCCGTTTCCCAGCCCTGCTTGTAATGGCCCTTGTTTCCATTTAGATATCCATTAAGTCCATAAATTAGCATATAGCATATATTAAAACCAGGGCCGGATTAAGGGGGGCTATAGCCCCGGGTCTCCAGGTGGACAGGAGCTTCCACTCTGATCAAAATCTCAACTGGCTGATTACGGGGGGCTATAGCCCCGGGCCTCCAGGTGGAAAGGAGCTACCACTCTGATCAAAAATCTCAAGTGGCTGATTAAGGGGGGCTATAGCCCCGGGTCTCCAGGTGGACAGGAGCTTCCACTCTGATCAAAATCTCAACTGGCTGATTAAGGGGGACTATAGCCCCGGGTCTCCAGGTGGACAGGGACCTCCACTCTAATCAAAATCTCAACTGATTATCTAAAAAGAATCATGGAGATACAATCATCATAAAATAAAATATGACCAAAAATATGAAACATATTCCCTTAACTTTCCCATCGTTAGAGATGCGCACGAGACAAGATTTGTGGCTGTCTCGTCTCGAAAATGTGTTGTAAAAGTGATGTCTCGGCTCGAAAACTGTATATTTCTCTATTGGAAGAGTCGTGTCTCGACTCGAATTTTGTCAGGAAAATTCTGTCTCGACTCGTCTCGTGCGCATCCCTACCCATCGTACTTTCACAGAAGTGTATTAAATGAAGTCAGCAGGGGCTAATTTTTTTTTTTTTTTTTTTGTAGCCCCGGGCCTTCAGATGGATTAATCGAGCCCTGATTCAAACCTAAAAAATGGCATTTTATCTCTGAAAACGAAACCTTGAGGGCCCCTTTTAATAGCTTAGGACCCCATCAAACCTAAATCCGGTACTGGGCGGATGTAACCGTTTTAAATGACTTCTTGCAGTTACACATAACATAGTTTGGAAGTTTTAATCTTTCGTTCCTTAAAACGTCTATTAAACATCTATTAATGTTTATAAGTTACAATATTGTATTTCAGGTTGAATAACTGAAAATTATATCCAAGATTCATCAATAAACAATAATTACGAATTTTGTTGTTAAATGTTGTCTGAACAACTCAACAAGAAATAGCTGACATGAATTTGATTCAGCAGAGCAATTGGTTCTGACTGCAATAACTGTGTTGCTATACACGTCCGTCTTCTTAATTATTTCTCTTCAGGACATACACCGACCGGTTATCGTAGCAAAGTCATTAATTTCAATCACTTCTAATTACTTATAGATTGCTGACATCAAATGGATAGGATTTAATATGTTCTAAAAAAAGAAAAAAAAAAGAAAGCTTTCCGTGTAAATCCATTTGAAGTAATCACGCTGACAGATATATATATTTAATCTAGTTTTGTTGTTCTTACACTTGTTAACAAGTTTCCGAGACATGTCTGTGTGCAAAAATATTAACATCAATTGTAAATGACCTGGATTTTTGTTTGTTTTTGTTTTTGTTTTATATGTTGACCCCCCCCCCTCTTACTCCAGCTGTGGTTGGTGTGGTTTGTTTTCTTCCTTAATACTCAGTACATCTTTCTGCACCTGTAGGAGTCTTTCTTAATTCAGCTGGAAGGGATACGTACGTTCCTTTTAATGTTCTTTTTGTGACGTATATATGAACCTATGAGACTATGCACGCACGTTCTTGGGCTTGTTCTACCTGTTGCTGTGCTATTGCGAGAGTTTTGTAACGTTTTTCTTGCTTTATTTTTTTTCCTCCCATAGTTTGCTTGCGAGGTTTGCCCTCCCTCACCGCACCACAGGGCCCTATTTCTTCAGCTCTGGTATTCTCACCTTCCTGCATTGCTGTGGACGTTATATGAAGCAAGAAAACTCAAACCAGAATGGAAAGTAATCAGTGAGTGACTCGAGAGTCTCTATATGTATATACAGTATAATATAATACATACATACATACTGCAAGAGGAAACAGGGTTACAACTGGGCGTGGCACCTACTAACAGCAGCTCGTACGGAAGATGATAAAGAGATACCGCACGCGGCGCGGCGTACGTATAACGTACAGTCTGCTTGCTCAGAATAAGTAAAAAGGCCCTCTGGGGATTGTAGTACGTCAGGAGATGAATGACACCATATTGTGATTTGATACATGGTCCTACGTTGTCTTTTTTTTCGTTAACGGGAACAGAAACACGTATATGCAAAAGGAGAGATTTATTGCTGAATTAAGATACAATCTATATATATAAAAGAGAACGTACAAATCCTTTGTGAACTCATCACGCTAATACGGCTGAACCGATTTCTTTCATTTTTGGGGGGTTGTTAGGATTTGGACCCTAGATGGTTTTTATCATATCACTTTAATTTTTAATTACCAGTGTCTTGAGATAATGGACCATTGAAGTCTCCATAGTTCATCATAGGTAAAAATAAACGTATGTATATGCAACCCGCATGACCACGTGACTCGGCGGGTTAACATAAATGACAGGCGCTTGCAATTTGAAAGCGAAAAAGTAAAAAATATCTAAGTAACAAAGTTTATTGCGTTCCGGGGTGACCGCAGCGAAGCGGGGTGAACGCTGCTAGTACGTCTATATAGTACTCTGTATCCGTAAGGTACTGTTTCTGTAATGTTATTAGCTGAACCGTTGTTAACAGTAATGCTTCACATCACGTTGTTTTTATCACATTGCTATTGTTGTTACTAATTCAAATTCCTTCAAGCAAGTATGTTGTGTTTATTGAAGCTACGCATACAGTGTATATCATAGTCTATAATATAGACTTGTCAACTCCACGGTTCACAATCCAGGAAGATTTACCGAGATATTTAAAATCTCAAACCCTTTTCACTACGTAAATGAAGACAAGCTGATTACATCAGAAGCATTAGCTTTAAATTATTTTGATGTCCACATACCTCAATTGCGAAATCTAAATGTAAAATTGAAAGGATGCTTGAAAAGAAAAATAAACATGGAGATGGATAAACAAACAAGAATTATAGGAATGGTAAAAAAAAATGGATTAAAAGATTGTGGTCTTGGCCAAGAATTTTAGGAATGACCCAAGAAAATACATCAAAAGATTGCGATCTTGGTCAAGAATTTAGGAATGATCAAAAAATGGATCAAAAAATTGTGATCTTGGTCAAGAATTTTAGGAATGATCAAAAAATTCATCAAAAGATTGCGATCTTGGTCAAGAATTTAGGAATGATCAAAAAAATGGATCAAAAGATTGTGATTTTGGTCAAGAATTTTAGGAATGATCAAAAAAATCATCAAAAGATTGCGATCTTGGTCAAGAATTTAGGAATGATCAAAAAAATGGATCAAAAGATTGCGATCTTGGTCAATAATTTAGGAATGATCAAAAAATGGATCAAAAAATTGTGATCTTGGTCAAGAATTTTAGGAATGATCAAAAAATGGATGAAAAGATTGCGATCTTGGTCAATAATTAGTTTTTGGATCAGGGGCCCAAAAATTTTGAACGGTCCCTAAATCGAGTTTTCGTACTTTTTATGGACTAAGGACATAATATTGAGTTAAGTGATAATTTGGTTTTGCTACACTATATGTATTTCTCCAGATATACGGCCTACAAGCAAATTTCTGATTGAAATATATTGGATCTTTTGATCCCAAAATATTTG
This sequence comes from Thermobia domestica, assembly GCF_964235325.1. NCBI lineage: Eukaryota > Metazoa > Arthropoda > Insecta > Zygentoma > Lepismatidae > Thermobia > Thermobia domestica. The sequence continues at coordinate 68,345,893 of NC_137454.1, forward strand.
TGTTTCATTGGGCGCCGTCTCCTCAAATACAGGTGTAGAAAATTTGAAATAGTGAAGTGGATAATTAATATTTAAGTGAAACTGGATGTAAATAAAATGTACACAATGAATAAAATAAAATCCTCATAATCTATATTTTCCAAGAAAGTCTTGTAAACCCTGAGACAAAGAGCAGAGATAAATTGCAATGAAGAAAACGAACGCTCTGATGAACTATTACGAGATACGTATGTTAGATATGCAGGTATGCAATGCAGATATGTTAGAATACAGGTTGCCAAGAAACGAACATATGCTTATATACGCACGCTTATGTATATATGTACCGGTCTTGACGAAATTCTGACAGACAGAACTATTAAGGAGTAAGTTTACCCCAACCTCAAGTGTGGAACATTCTTTGTTCACTTCTACCTAATATAACACTAAGTAGAACGGTTTTTCATTGTGTATTTGGTTTGAAGTTTAGAGTCCCTTTGATTACCGAGTCTATATGGGACGTGAATCTACAACTTTAACATGGAATCAACCGCATGAGCTCCCCACCGAGAATCACACAGTGTCTCCCGCGCTGAAGGCGTGCGCTAACCTTATAACCACTTATTCATATTTGTTTGACTTAGTGTAGTAGCTATCAATTGTAAATCAAAATATAGCAGTGATTGATAGCTTTTTAATATAAAACTGTTACTATTATACATATACTCCTTTACTGCTCGAAGTGAATTTCTATTTCTGCCGCGGTGGCTCAGTGGTAGAGCGTTCACCTCTGGTGCATGGGGTCCTTGGTTCGACCCCAGCACGAGTCAAATGAACTTTGTAGTGGACAAACACCGTGTGTGGGGATTTTCTCCTGGTTCTCCCGTTTCCTGCCACCTTCTTCATTCCACCATTTCATTCATTTCTCATTATCACCATCTCCCTCAGCCTACCCGGCATAAAAGTGTGACGTAAAAGTTAAAGATTTTATTTCATTTCATTTTTTCGAGTTTCTATTTTTCCAATGGAAGAATGTGGCTCAGTCATAAAGCACTTACCTGTAAGGGTCCCTGGTTCAATGCGAGATCATACAAACAGATTTATGAACTTTATCTATGCTATAAGCTTTCATGATTCACATGAAATCTTAACCATTAATTTCGTTTCGTTTCTTCAGAAGTATCTTTTAAGTTGTAAGTTAGACATAGAAACGATATGCTCTGACATGATGCCAAATAGTTTAAAATCAATTTTTAATATATTTGATTGACACGAATATTTCTAAAACTCTCTCAAGCTTATATGATTAGCGAGTGTGCCTTTGAGGCGGGAGATACAGGTTCGATTTCCATGGGGGCTCACGTGGTTCGGATCCCACGTTAAGCTGTGTGTCCACATCTCACTTAGCCTCGGTATACCCCCTCCCCAATCGGACGCTGAGCTCCAAACTAACTAACTAAGGATATTCAGTAATGAATTTCTAAGCAAAAGAAAGCTAGACTTTTTATTGATTGGAGCAACTCAAGAAATGCCTGATCTTCTCTGTAAAATGCTTCATCATAACCAATACGGAATTTCCTAATTCAAATATGGAGTTTTTCTCCTTTATTTGGAACTCCCTACCTCCTCCACCGTTTACTAAAATATTCCGAATTCTACCTACATAATATGAACGTCATTTGCAGCTGCAATTAATCCGTGATTTGAACCCTATCGTTCCCTTTTGGTATGGGTACCATGTCAGGAAGAAGGGAGGCCGGTTGACAGGACATTTCCAACTGTCGAGGGGATTGGGACAGTCTGCTTGGATTTTTCAATTTTAGACTCGTCAGAGAACAAATATAAGATTACCAGCAGCGGTGTGTGTATTACCATATGCTTTTCCAGTTTTCTTTCCCGCCAAATGGAGATTAAAAGCGCCAGAAATCACAACACAGTGCAGCTTGGTTGGATTTTTGACCAGGTTTATTGTTTTGGTCCAATATACCCAAACAGGAAATGTGTCTCATATACAGGTCCTGTGTTCATATGAACGCAGTTAATGCTGGTCGGGGTCATATTCGCATCTTTTTCTCTCTTCCTTCCCCCGAACACACGCTCTCTATTCTTTACCATAACATCACTTGGCGCGCGCGCAATGTGAACAAATGAAAATCAGGCGTAGTGAGTAAAGCATTTTATTTGTCTCTCCCACCGGGCACCATGAACAACGAAAAATGGAAATGAAGTAGGCTATTGTGGGTTCAGCGATGCATGGCAGGTCGCGTGCCAGCGCAGCTTGTGTTGGGTAGCGAAAGAAACCAAGCATATGTGTGTGTGTGTGTGTGTGTGTGTGTGTACGTACATGGACAAGTGGAGGGGGCAAAAGATGCAGCTTTCTCAATAAAAGGGGTGTGAGATATGATGGACGATTAACAATGGTTGAAGCGTGGGAACCAAGTCACACACTTATCCCAACGCCGACCCTAAAAACAGCTGATCGGTTTTGTTAGAACAACTAAACGTCGATAGAAAGTGTGTGTGACTGCACGGCGACACCCGCAGGAGCACAGAATCAAGTGGTTCTCCCCATTCTCTCGCTAGCATTTAATTTCCATGATTAAAACATATGATGTTCGCTAAGCGTACCTACATCCAGCATGTCAAAAAGACATGAATGGAAATTTCAAATTATTAAGCATGCCGGTATTTTATTAGTGAATTATGTTTTTGAACTAATAAAAGTATCAATATCATGAACTTCGTTTCCAAATGGCATATATTTTTGAATTTTTATCAGCATTTGCTTGGTCGAATGTTTTGTAGTTTTGGACCCTGTTTCGACACCTATACTAGATCAGAAGAGATGTAGACATATAATATGTGATCTTAACCACATTAGCTCCTCTACCTATTGTTTCCCTCAACGAAAATGGTAACCAACGATCGGGAATAAATACATAACACAAATCTCTCTTGTACCAAAAACTACAAACAATAAAATAAAAACTATGAATGTGTTGAGACTTTTCAACAAATCCATATTCAAACAAACAGTATGTAAAAACAATGTTATAAAACGATGTTACGTAAATCAACACACGCTTTGAAGAAAAAAAATCTTTGATTGATTGAACTATATGTCTCTTCTCAACATGGATGGGATGTCTTGCTTAAAGTGTGATCTGAAAACCGCTATTCGGGTTTGATTTGGGGAAAGGCCCTTCCGGGAATTGAACTAGAGATATCACGTGTGTTAGCCACTTAGACAACAAGAGACATAACAGAACCTTATTAATAATTTAAAAAAAAAACTTCGAATAATTTAACTTCGAAAACTTCGAAAAATTTCTGCTTTCACTACCTAAGTACATATCGTGAGTTAGGCCGCTGTAACTTCTACTGTGTAGGCCCATTAAGGAGGATCGAACTTCCGTCAAGAACGCAAAAAAAAAAAAAAAAAAAAAAAAATGTTAGGGAAATCAATGTTCTGACTATACAGCAGCAAATCGATATCTTCGCTCCTGAATTTATATGTCCTGGGTGTTGGATATACAGGTTCCTGTCAGTTTACTTGATTTTTTAAAGAGATCTGCATCAGGTAGTAATAAATAAATAAATAAATAAATAAAAGGCAGGCAGATAGGTATGTGAAATACATTTAAACTAAGTCTTTAAACATTCTATTTTAAGATGAGTAATACATTTACTTCAAACAAATGCTCTTTCACTTAGATGAAAAAAGAAAAACAATTTCAGAACAGAAACAATGGGAGAAGAGGAAGATAGCTGTCAAGCTATTATTATCATTATTATTATTATTATTATTATTATTATTATTATTATTATTATTATTATTATTATTATTATTATTATTGTTATTGTTATTGTTATTATTATTATTATTATTATTATTATTATTATTATTATTATTATTATTATTATTATTATTATTATTATTATTATTATTATTATTATTATAGATGTAAGCCTAAGTAAGTTTTCCACACAATCGAGAATCAACCACCACCTCCTGAAGGTATCGCAGAGACTCCCCGAGCTAAACTCGGGTTTTATCTGTTTAACTTAATAAGATACCCCAAATTTTACTCGAGCTTAAGCTTGAAAGTGTTAAAACTTGTATGATCGATCCTAATCTTTCGCAGACTGTAAAGTCAGAGTTAATTAGTTTGTCAGTAGGAACACATTCCTTATATATTGACAACGTATATATGTATGTGAAGTAATACTATTATAATGTTGGCTCATGTTATGAAGGAACAGGGGTGTCATTTGGAGGGCAAGGGGCTATTGTCTTCTTGAGTTTCAAAAACAAATGCTCTTTTTAAACAAATATATACTAATATACTAACAAAAAACATGAAATTCTTATCTAAGTTGCCACACATCCCCTGGAAAAATATGAAATGACACTACTAAGGAGGACTATTCAAAATGATTTACTTTATAGAAACTTCAGGCTCTTTGGTAAGTTCAACTCCCCCCCCCCCCCCCGGTTTTTAAATATACTAATAATTGACTCCAAATCTTTGGTTAGGGGGCATGGTTGCTCAGTGGCAGAACGCTTACCTCTGGTGCTTGGGGTCCCTGGTTCAAACCTCCCCAAGTAAGTTTGTAGTGGACAATATCGCGTCCGTGGGGTTTCTCGAGGTATTCCCTTTGCTTCTTACATTCTCATTCTACTAATTCTGCTATCATCATCCACTTACTTTAATCATCGCCCTTCTTAACCTAAACGGCATAATCGTGGGACGTTACACTGAAACATTTCATTTCATTTTTCCCCCAAATCTTTGCTATAGGACAGAAATTTGGGTGCTCAATTTATGACGTAATTGCTGGGCACTCAAATTTATGCATTATATTTATTTATTTATTTAACAATCAGCAGATACATCAATCAGAGACCATTTTATACTGGATGTATAACAACAACAATAACAATGGAAAGGATTTGGGAAGGTATGATTCAGGGCCTGTTTAGTAGGTACAATTCCGGCATTTACCTGGTAGGATTGAAGAAAACCCTGGAAAATCCCAGTCAGGATGGTCGACAGCAGGAATCGAACCCACGACCTCCTGAATGCGAAGTCAACGCTGTACTACTTGAGCTACCAATAAAAATATTATAAAGAATTATTAGTACTTATAATAGCGATTTGTTGGTAATACGTGGCTTATTTAGTACATATGCTATATTCTTTATTGCATTTACTCTATTCCCAAAAAATCAAGAAAAGTGTACTTGCTCTTAGCAAAGACAGGAAAGAAAAATAAAGTTGGGTGGAACTCGTATACACCTTTCGAAGTTACAGATAAAGTAACACGGCTGGCAAGAAGAAGAGATGAAAATTGATTTAGTCAAGAATACCGTTAATGCTCGAAATGTTAAGAAAGTCTTCCACAATGTCCATTTTATCTCTCTTGGTGAATCTTGCTTTACGGCGTCCGAAATCACGAACACAACAAATCTACAATTCACAAACCTATGAAAGTGCTACTAGTTTTGACACCTGCCTGCGAATATGCACTTTCTTTTAAAATCTTTTTTTCCTAAATCGTGTTTTATTTATGATACAAAAGCTACTACAGGACGTTTTTCAATTAGGTCAATATAACGTCTCTTCATTTATATTCTTCGCAATGCTGTTGTGAATTTGGCAACTTGAGTTAATTTTTCTTCTTTCTCTTTCATATTTCTCGAGGATATTTTTCTTCGTGAGTATGTTCTACAGTTACTGTTTTCTTATGATTGCTGGAATGAAAGATTTAGTTCAGTGTACTACTCGATCCTGCTGTTAAAAAAAAAATGATAAATACTAATGCATGATCAAATGTTAAATGACCGAGTAATAGATTCATGGTCATAAAGTTTGTCTTGTACAAGATCTGCAAGTAGAATTGTGTGATTTTCGAATCATTGATTGATCAATATTGAAAAGATATACCGACCGAAATGTTGAAAACTTTAAAATTTTCCGACGTATTTCATAGCCTCTTATTTTTATATTTTGACTATATCGATTTTCAATGTCCAAATCAGTATATCGCATTACAACAACTTGCACTAAGTAGGGTTGCCAACTAGCCGGTTTTTCACCGGCCTGGTCGCAAATATTGCTGTTATTTTTTATTAAAGCCGGTGACCGGTACAAACTTCTTACCAGCCCCTTTATGAGCGTTTTTTTATAAATAATTTCTATCTAGTTCGAAGCAATTTCATCTAGTTCGAAGTATAGATTTAAAAAGCAACTTTCATTCTGTAAATTCAAAATTGTTACCTTTCACCATCTATCAACGATTAATATATTTTGTTCATCAGTTTAGATAATTTTAAAAAGATGATTGGGACTGTATCAGGGAAAATTTAAAATTTACTTGTAAGAAATGTTATACATTTATTCAAAGTGAAAAATGACTTTTTAAAGCAATTTCCTGCAACTGAAATATAAGTTTAAACAATAAATTTCGTTTTCCAAATACAAAATTGTCACGTAAAGATTAATATACTTTGTTCATCTGTTTGTTACTGGTAAATACAATAAAATAATCAATACCGAATTCAGTCTCACATTTTTAGAGACAGTCTCTCTATTAAGGTTATTAGTAAATGTACTAAGTATATGCAGAATACAGGTGCTAATGCTTTTGTCCACGATAGTACATTTCTTTCCCATGGATGTGTCCGAATAGAGATACTTTGCACTTAGACCTGTATCATAGGGAATTTTGAAGGGGTGCCGGTTTTTTATTATTTTCCAGAGTTGGAAACCCCACCACTAAGGTATAGCTGAGTATGAGTTATAATAATAATTATTATAATAAGCTGTCATAATAATAATGGCAATCTCAGATATAAAAATGAATGTTTCTATGTTTGTCCGGCATACAAACCCTCGCCATTGGATTTGCATGTTTATAAGTAGGGATGCGCGCGAGAAAATTCGAGTCGAGACACAGCTCTTCCAATAGAAAAATATTGGTTTTCGAGACGAGACATAACTTTTCCAGCACATTTTCGAGACGAGACAGCCTCAAATCTTGTCTCGTGCGCATCCCTATTTATAAGCGACTGTATCGAAGGAACTGAAGTCTGGAAATGATCGTAGACTATTTAGAATTTTTTGATGCGTATCCGAAGGAGACAGGAGAGGGTTCAAACGGGAAGAGATAGTTTAAAATTTATACCAAAAATAGATATATACACATATATGATTTACAATATGGAAAAAACACTGTTCGAGTAAGACATCCCTACGGAGTTGGAAAGGGGGTGACATGTAAATCGAAGATGTCTGATATTAGTGTCGAATCCATAGTTTTCTAAGTTTGTGAGATGAACAGTGACATTTCCGATCACATTTAAGATCAAGTTCAACCCCCACCGGCGCAGGGTGAGGGGTGAGGAAGAGTGAAAAATAAAATGTCCAAAATGACTGAGATTAGTGTTCAATTGAATCCATAGTATTCAGGAGGATCGCTAACCTGATTAGTGACAGTTCCAATGATAATTAAGGCCAAGTTTAATTTTTAAAAAAATGTGCATGTCAACTTGTTCGGCAATTGAGTGAGGCAACGCCAAAAGCGTTATTCTTCGTTATTTATTCTACTTACTGCGTGCTCCACTCTAGTGCATAAACATTATCTTTCCTATGCGAAGCCGAGTACTCTGCTTATATTATTATTATTATTATTATTATTATTATTATTTTTATTATTATTATTATTATTATTATTATTATTATTATTATTATTATTATTATTATTATTATTATTGAGAAGCACCCAGATTTAAATTTTTTACTTCATTTTTTATGCTTCAAGTTATTACCTAAGAGATTCTCCACTGTTATTTTCTTGACGCATGTTCAAATTACTGTGCACAGATTAGTAATGCGTGCAAACTGTTCTATAGAAGATGTGACTCGTATATATTCAAAAGAGATTAGTAAAGTAGAATATGGTAGAGTAGGTTAAGTTAGGACAGTAGAGTAGGATGTATTAGCAGAGTAGAGTAGGGTAGGGTAGATTAGTAGAATAGAGTAAGATAGGGTAGATAGGGATGCGCACGAGATAAGATTTGTGGCTGTCTCGTCTCGAAAATGTGCTGCAAAAGTGATGTCTCGACTCAAAAAATGTATATTTTTCTATTGGAAGAACCGTGTCTCGACTCGAATTTTGTCAGGAAAATCCTGTCTCGACTCGTCTCGTGCGCATCCCTAAGGGTAGGTTAGTACAGTAGATTAGGTTAGGTTAGAGAGTAAATTAGGTTAAGTTAGGTTAATCCAATGGTTTTAATGCATTGTTACGTGTAATGCTCATTCTATACATTATGATACAGTTATCTATATTGGATAGAAATACTCCACCGGTACAAAATAATACTTTAGTACTCTTTCATAAGAACTCATTTATTTTAATAGTAAAATTACTATTTTAATGACCGACTAGATAAATCTGCACCTTAAGAAAGCCAAAATATCCTCGATGAGGTCCACCTTAGTGACTACACATTAGCCAACTAAACCTCTCCTCAACGATAAGTCCTTCAGGTTCAAAAACTCCCAAAGAACTCAGTTTTTAGTTGTTCTTATGCAATGCTTCATTTCTGCTAATGAGAAACAAACAAACAAACAAAAATCAGTTATAAAAGAAAACATTTTTCTTTAAGAACTTAACCTCGTAACTCACGCGTTTACAAGGTGCTAAACTTTATATGCACCGTAACATATAATAAGATTCTTTTTTTTTAAAAAAAAATCTCACATTTGGTGTTATGCTTCCAAGTCCAAAATTAAACGGTAAGTTAAGATGTAAATGTTAAATTGCTGTTGACTCACCAAGTGAACACATATGTAAAGTAAAAGGTGTCTTTTTTTTCACTGGCATATTGTTCATTATGAACCACACCAACCCATGATTGATGAGTTCATAATAAGAAAATTATATGGTATTTTCTCTGAAGGTAAACATCTCACAATTTATTTGTAAATAATGAAGTAGCTCTGAAGCATATGAAATGCTTCCAAGGTTAAAGTGAAATAGGAGGGAAATTATATTGCAGTTAACTTCATTATCCAAGCAACCTTCAAAGAATGGTTGACTATTATGAGATGGCTTCTACAGGCACCAAAAGGCCTCATTCCATCTCGCTATAGATAATATTAAAGTATGGAAAGAAGGTTAATGTGAGCAGTGTGGCTACCTCTTATATCTAAACGATTCATAAAACTAAATTGTTCTGAAGGAACTTGCGAAAATGTGTAATCTCCCACTAGAACAGTAACCATCAGTCAGTCAAAATTTATAATAAACTGGCAGAATACCCGTTCTTCGCATGGGGAGAATACGTTTCGTTTTCAAGATAAAGGGCTCAATTTGGATTTAAACGGCATCAGCAGTGTCACTGTCGGTCTCAGCGACCCCGAAAAATATGAATTCGACATTAATATCAGTCATTTTCTATAATTTTATATACCTCCCCTCCCCCAATTTGTAAGGCTGAATTTGAATTTAAACGGCATTATAAAATTCACTGTTCACCTTAGCGACCCCGAAAACTATGAATTCGATATTAATATCGGTCACTCTCGATCATTTATATATATATATATATATATATATATATATATATATATATATCCCTCCCAGTTTTAATTGAATATTTAAATAACATGTCTGTTATTTCTTTATTACATTTTTTAGGGGTACACTGGAAGTATTCAAAACAGTAAAGCATCATATCCTATGAGTTATACATTCCAACACCACATATTTGTATACAAGTGTTGTATATCTCTCAGACGTTTGTTTCATGTCCAAATGATAATGAAAAAGAAGGATATAACCATTTCTCCAGTCTAAGATGAATCTTTATTGGTTGGAGTGTTTTGCCCAATGAGTACCAGATATATCACTGACATTATAATTAATAGTGTGTGTAATGTATTTACTTATTACATACTGCATGCAAGAAGAAAGAAAACACTAGTCATACATGAATTAGAAACTCCAACCGGAAGTAGGCTCAAATCTTGCAAACGGTGCGAGATATTGAAAAATAATCGAAAAAATTCCCCTTTATGATACCGCTTGCCGATTTTTATCAAGACTTCTTTCACTTGTGTCTGTAAAGGGACATGTACAGATGGTGTGAGGAATGACAAGAAGATTCATCTCATATACAGTATGAATGATGCGATGTGTAGCTAGTTTTATTTAAAATGTTACTGTTCGAACAATATTCTCCTAATAAACAAATAGCGAGTCGAAAAACAGAAGTCAAAAGATTATTCACATTATTCTATTATTCGAATAATTGTGAATTTATAACACTTCATCATTCTTTCACAATCACCTTTATTGGTGTTAATAGCTACATCAGACATGACTTTCCTGTGTGCTACAAATGTTGATTAGTTACAAATGTAAAATAGTATAGAATGTTTTGATATATATATAATTAGAGCATAATATTTCCATAGCGGCAGTAATATTAAAATTTCTCTTATAAATTGTCCATAAATTTAACATTGCTATAACTGTGATTGTTTCGTACTTTATGGTATTGTCTTTCGATAGTATGTAGTATATTACACGCCGGCATTTGCATAAAAAGTTTAACATGTTGAAATTAGTTTCAAGTTGTAATTATCGCATTTCTTTTATACATTGTGTTAGTTATTGGCACGAACAAGATGTCATATTGCCTAAGATATTAACAAATGATTGTATAATAATAACTTTAATCGAATTGATATTAAATTGTAAAATATTTAGGTTTTTGGATAGTAAAAGAGTGATCTTCAATTGTTTATTTAGACATCTTATTTCGGGTGTATTATTTGCACGTTTTTCATTGTTTACAGTAGAGATGCAAAAAAGCCGGCTTTTTTGAATCGATGGTTTTTTTCACATAAAAAGCCGGCTTTTTGGGAAAAAAACGAGAATTTTGGAAATTTTGGCTTTTTTCAACTTCATGATTTTTCTATCTAAATAGCTTTCTTATAGTATATTCTATAGTTAGATAAGAATTACATGACCTGAATGTGATATTTCGCTCTGAAATTCACCATCAAGATGGATGGAGCACATGTTTTACGAATTAAAGCTAACATGAAGAATGTAGTATTTGAGGGTAATTTTAGAGGCTTTTTAACTTTATTTTAACTTTTGAGTTATTGACATCTTTTTTCTTCTCTAGTTTGTCATCCGTGTTTCATTTCTAAGAGCTTTTATACTCTAGCTTCTAGCGCAAAAGTTAAACTTGCCCCTTTTTCTATTTATCCGTCAAAGCGTACGTTTTTCAATATATCCGTCAAACCGTACTTCCACATTTCTGTTATACTGTAGCTGTGAAGTGATTTAGCAATAATTTTCCGGACACAACCTTGAATACCAATTTATACAAATAACCAGTAGCGGATTTAGAAAAGTACTTTAGGAGGGTTTCTTCTGATTGTTTCGTTTCCTAAAAAGTCCTAATTTTATTTGGGAAGTGCTTGAAGTTTATGAGTACAGGCATAACTAATATTTCGTTTCGTTTATATGTTTAGCAATAATCTTCCGGATACAACTTTAAAAATCATTTTATACTGAGAATCAGTGGCGGATTTAGAAAAGTATTTTAGGAAGGGTTTCTTACTAATGTTTAGTTTTTTTAAACATTCGTAATTTTTATTTGACGGGAGCTTAAAGTTTATGAGTAAAGGCATAAATAATAGATATTTCGTTTGTTGCAGACATTCCGTAACTTTGGGGAACGGGCTTCAATCCGAAAGACCGCCCCCCTAACCTTCGCAAAACCGTCACTGCTGGTAATTAGTAATAATAACGATTTAAAAACAATAAAAAAGGAAGTCGCCCAACTCACAGTACACGCACTATTTCTACATTCACAGATGGAATGAAGAAAAGCTTTGTCAGAATGGTCGAATGCTGGTTGAATCCCGGACTTCCCGATAGAAGCGCAAAAGCTAATCACTCAGTCATGTTTGTTGTGCAGTTGTATTTAGCTTAACTTAAATATATTCCTTAGTCTTTTTTTGGGGGGGGGAGTTCCGTAATGATATGTTGAATCCCTCTTGTTAAAAATTCAGAAAACTTGAGGATTGGGTAAACTGTGATTGGGAAACCACAAAAATAAAAAGAATGAAAAATGCGAATCGTGTGAACTTCATGGTAACGTTTCCAGATATCAAACCACCTGCAATAGTTTTATTTCCCTTTCACCTTTTAATCAAGGTGTCCCATGTTCAATTCACGGTCGAACCACAAACCTTCTTTCATGCGTAACCCAAGTAGCGGTTCGGATGTCAGTTTAAGCGAAAGTCTTCTCCTTGATAACCTCGGTATTTCGTAAGGATGTTAAGCCTAAATATACGAAACAAACCAAATTGTATATTTCTGCATGCCTAAATGCGTGTTGTTTTATAAAGAAGCCAATATTGCTTAAATATATTGATAGAAATTGGCAAAATATATCGATTGCCTACGTAGCTTCCAACATTAGCTTGGATTGGACTTTCAATGATATCTACGTACCGGTACTAAATTTGTAATTTAATACCTCAGTTTTAGCGTACTGATTATGGTACGTTGACCTTTAAATTTTACATGCAAAGCAATAACAGGATTTTCCCGTTATTGTCTTACATTTCAAGTAATGACGGGATTTTCCCAATGGCTAGGGCGGAAGATTCTCAACTTAAGAAATTTACTGACCGCACTTCTTTAAGCTTATGTGACCTCTTCCGGCATAACCCCGCTGTTGCATAATAACATCAAGGCGAAACAAACTTATTTCTGTGAATATGTAATATAAATACATAAAGCAAAAAATCTAAGTCAAAAAAGCCTGGTTTAAACCAAAAAAGCCTGGTTTAAACATCCCCAAAAAACGGGTTTTTGGCATTTTCAAAAACAACCATGGTTCTTGCCAACTCTGCTTACTTTTGTATATAGGAGGTTAAAAAATTCTTATTATATACATTGGTTAATCCTGTGGAATTCATAATGTAAATATGTTGAAGAAAAATTGTTTGAAATATTTTTTCGAAATTCATAGTTTATTTTCGATGTTTTATATTATTATCAGCATCAACCACTAATTAAATGTTTTTTTGTGTTATAGAGAAGCGATACAAAGTCTGTTTTATCAATTTAAAGCAGAATTTTCAAAAAAGCCCAAAATTTCCCAAGCAAAAAAGCAAAGCAGAAAAAACCGAGTTTTTTTTTTTTCAAAAAAGCCAGTTTTTTCCGAGCCCTTGCATCTCTAGTTTACAGTAAACTTGATTATTTTTCACAATTAATGGGATTTGTATAATCATTTGACCAAATGTAAGAATTAAAGAACTATAAAATACTTGTAAAGGATTACAAAAACCAGTCACACAAAACGACCTCTCCCCTTCACATACACGCCATCTTCCACTCCTCCATTAGAACATTTGCAAGTAGTATATACGTAAACTGTTACGTAATGACACACAACAATAGACTCAACGTGTTAGTCAACAATGTACTTCGTTGCAAATTCAGTACATAAATAAATAACAGTTTCTGCTAGCAAAGTAAAACTGTAAATTATTATTGATAATGGATGGCATACATTTTAGAATCCACAAAAGTACGTTTTTGTTTTCAATTTTCTCGTAAACTGCACATGATAATTTACAGATTAAGTACATTATTTTGTTGAGTTAGATATGATCTATCAACTGATATCTTTGGATAATATTTTAGATAGACGGAAATGTAAACGTTAAACGTTAATGCGAATCTTAGGCTGTGTCTCATTATAGGCCCGTATCCACGGGGGTCTAGGGGGCCACTCCCTAAATTTTTACTGCCCTCCTAAAATTTTCACTATAGGCTTGCAAATAACTATAATATGGTGATAAACTGTAATATGGTTGGATCGGGCCCCCCTTAACTTCTATCGCCCCCCTTACATTTTTGGGCTGGCTACCGGCCTGTTTCATTAACCATGAAAATATGTACTGTCTTGTTGCTATTGTCATAATTATGAGTTGAATGAGAGTATTTTTCAGTACAGTATTGGTTTCATTTCAATAAGTGGTATGGTTCCTGCACAGCTTCAAGTTTTAGATTTTACAAAGAAATTACTTTTTCTCCACATTCACAAAATCTACGCATAAACTTATAAAGGGTATTCCGATAAAGAACGTAACCCGATTAACACGATTAAACTTGGTTTTAGCTTGAACGGCCGAATTTGGGGGTTTAAAGTTCGTTGATCCAAGTCAGTCTGTTTATATTTAATAATGTCTTTGTATTTTTCCTCTAATGAAATTACAATAGATTTCTTTGGTTCGGGAAAAAATTTTGCTCGTGGTTTCATTATTTTTTCCATCACACTACAATCACTGAAATTAGAGTACTCACAACTCTATGCACACAATCTCGAAAGTCGAAAAGACCCGCACGCGGTATGCTTTCTTCTTTTGTTACTTTGATAAACGAAGATTAGGGACAAAAGACGACAACCAATCAGAGTCGATTTTACAAATTGATATTTAACTTAGGCTTTCAATGGTGCAACAAAAGTTCTGGAACCACGTTTAAATTTGAAAGTTTATTGTTGAACGCGTTTGAGTGAACGTTCGTTTAAACTTCGTGGTGCATTACGTTGACCAAACATTCCACAGAGTTTGCGCACAGTCTCTGCACAATAAGCACCACATTTGTAATAAGTTTTCACTATGACAACACGCTCTTTTGTCGTTAAGAGTCTGACATACTAAAAATAATAGAAAATTTACCATTTTCCCTCTTGCTTGTTTTTCATAAATGAAAGGAGAAATAAAATGCAATTTACAGCAATCATAGATAATTTTATTCTACAAGAGAAAATATGAACCTGAAGAATTTTCAGTGTTGCTATCCATAGAAATTACCAGTGTTACCAGAATAACCTTTCCCCCATTAACTAAGTTAAGGCAGCAACTAGAGGAACTAACTTAACTGCATTTGATTACATATCATGTTGTTATGGAATCTTGTGAACTACTTTTTAAATAACATTATTATTTGATTTTAATAACTGTATGTTAAAACTATTTTGTTTATTTCAAACGAATACAACTACTATTTAGTGGTATTATACCACAACGCATACAATGTTGTCCAGTATAAGACAACAGATGAAAATCGTGTTATGTTCAGTGTTGCCAACTTACTAGAACAGAAATGGCGGGCGTTTCAAAAGTTGCGTTCTTTATGGGACACCCTTTACATTTTGTTCAGTATAATAAGATTCATCGATTGGTATACGTCTTCTCTTTGGAAGGTTTTTTATTTTCGTTAAGCGCAAAGAACATAGCAGAATTTGAATATTCGAATATACTAATTGATCGAATAATGATTGATGGAATATGAGAATGGAGGTACAAAGTGCTTAAAAATGTGACACTGACTGTTACTAGGTAAAATGAGAGATAACCTGTGCAAATAGAATGCATATTAGATACAGTTTTGAAGATGGTTTGAACTTGTGATTCAAGATTACTCAGAAGATTATAAATGGTAGAAATACGACAAATATTGGAATGATATGCTAAGATAATTAATTTATGAATGATGTAGAGCTGAGAGATTCAGAACATAGTCAAGGTATAGATTCAAAATAAAGAGATTTAATAAGATATTGTCTTTTGTGGTTATCGAAGACTTTTGGTAGTGTCACGATAGTCATACACTTTTTGTAACGCAAGAGACCATAGAACTGATCTTCCTGTCTCTTTGTAAGGATAGGATTAAATAGATTAACAATGATCAGAGTAATAGAATAAATAATTTCAACAGCACAATCTACTATGGTGCTTCAATACTGAAAATTACTCTTTAAAAAACTTCGAAACAAACTACTTAACATACCATGAAATCATAGAAAATAAATTGGGCTTACGTACGGTTCTAGGGACAAATCAAACTCAGTAAATGACATTGAAGTCAAATAATTTTATTTATTATATAAATAATATTAATTTTAAGATACAAAATTTCAAAAATATCCTTTCATTCTTATATTTTTAAACTTTATTAGCAAACGTACCTGTTTCGTTAGGTGATCACTGGCAATGCATTTTTAATTAGTTGAGATTTATGGAAAATTTACCAAGAGATATTTAATACGTTTTCGTTCTTAATTTCAAATAAATGTATATTTTTTTTTACTTAATTTTCAGGTAAACGAGGTAGGAACTTTTAACTACATCCCATTTGTATCTTCTTCCTCTATTATTATTATTATTATTATTATTATTATTATTATTATTATTATTATTATTATTATTACATATTCTGGAACATAAGCTATTAATACTCACATAAAACACTATTCATCATCATCATAGATATTCTGCCATTATTGGCAGGTCCTTTGCCACAATTGAGAAGCTTCCATGCTCTACGTTCTTCCGCTAACCTGTTCGTATTCACGTAAGATTATTCTGTTTTAATATGGTCAATCAATTGTAGCCTTCTTCGCCCCCTCCCTCTCTTTTCTGCCACCATACCCTCTAGGACGTCCCTCGTAATACAGTTCCTTCTTAGCCAATGTCCCAACCAGTTTCTCTTCCTCTTCTAATAATTAAATGTCTAAAATCGTTCTTTTCTCTCCCAACACGATTAAAGAAACTAATAATTATTTTAAAGACCTTTCTTTGCGCTTCAAAGTTCCTTAATTTTCCTTCAAATAGGTTGCCAGCGATAGCGAAATTCTTATGATGAACAAAAGTACCGGTTCTCATATGAAAACAAAAGGAAATATTGTAAAATAACAGATGTTCTGATTGTTTATATATCGTACGTATATTCTGCCAATTGAAGAAAAATCAATATATAAGTTTTAAACATTCTCTGTGTTTTTGCTAAACATCTTAGCATCTGTCTTTACCTGCCCTTTAGATCTGTTTATTTCATCCACGTGAGGAGCGGAAAAACACATCAGGGTCCCTTTTATCCTTAAAAAAAAAAAAAAAAAAAAAAAAAAAAAAAAAAAAAACTGCCACACATGGATGTTGATTGTTGAGCTACCAATCTTCAATACATGTTAAGGATTCACATAAACAATTATAATGCCGATGATCTTTTATTTATTTTTAACAAAAAGTTCTCAACACAGCTGAGCAGGCTACCACACAATGTTGCTAATTTTAATTTCATTAGTAAAGGGATATTGTGATTCCGACCTTTCCCCCTCCCTTTCCCCCTTTTTTGTAGATCCCTCGTTCCAGAACGGCACAGTTACACCACCATTGCTTGCAGTTTTTTTTTTCCCACGCACGAGCATATATCCAGGTTCACATACGCACACGTACTACAGTGCACCAGCAGATGTCCTTGCATACGGCAGCTGCATTTAAGGCTGTACCTCTCATATTAGTAGATTTAAGCTGTAGCTCTTATTCTAGTTGGTGAGAAGCATGATAACAAATATGTCGTCTCATGTTGAAATAGAATCTGTCATACGCTGGTAGATATTTTGCTAGCAGATTCAATATGGATAATATATACAACTTAGATAAGAGAGTATGATATGGTGCAAGGGGCTCCTAGTTTGATCCCTACCAAATAATTTTATGCTGGACAAACCGCATCAGTGAGTTTTCCCGATGTTTTCCCGTTTCCTCCTGCATTATATTTCCACAAATTACTTCATAATTATTCACTTTCGTTAATAATCCCTCTTCTTTAGCCTAAAGAAATAATAGTGGAATGTAAAACTAGAAATTTAAAATTCATTTCATTTCATCTTACGAAAATACAATTAAATTGTCACCTTTATTGTTCAAGAACTTCAGTACCTCCTTCATGGCTATGCGGTTAGCGTACGCGACTTTGGCATGGGAGACCCGGGTTCGATTCCCAGCGGGAGCTCATGTGGTTCGGATTCCACGTTAATCAGTAGGTCCACATTTCATATAGCTTCGCTGCTGAACGGGACGTTAAATTCAAAATCAACTCAACAAGTTCAAGAATTTCAGAAATCTGTGAACTGTCCAGCGTAACATAGCAACTTGCTGTGACTTTAAAAATTAAACACGGTTATGTTCGTGATTCGAAAGTAATCAACTACACTGCAGTTTATATACAGGGTGTTCCGGGAAATGAAATGAAATCTTTGAGTTTTACGTCCCACGTTTATGCCGGTTAGGCTAAAGGAGACGGTGATTATGAGAAATGAATGAAATGGTGGAATGAAGAAAGTGGGAGGAAACGGGAGAACCCCGAGAAAACCCACGCACACGGTGTTTGTCCACCACAAAGTTCACTTGGCGGGAGCAGGGTTTGAACCCCAGGCCCCATGCACCAGAGGTGAACGCTCTACCACTGAGCCACCGCGGCCCCAGGGTGTTCCGGGAAAATCGACAAACTGCTTATGTGTTGGGGATCTAATATAAGAAAAAAATATTTCTGACTTATAAATGAAAGTGAACAGAATAATTCTCACAAATATGGATAGTACAGTATTTTGAATAGGTGGAAAGACTTCTTTGAGAATTTGTTCAACATACAGTAAAAAATAATGTTCGTAGAGAAAGAGATATGCATACATTGCAACCGTTATTCCAGAGCCTAACCGAATAGAAATAAAAATTGTTATCATAAACTTAAAGAAAGATAAATCACCAGGTGTAGATGAAATTACCGCTTACGAAGTTTACCTGGAGCGCAAAAATTGTGGAACGAGTTATACAATTTTATCCTCCTCATATGTAACAAGGAAATATGTTGTCACCATTTTATCATTAAATTTGTACTGAAATATACCGGTACTATAAGGAAAATTAAAGTTAGCAACCAGACCCTAGAGCTGAACGACACTCACTAAGTTAGGTTTGTGCTGATTATGTCAATCTGATAGGATATGATATGAGGACAAGAGAAAGAAATGTCTGTAAGAACATGATTTAGAAGTAAATGCATAGAAAACTAAGTAGTACATGGAAATTTGCCATGACTGTAATACTGAAAACTATGGTTATGTTAAAATAAGAAGTAATACTTTCGACGAAGTGGATACTTTCAAATATCTAATATCAACATCACCAGACCAAAACTATATTCACAAAGAAATCAAAGGTCCACTGAAAGCAGTGTATTTCTGTTTTTATTTAGAAGAAACTCCTCCTCGCGAATTCTGACGAAAAATTTGATGCTTAAAATATATACAAAACGATAATTATCCCTGTTGTGTTATATGGTTGCAAAACGTGGTCGCTTACTCTGAGAAAATAATCGTAGACTAGTATTTGAAAATAAAAATTCTGAAATGAATATTCGGACTCAAAAGGACTAGGATTCGCGAAGGCGGATACTTCATAATGAGGAACTGTATAATTTAAAACGTTTACCTAACAGTCATCAAGTCTAGGAGGCTCAGATGGGCAGGTCATGTAGCCACAATAGAAGAAAGTAGATACGCTTTTAAAATTTTAACTGGAAACCTATCGGATAAAGATTATCAGTTAGAGCTAGGTTCAGATGGGAGGAAAATGTTAAGATGGATCTCACAGAAATAGGAATACAAAGTAGAAACTGCATCCAGTTAGCTAAGGGTGACACAAGTCCGTGGACGGGTTTTATGGATGTGGCATTGAACCTCCGCGGTCGATAGGACATAAAGAGTTAGTTATATCGTAGCAAAATTGTAATGTACCATTACAGTTGAAAGTAATGGCAACTTTTTTTACGCACCCTGTACCTAGTAATTTTTTTAATTCGATTTCGGTTTAATTACACAATTTATTTACTCTCTTTACTTCAAATTAAATGTAATGAATCGAAAGGTTTCATTAGTAACCATATTCCCACTGAATAGTATATTTATTTATATTTTGATTAAGTGTAAATCCCATTTTCGCATATACAAGTTGAATAGTAACAAGGTTTATCAGGCTGACGTCATACCAAAAAATAATTCCGTCATTGGATATAAATTTTATTAATTTCAGACCAATGTAGAATTCAGTCAGGTACCTAATCTTTCCCTCACCCCCTCTCACTAGTCCATAGTCACTTTCAGATCCGGTTATATCTGGATTTGCCAAATTTCTATTTGTTTTGTAATTTCCGCGGATAAAGGTTTCGTCCTGATTGGTGAAATTTTCCAACCCTTGTCGTGTTCGGCGCAATGTTTTCATTCACAACACAGAACTCTACAAACACAGCCGGGGACATCAACCATTCTATATCTGTTGGAAATACTGACTTTTCGAGTGAAAAACAAGGTAAATGTTAGATTACATTTTATAATAAACGCCATATGATTATATAGGAGCATATAAACCCATATTTTTGTTGAAAGAACTGAAAAACCAAAGGAGAAATAGGAACCAGCTTTTCAGACGCCATATTGCTCGTCATCCAAGCTAAAATAGACAGAGTGAAATAGTGATTTTACTTTCTTTATCTTTCAAATTTAGGTAGGGATTAGGGAAATACGACCTGGTTTCGTACATTCTATAGTGTATATTGTAAATGTGATTTTTTTTTAAAATCAATAATTGCATGTACACAGTAGGTTTCATAGTTGCAATGTTAACTTTCGGAATGGCAGCTTAATTTAACAAAAAGGGGCTCCTATTTCTCTTTCCAAATTGAACCAGTTCTAGCGGTGGAATGGGTTAGTTATTGTTTGTTTTAGGGCCTTTTCCCCTTTCAGGGGAAGGGTCCCTCAATAAACCTCGTTAAGGTGCCCCCAGGGCATCAATCTTTAGTAATTATTTTGTAAACAGTTGGTCAGGTCAATTGGACCTAGGGTTAACTCTTCTCATTTTGCCCCCCCCCCTAAAGTTTAATAGAGCCAACTCTATATACCAAAAAGGAGTACTTTTCCTCAATATGCATGTAATTAAATGGTGTTTGTTTAGTTAGTAGTTTTTATGTGTAGTATCTATAGTGGTGTGTGTAGTTAGTAGTTCTGAGTGAGGGCGTGATTTCTACTATTAGGACAATTTAGTTCACATGCATTAGTTTAATACCATTTGTCTAACTCAAAGCACACTAA
This sequence comes from Thermobia domestica, assembly GCF_964235325.1. NCBI lineage: Eukaryota > Metazoa > Arthropoda > Insecta > Zygentoma > Lepismatidae > Thermobia > Thermobia domestica. Next base: position 68,366,906 of record NC_137454.1, read on the forward strand.
ACGAGAGTAAATATTAGATTTCTGATTAATAAGTACAAGTATATATTTCAGTACACGGTAAATTATGTCTCCACTACAGCGCCATCGTGTCCGTTTTCGGTAGTCAATTGTTTGTTGACATTACGATATCGCATGACTTAGTGATCTAGATTGTTTGATTTTGGCCATTTATTCTCAAATTACATCCCGTGGACATGGTTTTCGGTTCAGATGAGTATACATTCATATAAGATAGCATGAGATCTTACTGTACTGAAAATTACAGCTTGCTAGGTCAAATAGCAATCGAAATATCCACTGAAATAAAGAATGCCTATTTTCTTAATAGAGGTAAAGTCCATATGCTGCTACTATTTGTTTCAAAATGTAGTTTTAAATTCTCTTTTCCCGTGGCTGTAGAAAATTTCCATTGTTGCTTTAGTTTTATCAGCAAATCAGAAATACATTAATCGTTGACAATTTAACTTTCAGTAAATACACGTATGATTTTTTTTTACTGCGAAGTAAATACGATTTGGGTGCTTCGAAACAAAGAGTCAGTGGTTCGATGAATGTTATTGTGTAGTAGTTTGAGCGTGATAGATTGTGATAATTATATATTTATTAGTGTGTAATATAAATATGTGTATGGCCTGCGTGTAAAATGTATGAAATAGGGTGTCTGTAAAATATTACTTCGCGCGAAAATGAGTAAATAATGAATGAATGTAATGATATATTAATAATATGATATAAAATATGAATGAGATGATATGACACCTATATTTAAATGGATAGGCCTAGTGTATGTTATATAGTGAGAATATGAATATGTTTACTAAAAATCTCTCGCGTTTTGACTTCTACACCAGTACATTCATCCAACCGAGTTTGCTATTTGGATAGTAAATTGTAGTTGGGAATTGTATGTTACTTCGCATTTAAGTACCTCATACTAACAGCCCCGGATCTTAAGCCTTTCAACAGATAGGGTAGCATCATGTGGGAATTACTTCTAAAGGTTGACAGAAATGATAATTAAGAAAACTAACTGCTATATCCTGTGATCATCGAAAAGTACAGGTTTGGTCATTTGTACCTTTAACATTCATTGACTCTCCAAGATTTTTTTTCTTCGTTGCTTACCTTATTTATTGTGCAGTGTTCATATAGCTAACAGCCTAGTTCGGACTATCCGATTAAATCAACCGCTACTAAATTAATATTCATGTCCTTCGCGTACCCGGACGTCGACCCATGACCCTCTTATTTTCGTTTCTTTTCTTAGTTTAATTAGTTAATGGAAATTAATGACATCCCAGACTTTGGCATGTCTGCGCAGGGTAGCCATCGGTGATGTTTGGTCATTGAAATCACCGATCCAAAATTCAGTTTATTTATTTTTTTTATTTTGGCAAATCACTAATTAGGGATATCTTAGCTATTATTTTACTCTAGTTTCATTACTATTCTGGACTCTCCTAGTTTCTTAGAGGTCGGATGATTTTTTTTTCTTTTCTGAAATTCCAAATTAAGACTCTACTCTAACCTTCCGGTGGATTCCGGGATCTGCAAGGGCGTTGACCGGATACGGTGAGTGGTGGGATTTCCCTAAAGCCTTTGTCTTTCCGAAAATCCCATCGAGGACACAGACTCGTCTCGACTTTGCAGACATCTTTTTTCGGCTATTTATTTGGTAAGCCGAACCCCTTTTGGCATAAAAGAGAATATTTGGTTATAGTATGTTGTATACGTAAATTCGACCACTTATCTTTCGTAGTTGTAGTGTTCTGTCTCCTCTCTTTTTACCTATTCTTCTTCTTTAAATTTCTTTTTAATTTCCAACCTCCCCCCCTCGGGTTTGAACCTCATGAAAACATACAAAGTTCATATCACTTATTTCGATCGTATGTACTAACTGAGACATCGAGGAATGCAATTCGTGGAGGTATTTCAGCACAACTCAGGACCATTTTCGCGATATACAACCCACCATGGGAAGGGGCTGACGAGAATGTACACTATGCTTTCAGATTCCCAGAAACTTACTTGTTATTCATTGATCGTACAATTTATACCCGCTGATTACTGATTTCTGGTTTTCTTTCTATTGATTGGTTATATGGTGTATGTATTAGTAGTTTGGGCCCACTAGTTTCGAATAACATTGATTTTTTTCTTTCTCTGTATATACATCTATATATGTACTTACATAGTTTAAAGGGTTACGTGCCTGCTCTATTTGTTGTATTTCCACCTCTTATGTTAACTTATTAAATAACATAAACTATTTCTTTATACTGTAGTAAAATTGAATTGAATTATTGATTATCGGGTTTACATATAAAGTTCAATGTTGCAACCTTATGAGAAAAAAGAAAAAAAGAATTTTGTTAGTCAGGGTTTTTGTTTATTTTGAGCCAAACAAGCGTGAATACTTGTTGAATATAAAAAAGTTATGTAGAATTTAAACGTCGACGAAATACTAAGATTAATATTAGAGTGAAATTTATTATATTGAGTAATATGAATATATATATATATATATATATATATATATATATATATATATATATATATATATATATATATATATATATATGCGAGTATGTATGTAAAGGGCTCGGTATTTACCCTGGTGGTTTTAGGTTGCCATAGATTTTTGACACCCGACATTGACCAATTATTTGTGATGTAAAGTATTACCGCGTAAATGACACCTTACTGATTTGTTAGTAACGTTTGTAACTATTCATTTTTTTTAATACTATGTCAAATGTTGAATGTAAATAGAACAAGTAGCAGGTCGTAAGAAAAGTAAAAATAACCCTAATCCTTATCCAAATTTATTTTGCGAGATCATAGTGAAATCAGTAAACTACGAAACAGTGCGCCCTTTCATCAGTAAGTCCTTCTATCAGTAAACTATGAAACAAATCCTTCCCCTACGATCGGAAACCTAACTATTTGTCGTTCGACAGTTCAGTGACTAAAACCTTTTGACTCCACGATCTATACTAGAAAAAAAAATTTAGTGATCTTAAATTCAATGAACTGAAATGTGGTCAATAATTTAGTAATGTGAATACAGGGCCTAGATAGGTCCAAAGACCTAATTCCATTGAAATATTATATAGTATTTTGGAAATATGTTCCCAATGTCTGTGACTGGATTCGATAATTTTTTTTTGTAAATCTGAATTAACTTTGAAATTTTATATCAAGTGCGTCAAGTGACGAAATGAAAATTTTATATATAATATGAAGAAACTAAAATTTTTGTCTGTCGTTAAGACAAACAATTAAATACTCTCATGGACACCAATCACAGTGAATAAAGAGAGTAGAAAAAGGAGCTACTGTCGACGTGAGAACAAAGACTCATAAAATTGTCGAAATTTCTCCTCTTGGGACAGAGACTCAATAAAATGCTACTAAAGTGTTTTTTTTTTTTTTAAGAATGATTAACCAATTATATTTTTTCTTTCTTTTTACACAATGATATGTATTCATTGCATTGAATCTTAAATATGTTGACCTTTGAATTTTCTTTTTTTCCTTTATTTTTTGTCTTTCTTCTTTTGTCGATTTTTTAAAAATGTAATCCAACTTTTAATATCTCTAGAAAGAGAAATGTGTTATTTGATATTGTTGAAAGTAGCAGATTTCTGTGCATGCTTATGAAACGTTTTTTTTTCATGTATCAAATTTTTCCTGTTATGTCAAACTGTTTTCTTTTATTGAAATGTAATAAATTTCTATAGAAATGTAGTTAGGTTAGTTTAATTCAACTAAATGTAACCTGAAGTATACACTGTCCTGTATGAATGTGTGTGTGAGTGAAATGTAGGTTTAGTATTAAGTGCACCAATTCTTTTGACATATATGTGTGACGTACTATAGTTAATGGTAGTTGGCAATTAAAGTCGTTGAATGTCAATACTAACTTAATTTAAGTTGGCTCTATAAAGGAAGCAAAAAGGACCGAAGTAGCCTGAACGAATCATCATCATGAGAGAACTTTGAAAGTCAAAATCTTCGACAAATATATGTATTACTTTGATTTTTTTTTTTTTATTCTTCTCTGTGGTAAATTCTAACATGCCGTCCGCTTCATCGTTTATACTTCAAGTACTGGATACTCGTCAAGAATTTTGGAAATATTTAATAAACTGTTAAATTAAACTTTCTCATCTATCTCAGAGCTAGATTGGGATAATTCGGTAGTTGGAGTTAAATGGATCTAGGTCTGAGAGGTATGGGTTAACATGTGTCTACCTTCGATCCCCTTAATACCAAATATTCACCCAATAGCTATTGGAAATGATCCCAATTCGGTAATTATTCACTTTCCTTTACCATATTTCTAAAAAATATCCGGTAACAATTTCCCTTTTTTTCATCTTCTTACTTTCCCTATTTTTCTTCTTATCCCAACTTTCTTTTCTCTTCTTTACTTCTTCTATTTTTTAATAAAACTGAAAAGGGGGTCGTGACTGGGAATTCCATATATAATAAACACGGCCATGTATTTATTTGTTTTATTTTATTTTCTTCAGAAGTCCGATAAGAAGTTTTCTCATTTCGATCGAACCTAGTATGTTCGAAATTAAGAAATGGATAATATATTCCAATATAATTAGACATAAGCCCATAGCTTCATGAATATCCCCACCAGGGGTGAAGGGTGCCCAATCACGACTTATCCCATGCATCTCATTTGCACAATACAGGGTTTCCCAACCCTCATTTGTTACAGAGCTTTCTTTCTTCTTTTTCTTTTTTTTCCCTTTTCAGTTTTACAATACACTGTTAACTAACAGATTATATCTAATGTTTTTCTTTCCCTAACAGCGAGACACATACACATTACTTGTAATTCTACAATATTGTTAGCACTTAATGGGGAAATATTGTCCAAAGATGAGGCATATTCCAATTGATAAATCTTATTACACCGAACAAAATGACATGCATGAAGAAAGTAGAATAAAGCATGAGTGTAAAACCTGATGCTTAATTCTTGACAAAATCGTGAAAAACGAATTTCTTAGTAAATCTAAATAATAATAATAATAATAATAATAATAATAATAATAATAATAATAATAATAATAATAATAATAATAATAATAATAATAATAATAATAATAATAATAATAATAATAATAATAATGCTGTACGAGAACCATACCAGTTACTGAGGTTGAAACTGAAAATGTGATATAATTTTATGGAGCTGTTCATTATGACATTAGCAAGGTGATAGTACATAATATTAATGAGATATAGATTAATCTTACGGTTAACACTTAAAATTTAATTTTGGTGCAACTATAAACTCGTGTAAAAATAAGATATCAATCGATGGATGATAACGAGATGCTTAAGAATAAACTCTCATGTGTAGTTTTCGAGAAAAGTAGATTTTTAAGCTCTAAAAAGTCGTTTGTTACCAACAATAATTGATAGTTTTTTTAAATTTTTTTTCTGCAAGAAATTATTTATTCATGTATTATATATAGGGGAGCACCCACCACAGGGGGTCCATTGAGTCCGGACCTCCCTAAAAATCTTGTAACTCAACATACATATGTACACTTTCTTAATAAATATTTAAAAGAAAATGCAAAGTAATATCATACACCAGGAAAATAAGGTATGTGCGCCAGGGCGCAAAATTTCAAAGTCAGACGCACTCGCCAATTCAAAATGATGGTCGCTAGTATAACTCTCACATACAAATTATGAGAGGTCTCTTCTCCACGGCCTTTGGTTTGACAAAGAAAGAGATTACGTCAGGGCATAAAATTTCAAAACCAGACTATTTGATTCAGGATAATCAATTTTGAATTGGACAATTCATATACATGTTAAAAAACATCTTACCTTAATACTTCACGTTTAGGTGGAGGGGTCTTCGTGTTTTCTCTCACTCAGTGACAATTATTTTCGTGCGAAACAGAAACTGCACAGCCCTGTGGGGTGAGCCAGAAAACATTCCTAGTGAATACTGTTCGCTAGCTCTAAATTTCTAGCTCTCCAATGGCGACCTGGCGGCCGGAAATTTTGCGTCCTGATATACGCAATGTGTATACTATTAATCAAACGCCAATTGAGAGAATGAATTATGTAACTGATCTTGGAGTCACTCTGCAGTCAACCTTATCATTCGATATTCATGTCAACAAAGTACTTGGTGAAATCTTTAGACACCTTGGCTTTGTGATGAGATTAGGAAGTGATTTTACTAACACTAATGTCCTGAAAACACTATACACTGCCTATATAAGGTCTAAGATAGAAAATGCAGAGATAATATGCGGTTCTAATAGTAAGAAATAAAATTTCGTTAAATATTCAAAATAAAATTTCGTGCTTTTTGATATATATATATATATATATATATATATATATATATATATATATATATATATATATATATATATATATATATATATATATATATATATATAAACAGGGATATATCCAAAATTTGAGAATACTTAGTTTTTCAAAACAAAAATTCATTACAACTCCTTGAAAGCAGAAGAACTCGTTTCATCACAGTGCAATAGATTCAGAATATTTGTTACCAGAAATCAAAATTCACGTCCTACATAGAGCAACGGAGATCCCATAATGGCATATTCCATCTCTTAGCACAAAAGACTAATGCATTAGATGTATCGCCAATCAGAAAAATGTGCTTATTGTATGATAAGATGTCACAAGGACACCCAGAGACATTTCTAGTTAGAAACAAAATTTCCATTCCAAATAAATTAACTGTATTAATCGTGCTATGTGTATTTTAAAGTATAAAACATGAATTTTGCTATCATATTATTACGTTATCTTATATATAAAAGAGAACGCACAAATCCTTTGTTCCCTCATCACGCTAATACGGCTGAACCAATTTCTTTCATTTTTGGGGGGTTATTAGGATTTGGACCCTAGATGGTTTTTATCATATCACTTTAATTTTTAATTACCAGTGTCTTGAGATAATTGACCATTCAAGTGTCCATAACGTACAAATCCTTTGTTAGTTCATCATAGGTAAAAATAAACGTATTTATATGCAACCCGCATGACCGTGTCACTCGGCGGGTTAACATAAATGACAGGCGATATAATGTTAACATTTACTGCAATCTACTATGGTTTTTATCATATCACTTGAAAGCGAAAAAGTAAAAATTATCTAAGTAACAACGTTTATTGCGTTCCGGGGTGACCGCAGCGAAGCGGGGCGGGTTAACATAAATGACAGGCGATATAATGTTAACATTTACTGCAATCTTCTATGGTTTTTATCATATCACTTGAAAGCGAAAAAGTAAAAATTATCTAAGTAACAAAGTTTATTGCGTTCCGGGGTGACCGCAGCGAAGCGGGGTGAACGCTGCTAGTTATATATGTATTTTAAAGTGTACAGTACTCTACAATGATAGAAAACTGTAATTAGACATTTGCTTGTTGTATTTCCGAAGATGACGCATGATCTTACACTTCATGTGATCTTACACTTCATCTGTACTCTTTCTCTTATAAAAACAACCTTGTTCTATCATCCCCCCCCCCCTGGAAATATACGTAGATAGAAGTATTTTAGAATTCCTTATCGTCTTTTCGGGTGCAAAATAATAACCGTTCAATACTACACATATATAGTGGCTTGTACTATCCTCCCCTTCCTTAAAAAGCTTGGGACCCTCTCAACAAAAATTTCTGGGTGCGTGCCTAAAAATACACTCTAAAGTAGCAGATAGCGCAACACATATGCTTCTTTACTAACATAATTACATGTAATTAAAAGAAAATCGTAGCGTAATAGGAATTAATAAATTGTGTACCACTCTTATTAAATTTAATTGTTTGCTTATCAATAACAAAACTGTGGGTGGGATAAGTTTTGAAATGCTATTATAAAGAAAAGAGACGCCATGCTGTTAAAAAGTTTATTTGTAGCAATGTTGGCAGTGGTGTTAACCTGATTTTCACCTGAAGTGCCAGTTCTCAAAGTGGGTTTTTGATCTAGATTGGAAACGGCTATAACTTGTCGGATAAAACTGCGTGAGAGATATATAAGAAGCATTTTTTGTACTCAGATAAGCAACTACTTGTTCCACTCATTATGTAATGTTGTCTTTCGTATAAAGTCGCAGATCAACTGATTCTACACTACGGTGGTGGCGGCAGTCTTTTTTTCCTTGTTTTATCTTTTCTTTTGCTTTGTTTCTTCTTTCTTTTTTGTAACCGACCCCGCCCAAAGTCACAGTCACGTGGTTTGTGTAGTCACGAATTAGCTTCCTCCTAAGGGTGTCACGAAAGACTTGTCTTTTATATATATATATGTATAATATACTTTCTAATTGGTTCTGGAATTTATAACATATAAATTGTCTTAATATTTATTGTCTTTCTACAATAGTTCATAAGCAGTTAAATATTTGGACCTTTTTTTTTTTTTTTTTAGAAAAAATTATCGACAAAGTGCTTTTGTGGGCTCAATAAATTTGACTTGTCTGGATATCAATTATATTGACTAATCTCTTAAAATATGGTCTCTCTCCCTTTTGCATTTATAAAAAAAGGACTTATATAATTGAGATTCCAATTACACATTAATTTTGAAAAAAGGAGCCGCGGTTGCTTAGTGGTAGAGCGTACACCTCTGGTTGGAGGGGTCCGTGTTCGATCTCAGGTCGCGCCAAGTGAGCTTTATGGTGGACGAACACCGTGTGTGGAGGTTTTCTCAGGGTTCTTCCGTTTCCTCTCACTTTTTTTTGTCATTCCACCATTTCATTCATCTAGAACTTTGGGAGTAAAATACCCCCCTCCCTAACACGCCTGAATAAAAGATTGCTCTTGATGCTATAACAAATAAAGAACATTAGAAATCGGATCAGTATTAATTGGTGCAGAAAAATATTTGAGCAGTGAATCTATAATTATTCAGTGCCCATAGACGAGTACATAGTTAGATTAAATTTTAGTCCTTCGCGTGCAGCGTTGACACAATGGATTCCGCCTTTGAGTTCCATTGGGAAGGTCTTGAAATTTGGATCCATTACGGTCCTTCGGAATCCACCTTAAACAGTAGGTCCATGTCTCATATAGCCTCATCAGAAAATCGCTTCTCGCTATCTGTTACTGGTTTTGCGCTATGGGAATCAACGTTAAAACCGGAAATGGTTGACTTCTACCATTTCCGGTTCGAATGGAGAGTTGAAGGAAGATTTAGAATATTTCTTCAAACACTGAATCGATTCCGAAAAACCGCTTGATGTTATCTATTATCGTTTTGTTCTATCTCAGTGAACATTGATACGGAAATAAGGGGTTTGAAAAGAGGGTTAAGAGAGGAGTTTCAACTTATTCTTGGGACGCTAAGTCGATTCCCCAAGAAACATGTCTCGATATTTTTTTATCTTGACGGCTAAGTTTTCACTCTGATATCTGTTATTAAACGGTAGAGATCTGCACGGGTTGGAATTTTTAGCAAGTGTTCGACCCGAGTTATAGCCTTTAGACCTGAGCCACGCCGAGCCGCGTGATAATCAAATGAGCCCGAAATAAACCCGAATTACAGAAACTTAATAATTAATGCAAAATTGTATTTTTGTTTAGAGCAATTAGAAGTTTAATTTTGCAGTCGTTCTTTAAATGTTCTTCAGAAAGAACAGTACAATACGTATATATCATTGTATAGTATATTTACAAAGGTAGGCCCGTAAAGGCCTGAGAAATATAGTTGTATCTTTAAAAAATTATGGCCCATGCCCAGCCTGAGTCCGAAGTGATCTATGTTTTGTAGGCCAAAGTCCGACCCGCGGATCGGTTCGGGCCTAAACCCGTGGGCTTGCCCCGAGCCTGTGCAAACATCTTTCAAACGGGCGAATGGATCTATCAGACTTTCAATACTTACGCAGAGCATAATTTGAAAATCTAAGAAAGAAAACTTTGTGTAGAAAAAACAATGAATGTTAATATTCCAGTCTAGTATATATATTTGTGCCATTACATGTTTCTTCCTTGATCTTACAAAATTCTTCGGTAACCCATCTCCACATTCCCCTTTGAGAAGAAACAATCGGTTTTTAAAAGAAAGAGAGAAAAAAATAAGTTTGTAAAGCAGCTATTGATATAGATAGTATCGCGTGCACCAAGCGACTAGATTACAAGGCAGATGGCTCTCTCATCAGAGAACTAAAGGAGGGGTAATCTTTCTGCCCTTCAGTTTCTTTCTTTCTTTCTTTTTTTTTTTTCCAAGTTTAAATTGAGAGCAAGTTATAAGAGGATGGGAACCTATGTTGAAACGCATTGGGGATTTATGGGGGAATAATTGGTGGCTGGAGGTTGCAGGAATTTATGGCGATAAAATAATTAGCTACCACCAGTCATGAATATTGAACTGGTTGGCGCCATTTCAAATATATGCCAGTGTATTAAAAAAAAAAAAAAAAAAAACCTTTTTCTCTCAGTCTAGAAGGATTGAAGGTGTTCTATTATATGAAGTGAGAGTGGTCATAAAGCTATTATTGTAGATCACTCGGGCGCCAGTGCTTCTGTTAAACAAAAACAGCTACATATACATAGGTACACAATTTAAATGATATACAAGGTATCAATAAATAGTATTGTCTTATTCGAAACAAAAGGGAAATCCAGTAAATTTAACTCAAGAAAAGAAAGCTTCATTTAGATTAGAAGAAAGAACTTAGTAACTCGTGGATTTCAAGGTTCATCGGCGCAGATACAAAAGTACGTTGTTGGATCGGGTTACATGTACAGGACCGACACGGCATAGAACTGAAACGGCATAAACCGAAAGCAGTTACCTGCATACGATCGAAATAACGAAAAAAAATCATTATCTTAAAATTACCCAATATTAAGTAACAATTATTTTCTTGAAGGTGTATAGGAGAAAACCGCCATACGACCGAGTTGAGTTGAGTTGAGTTGATTTTAGTTTAGCGTCCCTTTCAGCAGCGAGGCTATATGAGACGTGGACCTACTGATTAACGTGGAATCCGAACCACATAAAGCCATACGACCGAAACGGCGTACGACCGACATTCTGTAGGTCAACCTATTCAGAATGCATCCATATCCCGACCTTGAATTTGGGGATATGAAAAAAAAAAAAGAACCGAAAACGGTACAGGACCGAAACAGGTTTCTCAGCTGAATTTTCGATCTATCCCGTTTCGGTTCTGTGCCGTGTCAGTCCTGTGCCACATCCCCTCTTGGATCTTGGATGTAATCAAGTTACTTCTCACACAACTTTCAAAGACCTTGCTGTATATTGTGGTTCACAGTTGCGGTTCTAGAAGCTAAAAACTCTTGGAGGGGGTTAGCTAGAAAGCAGATTATGATAGGTGTATCATGGATTTACTAAAATCTTACAACAGTATATAATTACAGCTTCAATTATTTTTGTCACTCAAAAAATTGGGAGTCTAGCCCCCCCCCCCCCGAACTCTGGATAGATTCACCACTCTAGACTATACTGTCAGAGTTTGTCTTTCCATTCATTCATGTTATTCATTCATTCATTCATTCATTACTATTTGTGTCTCTTTCTACATTATAGTATTGCAATAATTGAAGTATATGTGACAAAGGGCTTTATTTTTGCTGTACTTCTTATCTAAGCTGTTCTCAGCACGTAAATAGTTTATTATTATTACTAGCAGCGTTCACCCCGCTTCGCTGCGGTCACCCCGGAACGCAATAAACTTTGTTACTTAGATAATTTTTACTTTTTCGCTTTCAAGTGATATGATAAAAACCATAGAAGATTGCAGTAAATGTTAACATTATATCGCCTGTCATTTATGTTAACCCGCCCCGCTTCGCTGCGGTCACCCCCGAACGCAATAAACTTTGTTACTTAGATAATTTTTACTTTTTCGCTTTCAAGTGATATGATAAAAACCATTATAACGCCTGTCATGTATGTTAACCCGCCGAGTGACACGGTCATGCGGGTTGCATATAAATACGTTTATTTTTATACCTATGATGAACTAACAAAGGATTTGTACGTAATGGACACCTGAATGGTCAATTATCTCAAGACACTGGTAATTGAAAATTAAAGTGATATGATAAAAACCATCTAGGGTCCAAATCCTAATAACCCCCCAAAAATAAAAGAAATTGGTTCAGCCGTATTAGCGTGATGAGCGGACAAAGGATTTGTACGTTCTCTTTTATATATATAGATTATTATTATTATTATTATTATTATTATTATTATTATTATTATTATTATTATTATTATTATTATTATTATTATTATTATTATTATTGTATGTTTCACAATTATCAAAAATACTACAACTCTGGAGTGCCTTTGAATTATGTAATGTTGGCTCCCAAATAAATTTGAATAAGTAAAACTTTAATCTCCATATTATGCTGAAATTAATAATAATAATAATAATAATAATAATAAATCTTACCCAGTGGAAAAACCTATAAGCATATACGGTACCCTATTCCCAATTCCGACTTAAAATTTTGTTAGAAACCTCGACTTATAAAATTTGATTTGCAGGCACTGTATGATTATGAAATATGTCGTTTATGATTCGTGTTGAGAGAGGGAAAGGCAGAAGGAAGACCAAGAATAGAATATCTAGCTGCAGCTACGAAGAAAAGACCTTATCAAAATATAAAACTGCTCTCCCAAGGAAGAGAAAAGTTTTAAAATTTCGATGTTGCCCACGAACTTTCGCCTATTCAAGATTCGCCTAAGAACCTCAGGCAATGGAATTTACAGATGTTAACTCAAGAAAGAGTGTAGAAAAATATTGAATGCCTTTCAAGATTTGCCTGCAATGCGAAATTATGTTCGTAGTACTGACAAGAAATGACACAAAAATTTGTAGTTTCCACTATTTAATATATATCCGAGGTTTCGAGAAAAAGGCTTCGGGAAGGCCGAGAAGACGTGAAATGAGACCCTCGCCTAGGGCGCCCGTCGACATCGAGTTCTGATGAAAATGTTGAACGAATTCGGACTTGTGTTCTTAAAGACCGTAGATTGACAGTCAGAATGATTGCTGACGAGCTGTCAATTCCCAAAACAATCTTTCACGAAATTCTGACACAAAAACTTGAAATAAAGAAATTGTGTGCGAAAATCGTACCGAAGCTCTTGACTCCAGAGCAGAAAGCAAAGAGGGTTGAGTACTGTGAGGATTGGTTAGAAGCAGAGGAAAGAGGGGATTTTCTCAACCGAGTCATCACTGGAGACGAGTCCTGGTTTTACGAATTCGATGTGGAGCTCAAATCTCAAAGCAAGGAATGGAAGCTACCAGGAGAACCGAGAACAAAAAAGTCGCGAAAAGCAAGATCCAATGTGAAGACAATGTTGATTGTTTTCTTTGATTCTAGGGGCATTGTTCACAAGGAATTTGCCCTTCCCGGCCAGAGTGTGAACGGACAGTTTTACGTGGAAGTTTTGAGACGTCTCAGAGCTCGTGTGGCCCAAATTCGACCCGATTTGGCACAAGGTTCAGGTGGATCCTTCATCACGACAATGCGCCCGCTCACACGTCGCTCGTTGTGCGTAAGTTTTTGGCCCGAAGCTCAATCACCGTGACAGACCACCCGCCTAATTCACCCGATTTAGCCCCTTGTGACTTCTTCGGGAAGGCCGGAGGGGGTTTATCAAACTGTTTCCCTACATACTGGACTTATTTAACAAGAGAACGAAAATAGTTTCAAGAGGAAATTTTAACTATTAACAAGGTTCAGAACTACCAACGTATGCCAGCTAAATCAAATTTTAAAATAAGTTCAGCTTTCGCCTAATAAGAAAATTAACTCTTGATTGACGTTTGCATAGCTAGGAAGTATTAGGCAAATCTTGAATAGGCGAAACTTAAAGCCCCGCACCAACCAATGGTTGAGGAGAGAGAGAAGAATTTAGTTATTGATTCATTGAATCGCTTTTGCGGGATTCTTTTAATTTTCTTTTTTTTATACTTGCTTCATTCACTGTTTGTCACCATTGCAATTCTTTCACTGACAGTTATGAAGATTTTTGTTTATTTATTTGTTTGTTTTGAAGGTTCCGTACACCTACACAGAAGTATATATATATTCCAGATTCAATATTTTCTGAATTAGTTTGGTTCGATTATAGTTTAACATCCCTTTCAGTACCGAGACTATATGAGTCGTGGACATACAGCCTAACATGGGATCTTAAGCACTCAAGTTTCCACCGGGAATCGAACCCGAGTCTCTCGCGTTAAAGGCGCGCACGTTAACCATAACACCACAAGGGAGCTTTCTGTATGTTCTGGAGTCCCAACATACATTGACCGTATATTGTAACATAATGACTATAAAGTAATGGACAGACACGGCTACTATAGCCCCCTATCTTCCTCGTTTCGTCAAGCTGTGCGTTCACTTGAGAAGAGGCTATTTGATAAATGAGAAGTCTTGCGTACAGCACGCGCAACCGACAGCTGATGGCTGACTGGCATTACTAATCACACACAGAGAGAGAAAGAGAGGTGTTGCAGTGTTGCAAAACTCTTTTTATCTTCTGGCTTTTTCGTACTGAATTTTTTGAAAGAATCATATAGATCAAAAACTTCGAATAAATGCAATATAAATTTAATTCGAAAAAAAGGAAGCTTCGTTTAGAAGGAAGAAATAAGTTACTCGTAGCTTAATAACCTCAAGGTTCATCGTTGCAGATACATAAGTAGAGACCGGATGTTAGGCAAAATGCCTATTCTTTAATATTAAAGATATTATGAAAAATAACGTTTTAAAGTTTATATGGGGGTTAAAAATTTCGATTTAAGCCAATTTTATTTTGCCTATTTCGCCTATTTCGACCTTTACTGCCTAAATAATTGCTTTAGTGCCTAATGTTGCCTATTCTATACATTTTCTTCAAAATAAGCCTTCATTGGGAAAATATATAATACTCATATATATACGTATATTAGGTGTTTGTAAACACAAGCACGTGGTACGCTACAATATATATACAGGGTGAACCTCAAAGATATGCACATACTTCGGGAGGTGATTAATGATATCAAAAGAAGACAAAAGGTCCTGTTGTATTTTGTCGAATTCTGTGTCGTGTACAAGTGATAGTGGTGCCAACTTGGAATCGAGAATCGAATCTTGACAATTGGAACGGAACAGGCAGATGTGCACATACTTCGAGAGATGGTTCGTGACATGAAAAGAAGACAAAAAGTCCTCTTGAATGTCACGAATCACCTCCCGAAGTATGTGCACATTTTTATGTCTCGTTCCAATCGTCAGAATTCGATTTTCGGTTCCAAGTTGCCCCCCTGACACTCGTACACAACGCGGAATTCCACAACGTACAAGAGGACTTTTTGTCTTCTTTTGATGTCACAAATCACCTCCTGAAGTATGTGCTAATCTTTCATGTTAACCCAGTATATATGGAATGCATAACAAGCTTCGTTTTTATATATACAATAAAAGAAGATGATGTTAACAAACAAGTATGTTTCTATATTCTTTGACCATTATCTATGGCTTGAATCTACTTTTTAATGGTATTAAGTATTTATCTTCATTATTTTTAGCAGGGTTGATATGTTTAAAACAAAATGTTTAAAACAAGTGTTTAAAACAAGTTTAAAACGAGGGCTGTTGTTTTATTCATTTTGTTTTAAACGTTTTAAACAAATTGTTTTAAACGTGTTTTTTTTTTCGATGCTGGTTGGACATGTTTAAAACAACTAAAATATCAGATTGAAGAAGCTAGTTTAATTTTCTAACAAACAACCCATCCTCCGCAGGATTTGTGCATGGAGTAAATTACAAGCAGAGTTATATTCTTCTGATAACAGCAATTACTGAACGAAACAGAAATTCAAGTGAAGTATTTGAACATTTCTTAATTTCCAAGAATAATGGAGGTTAAACACACTATACACTATTCTAAGATCCAAATTCACAAATTCAAAACTTGGGTATTTTTCGATCACTATCAATTCCATAATAATGAACAGTTCTCACATCATAAGCTAGAAGAAATGCTCTGACAAATACAACACATAGAAAAGAGCAGTGCCTAGCCTACAAGGAGCAAATGGCATATTTTAACTAAACAGTTTTCAAGATACATCTCTATCTGCAACATGGGTAGCTAATAATGATTAGTGTCTACGGCATAACAACACAATTAACTCTAGACACCCGCCAGGGATTTTAACAAAACGGTAGACTCTCATGTTCGGGGCTCTGGTGACCCCCCTAATTATCACAGAGTCATGAGTTATACATCATTGGAAAGCTTATAGACAACAAATTCCAACGAGGTAACATTCGTGAAATTCCCGCCGCATTCGTAGAAAAAGAACAGACATAAAAAAATTAAAAATATGAAAATATTGACTTTGCGAGGCCCCGGCAACCCTTGCAGTCTCCCTACGCTGACAAAATGATGCTAATGTGTAGGTCACATAGTTGTGACAATAATATAAGAAATGGTAGCCATTGCTGCCATTGCGTAATGAATTCGTTTTATGTAGGAAGTATTAAAAATGCGCAGAAAAACATTCATTGAATTAGACATTCTCTTCCCTCTCCCACGACAGTACCACGTCCATATGCAAATCATTTTTGCTGCATACATCATGCATACGAACAAGAATTATGCTTCTAGACCACTTCCGTGAAATATATCTTGTGTTATATGGAACCGTCCCGAAAATAAATGTAAATTAACCAAATTTGACCCCCTCTTCCTCTATAAACAACAAGTACACATACAGATTACTATCATGTCGGGGACTACTTCATTGCTTCACATACCAATTTTTATGGATGTACCACAAAGGGGGGAGAAATACTCGCCAAAACCTGATGAAACAAATTTGATGAAAAATTAAAAAAAAAAAAACCTTCATCCTCCCTCTCTCGGCCGTACATACGTACCCCCTATATACATAAAATGAAACTGACGGAAAGCTTCATCCCTCAAAAATACTTTGGTACCAAATCATCTTTCTAGCCTAATTAAGGACTGACCTATTGATGTTTGCTGTAAAAATAAATGTAATTTACGTAAAAAAAATATTAAAAAACTCCAAAAATTGGCTAACTTCGCTCCCTTCCTGCTACCCCATATAAGCAAGAAGTCCAAATACACGATATTACCATGTAGTGGCCTACTTCATTGCTTCACGTAACAATTTTTATGAATCTATCCCCCAAGAGGGGGAATGGCCCCCAAAAAACTGCTGAAAAAAAAACAATATTTACCCTCCTTCCACATACATAAAATGCACATCAGCAAAGCTGGATCTTTCAGGAACAAATTGGTACCAAGACCATCTTCCAGCCTTAATTTGAGGTTTAAGACTGAGCCATTGAGGTTTAAAGCCCTGATAGAACGTAACACAAAGAAACTAAACTACATATTCTGTGAACGGAGATCGAGAAATTCCCGATTTCTTTCTCCGGAATTGAACATTTGGGCGGATCGAAATTAGGGAAGTTCCCGAAATTTGATCTAGCGGTTGAATATAGATGACAAGCAATACCTAAGAGTGTAAAAATGTAATATATATATGCCTATTTAGATTATTGTTTTAAACAAAATAAACATTTTAAACATGTTCTTTTGTTTAAAACAAAGTACTGACATGAACTGACAAAATACTTTGTTTTAAACGTTAAAAACGTTTTAAACAAAAAAAACATGTTTTAAACATAAAAAACGTTCTTTTTGTTTTTTTATTTAAAAAATCATGTTTTTTTCAACCCTGATTTTTAGATACATTTTAGTGCCTATTTTACTGCCTATTTTTAAAATTTTAGTGCCTATTTTCCAGGTTTTTAGTGCCTAAACATCCTGTCTCTATACATAAGTATGCGATTTTCTTAGAAGAGACATCACTTCATGACACCGTTTTGAGACGAGATATCTCAATTCTTGTCCCGTGCGCAACTCTAAAACCAAGGATATACAGAATACAGTTTTTAATATAGGCCTATGCATAAATGCAATATGCAATTTCTCAATGTTTTCAAATTTGAAATAAAATGGAAATTCATCATTTTCCTTCATGCAAGTACTGTTCTCTTCCTAGTTCCAAATTCGATTCCCTCGCGTACATGCCTATTTATCCTACTAATATGCTATGTATTTACCATATTCTTTTGTTATGTAATGGTATTCTAATTTTGTATTCTTTCTATTACTATGCTAGTGACATACATTATGTATCACCTCCTTAAAAAATGTTCAGCAGCGTACCACGGAAAATGTAGAGCGTGATAGGGGACGAGGTTCCAGAATGCTTAAGACTGTGTTTCCCAACCTTTTACCTGACGCCCCATTTGTGAGCCCTGCATACTTAAGGCTCAACGCCTCACTTCTGTGCAGTTCGCTCGTCTGTCCCTTTCTATTATATGATTTCAGGTAAGAGTTGAATTACAAAGATAACCAAGAAAGTTCTGTCACTTTTTTATCCACCACTTTCGAACATCGATGTGTCACATGAGACGTACCTGGAGGATCAGAAATAGTCCCCATCAGCATCGACGACTTTCTCCCAACGTTCTTCCGACGAAAGGCCATGGATTCCATCGCCGTGGAACTTGGTGGACCGTGAAGCGAAGAAGGTATCAAGTGCATTTTGTATCTCTACTAGGGCTTTGAACTGGCATCCTCTCTCCTTAGTCAATTGGATCCAGTTTCTTCCTTGTATTCCTATTTCTGAGAGATCCATCTTAATATTGTCGTTCCATTTGCGTCTAGGTCTTCCTAATGGTCGTTTCACTATTAGATATCCAGTTAAAACTTTGAAAGCGTTACTACTTTCTTCCATTCTGGCTACATCACCTGCCCATCTGAGCCTCCTACACTTGATGATTCTAACAATGTTCTTTAAACGGTACAAATTATGCAAGTTCCTCGTTATGAAGTTTCCGCCTGTCATCATTCCCGTTCCTCTTGGGTTAAGTTGATGAGTTGGTTTTAAGCTTAATGTCTCATTCTGCAGCTAGGCTATATGAGACGGTGCCTACTGATTAACGTGGAATCCAAATCACATGAGCTCCTGCCAGGAATTGAAGCAGGGTCCCCCACGCCAAAGGCCCGTACGCTAACCGCTTAGCCATGAAGGAGCTCAAGCCGTTCCTCTTGGGTCCGGATATTCGTCTCAAATAAATAAATAAATAAATAAATAATTGCCTACAAGATTACAGAGATAAGACATAAAATATACATACAATACAATTTTAAAAATGTTTCAATTGATCGGTTTATTAAGGGCAAACGATCATATATAGTAGAAGAGGATGTAATTCAAGTTTATTTTACGCACGGCCTATTTACTAATAATCTCCATGGTGACTGTACGTGCATTGTAAATTTCGACAAAAGGGTTCTTAGTGCGGAAGGCCATGAAGGTGAAAGGAAAAAAAAAACTTAAGTTTTCCCTTATTGTTTGAGGTCACCCTATCGAAACTCGTTACATAACTGTACACAATGCCTACTTAGTAATACAGTATTGGAAATTGAGTGACATACAAAAATACAAAACCTTGTTGTGTGCGTGTGTGTACCCACCAACTGGACCAATACTATACCACTTCCGCATAGAGACTTTAATCCCAACAATTTTCAAAGATCGACATATCTATCTTGAGTCGTTGTCATTTAAGACACACGACAATATAATACAATGAATATACATGCGATTGGTAATGACAATATGCATGTCTAATTTGTTAAGAACTAAACCGACGAGATAAGTGGTCCAGTCTTTGAATAACAAAGAAGTAAAAAAAGAGAAAAACTGTTGCCATCTTCAAGAACATATATTATACCAGTTACAGGCCCTGATGACGTGTAGACTTGCAAGAGATTTACGTATATTGCTGATTGAGAATTTTGATTATTTTAAAAATCACATCCATCATCATGGACACGACATGCCACGCGATATTCCTGCTCGCCAAGATGAATAGCTGCAACCAATAATACTCGACATATCCTCTCTCTCTCTCTCTCTCTCTCTCTCTCTCTCTCTCTCTCTCTCATCTTTATTTATTTTTTTTACATAGTCTCTTGTTTACATGTTGTTTTATTTATTGTGCACAGTACAAGTAAGATTAGTTTATTACTTAGATTTGCGTAATATAATTTTAAACCAAATAAACTTAATTAAAAAAATTATAAACCACTTTTTTTTTTAGTTATAATATAAGACAATTGTAATATCTATAATAGACAGTTTTTCACAGTCTGTCAGACTTCCAAACTATGCTATGCAAAAGTGTCGGAAGTCTTACACAGGGTGTTACAAAATTTGGTCACAATATAGATTCTTCATATCGACTTAAAAAAAAAAAAAGTTCATATGGACTTGTGGTCGGAAGTGCAGAGTTTCGTACTTATAGGGTGCCGAAAACGTAAAAAAATTAACTTTAAAGATCCATAGTTCCACTACTATAGGACCGATCGTAGTCTGTTCAAGACATTACTGAGGAACTAAACTCTGTTCGGCCTAAGCTCTAAACTGTGATAAACAAAGCCACGTGAAAGTAAATCTCGCTGATTTGTTGTTGGCCTACCGACGCTAGTACTCCTCCGCAAAATAGTTCAAATGATTTGATTATTACTTTCACTATGAAGCTCCATATAAAACTACTACAATGGCAAAAATATAATACGGTATTTAATAATACTGCAATCGAATGTGTTTAATGAAACAATAGAAATAAACACTAAGCATGCGCAGTAATTATGGCGCCAATTCAACTGTGGAGGCGTGTTCTGCTTTTACGTCTGAAAGATGTCTCACACGAATCCTGGTTCCGCGGGTGTTGTGATGAAACACCAACAAGAGAAACCTTCCCTCACTAAGCAACAATTGCACACCAGCTAAATTTAAACTTTTTGTAAAAAAGTCTTTCAAGTATTTTTCTTTCTTTTCTGTTGCTGCCCTAAGTATCTGGACAACACGAGACAATATTGTCAAAATGCACGTGTATAATTTGCCCCGGAGTGATACATCACTAGCCAATCGTATTTGTGACGAGAGGAAGGATACAAATATTTTGTTTATCGGAGTTTAGAGCTTACGCTGAACAGGGAATTGTATGTGAATTATCCAAATATCCATCTTGCAGAACCTTCGGTACTTACACAATCGTTTTTAGAAAGGCTGTTTGGGAGTACTTGAGCACTCTACATGTATCCCTCTATAAACTGGTGTGCAAATACTAGAGAGCATTCTTAAACATGGATATTTGGATAGTTCACATACCAGTTCTTCAGTGATGTCTTGATTCGTCTACGATGGATGCCATAGTAGTGGATCTATAAACTTCCAAAGTTCACTTGTTTCACGTTTTCGGCCCCCTATTAATTCCGAAATTATCCACTTTTGAGCACAGGTCTATATGAACTTTTTTCCTTATTTTGATGTTAGGAATCTGTTCCACAAATATTGTGACACATTTTTTGTAACACCCTGTATAACGACTTTGTCCGTCCATCCGTCTGTCGATAGGTATCAGAGCAAAAACGGTCAGAGATATCAAGATGTGGTTTATTTAAATTGAAATAGGTTCCATTTCCTCCATTAAACTATTTAAAACGGAAGTGATTCAAGAGAACGAAAACGGAAACAGTTAGCTAGAACTTGCATTTTGCAAACGATTCAGCGCTTCAAAGTAACACACCATGGCTATCAGCAACACTGTTCCAAAAACCGGAAGTGGTTCAACCTTACCATTACTCCCTCTTTCAATACTGGTTTTCATAGAGGAAAACCATAAGAGATATCGAGATGCTGTTTCACTCAATCGATTAATCTTGCCAATAATAGCTTTTATCTCCAGTCTTAATCTTCTATTCAAACCGGAAGTGGTTCAAATTAACCATTTCCGGTTTCAATATTTATCGCCATAGAACAAAATTGGTTAGATAGCGACAAGCTGTTTCCTGGAATCGATTCCGGGTCTCAAGGAAACATATCATCATAACCCACAACCCTCTACCAAAACCGGAAGTGGTCCAAATTTACTACTACTACTACTTCCGGTTTGAATACTGATTTCCATAGAGCAAAAACGGTAAGAGAAGCGGTTTTATGCAATCAATTCAGTGTCCCAAGAATAAGTTTTATCTTCTTTGTTAACTTTCTATTCAAACCGTTAGTTTGGAAGGCCACCGTAATTTCACACGGTGAAACGAAATTCACTTGTATATTAAAATAAGAAGTCCTGACTGATTGACCGATCAACGCTTAGGCCAAACTGCTTAAAGCTAGAAACTTAAAATGCGGGAATTACGTACGTATTATGACGTAAGGTACCACTAAGAAAAATTTTTGGAAATGAAGGCAACAAGGTTTGGAAATATTGTAATACATTAAGATGTCCACATCTCGGAATTCCTGAAGATTAAAGACATGAAATTTGGTATTTCGATTCATCATTAAAAATAATTAAATACTTTACTACTTTCACAGATTGAAATTTACTGTTCACTGATTGACCACTTCAGTTCATTTTTGGACATTTTCAACACGATTAAAAGTCGTTTTAAAATATATCGAAATTCTGATTTATTTTTTGGAGTGTAAGAATTAAAAATAACTTATAAATAATGTTCCGTTTGTTGTCAATCAACTGTAGCGATACCATACAGTGCAACTCTGATCTGAACGATCTTGCTTATGTTTTGTAAGAGTATACAGATGTGTAGATGGCGGAAATGTGCTACAGCTTGTGGCGCCGCCGCGGCAAGGCACGAAATATGTTATTTCAAATCCAGCGCGCGGCAATACGACCGTACTTAGCCATTTCTACGTATATAGTATGATTTTCAACTTTTTCGTGTACCAACTTTGGGTCAGATATCTGAATTTCTACTAGGCGTTCTTAAATACGTTTTACTAGAGATGTATTAATTTAATTACAAATTCTGTGACTAATAGATTTCATGAAAAGAGTACTTACCTTAACGTTAAACCTATTTCACACGTCCACCATCTTTTTATCGAAACTTCCTCAGGTGTTCTACGATGTACGTTTTCAATGTCAATACAGATGGATCGTTATCTTCTCCCAGAAATGATTATTAGTTTCGGATTATCAGAGCATGCGCTAATTATTAGATTTCAAAGTGGCCCATACGGGAAAATCCATAAAACTGAGATAATATAACTGTAATTCGAATTTCGCGGGCCTCTTTTCGTTCTTCATTTATTTTTTAGAAAAAGAATAAGTAATAATCAATCAAATGACTATATATTCTACGTAACTTAACTTGCCATAAAGGAGACCTTGAGTAGTGTTGTCCACGAGACGAGGAATTTCCCGTAACGTCTTATCGCAAAAACGAGACGAAATTTTTAAGTTTGAGACGAATCAAAAATTTTTTTGAACCTCATGAGGAAGTAAGAGTTTCTTGTTTTCACATTAGTATGGAATTTAACACATATGTGTTTCTCAAACTCAGGGTCGGGGGAATTACCCCTGTTCTCAGAAAATGACACCTCTGCCGAAACACTGTTTTAGTGTTGTAGAACGAATAATAAATCTATTTACTCTTAATCGATGTTCTCTAGCCCTGATCCTTGGATATATTTTGAGCCACACAAATAAACGAAATTAAACTTAATATGGTACCAAAATGTCGTTTATTATACCTTTTATGTTCGTTGTGATCTCTCTGATGTTATTTATATTATAGCTTACAGTAACTCCGTTTCTATGTCGACACTCAACATATCGTCATGGTTACCAAAACAAACAAATACTTACAAGAAAACATTGATTTTTAAAATATAATTATTTTTGTGTCTTCTTCTTCTTCTACCATAGAAATAGCTGACTAGTACATATTTAAAGAAATATCACATATTGCCCAGAAAAAGTTTAAAAATACAACATATCGTTGTAGTTGCACGATTCGTAGTATACTATATTAATTCATTCACCACATTTATAAATTGGTGAAGTTATTGTACTAACAAAAAGAAGAGCATTTATGAATTATTTAAGATACGTAAGTCATTACACAATGTAGTCGTACTTCAATAATAAATATAGTTCAAATGTTATATCATACCCTTCATGGACTTCTCGTGACATGAAAGGATTCTGATAACCTAGATGAATTTATAAATAATAATAATACTAATAATTAATCAGTCATAAAGTTTATTAATGAATGCACAAAATGAGACGAGAAAAAAATTTGAAACGAGACCATGAAAGCTTTCCGAGAATAGAGATGAGATGAGACCCCTACAAAATTTACAAGATCGAGACGAGAAGACCTTTTTTATTGTCTCGTTTCGTCTCGTAGGCCATCAAAGTTCTTCTTGGGACTTGGTCAAATATTCGCGAAAAAAAAAACTATTATTTATACACTTGTAACAAAAACTTGCTAAAATTAATAGATGATTTTTTTTCTACAATCCAAAACTATTAGTGGAGGCTAGTGGGGGCATGGCGGCTTAGTGGTTGAGCGTTCACCTCTGATCTGTTGGGGTCCCTGGTTCGATCCCAACTCGCGCCAAGTTAACTTTGTGGTAGACAAAGACTGTACTCGTGGATTTTCTCGGGATTCTCCCGTTTCCTCCTATTTTATTCATTTCTCATCATCACCGTCTCCTTTAGTCTAGTCGGCATAATATTGGACGTAAAACTGAAATATTTCATTTCATCTTTTTCATTTTCCGAAACGATTAGTTAAGTTAGGAATATAACAATGGCGATATTTCGTTTCGTTTTGTTGAAATAAAAAAGCTTTTTCTGAAAATCAACATCGTGAATAAGGATGCGCACGAGACGAGTCGAGACAGGATTATCCTGACAAAATTCGAGTCGAGAGACAGCTCTTCTAATAGAAAAATATACATTTTTCGAGTCGAGACATCACTTTTGCAGCACATTTTCGAGACGAGACAACCACAAATCTTATCTCGTACGCATCCCTAATCTTGAACGGGAATCGAATACTCAATTTACTTATCTAATGCTACTTTAAAAAATTCTAAAGCATTTAAAGAAGCTGAATAAATACAAGGTTTAGAAGATTTAAAGTTCTTGCTTTTTTTAATTTATTTTTTATTATTGTTAGCTGTAAGGTAAAATGTAAACAGCAGCGTTAACCATGCATGTAAATACGGAAAAAACGATAATGTTAGTTGTATGCGCATGATGTTATTGTTGTTTGAAGAAGTAGCCGTACAAGAAGAAAAAGGAATCCCTTGACGACCAGTGAAAGATGAAGCCTCAAGGTGTTAAGTAATAACCGCCACTTTGTAAAATGTCTGGTTAAACTTTTTAGTTTTTTTTTTCCTCCTCCTGCAGCAACCTCCAGGGTAGCCATTCCTTTTCATCAGTCATTTTTCACTCCTTTCTTTCTCCTATTCCCTTGAACACCTTTGCCTCTTCCATATTATCTGTTATTCTGTCAGTAAAAGGTTTTCTAACGAGAGCAATTTTTCCTCTTCAGACAGACTTAAGTAAACGGTATATATTCTGCGTTTCTTCTTCCTCTTCAACAACAGTATTTTTTTTTTTTTTTTTTGACAGAATAACTTAATGTATCACTGCACTAAAATACAATTGAACGGTCTCCCCCTGCAGTCTGATGAGCTTCCTTTGATTCTCTTGTTCCGAGGTTCGAACTCGATTCTGAGAAAGAAATTTCTCGGATACAAATCGGATACTTACAAGGGGATGTTAGTATACATTGTAGCCTAGGTTGACCATTTACATTATGTGATCAAAAGTATTCCGACACCTGACTGAAAATGACTTGCAAGTTCGTGGCGCCCTCCATCGGTACTGCTGGAATTCAATATGGTGTTGGCCCACCCTTAGCCTTGATGACAGCTTCCACTCGCTCAGGCATACTTTCAATCAGGTGCTGTGCTGGAAGGTTTCTTGAGGAATGACAACACATTCTTCACGGAGTGCTGAATTGAGGAGATGTATTGATGTAGGTCGGTGAGGCCTGGCACGAATTCGGCGTTCCAAAACATCCCAAAGGTGTTCTATAGGATTCAAGTCAGGACTCTGTATAGGCCAGTCCATTACAGGGATGTTATGGTCGTGTAACCACTCCGCCATAGGTCGTGCAGTATGAACAGGTGCTCGATCGTGTTGAAAGATGCAATCGCCATCCCTGAATTGCTCTTCAACAGTGGGAAGCAAGAAGGTGCTTAAAACATCAGTGTAGGCCTGCACTGTGAGAGTGCCACGCAAAACAACAAGGGGTGCAAGCCCCCTCCAAGAAAAACACGACCACACCATAACACACCACCTCCGAATTTTACTGTTGGCATTACACATGCTGACAGATGACGTTCACCGGGCATTCGCCATACCCACACCTTGCCATCGGATCGCCTCATTGTGTACCATGATTCGTCACTCCACACAACGTTTTTCCACTGTTCAATCGTCCAATGTTCACGCTTCTGACACCAAGCGAGGCGTCGTTTGGCATTTACCTGCGTGATGTGTGGCTTATGAGCAGCCGCTCGACCATGAAATCCAAGTTTTCTCACCTCACGCCTGTCATAGTACTTGGAGTGGATCCTGATGCAGGTTTGAATTCCTTTGTGATGGTCTGGATAGATGTCTGCCTATGACACTTTACGACCCTCTTCAACTGTCGGCGGTCTCTCCAGTCAACAGACGAGGTCGGCCTGTACGCCTTTGTGCTATACGTGTCTCTTCACGTTTCCACTTCACTATCACATCAGGCACACTAGACCTAGGATGTTTAGGAGTATGGAAATCTCGCGTACAGACTTCTGACACAACTGACACTCAATCACCTGACCACGTTCGAAGTCCATGAGTTCCGCGGAGCGCCCCTTTCTGCTTTCTCAGGATGTCTAATGACTACTAGGTCGCTGATAATGAGTACTTGGCAGTAGGTGGCAGCACAATGCACCTAATATGAAAAACGCATGTTTTTGGGGATGTCCGAATACTTTTGATCACATAGTGATCCTGGAAAATAGGAATTGGGACTGGTTTCTTACTTTGCATCTCGTCGATCTCATAAAGGGTATCCCATAAAGTGCGCAACTTTCGAAATGCTCGCTATTTCTGTTCTAGTAAGTTGGCAGCACTGAAGTTACACGCTTTTCATTTGCTGTCTTTGTGGTTAGTCGTCACGGAGCGCTGAATAGCAGGGTTCGATTCCGGGTGGGGACACTCGGTCGAAAAAAATGTAACAGCTTTTTTTGGGCCAGCCGTCCTGAGTAAGTTTTTCCTGGTTTTTCTCATTCGCAACAGGAAGGAGCCGGGATGGTACCTGGCCGCTTCCCTCCTTACCCATTCCTTTCTTCCTATCCAATTCCCTGGGCCGTATGATCACCTACAGACGTCATCCCTCATGTTTGTGACGGGCTAACATAGTCATAATTGTTGAAAGTCCAGAAATCTAATTCCTAATCCTAATTCATCGAAATGGATGGAGGCTTTACCATGTTAATGTGAGGCCTCGTGTGTTAAATATTGTTATAGAAAACTTGACCAAATGTGACGCAAGTTATGTGTATCACACACCCCTTGCAGCCCTGATATCGTCATGTATGACTTTTTCCTCTTCACAACACCAAAAAAGGAAGTACGTTGCCGCCAATTTGAGAATTCTATGAATGTTAAGAAGTGTCAAGAAAATCTGCAATATATTATCAAGAATGGCTTACGCCACGTGTTTGAGGATTGGAAGAAACGTTATAAGTGCATTGAGATGAACAGAGGAGGGGCTATATTAGAAAATATCATGTTAACATTAAACTAGAGTAAGAAACAGTAGTGAAAAGAATTAGTCTCAGTGTTTCTTCAACAGCCTACTATATTAATAAGTTTATAATGAAAATTGGCTTTTCGTGGTAACTTAGTGGTAGAACTCCCATCTTTGGTGCGAGAGGTCTATGGTTCAATAACAGGTCAAGTTAGTTTCTGGTGGACGACATTGTGTCTGTGAGGTTTTTCGGGGGTTCTCCTGTTTGCTCCTACATTCTCATTCCACCAAGCATTTTATAGTGGTTCACTTTCAGTAACCATTCGTCACCTTTAGCTTACACAAGACATTAGCCTAATTCATTTCATTTTCCTGTTAAGAATGTTTGTAGAACCTTTTGAAAAAGAGAAAAAAGAAGTAATTTTATTAGTCAGTTGTAACCGCCTAGATGCGGAAAAAGGGTGCGAATAAAACAAGATATTTAAGCAGTAATATGAGTAACTAACAAATATTTGTTCTGCTCTATTGAAAAAAATGTAATAACGATTATAATTAATTCCCAAATTTATGAGAATCTAAGATATGAATATCGAATTCAATTTCCAGTTTATTCATATAAGATGGATGCTGACAGAGTTATTATTATTATTATTATTATTATTATTATTATTATTATTATTATTATTATTATTATTATTATTATTATTATTATTATTATCTTATTATTATTATTATTATTATTATTATTATTATTATTATTATTATTATTATTATTATTATTATTATTATTATTATTATTTGTTTAGACTGCAATTCTCATATTTTGAGTCTCACAAACCTTAAAAATTCCAGATTTTATATATATACAACTATTTGTCACTTCTCTAAGAATCTATATTATAAAATTAAAAGTGACTGTTTGTGATTCTTAATCTCTTGAACCGCCCGACCGATCTCGATCAAATTTT
Source organism: Thermobia domestica (assembly GCF_964235325.1). NCBI lineage: Eukaryota > Metazoa > Arthropoda > Insecta > Zygentoma > Lepismatidae > Thermobia > Thermobia domestica. The sequence goes on from NC_137454.1 coordinate 68,395,631, forward strand.
CAACGTAGATGCGGTTCTGGCCTGCGAGTGATTTTAGCTATTTACTTTAACAGTACAACTTACGTGAGGGGGGGGAGGGGGACATAGAAAAATAATAAAACTTAATAACTCTTGAACCACCTGACCGATCTTTATCAAATTTTCAATGTAAATGAAGTTTGGGACTGGGATGATTTTTATTATTTCACTTTGACGGAGCAACGAAGGGGAGGGAGAGGGGGACATATACAAAAATCAATCAATATAAAAATAAAAGTAACTATATTCGTGAATCAATTACTTTTGAACCACCCGATCGATCTCAATCAAATTTTCAACATATTTGAAGTTCAAACCTGGGAAGTTTTTTATCATTTCATTTTGACAATAGATCTTAGGGGAGGGGGAGGAGAGGAGGGGAAATACATGAAAATGAATAAAACTTAATAACTCTTGAACCACCCGACCGATCTCGATCAAACTTTCAACATAAATAAGGTACGGTCCTGGGATGTTTTCTTCACTCCACTTTTACAGTGCAACGAAGGGGGAGGGGGAGATATATCTCAAAAAAGTAAAATTAAAAGTGACTGTCTATGAGACTTCATCATTATTAAACCACCAGACCGATCTAAACCAAATTTTCAAAATAGATTAGCTTTAGGCATGAGGTGGTTTTTATCATATCACTTTAACTGTAGAACTTAGGGGAGGGGAAAACTATAAAAATAAATAAAATTTAATAACTCTTGAACCACAAGACCGATCTCGATCAAACTTTCAACATAGACAAGGTTCGGGCCTAGGATGCTATTTGTCTATTCACTTTAACCATAGAACTTAGGAGAGGAGGTAGGAGGGGGAGATATATAAAAATAAATAGAACTTAATAGCTCTTGAACCACCAGACCGATCTTGATCAAGTTTTCAACGTAGATGAAGTTCGAACATGAGATGATTTTTGTCATATCACTTTGACGATGTAACTTAAAGGAGGGGAAAGACTTACAAATGATCAAAAATGACCGATATTAGTGTCGAATCTATAGTTTTTGAGGTCGCTGAGATGAACAGTGACATTTCTGATGCCATTTAAATCCAAATTCAGCCCCGCAAAAGTTGTGGGGATATATATATGTAAATCACAATTATAATACAGTATATATAATGACCAATATCAAGGAACGCTTTAGTAATAGTAAAAAGTGATTGACTAACGAAACATATTACTATTTTTTCTTAATTTAACCCAGCGAAGCGGGTAATTGATGCTAGTATATATAAAAATCTACGTATAAACAAAATATTTCAGTTTAACATCCCATGATAATACCCTTTAGGCTAAGGGAAACAATGATTAAGGCAAGTAAATGATGATGGAACAGTTGGTGGAATGAGAAAGTGGAAGTACAACAAGACAACACACAGACACGATGTTGTCCAACACAAGTTTGGCCGAGAATCGAACCAGAGACCCCACCCACCAGAGATCAACGTTCTATCACTGAGCCAGCGTGCCCCCATCGACGCATCAGCATATCCCATACGTAGCTCCAATAAGAAGAATAAGAGAATAAGAAAAAAGGTAATACTGGTCACTACTAACAAAGAAAAAAATCATAATTATAGCAGTTTTCCAGGTGTTAAAAACGTATTTTCTTCAGTTACATCTTGTATATGTGTGTTTTTTTTTTCTATGACAGCACAGTATTCTTTTACTTCCATGGTTGTAGCATTACCCACCTATTACCAAAAGTGCTATATGTTTTCTATATTTTACCTCAAGGGTGGTATTGAGGCAGGTGTGAACTTCTGACACGCTTTCTTCCCTTCTGCACACTCTTCTTATTTTTTTTCTTCACTTCGTAATAACCCTTTAACTTAATCATTCTTCGACACGTACACAATCATGCCCAACACAGATTGCTGTCTCCTAGGGAGATGCATCCTCCTTGTTCGTATCGGGAATACTTGGTAATTGATTTAAATAATTAGGTAAACGCATAGACAGAGAAAATAACGTTAGAACTACCCTCTGTTCAATTGAAGAAGAAGCCGAAAGTGGACCTACACCAAGAGGAAAGGTATTTGTGCTCTCAGTATAGGGCAGAATATCACGTACACTATGTTCGTATAATTATAACGATCACGTTCCAAGAAAATTATCATCTCTGCTTTCACTCTCACTTTTTTTTTTTTTTTTTTTTTAAGAACAAAACACATGATCAAACCAGAAGTCATATTTTTTCTAACGGAACGAAGGTATAATGGTGTAATATTTAGTGGACATCAGATTATTGTTTTATAAACAATTTACGAACTAATTAAATTCTCTATTAATATTGAATTAATACTAAGATCGAGAAACACGTGATCCGTCGACTGAGATTCGACTGCATTTTCATAACGTAAGTCCTTGCCAGAACGCAAATAAGACGCTCATTTAATTATACAATTTGTGAGCATAATGACAAGAAGTGGGACACGAACTTGAAAAAACTAGAAAAAAAGCTTATGAATAATTAGGCGATGGAATCAAAATTTAACAGATTTCGAAGAAATTATGTGAAAAGTTATTTTTCACTGAAGAGAATCTACATGTTAAAAAAAAAACGTTGTTCAACGCAAATGAATCTCTTAAACTCAGATATTGATAAATTATTTACAAATATTATTTCGCAAACTAATAAAGCACGAAGTTCACTCATGTTCAATCATGACCATATTTTGTAAGCAGGCAGATTTTTGAGAGATTAGTTTACAAAACGACCACAGTCAGGATTTTGACTTCGTGATAATGTGTTATGGCTACCGAAATTGAACTTAACAGGCCTCATCCCGGCGAAATTAAAATACTGCTAATTTTACAGTAATTATGTGATATCTTCAAATAGATAAAAGATAATTGAAATGTGGAACAAGAGCGCCCTAGACAATATTATTTTGCGTAAGGTACTGTTATCACAAGCCTCCTAGTGGCTTTCCGTTTTCAGCCGTTTAGAAACGCGAAAATAAATACCGATTTTCAAAATGTCTCGAAATCGAAAGCAGGTAAGTGAATCGTGATGACGGTATCACATGTAAAATGATATTGTCTAGGGCGCTCTTGTTCTACATTTCGATTATCTTTTATCTATTTTATGATAACGCATAACTACTGTAAAATTAGCGGTATTTTAATTTCGCCGGGATGAGACCTCTTAAACAAGGTATTCTTTTTCGATAAACCATAAGAATCAATCTTTTATCCTTGTAAAATAATCCTGACTTTTCCAGAATTAATACCGCTTATTGTATTCGTTCTTTTCTCTAAGATGAGTAAGTGTTTTGCATCCCGTCCCCATACTGTGGCTGGAAATCACAGTTAACATAACAAGTCAACAACTGAATTCCCAGTGAATGTGCCAACAGTCATCAGTTCATGCAAGTGGAAAGTAGTCACGGCATCAATGTGCCCCGGAGATTTTCCAAATTGAATAGACTGTTGTTGTAGAACCCAGTCACACTACACTGTCTTAATCTCTTCAATCATGAACTTGAACTCACGGTTAAGGTCATATAGCTAAGGGCAGTTTTTCAAAGTGGGGATTTGATTTGAGAATCCGAATTGCAAATACTCTCTCGTTCGTCAGTCGATGTGAAACTGGTGTCGTGCTTGCTTTATTATGTTCAGAATCAAAACATTCATTTTCTGATACCTCGAATCTGGAGACAGAACCATTCTAGTCACCAAGCAGTATTTGTGAATGTGTCGTAGGACCTCTCTCGACTTTCGAACATTTTGAATTTAAACATTGTCTGAATAAGATTCTTTTGTAAAACAAATCGGTTGCAATAAGATATCTTTAAGCTCTCAAGCTAAAGACAAAGCAACATACATTTTGAGAAGCACTATGTCATCGAGACCAATAAGAACCTTCTGCAAGTCTTACCTTGAGATGAATGAATAGTCACATCGTAACAGTGATCGGTATGTGTCATCAAAAAAAGTTTTGCCATCTTTGCTCCAGGTTCCAGTTATTGGAGTCATTAGACTACTATGGAGTTTAGGGAGTTGAGGCCCAGTGCAGTTTGGGAAGTCAACCTGGACCAGCTGATATACCCGTTCTCGCTTTGATGTTATCTCGACTGTCACCAGCTCAGCGATCCCGAAAATTATGGATTCGATACTAATGTCGGTCTTTTTAAACATTTCATTATTCATTTATTCTCAATCCATGCTGATGGGGCTGAACTTGGGTGTAAATAGAATGCAGAGTGTCACTATTCATCTCAACGATCCCAAAATTATTGATTTAACACCAATTGAGGTCCTTTTCGACTACGATGTGCAGTCAAAAATTTCCCGAAATGTAGTAGTTTTGGCATTTGCGATTCAATCACAATGAATCTTGTACAGTAGTCCTTCACTATCATCATCATAGGTATTCTGCCTTTATTGGTAGGTTACTTGCAGCAACTCAGAAGCTTCCATGCTCCGCAGTCTTCCGCTAACCTCTTCGTCTTCACATACGATTTTTCTGTTTTGATATCGTTCATTAATTATAGTCTCCTTCACCCCTCCCTCTCTTTCCTGCTGCCATACCCTCTAACACGTCCCTCATGATACAGTTCCTTTTTAATCAATGTCTCAACCAGTTTGTTCTTTTCTGCCCCATCATTTCTAACAACAAAATTCCGGGAAGTTTTTGACTGCTCCTCGTATTTTTACATGTCATGCGCTTCCAACTTCTTAGGGGTGCTAGGGTTGCTTTGTTCCTAAAGTAGCGGTAGTGTCACTAATTATCTTATATCAGCGACTGTGAAAACTATGGATTAGACACTTTAGTTCATCGTCCTAAATTCCAATTTCTATGTGTTTCTTTGAAATTCGGAGAAAAAGAACGGGTTATATTATCCCATCGATATGTTACATTCAGTTGACTACCTTAGAACAGGCTATTAATTAAAAAATACTTACTATCTTTAGAATATGTATAATAAGCTGTAAGTTCATCGTTAATATACAATGTTCTGGTTACGAAATGAATGAATCTGATCAACTGTGTGAAGAACATAAACCTCATACCAGAAGCAACTACAGCAGAAGGTTACACTGAGTTTGCATAATTGTCATACCGTAGTTGTTTTAGTGTATATTTTCCCCCATTTCTTTATCCTTTGAACCATAACAAGAACAAATAACATTAGATTTGATGATCCATTAAATTCCCAAGCAATGAATTAATCATTTGAGCGTTTAAGTATCCACCTCTTCTATGGATATTGAATGCTCAAAAAATTTAAACTTAACTTACAAGTAAAACTTCCAAAGTGAAACACTTCGATATTGATAAAATTTGGCAGGTAGATACAGTGTACTACACATGAAATAAACGAATAGGTGTTTTTTTTAATTTTCTGCGGAAAAACGGTTTTAGGGGGGCAAAAGCCCCCATCCAAAATTTTGAAAGTTGAGGCCTCCGAAAGTTGAGGCGAAACCCGTATTCCCTCATTTTATGTCTACAATATCTGTGCACAATTTCATTCACTTCGGTTCACTTCTTCTTGTCTTTCGGGAGTCAAATTCCAAAATTCTGGGTGGGGGCTTTTGCATCCTACACCGTAAAACCGTTTTTCCGCAGAAAATTAAAAAAACACATTTTCGTTTATTTTATGTGTAGTATCTACCTGCCAAATTTTATCAAAATCGGAATGTTAAACTTGGAAAGTGTTACTTGTTAGCATAAGACGTTAAATTTTCTTTAAAATTCCTTTACGTATAGGTTTATTTAACAGCAACAATCGTTATTAACATTGTTGAATTTGTTCTTACAGTTATTCTGAAAAAAATATTTCTAAGGAAGTGTCAGAATGCTTCAAATTTCAAAAGCAGGTCAAGAAATTCTTAAAATTTATATTACGCATGCTCCTAATTTTCATGAAATGAAATGAAATCTTTGAGTTTAATGTCCGACGATTATACCTGTTAGGTTAAGGGAGACGATGATTAACGCAAGTGAATGATGAAGCAAGTGAATTGGTGGAATGAGAATGTGGGAGGAAACGGGAGCAACCCGAGAAAACTCACAGACACGATGTTGTCCACCACAAACTTGGCCGGGGATCGAATAAGGAACCCCACGCACCAGAGGCAAGCTGTTTACCACTGAGCCACCGTGTTCTCACCTAATTTACAATATGCTTCATCATTTGTTAACGTCTCAAAAAAATACAGTGAAACTTGTGTAAAACAGAAGCCATGGGTCCAAATTTTTCTTCCGTTTTGGACAGATTTCCGTTTTACACAAAATGTTTATAAACAAATTACAGCCATAAGGACTCTGAAGAGTTTCCGTTATAGACAGATTTCCGTTCTGCTCAAGTTCCGGTTTATACAACTTTCACTGTATTAACACTTATAAAAGTCAGAAATTTATCCCACTTTGGACTTTGATGTTCAATTATCTGAATTGTTCTTAGTACAAGAGTGAAAGTTTTTCATTCCAAAACTATGCAAAAGGAAAACGAAATCATAAAAAAAAAAACTATCAATATATAATATATCCGTCAAATTTCTCAATAATTTGCCTTGTTAACCTATCGACCTGCCCTTTTTTCTTTCCTTTTGGTATCAGGCGATACACATCGTTTATCAAAATCAAGTATCAAAAAAAAAAAAAAAAAAAAAAAAAAAAGAGGGTTAAGAGATGAACGAGAAGTGAGAAAATATGGAAGATTATAAAGAAAAATAAAGACCTACATGGAAGTCCTCTGGCGGAAAGATTTGATAATTGCAGTCAAGTGATCGGAAAACCGTTGTGATTTATGGAAAATTCGAGCCTCGAGGAAGCGCCATCAGCTTCCTCAGTCTTGGATAAGTGGTTGGTGTGAAACGCGTGCGTGCAATTTGGACCATGTAAATTGAAGTTTCTTTTTTTGGGGGGAGGGGGCAAAAATTAGTGCGGCTGACGATAATAGAGGAGTTTAACACCTGTACGTAAGGATAAACGCTACCCACGTTCCTTATATGTGATTATTCCCCTCTTCTTTCATATAATCTCGTGTGTTCTGGCCTGGGCGTGTGTGTGTAAGCCAACAGTGATGAAAGCTGGTTTTGTCTCTTGAAACACACAATACTCTTCTATACTTTTGCTCCCTTGCTGCCAAAAGATGAAGCTACTCTTCCTCACGTAGACCCAGAGTGTCAAATTGAGAGAGACCGGTGTTTCTGTAATCCAGACGTTTTACCTACCGACCGACACCAGCAACTAACTTGACTTGCCCTGTAGTTAGAGCTTGGTGGTCAGAAAATTATATGTCACGTTAAATTCTGGGGAAAGAATTTAGATTTGGATGTGTTTCTGTGCGTGTGTGTTCTCCGTCTGTGTCTATATTTAATAATAGGAATGATAGAAACATCTTCTTGGAGTAATTCAGACCACACGAGATGATTTTTTTTTTACTCAACTTAAGGTTAGTGTAAAGGGACAAGTTTTGTCGATAGATGTCACTCCAGTCTTCGTCTCTCTCCCATGTTTTTTTTTTTTTTATCTTTCACGAAAATTTACGATTTCTCGTACAAATTTCAACCTAGAGACTTCAAACTTTTAGAGAAGAAATTTCATAACCTGTTAAAGGGGACCATCCGTGCCGATTTTTTATTTAGAATTTTCTTCATTGTTGGAACAGTTCCATTGTTAAAGGTTTGGATATCTATTTCAACAATCAAGCTATTTCAACAATGAAGAAAATTCTAAATAAAAAATCGGCACGGATTATTACCTTCGATAGATTATGAAGTTCCTTCTCTAAAACTTTGAAGTCTGTAGGTTGAAATTTCTAAGAGAAATCGTGAATTTTCATGAATGGTTAAAAAAATACATGGGAGAGATACGAAGACTGTAGTGCCATCTATCGGCAAAACTTGTCCCTTTAAACCAACCTTAACTAGAAAGGATAGACCCCTACTTACATTTCTAACAATTTTGAAAGATTCATTGAGTATGCCGGAGAAATATTTCTTATTTGTGTAATTTTAGCAAATGTTTCTGTGTGTGTTACCTTGTATTCTTTTGAGGAAATTTGACACTTCATCACCCATTACAATCCATATTTCCAAATAAAAGAAATATATTGTCCAAATTAGATATTTTTGACTATTGCAGAGCTGTAGTCAGGTGTTGCAAAATATGCATCATTGAAAGAATAACCTTAAAAATTCCATTCATATCGTGTTGGTTAACCACTACGGTATGACACAGGATCGAGCTTCGGACCTTACAGAGTCATTAGTGGTAACACTAAACAATAAATGTGGTGTGGTGTGCAATAAATAAGTTTTCATTTAATATGTAGATTTGAAACATTGTAATAACCTGACGTATACATTCAAATATCAAATAATACTTTCGATAAAGTGGACGATTTCAAATATCTAGGATCAATATTAAAGATCAAAACCACATTCACGAAGAAATTAAATATCGATTAAAACCGAGAATTCGTGTTGTTATTCAGTTCAAAATCTTTTGTCGTCCCGAATTCCGTCGAAGAATTTGAAGCTTAAAATATATAAAACGATAATCATGCCTGTTGTTCTGTATGATTGCGAAACATGGTTGCTTACTCTGACTGAGAGAAGAACATCGACTGAAAACAACACGAGTACAAGAGTACAAGATTCTGAGACGAATATTCAGAGCCAAAAGGAAGGGGAATAGAGAATAGAGGAAACTTCCTAACGAGGAACTACATAATTTATATCGTTTACCAAACATTGTTAAGGCCATCAAATCTAGGAGACTCAGATGGGGATGTAACGTAGTCAGAATGGAAGAAATTAGGAAAGTTTTCAGTCTTAACTGGAAGACCAATCGGAAAACGGCTATTAGGAAGACCTAGGCGCAGATCGGATTACAATACTAAGATGGATCTCGCAGAAATAGGAACACTAAATAGAAAGTGGATCCAGTTGGCTAAGGATAGAAGTCCATGGAGAGTTTTTGTGAACGGGACATTGAACCTCCGGTTCCATTGGCCATAGAGTTAGTAAACGACGCACGGAACTCGCAGTAAGTAGTGGTAATGCACATCTACGAATGTTCACCAAATGCTCGTTTACTAACATTAATATTCCATATTGTTCACTTCGGTACGTATGCTTCTTTAGGAATGTTCGGAATATGAAGATCATATATTTTTACTTATTTATTTATTTATTTATTTTTTATTTTTTATTATTATTTTTTTTTTTGTCAAACAATATGATTTCTATATGACTTAGTTGTATTCCAATGTTCGTATTGATGTGCTTGAAGTTATTATGTGATATATCTGAATTAAGTCAGTAAAATAAAAGAGGAGATTTTGTGAATTAGTTGGCATCAAAGATTTAGATCGTAATAAAAGGTTATTTATTTTAGGTGGGAAATGTCTTATTTAGTGACGGTTCTGGAACCTACTGATTCTTGATAATTGAAAATTGCAGGTGTAGTTAAGATTTCCAGTATAAAATGGTTTATTTTGTTTAATCGGTGAACAAATTAGATAAGTGCTTTGGTTTCTAAGTATTTTACTAATTGCTAGAATATTATTCAGGAATTTCGGATAGACTTCATTAGAAATACTTACTCAGGATTGATGCGAAACAAACCTTTTGTCATGGAGCCCGATTACGATATCACATAATAAAGTGATTGTTGAAACACGTAACCAGCATCAGCAATTTTCTTCACTCGAACTTTTGGGTTAGTTGCCTTTTTTAAAATATATCGTAAATATAGATTGTTAAATCTATACTTTCTTGGAACAGTAATTGATTTCTATACAACTTCCACGTCTCTTATGCTGTACGAGTATGACTTGTTTGTTGTAGTATTGGTGAAAGTGATTCGCATGATACCTCCAACATTAATTCTTAAATGTAGGATATGCATTTGTTTATATGAAGACAAAGTGCTTTTGTAAGCATATTACTCCTTGAATGCAGGCAACCCAGCTTGCTTCACTGTATGGTTGGTTGTCCAACTTCACTAAATGTACGGTGCATATATATATATATATATATATATATATATATATATATATATATATATAGAGAGAGAGAGAGAGAGAGAGAGAGATAAAACTCTATCCCAAAAAAGCCGGCTTTTTGCATCTAAAAAAGAAACTGACATATTTTCTTCTATTAATTCTTCTATTAATAATTCTAATTGACTTGGGGGGGCAAGACCCCTTGATATAAGAAAAATTTCGCGTTTTTCACTGACTTACTACTATTCTATTGATAAAATCTATATAAATGTCAAACTCGGGGGGGGGGCAAATGACGTCCCTGATGATGTGTTCAATCCAATTTGTCTTCCTACTAAGAATCTAAACGTCCTCTTCTCTCCTGTCGGTTTTATAACATCTTAGTTTGTTACTGTCTCTGTCGATTTTATCTTCTCCATCCTTTTCCAACACCGCATTTCAAAGTTCTCTAAACGTTTCTTCTCTAACTTCTGTAATGCCCAAATCTCCGAATCATACAGTCCAATACTCCATATATTCGTAGAACTTGATCAGTTTCTTCCTTTAGTCCAATATTAAGCCTGCTAATTAGAAGTTATCTTGTTGTTGTTGTTGTTGAATTCTTGTTTGGCTATGGCAATTCTTGACCTGATCTCTTTGATGCAGTAAGCATCTTGCGTCAAAATACTTTCCAGATACTTGAAATTATCGACATCTTCAAGTTCTCTTTGCTGTGCACTGACCCGTAAGGGCATGTCTCTACGGGATGTTCTAATGACTTTCGACTTTTTGATGTTGATTTCCATTACATATAGTTTCTCAGTGTCAAATATTTTGTCAATCGTCTCCTGTAGTCCTTCAGTTCTAGCTATAATAACTGTATGATCTATACACCCGATCTTGTTAATTATCTGCTCTTCAATCTTAATACCAATATTAAATTAGGAAATGCTAACATACTAATTTAAAAGTAGTATAACATATGCTCAGGTACAGCCTTTAGTTCTTACTTAAAAAAATAGTTTGATAAACAGTCTTAGACCTTCACGTCCATCTTCCCACCCTGCAACTGGGTAATCAATAAGCCTATATTAATAACAATATACCATACATTGTTAATAATATTGAAGCAAATGCATAATATCATAAATAAAAATAAAACAATATGCAAAACATGTAAGAACCTGAAAGTTGGGCAATGTTAGATTTTTTTAAAGTTCTATTATTATTATTATTTCTTTTTTAATAAATTTATTTTTGCTTTTTTCAAAAGGGTGTACTTGTTTCCTTAAAAAATGCCACGGAACAACGTCTAAATAAGAACAATTATGTTCTATTTGTTATGTATAAAAAAAATATAATCTGGAATACTGTATAAGTGATAACCAGGAGCCCGTGGCAAACGTTTACTTACTGTAAATCTACTGTTGGAAGGCGTAGAGATAGCATCTGAAGACGATTTTTTGTGGTCTGGGAAGGAAGAGAGCAATATGCGTATCTTGGTGTGTTTGTACTGTTACTGTGTATGTAAGTATATTGAGGTTGCACCTGGCTCTCCGACAGCCTTGAATATTTGGTTGGTGCTTTACCGCCTACACCCTCTGCCAATCGCTTGAAGATCACCTGCGCACACTCAATCAAAACTTCAAATCTCGGAATCAAAGGTGGAAAAATGACGGAAAGGTGAGATCCGAAGATCAAAAGTACAAATATATATCTTCTCTCTTCTACCCAGACGAGAACAACAGATTCTTTTTCACGAGAAAATCCAAAGATAAAAGATTTATCAGCAATGTGTGTGTGTTCCTATAACTTCATTTGACATGAAATATTTACACGGTATCTTTAATAATTTCTAATCCATTTGCTTAGTTGCTAATCTTTTAAATAATTTGTGTGAAGAATTAGAAAGAAATATCTTTTGAGCTACTCCCCGTGTTGGAAATAAAGTATTTTGTTGTCAAAGAGATTGAGGTTCGACTGCCGGTAAAAGTATGTGTTGCTCGTATTCTTCGTTAAACTAGAAGCACAATTATCATATTCATGGTGCTGAAATTGATTTCAAATAATAATAATAATAATAATAATAATAATAATAATAATAATAATAATAATAATAATAATAATAATAATAATAACGGAAACAAATTATTAGATGAATATTTGCGCGAATGAAATTGTGATAGTGACTCTTCTCGGTAAGTGACTAGTGAGCGAGCTTTCTCTAAGAATGATCCGAAGTTCGATCACAGTAGGGGTGCTTGACTCATATAATAACCGAGTAGTGGTTTGGATCTTACTGCCAATTTTATGTTGTGGAAGGAATAAACGAAGATTGAATGTGCCTGACGTCATCTCTTGTGTACTTGGAGTGACATGGAAATAGAAGTATCCATCACTGCAAACCGTGCTGCTCTCTCTGTGGACAGAGGGAGTCGAACCGGCAGATATCCATCGTCGACCTTTAGTGCACTATGGAGCAAGCACCATGACTCAATGAAAGGTATATGAGTGGGTGCACGATAATGGCAATAGTAAAAAAAACTGTGCACTGACTTAACCTTGAATTGCTTCCACATTCTCCGTACAATGTCTCACCATTTCGCCTAATTCATATGTCGCCTAACACTTCATCAGCTGTCATTCACTGATCACTTAGGTAAAATGCAAATCCACCTTTAGCCTAACTCCCAGTTTACCTAATGATCTTATTAACAACGGACTATTCCTTATACAGGAGATCTGACAGTGTTTTAAACCAGCAATAAAATTTCAAGGCATAGCTCTACCTGTTGTAGCTCAGAAATGTAACAATTGTAGATGTAATTTAAGACGTTATAATATGATCAGGACATTAGTTTACTGAGCTAAAAGCAATATGTTCAAAACTTCTACCATCCTTTATTTCATAATACAGAACTATTGTAGAACGGGTGGATTTCATTCGGCTATAACATCTGTAAAAATTATCTAATTTTAATGCGATTTGTTGCAAATGACACAGGAAGGATAAAAATTTTATGCAAGAAGGATGGTAATCATTTACCTTTAAAGCAGATATTGGAAATGGCCTTCATTTTTCCTTAGACACAGTCGAACCTGTCGCTCCATGTTTGCTGCAGTAGTCCGCTATGTATCCTGAGTGGTGTTTGCGATTTTTCTTGTGATACTAGCTAGCGTATGTTCCAGTGTTTATGGGTTATCACGGTATACACGACCCTTGAGTTAATCCTATACGAAGTAATCTGAGGACGTAAGATCAGGAGATCTCGGAGACCACAAGTTCTTAGAAATGGTCTGATCGCCAAAGTAACTACTGATCAGGGCCATACTTTCATAAGACGTGTGGCATCCGTTAATTCAATGTTGTCCAGTTGTTGGACAAATTGATTTAAAATGTCCATATAACGACCTGAGTTCAGTGTCCCCTCAAAAAAAAAAAAAAAAAAGCCCCACTATCCGTGTTGCAGACACAGCATACAACACTCCAATTTTGAAGGCATGAAGTGGTATCTCAATTTAGCTGATGTGGATTTTCTTATGTCCACATGTGCATGATCAGTGAGTTCACGTAGCCAGACAAGTGGAACTTCGTCTGTAAACCATGTGATTAGCAAAATTTCTGGGATATGCGTAATCACATATGAGGGATAACATCCCTCGACTAGCACACTAACTGGAAAAAGGGAAGGAACAAAGAAAGCAACTTGAGACTTATGTGTTCGGTACCATCACGAAATTTGCCTGATGTGAATGAGGAAAACCCGGAAAAACGTTACTCAGGAAGGCTGACCTGAAAAAACTGCGTCCCCACTAGGACTCGACTCGTCGCTCGCATCAGGGGCGAGAACGTTAGCGACAACGCTACGCGGGCCACAAGATATTTGTTTCTTGATAACATCGTTAGGCGAAATGGAAATTAGGACAAATGCAAATTCGCATTTTACTAAAATTGACACATGTGGCTTTTATCTGTGAATAACAGCTGATAAACTGTTAGGCGATGTGGAAATTAGGCGAATTGATGAGTAAATTTCGCCACAGGGCCCTGATTTGCCGCCATAGGATTACCACGTGTCCGTCCCTTTGAAGGAAATGATGAGTGATCGTAAGATCAGGCCAGGTGACGAGGTCCAGCAAGCGGTGTAGACGTGAATCAAATGTTTCCTTCGCGGATGAGATACAGAAGCTGATTCCACAACACCAGAACTGCATTGCAGTGCAGGGGGCCTATGTAGGAAAGTGATATGTGTAGTTCTTATGAAAATTACCTTTACTTTCTTATTTATCCTCGTATATTATGTATTTATTTCTTGGTACTTCCTTAATATGTTATGATTTCTTGACGTTTCCTGATCAATACTATGTTTGGAACACTCCTCTCCCCAAATCATTTTACTTGAGGCCTGGCGACCACCAAGAATCGATCTCTTGATTTCAAAAGACAAGGCCAGTACTCTACCTATTGCACTACCCTAAACAGTTTGGGTAAATTTACGACACGACCACTGTTGCTCTATAGTTCTAGGAATGTCAAACAAGTGAAAGTTGCTGTAGGATCGAAAGCATAGCGTGTGGTGCGTGGGAGACATTTATCTTGACAGGAAAAGATTTTTTTTTTCCTCCACCGTCTGACCGAGCGACCGACAAGCAGGTGGACGAGAGCAGAGACTGACAACTCTTTGACAGGAAACATGTGCTGTCGAAAACAATCAGGGTTCTATATTTCACCAGCATTTACAGCTCATTCGTCAATCATGGACGTAATCTAATCAGCAACAAGAACGGAATCATTGGGCCATCTGATTTAGTCTTCTCTCTCTCTCTCTCTTCTTTTTTTTTATATCGTATGTGTGTTTGTATCTGCAAAATAGAGCATCCATATATCTATTTGGTAGATTTGACAGCGTACAAGCCCAGTCACGCAGTTTATGTTATTAAAAACAGTTTCACTTTTGTTATTGCTTTGATTAACATAAAGAAAACAATCATATCATATGTATATAGTATTTACTAGCAGAAACTATACTATAATTACATGGAAAGTACATAGAATTTGTGGAAACATCTTTCAAAAACACATAGCCTAGGTTAGATTCTGAAATCAACCTAAACGAAAAACATAAAATCCCAGGATATATTCTTTTACTACCTGTTATTTCGCAGTAATAGCCAATCCTAATTCATCAAACTAATTATTTCTACTATAATGTAATTCACAGAAACTTAAGTAAACTAATTTTTTGTGTTATTCAATGAAGGACTATGGCCCGCAACACACACATGTTCAATTTGAATAATGAGTAACTAGAGAATCGCAAAGTCATTAATACTGCTTTGTATAATAGATCATATTTTCTATTTCTACTTTTTAATTGTCTAAATTGATTCTTTGTTTTTACTTTACACCGTTACATATTACAAAGGTTATGAAGAGCAGAACTTCTACTGCACGGCTCCAAAGTACGAATTATGCCGAAACCTGGATCCGTCAAACAAACGAATAGCATTAACATGATTGAACGAACTCACAGAAGAGGGGTAGTAACCGAAACTTCAAGCAAATGTGAAAGTGCTTTTGTTTTTATTCTTATATATTTTAATTCGAATTTTAAGAAAGAAGGTTCTCAATATGACTTGTATGTGTGTATGTGCTGTATGTATTGCTGTATACGATTATATCGAGAATGGTTGGTCATATTTCGATGTGGTTTTCACTAGTTGAATAAACAATTTCCTATGAAAGTTTATATTTATAAAATAATTAAAAATTAATTAAATATTTAAAAAAAAATCAGATAATTCATGCACTATCTGATTAGAAAGAACTTATCCTAAGATATACTGCACCCCGAAATTCAGCAACGTAGGACAGGTTGCATACCAACAAGGGGGCTAAGAACTCTCTTACACCAGCTTTCTCCAAATGATTCATTCCTGATAATGGATGTTTTGTCACTGAGATATCATGACTGTTTACATGCCAGTCTTGATTAACTTTTGCCAAAATATAATTTACTTTTACTGTAATTGGTCGTCTACTACAAGAAGCATGTTGAAGATAGAAATTTCCAGACTGTTTTACTGAATTTTGTGCCCATGTTTCCTGTTTAAAGTGCCTAAATACTTGCATACTACTAACAACAAACCTATAGGAAGTAACGATGCACCATTGGCAGAGCGCTTACATCTGGTCTCAAGAGTCAGAAATTTGATCCAGGGCATGTGAGTTTGTGACTGACTAGATTGAGAGAGAGAAGGAGACATCTTCGAATATGAGGACAGAGAGGGATACATTCACATATGCAAGTATAGAATTGGAGAAACAAATGATCGGACACGATCCATACTCTGACGAAAATTGTGATATCAAAGCATAAAAATCAAATTTCTCAGTTAGTAGAACTTCGATGGCTAACAAGGTCATTTGAGAGGTTTTAAATGGATTTAGTTGCAGTTTCCATTTCAGAGACATTTTTTAAAGCATATATGTCATTTCAGCGAATCTTTTATACAAATATATTTACATCCTTTACGATATCGTAAATAAAATGACGAACTAAGCGGAATGACGCAAAACACATATGCATTTTGAAAAGGCAGAAGTCAGGAAGGATGTAAAACAAATTTCAAAACCCATGAATTCTGACTGAAGTTGGAACGTTCTTTGTATGTCTGAGTAGACATCTAAGAGCTAGTATGAGATAATGAAATTGAAAACTCAATGAGTAGCAACAGGAAATTTATTCAAAACAGCGTTACTGTATTTTTTTTTTTTTTTTTCAATTGCTAGAGGATAGGAAAATGGGTATAATTGAGTTTCAGATTTAATCGGAGCTACTGTCGAACACTTGTCCAAATATCGAACAAATTTAACTTTTGCCTCTGCGATGGCAAATCACTGGCTTTCTTGAAATACAGAGTTCGTCCACTCATTCAAGCTTTTTTGCCCAATGGACAGGTTTTTCACTGCAATACCATGTCAGTCGATCCTCTTCCGTGCTTTTCGTAGCAGCATAGAATCTATTTGTTTTTATACTGTTTATCAGTTGGAATCTTCTTCTTCCACGCAGTTTTTCCCCACAAACTGTACCTTTCAGAGCTTCTCTCTATAGGCAATTCCTTCTTAAGGGACAACCGAACCAATTTCTTTTTCTGCTCTCTGTCACATTCAGTATTTCTCTTTTTCTCCCACCCTTTGCAACACAGTTATGTTTCTAATTCTTTCCGTTCACTTGATCTTCTCCATCCTTTGCCAAAACTCACATTTCAAAATCTTCAATTTGCTTTTCTTCACTTTTACGCAAAGTCCAGGTTTCCGTTTCATACGAGGCCACGCTCTATACGAAACACTTTACCAATTTCTTCTTTAACTTCTTGTTCAAAGGTCTACAAAAAAACAAGTTCCTTTCTATTGAAACCTTCTTTGGCTATTCTCACTTTGACTTCCTTATCGCTTCTCATGTCACTGCTTAGGTCTACCAGGCAACCTAAGTACCTGAAGTCATTCACTTACTTCTATTTGCTCACCTTAATCTGTTGTGACTTTCTCCCAATCATCATTGTGTTTGTCTTCTTTGATCTGATCTTCATCCCGAACTGCTCACAATTGATGTTCAATTCCTCCAGCATAGTGTTCAAAGTCTGATCATCTTCTCTAAGAAAGACATATAATTTGCAAACCATATACATTTGATTCTTCTTCCGCCGATATCTACGCCTCTTTTACACTAGAAACAGTTCTTCAAAAGCTCTTCGAAATATATATTGAACAATGTGGGCGGCGCGCAGGGTCCTTGTTTAAGACCTCTTCCAGTTTCACTTCTTTCTGTATTTCTTCTACTACTGTTTATATTTTAAGCCGTTGCTTTATGTATGAAGTCCTAATAGCCTCCTCTCCTTACAATCAATATCGATTTCTTCAGGATTTCTGTAAGTTTCTTCCGATTTACCCTAATGTGAACTAATAGCCCAAACAATTAGAATAACCCAAACAGCACGGAGTTAACTAAAGAAATTGTATAGGGGAGATGGGGAGAGTGGGCATCGTTTAAGGAAAATCTTACGTGACACAAAAATATGTTTTAAAATTTTGTCAGCTATTGCAAACTGTACTAGGAACCTCGTTTTTGTCTTATATGCGCGTAAGATATACAAATCTCCCAAAAGGAGCTACACTGAGGAAAAAAATATGACAGTTACATTGATATCAGTTTTTTAAACCTTTGGATGATGGAATCATGAATAATTCTACGATGTCGTAATGACATAATGAATGATGAATAAAACAATAGTCAGCTTCTTTTTAACAATAAGGACCACAATTCACTGTAATATATTAGATAAAGGTTATTAAAAGAAATAAAGCAATTTATCTCGTTTAAATTCTTAAAAATACACAATTGAAAAAATGTAAGAAAATAATCGGTTTATCGGTGTGGTCATTATGGTTCCCACTACCCCAACGACGAACTCCAGAAAATTGTATATTTTGTGAATAAATAAAGAAACAAGCATATTGATATAGCACTTACAAGGGCGGGCACCTATGGCAGTTCACCAGGTCCGAGACACCCCCCCACCCAAAAAAAAGTCATATAAGTCAACAGACATTTGTACACTTTCTCAATAAAACTATACTTCTATAACAGAGAAATGATTAATTATAGCATAAAAATTTGATCTTACACTTTATCCGTACTCTTTCTCTTCAAGACAATCAAGAAAACAATCAAGTTCTGTCATCTATTTACCCTGAAAATACTCGTATATATGGAAATATTTTACAATTACTTATAGTCTTTTCGGGTGCAGAATACTACACGAACGTATTGGCTTGTAGTATTGCCGTTAGTGGACCTCTCCCAACATAAATTTCTGGATGCGTACCTGAAGAAAATACAGTAAAGGAAGTACAGTATCAAAAACTATGGAAGTGAAAATGCAATACTATGAAAGTACTAGACATAAATTAATCAAGAAAAAGAAACCATAAATATGGAGCACAATGTTGAAGAAACAACTGTACAAAATAGCGTTCTTAACAATGGTGTTTAATGTTATTACAGCCAAAGCGTAGCAAGTGTGAGAAATGAGTCTGAGTATGAAGTTTCTTAGAAGCTTGTGTGATCTCTATTTCTCAATTATCCCCACTACCCCGTTTCCTTTACATTAATTCATCAATCAGGACGAACTCCATTGCACTGTAAAATGTTATCGATAGACAGTTTAAGACCTTCCTTTAAAATACAAACTCTTTTCGTATATTTTACTCCAATGAATCTTGGCCATTTTTTAACTAACCATGTCATCCAGACACTGATCCAGAGACTGAACTCATACAAGTTCGAAGAAGATGACTAGCAACTCAATGGAACATCAAACTATTCGCGTGCAACTCTTTTGTTAAAAACTGTGGAGTATTTATTTTAAAGCTGTTCCCACTTTGGTCAGGTATTGTTAGCGAAAATTCCTTTCTTTGTCTGGGCAAATACAAGTCATTAAATAGCAATAGAACAGAACAATAGAAAGGTGCTTGTGAAATGAGAACACATATCAGTTAAGAAAAAGTAAAAAAAGAAAACAAAAGAGAATCTTTCTGCCTGTCGCATTCTTCATAATAACATCTGCCTCTTCCCAGAGAAGAAAACCAGTGGAGAAGAGCGTGTGTGGGTGGGGACGATAGACAATTGCTTGCACGTGCCACCGATAGAGTGTGACACTGTCGTTTTCCCTCTGGTGGCGAGTTAAAGTGCCGCCCCATCAATTCATCTTCTAAAAACACAACAATACTACGATGAGCAAAGGAGCAACAGAAAAGAACTACACGTCACTAGCACCTGACCACAGAAAGGAAGATTTTTCGTTTTCGTCTTTCCTGATCTGACCACTTGGAAGGGAATCGATCGATCGCATCGCGTTTCTCTTCATCAGCTGCTTTTCATAGAGAAGTACGCTATCAGTTCGTTGTACAAGGTGCAGAGGGTGCATTGTATTGTGGTACAAGGGCTGACACACCACTACTAGAAGGAGCCGTATTAATACTTCAGCTGCGTTGAACGAAACAAACGGTCAGTTTAATAATGTTGATAGGACAGAGGGCCACGTCATTGTAACACCTGTTCTGCCCAATTTGACACGTCATCTTTTATGTTCTCTTCGGACATCAGGGTTGGAAATGAAACTGTGATGAATTTACTCACTGTTCTCAATATATTAAGATGCATTTAGTAACCAATTATTTTAGAGCCCGAAATTCGGTTTATAATAGTAGTTTTGGAAATTAAATGATTGCTTGAAAATTAAATAAATATCATAACTTACTATTTTATGATATGGAATTATAAGTAATATCAGTTAAATATCTTAAGCTTCTTCAGTACGCTTTCCAGCACTTTTTCTAATGCAGTAAAAACTGTCTTCAACGGACCTCTTCAAGGAAATATTTCACGGTCCCATTAATTTAGGAGTGGAAAATGTGTTAAAATTCTTTCATTAAGCGGAAACTGTGTTACACAGACAACGGAAACACAAATAAGCCATTCGAAAAGTAGCAGCGTTAATTAAGCAAATTTTTATATACCCTGTTAGAGGTGAAATATACAAATATACACTATGCTGTCTACCATATTTGCGTTAGCAGCAAATAAACTTTGGGAAGGGAGCGAACAGACTACCAGGGGGAGTGGGATGTAAGAAATACCCCAAGGAAAGCGGAGGGTCCGGGGGTGCTGCCCGAAAAATAAAAAAATAGTCTTTAAAAACTAACAAAAAATTAAAACTTTTTTGTGTAATATTTTTACCTTTAATAGTCTAGTTTTTTATAATAAAACGCACACACTTTACAGTTTGTTTGTTTATGCAAACAGTAAAATTCAACCTTGTTTTATAATTTTAGTCAAACTTAGATGATACCAAGTGTATGCCGAAAACAAAATAATGATAAAAGGTAATGTGCAGAGAATACTCAGAAACAATAAAGTTTTGAAAGCAGGTTTTAAGCCTACAACTAATGTAAATGAGGCTCTTATGTCTGTCTTTACAATTGTCTGTCTTTTGTCTGTCTACGTTCACAATTGTAAACAAACTTTTGTACTCCTTTTTTTTTTTTTTCATATCCACTGTTTAATATTGTTTTGTGAACGTAGCAAACTGCTACATAATCGAGCCTCTTTTGCGTCATACTTGACCTAAGATACTTGAAATATTTGGGGAGGACGAAAACCGTTTTACAAATATTGGGGGGACACATCCCCGGTGGGATTGACGCCTGTGGTCTGCGAAAAGGTTTTCGTTCTGTTGTTACGTTATTTACACATTTGTTCTTTAATCGACCAAGCCCGTTCAGTAATATAAAATCTTACATGCCACCTTTTGAACGAGATACAATTTTCATAATTATTTTCAAATGATATTAACTCATTCATCATTTGGTTTAAATGCATGAAACAAGAAGTACACTAGAATGCACACAATAGATCAAATACAGGGAAGCCAGAAATAGGGGAGTACTAGAGGAAAGGATAAAATATATTTATTTTATCTTGACCTGAACTAACAATCTCATTTGTACAGTCCGCAGCAAAAAAACCTGCAACATGAGCATGTTGGCTAAGTTTATTGTGAAACTACTCCTAACAGCGCAGGGAATCAACATAACGTCTAAGTGGCACGAATCACGCCAGGAGAAACCTCGGCGTCCTCCCCTGTACACTTATTTTGGAGCAAAAGACTTCGTCGTTTCACAATAAACTTACATGCTCATGTTGCAGGTTTATTGCTGCGGACTGTACAACATTTGAGAGGGCTATGCCTCATTTCTTCTACTCGTTATAAGTTTTGCATGTAGTAATCGTAGAAGTAAATCCTGTAATTAAATAAAGAATTGGTTTCCAGCCTGCTTGACTATTGGTGACTTATAAAGGTAATATTTTAATTATCGCACGAATGATAATAACATGTTTTGGAGAAAAAACGGGACTTCTGAGTTTTGAACAATTTTTGAAGGTTAATTGCTGTAAATACAACTAAACAGGGACTACTAGGAACTGTTCATAGACCATACTCGAATAAGAATTCAAGAAGTCTGCTCCGATTTCCAGCGGTGATATATGTGGTCCGTGGATGGATTCAATATTAAACTATAGATTCACATGCCATAAAAGGGTTAAGTTATTTCTTAGTATTTTAAAGGGCCAATAAGCTCCAAATAAACAAACAAATAATATGTGTGTATCATTTGTACTAGACATTTTAGATTGTTTAAAACCATAAAAGGAGCAGTGGGACATTAATGCCTCTGTTTAAGTGAATGTGTGTTTGTAACCCTATCCTGGAAGAAACTTTACGTGTCCTCGTTTCTTCTTCAATCTTCAGGAGAAACAATAGCTGAGAAATTGGAAGGCATTATTTCCATTGAAAATTATAGGACAATATTTGCATTACGAATAATATTTGTTACTCACGAGACAAAAAATTTCTGGTCTCGTCTCGTCTCGATTTTCGTCGAAATTTCACGAGTCTTGCAGACAACACTAGTCCATCGAAATCTTAGATGTCAAGCACAGTATTAGTGTCACATGATTTATAGTATAAAACGTAAATTGATAAATTGATCGTACGAACACAAAGAAGAACATCTATCAACGTTTAATGATGTGCAAGTATCAATAATAAATTTTGTTTAAATGTTGTTATATCCCAACCTTCATGGACTTTTCGTGATGCAGAAGGGTTCTGATAACTTGTATGTGAAATAAAGAAAGAAATCGGGACATAAGTTTTGTACATAAATTTTTGAGACGAGACGACACGAAATATTTCGAGAGGAGACTTATTCACAATTTATTTCTCGTCTCGTCTCGTCTCGTCACGTGGGCAACACAACGAATAGTAGAGGGCCGAGGTGGCTCAGTGGTAGAGTGCACCTTGGTGCGTGGGGCCCTGGTTCGATCCCAGCTCGCGCCAAGTGGACTTTGTGGTAGACAAACATCGTATGTGTAGGTCTTCTCCCCCTTTATTAATTCTACCATTGAATTCATATCTGGTCATCACCGTCTCCTTTAGCCTAGCAGGCATAACCATGGGACGTAAAACTGAAAGATTTCATTTAATTTTATCATCACAACGAATAATAATTTTTCTTAAAATTCTATGTTCCAACTCTGTGTTCTGAGACACGATATCTTTAAGAAGAAAGAACTCCAGACGTACAGTACCACATCAGTTTTTCGTTATCATGCAAAACTGACCTTTGCAGCAAAAGATATATGGAGGAAACCGCAATAAATTGCTTGTCGATAGCTAAAGTGTTGGTTATTAGAAAAGCGTGATGGTGTTAACACGAGGCTGTTAGTAGCGCTTATGGCCAAATTTGTTGTGTATAACAAGACTTTTTTCTTTCATAACTGCCGCAAGCAAAGAACCGTCGATGACTAGTGGAACACAAAAGAAAACAGGAAGGGACAAAGCTAATCAGGATGGTTCACTGATATAGTTCCTTTAATTAAAAGAACACCATCTACCTACGGGGGTCGATACTAGAAGCAGGTGTGAAAGAAAAATTTTAATATTGCTCTTCTGAACGGCAATCAACACGTCTTCGCTTTCGCTTTTGTACCCTGCTTTTATCATTTTTTTTTCTTTTCTCATTCCCCTATCCTTCCATTTCCTGCCAATCGGTGCGTAATGGATTTTAGTAAATTGTAAGATTGGTTAACGTGGAATATGTTAACCCTCCCTCGCGGTCACTCTTCTTAGGAACCGCAATAATAGGCGTGAGGCCATGTTCACGGACTGTAATTGAAACAATTGACTAAAGACAAACCACAAATTTTTTACTAAACCCTTATTTAAGCTTCTGATTTAATGCTTTTCTCCTTTTGCTTTGCTCTTTTTTCTTAAGTCATTTTTTTTGAGAGGTCTCGCTTTCACTCTTATTTTCATTTCACCAATTTTTTCATGGACTCTCATATAGCCTACACTGAGAAAAAAATTGCAGGTGGCGTACTTAAAAAGATAGGTTACATGCGTAATTCCTGTAGTTTTTGGACTTAACGTACAGGAGACGTATAACTGAAAATGTATGTTTTATAATACTTTCTGTATAAGTGTTCCATCTATACGTACTGTCTGTATGAAACAATGTAGGCGGTCAGGATCTCACATACAAATGGACGTATATAACACATAGCTGACGAAGGTAACATAAGTATATGCATGTGATATACGGAAAACTGTTAGATGTCAGACATCC
Source organism: Thermobia domestica (assembly GCF_964235325.1). Classification (NCBI taxonomy): domain Eukaryota; kingdom Metazoa; phylum Arthropoda; class Insecta; order Zygentoma; family Lepismatidae; genus Thermobia; species Thermobia domestica. The sequence goes on from NC_137454.1 coordinate 68,419,857, forward strand.
TGCAACGGCATGATGTAACATCTAAGGGCAGTGCCTATGTAGCATACCGATAACGTATGCTCCGTACTGATTTCTATAATAAGCAAGAGAATACCGTATATTTGTGCAATATACCGCTGTCCGGAGAACGGATTTTTCTTTGTGTATAGGCATAATCGTGAAATGTTAAAAATGAAGATTTCATTTCATTTTGTTCATTTTCTGTCAAATTTTTCATTATTCTCTCTCTCTCTTTTTCTTTTTTTCTTTTTTTCTTTTTTTTTTTTTTTGAAATGACAGACACATTTTGTCGTCAATGAAATTAATTCAAGCCATAAATTTCTCCGTCATTATTATTACACGTTCCCCATGAGCACAGATGGCAAGAGTCAATGAAAATTTTACCCATGACTCACTGACCCACCACCCACAGTGACCCGCTACCAACTGGACCCATCGTGACTCACTCTGTCCGATCCCTCACCATGACCCTATCTGACCCACTAAAAAAAAACTTCTGTCATCAACTCTGACCAACGATCCACGCCCTCCTCTCCACTGACTAAAGAGTTTACACTTGTAACAAAAAGAAGGCTTTGAAAATTATTATCAATTAATCGGAATTTGAATTTCTACGATCAAGCGCTCAAGCACCACTGGTAGAACTGACCTTTACAATATAAACTGGTAAAGTGTTTGTCATGGCCCATATTACAATGAATTGCAACTTAATTATCAGATATAATTATTTACTTGTTGAATTACATATACTTTTCAGTGGAAAACAGGATTAAATTTGAAAGTTTCAAATCAAGGAAAAGTAGGTCAATACAAAGGTGAGAGAAAGAAAGAAAACAGAAAGATCAGTGCCTCGAAAGCCAAGTAGTAAGTCCTATTGCTATTATTACTACTATAAACATCAATATCCAAAAGTGTATGAAGTTCTTTTCTTCACTTAGATAAGTAAATAGTCTCACTTTCAGATAAGTAAATAGAAATAAATAAAAAAGGAAGAAAAATGGGGGAATTAGAAGTAAAAAAAGAAACGTCGACAAAATCACCAGTGTTCAGAAGATGCTCTCTACAATGCACTCAACAGAGTGGGTCGATGGGTCGTATAGGATTGGTAGATCAGAGTGGATCACGGAGGGTGGTGGGTCGCAAGTGGGTCACGACCTGTTGCTCCACGACCCACCGACCAACTGACCCACTCCACACTGAGAAAAATCCGTTCTCCTGACAGCGATATATTGTACAAATATACGGTATCCTCTTGCTTACTACAGAAATCAGTAAGGAACGTATGTCATCCGTATGCTACATAGGCACTGTCCTTGGATGTTACATCATGCCGTTACAGTTTTCCGTATATCACATGCATATACCTGTACTTATGTTACATTCCTCAGCTATATGTTATATACGTCCATTTGTATGTGAGATCCTGACCACCTATATTGTTTCATACGGAAAGTACGTATAGATGGAACACTTATACAGAAAGTATTCTAAAACATGCGTTTTCAGTTATGCGTCTGCTGTACGTTAAGTCCAAAAACTACAGGAATTACGCATGTAACATATCTTTTTAAGTACGTCACCTACATTTTTTTTTCTCAGTGCATCTCTGCCCACGAGAAGTGAAATTTCAACACTAGTTCACCTAAGTCTTACATCTGAAGCACTGTTTCAGTGCTATATGGGGCATAATATAAAAATAATAAATTGATAAAGTAATTGTACGAACACAATGGAGAGTAAGTATATCAACGTTTAAAGATAAGCAAGTCATTATCCAATATACTCCAACAATAAAAATGGATTAAATGTTGTTATATCACACCCTACGTGGACCTCTCGTGACGCGAAAGGATTCTAATATCTTTTAGATGATTAATGAAAAAAATGTGAAGGTATTAATTTACAAAAGGAGACGAGGAAATTCTCGAGACAAGACGAGGAAAACTTTTTTCAAGAACCGAGGCGAGAAAGAATTTTGCTAATTTTGAGACGAGACAAGAGAACGGTGTCTCAGTAGCAGAGTGCTCATCTCTGGTGCTAGAAGTCCCTGCTTCAATCCCAGTCCATGTGAGCTTATAGTGGACAACACCGTTGTCTCGCGGTACTTTCGTTTCCTCCCAAGTTTTCATCCCCCCAATTCTTCAATATTCATCCACTTTCATTATCAGTCTCATTTAGCCTACAGGGAATATGCGTGTTAAACTATAATTTCATTCTTTACAGGGGAAAGGAAATGGTCACTCTATCCTCTGATGTAATGGCTTTGTGGTCCCATCTGAATTCGCAAAGTAAATGGGTGTCTTCCCACTTGCGACAGTCCTATTAGCGACAGGAACTGTTAACTGTCCTATGAGCGACCGATTCGATCTGTTAACTGCCCTATGAGCCACCGATTCGTTCATACTAAGATAATGGAAGAAGATAAGGTTCTCTCTTCTTTAGCTTGTTTTATGCTAATGTGATTTAGAACCTAACAAAATGTACTATGAAAATTTTCGCTCTACCTGAATTTAATACGTGAGAATGCTCTCATTACATTAGCAATCTTTTATACGTTTTTCCTAATACAGTGAAACTTGTCAACTTGGCCACCTCTCTAAGTTGGCCACCTGCTTATCTTGGCCTATTTCGTCTTGAACCTGCATTTTCGCATAAGACATTCGTTACTTACTACTCTATAAGTTGGCCACCTGTCTATCTTGGAAGTTGGCCACACTGAAGCAATGTTTATCCTATGATGATAATGATAAATTTACCTGCGTATCTTGGCCACGCGAAGTATGTTTTGTTATTTTTCTTAACTCTTTCTTATTCCCATACGAGAGGCAGATTTTCTGTATTTGTGACTGCACAAAAAGAAGCATAGATTCGCACGATTTGTTCTTGGAGGTCAATGGCCAGAACACAACCCTCATAAAGGGGTGGTGAAAGAAGGTGTGAATAAGAAAAAGCACGTACAGGAATTAAGGAAATGGTTGTACGTATTTATTTACCCTGTCTGTTTTGGTAAAACCATTAGCTATATCAACTCCTCTCATCAGTGGGGAGCTTTAGAATTCTCAAGGTTAAAACTAACCATCTCAATTGTCAACTATTGGCACCTGTCGGCTTGTCAAAAGATAGCGGAGTGTTTGAGATATCAATTCCTTCAAGATTTTCTCAAAACATCTTTTGCTCCGAGGGAAACACTTTTAGCTCATTAACAAGAGGTAGTTAACTACAATATTAGAATGTGCATATCTGCCAAAAAGAATAAAACAAATACATCTAGAACGAACCACCATTCAGTAACAACTGAAAAGAAGTCATATAAATTGCATATGAATTTCTCAATTTATAACAGCTTTTCTTGTTTTCAATCTAAATAACTCAGTGTGCTATAATATCAATTTAAATAAACTGCGTGTTTTCAATCCGAATAATCCAATGTACCATACTAGTTTTCAGGAAGAGAAAGGTATGCACATATAATAAATATACTCTAGTAATATTTTCTAGTACTGTATATTTTTATGATTACTCTATATCCATTATTTATAAGTAGCTGTCGTGCCACTGCTTACTAAAATTTTACAATCAACTAATACTAGAAATCCTATTCTAAAAATACACAAATCACACTTATTTTCTGTAAGTTGGCCACCTGTCTAAGTTGGCCACTTTTCGATGGAACCGATGGTGGCCAACATAGACAGGTTTCACTATTATATTTTTGAATTAATTACTATGAATACATTGACTCTATCAAGGCGAAAACAAACTAAATATTTAGAGCATATGTCTATGATTCTAATATAATTTTTTAAAAAATGTTAAAATGATACAAGCATAAGTTTAGATTGAATATGTTTATGGCATAAGAAAGAAATCAGAAAGAGGTAGGGGCGCCCGAAGAAAATTTTCAAGGGAGGGACATCTCCATGGTTGCTGTATCACGTCTAGTATATCTGTTATTTAATATACGTGGTTTGCTATATTACATTTTTGTGAGCCAGGGGGGCGACCCTGCCTTCCCCTCGGGCGCCCATGGAAAAAAGTTGTTCACCATTTGAGGATATCAAAGAAATCTAAAAAACACGGTGTATTCGAAAAAATTATTACACAAGTTACAAATCTCTCGCAGGCCTTAACAGTTCGTCTAGTTATAATATAAGGAAATATTTCAGATTGCTGCACGACAAGCTTTTATGTATAAGTCAAAACGTGGAAGGAAGGCAAATTCAGCAATTAGTTTTATGTTTTAGTAGCTTACAATAGAAAGAGTTTGTTTACCTTTTGGATTGTTTAGAGTGAACTGCATTGTAATTGGTGGGATTAGTTGAGAATAGCCAATCAGATGTAATGGATCTCAAGAGATGTCTTTTATCATTGACATTTTTTTTTCATTTTATTCATAGAGTCTTAGGAAGTCTAAAAAGTAGATAGTTGGCGAAACTGTTACACGTTTAAGTTTTTCAAAATAAAATATATTACTGTGCTTTGTGAGTAACTAGATTTGAATCAAATTAAGTACAGAAAACGGAGCTTTTGAAGAAAGGGGATATTACAACTGGATTTTCAATAATTACATAGGAATATACTTTTAATGAAAATATCCCTGTTGTCTCGTTAAGTTATTTGATATGTTTTATGTCAAATCTAACTCAAAATTAAAATGTTTTATTTGCACTCACAGTAGAGGAAAAATATATTTGACGAACAGTATCACTGGCACGTACATATTTCATACCAAGGTTGTTCGGGCGCTAATAACGCCAGAGGCAAACATATTTTACGAGATGGAATCATATCATCGTCCATCATCTCAATGTAAATGAATCGGTCGCTCATAGGACAGATAACAGTTCCTGTCGCTAATAGGACTGTCGCTTCTGGGACTAATTCAAGTAAATGGGCTAGAACCTGTTTCAGAAAGAACTCTCAGACAAGAATAAGATCTTAATAATAAGTAGTTTCAAGACAAATCGAGGCATATATTAGTATTGCAAAGAGATAGGTGAGTTTGTACATGTATTAAAAAGAAATTTTGTTGGTTTCATCAGTTTTCCTATAAAAGATATACATTTCAGACGACTCCCCTCTCCCTGGCACCTGGCAGGTTAATATGATGAGTGGCGTCTATTTTCAAAGGAGAATGAAGCTTCAATTGGGCGTGACCGATCCATGATTCACGGTTTTCTATCAACTGAGTGATCCTGGAACGCGTAACGATATTGTTTTGTTTCCGATCGCAGGTATCCCTTTGTTACTGTTCTCTCCCTTGTTTTGGCTGCTCATCACGCAAAGGGTACACAACAGAGTCTTCCCTTCTTTTCCTTTAATCATTGGGACACATGATTGAGTGACTAGATCGTAGCGCTGACATAATGCTCCACAGAATTATAAATGTTTGTCCAGCGGGAGGCGACGACCTCCAGCGCCAATATAGAAAGAGAAAGTGTTCCTGGAATGTTGTGCCTGGAACAACATCCCAACCGCTTTTCATCTTGTCTAACATGGGATCTCATACCGATCCGAGATCGTAACAATATAATAATATATAGTACGACACTGGCTCTTCTACGATGGAAGAAGACATTATTTATTTGTGCTGCAGAGCGAAAAGGCAACTATTGAACGAATCACTATATGCTTTGAAATATTATGGTGTGCAGACCTCTTGTTCCTAAGTTATACGTAATCAAATATGCCTAAGTTTCAACTAGTCTTCACATTATTTAACTAATTATGTGATTATTAGGGTTCGGAAATTGAAGACCTAAAAATTGCCTAAAAAGGACCTATAAAAAGACCTAAAATATCTTTTTTTTTAAAAAAAAAAAGACCTAAAAACTGGAAAGAAGGACGTGAAACTAAGACCCAATTTAATTAGAATTACATATTTAATGAATATACCAAGGTAATGCTCAAGAATTTACAAGCTTCTGGTAGGTTAATGGTCTTTCCTTCTTCCACAAATTGAAGTACAAACTAAAATAAGGAAACTTCCCCACCCTCCCCCCACCCTTGGTGCAGAACATTGTTACGCCTCCTTATCTGACTTGTAATTGTTGCAGATCTGGTCTTATCAGACCAGTCGTTCAAGAATGTCTTATCATTGGAATTTTCTTTACTAAAGAAAAGATGATTAAGAAGTGGTGATGATTCGGGTTAATGATCAGTAAATTTATTGTCGAAAGATGAAATGAAAAAAAAAAAAAAGACAAATAAAATCCACCATTTTCTGGCCAACAATGACCCAAAATGAACATATATTATGTTAAGCCTCGTCTTCGGGCATTCGTAAAAAAAAGAGGACTTTTCCTCAACTTCCGGGCCCTAGTGATTATTAATTAATTATGAGATTCACATTATTTAATTAATTATTATTTTATTTAATTAATTATTATTTTATTTAATTAATTATTTGTTTATTCGAATAAATGGCTTGAACTTAACGTCAAGCTGAAAATCACTTGTAAACTAAGATCGAGTGTCTAGCGTGTTGTCATAATTAGTGGAAAAATGAATTATTAATTATGGTAATACACTACGACATTTTTCATCTCAGTCTATAGTTGACTTCAGTTCGAGGAATAAGTAATTATTTTCATTTTACAGTACACTTCAGAGCCGGTAGTATATTTCGCAGATACATTTCACAAGAATAGACATTGAAACAATTATGTGCAAGTAATTTTCAGCGATACCCATTAAACAAAGAACAATTTCTACATAATACACACATATGTACACAAAATATAATGCTATATCAAAACAAAGACCAGATATGTAGCAAGAAAAAATAATGATGATGGATGAAATAATTCTTGACTTGATACCAAGAAACAAGAAACGACCTACGCCACTTCCCCATACAAAGTATTGTGATAAAATCTTGTAATACCTGGGTAACTTGGGAATAAACTACTAAAGTTTACGTATGTGAAGTTGGCCCTCCCACTTTCAAATTTCGATTCGAAACTGGAGCCAATCGATTGTTTTTCGTTTGTTATTGATTGTTTTGAAGAAAAAATAGTTTGTTTCGAAAAACGTACAGAAATATTCAAAAAATAAAGTTTGGAAGGCCAACTTCACACTAGCCCCCCACTTTCAAATTTCGATTCGAAACCGAAGCCAATCGTTTGTTTTTCGTTTCTTATTGATTGTTTTGAAGAAAAATCGTTTGTTTCGAAAAACGTACAGAAATGTTCAAAAAAATAAAGGTAGGGGCACCATTGAGCCGTTTCATGCTGTAGAATACATTCTGGTCGCCCTTGATGAGATTCAATTTACACTTCTATAACTTACTCTCTAATTAAAGTAGGAAGATAATTTTGGTATCAATGTGATTATGAAGGATGAAGCATCCCGCCGATATGTATTTCATGTATCTGACAATACTTCAACGGACGGGAGTGCGAAGCTCTTTTTTTTTTTTTTTTTTTTTTTTTTTTACATCAGGATTTTGGAGATGGCATTCCTTCCCCCTTGGGGTGCACTCATAAAAATTGGTTTAGGAAGCAATGAAGTAGTTCACTACATGCTAATTCCCCAAAGTTGGACAAGTTTTTGAGTCTCAGTTTTTTGTCGTAAATTACATTCACTTTCAGGGCGACTTTTTCTAAGAATATGGAGGGAATTGTACAAATGTTACCTCGTTGAGATCTGCGTTCTATAGAGTTTCCAACGATGGATGAATCATGACTCTGTGGTAATTAAGTGTGTCACCAGAGTTCCCATTGTGAGAGTCTACGATTTTGTTCAAATCAGTACAATTACGAACACACAATGTGCATCATCAGAGCAAAGAATACAAGTTGGCATAATCAAACCACACCCTTGGGGTTTCATATAGTGGACTACTTTATTGCTTCACATACCAAATTTTTTTAGTGTACCCTGTGGGGGAAGGACAGGGGCGTCATTTAGGGGGCCAGGAAGGGGGCAATTGCCTTCCCAAGAGTTTGAGGAATACATTTACTTTAATCAATTGTCTACTAATATAGTAGTACAAAACGTGAAAGTCTTATGTCGGTGGTGCTGTTGCCCCCCTCAAGCGAAGTATGAAATGACGCCCCTGGGGAATGAATGCCTTCCCCAAAATCCTGATGCAAAAAACAAACAAAAAAAAACACGTAGTTACCCTCCCCTGTCCACCGTGGAACCCTCCCCATACATGAAATATATATCAGCCGAAAGCTTCATCCTTCAGAAACACATTGATATTAAAATTCCCTTCCTAGCTTAATTAGTAGGTGAACTATTGAGGTTTCAATTGAGTCACGTTAAGGGGCGACCAGAATTGGACTGTTACCAGCAACAGACGGCTCAATGGCCGTAACTCTGTAACGATGCATTTCCTGACATATAGTCATATAAACTTTTTTGCTTGTCTACCCATAAGGGATCCATCCCTGAAATTTTGCCCTACCTTTTTTTACACCCTATATATATATGTGTGTGTATGTGTGTTTGTGTGTGATAAATGCTTATTTTTGCATAGTACCTTGCTCCAGGGAGGTTTTAAAACGCGAAATCGAATATAGGCTAGATAATAAACTAGTATTTCATTCTTTTATTTTAAACTTTAAAAATTAGAATTGAAATAGTACAACACATATAGATTATATAATAATGCGATGCTTTTTAATTGCTATATACATTACAAATTTAGGAGAAAGAGAGTAATTCGGTAGTATGTGAGATTAACAAAGATTGAATAAAGCAGTAGTGTTTCATCCTCTCTTTACACATTAAACGAATGACAGTGTCACGTGTACACCACGTGATTTAATTTGGTTTTTATGGTGTGATATTTTTTTCAATTATTATTGAAATTATAAGTGACAATAGATTTATTTCGCTTCTGGTTTTAGTAGAGATATTAGGGTACAGAAAATACGTATATTCCTAGGATTCTTGATTCAACACAACCAATAACAAACGAAAAACTAACGATTGGCTTCAGCTCTGAGTCGAAATTTCATACTAGAGAGCCCAACGGGAAATTGCCAACCCCCAAATTTTATTTAGTAAAAATCTCCGTAAGTTTTTCGAAACAAACGATTTTTTCTTCAAAACAATCAATAACAAACGAAAACCGATTGGCTTCAGTTTCGAATCGATATTTTAAAGTGGGGGCAAGTGTGAAGTTGGCCTTCCAAACTTTATTTTTTGAATATTTCTGTACGTTTTTCGAAACAAACGATTTTTTCTTCAAAACAATCATATCAAACGAAAAAGAAAAGATTGGCTTCTGTTTCGAATCGAAATTTGAAAGTGGGGGGGCTAGTGTGAAGTTGCCCCCCATGTTTTTTTTTCAATATGACTGTACGTTTTTCGAAACAAATGATTTTTTCTTCAAAACAACCAATAACAAACGAGAAACTAACGATTCGCTTCAGTTCTGAGTCGACATTTCATACTAGAGCCCAGAGGGAAATTGCCAAGCCCCAAATTTTATTTAGTGAGAATCTTCGTAACTTTTTCGAAACAAACGATTTTTTCTTCAAAACAATCAATAAAAAACGAAAAACCAACGATTGGCATTAGTTTGGAATCGAAATTTGGAAGTGGGGGGCAGCGTGAAGTTGGCCCCCCAAATTTATTTTGTGAATATGTCCGTACATTTCGAAACAAACGATTTTTTCTTGAAAACAATCAATAAGAAACGAAAAACAAACGATTGGCTTCGGTTTCGAATCGAAATTTGAAAGTGGGGGGGCTAGTGTGAAGTTGGCCTCCCCAACTTTATTTTTTGAATATTCCTGTACGTTTTTCGAAACAAACTATTTTTTCTTCAAAACAATCAATAACAAACGAAAAACAATCGATTGGCTTCAGTTTCGAATCGAAATGTGAAAGTGGGGGGGCCAACTTCACATACGTCTAAAGTTTATCTTGTAATACTGGGGTAACTTGGGAATAAACTACTAAATGAATGTTTCTGGAGTAGGGTTAGGGAGACCAGTTTAAATAAGTGTCCTGCCCTGTAGCTGCCGTTTGTATCTTCATCCATATCGAAACGTGCGAAACGTATGAGAGATTCGTATTTCTCTTAAGCTAAAAACTCTTAGATATAAGATTTAGTATAGTTATGTCTGACTGTTCAGAACTTTCACCAGTCTGGTCAACGTCCTTAGAAGTTCAGTTTTTAAATTTCTTTCTTAGCGAACACCTATGAATTATTTTAAAACTATTTTATTAAATTTAATTCTATCAGAGGTTCCGAAGTAAAGTAATCAGTCAGTTGGATTTCTTTTCTTTTCTTTTTTGTGATCTTTACCTTTTTCGTTTATCTATCTGTCAATCAAATTAAATAAGTGTAAATGAATGACAAATGTAATTCCTTAAAGCAAAAATAACTCTCACCTCGAGTCACGAACCTTATTTCGCTATACAAACGCTCACACATGGTCGTATCCACAATCCTATACACTTGGTAGTGTCTTCTCGCTTTTGCCAAAGACATTATTTGTCAGTTTGCTGTGTTACAAAACTTTACTTTCTTCTATTATCCATGTTATTTTATCCCTCATTATGGCTAGAATAATTTTATTTTCATTCTACGACGAGTATATTCATTATCATAGGAAAATACTTGTAAATGTAAATAAATTAATTAATACTTAGTAACATGTCTTAGTGGTTAGAAAGGATAAATTTTACATTAATTTCAATGAAGAAAAAAATTCGGTTCTCGAACAGTGTTAGGGAACGGCTTAAGTTCGTGTTAGGAAGATCCACTGTGTCAAATTTCATATCTTGCTTCCTAACGGTGCTAAAGAATCCTATAATAATTGTGAGTTTTCTCCGTGCTTTACTTCGGTATTTCGGAAAATTGAAAAATTCAGCCAAATAAATTAGATATTCATATTTCACATATGAAGAACCATATTCATGCATTAAATTTCGAACCTGAGTATCCATAGTTTAAAATGAAACATATTACAATAGTGAACATTTTTTTTTTAATTTTTAACTTCTACCCTCAATCCTTTTGCACAATGGAGGATTGCAGGATGCAATTGCACAAAATCCCGTCTTATTCTTTAGATGTTCGGAAGGTTTCGAAAATATGGTGTTCAGTGAGTGAGTAGTGAAGTTAATCTTTTATACAGAACTTTGGAAGCTGATCTCTTGTTAGAATACACTGAAAAAAAAATCCATTATCCGGACAGCGGTATATTGTAGAAATATACGGAATCCGTACGTTTATTATGAAAATCTGAGCGGAGCACAGACCTACATTATCCATATGCTACACATGTATTGCCTTTTTCCCGCGTAGATGTTACATCATGAGGCTGCAGGATGTCTAACTTTGAACAGTCTTCCGTATATTACATACGTATATGTATATTACATACGTCAGCTATGTTATATACGTCCATCTGTATACCTATATGATCCAGAGAGGATCACACGAAATATTTTTATGTACTAAATATGGATAAACACAATCAAGGTCAGCATTACCCGATAAGTAACGAAAGAGTCGACGATGGCGAATGTTTATGGCAGTAAATAAGTCTATTTTCAACTTTCACGTATTGGACATTATGTTTTGTCATGACTCATAGTGTATTAATACACTTGCTTACAGTGGCGGATTTAGTCCGGGGCCGGGAGGGCCTAGGCTCCAAGTTTTTTTGAGTGACAAAAAATTGAAACTATTATTTATATTTTTGAAAGTGTATAGTAAAGATGTATTTTAATCTTTATTGGACACTTCTAGGATAACATTAATGGTGTTGAATAGTATATTTATATTCAATATTTATTTTCCCCGACAATTTCTAACTTGAATGTTAATTGCAATTTTTTGCCATATAAAGAGCAATGTCTTGCTACTAATCTGTTTATCTACTGTACCTGTAAATGCCTACAATTTATTAATTGCTAATTCGTACTTCATGTCTAACTGAAACTGGTGAAAGGAATTATTCATTTTAAAATTCTTAGTCCCTGTTAACGAAATGCGTAAACTAATTTCAAAATAAAATGATTTGCGTAAAATCATGATATACCCTGGGTTCTCTGTCTGGTTCTCGCTCCTCCACCCCCCACTTTTCACCTTCTAGATCCACCACTGCTTGCTTATTAGAACACATTTGTTGTAAGAAATCACCGCACGAAATTTTTCCTCGGCTCATTTCTTTTAATCCCAGACACATCTATAGCTACAATTTTATTGGGTTTCAGTGGGGTGCTTTACCGCAAGAAACAAAACTTCCTACCAAAGATCCGAGAGCAAGAGAAGAGAAACAAACTAAAAAAAAAAAAAAAAAAAAAAACAGCCTGCAGCTAATCCAACCCGTGTTAATTGAATACCCAGAATCAGTGCTAATTAAAAACAGAAGCTTTCACCGTCATTAATTTCGGGTAATGTCATATCTCTCCTCTCAAATATGGGAGTTTTTCATTTCTTGGATCAGGTTCTTTCAGTCTACAACAGCAGACTCACACCTTTCTTCAAGGAGGGGAGAAAAGTCGAAGAAGTTTGTTTCGTTCGCGTGAATTTAATTATAGATTGGAATCAGATTTATTAATCTGCTTGTATAACACAAGGAGCGTGCTCTACAACGTTGAAATCACTAATAACGATGGAAACGATAGACGTTTCAACAAATAAGATTTACTGTTAGCTTTTGCCTGGCTTCTGTGTGATAAAGAGCGTGAAAATACAAACACCTGTTCAGAATTGGGCTGTATATGTATTTTATATACATACACGGAAATTAAACAGCGATATTTTCAGTTCAACAAATTTACGAGGGTCATGCAATAAGTTCTTTGAAATTCCGAAAGATGACACTCGTAGTACCGAAAAAAAAAAAATGTTTGATTTTAGTAAGCACCATTTCTCACTAGACTAGTTAGTTTCGGCTATATTCGCCACGTAGTTTCATTGTCATAGTCGATTAAAGAAACAAACTTGTGTTTATTTAGTAAAATGAAAAAAAAAAATAGTTTCTTGTGGTTACTAAACACTTCTATTTAAAAGGTTTAACATCGAAAGAGATCAAAGCCAAGTTGAATGAAGTTCATGGCACAATTGATCCTTTGTTTGCGACTGTTTTCAATTGGGTAAGTGAGTTTTTAACGTGGCCGTGTATCCACAAATGATGGACATTGTGCAGGATGTCCAGTGGAAGTAACTATATTCGAATTGATTGACAAAATCCAAGATATGGTTATGAGCAGGGCCCGGATCTTGTTGACAAGTCAACTTTTTTCTGTTACGCATAGGACAAGGCAACTTCAAATAAAAACGTTATCCGTCAACTCAAGGTTCTAAAAGTATATTGTTTTAGGGTCAACTTTTGGTCACTTTTTGCCGTTTTGAAGTTTCAGGTAATTTTTTAATATTTTAAGGTAACTTTCAGGTCACTTATGGTCTTTTTAGTCTTTTTCTTCTACATAAGGAAATCTTAAAATGAGCACTGTTCACGGATTTAAAAAATACAAAGTTATCTCTTTTCCTGGTTCCTGATTATTGGGTGGAAAACTGCATTCCTAAGAAGCTAATGAACACTAAGCTGTAGCTGGTTGACTAGGGGTAGGGGTTGGTCGGTGGCCAAACAGATGGTTTTAGATCATTGACTACATAGGATGTGATTACGTGAATAAGTAACAATGGATTAGAAGACGTACAAAGATTTTAAACGGGGTTTTTATCTATTATTCTCATGTATACATTCTACACTTGCGAACTTCTGTTCTTTAAGTATGCTTCCTAGTTTCAATTCGGGAGTGAATTGACGCTTTCAGTACGTACAATGCCGTACAATGGATTGATCAATAGACTGCAACTAACTGAAACAAAACTTTTAAGAATGATTGAGAAATGGTAATTAAAATCTAATAGACATTCAAAAAATGGCAGTTTAACGAAATAAACATTTAAAAAAATAAATTTTAGGGTCAATTTTTATGAATTTTAGGGTCATTTTAGAGAAATTTTAGTGTCATTTTATAGGTCACTTTTTAGAAAATTTTAGGTCAACAAGATCCGGGCCCTGGTTATGAGTGATCGACGAATCAAAGTGAGCAAAATAGTTGAAGGCACAGGCATATCATAAGGTACAGTGTTTTGCATTTTGTACGAAAAATTGGGTTTGAAAAAAAAAATCTCGGCAAAATGGGTGCCGCGTTTGATCTTAGCGGAGAACCAAAAGAGCCAATCATGTGATCGATTCGCAGACTGGTTTGGAGCTCTTTCGTAGCAATCCTGACGAGTTTCTGCGTCGATACATGACAGTGGACGAGACATGGATACACTACTACAGTCCAAAAACAGAAGAACAGTCGAAACAGTGGGTGTTAAGGTGATCCAGCTCCGATGAAGGCGAAGACGGTGAAATCGGCAGATAAGGTGATGGCCACATTTTTTTGGCATGCACGCGAAACCATTTACATCGATTACTTGGAAAAAGGACAAACGATAAATGGAGAGTATTATGCCACGTTATTGCATAGATTGAAAGAAGAAATCAGAAAAGTGATCATTTCGCAAAGATAAAAAACTTTTCCTTCAAAACAAGTTTCGATGAAGAAAAATATGGAATTAAAATGAGAATTATTACAACATGCACTATATTCACCAGATTTGGCCCCAGTGACTTGAATATCTTGGCTGAAAATGGGATTCACTTCGAATGAGGAGGTCATCATCTGTCTATTTTGCAGTGTCTATTTTGAAGACCTTCCAAAACGCTGGGAAAATGTGTCGAGCTGAAAAGAGAATATGTTGAAAAATGAAAAATCTATCGAAAATGATGTTTTTTCTAATATTTTTTCTAAATACTTATTGAACGACCCTCGTATAAAACAAAAAAATGAAATTTTATTATTATATTGAAGATCGGAAATATGATCAGGCAAAGATCAATTTGGGACGGTAGTAAATTAAAACTCTACTGCGTACATTGAAAACATGCGCAAGTATACATTCGCTCATTTGACATTCTTCTCATTGTTTTCTACCTATCTCTTATTAGGATCATGCTAGTGGGCCTTATGAGATTATAACGTTAGTACATACTTTTGTCCGTCCATTATTCCACACGATAACTCTTGAAGGAAAGCGAATTTTTGAATGATATTTTATTTTATTTTTTATTATTTATTTTTGCTTTAGAATGGTTATCTTGGCTGAGTCGGTTAATGAAATCAATCAGGCAGACGAAATCATAACTTTTGTAGAAATGAATGAAGAAATATTTATCATGTTTGTATGTGTGTGTGTGTGTTTTGGACATATAAGTTTTGCTGCATTTCTCTTTATTGATTGATTGTATTACAGTTGTTTCTCTTATTCTTTTCATTTTTATAATAAGTCTTGATATTTATTTCAATTATTGCAATATCTATTGTAAAAGGAGCAATAGCTCTGTTATAGGTGAATGATAAATGATAAATAAATAAATAAATAAATCATAATTGCCGTGTATAATACTGATTTCGACTTGAGAACGATGCTTAACTTGAATTAAAATTCGAGCATTGTTTCGTATTGCACTTTAATATCTACTGTCAAATAAATAAAAATAATAATGCTAGAAATAGACATTATATCCCAATTAATTAATTAATTAACCGGCTTTATACAGTAACAAACAGGGCTCAGTGTGTCGTACAAAAATAAAATAAAATAAAATAAAATAAAATAAAATAGTGTACGTAAGTTAGAATTTGATAATATCAGGTTGTCTAAAAAGTATTGAACGTGTAAAGATCAAAATTGAGAAGACATTTCTTGTCATTTAAAAGACATTTATTGTCATTTAGAAATAACATTATGGAACCACGTATGCACTATTTTATTCAATGACCTTCTGCCATTGTCAAATACCTATTAGGTTCTTTCAAAAGCCACTGATGACACACAAAAAGCCTCCACTCCAAACACTCAACTTAGGAAGGACGAGAAAATAGAATATATGAAGACTATCTCAGACGTGACCAAAACTTGGATGCATATATAGTATATGATTCCCCTCCCATCCAGGGTCATAAATTACAACAACTAAAGATTGAAGCAAGGAAGTCACTTTTCTATTCATGAAAGGATATACAAAAGTTAAGTGCAAGCTTCAGGAAGATTACGAAGTCGTGCAAAACATTTCTACAACAAACTACAATATGCCACCGAAATCAAGAAGAAAACAGACCATCGAAGGAGTTATTCGCCACCTTCCAATTGATACCAGTATTGATGATATCATAACAGCATTCAAAGAGGTTTAAAGGTACCCAATATTCTCCGTTTCACAAATGCGAACCTAGAATCATGAAGGTGGGAAAGGGAAAGTCTCCCCCCCCCCACTATTCTTGATTATACTGAGGAAGGTTCTAGATGCCAGCAGAATCTTGAAAGAAGACTTATTGCTACACGTGAAAGTTTGCATAGAACCGCTACGAAAGAAACATTGCTTGCAATGCTTCAAATGCCAAAGATTTTGACATTCGCAAGCAACTTACCAAGCTCTGCCTCGGTGCGTTAAGTGCACCGGCTCTCATTGGACGTACCAATGCAAAAAGAAGACCAGAGACACACCAGCGAAATGTGTCAACTGTAAAGGTACTCATCCTGCTAATTATTCTGGATGTCCGCGAATACGACAAATTCTACAAGCACAAGCACAATCTCACATTCAGCACCCCTTCAAGACACCACTGCTACATCCATTTCAAGACCTCAGCCTACAATATGAGGCACTATCGCAGTTTTAACGCCGAAGACATCCCCTGATCATAATTCATCCTCTGAAAACATCATCCAAACTATTAAAGAACTTCTTCAACTTCTGAAGGATTTAAACCTGAACAATATAGTATACACGTCACGCATTTCTTATTCAAGATGTTTATTTATCTTTCCTGAGATTTTGATCACAGACTATACAAAAAGATTTAACAAAACGCAGGTTGACCTCAGCGGCATCTCTTACATTCTACACAAGTTTCACATGTTCACTTCATTAAATTTTGACAGTTTCTCAAAAGAAAAAAATAACACATAGTTTTTCTTTTATGTGATTCTCACACGTTATATACTTTGTTAGACCTTGTAGCTATTTTTCAGCGCAATACTTTGGTACACGCACAGACGCACAAAACAAGCGAAAATGAAAATTACAGATTTAGTGAGAAGAAAGTTAGACAGGGTAGAAAAATCGTGATTGCTAGAATTACACTAGCAGCCTCATACATTGGCATTTCATCATCTCCGGGCAGAGAGGAACCTCTTCTTTTCTATACTCCAGATTATGGCTTGCTCGAGTCATAAGTCATAAATGAACTACACATCGTTCAACTGAAGCCATCTGATTAGCCATACGTTTCTGTAACCTGTAACGATGGAATTATTTAAAGGTTACTCTTTACATCCTAGAATGAATTTTACTTGTTCATTAACCCTCGGACATTTCATAAAACAGCCGAGAAACGTCTGTAAGTTAAGACAAAAGTATCTCGCCACACGACGTAAAACGTCATTATTCCCCTTTCCTTTTTCTGCCAATACAGAGACGTTATTCCATTTCTATTCGTCTTCCGAGCATTGCATTGATTCACGCTGAGCACCCTAAAGTAGCATCAGAGAGAGATGAACCCCAAGCAACAATGATTAATGATGAAGACAGTGTAACAGAAGAAAGAGAGAGAAAAATTCTGAAGAAAGCAGGTGATGCAAGCGCTGACGTGCCATTCAAACAACCAACCAGCCGCCAGTCATCAAAATTAATTACTTCGTTAAAGGCGCCTACTTGGACGTGCTCTTCTGGTGGGCCAAGGACCGAACGCAGATCACACGCCAATTATCCGTACGTTTCAAGACGTTAATTTGATGAACAGAGCAAAAAACAATGGAGCATCTATATTTGAAAAAAACAGCGAACCTGCTGAGAGGAAATTTAGAAATTGTGGCAGTCGTGCCCGCAGCACACCACTGCAATCTCTTAAGTACTCAAGCCACCTGAAGCACTGTTAATTCTATTGTCATTTGTGGCCATATACAACAATAGAGAATTAAATATAATAATTCAATTGCAAAAGTGATTAAAAGGTTTAAAAGGTATGTACAACATCAAGTTCTTAACACGATGCTGGACTGAAGAAAACTTTCCACACAAGCTAAATGAAGTTTAGCATCTCTGGATGATTTATTATAGAAGATCAGTTGTATAGGAGACGCAACATTTGTAGCGGTATATGGTTAAGAAACTAGATGTATACTACCAACAGCATTTTGATTTCAGATTTTGCTTCAGGAGGAGGGAGTCCTCCAATGACACTGATTTTATGTTGTTTTTTTTTTATTAGTGTATATTAGTATAGAATTGATTAAAACATATGTATTTCTCGAACTGAAGGGGAGAACATAATTGTCCCCTTTCCACCCCTGACTACCAGTATTATGATTTAAAATGCTATGTATCTCTACTTGTTAACTTGGAAAATGTACCTTTAAAAACGAGAATAATTTGGAGGTGTACTCAGTGGCATAAGAAAGGGAGGTTTTGAGGTTTACCCCCCTTCAACAAGATATGATGCAAAAATAAACATTTGCTATTAGGATACATACAGGATGTCCATAAGGTTTTGGGTCAAATTTATACAGGTGATGGAGGGGTCTACTATACGCATTTTGAGGTAGGAAACCGAAGGTCGAAAACTGCTAGTTCTAGCGCCACGCCATCTTCAAATTGCAGCAATCTGTAGGAACAAGTACGACGTTTGAATAACAAATATATTTATTAAATGGATGTAACGTGTTTTATTGTGCATAACACTACATCTGAGTATGTAAAGTTTAGTACAAACAATATACTGCTTCACTGCACGTACCAAAAACTCACTGTAACTGTACAAAGTGACGACCACCTAGTGTTGTAAATAGAAAAAAACCGTTCGCATTTTTTCAGAAATGTACGTTTTTTTTAGAAAAAAAACATTGCCTCTCGTTTTTTTTCTAAATTTCGTTTTTTTTTTTCAAATAGTCATTTGTAATGCATCTTACGTCTATTTAAGTATGAAATATTTTTATGTAGGTGTAATTACCGTAAAATGCAACATAAATTAAACGCTAGATATTGATACGCTACAAATATTTTACAATTTATATGAATAGCATACCTACTAACAATTCGGGTTTCAGCAGTTTTCATCAATGTCAAGTTAGAAATAAAAGTGGAAATGAAATTTGTTTTTTTCGTAAAAACAGGTCTTTAATAAGTATAAAAATAATGTCACGAACAGCATAAAATTCAAATAACTTGTCTAAAGGTAAAAGCTAATACTAATTTGCCTAATAGTATTTTTCTAAATATAATATATAAATAATTTGTCGACTAGATATATATGATATGCAGAGCCGGATCTACCATATGTGCAACACGTGCATTTGCATGGAGTGACAAGTATGAAGAGCCCGGCAAAATATGTCATAAGTATATTATTTAAATTAAATATTTCTTGTTGGAAACAGACTTCATGATGATGGTAGTTACATTTACTAAGTTGACCTTCTATTTGAATACTACATTCATAAATCATGTTTAGGTCGTATTAGTTTAAGGTCACATGGACAATGCTAAAGCAAATGGTCAAATAAATCCCAGCACAAATTGCTTGATTTTTGTCAAATGCAAGAACTCAATTCTCAAATAGTAGCGAATATCTGTTCCATTTAGTTAGTTATAACAGTTTTGATATGAAACTAGTCTTGTTTTTGTCACAAACAAGTTCCTTATCATTGAAGATAGAAAAAAGTTTTTTTTTTTTTAATGTTAACAGATGTAGAAGAAAAATCAAGAAATAAATATGAAAGAGCTAGCTGCACTGGAATTGCAAACTGACACATTGAGATTGAAGTTCGATATTGAATTCTGTTAAAAGGATTACCATCTTTCCTCTGCAGGTGTGTTTCCTTTATCTCTCACTAACATTACAGATTAATATTTAAAGAAAAAAAAAAGACACAAGGAGATTGTACTTTTAGTACAAGTAAGTAATTAAACCTTTCTGAATGCGAGTGTAGTTTCCCTCCCCTTCGTTGTTCATGCTGGAGTAGCATACTTAAAATCGTGACTTTTAATATTTGTTCTTTCTGGAGAAAGGGGGAGGCGGCAAATTATGCCATTGCAGGGGGCGACAAATTGCCTAGGGCTGGCCCTGATGATATGTATATACAAGACATGAATATAGGATGACTCAATTTGAAGTAATGCAGGGTGTTTCAAAATGATTATTAGGGCTTTGAAACTTTGTAGTATCTATTACAATTAACTTACAATTGAAGCGCTTGGAGGATAAAGGTGTTATGTAACATTTTTCGAAATGTTGCATTCTGGCTGTTCATGCACGTGTTATATGCTACTCATGCTACCTAACACATTATTTGGTGAGTCCTCGTCCTAGTGCAGATATTTAGAAACGATGAAGGTGGTATGTTAACAGACAAAGTTGTGAAAATCAATTTTCCCATCATATTCAATTTGTTACATACCACTTTTATCCTCCAAGCGCTTCAATTATAGATATTATCAAATAAAAGAGCAACTCAAACAGTTTTGTACACACACATGCACATGCATTGTTTCTTTTGTCTGCCGTTAGAAAAAAGCAAGTAGCAAAGATGGGACTAGAGAGCGGAAAGCTGTTTGTGTTTTAATAAAGACTGAAACTGTAGTTACAGTGCAACCGACTGTGTGAAGAATATTAAGGAGACGCTTGCAGCTACGTCCTTATCGTTTGCAGTTGCTAAAGGTCTAAAGCCTACAGACTACGGTTTACGTGCCAATTTCACAGATGAAATATTGCTGCATAACAATGAAGATTTTCTAGATCGTGTCGTTTTCAGAGATAAATCGATATTTTACCTAAGAGCTAATGTGAATACTCATAATGTTCGCATCTGGCGGTCAGCAAATCCTCAGGAGATGGTACAGTTGCAACGAAACTCCACTAAATTGAATGTGTTGTGTGCGGTATGGCGGAAAATTTATGGGCCTTTCTCGCCTATAGACTAGATGTTTCCCGTGTGACGAATGAAGCTCACATCGAACACTTGTAGCAAAGACTGTTTGAGGTACTCTTTTACTTGATGTATTGTATATAATTGTACGTAACATGTAATAATTACTACGAAGACTTAAAACCCCGATATTCATTTTGATACACCCTGCATTTCTCAACAACAATATTGGAACTAATATGTAAAAAGGAGAGAAAATTTTCCTTATAAAGTGATTGTTTACAACAACGATATTATTATTAGTTGAGACTATAACTACAACAACAACACGGGTTAGTAGTCAAAAAAATGTAATCAAATGTACATTCGTAACTCTTTCGGACCCAGGTGGCCAAAGTGGCACATACGGGTGTGGCACTGTTTTAATACCCTCCTGTGTGGACACTAATTAAGATATCGAGATATTATTTTTGCTAAATATGGTTGGACCATAGTTTATAATATTAATTTCTTTTTCTTCTCGGGGTTGAATTTCCTTCTCAAATTTCAGCCCAGTCAAAAATTCGAGAATTTTCGAATTTCCTTTACTTCTTTTTTCCCTGTAGCTTCCTTCATTGTAGAGAGACCTCCTTAACACTAGAAGGACCGGATGGGTCAAAATGACCCATCACCATATTTTAATATTCCACTGTAAACGTACTTGAAATACTAAGTGAATAATATTTACAGTGGAATATTATAAGTACGTTTACAGTGGAATATTAAAATATGGTGATGGGTCATTTTGACCCATCCGGTCCTTCTATTAAGACTTGCCAAGTAGATACCTCGGATGGACACCTAATTGTTGACATCAATTGGACGGGCCTGCGCGTAGTGTTTCCAATTAGGTAAATTAAAATTTCTCTAAATTTGGACAAAATTTGAAATTTTTGTTTATAAATCCGTATCTATACGTCCAAGTGCAAGTCAGCTTACGCCAGTCGAACATTTGTCCTTACTGAATAAACGCGGATACAGATCGTTGCAATGGGGCAATTAGGGGGCACACGGAAAATTCGTATTTAGGTTCTGACCCTTGATTCTTCTAGTTTTTCACTACTTTTCTGTTTACCGTAATATATTTTTTGGTAATTAGAAGCTTTGTTCCTTAAATATCGGCATGATACTTATAGGATATATTAGTGGTGTACCAATGTTTAATTTAAGTTAGTTTTCGTCTGTCAGGTAGCAGCGTTGACAGCTACAAAAAAATTTAATTCCAGATTTTAGGGGGAAATTTTGGGAAAATTATTTCTTTGTTTCTATTATTTCCCACTTGTACGCTACATCGGAACAAACGTATCACTATCTGAAATTCTCGTCTTTGCCCTACACAACGCACTATAGAAAGTTTTAATAGGATAATTAGGGGAAGTACAGTTGAGGTTTACACTAGACCTTGTTCTCTAAGTAGAAAGATAACTTTTTTTTTTTTTTAGGTAGAATGAGATATTTTTATTGATACGCTTACTTTATTAGATATCGTCACAATAATTGCAGGTTATATTAGAGGAATACTAAAGCTTATTTTAAGATAATTTGTGTATCTGATAGCAGTGTTGCCAGCTACAGAAAATTTTAATTCCAGATTTTAAGTGGAAATTTTGAAAAATTCCTTTTTTGTCTAATTTCCCCTCATGTTGGCTACATTCGAACAAACGTACCAGTGTCTAAAAGCCTCATTCTTAACCTACACAGCGCACCATACAAAGTTTCACTAGAATAATTAGGGGAAGTACAGTTGAGGTTTATAATAAACCATGTTCTGTAAATGGTAAGAAACTGGTGAATTTCTGAGGTAGAATGAAATTTTGTTTTAATTTTATGCTTACTTTGTTAGATATCGCCATGATACTTGTGTTATATATTTTAAGGGTATCATGGTTTATTTTCAGATAGTTTTCGTCTGTCTGATGGTAGTGTTTCCAGCCAAAACTATTAATTCCCGATTTTAGGTGAAAGTTTTGGAAAATTTCCCTTTTCCCTCTATTATTTCCCTCTTGCTGGCTACATTGAAAGAAACGTACCACTACCTGAAAGCTTCTTCTTTGGCCTACAGAACGCAGCATAAACAGTTTCAATAGGATAATTAGAGAAGCTGTAGCCCCGGCATATCTGTTGATTTTTGCTTCGGAGGCGTAAAAAGTGTCAAAATTTCATGTGTATGATGAAAGAGAATGTTTTGTTTCCCTCTTTGAATGGAAGCCAGTGAATTCAGGATTTCACTGTACCTTGTCAACACACCAAAGAATGTTTTTAGGTGATTTGAACCCATATAGCAGCAGTGGTGCTAGATACAAAGAATTTTGAACTTTGGTTACGAAATGTTTTGTAAATTTTTACCCCTACATGTTCTTCAATAATTTCCCACCCGTTTGCAAGACTGCAATGTAACTTACACCAAAATATAGCCACATCCATTTTCTAAAAAAACAAGGCCTTAACCATATCAATTGAATAAACGGTTTTTGAGCAATAAGTCACTAACTGAAAATGTAGGAAAACGCCAAAAATGTCCTGGGTCCGAAAGGAATAATCACACAATTTTGCTAGTATATAGGTACAAAGAAACAAACGATTTGTAAGTTACGAGGGCTTCGACTCAAGTTCTGTTGATTATTTCAATAATCTTCAACATAAATCAATAAATAATAGTTGCCAGAAAAAAAAACAGACATTTGAAAAAAAACGTGAAAAAGAACGAAAAAACTTCACAGAAAAAAACCGTTTTTTTACAACACTATGACCACCATCCTCGACGCACGTAGTACAACGCCTAAGGAAATTTGGCCTCACTCGCTCAAATATTCCTGGCGTCTCTTGCACAATCAAGCTGGCAGCTAGGACTCTTGCAAACAAGTCCTCCTCGGATTCTACTGGCGATTCATACATCAGGAACCTTCTTTCCTTCGTGATGTACTGCCCGAACTATTGGAGACTGTACTCCTAGAGTCAAGCGTGAGAGTGTGGGGGCAACATGATTACGCACCTGCCAACTTCGATGTGGACGTTCGCCATTATTCGGATACAACCTTCCCTAATCGTTGGGTTGAAAGAGGAGGTTCTATCCGGTGGCCAGCACACTCCCAGGATCTCAACCCTGCCCACTTTTTCCTTTGACGACACACCAAGTCATTGGTGTATGAATCGTCAGCGGAATCTGAGGAGGACTTGCTTGGAAGAGGCCTAGCTGCCAGCTTGATTGTGCAAGAGACGCCGGGAGTATTTGAGCGAGTGAAGCAAAATTTCCTTAGGCGTTGTGCTACGTGCGTCGAGGTTGGTGGTCGTCACTTTGTAGTTACTGTGAGTTTTTGGTACGTACAATGCAGTAGCAGATTGTTTGTATTAAACCTTACATACTCAATGTAGTGTTGTGCACAATAAAGCAGGTTATATCGACTTGATAAACACATTTTTTTTTTATTGAAGCTCCGTACTGTTCCCACAAATTGCTGTAACTTCAAGATAGCGTGATGCTTGAAATAGCCGTTTTCGACATTCGGTTTTCTATCTCAAAATACGTATAATGGATCCTCCTATCACCTGTATAAATTTGACCCAAAAGGTTGTGGACGCGATACATACTATACGCTTGACTTGAAAAGATATTGAGCTCTTGAACCCTGTGTTGACGAAATTCTGCGTAGCGTACCACTCGGCGCCCCACCCAACTAGTGTTCGTGGAATTTTGCACAAATTTCCCATGAACCACTCAAAAATGTTGTTGTTCAGAGTAATGTTAATAAGAATTTTAAGAGCTCCCTCGTGGTTAAGCGGTTAACGTACGCGCCTTTGGAGTGGGAGACTCCGGTTCGATTCCCGGAGGGACCTCAAGTGCCTCTGATCCCACGTTAAGCTGTAGGTTCACGTATCAATAGCCTCGCTGTCGAACGGGACTCTAAAACTCAAATCAAATCCAATCAAATAAGGATTTTTAAAAATGGTGAGTACAGTGATGCCGATTTGGAGTTCGAAACTGAAGATTACTAGAAAAGTTTATTATAAGTATCGTTGCTATTACTTGTAGTATTATATTTGTTTCTACAATTATCACGTGCATAATGAATGTACGTTTTTTTTTTTTTTTTGTAATTACGATCATTTTAAGGACGAAAAACGATAATTTTGTTCACTGAGGTTGGCAACTCTGTCTTAAATGCATCATACACTCAAGTAATATTGTCCAGGGAACAAGTCATTACATAGGATTTAGATTTCTGGACTTTTGGCATCTAAGGCCATTTAGCCTGCCACGTTTTGAGAGATGACGTCCCTCGGCGAGCACACTATCCAGGGAAAGGGAAGGAAGGGAGTGGTCTGGGACCTATAAGTTAAGTACCACTCCGGCATTTGCCTGGTGTGAATGAGGAAAACCCAGGAAAACCTCATTCAGGGTGGTTGGCCTGAAAAAGCGTTTTACACTTTTTCCACCGGGAATCGTACCCGGAACCGAAGCCACACAAGTCATTACATAATATGCTCCAGTACATATGGTTTACATGTTGTTATACCACACACCCTTCGTGGACCTCTCATTATACGGAAGGATTCTAATAACTTCTAGATGAAATGGGGGGTGGGTGGAATCGGGGCATAAATTTTGTGCATAAATTCACAAATCGAGATGAGGCGAGAAGAGGTTTTTCGAGATTCGAGACGAGACAAAAAAGAATTCTTTTAGAATCGAGACGAGACGAGGTTTCTGCAAACAATTACAAGACGAGAAAATCTTATTTCCCGTCTCGTTTTGTAAGCAAAATTAGGTTCAATGTATAGCGAACAAGTGCAGCAATAAAATGAGTAGCCATCTTGATATTGTGTAAATTAAAATAGTAGTTTATTAATTTTTGCTAACAATATAGACAGAGAACTAAACTAAATTTTGATTTTTACTTTCATTTATGTTCAAAGAATAAAGTAAACCAGACAAGAACTA
Organism: Thermobia domestica; assembly: GCF_964235325.1. Taxonomy (NCBI): domain Eukaryota; kingdom Metazoa; phylum Arthropoda; class Insecta; order Zygentoma; family Lepismatidae; genus Thermobia; species Thermobia domestica. The sequence goes on from NC_137454.1 coordinate 68,445,797, forward strand.
GGTTTCAATTCTGCATCATCATCATCATTACAAACTCTTCGTAATCGATTCTGCCATCACCATTAATATCAGCTTCATATATCAGATTACAAATATCATCTCCATTCGTCTCCTCATCAATGTTCGAGAGTACCGACCCAAGCTCTTCCGCAGTAATGAAGCCATCAGAATTTTTATCAAAGACTTTGAATGCTTCTCGCAACTCATAGTCTGGGCCTTCATCAGCATCCTGTTTCATCATCATCTGTAGAAACTCCTCAAATTCTACTGTTCCATTCCCATCAATGTCCAATTCGTCAATAATCTCTTCGAGTTCTTTCTGGGTCGGTTTCAGCCCCAAAGAACATAATAGGGTTTGTAAATCCGTTGCCGAAATATGACCAGTGCCGTCCACATCAAATTTGTCAAAGATTTCTCGGTACTGTTGCCTTTGTTCTTCTGTGAGTTCTATTGGACGATCCATTCTGTCCGTTTAGCTATTTTTGAAATCAGAAAAAAATGGTAGAAATAAATTCTAAATAGATTATGATTCTTTTTTTTTACAAGGATTATTTGTCAAGTGGACTAAACCAAAAGAAACTGTTAAGCATGCACGAAAGTATATAAAGTAATACTTTCGTTTAATCGCTTTCCTTTTTCTTAACTCCTTAATTATCCATTAACTCGTCCATTTAACTTCTGTACTGTTACTATGCGATGTTCAACAATAAAAAAAGAAGAAGGAGAAATAAGATAAACAATTGTGTAATGATATTGTATAATCTAGGTTTAAAAAATAAACGAATTTTATTCCATGTGTAATGTTCAAATTTTAGACTTGTAACTATTGCAATGACAAATTGGATTCTGTATCTAAAATGTCTATGTATTTATTTATTTATTTATTTATTGAATCGTACAATATATTTCTTTTTTGAAATCTATTATATAAAAGAGAACGCACAAATCCTTTGTTAGCTCATCACGCTAATACGGCTGAACCAATTTCTTTCATTTTTGGGGGGTTATTAGGATTTGGACCCTAGATGGTTTTTATCATATCACTTTAATTTTTAATTACCAGTGTCTTGAGATAATTGACCATTCAAGTGTCCATAACGTACAAATCCTTTGTTAGTTCATCATAGGTATAAAAATAAACGTATTTATATGCAACCCGCATGACCGTGTCACTCGGCGGGTTAACATAAATGACAGGCGATATAATGTTAACATTTACTGCAATCTACTATGGTTTTTATCATATCACTTGAAAGCGAAAAAGTAAAAATTATCTAAGTAACAAAGTTTATTGCGTTCCGGGGTGACCGCAGCGAAGCGGGGCGGGTTAACATAAATAATAGGCGATATAATGTTAACATTTACTGCAATCTTCTATGGTTTTTATCATATCACTTGAAAGCGAAAAAGTAAAAATTATCTAAGTAACAACGTTTATTGCGTTCCGGGGTGACCGCAGCGAAGCGGGGTGAACGCTGCTAGTCTATTATATAAAAGAGAACGCACAAATCATTTGTTAGCTCATCACGCTAATACGGCTGAACCAATTTCTTTCATTTTTGGGGGGTTATTAGGATTTGGACCCTAGATGGTTTTTATCATATCACTTTAATTTTTAATTACCAGTGTCTTGAGATAATTGACCATTCAAGTGTCCATAACGTACAAATCCTTTGTTAGTTCATCATAGGTAAAAATAAACGTATTTATATGCAACCCGCATGACCGTGTCACTCGGCGGGTTAACATAAATGACAGGCGATATAATGTTAACATTTACTGCAAGCATATTTCACGGGTATTAAACACATGAGATATGGAGTTGTGCATTTAAATTTTCATTTCAACCCAGCGAAGCGGGTAATATATGCTAGTTACATATAAATATATAACACGTATATTATGTAATATTTCAAACAGGTGTAACATTATATATCTATAGCCACATATAGGCCTACATAATAAGCATATGGCATATCCCGATATTATTAATATTTCCATTTCAGAATATCTTGTTTGGAAAGCTGGTTGCATTAATGTAATACCTCAGATTGTATCCCCCAAATTACCGTCATGTCATGCATAATAACTTACTCTGGTCCTTTGGTCACACACATTTTACATCATACATGCAGTACACTAGTTAGTATCTGTACACACACACAAACACACACACACACAAATACACCCCCCACACACACCTATATTCACACACACACTTTAACAAAAATATAATTATCAAATAATATACATTATTGTGATAAACTTTGCAACAGCACTTTCAAACTTTCGCCGAGATTACAGAAAAAAGATCTCCTCCAGTTCCTTACCAGAGGGTAGCGTTCCCAAAACTGATGCAACGTTCCCTCTTTGTACTGCCATACTGATGCGTTGTAGTAGAAAAGAGGTTGCTCTAGCGTCTCCTGACAAATAAATGCGGTGACCGATTTCTTTTTGTACGCCTTATTCTGGCAAAAATTTTCTTGTACGCCTTATAGCTTGAAACTGCATATAGTGTAGCCAAACTCAAACTCACTTAATTCCGTGTGATGTGCTTATTCCGTAGAAAATACGAAAACTTGACTTAGGGGCCGTTCAAAAAGTGGCTCCTGATCCACAAGCTTCAACATATTTTAATCAAAAATTTCTTGTATGACTTATATCTGGAGAACTACGTATGGTGTAGCCAAACCCAAATTATCACTTAACTTAGTAGGATGTGCTTATTCCGTAAGAAATACGAAAACTCGATTTAGAGGCTGTTCAAAAATTTTGTGGCCCCTGATTCAAAAACTCCAATATATTCCAATCAAAAATTCTCTTGTACGTCTTACATCTGAAGAACTACACACAGTGTAGCCTGTAAAATTTGAAAAATGAAAAGAGAAAGATCCCGGTGGTGTTCGTTTGTAGCGCCAGATTTTTGTAATAATAAAAAAAAAAAAATTAGACAGCGGGTTTTGGGTTCACATTCCGTCTGTCACTATTTATTCCCTGTGCACCACCGTTAAAGTCTCCGTTCCCCGAACTAAGATGGTTTGTGACTCGATAAGGATTGGTCTCACGGTTTGGAAATCCTATCTCCCCGCGGTGTCCCAGGGCTTTAGGGAAACAAGATCCCTCTAAAACCGTGTAAGCAAATGAAACTTGATATTATTCGCATACATATCCTGAATTCACATGCTGCAACGCTGAAAGAGAATTTTGCTCTAATGTTTGGTTTGTGTGGATGAACTAGACTGACTTTCACTGACTTTCCAAATGGACTGAATGATAATAGTAGTAATAAGAATAAAACCAGAAAATAAACGAATATCCAGAATTTAGATTTTTAGTTGAAAATTCTGAAAATCAGTCTAATCCCCACTAGAATCGAGAAATGCTTATATTGCCTAATTTGCCTAACAGATCCTTTGGAAAACCAATGTTATGCTTAAGGTTAGGGATACAACTTGTTTATGAAAGAAAAAGCTTATGAATTTGAGGTTAACAATGTAATAAAAGTTTTAATGAGCAAACGAAAACAACAACAAAAAAATGTTTTCTAAAAAAAAAAAAAATTAGGCAGGCCGAAAGTTAACATTGACTTTTGAGTTTTCTGACAACAAATGTTCAGCATAGGGCATAAGGCCTTAAACAAAAAGAAATCAATTTAAGTAAATTACATCTGAGCTTTCTTTCTTGAACTATGTAGTGAATGAATTGTTATCATTAACCTGACACAAATAAACAAACTGTGGAATAGATGTTTATAACTAGTGCTAGATACAATCTTACATTGTTTACATTTTATATAGAGCTTTCCTGATTTACATAGATATCATACCAAACTGGTTAAATTACAATTTTTGCATTTGAAAAATATCTAATTATTTGACATTGTATGCTAAGTATATAGTTTACGTTGATCAGCTGATATGTTTTGACTATAACCTTTTTAATATTTACGAAATTAAGATATTATATAGCTTGACGGAATTTGAATGTAACTACCTATATCTTATTTGGGTGAAAACTAAATATTGGGATGATTTAAAATAAGTTGAAACGAGTTGAAGTAATTGGAAATGAGTTGAAGTAAATTAAAATAAAAAAATAAGTCGAGAAACAAGTCATGACTTTGATTTGAGATTCGTGGGAAGTATGAAAGAAACATAGAATGATCAAAAGGAGTTAAGAAAACCTACTGCCTGACTGCTAACCATTTCTAATTATTTAAATTAATAACTGAGAATGAAAATAAGTACACTAAATATGCAATTTGGCATTTACCTAACAAGAATACACCATCAAATACATAAAATTAATGAGTGTAGCATTACTATTTGGTTATGCATAAAGGCTACATATATATACACATATTAACACAAGTAGAAGATCAATAGACACCAACATATATAGATATATATAAAAATCATAAGTAAATACATGCATGCACACCTAAAAATCAAATGACATATGAATATAAATAATAAATGTCAAGACGTCTCTCGAGATTTTTAACCTGAATATATTGAGTTTTAGTGATTTTCTCTCTCTCATTAATAAGATTGGTATACGGCCGGACCTTTTCATGTATTCGTCTAGTTTATGCGCATAAACGTCTGATCGCTCGATTTTTAGAGGATCAGACTGACGTTATAATTGCGGCTTTACTTAGCCTACTTCGTGTTTTTCCATCCGTATACTATCTGACTGCAATTATGTCGGTTCCGCTTTGTTTACGGATTATGTATGTCTAACCAAGAAAATGATTAATTGCGAGACTAGTCGCATATACATCATAGTTACTAATTAATCCTTTAGCTCTCTTACTTAAAATATTTTTGTTGAGACATTACAATATTATTTATTAGAGTTTTAATAGCGTATAGATCGAAATAGACTCATTTAGTGCGTTCACTTCTATGCAAAATTACTTTACAAACACAATAATCTTTGGACAATTGGAGCAATGTCTTGAATATATTTTCTAGTAATACCTATAACGCCTTGTTCAAAATTATCTTAAAATTCTAATATTACATGTCCATAGCGCAGATGATGCATGTTCGCTTCATATAGACTTCAACATAGTAGAATGTATACTTCCTTCATGACAAATTTCACAGTTCGAGTCGTTAAAGGTCTACAACCTGTCATTCGATCTACTTTTAAATTAACTTTCTTTATATGTTATTTAAAAAAATCTAAGTGACGAATAGAGTACTGACATAAACTACTATCTTTTTCATAAAAACCACGACATATTCACTAAAGTTACAGAATATATATATATATATCAGTATCATTGTAAAAAAAAAAGTATCTCTATTTTCAATGAGCCTTGCTCAAAAAGAAAAAAAAAGAATTCTAATGTTTAGAAATTATAGTTCGAGTTGGAAAATCTTGCGTTAACAGTTTTCAAATAGTTCCGACTTTTATATCGCGAACGTCTTGCATTTTATTCAATGCCGAAAATTTCCCTTTTAGCATCAACAAAAAATAATTTGGATGGGTCCTACCTTTCGCCGTCCACACTGCTCTCACCACCATAGATCTGATCACACACATACAGATGTCCCTGCGTTTGTTGGCTTCCTTCTTTCTTGAGAAGTGTCCTGGATCCGGAGTTCCTCTCTTCGATTCCTGCTGTGTCCTCCTCTTAAACTGGAAGGGGCGTCGCTCCTGGGCGTCTCCTGATCCATCAAGGTGGGGCTTCTGTTGGTCCATCTCTGATAGGATGCACTCTCACTAACAGCACTTTCAAACGTCACACTGCACCAACATCACTCTCGGTGTTAGAAGTGTAGTGTTACACGGATAAATAGTATTTATTGTTTTTAAGCATTGTGTATAATACTTCAAAACTGATTATGTATGATTAGAACTAGTCCAAGTGCTTTCGGTGCGTATGTAGGTTATCCTAATTGTTTGTAATAGCTCGTGAATATGTTTATAAGTACGAAATTCTGTCACTAAAAAGAATGTTTGTAAGCGTTTCGCGATCTATGTATATATTAGCAGCGTTAGAAAGTTTATATATATATGTTTAAATATATAAATATATTTTGAAGAAGATCAATGTGTAACTTATTATGCTTGGGAAAGATTGCAACTTCGTACACTCGGCTTCGGTAAGTTTAGCCGCACATTATTATTGTGAGATTATCTTGTGATTATAAATGTAGTGTGTGTGTAAGTTCCGGGTATGTTTTTGTGTTGCGGTGGTACGATGTTTCCCGGTGAAGAATTATTTTACGACTGACTTGGAGTTTTGAATTTTTAACCTGCCGATCTTTTTGGATACGCCTCTAACGGTGTCTTCGATTTCGTCTCTGTTCTCTTATTCGTTAACTTATTTTGGTGTCCTAAATTTTGATTTTCTTGGTCTCCGCCTATTTACGGTGTTCGGGCGTCGCTTCTCCAACGTACGTGTTTTCTTCAAATTTCACATGTTATATCGAAAATTTTTATGAGGGTTGATTTGGCACCTAGTTGTCTCGTGCGTGGTCTTGGACCATTTCACAGTTCTATGTTAAAATTTTATCTTGGTTCTGCGTGGCGACATATGGTCTATGCTGTGATTTTGACAAATTCGCAGAGATTATATTTCCACTTGGATTCTATTCAACGTGTTCAGACTTTATTATTTTTCTCAATTTCACAAAAAGATGCTAAAAGCTGTTTTGTTCTTCTTTCTTGGGTTCACGTCGGGTACTCTGCTGTGTGTGGTCTTCTACGTATGTGGCTTAGGCAGTGGTATTAAGAGACAATAGAAGGGTCTTTCAACTGTCCTCGCCGCACGGACAGGTATACAGAAAAAAAATAAAACATCTTACTTCTCGAATAGCAAGGGAAAATAGAGAATGTCCTTTGCCTCTTTAAACAAACTAAAATGAAAATAAAAATTATATTCACTAATGTTCATAATTATACGCAAAATTGAGTTTAAAAGATTTATTTAAAAATTAAATAAAAATGGTAATGATGCAACTGTCACAGTTATCCCCCTCCTAAGATGGAGCAGATGATGCAACTTAGTTGAAGCAGATCTCCATCCTAAGAGAAACTTTGTGATTGACATTGCATCATGAATTCTAAGTGCAAATTGAACATTACATAAAAATCCGAACCCTAATCAGAAATTTCAAAGTTCACAAAAATATTCTGAAGTACATGAAAATCCTATCCCTAATTTTGAAGTTCATAGAAAAGTTGAAGTACATAAAAATCCGAACCCTGATTGATTTTACTTCGTGTGCTCTGATCTTCAGTCAGGATGATAGGTCTCAGGTGTCGAGTTTGTGGTCAGTTCAAGCTGCTGGACACAAGCTTATGAGGCATGTTTTAAATAATATGACTTTTATCTTAATTGTCTCTTGGAGTTCTTTTTTAATTTTCTTTCTTCTGGTCTGCATCCTCGCAGGTGTAATAATTGGAACTCTTCGTTATTTTATCTGCGCGGGATACGACTTCTTACTTTTCTTCCAAAGTGCTGGCTGCCCTAGGTAACAAAACAACAAAACAATAATATTATATCATCTTCAGCGTCTGGGATCATCGGGAAAGAGAGCATTGGTTACAGAGGGTGGCATGGAGCTTCAATTCCTCCATGTGCGAGGGCAAAGCCACTGCTCGCACTTCTGCTTTTATCCTTCGGCCATGATTCTTCTTCAGTAACACAACTTTAAAATATAAGGAGAGTAAAATGATTATGGCAAAGTTCCATGTCGCGACCATTCAATTGTGGGAACTTGCAAACATCTTGGTGGAATTGTCATCTGCTCGCAGCTCGTAGCTCACTATTCTTTGGCTCGGCGCGTTTTCGCAGGTATCCTCACCAAGGGGAAGGGGTGCGTTGAGTCTCTGCTCTAAACGCAAAACTCCACTTCAGAGAGCTCAAATCGGGAATCCTTCTCTACCGATTGCTCTGTATATAGGCACTTCTTCGTGCATGACAAAAATTATATCTCCTGGGCCGGTTTCAATGCTGGGTTGCGCACATTGGCGAATATCTTTTTCCAATCTTCCTCTGTAATTTTCGGTTGCCTCACATCCGGTACCTGAAATAAAGTTAAAGTAAATACGCTGGTAAACAATTTCACTTCTGGGCATTATGCATCCATGTAATTCATCTTCTTCTTCTTTATGTTTATCTTCTAGGGTTAGCCACTTGGATAAGAGATGCAGTTACATTCAAATGCGCTGTGCCATAGACAAAATTCTCTTATATTTCTTTCATCAGTTCTCTTGCTAAATTTTCTCCTCCGCGCTGATGTTTCAGTTTTCAATTCTTCTTTTCTTGCATTATCTTCTTGCAATTCTTCTTCTTTACTTCTTGCATGCAATCATTCTATTACTGTGCTTCTATTTGTTTTCATGCCATTGTGTATTTGAGGTTGTTTTCTAGCAAGCTGTCACGTGACCTTGACTCGAACCTGGACCGTTGGAGTCAGTTTTTAGTAAACAAATGTCATGGCCGGGTGAATGGTGACAATGCCGATACCATTCTTGTCATTTTCGGGGTTTTCCTCTCTATCATCTGGGTACCTCCAATTGTCATTACTCACTTCTTGAGTTCTCACCACTTTGATAGGGGCAATCATTGTATCGCCTTGGCCATCTTTACATTCTGCGTTTGACCTCAGGTGTCTTCTCCTGGTACCTTCATCCTGAACGGTAATACATTGCGGATTTGCTTCGTTCTCCCAGTTATCATCGCTCATCTCTTGTGTTTCATTCGGTCTCACCTGACCGTGAATATCTTGTCGGTCACATGGACTTCTCTGGCCGTTGTAATTTATACATGAATCTTTTTCTTCGACCTCAAGTATTCCTTTTCCTTCTACATTTCTGGAGTCTTCTGCCCGTTCTCTCCATGGCTTCGGGTGATTATTCCTCCGGCCAAAGTTATGGCTTCGTTGCCATTTTGGATGCTTGTTGTGGAAACATTTCAATCTTGCATCCTTGTGCCGTATTGGCTGTACTCTTGTCTTCCCAGGGACCATTCTTCCACGCAGTTTGCGTTTAATCTCGAATTTCGGTGCATTTATATGGATGTCCACAGGTGAGTGAGTCGTCTTGGTCTGCTGCTGTGTATCTTGCACAATTTCCTCTGATGGAAGTTCCTCCAGTACCGCTTCTTCCGGTTCGCTCCTTTCTACTATTTGACTGTGCTGTTCTCGTTCCGAAATGACCTCAGCGTCTTGCAGATTTTCCTCCTGAAGTGGTTCTTCTCGAATCTCATCTGTTTCATTCTGCTTCTCTCGGAGCCTTTCTCGCTCTTCTCGTTCTCTTCTCATTTCCTGTGTGTTCTCGTCAATCTTCTTGATTAATTCATCGAATCTTTTGTTTTGTTGCTCTGTTTGTTCCTGTATAAGAGCCCTTATCCTGAGGACTATCTCTGCTTTCGCAGGACATAGCCTGGAAAAGTCTGGCTGTTTTTGAGTCAGCATTTTGCTCCTTTATTTCTTGGGTTTGAGCATGCAGTCTCAGTATCTGAAACTAAAAATATACGGCTTTGCGCCGAATTATTTTTGCACATACACAAAATATTTTATAATTGCTAACTTAATTTTTAAAAACAGTATTCTTGCAGTATACTAATGAAATGTTGAGTTTCGTCGTTTATAATTGTTCACACACACAACACGTTTTACGTTATTTATCTATTTATTCATGAAATAAGCCTGAGTGTACGATCTTTTGCAATAATTCCAAAGCATAGTAATTCACACTTTAAATCATCTTATATTAAAATTTACTAAATGCTATACTTGACCTACGTTGGTGTTGATACATTTCTAGCTTAATCCTATACATACTGAAAATTCAAATGATAAACGAATATATGCACACTTTAAATATAAACTAATAAAAGAAAAATTATTCCTATATAAATATCGAGACTGTAAAGTAATTATCGTGTCTGACAATTAATTATCGCATCTAAAAATAAGTTATCGAATTTGAAAGTTAATTATCGGGTTTAAAAATTAATTATCATGTCTGAGCATAAATTATCGAGTCTAAAAATTAACTATCGAGTTCGAAAGTTAACAATCGAGTCCCTGTTCGGGCGCCATATTTGTAAAATTTGAAAAATGAAAAGAGAAAGATCCCGGTGGTGTTCGTTTGTAGCGCCAGATTTTTGTAATAATAAAAGTAAAAAAAAATTAGACAGCGGGTTTTGGGTTCACATTCCGTCTGTCACTATTTATTCCCTGTGCACCACCGTTAAAGTCTCCGTTCCCCGAACTAAGATGGTTTGTGACTCGATAAGGATTGGTCTCACGGTTTGGAAATCCTATCTCCCCGCGGTGTCCCAGGGCTTTAGGGAAACAAGATCCCTCTAAAACCGTGTAAGCAAATGAAACTTGATATTATTCGCATACATATCCTGAATTCACATGCTGCAACGCTGAAAGAGAATTTTGCTCTAATGTTTGGTTTGTGTGGATGAACTAGACTGACTTTCACTGACTTTCCAAATGGACTGAATGATAATAGTAGTAATAAGAATAAAACCAGAAAATAAACGAATATCCAGAATTTAGATTTTTAGTTGAAAATTCTGAAAATCAGTCTAATCCCCACTAGAATCGAGAAATGCTTATATTGCCTAATTTGCCTAACAGATCCTTTGGAAAACCAATGTTATGCTTAAGGTTAGGGATACAACTTGTTTATGAAAGAAAAAGCTTACGAATTTGAGGTTAACAATGTAATAAAAGTTTTAATGAGCAAACGAAAACAACAACAAAAAAATGTTTTCTAAAAAAAAAATTAGGCAGGCCGAAAGTTAACATTGACTTTTGAGTTTTCTGACAACAAATGTTCAGCATAGGGCATAAGGCCTTAAACAAAAAGAAATCAATTTAAGTAAATTACATCTGAGCTTTCTTTCTTGAACTATGTAGTGAATGAATTGTTATCATTAACCTGACACAAATAAACAAACTGTGGAATAGATGTTTATAACTAGTGCTAGATACAATCTTACATTGTTTACATTTTATATAGAGCTTTCCTGATTTACATAGATATCATACCAAACTGGTTAAATTACAATTTTTGCATTTGAAAAATATCTAATTATTTGACATTGTATGCTAAGTATATAGTTTACGTTGATCAGCTGATATGTTTTGACTATAACCTTTTTAATATTTACGAAATTAAGATATTATATAGCTTGACGGAATTTGAATGTAACTACCTATATCTTATTTGGGTGAAAACTAAATATTGGGATGATTTAAAATAAGTTGAAACGAGTTGAAGTAATTGGAAATGAGTTGAAGTAAATTAAAATAAAAAAATAAGTCGAGAAACAAGTCATGACTTTGATTTGAGATTCGTGGGAAGTATGAAAGAAACATAGAATGATCAAAAGGAGTTAAGAAAACCTACTGCCTGACTGCTAACCATTTCTAATTATTTAAATTAATAACTGAGAATGAAAATAAGTACACTAAATATGCAATTTGGCATTTACCTAACAAGAATACACCATCAAATACATAAAATTAATGAGTGTAGCATTACTATTTGGTTATGCATAAAGGCTACATATATATACACATATTAACACAAGTAGAAGATCAATAGACACCAACATATATAGATATATATAAAAATCATAAGTAAATACATGCATGCACACCTAAAAATCAAATGACATATGAATATAAATAATAAATGTCAAGACGTCTCTCGAGATTTTTAACCTGAATATATTGAGTTTTAGTGATTTTCTCTCTCTCATTAATAAGATTGGTATACGGCCGGACCTTTTCATGTATTCGTCTAGTTTATGCGCATAAACGTCTGATCGCTCGATTTCTAGAGGATCAGACTGACGTTATAATTGCGGCTTTACTTAGCCTACTTCGTGTTTTTCCATCCGTATACTATCTGACTGCAATTATGTCGGTTCCGCTTTGTTTACGGATTATGTATGTCTAACCAAGAAAATGATTAATTGCGAGACTAGTCGCATATACATCATAGTTACTAATTAATCCTTTAGCTCTCTTACTTAAAATATTTTTGTTGAGACATTACAATATTATTTATTAGAGTTTTAATAGCGTATAGATCGAAATAGACTCATTTAGTGCGTTCACTTCTATGCAAAATTACTTTACAAACACAATAATCTTTGGACAATTGGAGCAATGTCTTGAATATATTTTCTAGTAATACCTATAACGCCTTGTTCAAAATTATCTTAAAATTCTAATATTACATGTCCATAGCGCAGATGATGCATGTTCGCTTCATATAGACTTCAACATAGTAGAATGTATACTTCCTTCATGACAAATTTCACAGTTCGAGTCGTTAAAGGTCTACAACCTGTCATTCGATCTACTTTTAAATTAACTTTTTTTATATGTTATTAAAAAAAAATCTAAGTGACGAATAGAGTACTGACATAAACTACTATCTTTTTCATAAAAACCACGACATATTCACTAAAGTTACAGAATATATATATATATATATATCAGTATCATTGTAAAAAAAAAAGTATCTCTATTTTCAATGAGCCTTGCTCAAAAAGAAAAAAAAAAGAATTCTAATGTTTAGAAATTATAGTTCGAGTTGGAAAATCTTGCGTTAACAGTTTTCAAATAGTTCCGACTTTTATATCGCGAACGTCTTGCATTTTATTCAATGCCGAAAATTTCCCTTTTAGCATCAACAAAAAATAATTTGGATGGGTCCTACCTTTCGCCGTCCACACTGCTCTCACCACCATAGATCTGATCACACACATACAGATGTCCCTGCGTTTGTTGGCTTCCTTCTTTCTTGAGAAGTGTCCTGGATCCGGAGTTCCTCTCTTCGATTCCTGCTGTGTCCTCCTCTTAAACTGGAAGGGGCGTCGCTCCTGGGCGTCTCCTGATCCATCAAGGTGGGGCTTCTGTTGGTCCATCTCTGATAGGATGCACTCTCACTAACAGCACTTTCAAACGTCACACTGCACCAACATCACTCTCGGTGTTAGAAGTGTAGTGTTACACGGATAAATAGTATTTATTGTTTTTAAGCATTGTGTATAATACTTCAAAACTGATTATGTATGATTAGAACTAGTCCAAGTGCTTTCGGTGCGTATGTAGGTTATCCTAATTGTTTGTAATAGCTCGTGAATATGTTTATAAGTACGAAATTCTGTCACTAAAAAGAATGTTTGTAAGCGTTTCGCGATCTATGTATATATTAGCAGCGTTAGAAAGTTTATATATATATGTTTAAATATATAAATATATTTTGAAGAAGATCAATGTGTAACTTATTATGCTTGGGAAAGATTGCAACTTCGTACACTCGGCTTCGGTAAGTTTAGCCGCACATTATTATTGTGAGATTATCTTGTGATTATAAATGTAGTGTGTGTGTAAGTTCCGGGTATGTTTTTGTGTTGCGGTGGTACGATGTTTCCCGGTGAAGAATTATTTTACGACTGACTTGGAGTTTTGAATTTTTAACCTGCCGATCTTTTTGGATACGCCTCTAACGGTGTCTTCGATTTCGTCTCTGTTCTCTTATTCGTTAACTTATTTTGGTGTCCTAAATTTTGATTTTCTTGGTCTCCGCCTATTTACGGTGTTCGGGCGTCGCTTCTCCAACGTACGTGTTTTCTTCAAATTTCACATGTTATATCGAAAATTTTTATGAGGGTTGATTTGGCACCTAGTTGTCTCGTGCGTGGTCTTGGACCATTTCACAGTTCTATGTTAAAATTTTATCTTGGTTCTGCGTGGCGACATATGGTCTATGCTGTGATTTTGACAAATTCGCAGAGATTATATTTCCACTTGGATTCTATTCAACGTGTTCAGACTTTATTATTTTTCTCAATTTCACAAAAAGATGCTAAAAGCTGTTTTGTTCTTCTTTCTTGGGTTCACGTCGGGTACTCTGCTGTGTGTGGTCTTCTACGTATGTGGCTTAGGCAGTGGTATTAAGAGACAATAGAAGGGTCTTTCAACTGTCCTCGCCGCACGGACAGGTATACAGAAAAAAAATAAAACATCTTACTTCTCGAATAGCAAGGGAAAATAGAGAATGTCCTTTGCCTCTTTAAACAAACTAAAATGAAAATAAAAATTATATTCACTAATGTTCATAATTATACGCAAAATTGAGTTTAAAAGATTTATTTAAAAATTAAATAAAAATGGTAATGATGCAACTGTCACAAGCCAAACCCAAGCTATCACTTAACTCAGAATGATGTGCTTACTGCGTAAAAAATACGAAAGCTCGATTTAGGGGCCGCTCAAAAATTTTGTGTTCCCTGATATAGAAACTAATTATTGGCCAAAATCGCATTTTTTTTTTATCATTCCTACATTTCTTGTTTATTTTAATAGGACAATTCCTACATTTCAAAATGTTTTCAGGTTAACAGGAAAAGGTAAACTATTAAAAAAAATAGTTTCTATCCTAGAAAACACAGATGTAAAGAGAATCAGGCCCATATCCAAGGAGGGTATAGGGTGCCGGGCCCCCCTAAAATTTTTACGGTAGGCTTGCAAATGACCTATAATATGGTGATGAACTATAATAAGGTTAGATCGAGCCCCTTCTAACTTCCACTGTCTCCTCACTACATTTTAGGGCTGGCTACCGGCCTGAAGAGAATTATTTTTTTCGAAATCATTAAAATAATACATTACTATAGTTTTGAAGATTTAACCTGAAAAAAAGAAGTTGTGTTGGGAATACCCATTTCAGACTACTGTTATGTTTATGTACACTTCTTAAGAAGACATTGGATACTTCTAATGATCAAATTAATCCAGATATTATCACTGACATGTTACAATAATGCTAAATAAAATGAAGACTTAATAAAGCAATTCATTTAATCAAATCTAACCTCCATTTATTCTCAAATCTTCAGATGATAACTAAATTAACAAATAACAGATTTTTTTTTATCTGAACTGAACATTACGCAAACGTACATTCAAAAAACGTATATTAGGCATATTATGATACTTGAAATTTAAATTGTGGTGATGTAAACAATTTTCCAAAATTACTTGTATGCATGTATAACAGTAAATACGCGAATATATAATTGCTTTATGTAAACATCAGTTATTAAAAGCGTAAATATTTGTTACTTATAAATGCATACTTCGTACTTCATATTAGAATAATGGTATAGTATAAATGTCCATGACGTCAGAAGAGAACACTGTCATCACTGTGAAGTAAGTATTTATTTTCTAACTCACGACAATTATGTTAATGAATAAATTGTCCATCATAGTAAATTGTAGAATGAAAATAGAACTTTGTAAGTCTGAAATAATGAAATGTGAAAGAAATATTTTAGATACAGGATCTAATCTGTCATTACAATAGTTACAAGTCTTAAATTTGAAAATTACGCATGAAACAAAATACAGGGTGTTTCAGATAAAACGTCCAGTGCTTATAAATCCGAAACGGCTGAGAATAAAAAGATGAAACAAAAACTGAGATAGGAAAATGTCATAGGGCGCATCACATGGTGTTGTTGTGGTGACTCCCAGGGCCCTCCTTCAAGGGGGCCCAGGGGCCAACTACAAATTTTCAAATAGGAACATGTATTGAATCATACCTCATTCAATAGTACTTGAAAAACGAAACAACAACTTTTGTAGGAAACAATTTTCGATTTGGGCCACCGTTTTTAAATGACCGCAAAAAGTGGGTCCTATATCAGATAAAACGTCCAGTGCTTATAAATCCGAAATGGCTGAGAATAAAAAGATAAAACAAAAACTGAGATAGGAAAATGTCATAGGGCGCATGACATGGGTTGTTGTGGTGACCCACAGGGCCCTCCTTCAAGGGGGCCCAGGGGCCAACTTCAAATTTTCAAATGGGAACATGTATTGAATCATACCTCATTCAATAGTCCTTGAAATACGAAACAAGTTTTGTAGGAAACAATTTTCGATTTGGGGCACCGTTTTCAAAATGGCCGCAAAAAGTCCTGTATCAGTTTAAAGTTGGCACCTAGGCCCCCTTCACTGAGTTTCCTGAGGGTCACCACAACAACACCACTTGATATGCTTTATCATCGTTTCTATCTCAGTTTTTGTTTCATCTCTCTATTATCAGCCGTTTCTGATTTAGGCCTATAAGCACTGGATGTTTTATCTGATACAGAACCCACTTTTTGCGGCCATTTTGAAAACGGTGGCCCAAATCGAAAATTGTTTCCTACAAAAGTTGTTTTGTTTTTCAAGTACTATTGAATGAAGTATGATTCAATACGTGTTCCCATTTGAAAATTTGAAGTTGGCCCCTGGGCCCCCTTGAAGGAGGGCCCTGGGGGACTCCACAACAACACCATGTGATGTGTTCTATGACATTTTCCTATCTCAGTTTTTGTTTCATCTTTTTATTCTCAGCCATTTCGAATTTATAAGCACTGGACGTTTTATCTGATATAGGACCCACTTTTTGCGGCCATTTAAAAACGGTGGCCCAAATCGAAAATTGTTTCCGACAAAAGTTGTTTCGTTTTTCAAGTACTATTGAATGAAGTATGATTCAATACGTGTTCCCATTTGAAAATTAGAAGTTGGCCCCTGGGCCCCTTTGAAGGAGGGCCCTGGGAGTCACCACAACAACACCATGTGATGCGCCCTATGACATTTTCCTATCTCAGTTTTTGTTTCATCTTTTTATTCTCAGCCGTTTCGGATTTATAAGCACTGGACGTTTTATCTGAAACACCCTGTATATATAGATAGATAGATAGATATAGATATAGATATAGATATAGATATAGATATAGATATAGATATAGATATAGATATAATACAATATCGTTACACAGTTTCCTTGCATAACTAACAATAGTTATGCACGAGGAAATACATATTGAATCACCTACAAGGAATATACAGGGTTGCCCGAAAGTGGGCGACCCCCTTTAATTTCTACAGTATAGTGTTAGTTTGAGACATTTCTCTTAAGTTCATGAAAAAAAAAAAAAAAGAACTTGAAAACTCGATCAGCTGATTAGTTAAATAAACTTGTATATGGAAACATTGGCTCTGTAGGTCAATGTCATGGTTCTGATATTCGTTTGTTCGAAGTGACTAAAACGCCATCTATCTTTTGTATTCTACCCGTACCTATTACGTTTCCTTTAGATTGAAACATGAGGTAAGCAGGGGTAGGAGCTTAGAAATTGTGTCCGTTAAATTGATAACTAGTTAAATGTGATTTCGGAATAGTGTGTGGATAATAATGCTCCTACACAGAAAGTAGCCGGATTAATTAAGTGTAATGTATGTAAGTGCCATTGATATGCAGCTCGTCAGGAAATTGTAAGTACAAAATTTTAATCTATTTTTTTTTTTTTTTTCCATTTCGGCCCAACTGTTACAACTTTTTGGTGAGTGTATGTCTTTGGTCACTAGTTTAATATATATATTGTTATATTTGGGGATTAAATTCAATTTGTGTAGATATTTGATATATGAAACCTGTCAAAAGTACAACCAGTAAAATTAATTTAGAATATAAAGTAGTGGAATGCGAATGTATAAAAATTTCCGGACTACTATTCAAATTGGGAAAGGGTTCCAGTTAACATTGAGTGAAGTTGTTTTGTGTTCGCGCAGTTATATTGTTATTGTTGAATTTATTTAAATGTTGAAGAAATTATACAATAAATTGTTCGAGTTGAAGTATATTTATAATTTTCACGAAAAGGATTACTTGCCCAACCTATTCCGCATTAAGGGGAATCCTAAAATACCCTTTCATAGGTAGTGGATTACTTGGTAACAAGACTGCCGCTACATATAAATATAAATTACCTCATGTTTCAATCTGGGAACTTAAACCTTAATGCGTGAGGGCAATAAGAAGTGGATTTCGAATCTGGTTGTGATTAAAAACAAGAAAAACGAAAATAAAATTTGTATTAGTCTACTATTTGTAAGCTGGATAAAAGGAAAGAAATTAATTTCATTAAGTATATAAATCTTTCGGTTATTGGTACCATTAGAAAAGAAAAGAAAAAATGAGTCATTGGCAAGCGGCATACGAAGCTAGGGGTAGTATGTTACGTAATAGCAGAGTCGCAGTAGCTGACCCTCCCCTTATTTCATTTGACGATGAGATAGAAGGTCGTAGGTGTGAAGGGCAGGAAAATCAGAGAGGGGGGAATTTCTTGTCGTTCCCACATGCACCTGTTCATGAAAATAGACAAGCAGTGTTGCGAGCTCCCATAACCTGTAACTTTCAAAAACAATTTTCGCAAAGTATTTTTAATTCTTTAGAAAAGCAAATATATGATATACCGGTAATAGATGGAACAGATGGTATGTTAGTATGTCATTTTCTTTTGAAACTTGATATGTTAATAGTAAAGGAAATTGCTCCCGTAGAGGCGATATTAGTATCGAGTTTACAGAGGTGTAGGAAGCAAGCTTATGAAGAGTTGCAGCGCTTGTTAACAATAACTACAGATTGGGGTCATATCTGTCATTCATTATTATTAAAATTTGTCACACCCTTGATTAATACGGAATTTATGAAGGTATCATTATATAGAGTTATGCAAGAAAATGAAAATTTATTAAACTTTTTACAAGAGAAATTAAGTACATTAAATGTTTTAGAAATTAACATGCCTGAAGATGAAATTTGTAAATTAATAAGTAATTTAGTTACTCCCGAAATTCGTAATCTGTTGTTGATACTTAGTGTTCCAAAAACGGTAAATGAATATGTAGATTTTGCGGAAAGTTTCGAAATTAATGACAAATATAAACAAGATTATAAAAATGTAGTTAAAAGTGAAAAGGTTTGTTTACCACGGGTAAAAACTCCTCTTAGAAGTGCCAGGACAAATTATATGTCAACACCTTTTAATAGACAGAATAGACTGAGTTATCAAAATTTAAATGAAAATAAAACCGGAGTTCATAGTGCGTACTCTCATAGTGCAAGGGAAGATCATGGAAGCTTATTACAATTGCCCATCAGTATATGCCATACTTTATATCCCTGTATAATAGATACTGGCTCGACTCTATGCTTAATAGAAAACAGTGTTTTAGAAGAAATCCGTACGAAATGCAAGCCTAAAATAAAACAAGTAAATTACTCTGTGACCATCATGCAAGGGAATGAGTTGTTAGTGCGTGAGTTGGTGCAACTTATTTTCTTTATACACGGTGTCCGTTTTACGGCGTGGTTTGGAGTTGTTAACCATCCAAAATTAAAATTATTATTGGGTTTAGACTTTTTACGGGATAATTACGCCCATATAAATATAAACGCTCGAGAACTTCTTTTTGAGAAATTGAAAATGCAAGTAAAGTTACAACCTTTTGAGAATAACCCAGTTGGTATGAACAGTGATCTGTGCGCTTTCCAATATCATTTCAGGCCTACTCGGAGAGATCCCAGACACCTTGGCGCCAGAGTTTGTGATCGATTCGAGGGGACTAGGTCTGAAGGTGCAGCTTTACAATATGGTGGCAGTTCTTTTTCCTGTAACCTGACATCACCAACCCAAAGCAGCAAGGCTAAGCAGTTTCCAAGGAGGCCTCGACGTTATGGCAACCAGACCAAGCAGACAACCAGTGGCGTAGGCGAGTCCAGGAGTAGGGCGGAGAACCGTACTAAGGCAAAGACCAAGGAGACAGTTGCACTTGAGAATACTGATACTGCTGTTTATGAAGATGTTCCACCTGGCACGAGAATCTTTAATCCATTGTATAAGGAGGCAGATAAAGAGGGAGATGGAGGAGAAGCATTAAAAGGTAGTGTAAATTTTGAAAATATTTATGATGAAAATTTGATACCGTATGTTAAACAATTACTTAATGATTACAAAGAAGTAATAACCGATAAGTTAGGGCATGTTCGTGATTATTTATATGAAATTCAATTAACAGATCCTTCACCAAGCATTACTCAACCATATATGATTCCTAAATATAAAATGAAAGAACTTGATTTGTTTTTAGATAAATTAATAGAACAGGGTGTTATTGAAGAAATAAATAGTAGCCCATACATTTCACCCTGCTTCCTCGTTACTAATCGAGATCAATCCAAGAGATTAGTGATTAATTATGGCCAAATTAATTCTAAATTGTTATTGACTGGATTTCCGAGTCCGAATTTAGAATCTATTATTTCTAATATAGGTAAACACCATCTGTATACATTAATTGATGTCCGATCCGCATTTCATCAATTGGAGATTAAACCTGAGTGTAGGAATATAACTGCATTTGCTACACCAAATAGATTATTACAGTATTGTCGCCTACCGATGGGAATGGCAGTTTCACCATTCGTTTTGTCCAGTTTAATGCATAAGATCTTTCGTGATATAGAAGGGGATTATTTAGATATTTACTGTGATGATTTAATAATTCACTCGGATAGTGTAGAAAAACATAAAGAAATCTTAGAGAAAGTGTTAAAAAGGTTGAAAGATTGGGGGATTACTATTAGTCCACACAAAGCTCAGTTTATGAAATCAAAAGTGAAAATATTAGGATATGAGTTCTCTAATGGTCAAATGAGAATAGATGATGAGAGAGTAAGAGCGATTAAGGAAATACCCAAGCCGAAAAATAAACGCGCCTTAAACAGAATGTTGGGATTTCTTAATTATTATCTTAGATATGTAAAAGATTATTCAGAACTTTTGAGTCCATTATATGCTATGAGATCACCCACGGTTCCATTTATCTGGGGGAAGGAGGAAGACGATTTATTGGAGAAAATTAAGGAAGCTATTATTAACCATATTGTTCTTAAAGTGCCAGATATGAATGCGCCCTTCGTTTTACATGTCGATGCTTCCACCAAAAATTATGGTGCTATATTAAGCCAGTACGATGGTGATGGAAAACTTAGACCTGTTTACTTTTTGAGTAAACGAGTTCCTCCATCAGATTGGTCGAAAAGCGTTTTTGATCTTGAGCTTTCTAGTTTAGTTCATGCGCTTGATAAATTTGACATGTATCTTCATAAGAAATTCACAATTTATTGTGATAATTCAGCCTTGACGTGGATACTTAAAAATCATAAACGTCAAAGAAAATACGGCTCTCTTATTGAAAAGGTGAGTCGATATCAATTTGATATTGTTCACTTGCGGAGTGAGCGCAATATGGCAGATTTTCTAACTAGGATGCATAATTATATCGATTATACACCTCCTTCATCAGATATAGTGGAAATTGATAAGGTGGATGATAAAGAAGTACACTTGAATTTTGTTAATTTCTGGAATAATCCTTTCTTTCATAAGCCATTAGGAGATCATCAACGAGAGGACCCTAGTTTAAATACTATAATACAAGAATTAGAAAGGGGACAGGTAAAGGAACCTTATGTTCTTAAAAATGGTATCCTACTGAAGAAAACTAAAGGTAAACAATATGGAGGTTTAAGAGCTGTTGTACCAGTCTCTCTTAAGTATAGTGTGATTAAATTTCATCATCAAGACCCTGTAGGTGGGGGTCATAGTGGGGTCCAACGAACGATAGCAAAAGTGGCTATACGTTATACTTTTCCTAATTTATTCCAAGAAATTAGAGATTTTGTTCAGAGATGTACGACTTGTCAGCTATGTAGGGATAGGAATAGACTTCCTTATGGTACCTACTATACTCAGAAAGAGAAATATCCTAATAATTCTCTATTTTTAGATGTAATGGGGCCTTGGCCTATCAGTAATGGGTTTAAATATGTATTAGTCTTAACCGATGGTTTTTCTAGATTTGTCATTATCGAACCTCTTAGGAATTTGAGTTCAAAGTCTATATGTTTGAAATTAGATAAAATATTTTATTCTTACGGATTTCCAAATAAGGTGATTCATGACAATGCTGGATATCTGCAAAGCGATTATTTCAAACATTATTTATTTAGTTTAGGCATTAAAAACATTTGTACTACTCCTTATTCCATGTCAAGCAATTTAACAGAAAGACAAAATAAAAATATAAAATTGATTTTGAAAACCTATATTTATAAAAATCAAACTAAGTGGTCTAAGTATATTTATCAAGTCCAGTACACATTAAATAGTAGTGAAAATTCTGTAACTCGTAAAACTCCAAGTGAGGTATACTTAGGAAGAAAGATGTTTAATCCTCTAGATGTAAACTGGATTTTAGATCTAGGAATTCTTGAAAGTACTCCAGATAAAGCTGAGATGAGTAAAACTATTGTAGATAATATTGAATTGGCCTGGAAAAGGAAAGAGAAATTGTATTCTAGAAAACATAGAGATATAGATTTACCTATTGGAGAAAAAGTATTGGTTAAGAAAGTAACTAAATCTTCTTTGGAAAAACGTTATCAACCTAAATTAGATAGCCAATATCAGGGTCCGTTCGAAATTATCAGCTATCCGACAAAGAACACAGTGTGGTTACAACTTGTAGCTGATAAGAAAGTAAAGATTAAACGTCATGTCAGTTTTATAAAGAAATTTTATCCAGCAAGAGAAAATAATAATGAAAATAATAATGGAAATTAAGAAAATATGTACAGATTCTGTTATAATTATAATCCACTTCACTGTTAAAATATATGTTATGTGTTATATATATTTGTGTACTGTGCTCTGTTTGTACAATTCTGCAGGTTCGGAATTGGGTGTTTCTGGCCATGGCTGTGTTTGTTGTGATTGTCCGAGAGAACCTTCCCATAGAAGAATGGCAATAAATCAGGACCATCAGGTGGATAGGCAAGAACAATACCGTCATCAATCCTGTTATCTTTCTGCAGTTATGGTGCGTGCTTCGTCGATTGGACAATGAACTAAAAGGAGCTCCGAAACAACTAACGATTTGTTTGTGAAGAATTTACATCGGTGAGTTCGTTCCATTATTCTTTACTGCATGCCGTGCATGGAAGATGAACTTACTTCGAAATGTTAAATAACTGTTTGTTTAATTAAACCACCCGGAGAGGTGGGGAATTTAATATGAGACATTTCTCTTAAGTTCATGAAAAAAAAAAAAGAACTTGAAAACTCGATCAGCTGATTAGTTAAATAAACTTGTATATGGAAACATTGGCTCTGTAGGTCAATGTCATGGTTCTGATATTCGTTTGTTCGAAGTGACTAAAACGCCATCTATCTTTTGTATTCTACCCGTACCTATTACGTTTCCTTTAGATTGAAACATGAGGTAAGCAGGGGTAGGAGCTTAGAAATTGTGTCCGTTAAATTGATAACTAGTTAAATGTGATTTCGGAATAGTGTGTGGATAATAATGCTCCTACACAGAAAGTAGCCGGATTAATTAAGTGTAATGTATGTAAGTGCCATTGATATGCAGCTCGTCAGGAAATTGTAAGTACAAAATTTTAATCTATTTTTTTTTTTTCCATTTCGGCCCAACTGTTACAACTTTTTGGTGAGTGTATGTCTTTGGTCACTAGTTTAATATATATATATTGTTATATTTGGGGATTAAATTCAATTTGTGTAGATATTTGATATATGAAACCTGTCAAAAGTACAACCAGTAAAATTAATTTAGAATATAAAGTAGTGGAATGCGAATGTATAAAAATTTCCGGACTACTATTCAAATTGGGAAAGGGTTCCAGTTAACATTGAGTGAAGTTGTTTTGTGTTCGCGCAGTTATATTGTTATTGTTGAATTTATTTAAATGTTGAAGAAATTATACAATAAATTGTTCGAGTTGAAGTATATTTATAATTTTCACGAAAAGGATTACTTGCCCAACCTATTCCGCATTAAGGGGAATCCTAAAATACCCTTTCATAGGTAGTGGATTACTTGGTAACAAGACTGCCGCTACAAGTTATGGTAGAATGTCTGTACACAGTTACCTTGAAGTCTTAAGAGTCATACACATCGGTATGATCACCATCCATGTCGTAACACAGCTGAATTCTGAGCTAAGTTCTCGCATATGTTTTGCGGAGATACTCCGGAGTCACGACGGTGAAGACATGTTCCACAGCTGCTCGTAATTCCTGCGCTGTGTGATATCGGGTGTTTCTTACTAGCTGCTTTATGAAACCCCAGAGGGCATTGTCTGGTGTCGTTAGTCGGGACTTCTTGGAGGCCAGGCAAAGGGAGCTGGTGAAGATGCACAACCTCTTCCAATCCAGCGGCCAGGAAACGTCTGATTCAGGGAATTCTGTCAGCAAGCAGAAAATAGCAGAAAACAAATGAACATAGATAGCAATGTTGCCAGACAATACCAAGCAATGTTATCAAACAAATGTGGGTAAAACCTAAAACCGTCAGAAAACACCAATTAGGGGTACGCCTACTTCCGGACCACGCTGTACAACGAATGTACAAATATTAAATGTTACATCTCATTGAGTTAAACAAAAGTGTGTGGCTTCGTATAAACTCCTCACGTACAAGAGACCTTATCAAAGTATAAAATAGCTCTCCCAAGGAAGAGAAAAGTTTTAAAATCTCCATGTTACCCACCAACCTATGGTTGAGGTGAACAAGAAGCATGCACATATATTACTCGTTTGAGTTATCTGTGCGTGCGGCAAAGTTCCGAACTAACTTCCTTGTTTGGAAGTGAGGCCAGCCGCATCACAGGGTTGCCAGAGGTACTGGATTTACTTGAGGTGCAGTTTTTGAAGAAAATCTACTAGGATATACTGAACCAAATCAATCTGAATGAAAGTAGCCGTCCACTTACGAGCTTTCAATCGTTTTCGGATGGATACATAAAACTATTTAGCATGAAATAAACATCAAACTATGAATATATATTTTGCTAATTTAATTCTTCCATATTAAAAAACTTAAAAAATATTAAAACTATATAAAATGCATATTTTAATACGTCTATAGCAGAAGCGGAGCCAGAAAATCATCATGGAGATAATAAACTGTCATATCAAGGAAACATCGGCAAGTAATAGCCTATCTATACTATCTATTTAGGTAGCTACATAGATAAAAACTCCTGTATATAAACTGATGCACTGATTATGCGTCACCGGCTGTGTGATATCCTATATTTTATTTCAATACACAGAGGTTAGCTGAAATGTAGGGCAGATAGACATTCTCTATTCCGGTTTCTTTAATCATACGGGTTTGAGATAATGATGAAATTAGTTAATAGATAGAAAGAAGTACTAAAACTCTACAATCTATGAAGGGTTATGGCTAGGCATATGTAGATGTGTAGGACGTTCAACTGATTGATGCCTGGTTGGTGCATACGCTCTCTAGTGTCATTATTTCTGACTTTTTGGAGCAGAATTCGCTACTTCCTTATTCACGTATTTCTGCAGTTACTTCATGATAATGAAAAAATAAAATGAAATCTTTCAGTTTTACGTTTCACGAATGTTCCTGGGAGACTAAGGGAGACAATGATGATCAAGAATGAAATGATGAAATTAAGAGAATGGGAGCAAATAGAAGAATCCGAGAAACTGACACAATGTGGTTGTCCACCACGGCACCCATTTGGCGCGAGCTGGGACCACCATGCACCTAAGGTGAGCGTTCTACCATCTCGACCCTTGATGATGGTGGGTCAACACCGGACAATGATAGTGATTCAATTAGGAAAAAATCCAGGAACCACACACTACTAAGTCGCATGCACTAACAATTCGACTAAGCTGGAGGTCAAAAAAAAATTAAGAGAAAATTTGAGGATCCTGGTTCCTTTTTAATGTCCTTTATTAAGAAATTTCTCGAAATAAAATGAACTGAGATTTTTCAGTTTAATGTCCCACGTTTTTCTGTCCTTGAGGCTAAGGAAGACGATGATTAAAGCAAGTGAATGATGGTGGAAGACTTGGTGGAATGATGATGTGGAGAAAACGGGAATACCCACGGACACGATGTTGTCCACCACAGAGTTACTTGGACGGGGATCGAACCAGAGACCCCACACACCAGAGGTAAGGGCTCTACTGCTGAGACCCCGTGAGAAATTTGTCGAGTCTCGTGGTCAACACTAGTTCATCCAAGTGTTACGTGTAGATCCCAAACACTGTTTCTGTGTTACATTATTCATGGCAAAACATAAATTGATAAGAGTGTTGATATGGACAAGTAAAAGCATTTAATCAAGGTTTAAAGAAGCGCAAATATCATTGTACAGTATGCTTCAATAATAAATATGGTTTAAATGTTTTATACCACAAAGTTCGTGAACTTCTCATGATGCGAAAGGATTCTGATAGCTTTTAGATGGAATTAAGAAGAAAATCAGGGGGGAAAGTTTGATAATTAAAAAAAAAAACGAGACGAGATAAGCATTCCGAAAATCGAGACTAGGCGAGAAAACTTTATTTCTCGTCTGATCTCGTTCACAGCACTACCTTCAATCCATATTAAAAATCCGTATTTTACTATATTCTATCGTTTTAACTTGACGATTATCAATATTGAAAGTGGAAATGGTTGTAGTTTTCTACTACTTCCGGTTTAAATAGAGGGATATAAAGACAGAGATAGATCTTATTCTTAAGACGCTGAATCCATATTTAAAGGGAAAAAAAACCTTTTTGTATCTTGTATAAATTTGCTTTTATTCTTGTCATTGTAGAAATATTGAAAAAAAAATTCATAGCTTTAGATAAAATAAGGATCAGATGTGCACCCAGATATTTTTGTTGGGAGGGGTCCACGCTGTGGGGGGGGGGGGTATAAAATACTACAAGCCACTACACCTATGTAGTACTGAACGAGTATTATTCTACATCCGAAAAGACGATAAGTAATTGTAAAATACTTTCCCTATATTTTCAGGGGGAAAAAATTGGGAGAATCAAAATATTTTTATAAGAGAAAGAGTACAGATCAAGTGTAAAGATCAAAAATTTCATGCTATATCAATCATGTCGCTGTAAAAAAAAAAAAAAAAAAAAAAAAGAAAAAAAAAGTATATTTTTGTTGAGAAAATGTACGTACAAATGTATGGGTTAGGAAGTTTTGAGGGAAGCTTCCGAACCCAGTGGATCCCCGTTAGTGCGCTCCTGATAAAGACAATGCATTGTTTAAGCTCAACTCTCCTTTACGCTTTTAGGAGCTAGTTACTTTTCGCTTGTCGTGTTGAAATTAGGCCCTTTAAATCTTTCGAAAGTAGTTTTTTCTTGCTTTCTTCCTTTTGTCATACTACATATACACAGTGGCGGCTAATGTTAGTGTTGCAGCGTTGCGCAACGGCCAAAGTATTTCAAGAAAAAAATATTATTATCAATAGTAGTAAAGAACAGAAAAAAATACTTTTAATACTTGCATATATACACTTTAAATAACATATTTTTTACTTCTGTAACTGTCCGTTCCGTTAATCCGTTTTAAAAAGCGAAAAATAATCCGTCACAGAGTCTGTAATTTATATTGTGTTGCAGCGAGCATGCAACGACCAGATTCCTTCAGCGCGGCAATTGGAGCAAATGTTAAGTCTCCTTTCCCCTATCTCAGAAGTTAAAGGGACTGGTCGTTGCAGTGCTTCTGCAACACAGCACGGTTTCCAGTGAGCGAGAAGGTTTTTCACGCTAAATAAGATTTCTGAATTTTCTTTCACTAGCAATTAACAAATGGAATTTGTTTTTATGCATTCATATTTTTAAATTACATGACTATACCGAAGCAAATCAATATAATGACAATTAAAAAAGTGATTGCAAAATTACAAAATAAGAAAGAAAATATCTAGTATTAGGAGAAAACAAATGAAAGTAGACCCACATTTATAAGTTAATTCTTAGCTTATATTGATAATGAAGGCTTCTTCTACAGTAATTTGTGAATCAAATATTAATAAGTCTGTATGTAGAATCGCTCCCCTCCCCCCTGTGGATAGTATTTTAGTATAAACATATTTCTTTTATAAAATAAGTATATTTTATACTCTTGATAATTTCCACATAAAACTGTATGATGGAGAACGCCACATTGAATTTAGGACTAGTTAGCAATGCTCAGAGGCGTAGCCACGAGGGGGTCCACCGGATCCGGACCTCCCCAAAATTTCGAAACTTGACTAACATTTGTAGACTTTCTTAATAAACTATACTTTTTTTAACACAGAAACGATTGATGTATGCTAAATATTTTATTTTACGCCTCATCGTGTACTCTTCTTTTCTTATAAAAATAATCCTTCTATCATTTTTTCTAAAAATATAGGTAACAGTAAGTAAGAATTACTTATCGTCTTTTCGGGTGCAGTATAAGACAGGTTCCATATTCTGTAGACGTATTGGGTCTCCCTCAAATACTTTGGACCCCTCCCAGTTAACATTTCTGGGTGTAGAACTGGCAGTGATGTTTGTTTTAATGTTCATTTTTTTGGCTTCTGTTACATGCTGATCCTTCATCTGACGGGTTTCGAGGTTTCCTTTCCAGAACATATCACATTGGTAGGCATTGTTTCGCCTCATGTGGAAGTACATTGTGTTCATCGTGCATTGCGTAACAATAAGACGGATGATTTGGAGTTTTTTTCTTTTACACAGTGTGTCTGTGTTGATGTATGAATATGTGATATTCGGAATTCATATATCAGTACCTATTTTGTATCAGCTGGTTTGGTTTTTAATTACTAGGTTTAATTTTATTGTGTGTGCTTTAATTCTGTAAATAACCTACAAATTCTGAATGAATTGTATACCATGACTTCTGTAAATAACTTACAAAAAAACATTGACCAGCTTTCAACTGAGGAAAAATTTGCAATTAAGGCTTAGACAAAATAAGCAAAGGGCAATTCAGGAGAGAGTTCGAAAAAAAATCCAGTTTAAATTTACAGGATATCTTATGGCAGTAGTGTTGTTTTGCACCAGATACATTTCCTCAATTTATTTTAAATTTTCCTGGATAAACTGTGAATAAAGTGTGTTCAATGTACATTTTTTTTAATAACACTAATCTCTGCTACGAACTCTCTTCAGTCAACGCTGAAGAGGAATTCGGATCACTGTCAAGGACTGAGTTTGCTAGAATGAATCGTTCGCAGTAATCTAGAAAAATATTTAGTAAATCTACAAAGCTTTGAAATTAATATTAACAGTATCTATGGCGTCAGCAAAAGACGAAAAGTTTTTTTCCACATGAGAAAGAGTTGACACTTTCAAGGAATTGAATTTCCCAAGAAAGGTTATCACCATTGGTTATGCTTTCCATCGAAAAAGACTTGACAATAAGATTACCAGAGTTCAAATAGCATGTATTAGACAGATTTGCTCCAATCAAAGAGAGGAGAATGAACTTACTAATTAATTAAGGTGATTAATCGGATAAAATGTTCTGCATTTTTTTTAAACAGAATTTTATTTAATTTAACATGTCACATAGCATTTGCATCTAAAGTTATATTGATTAGTCAATGAATCAACTTTATATCTTCTGTCTCTTATCGTTCGTACTTCAACACCCGAAACCACAATCCACCGGCCGCCACTGCGTATACAATAGGTTATACAGCATACTCGTTATATCTACGGTGTAACAAGCGAAGTCACCTGAACCAAGTTGTCATTTACAAGATTAAAAGAAAAAATAGTGTACCCATTGAATTGGAAAATTTTGTGAGATATGATCCCCTGCATTTTTGCCTGTAATGCCTAACTTCCATCTTCAAATCATCGTCATTTCTTACGTGTAACATGTTTTGGTAATTTTTCTGTACTTCTTACCAAGAAGTCGAGAATTTGGCCACCAGATGGCTCACTATGCTTATAATATATAGTCTGCCATCTACTGGTAAAACGTTAAACTTTCTTAACGCTTAGTCCTATTCGCACACACTACTATTGGTAGGGCTTTTGAATTTTTGAGTTTTATGTCCCATGGCCAGTGGCGTATTTACGATTTTCTTTCGGGGGGGCTTTGCTAACTTTCGGGGAGGGCTTTGCCTGAAAATGTGAAAATTCTGCAAGATATTTCATATACTTTACTATAGTAAGTAAGATTTCGGGGGGGGGGGCTTAAGCCCGGAAGCCCCCCCCTAAATACGCCACTGCCCATGGCTCTACATTTTAGGCTCAAGAATATATTGGGAAATGAATACCAATGAAGTGAATAGTGAAAAGACAATATTATATAGGTATAACTTCCGTACCCTGAGCGAGGCATTAATATTACACTGCTTTTCTAACACAATTGATTCATTGGTCTCCTAATATACAATTAACAAAATTATACAACAATGATCAGATTCAATAATTTTATTTAATATCTTTCAGTTTTTGTCCGTTATTAGATTTTTCTATATAAAAAAATCACAAGGGCAGGATATATCGTACGCTATTTACAAAACATCTGATGTGGATCAAACATGACATGGAGTAGATATGACTTGCTTAGTATACAGGCCCGTTGCCAGCCCAAAAATTTAGGGGGGGGCCGGTAGAAGTTAGGGGGGCCCGACCCAATCATATTATACTTCATTACCATATTATAGTTCATTTCCAAGCCTACCGTGAAATTTTATGGGGGCCAGCCAAAGTTTATGGGGGCCCGGCCCCCCTTGCCCCCGTGGATACGGGTCTGTTAGTATACATGTGAAATATTTTTCCTGGCAAAGCAAACTTTAGCTTCTTGAAAGGAAACAGTATTCGTAGTTTTGGTAATTTTCCTAAGCTAGGGAAATTTCGAAAGTAAATTTAGCAGAAAGGGAAAAAGGGATTTTTTTTTCGATAAAACGTGAAAATCCAGGAAAATTTTCAAGCTGACTAATTGACCTATATGAATGCTTAAATTTTTCTTTGTTCTTCAGAAATAAACCAATACAATAGTAATAATGTGTGTGTCTATTCAAAGTATCATAATTTGCATTTATTATTGGCTGAGTGTATTTGTACGTATTTTTGTAAAAAAAAAAATAAAAAATAAAAAAAATAAAGAAATAAAAATAAAACAAATAGAAGCAAAAAATATGGTTGACACTTCCTTTAATATAGCTAAATTAATCTCATCACATAATTTCTGTCATAGGAATTGGACTCTCAACAAACTAGGGAAAATTTGATAAGAAAAAGGAAAATTTTGTATCAGTCGAGGGAAATTTTCTTAAAGAAACCTATGAACACTGAAAGGAAGCAGGAGTTTGGAATCAGCCAAAATTATCCCCTCCACCACAAATAACCAATTGCTATTTAGGAAAAGAGTTGTGACGGTCATTTTCAAAACCTTGGTAAGTACATTTCCAGTAAAAAAAATTAAGATAGTATGCGTTGCAAGCTCTTCGCATTTCCTGCTATTGAAACGAAATAAAATGTGTGAAGAAAAGATAAAAAGAGATTGGACTTGACTGGTTTTAGAAATGACCTGTTCATCCTCTTAAGGGCTCACGGTGGTTTATTTCTCACTTCTGACGCATGAGATTCCTGGTTTGATTCCACCTCCTTCCAAATGGGTTTTGTGGTGGACAAACGTCAAGTGCGTGGATTTTCTCGGGGTTCTTCAATTTCTTTCCGCTTTCGTCATTTCACCATTATGATCCATCTCATCATCACAATCTCCCTTAACCTCGGTGCATAATCGTGGGACGTTAAACTAAAAAAAAACTCTTAAACGTTCAGTAAATAGTAGGATGCATGTAATAAAGATTTCCTAAAATCAATGGACGATTTTTATCGCGTAATCGAGATTTGATTACTACGTATTAATATTTGACAAATTACTATGATGTTTAAAAATATGAATTTAAAATTGATAAGCTATACAGTTACAAGTGGTGACACTCACTGGTAAAGTTATTTTACAAGTTTATATAGTCAAGTTTTACTGAAAGATATCCATTTCTAACAACATTTCAAACTTATTCAACTATAAAAATCTCTAACTCGTATTTATTATTGAATATTTCTTCCTATTGTTCGCTCCAGTTCTCATGGGATAGATACTTAATTTTTTATTCTTTGACATTTTAAAATCTATGGGACCATTCCTTAGAATGTTCCAAGCGGGTAACAGTCACGGCAGAAGATAAAATGACAAATATATAACTCCTGTTTTTGGGTACAAGCTCTTTATGTCTTCTTAAAGGGAAAGCTTGATAATGTGAAATATTAGACAATAAAAAAAAATGAACTAACTAACTAACTCTATGGCCTATGGAACCCGGAGGTTCAACGCCACGTTCACAAAAGCTCTCCATTGACTTCTATCCTTAGCTAACTGCATCCAGTTTCTACTTTGTATTCCTATCTCTGCGAGATCCATCTTAATACTGTCCTCCCATCTGCGCCTAAGTCCTCCTAATGGTCGTTTTCCGATTGGTCTTCCAGTCAAGACTTTAAAAGCGTTTCTACTTTCTTCCATTCTAGCTACATGACCTGCCCACCTAAGCCTCCTAGACTTGACGACTCTAACAATGTTGGGTAAACCGTATAAATTATGTAGTTCCTGGTTATGAAGTTTCCGCCATTCCCCATTCCCGTTCCTCTTGGGTCCGAATATTCGTCTCAAGATTTTGTTCTCAAATACTTTCAGTCTATGTTCTTCAATCAGTGTAAGCGATCACGTTTCGCATCCATATAGAACAAAAGGCATGATTATCGATTTATATATTTTAAGCTTCAAATTCCTCGACAGAATCCGCGACGACAAGAGATTTTGAACCGAATAGTAACACGAATTCCCTGCTTTTAGTCGACATTTAATTTCTTCGTGGATATGATTTTCGACTGTTAATATTGATCCTAGATATTTGAAACTATCTACTTTATCAAAAGTATTATTTAATATTTTAACGCATCTATAATTTGCTGTATTACGGTCCCGACGCACTTCCATGTATTTAGTTTTCTCTTCATTTACTTCTAAACCCATGTCCCTGCAAGTGTTTAATAAGATCTCTGCATTCTTTTCTATTGTTCTCCTATCATCCCCTATTAAATTTATATCATCAGCATATGCCATAACCTGGTGAATACCGTTCAGCTCTAGGCCCTGGTTGCTATCTTTGATTTTCCTTATAGCGTATTCCAGAACAAAGTTAAATAATAATGGCGACAACGCATCTCCTTGTTTCAGGCCATTTTCGACGTGAAAGCTCGTGAACAAAAATTTTCCTACCCGGACTTTAATTTGGGGTTCATTTAAACATATCTTAATTAATCTAATTAGCTTTCTCGGTATTCCAAGTTCTGTAAGAACGTTGTATAATGTGTTTCTCTCCAAACGGAGTCGTACGCCTTTCTAAAATCAATAAATAGTTGATGTATCGGGCTACTGTATTCCCACTTTTTTTCGAGTATTTGGCGAATGATAAATATTTGGTCGATATTTGATCGATTTTGTCTAAATCCGCACTAATAATTTCCAATAATTTCATCTGGGTATGAGGTCAGTCTTGCTAATAGAATATTTAAAAGGATTTTATAGGATGTTGACAAAAGAGAAACGCCTCGATAATCATTACAGTCAGTTTGGTCGCCTTTCTTGTCAATTGGAACAATGATTGATTCTTTCCACTCTTGTGGCAATTCTTCCTTGTTCCAGATAAGGAGAATGAGTTTGTGTATCTTGTTCCACAATTTTTCGTCTCCAGCTAAAATAAACTCAGCTGGAATTTCATCTACACCCGGAGATTTGTGTTTCTTTAATTTCTTTATAGCGATTTCTATTTGTATTCGGTTGGGTTCTGGAATATACGATTCTGCGGTGTGTATCTCCTTTTCTTCACACATACTAGTTTTTGGTTGCTTGTTAAGCAAATCGTCAAAGAAATCTTTCCATCTATTTAAGATGCTATCCGTATCAGTGAGAACTGTACTGTCCGATTTCTTTACTATATAAGCACGAGGTTGATAACCTTTCTTAAATTCGCTGATCCCCTTATACATGTCCCGGATGTTTTTATTTTTACTATTCTACTACGGAAAGTTCTTTAGTCTAGTGGAGTGATAAAGAGGGTTTTCCTAAAATTCATAAGAAGGAAGTAAAACTGAGACCGGTTTTAGACTGTAGGAGTAATTTCATGGAAGCATTGGAGAAGAAGAAGCTCTCAGAGGAATTTAGGATAGCAAGGGGGTAGTTAATTCAGCAGAAGTGAAAGAATTGATAAAAGGTTTAGGAACCAGAAAAGAAAGGACTGTCATGTTTAGTGTGGACGTAAAAAGTATGTTCCCCAGCCTCAAGAGAGAAAAATTTCTAACAGTAGTGGACAAGGTGATGAAGGACAGAAAAATTGAAAACTGGGATAAGGAGAAAATGAAAAAAGCTTTAAGGTTGTGTGGGAAAATAGTTTCTGCAAGATAAGTGATAAGATACTGAAAATGAAAGATGGGTTGAGCATTGGATCATGTATAAGCCCAGTAATAGCAGATCTGCTAATGAAGGAATGGGAGAAAACAGTGATGGAAAATGGTGGTGATAAATTACTATTGTTTTGTAGGTATGTGGATGATTGTTTTGGAGTATGGAAAGGAACTAGAAGGCAATTAGAAAAATTTACTGGAGAATGGAATGATGAAAGAAAAGGTATCATGTTAGAGAAGGAGATAGAAAAAGAAGGTGTAATAAATTTCTTAGATATCAAAGTAATGAGAACAAAGGAAGAAAATTTTATAACATCGTGGTTCCAAAAAGAATGTGCAGCAGGAGTTTACTGCAACAAAAGAAGTGATGTTGATGAAAAACAAAACTAAATTTCATTAGGAATATGGAAGAGAGGATCAGAATGATAAATATGAAGGAAGATCAAAAGGAGAACGATATAGAAAGACTATGGGAACAACTAAAAGAGAATGGTTACAGTGAAAAGGGCAAAAAACGAGCAGGAAGAGAAGGAAGAAAAGTGAGAAAAAAGAAAAGTGAGAAAAAAGAAGGAGAGAAAGAAGAGGACAAGAAGAAAAGATGGCATGGTATTGAAAGTGCAGGGGTGATATCAGAGAAGATAAGAAGAATTCTCAAGAGAGCAGGTATTAAGACGTACAGGAAAGGAGGAATGAAGATAACAGATATCATCAAGAAAAAGAAAATGAGAACGTCAGCGGAGTTGAGTTGATTTTGAGTTTAACGTCCCTTTTCAGCAGCGAGGCTATATGAGACGTGGACCTACTGATTAACGTGGAATCCGAACCACATGAGCTCCCGCCGGGAATCGAACCCGGGTCTCCCGCGCTAAAGGCGCGTACGCTAACCGCTTAGCCACAGAGGAGCTCAAGAGAACGTCAGCGGAATTATGTTTTAAAAAAAAAGGAGTGATATATGAAGTACCGTGTAGGATGTGTGATAAGGTATATGTAGGGGAAACCAAGAAGAGAATGCAAGAACCTTTAAAACGACACAAAGATGATGTAAGATTGAAGAGAGACACTAATGCCATTTACAAGCACGTCGATGAAACAGGACACGAAATAAACTTGGAAGGAGCAAAAATATTGGAATATGAAGGGAGACAACTAGTTAGAAAGTGGAAAGAAGCAAAGAGGATAAAAGAAGTTTACGATAAAGCTATGAACTGGAATAGTAGTTTGAGTATTAATGAAGATTGGGAGGACATTTTGAAAAGAGTAGAAAGAAGAAAGAAGAACGGTGGAATATAAGGAC
The DNA here is from genome assembly GCF_964235325.1 of Thermobia domestica. Lineage (NCBI taxonomy): Eukaryota > Metazoa > Arthropoda > Insecta > Zygentoma > Lepismatidae > Thermobia > Thermobia domestica. The sequence continues at coordinate 68,481,334 of NC_137454.1, forward strand.
AATCTAGGGTTAAAATTTATTTGTGTTTTTTCAAGATTCAGGTAGTTAATTAGTATTCAATATTAAGGTAGAAAATTTCAATATTTAGATAGTTAATTAGTATTTATTTTAGTTAATATATGTTAAAAGAAATATAAAGATTTGTTAACAATGTATTATGACTGTTAAGAATTTAAAATTATCACAACAATGGATATATATATTGAATTTTATTGAATTATATTGAATTTTAATTTGTTATAGTTAAATATAAACTAATTATTTGCTGAGCAAAACTATATCTTTTCGTTAAAATTCAACACGTGTTACAGTTTCGCCAACTAAATCTTTGGCTTCATCAGACACTATGTGATACAGGATAACTGTACAATCGTATATACATACAACAGCTAAGATATCTTTCTTCTCTTATCTCTACTCTGATGAAGCCAAAGAGTTAGTTGGCGAAACTGTAACACGTGTTGAATTTTAACGAAAATATGTAGTTTTGCTCAGCAAATAATTAGTTTATATTGAATTTTAATGAAAAGTGATTCCTGATTGGTAGAGATAACAAATGATGTAATGTTATTTATGATTTCAGTTGGAGTAGTAGTCTGAAGAAGGAAGTGATATACTTCCGAAACTGTAACATTTCTAGTTAATTTATAATAAAGATTTTAGATAGCCTTGTAAGAAAGTGTGTTTAGTTTGTGTTTAAGATGGACACAAGGCCTTTTTATCATAATAATTTACATTTTTGATGCATCTATCCAATTAAGATTTGTATTAGCGTAGTACCGAACATTCTGGTTGTTAACCTGTTGCATAGAAATTTGCCTCATCACTAAAAACAATGTTATGAGGAAAGACTGGGTCACGAGGTATCTGGGCCAACGTCTACTCACACAACTCCACTGGTCTATCAGCATCATCCTCTGACAGTTTTTGATTCAAATGGGTGTCACTTTTACCTTTTTAATATTCTTTGAGCACTTTTGACTCTAACATTATGATCACTTGACAGACGTCGCGCACTCTTCGAAGGACTTTTCACCAATACACCCAACACAGCTGCTGATGTGTCTGGATCAGTTGCATTTCGTGGTAGTTCTGATTGAGGTAAATCATCATTTACCGTTGCCCTGAATTTGATGATTAGTTTTCGTACAACATTGTCTGTCACCGGCTCGCTATTAGGATGTCGCTCATTGAAGACGGCTGTTATTGCCAGGAAAACTTCATGTTTTCTTGCACTGACTCTCCTATTATCATCTCCTACCAGGTATATACTTCACGAATACATACACAAGAACAAGAGATAAAATTAATGAAATTGACATAAAAATAACAGATGAAGATGATAAGTGGATTGATTTTAGTGGAGCAATAACAACAATACTTTCAAAAACCAAGATTTTTTCTCTATAGTAAATGGATAGTATTGAAAGTTATGAGCTACAAGTTTTACAGCAAATAGAAAAACATTTAATAATTTTAATGAACATAACAATGATATTTAGTTTGATTTTGATGTAGGGGATGGATTTTTCACCCTTCACAGAACAGATTGTTATATGAAATTTGAAGTTGTAGCTCAAACTAGAGGAGCATTTTCCGCAAACGACACAATAAAACTTGTAGATAACTTCTTTCCATGCCTCTTCTTACAAATAGAAATTAGAAAGCATGGTGTTGTTATAGATAAGACTGAATTACTAGGAATAGCTTCTACAATAATTGGAACTTAAAAACTATCTAAACCTGAATTTACTATGTATTTAAAACAGGGTTGGAAAAATACAGATTAAAAAAAAAACATTCGTTTAAAACATGAAAAAGGTGTTCAAAATGTTTTAAACATGTTTTAAAACACACACGAAAAAATGTTTTAAACATTTCGAACAGTTTAAAACATGATTTTAAACATATTTCAAAATTGTGTAATAATGTATTTATTAAGACTTTTTTGCTCATGCAACTAGGGATGCGCACGAGTCGAGACATGTCTCGAATCTCGACTCGAATTCGAGTCGAGATTCGAGTCGAGACACACTTTGTAAAATTCGAGACGAGTCGAGACAAACGTATTTCTCGACTCGAATTTTCGGGTCGAGACTCGAGTCGAGTCGAGACAGCTGCTAAAAATCTCGACTCGACTCGAATGTCTCGAAAATTTTTCTATAATTTTTAATATTATTTTGAAGAAAGTGCTCGCTCAGAAACACTCGGCACGAGTATTTCGGAAACTGCAGGACTTGTCAGGTGTTCGAGGAGTGCTGTGGTGATTGTCTTCAGCAAGTGGCGAAACCAAGGGGAAAAGACGTCCAAATGTCGAGGGGTTGGGTGCCCCCACCTCATTACAGATGTCGAACGTTCTAGTCTGGGCAGATTGGTAAAACAGAACAGGCGGCGAACTGCGTCGGAACTAAGATCAGAGTTTAATGCTGGGCAAAGTACAAGTGTATCTGAACTAGTTTTGTCAAATTTCCGGAAATTTTGAACCTGTTTTTTTAAAAAAAACGTTTTTTTCGATTTTCTGGAAAAATTGAAAAAAATAAATATTAGGTTAATTTTACTAGTAATGATATTTTTTTTTTCAAACACGGGAAAAATTTAAGTTCAAAAATTTCAATATTGCGAATATTAAAAAATAGCACTCGAAAATAAAATTATTCCAATTATTATCTATATATTAAAATACTAGATTTACGCGTATATGTTTCTCCTCACAGAAAAGTTTATATGTTTGTCTCCAATCCTTTCAACAATGAGACCTCGAACCCACAAGTGCTAGAAACGTGCCGTTTTCATTTGTCGATTCCAAATTTTGTGTAAATTGTCCAGTTCTAATTGAATATTTTTGTAAAAAAAAATGGCCATTAGTTCTTTATTGCATTTATAGGGGTACACAAGAAGTACTGTGGGGGCGCGGTGGCTGAGTGGTAGGACGTTCACCTCCGGTGCATGGGGTCCCTGCTTTGATCCCAGATCGCGCCGTGTGGACTTTGTGGTGGACAAATACCATGCTCGTGGGTTTTCTCGGGGTTCTCCCGTTTCCTCCCACTTTCTTCATTCCACCATTTCATTCATTTCTCATCATCACCGTCTCCTTTAGCCTAACCGGCATAACCGTAGGACGTAAAACTAAAGATTTCATTTCACTAGAAGTACTGAAATTTTTGAAAAAGTAAAGCATCATACCCTACGAGTTATATATTCCAACATCACATAGTTGTATATAGGGGTTGTATATATGTCAGGCGTTTGTTTCATGGCCAAATGATAATGAAAACGAAGGATAACCATTTCTCCAGTCTAAGATTAATCTTCATGGTTTGGAGAGGTTTTTTCTTCAATAAACACCGTTTATCACTGACATAATTAATTGTGTGTGTACTTTATTTACTTATTAAATAATGCATGCATACACGATATGGGCATTCAGTAAATGGATACTTGAAAATTTGAACTCTATTATCTATACAAGCCGGCTACGAGTCTTTTGTTAGCCGGCTACGGGTGCAGTGCAAACTACTCTTTGGATTGAGCTTCTTACCGGATGTGTAGCCTACCGAAGGACCACACAGATGTTATCGAAACTATTGTGCTTTGTGTTTTTTTGTATGCTTTGGCAGAAAGTTCTGTAGATATCGAAGCCCGCCAGTGAAGCCATATCTAGCATCTTGGTGCTAGATCTAGCATAATTCACTCCCATCTAGCATCTAGCATCTTGACTTTAGCATCTTGGCAAAATCTCATTCTTTCCTCTGGAGAACAGAAAAAGAACGAAAATTTAGATGGCTCACTGAGCGTTGGGAATTACCCTTGGTTGAAGCGATGATTGGAGTAATAAAAGCAGTTAGTATTTCCGCTGTTGTATTGTTGAATTCACAGAAATGTTCAAAAATAACCAAAACGTGACTCTGTACAAGATGTTTACTTACCCATAGTTTTATTATTGTCAACTGAACCCTGAGTGTCTGGGATGTTTCTGTCCCTTCTCACTTTACAACTTGAGAGGGGAGGGGGGTATGACCGCTAAAAGAAATGCTTCAGTGCTGCCTCGGAAGTGGCATGTTTTGTATATATTTCTTCCCCTGATTCTCTTTCCAATACAGAGAACCGACTCTTTAAATGAAGAAAGAACCCTGAACCCTCCCGAAAATGCAAAAATGAATGATGCGTACAAATAAATCTATGGATGAATCAAATAATGCAGATACATGAGAAGATGATGACGTGTGTCTTGTAATTGTTATATTAATATCTACTGGATTAAGTGAAAGTATAAAATGGATTTGATGACGGGCCAAATTGACGCCAAATTGACGTCACCTTGGTAACATACATATTTAGTATTAATAATATTAAATTAGATTATAGTTTAGCGTCGTTTTCCGGAGCAAAGCTCTACAAGACGTGAACGTACAGTTTAAAGTCGGATTTGAAACACATGAGCTCCTACCATGAATCAAACCTCGTTCGAGAAAGGCGCATACGCTAACCACATAGCAACGGGGAGCTCAACATTTAGTGATATGTATATTAAGTTGTAAAATTATATTCGTTTAATTTTCACTAATATAATCTTCACAATGTAAAGCATTCGCTAGGCACGTTATCTTGTTTAAAAACAAAAAGCCTATCTCTTATGTTTCCGTCTCGGGGTTGGACTGCGGGATGATAGAAATCCGAAAGAGATGTTTTTATTATATTTTGTGCAGTAGATCTGCTCCTTCATAATCTCCGTGTTTGATAAGAATGAACCTTCCTGGCTCACGAAAATGTATACGTAATATAACAAACCATGCACATTAAATGCCAGACTAATATAGCAAACATTGAAGATGCCCCCCTAGAAAATTTTCTTCGGCCGCCCATGTCTGGAGGTACACAATTTCGCAACTTAGTGGATACGATGTGGATGTATTCAAAGTCTACTGATTTACCCATAAAATTTAAATTTTATAACAATATTCTCAGTGAATACTATTATGGAGAACTATTTTTTTAATTCTATCGCTAAATGTTTTTTTTTTTTTCACCAGGTCTCGGTAATCGTCTGGCACGAAAAATGAAGTTTCTACAAGTGTTTCCCCAGCATTTTTTTTTTTTTGAGAAAGGGGTCCTCCAGGAGCGTTATTGAGGGTGTAATTCCTACGTTTGTTATATACATATATAGATATAGATAGATATAAATATAGAGATACTGCGTATATATATATATATATATATATATATATATATATATATATATATATATATATATATATATATATATATATATATATATAAAGATAAGTAGGAGCGAGTCTTTAAAATTAGTTCGGAAAGATAATATGAAAATCTGGCATAATTTGCAAGAACCTATCTAGTCTCATATATATAAAATAAATAGTTTGTTTGTGTTTGTCTGTCTGTATGCGGCCTCGGGACCAGACGAGTGGACCGAGAGTTACCAAATTTTAGTCAGGGGTACTCTGGCCCAGGCCCCAGATCAAGACGATTTTTTTTTTTAATTCGGACCAGGAGGTCTCAGGGGGCGCTTACAGGGACATGTAAAAGTGGTAGAAAATGGCCGATATTACTGTCGAATTCGTAGTTTTCGCGGTCGCTGAAAACTCTGATCACATTAACTTACAAATTCACCCTATTCGGGCCGCGGGTCACCGGGGGGATCGGATACCGAGACAAGTAAAAGTAATCCAAAATGACCGATATTAGTGTCAAATCCATAGTTTTCGCAGTCGCTGAAATCAATGGTGACAATTCCATTAGCGATGATATGCAAATTCAGCTATAATTGTATGCGGACCGGGAAAAATCTTTAAGTTTCTACGTCCCACGGTTATGCCGGTTAGGCTAAAGGAGACGGTGATGATGAGAGATGAGTGAAAGGGTGGAATGAAGAAAGTGGGAGGAAACTGGACAACCCCGAGAAAACCCACGCACACGGTGTTTGTACACCACAAAGTTCACTTGGCAGGGGCTGGAATCGAACCCGGGACCCCAAACACCAGAGGTGAACGCTCTACCACTGAGCCACCGCGGCCCCAATGAGGTTGGAAGCTGGTCAGTTATGGCGGGAGGTGGCACATGCCATAGGAGTGGCACAAAGTGTGATTTCCCGATTGTGGAATCGATTTCAAACAACTGGAAGTGTTTGAAGAAGACAAGAACAGGGCCGTCCACTAGCAACTAAAGCCAGAGACGATCGTTATCTGTTGTTAACAGCCCGTCGAAACCAGAATACAACTCTGCTACCGCGAGCCTTCCGAACAACAACAGGACGCATAATATCTACTCAAACGGTCCGCAATCGCCTTCGAGAAGGTGGTCTCTACGCACGTAGGCCTATGGTGTGTGTCCCATTAACTGCACGACACCGTGTTGATCGAAGAGCGTAGGCGGAGGAACATCGTGGGTGGGGACGCAATGAATGGGGCAATGTTTTGTTCTCTGACGAGTCTCGATTCAGTGTAGAGCCTGATAATCGACGTGTTTTCATCTGGAGAGAGTGTGGAACATGACACAATCCCATGTTTGTGCGAGAAAGATCCCAGTATCATGGTGGTGGACTGATGGTGTAGGCAGGAATCAGCATTGGTGAGCGTACTGAGCTCCACATCATCCGAAATGGCTCTTTGACGGCTCTCAGATATAGGGATGAGATCATGAAAACTCTTGTTCTTCCTTATGCTGGTGCCATTGGTGATTCGTTCCTTTTTATGGATGACAATACTCGTCCTCACAGAACTCGGTTAGCGGATGAGATGCTGAGGGTATCGCTCGGATGAAATGGCTAGCATGCTCTCCGGATCTCGTTCCAGTTGAGCATGTCTGGGATATGCTTGGCAGACGAATTGCCGCTAGGCCAGTAAATCCAACAACCATTCCAAAGCTGGAAGTCGCTCTTCTGGATGAGTGGCACAACATCCCCCAAGAACTCATCGATAATCTGATTGAATCCATGTCACGCAGGTGCGAGGCTCTGTTGGCTATTCGAAGTGGTCATATGACATATTAAGGAGCAATAAGTGTTGTTGCTTTGCCTGTTTATGGGCAGTTCGAGAGATGCACACATAACCGTCCTGTGTCATGAGCCATGTGAACAAGGTTTTCCGTGCCCCAACACCAGTATGTGCCCCATTTTTCTAGTGTATCTTAAAGCATTCCTTCTTGTATAATATATATGAGTCAAACACAAGCTTATTCATACACTATCTTAAGGTCTTGTGTGATATTTCAGCTGAACTCCTAATTTTTTTGAGCATTATATATATATATATATATATATATATATATATATATAGTGGCGGATTCAGGATATGATCAAGGGAGGGGCTAAACCATAGTTTGCAGTTTTATCCAATGTAAAGCAGGATTGAAGCCCATTTTCTGCAGTGTATACTTGAGTGTGAAGGGGGGGCTACAGCCCCCTTGGATCCGCCTCTGTATATATATATATATATATATATATATATATATATATATATATATATATATATATATATATATATATATATATATATATATATATACACATGATCGAAAATGGCCTCGAATCCATACTCGCTGAGATGTACAGAAGATGCCGTTTAAATCCACAAATTCAGCCCCATTAGTACTCTAAGTAGGATGGTGACATGTAAAGATAATTGAAAATTATCGATATTAATGTCAAATTCATAGTTTTGGGGCTCCACAAGTTCATTAGTGACAGTTTTGGTGCCCTTTGTGTCCAAAATGAAACGTATTCTCCCCGTGCGAAGAAATGATATTCTGCTAGTCTGTGATAATAACTAACGGAAGTTCCATTTAATATATTTCTCGCTGCTCAAATTTACTCACTTGTGCGGTATATGTGTGTAAAGTAGAATTAAAACCTGTTGCTTTAAGTATTTTTCCGTTAGCGAAATACATTGTATATACAGTAGGACGTCAATAATCCTAACGTCAAAAATCCGAATGCGGTCCCTAGAAGCTTTTTACATTTTGTCTTAACGCTAGCGATAAACAAACAATAGCGTGTCCATCGACGTTATGTGAAGTCAGTGTTTTTACAAAAGTTCATTTATATGTAATTGTTTGTCATGTATTTTTATTTTTATTTTTTCTTAGGCCTATAAGTTTTAAGTGTGACTTACAAGAACAGTGTTATTTAGAGTACAAGCAAGTTCTTCAGAAACATTAAATGTAAGTAGCCTTACGTACGGTATTGTAATTACTGTATGTACTGAATAACCACTGTATCGATAGAAGAACATACCGTACAGTATGTAAGCCTAAATGGCATTTTCTTGGTCATTTTCGAAAATCCGAACAATTTGAAAATCCGAATACCTGTGGTCCCAATTAGTTCGGATTTTCGACTTCCCACTGTATATGTTGCAGACATGTTACAGCAAGTAAGATTACTAGCATCAGGCTAACAAATAGTTTTTAAACTACATTTTCCTGTTTTTGCCAATATTTCCGAACAAACGATTTTTTCTAATGGTTTCAAAATTTCCGGAATTTTACATAGAACAATCAAGATATCTCTATGAAATATATGTTTGATTTAACATATTAACTAAAATGATTCTGTGATTAAATGGTGTTTCTGATAATACCCAAATTTTCCGTTTTTTCCCAGCTCGGAAAAACAGTAAAAGAACTGTTTTTTTTTAAACCCAAAATTTCCGTTTTTTTCACAGGCCTTCACAACACTAGTCTGAACACACACTCCTAACGATGGCGAATGTTAACACCACGACATCGGCAACTATAACTAAAATGAACACGTGACCATCGCCACTAGACCTTGGCACAATGGCAGAGCGTTGCATTGTCTGATGAATCCCGATATCTTCTTCATCATGACGATGTGAGGGTGCGAATCCGTAGTGTTCATAGGGAACAGCTCCTTGACATCTGTATTACGGGACGGAGACAAACTGGCTGCGGCTTAATTATTATCTGGGGAACATTCAGGTGAGCATCTATGTGTCTAGTGGAGCTTGAGCAAGGCACCATGACGGCCGAGATATCGCACGCTGCTTGCAGACTACGTACACCCCTTCATGACGGCCATGTTTCCCATCGGTAGTGGCATTTTTCGACAAGATAATGCACCATGTCGCAAGGCCAGGAGTGTGATGGAGTGGTTCGAGGAACACATGAGCGAGTTCCAAGTGATGTGCTGGCCTCCGGATCTGAACCCAATCGATCACATCTGGGATGTGATTGAACGTGACGTGAGGGTGCATCACCCCCTCCCCGGAATTTACGGGAATTGGATGACCTGTGTGTGCATATGTGGTGCCAACTCTCTCCAGCGACCCACCGAGGAACATTGCGACCATGCCAAGACGCGCTGCCGTTGTTATTCATGCCAAAAGGTAGATATACTAACAATTAGGTAGGTAGTCATAACGGTCTGGCTGATGTGTGTGTATAATTAACTCGTATATTTTGTCTCGACTCGAATTTCGAGACGTCTCGACTCGAATTCGAGTCGAGTCGAGACAGAGACTGTCGAGTCGAGACACGAGTCGAGACAGCAACATATTTTCGAGTCGAGACACGAGTCGAGACAACATTTTCTCGAGTCGAGTCGAGACAGGCTTAAATCTCGACTCGACTCGACTCGAACGCATCCCTACATGCAACCGATCTCTTCATTTATTTTATCCTCTTAGGTAGAGCTTTATAAGCTTCTTAGGTAGATTTTAAAATCTACCTATTATAGAAATTTCACACAATCTACCAATATACATGGCAAAACAAAAGTCCTCACCATCCTTATGTGTTGAGAACGGGTTGAGGAAGAATGATGAAAATTGGAAGTGATCTGACGCATCTAATGGTGCTATCAAGCATCATGGCGGACATCTTTGCTTGGTATTCGAAATTTTAAACGCAAAGCGAGTCATGTTACATGTTTTAAGGCTAGAATTTTACCAGAAATACGGTTGTGCGGTTATTTTATCCCTAAAGCAAGTCATTTAGGAGTTACCACTTTTGGAAGTTTTCTAGTTATGGCTTTAGGGGCTAAGCTCGCGTTTCCTTGGAGGCGGGTGAGATTTTTTTGCAAAATTTGATTACTATTTCCGAAAACTGATGCTAATAAAATTATTTTAAAATAATACATTTTCGCAAAGTAATGTTTGAAGCACACTTCATGTTGTGCTAACTTTAGAATATTTTCTACAAACCTATGTACTTGCTTGTTTTTTGAGTCAATTATTTATTAGAAAAAGGTAATAGGCCTATTTGGAGTGTTCAGAGCACAATGGATCCAAATCCATTTTCAATAAAGTTCAGTTTTGCTCAACAAATGAATTCTAGTTCAAAACGTAATATCTTCCAGTCAAGTTAAGAGTCCAAAAAAAATGTAACTAAAACCATGCGAAAGGGCGTGGGATAGTTTCATATGACAGCCGCTAGACAGCGACGTCAGTGGGACTGGAGGGCAACCTCCTCCATCTCCATCCTGAATTTCAGATTTTGGAGGCAGCAAGGTAGTTTTAGAAATATTTTGATAAGCGAAGTCCAACAAAACAAACTTGAGGTCCCTACACCGGATAAATACAATGAATATACAGATAATTAAAATTGGAAAGTTGCTTCGGCCCAGTTTTCAGAATTTTAAGCAGGCCTGAAACTCGAAAGTAGAGCCAACTTTGGAATAATTGGGCCAAAAAATATGCGAGAGAGCAATATGGGGCTATAGCTCCTCACGACCAATGGAAATGAATTCTAACAGATCAAAATCCGTATTTATTCGATGTAAGGACTTCAAATTCTTATATTGGACTTTTCTCAGAAAAGATTTCTAAATCTGCATTACTGCCCCCAAAATCTGAAATTCAGGGTAGGGGGGATGACCTCTAAACGAACGTCCCTCTCTAGTGGAAAGCATATATAATTCTAGATTGCATCTTGTCATGTAGTTTTCCTTCTTTCATCTCGGATTCGTGGTTGTGAAAATACGACGTTTTCCAACGATGTATCTTTTTGGGCACACCCTACGTTTATTTAACGTAATTATGCATCATTGACTGTGGCATTTGGAACTTGACTTGTTAATCATTCCCATGCTGCAGCGTTCACAATATAATGTTCATATCTTAAATTTATGAGCAAGGAGGGGGAAATAAGGGTATAGTAACACGAATTAAGGATATAGTCGACATTTAATTTCTTCGTGGATATGATTTTCCTCTGTTAATATTGATCCTAGATATTTGAAAGTATTCACTTTATCAAAAGTATTATTTAATATTTTAACGCATCTATAGTTTGCTGTATTACGGTCCCGACGCACTTCCATGTATTTACTTTTTCTGTATTTACTTCTAAACCCATGTCTCTGCAAGCGTTTAATAAGATCTCTGCATTCTTTTCTATTGTTCTCCTATATGCCATAACCTGGTGAATACCGTTCAGCTCTAGACCCTGGTTGTTATCTTTGATTTTCCTTAGAGCGTATTCCAGAACGAAGTTAAATAATAATGGCGACAACGCATCTCCTTGTTTCAGGCCATTTTCGACATGAAAGCTCGTGGACAAAAATTTTCCTACCCAGACTTTACTTTGGGATTCATTTAAACATATCTTAATCTAATTAGCTTTCTCGGTATTCCAAGTTCTGTAAGAACGTTGTATAGTGTTTCTCTCCTAACCGAGTCGTACGCCTTTCTAAAATCAATAAATTGTTGATGTACCGGGCTACTGTATTCCCATTTTTTTCGAGTATTTGAAGAATGGTAAATATTTGGTCGATAGTTGATCAATTTCGTCTAAATCCGCACTAATAATCTCCAATAATTTCATCTGCGTAGGGGGTCAGTCTTGCTAATAGAATATTTGAAAGCATTTTATAGGATGTTGACAGAAGAGAAATGCCTCGATAATTATTACAGTCAGTTTTGTCGCATTTCTTGTGAATTGGAACAATGATTGATTCTTTCCACTCTTGTGGCAATTCTTTCTTGTTCCAGATAAGGAGAATGAGTTTATGTATCTTGTTCCACAATTTTTCGCCTCCAGCTAAAATTAACTCAGCTGGAATTTCATCTACATCCGGAGATTTGTGTTTCTTTAATTTCTTTATAGCAGTTTCTACTTCTATTCGGTTGGATTCTGGAATATACGGTTCTGCAGTGTGTATCTCCTTTTCTCCACACATACTAGTTTTTGGTTGCTTGTTAAGCAAATCGTCAAAGAAATCTTTCCATCTATTTAAGATGCTATCCGTATCAGTGAGAACTGTACCGTCAGATTTCTTTAATATATAAGCACGAGGTTGATAGCCTTTCTTAAATTCGCTGATCCCCTTATACATGTTCCGGATGTTTTTATTTTTACTATTATCTTCAAGTTCTTTAATTTTAGCTTTCAAAAAATCCCGTTTCTTTGTTCTAAAAGTTTTGGAAGTTTCCCGCCTGATATCTGTGAAATTTTGTGTACTTGTTTCATTCGGATTTTGTAGCCAGCGTAATTTTACCTGTTTTCTCTTCTCTGCTAGTTTAATGCATTCCTGGTCGAACCATGGTTTGTTCCTACGTATTTCCGCGTGTCCCATTTTTTGCTGAAATTTTAATGTTATCTCTAATTTCAATTTAGGTATTCTCAACACTAGTGCACTCAGAATCTTCTAAAGCCGAGAATCTATTCGAAACTTCAATCTGGTATTCCTCTCTTACCTGGCTCTCTTTTAATTTCTTTAAATTGAATCTCTCCGTTTTCGGACAATGAATGTTATCTTTATTCAACGATAATCTCTCTCTCGTATTATCGCTGCTACCAGGTAGTGATCAGTGTCACAATCAGCCCCTCTAAACGACTGGACATCAATTATGCTAGATTGCCTTCTTCTATCTACTAAAACGTGATCAATTTGATTATGTGTTTTTCCGTCTGGTGATGTCCAAGTGTATTTATGAACGTCGCGATGTGGGAATTTTGTACTCTTCACGATTAGAGTTTTGGATGTTGCAAAGTTCACGAGTCTAACACCGTTGTCATTACTTTCCTTATGCAGACTTTCGTTCCCTATAATCGGTTTGAAAATATCCTCTCGTCCTATCTTCGCATTGAAATCCCCTAATAGAATTTTCATATGGTATCGCGGGAGTTGGTCAAATATCCGTTCCACTTCTTCGTAAAAACTGTCTTTTATATCGTCATCCTTATCTTCAGTTGGGGCATGTACATTTAAAACAATAATATCACACCACCGTCCCTTAAGAGTAATAAAAAGAAAGTCTGTCAGTAACAAATTCAACCCGTTTAATTGCTGGTAATATTCGTTTGTGGACGAAAAACCCTGTTCCTAACTGGTGATTTTTATTTCCTTCCCCGTAAAAGAACGTAAAATTTCCGGAATTCACAGATCCATTTCCTTCCTACCTAACTTCGTCAACTCCTACTAGGTCCATACGGATTTTAACGCGCCTGCCCTATAAAGACTTCTAATATTCCAAGTTCCAAATCTTATGTCCATTTTCTTTTGCTGAGGTCGTGCCAAGTTATCAGTCCCTGTCCGAGGTTTTTGTGAATATTTCTAAACAAGTGCTTTTTTTTTTTTTTTTTTTTTTTTTTTTTTTTTTTTTTTTACAGGATGAGGTTGTTAGCCTTACCCAAACCCCCAATCTAGGGAACCACTCCTAGTCGGCTATCCGCGACTGCTTATTTAGTATATTCGCAGCTAACCTCTATATCTAGAGGCCTTCTCCTCGATCCGCAACCTGAGGACGCGCCATGCCGTAGTGACATGAACCCACGTTACAAGGAAATAATTGAGATCTACGTAAAACAATTCTTAAAATTTGTCTCCAAAGGGACATTATGTCGTATTCAACTAACAAAACTATAAAACATTTGCTGAAGTCGTTCATTATCATTCACTTGAATATTTTCAAGACTACATAGCTTTATAGACAGGTAAAAGGGAATTGATTTTATCTTCTGTACTGGCTAAGACACAATTTACAGCTTATGTTCTGTCTTAATTATTAATTCTATTTCCTCTTCATTATTTGAAATTTTCACATCGGATGATGTAGGATGGATCCTTGATCGTTGATGCCCATGGTCATTAGTGGAAGGACCAATAATGCGCAATTCATACTTTTGTGCATGGAACGTAAAAATGCTGACATATATAACTGCAGAATCAGGGTGCGAAATCATCTCATTCAAAGTGAGGGGGAAGTACTTTTAAGCATAATACCTGTACACAAAATCATAACCTATTAGAAAGGAAAGAAGCTAACCTAAGCTTACCAGTTTGTCGCAAAACACACATTTCCAATTATGCTATTCCGTATTGAATATAACTTGAACAATGCTAGGAAAGTGTACTCTGAACTCAAACGTTGTGCTTTATTTTATTGACCTTCAATGTGTTCTACAAGCTTGCATTTATAAGCCATCAAAAATGGAAATAAGGGTATTGTTCTAACTGGTGACCTACCAGGCTAGGTTATTATCTAGTGTTATACCTAAAAATGATCGGCTATTTATGTAATTTTATTTTTGTTCAAATATAAATCCGTGTCTATTGGCTCATGTCTTTTATTAATATAACCACAAGTTAAAAGAATACTGGTTAGGTTAGAGCTCGATAGCAGGGGGCGTCATTTAGGGGGGCAATTGCCCCCCTGAGTTTAAGATTTATATAGATTTTATCAAAAGAATAGTAGTAAATCAGTAAAAAACGAAAAATTTTACTTAAATCAAGGGGTCTTGCACCCCCAAGCAAAATCTGAAATGACGCTCCTGCTCGATAGGTTACCAGTTAAAACAATACCAAAACAGTGGCGTAACTAAAGGCTTGGGGGCCTCCCCGCAGACAGCGTGGAGTGGGGCCCCTTCTCTTCGTTCCACTTCACGATTTGGGGCCCCCTTATGGCTTGAGGCCCCCGCAATGCCGGGTCTGCGGGGCCCTTATTTACGCCCCTGTACCGAAATGAGAAACTGTATTTAAAAAAATTACAGCCATCCGTTAAACCTGACAAACACGAGATTATCGATAACCTGTTAGTACTCCTTATAGAAACAAATTATGTTCATACTCATCTTCATTGTTCCGTATAGTGGTATATTTACTGTCCGCTATATGGTGCAACTCCTTAACTCAAGACTGTACCACACTTAATGCATTCCACAAATTCAAGGGTGGTCCACACAATTTAACTGTCATTAAAAACTAACTAACTCTATGGCCTATGGAACCCGGAGGTTCAGTGCCGCGTTCACAAAACCTCTCCACTGACTTCTATTCTTAGCTAATTGGATCCAGTTTCTACTTTGTATTCCTATCTCTGCGAGATCCATCTTAATATTATCCTCCCATCTGCGCCTAGGTCTTCCTAATGGTCGTTTTCCTATGGGTCTACCAGTCAAGACTTTAAAAGCGTTTCTACTTTCTTCCATTCTAGCTACATGACCTGCCCACCTAAGCCTCCTAGACTTGACGACCCTAACAATGTTGGGTAAACCGTATAAACTATGTAGTTCCTCGTTATGAAGCTTCCGCCATTCCCCATTCTCGTTCCTCTTGGGTCCGAATATTCTTCTCAGGATCCTGTTCTCAAATACTTTCAGTCTATGTTCTTCCCTCAGAGTAAGCGACCATGTTTCGCAACCATACAGAACAACAGGCATGATTATCGTTTTATATATTTTAAGCTTCAAATTCCTCGACAGAATTCGCGACGACAAGAGATTTTGAACCGAATAGTAACACGAATTCCCTGCTTTTAGTCGACATTTAATTTCTTCGTGAATATGATTTTCGTCTGTTAATATTGATCCTAAATATTTGAAAGTATTCACTTTATCAAAAGTATTATTTAATATTTTAACGCCTCCACAATTTGCCGTATTACGGTCCCGACGCACTTCCATGCATTTAGTTTTCTCTGCATTTACTTCTAAACCCATGTCCCTGCAAGCATTTAACTGTCATTAGGGCTTCTAATGTATCTATTCTTAGTCGATTTCTTTCATAGCTTTTCAAGTCATATGCAACACTGAAACCACGCTCACACTCTGCAGTCGACAGTGCAACTGATTTTGTTCTCCGTAACAGCAGTTTAAATAGGGGAAGATCATCAATAGGTTTGAGACCAGGTTTCAAATATCTCCATTACATTACAGCTATAGATGGATTTATACCCAATAATTCAACATCCTTATAGACATCAGAATTGCCGTTCAATGGGCTAAGTTTTATTTTAAACTTAAAATTTCATCAAATACTTTGAAGCAGGAAATCTTCTCCCAGTTCATATGCTGGAAATCATCTTCGTAGTTCATCTAAAATCCCTTGTAAGATTTGACATCTTACTCGCTCGAATTGAAATGATGTCGAGTCACTGTCAACTCAATAACACAGATACTTCTCTTTGCAATTCGTGAGACAAACGTCATCATTTTCTTTCATTTCGGTAAGAGTTGTGCACGCAGTATGTAGCTGAGTTTCTATTTCTCGATATAATACAGATTTTTTTTTTTTTTTTTTTTTTTTTGCATTGTACTGACGGTAGTAAATATATGTGCAATGTCTAAAAGCAATCCTAACATAAGTATGGTTTGTCTTGAAGTTAGCTTACGATACAAACCTTTAAATTTTGCCACCGTTTGTTCACTTAACTCTTTTCTCACTTCGGCAGAAGACAAATAATCAATTATGGATAGATAGTCTCTGTATACGGCTAAAAGCACATTTTTTTACTGGAAATCCAACTAATTCGAAACAGTTTCTTACTTTCAAAACACCTTCTTCGCCAATGACTTTGGCAATGTTTTCGAGGTGAGCAAATGCAGAAGGCTTACTGAAGACTATAAAGTTCGTCAAGCAGATTTTCGAAGTGGTATACTGCGTTTACGACTTCAAAAACTTTTTCTGTTACTAAATCAAGCCTATGATCCATGCATTCAATACTGACGAAGTGGGGAGCAAAATTTCTTCTAATGCGAGCAGCAACTCCATCGTGCTTACCTATGAAAACCGATGCGCCATCTGACCCAAGACCCACAAGCTTCTCTTTAATAGTATCAGAATCAATGCCATCCTTTGCGAAAGCTTCAATGATCTTCATTTCGGTTGCTTTTGCATCTGCTTTCTCGATGCGTACTAGTTTATGAAAACAGCATCGAGCAGTTTTCCTCTCATCCACGTACTAATATACAGAATCAAAATGTTTTCCAGAGAATCGATCTGTAGACTCATCAACGGATATAGAGAAGCAATCAGTAAATTTCAAAAATGTTATCAGTTTCTTGTGTAGCTGGTATGCAATTAAACGTGTTATCAAAGCAGCTTTTTGTCTGTATTGAGGTGAGTTCCCATGTTTAAACCATTTGCACGTTGTAATTTATTCATTTCTGGATGATCCCTAAAACTCCAACCTTGCTTTGAACTAGTATATACATTAGGAAATACTTTTACCGTTACATCCAATTGCAGTTCTTGTTTTCTCAGACATGTTTCCCGTGCTGTTTCTGCGCTTTTTTCCAGTGCCTTTTTCTGACGAGTAACTTCTGCGTCTAAGCACAGTCGATGAACTGAACTTAGTTCATGTCTATACGGGATTCAAATTTTGCTTCTTATTTTTCTGAGGAACACCTTTCGATGATCACAGCAAGTCATTATTGGCAGTTTTAATCTTAATGTTTTTACACACGAAAGAAGCATGCAGTTTACAAACATTGCACATCATCATCATCTCCTGTTCTGCTTTCATTTCGAAAACAAGCCATGATCTATCTTGTTTCCACGAAATCTGAAATCTTTTCCATTTCATGGGCGGTTGACTTTCTTCTAACAATGTTACATTTTGGTTCATTTTACTTGACATTGTTTTATCGCTTCCATCACACGAACTCTTTGACAAATGTATTTCAGACGCTTCCATCACATTTGCACTAAAACATTTCTTTTCAGCTTCACTCGTTTCATCACTATTGCATTCGTCACTACTTTTGTTCGTGAATAGTGGTCCATTATTAGTAACATGCGAGTTGTTGCTATTTAGTTTGAGAACTTTATTGTCTGACGGAATTAACGTTGAAGTATTTTGTAATTACATTATTCGTAGCACGCTTCCTACGTTTCATTTTTGTTGCATTCAAGAAGCCAATAACACTGCACTCAAGTATGACCACCTTAGTAGTAGAAGGACAAAAAAGAATAGTTACTTCAGATCTCATCTCTATTTTGTTTTCAGAGCTGCCAGATCAAAGCACAGTTTAATTATTCACTGCATTTTTACTTTTGCTTAACGCTAACTGCACTTCGATAATTATTATTACAGTTTTCCTACTGAAATATTTGCAAATATATTGATAAGTGTGTTGAACTGGTATTAATGGGATACGTGTACCTTTGAAAGTATTTTGTAGGGAAACTAATGTTACATTTTCAAGAAATACCTTCATATTCTTTCCCCCCCGGTAACTCTGCGGTGAGGGGGATTATTTTCCAAAAAACAGTAAGTGAGGGGGAATTCCCTCTCATCCCCCCCAGGATTTCGCACCCTGTGCAGAATTACTGAAATGGTGTTTAAAACATGTCACATGATGAAGCAATCATCATCAATGATGAATGATTCTGATAGCTTAGGTTCATTACATATTAACAATATAAAGGTTTTAAATGCTTTCATAAGTGAACGAATTAACGCAGATTTTGATGATTTTTTTATGATTTATCTAGAAAATAACGATGATGATGTAGGAGTGAGCTCATATGCGAATATGGAATAATGTGTGCTCCAGGCCCGTATCCAAGGGGGGTCTAGGGGTGTCGGACCCCCTAAATTTTTGCTGCCCCCTAAAAATTTCAAGGTAGGCTTGCAAATGAACCATAACATGGTGATGAACTCTAATGTGGTTGGATCGGGCCCCCCTAACTTCTACCGCCACCCCCTACATTTTTGGGCTGGCTACTGGCCTGGTGTGCTCACGCTCAACGAGTGTAGCAAGTCACCAGAAGAGAATATTGAATTGACCAAATCAAGAAAAAATGAAATGGAATCTTTGAGTTTTACGTCCCACGATTATGCCGGTTAGGCTAAAGGAGACGGTGATAATGAGTAATGAATGAAAAGGTGGAATGAAAAAAGTAGGAGGAAACGGGAGAACCCCGAGAAAACCCACGAGCACGGTGTTTGTCCATCACAAAGTCCACACGGCGCGAGCTGGGATCGAACCAGGGACCCCAAGCACCGGAGGTGAACGCTCTAGCACTGAGCCACCGCACCCCCTATCCTCAAATTGAACTTGAACCCCCCCGAATACCTTCGACCCTTCCGAAATAAATAGGGGAGAGAGTGAGAGACATGATCGAAAATGGCGGTCGTCGAATCCATATTTTTCGGGGTCCCTGAGATGAACAGAAGATGCCGTTTAAATCCACAAATTCAGTCCCAATAGTACTCCTAAGAGGGAACGGGAACAGGTAAAGGTAATTGAAAATTACCGACATTAGTGTCGAATTCATAGTTTTGGGGCTCGATAAGATCATTCGTGACAGTTTTGGTGCCCTTTATGTCCAAAATGAAACGTATTCTCCCCGTGTAAGCTATTCGGCTAGTCTGTAATAATAACGAACGGAAGTTTCACATATTCAATCCTTTAATATATTTCTCGCTGCTCAAATTTACTCACTTGTGCGGTATATGTGTGTATGTGTAAATAAGATCATCTTTCTTTTGGAGTTATTCGAAAAAAATACAAATCATAAAGAGGGAGGATTTTACCAGAAATCCGAAAACTAAAAAAGTAAAATTAAAACCTGTTGCTTTAAATATTTTTCCTCTTAGCAAAATGCATTGTATAATGCTGCAAACATGTTACAGCAAGTAAGATTTCTAGCATCAAACGAAGAAATAAGTTTTGAATTATATTTTTCGGTTTTTACTAATATTTCTGAAAAAAATATTTTTTATTAATGGCTTCAACATTTTTGGAAATTTTACGATCTTGCATCGTTTGGCCTAATCCTCGTTTCGCCTAACCAATTATCTGACATTTTTATGGCAGATAAATGATAAGATTTGTGTCCGCCATTTTAGGCGAAACAAGTAACCTCGTTTGGCCTAATCCTCGTTTTGCCTAAAATGGCGGACTATAAAAAAATTCGCGGAAGTAAGACTGGAGGTAAATTTCGAAAGATTATTTCCTACTATATGAAGAACTGAGAAATACTTTATTTCCACAAAACTAATTTGTAGTACGAGCATTTGCAGTGGCTATATTTCAGATGAGAGAAAAACAAGTTACACATACTTTATTCCCTATTATTAATTTCGTTTATTTTTGGTTCCGTGCATGTAGCGCCCGTAGACTTAGCGCCCAGTGTTTCTGGCTCACAGAAGGAATTTTATATTGATTTTATCTCACAATCAGGGATGTCCAGTTCATTTTACCACTCTTTCTACAGGTCGTTAATTCCTGTTATTTTCTTACATCCATGTTCCGTGTACTTAGCGTCCACTAAGTAAAACTGTTATGAAGAGGGAGAGAGAGAGAGCGAGAGAGAGACCAGCCAATAGCACTGATTATGACGCTTCAATGAATCATAACCTCCGGGGGAAAGGGTGAAACGCAGAAACGTAGTTTTATATATATATATATATATATATATATATATATATATATATATATATATATATACATGTATGTAACTGTACTCCGTGGTATGCAATGCTCTACAATATTTAAATGTACTATAAACTAAGGTTACATATTTAGCTTTTAATGTGAAAACTATGTAAAACAGACATAATCTAGAATACCGCAATGAGGATAAGGCATACAAAAAACGGTGAACATATTCTCACGACTGAGAACCGGGACAAAATGTAAACTGGCGAAACACCGGGATAAGAGTCTTCATGGAGGTCACGGTGGTTCAGTGGTAAAAACACTCACATCTGGTTCATGGGATCCCTGGTTTTATCCCATCTTGCGTCAAATGGGCTTTGTGGTAGTCAGACGCTGCGTGCATGGATAAACTCGGAGTTCTCTCGTTTTCTCTCACTTTCTTCATTCCACCATTTCATTCATTCTCATAATCACCGTCTTCTCTATCCTACTCCTATCTCCTTAATCGTGGGATGTAAAATTCAAAGATTTCATTTCATTTCAAGAGCTTTCAAACCGGGACTGTCCCGGTAAAAACCTGACATATGGTAACTCTGACTATATAACAACATCAGTTTCGATACCAAAAAAGAAAAAGTCAAATGATCATATGGTATTACACAGTTTCAGAAAAAAAAAACATCTAACAAGCTAGCCGCATTTAAGTCTGATACACATTTCACAACTTTATGCGTAATATAAATGTATATAGTTAAGCAATTGATATCATACACTACAAGCACTGAAAAACAACGTAACGTTCTCTAATAAAAAGAACGTTACTTTACGAACCAATAAGTTAATCGCTCTACGAACCTTATTGTACAAATTATACCCTAAAGTTACAGCCTTATGCAGTAATCAATTCCAATCAGATATTGAACGAGTATGGTGTTTCCTTGAGAATAATCCATCCCTAAGTTGAACAAGCGCCTTTGAAGGTTAATCGTCTTCCATTTTATCCTCTTCTTCGGTAATTCATCTCGCTACTCTTGTTCGATGCAGTTGAAACCATGGCCTCATCCTTTTGCAATGTCCATCCACAAGGAAGGATGAACAGGTTCAACCTTTTGGAATTTCAAATTCGAAGCTTCTGTCAATTTACTCGTTCGTGTCTCTTTCTGTAATGTTGCTATATGAACGGGCATGTTGCGAGGAAACAAAAGAGGCTAGCAAAGAAATCGAATCGTAAGATCACCATAAGATGAAAGTCGCATACTCCAGAGACTACCTGATACGTAATGTTGATCCAAATAAATTAGGAATTTTTCAGTTTCTTCTGGTACGATTTGCTGTAAGTAATCCATCCCTTCTGACCCTTGTCAGAGAGAAGGAAAACAAATCCGTCCACCATTCCATAGAAATCGGACTTTCTCATTCTCCCTGTAAAAATTCGCCAATCCCAACTGCTGCAGTATATACTTCGTGTTCGTGTGACTTGTCTGGAACGCTTTGGCTTACGACTTCCCTCATTAGCCACGTCTGGTTGTGAATTTAATTTACATATTCCAATATTTGTTTGTTTTATCCCTCCTCGCTGGTCTAGTGGCAAGCACGAAAGGCTTTGGCGTATGAGGTTCAAGGTTCGATTTCTGGTGGAAGAGCATTGAGTAACCAAAGTGGTTCGGGTTCCACTATAATCAGTAAATTCAAGTCTTCCTTAGCCGACCCGGCAAAACCATGGAACGTAAAACTAAATACAAACCTTTTCTTTTTTCGCAAAAGGAACGTTTTATTATGAAGTAAAACACTATTCAGAAATATAATATTAAAATTTGCAAGAAGGAAATTTATTTCTGCGTAACAAAATTTAAAAATTAATTATTCACAGGTAATTGTTTTATTGGATTGTAACGAGTTACAGTATAATTTCCCAAAGACTCTTCTCATACAATTCTGCTGTTCTCACATGTAACACTTCCCAAGTGTAACACTCCGATTTTGATAAAATTTAGCAGGTAGATATTACACATGAAATAAACGAATGGATGTTTTTTCTTTTCAGCGGAAAAACAGTTTTAGGGGGCAAAAGCCCCCACCCAAAATTTTGAAATTTTAGTCCCGAAAGGCAAGAAGTGAACCGAAGTGAATAATATTGTGCACAGATGCTATAAACGTAAAACGAAGGAATAGATGTTTCGTATTTTCCTGGGAAAAACGGTTGGACATAATTGCAACGATAGTTTGTGTAGGAACAGTACGCAAAAATAAATAAATAAATAAATAAATAAAGAAAGAAAGAAAGAAAGAAAGAAAGAAAAGAAAAGAAATGATTACGTGTTTTTGATTTTATGCAGAAAAACAAAAGTGTGACAAAGGCCCCCCTCCTCCTAAAAATACGAAATTCAACTCCACGAGCCCAGAAAGAAATATACTGTAATAAATGAAAATGTCCACAAATATTGTAGACGTAAAATGAAAGAATACGTGTTGTATTTTCCTATGAAAACTACCTGCGCTTCTGCGGTAATAATTACTTTTTTTCGGAGGGACTTTAGTCACACCACAGTTTTTCCGCAGAAACTAAAAACACGTATTCGTATATTTTTTTGCGTATGGTCTCTAAACACAGTTTCGTTACAATTCTCCATGTCCTTTTAGGTACTTTTCACTATACTAATGAACACTTAGATAAATCGTGATTAAATGTTTGAAGGGGTCTGTACCCCACCCAACCATCTTTTCCAGAAAAATGCGACACAATATTCTGTCATTTTACGTCTACAATATATGCACACAATTTCGTTCATTCCGGTCTACTTCTTCATGCCTTTCGGTCGTCAATTTCAAAATTTTCGGTGGAGACTTTTGCCCCTAAAAACATTTTTTCTGCAGGAAATAAGAAAGAATGTTCATTTATTTTTTCTATATTGTCCCTACCCAAAATTTCCTTACAATTCTCCATGTCCTTTAGGCATGTTTAACGTACTGTTATTAGCGCTTTTGATATTTCGAGATCAAAGGTTTGAAGGGGTCTGTGCCCCACCCAACCATTTTTCCCGGGAAAGTACGAAATACATATTCCATCATTTAACGTTTATAATATCTGTGAACAATTTCATTCACTTCGACTAACTTCTTCTTGTCTTTCCGGCCTCAAATTTCTCCAAATTTTGGGTGGGGGCTTTTACCCCTTAAAACAGTTTTCCCCAGAAAAGAAAAAAACACGTATGTTTATTTCATGTGTAATATCTACCTCCCAAATTTTATCAAAATCGGAATGCTACACTTGGAAAATATTACATGTCAGTACATTCATATAGCTTGCATTTGCGACAGAAAGTTCTTGTTTTGTGCTCCCTCTTTGCTGGAGAGACTTTTTTTTAGGCTGTTCCTCTTCAGTATACTGGGAAGCTTCTATTCTCTGTGATTTCTTCTCAACGTTGGCGAACTGCTAACCAGACGAAATGAAGAATTTACGGCATTTCAAACTTTTTAATGTTTGTTTCTCGTTTGAAATTACGCTTTGATGACAAAATACCTTAAGTGTTGAGTCCACTTACATCAGTTATGTAAAATACTGTCATAGGCCATTTTGTTCATTGTTTTGTGGTGTAACGGCGAACCATATGATTGTTAGTGTGAACGTCTGATTTTGTTGTGTTGTAATATATGATAACTTTGAGTATTTTCCTCCGCTCTAGAAGTGACCACTTCAGGATATAGTTGTGCATTGTGTTTTGCAATTGTAAAATGGCTGATCTTAATGGGTATATATTGTCAAAAGAGACAGCGCACCCAAAAAATGAGAAGTTGTTCGTCTACAGTCATATTATATATAAGAATAAAATTATATTGCAGAGTGTGTGAAGAATCTGCAACTTCACGAATTAACAAAAATAATTCGTCATCAGGTATTCTAATAGCGCCGATGTTGGCATCAAAACATAAGGCAGCCCTTGTAGGATCGCTTTTCTCCGGAGTTTTGCCTTTTGCATTAGCTATAGATGCTACGCTTCAAACTTCTAACCAGTCCTCTGGTTAAGAAAACTACTCAACGTCTCATTTCAATATCGGTACCTGAACAAGAAACTTCAGTTGCATTTGTATATAAGTCTGCTAATATCTTATCGTCTGTCGGGAATCAATTTCTTCATCGTTTATTGATTTACCAAAAATATTCCTCCTCTACCATCAACAGTGACGTATATTGTTAGTGATCTGTTAATATACCACGTGCAATAGTCAAAACACACTAATAATAAACAAAACTTTACATACAATCAGTGGCAAAGCCACGATTTCTATTGAGGGGGGGTCAGTGTCCTACTCCGGAATTTTTTTTTTTTTGTCAATATGGGGACTGAAAGCGCAAATTTATGTTTTATTCTAGCAACTTTTAAAAATGTTGGGGCTTGGGAGTCCAGATCCCCGGAAACTGCCACTGAATACGCAACTGCATACAATGGAAAATTAATACAGTTTGATAGACAAAAGCAACAATTATGCTTCTGACAAGAGACTTATATAAGTGAATAAATAAAGAAAATTTGTTACTAAAATAAGCAAAATTGCAAATAATTAAATCAATCAAACTACATAATAACATAAAAAGTTGCAATATGTTATATCTGACTTCATTAGAACAGTTAGAAGATTATCAGAACGTTAACTCCGCTACGAGCCACAATCTCAATCTATACTGAATCCATCCTCATATTTCTGCATTAAGGCTGGAGTTTAATGGACCCACTCGGTACCCAATGCTATAAATTTTAAAAACTATCACTTGACTCGCGGAAATGAAAAAAAAAAAAAAAAAAAAACTTAAATAACACAACACAAGAACACAACCAGGGAAATGTCATAGAATCTCAATACTTACTAAGCCTTAGTAATTATTAAAGAAAGTATGCGTACGAGTGCAATGGACCCACCTGGTAGTCCTAGGGTTAAAAGTGTATCCTTGTATGGATATTTAGATAGAGGAAATACTAGTTCTTGCCGGATTTCTTTAACTACTTGCGATATGTTCCATTATTTTCAAACTAGGGTTTAAAATGTGATTGATTGCGTTTAGGGCGGCTTATAACACTGAAAGGAGTCGTTTTATGACACATGTTTATTAGAACGTTTTATTTTCATTTGATATAAAGAATTACCCACCAAATTTTGGCAGTTGAATTTTGCCCCCTGACACCCTGTATTTACGATAGGAAATGAAGTTATGTAATGTGCATAAATAATTGCTATTTTTGATGCAGTACTCGTAGTATTTGCATTAAGGTGCGTGTAATTATTATTATTTAAAACTATATAAATTTTAAAATAACACTAGCACATGAATTCACATCCACATATGAAAATCTCATAGGGGATATGGTAATGCTCTTAAGTCGTAATTAAATTGTACGTAATTACAGATGTACATGAAAAGTCAGAGTGTTAGAGCTGACGGTGGTGAACAGGAGAGGAAGAAAAGAACACATTTCTTTCAACTTGCCTAAGGGCTTTTAAAAGTGACATGACAATTGTGCAGCAAGAATAGCAGGATCTTTCAAGTGAAAACTTCTTGTTCTTTAGTCGTGAAAAGAGAGGGGATGGGGATAGATATGAGTACGAAATGACATTTATACATATAAACTAGTTCTCTCTTTGGTCAACCCTAGCACACTGATAAGCATCAAATATTTTCTGGGCGCTAAGTACACGATATTATATGTGGGCGCTAAATCTACGGGCGCAAAGTATACTCCACGAAGGTGTGTGTTTTAGTTTGCAGTTTGTTTCCAAATATCTGATATTGTCAAATGGTACTGCTAATAGGCATCTTAAAGGAAATATAGTTTGCATGAGTATTACGAAAATATGAATTTTATATTTCTGTTACGTACTAATGTGGATGCAGAAGTTTTGTATTATTGTAGGTTTTTCTGGTTTTTCAGATGATTTCATTCCAATTTCAATGCTTTTTTAAAACTGTTAATCCATTATAAGAGATCCTATTGTGATTCTATATTGTTTTAATTAATATGCAATTTGTAAACATTTCGAGCTAGATCTGACAAGAGATATCTAAATTAACTCATAAAAATGGACAACTGTGATTGAAATGAGTGATTTGGACAAATCGCTCTACTGGCAAGTTGATCTTTGCATAATTCCATAATCCAAATATCTCAATGTGTTACTAACAAAGAAAAAATAAAAATACATTTGAATTCTAAGTAACCATTAGCAAAAAGCTATTGAAAATCTGTTAAGGAAATAAAATTGTATAAACAAAAAATATATATAAGTATTCCTAGACATTCCATTCAAAAATCGTGTATAGGCATTCGCACAATCACGGATAAGGATTTGTTTACAATTTCCAGTTTTGGCCAATCAGAAGCAAGTATTTGTTTACATCTTTCAGGCGTGTCTATCATGTATTCAAGTAACTGTCCTTTTACTTTTCTATAAATAATCCTTATATTTGTGTTTAAATCTTAATTACTGTTCTTAGGATCTATGAAAAAGATTTGTTATATATACAGTATTTATTGTATAAATTGTTATTTAAAATAATATTAAGTTTTAAAACAATGTTATCAATTACTGATGATACTATTATTTATTTTCTTATTTGGATGCATGTTTTCCAAATTCCAATGAATTCCAAGGTAAAGTCCGGGTAGGAAAATTTTTGTCCACAAGCTTTCACGTCGAAAATGGCCTGAAACAAGATGTGTTGTCGCCATTATTATTCAACTTTGTTCTGGAATATGCTATAAGGAAAATCGAAGATAGCAACCAGGGTCTAGAGTTGAACGGTATTCACCAGGTTATGGCATATGCTGATGATGTAAATTTAATAGGGGATGACAGGAGAACAATAGAAAGAAATGCAGAGATCTTATTAAAAGCTTGCAGAAACATGGGTTTAGAAGTAAATGCAGAGAAAACTAAATACATGGAAGTGAGTCGAGACCGTAAGACGGCAAATTATGGATGCCTTAAAATATTAAATAATACTTTTGATAAAGTGGATAATTTCAAATATCTAGGTTCAATATTAACAGACGAAAATCATATTCACGAAGAAATTAAATGTCGACTAAAAGTAGGGAATTCGTGTTATTATTCAGTTCAAAATCTCTTGTCGTCGCGAATTCTGTCGAGGAATTTGAAGCTTAAAATATATAAAACGACAATCATACCTGTTGTTCTATATGGTTGCAAAACATGTTCGCTTACTCTGAGAGAACATAGACTGAAAGTATTTGAGAACAAGATCCTGAGACGAATATTCGGACAAAAAAGGAACGGAAATGGGGAATGACGGAAACTTCATGACGAGGAACTACATAATTTATATGGTTTACCAAACATTGTTAGGGTCATCAAGTCTAGGGGGCACCAGTGGGCAGGTCATGTAGCTAGGATGGAAGAAAATAGAAATGCTTTCAAAGTCTTGACTGGAACACCAATCGGAAAACGACCATTAGGAAGATCTAAGCACAGATGGGAGGACAATATTAAGATGGATCTCTCAGAGATAGGAATACAAAGTAGAAACTGGGTTCAGTTGGCTAAGGATAGAGGTCGGTGGAGAGCTTTTGTGAACGCGGCATTGAACCTCCAAGTTCCATAAGCCATAGAGTTAGTTTCTTATTTGGATGCTATGTCGTATTGCATTCATTTAGAATGTTGGATGACTGAAATGCTAAGTTGTGTTTTACTTGTTTACTTTTAATGCAAACTTTATTTTTTAGTTACTCGTTTTACATAAAATTTTGGGAAATAAAAGTAACGTTCATTCTGAGAAAAATAATAGGTTTCTCATTTTCCTTTCAACATTTCTGAGAATTCACTATTGAAAATAAGCGTAATAGTTTATTTTTTCTTTTGGTTTAAATCTCATTTTTATGCTCCAAGGCTAAGAGAGGCTGTGATGATGACAATGAACGAAACTAGTGGGTTGAAGAAAGTGGAAGAAAACTCATGAAGCCCAAGATAACCCTTACACAAAACTTGTAACGTGCACTTGAACATGGTATTTCATTCGATTCAAACAAATCTGCTATTTGTGTAATTATTTAGTTATATGATGTTCCGTTATAGATTTTTTTGTAGCAAGTGAATTTCACATGATACTGGAATGTTTCCCAGTACCATGGGCGGCGATTAGGGGGGGGCAAAGGGGGGCAGTTGCCCCCCACTTTTCAGAAATGGCCTATTAATGTATGTAGTTTCAACCAGGGAAATATGTATATTAACATTGATATACAAATATTCAGATCATGTCTTGCCCCCCGACTTTTAACGTCCAATCGCCGCCACTGCCCAGTACAGTATTTGCTCAAATCTTAGAAATTCGAATGCAGGAAATGACTACAAAGCTCTTCCACTACTTTCAACATTTGTATTTGTTATTGCAAAATGTTCTGAAGTACATTAAGGTCAGATGAACAAGAACACATCTGAAAGAAGCTCAAGATTGTAACGACCAATATATTTATCTTGTATATATTTTAGGGTTACGCTTTAGTCCACAGTCCGAATATTTGTAATCTAGTCTACTACTTTTACCAAAATCCACTTAAACACTCCATCTTGACATTACTTTTTATTATAATACGTAATGAAGTAAACATTTACACCCTTTAAATAATATACATGTTGATTCTACAAGATGGATCCTCTGTTAATTTTTTTGGTTTTCGTTTCTATGGCGACCAATAACACATACCCGTCAGATCGCCATGTTAGCATAACATCAATAATAATATCAGAAAGAAATTAATTCTTTTTCTTTTTATATTTTCTTCTTCTTTTAGCTAGCTTGTGCATATTTCAATAGCACATATTGCCCGTAAACACAAGAGATAATGTTTAAGATTACATGAAAAATACACAATATCGTCATAAGATAAACAAGTATTCTTTATACTCTAGCAGCTTTTTATACGTCTCTGCTTCATTTAGAGTTTTGTCGTCCCAATACATTACAATTTGAATTTTCTCAAAACACTTAATCAAGTAGTTTTTATTTTCATTGGTGAAATTATAACTTTTGATTTCAAATTTCACTCGTTTGACATACTACCGGAACGTCCATAGCATAAGTCTCTGATTAAGATTGCTACTTGTCGGAAATGATGTAAAAATTGAACAAATATTAATTATACTAGTTAAGGATAATCCGGAGTTGAAGACACGCATGATACAATCAAATTTAACTGGTGTGCAAAATAGTGAATCTAACATCCTTAATGCATAGTAGTGATCTTTTTGTCTCCCGGGCGGACTCACTCTCTCTCTCATACAGATACACATACACACATTATATATACGGACATGGTAAATACATAAAGGAGTTTTGCTAATCCTAACTGCTAGAAAATATTGACCACAGGTTAATATAATATCAATATTAATTTTAAAATTTGCATTTTTTTCTAGGGAATTTTCTTTTGTAATTTCCCTCTACTTGAATTTCCGTGATTTTTTTTATTCTCCGCCATTTTAGGCGTAACGAGGATTAGGCCAAACGAGGATCCTTTTTTCGCCTAAAATGGCGGACTGAAATCTTATCATTTATCTGTCATAAAAGTGTTAGATAATTGGTTAGGCGAAACGAGTATTAGGCAAAACGTGGCGACACGAATTTTACCGATCTCAATAAAATTTTCAACATAAATGACGTTCGGGATGGTTTTTATTATTTCACTTTGAAGGTGCAACTTGAGGGAAGGGGAGAGGGAAAAATGACAGATATTAGTGTCGAATCGATAGTTTTCGGGGTCGCTGAGATGAACAGTGACACTTCCGGCTGTTTAAATCCAAATTCAGTGTCATTAGTACTCTAACGGGGAATGGTGACATGTAAAGATAATTGAAAATTACCGATATTAATGTCGAATTCATAGTTTTGGGGCTCCATAAGTTCATTGGTGAAAGTTTTGGTGCTCTTTGTGTCCACAATGAAACGTATTCTCCCCGTGCGAAGAACGGGTATTCTGCTAGTCTGTAATAATAACGAACGGAAGTTTCACATATTCAACTCTTTAATATATTTCTCACTGCTCAAATTTACTCACTTGTGCGGTATATGTGTGTATATGTAAATAGGATCATCTCTCTTTTTGAGTAATTCGAAAATTTTACAAAGAATAAAGAAGGATTTTACCAGAAATCAGAAAACTAAAGAATAGAATTAAAACTTGTTGCTTTAAGAATTTTCCGTTAGCAAAATACATTGTATATACAGTAGGACGTCGATAATCCGAACGTCAAAAATCCGAACGCGGTCCCTAGAAGCTTTTTACATTTTGTCTTAATATAACGCTAGCGATAAACAAATACCTGTAATAGAGTGTCCGTCAACGTTGTGTGAAGTAAGAGTTTTTACAAAAGTTCATTCATACGTAATTGTTTCCCATATATTTTTATTTTTATTTTCTCTTAGGCCTATAAGTTTTAAGTGTGACTTACAAGACCAGTGTAATTTAGTGTACGAGCAGGTTCTCAGAAACATTAAATGTAAGGAGCCTTTCATACGGTATTGTAATTACTGTATGTACTTAATAAGCACTGTATCGATAGAAGAACATACCGTACAATATATGTAAGCCTAAAGGGCATTTTCTTAGTCATTTTCGAAAATCCGAACTACCTGTGGTCCCAATTAGTTCGGATTTTCGGCTTCCTACTGTATATGCTGCAGCAAGTAAGACGACTAGTATCAGTCCAAGAAATAGTTTTTAAACTATATTTTCGTGTTTTTGCTAATATTTCCGGACAAATGATTTTTTCTAATGGATTCAAAATTTCCGGAAATTTTACATAGAACAACGAAGACATCTCTATAAAATACATGTTTGATTTAACATATTAACTAAACTGATTCTGGCCCCCTTATTTTAACACTTCCCTGCCATCAAGGGGGAACTTCGTTGTCGAAAGGACTGGAGTCAAACATATAAACTTTTCAGTGGGGACAAACATATACGCGTAAATCTGGTATTTTAATACAGATAATAATTGGAATAGTTTCATTTTCGAGTGCTATTTTTTTAATATTCTCAATATTGAAATTTTTGAACTTATATTTTTAACGCGTTTGAAAAAAAAGGATATCATTACTAGTAAAATTAACCTAATACAAACATTTTTTATTTTTTTCAATGTTTCCAATTTTTCTGGAAAGAAATCGAAAAAGAACGGTATTTTACCAACAGGTTCAAAATTTCCGGAAATTTTACAACACTAGTTCAGACACATTTGTACTTGGCCCAGCATTAAACTCTGATCTTAGTTCCGACGCAGTTCGCTACCTGTCCTGTTTTACCAGTCTGCTCAGCCTACAACGTCCGACATATGTAATGAGGTGGAGGGAGCCCAACACCTCGACGTTTGGACGTCGTTTCCACTTGGTTTCGCCACTTGTTCAAGACACTCAGCACAACACTCCTCGAACACCTGACAAGTCCTGCAGTTTCCGAAATTCTCGTGCCGAGTGTTTCTGAATGAGTACTTTCTTCAAAATAATACTATAAATTATAGAAAGATTTTCGAGACATTCGAGTCGAGTCGAGATTTTTACGAGCTGTCTCGACTCGACTTGTGTCTCGACTCGAAAATTCGAGTCGAGAAATACGCTTGTCTCGACTCGTCTCGAATTTTACAAAGTGTGTCTCGACTCGAATCTTGACTCGAATTCGAGTCGAGTCGAGTAGAGATTCGAGATATGTCTCGACTCGTGCGCATCCCTAGGTGCACGTGCACCTCCTTCGTTGTAAATATATACTACCTAAAGTGAGAAGCTAGCAGTGACTTTTGCAAAATCAATAGTTTAAGTCAATTTTCTGAAGCTTGAAGGAAAAGAATTCATCGAGAGCAGACACCTAGCATTTGCAGAACACATATGCCAAAAGGCATTTTTAACAAAAACTCAAACTTAATTCAAATATACTGGTAGTTGTTGGTGCACCCTCGTCAGAGAATCCTAGACTCGGCCTTGGTTTGTGTATTCTTAAAGTATTTTAATACTACCTTTGCAGTGGTGCTATTCAGTCGGTTCGCACCAGTTTGCTAGAACCGAACTAGAAATATTTCGAGATCGCAAAACAGTTTGTTACACCCAGACAACAGTAAATTTTACCGTTACACCCAGGAATAGTAAATTTTAGTTTAATTATCTCGGTTTTTTAGAAATTCTTACATCTACAGGTTTAAATATACGAGGCCTTATACAGAGTTGTTTGACGTATGATTAGAGTCATACTAAAGGCCTGACTACTGCAGGAAACATGGTAGTCGAACTCTTGAGTATAGCACTAATCACACGTCAGGGCCATGATGTCTCAAAACAAGGTATAAGGTTTATTTCTTAATCTCAAATGCTCAAATATCAAGAATGAGAACTGAGATCACGTGAGTGTAGTGATGAGGGTTATTTATATTTCAAACGGATATATACCATTATCAACAATTGTTGATCCATTGCTGGATTAAAGTTTTTCCAATACTTTTTGACAAGTATTTATCTTGCATAATTCGTTTCGAAGAAATTCGTTGTGCTACCTAATTTCATCATACTACCTTGTACTGTATTAGGATGTGTAGGTCTCTACTTGTCATTTGTGGTGTCCAGTAAAAAACTCGCTTTTGTCTATCTTGTATCGTTTGTTTTCTAAGGGCATTATATTAATCTATCTACTATCTCTCTCTTTTTGCATATATACTAGCTGAAATACCAATTCTTCGCATGGGGGCTGTATTTGGAAGTCAGCGCTTATGGGAGTATAACTATACATCTCAGCAACCGCGAAAACTATGGATTTGACACTAATATCGGTCATTTTAGATTATTTTTATGTCTCAGTATTCCCCCTTTCCGCGGCAACCCCCGGCCCGCAGTCGAATGGGGTGAATTTGGAAATTAATGCGATCGGAGTTTCACCATTGATCTCAGCAACTGCGAAAACTATGAATTCGACACTAATATAGGAATTTTCTGCTACTTTTACATGTCCCGGTAAACGCCCCCTGAAACCCCCTGGTTCGAAATTTAAAAAAAAAACGCTTGGTCTTGGTTTGTAGCCTGGGCCAAGGTACCCGTAAACTCTCGATCCACCCGTCTAGTCCCCAGGCCGCATAAGACAGACAGACGCACGGATACAGACAAACAAACCCTTTGGGGTCTATTTTATTTATATTACTAGCTGGAATACCAATTCTTAGAATGGGGGCTGTATTTGGAAGTAAAGGCCCAGGAAGTATCAATATTCATCTTAGCGACCGCGAAAACTATGGATTTGACAATAATATCGGCCATTTTGAATTTTTCACATGTCTCGGTAAACCCCCGCAGGTGACTCCGGCCCGCATACAATGGTAGCTGAATTCGAAAGTCTACGCTAATGGAAGTGTCACAATTTTTCTCAGTGACCTCGAAAAGTATGGATTTGACAATAATATCGGTTATTTTGGATTATTTTTACATGTCTTGTCCCCCTGAGACCCCCTGGATCGAATTTTGAAAAGAAAAAACGCGCTTCGTCTTGGAGTGGAGCTTGGACCAAGGTATCCGTGATCAAAATTTGGTAACTTTCCGTCTACTTCTCTGGTCCTAGTTCGTTCCCAGTAAAGGTCCCCCCTGAGACCCCTTGTTCAAATTTAAAAAAAAACGCTTCTTCTTGGTCTGGAGCCTGGACTAAGGTACCCTGACCAAAATTTGGTAAACCTCGGTCCACTCGTCTGCACACAGACATCACATGGATACAGACAGACAAACAAACAATTTATTATATATATATATATATATATATATATATATATATATATATATATATATATAGGGTGTTTCAAAACAACACCGACAACGTATGGGAGGTGATTAATGACACCAACGTAAGCAAAAACTATAGACCAACCTGGGTACATAAATGCTTCCTTTCGGAGTTATAAGCTGCCGAAAACATGAAAAAATGAATTTTAAAGGTCCATAACTCCAAACTATGGGATCTACCGTAGTCGGGTCAAGACTTCACTTAAGAACTAATATGTGAGCTATCCGAATATCCAAGTTTCAGAATCCTAAGATACTCACACAACAATTTTTATAGAGGCAGTTTGGCTACCGGCATATAATTTGAAATACTTACCAACTACCTCTATAAAAATTGTTGCGGAAGTGCCGTAGGATTCTAGTCTTGACTCGACTACAGTAGGCTCCATAGTTTTTGAGCCATGATCCTTTAAAAATAATTTTTTTCATGTTTTCGGCAGCTTATAACTCCGAAAGGAAACATTTGTGCACCCAGGTTGGTCTATAGTTTTTGTCTTATCTTGGTGTCAGAAATCACTTCTCAAACGTTGCAGGTGTTATTTTGAAACACTCTGTATATACAAAACCGGTTGTTAAAAATTAGAATAACACCACTGAACCTTTGTAATTTTACTTTCCGCTTCGTACTAATATTGAAAACTAGATGAATATACCCATTCTTCGCATGAGTCAGATAAAATATCTATGTAAACAAACTGCAGAACGAAAAAAATAGTTATTTCCTAATACTTTTTACATATCCCATTAAACACTCTCTGAGACTCCCAGGTTCGAATTAAAAAAAAAAACTCTGGCCCCAGCTGATGGGGACTGTATTTGGAAGTGAACACCTATGGGAGTATCACTATTCATCTCGGTGACCGCGAAAACTATGGATTTGACACTAATATTGGTCATTTTGGATTATTTTTACATGTCTCGGTATCCGCCCGGTAACCCCGGCCCGCAGCCGAATGGGATGAATGCAATCGGAGCACTGTTGCCACACTTGGTACAATTGTACCAAATTCAGCCCTTTTTGTCATTCGTCGGCCCGTTGGTACCACGCTGGCATTTTCAGCCCCTTTTTGTGAAAAATTTGGTACATTTCTACCGAATTCAGCACCATTTAAAAATACTTGTCACATATTCAAAAGTGTCAGTAACACTTTCTCTACATCTCTTCCTTTTGATGTATTTCAGGGAAGCTTCTAGGACCCTGGACCGGTTGTACATCTTTTTACATTTGTCAGTTTACTTACCTTAAATTCTTCTTACAGTCTATTATTCTCCTTCGGTCGTGAAACAGGCGAGAATAAAGTGCAATAATTTATATTTTAATATTTTATTATTTACAATGTACACTCGAACTCGGAGATGATTGATTTGTTCCTAGTTTTATATTTTTTCATATATGGCTATAATACCGTTTTGATTTATTGGTCACTTTGAAATAAAGGCGCGTTTGGTTTCGTTACAATACATACCGAAGATGATAATTGTTTTCCCTTTTAATTTGCGGTCTCTGTTATACTTCCTATGCGCATAGGGTGACCAACCGTCCCGTAAAAACGGGATTGTCCCGTTTTTTCACTACCATTCCCGGTGTCCCGAAAAATTTTCCCGGGACGCCAAAATGCCCCGTATTTACGTACATTAAATACAAGAAAGCTTTCCAATCTAAAATTTCTTAATTTATATTATTATTTTCTAATCACATAGCTTAGAAAATACTAATATTACTATTTTCTAAGCTATGTGATTATATTGGAACATGTTTAATTACTGAACAACGTCATTTCGACGTTTGCGATATTGTATGTGGTGGCTGCACTGTTTTCCCTCCTAGGCCTCCCCCTCCAAGACTCCCACTCCGCAGACGACAGTGCAAGGGGCTGAAAGTCTTATGAAAAACAAACTGTTTATACTCTCCGTTTCGGGCGGTGGAAGACTGAGGCGCTGTCACCAGTACAGTACAGTGTTTCCACGATTTGACTAAGATGTAACATACTGTCATTTACGAAAGGGGAACAAAGGTATAGAAGTATAAAAGTGAAAGTAAAAAGAAAACTAGCTGTAAGTGAAATATTGTTTAAAAGTAAGAAAAAGCAAATAAAGGGAGTTAGAATCCGATGCTCAGAGTAGTTTGTTATAAATTCTGCCACTGCCGATTTTGTTGATTGACAGATATTGATGAATGTTATATATATATATATATATATATATATATATATATATATATATATATATTAGTACTGTTTTGAAAATTTCATTTTTTATTAGTTGCTGATAGTTACTTGTTATTTAATTAATTCCACAACCTTATCAATAGGTTTTAAAATGAAAAAGTGTAAATTTGCCCTTTTTTGTGAGATACAGAGAAAGAGAGAGAGAGAGAGAGGGAGAGAGAACGGAGAGGCAAAAATATATATTTAGGGGAGTAACCTATCCAAACGTAAAAAATTGTTCCGTTTTTTCTAGTTGAAGATTTGGTCACCCTATATGCACAACAAAAGTTTCTTCTATTTCCAAGGTTGTTCGGGTTCCTCTTATTTAGATGTTTTTAAAAAGTATTTTTTTAAAGAGTACTTTCTCGACTTGCACTCTTGGGAGAGGGGGGTGGGAGTGTTCTAGAACTTCACCTCTTTTAGTCTCGTGTTATTATAGAGCCATGTATTACAGTGGTATAAAATAATGAATTCAGCCCTTTTTGTTTCAATTCGGTACTATTTTTCAGCCCCCTCCAGAGATTGGGGGGCGCGGTGGCTCAGTGGTAGAGCGTTCACCTCTGGTGCTTGGGGTCCCGGGTTCGATCCCAGCCCCCGCCAAGTGAACTTTGTGGTGGACAAACACCGTGCTCGTGGGTTTTCTCGGGGTTCTCCCGTTTCCTCCCACTTTCTTCATTCCACCATTTCACTCATCTCTCATAATCACCGTCTCCTTTAGCCTAACCGGCATAACCGTGGGACGTAAAACTCAAAGATTTCATTTCATTTCATTTCCCTCCAGAGATTGGACTGTGGCAACACTGAATCGGAGTTTCATCATTGACCACAGCGACTGTGAAAACTATGAATTCGACACTAATATCGGTCATTTTCTACTACTTTTACATGTCCCTGTAAACGCCCCCCTAGACACCCCTGGTTCGAATTTTGAAAAAGACGCTTCATCTTTGAAGCCTGGACCAAGGTACCCGTGACCAAAATTTGGTAACTCTTGGTCCACTTGTCTGGTTCCTAGGCCACAGACAGACATATGCACTAACTCTTTATTTTATTTATATTAGATTACGTTTCTAATGTGTAACTGAGATTCGTAACGGGTAGAATCACTATTTAATTAAACTCTAATTGCAGACACAGTAGTTACAATTATGATACATTAATTGTAACCAAAAAATAATTATTCTACTTATAAACTTGAATTGTTAATATTTTCAGAAACGATTTCTTGATAAATTATCCGTAATATAATCTGGATTTTTCATGCCATTGCTCCTGCTTAAGAAACTTAACAAAATTATGTAAATAAGGTAAAAAATTCCTATAAAAATCCAAACAAACATAACGCTACCTGAGGATGTTGACAGCAGTTTCTTTTTAGCTATCTATGTATAAAAACAGTACTGATATCAATACTGAAAAATAGTTATTGACACCAATACTGAAAATAATAACAATGTGACATTTGAATTTGCAATAAAATTGGAAGTTTAATAAATATGTGAATAGTCACAGGCAGTTATTATTATTTTTTAAACATTCTGTTTAACTACGTCTTCGATTAATGTAATGTAAGTTCCGCTTCTGAAAAAAAATAGGAATTCCTGAGATTTTTCTTTTTCCTTTTTCAGTTTTTATGAAAGTAAAAGATTAAAACTTTTGCTCAGTCAGACGACGTATAACTACAAAACGTTGATAATTGAATCGTTGAATGGGTTTTAGGAACACTTCGTGCAAAGCAACAAAATTAGTCATGGTTGGCGTTTCGTTGCATAACAATCCATTGTTTTTAAGTGTTTCCTTTTCTAACACATGTTCAAGGGATATGTGTGGTTTATGTCTAATTATCAGAGTTGCAATGGGCATCATAAATATCTTATCTACACACTCTATATTCCACGTTAGAGAGCTTGATTAAGGAAGGATCTTTAAAAATGTATAATATAAACAGTTGATTTCATTGCAGTGTATACAACAATTCTGCTTAAACATGACATATTAGCAACTAAAAATTGTATTTTGAAGTTTTGAACCTATTATTGTCTTTTAGAAGTGAAAGATGTAATCTCAACCTATTATAAAAAGTTCAAACAACTTGGTGCTACCAATGTAAAATATTAACCTTATCATAGGGGTGTTTAATATTGAGAATTAAACACCGACTTTCGTTTATTTTTGAATACCGTAAAATATCGATATACCGAAAAACCGAAATATCGAACGATACCAAAAACAAAAATATTGAAATGCCGAACGATACTGAAAATACCGCATGATATCGAGATATCTAACAATATCAAAATTCTGAAAATATCGAGCGATACCGAAAGTACCAACGATATCGAAATATCGAAAACCAAAATTCCGGAAATACCAAATGATATTGAAAATCGAAATACCACAGATACCGGATGATAATGAAATACAGAAAATACCGAACGATACCGAAAACAGAAATACCGAACGATATCGAAAAAAAAGATATCGAATGATATCGAAATACCAAGCGATATTACAATACTGAAAATATCGGATGATACCGAAATACTGAAAATACCAAAGATATCGAAAACCGAAATTCCGTAGTCAAATTAGACACAAAAAAGAGCTAAGCCCTGAAAAAATTATAACGAAGTGAAATTTTGCACCTACCTTTGGGAAGGTGTATATAACAACATACTAAGAGTCCTGAAATATCCGGTGACGAGTTTGGCTGGCATATTAGAAAACGGAAGCCAAAATGTGGTTTTGTAGGTAATAACTGGTTCTCACTTTAATAACTATAACTCACGTTATATATGCACTATTGATGTTATTTTTACCTTCGAATAGCAAAGGACTACTCACAGACCATGGATCATATTTACCAGTTTATTCCACATGCGGGAAGTAATAGAGGGA
This sequence comes from Thermobia domestica, assembly GCF_964235325.1. Taxonomy (NCBI): domain Eukaryota; kingdom Metazoa; phylum Arthropoda; class Insecta; order Zygentoma; family Lepismatidae; genus Thermobia; species Thermobia domestica. Next base: position 68,520,841 of record NC_137454.1, read on the forward strand.
TTTATTTTTAAAAATCCACCATATTTCCTTTCTTCCAATTAGTTTTCTTATACATTAACCCAGAAAAGAACAATAACAAGCTGAAATTTTGCACATACCTTTGGGAATGTGTATGTAACAATATACTAAAAGTCCTGAAATATCCAGGGAAGGGTTTGGCCGCCATATTGGAAAATGGCCGCCAAACTGAGGTGTTTAAAGGTAATAACTGGTTCTCACTTTAATAGCTATAACTCGCGTTGTATTTGCACTATTGATGTTATCTTTACATCTTTCGAATAACAAAAGACTACGCTTACAAACCATGTATTACACTCACCAGTTTTCTCCACATGCGGAAAGTAACGGAGGGATTTCTTTTTAAAAATCCCCAAAATTTCCCTTCCTCCAATTAGTTTTCTTATAAATTAACCCAGAAAAAAATCATAAGCTGAATTTTTGCACATACCTTTGGGAAAGTGTATGTAACAATATACTAAAAGTCCTGAAATATACGGTGAGGGGTTTGACCACCATATTAAAAAATGTCCGCCAAACCATGATTATTAAAGGTAATAACTGGCTCTCACTTTAATAGCTATAAGTCACGTTGCATTTGCTATATTAATGTTATTTTTTTACTTCTTTCGAATAACAAAGGACTACGCTTATTGACCATGTATTACACTCACCAGTTTACTCCACACTAGAGATGCAAAAAATCCGGGTTTTTGAATCGATGTTTTTTTTACATAAAAAGCCGGCTTTTTTGAAAAAAAAACGAGAATTTTGGAAATTTTGGCTTTTTTCATTTTCATGATTTTTCTATCTAAATAGCTTTCTTACAGTATATTCTATAGTTAGATAAGAATTCCATGACCTAAATGCGATATTTTGCTCTGAAATTCACCATCAAGATAGATGGAGCACATGTTTTACAAATTAAAGCTAACATGAAGAATGTAGTATTTGAGAGCAATTTTAGAGCCTATTTAACTTTATTTTAACTTTTGAGTTATCGACATCTTTTTTCTTCTCTAGATCATTTTAGTTTGTCATCCGTGTTTCATTTCTAAGAGCTTTTAGTACTCTAGCTTCTAGCGCAAAAGTTAAACTTGCCCGTTTTTCTATTTATCCGTCAAAGCGTACGTTTTTCAATATATCGTCAAACCGTACTTCCACATTTCTGTTATACTGTAGCTGTGAAGTGATTTAGCAATAATTTTCCGGACACAACCTTGAATACCAATTTATACAAATAATCAGTAGCGGTTTTAGAAAAGTGCTTTAGGGGGGGGGGGGTTCTGATTGTTTCGTTTCCTAAAAAGTCCTAATTTTATTTGGGAGGTGCTTGAAGTTTATGAGTACAGGCATAACTAATATTTCGTTTCGTTTATATGTTTAGCAATAATCTTCCGGATACAACCTTAAAAATCATTTTATAATGAGAATCAGTGGCGGATTTAGACAAATATTTTGGGAAGGGATTTTCTTACTAATGTTTAGTTTTTCTAAACATTCGTAATTTTTATTTGACGGGAGCTTAAAGTTTATGAGTAAAGGCATAACTAATAGATATTTCGTTTGTTGCAGACATTCCGTAACTTTGGGGAACGGGCTTCAGTCCGAAAGACCGCCCCCCTAACCTTCGCAAAACCGTCACTGCTGGTAATTAGTAATAATAACGATTTAAAAACAATAAGAAAGGAAGTCGGCCAACTCACAGTACACGCATTGTTTCTACATTCACAGATGGAATGAAGAAAAGCTTTGTCAGAATGGTCGAATGCTGGTTGAATCCCGGTCTTCCCGATAGAAGCGCAAAAGCTAATTAATCACTCAGTCATGTTTGTTGTGCAGTTGTATTTAGCTTAACTTAAATATATTCCGTAGTCCTTTTTTTAAGGGGGGGGGGAGTTCCGTAATGATATGTTGAATCCCTCTTGTTAAAAATTTAGGAAACTTGAGAATTGGGTAAAAAGTGATGGCGGTTATATAAAACTTAACTGTAGAATTTCAAGAATATACAGAACCAAAAGCTCTAGATGTGCAGCCTTTAAGTGTATTATATAAATCTAAGCATTTCTCTTATGTTTTACTTTAATTTTATTTTGTTTCGAAAAGAGGGTATGGAATATTTTGAAGTAAAAATACTACATACTATTTTGCTAGTTATTTGTGTATTTTTTTAAAAGAAGTGTTTACTTTTAGGGTTGGCTGGTTTACACCAACTTTTTTTTAATAACTGGTTTAAACCCAAAAAAATAAAAAGAATGAAAAATGCGAATCGTGTGAACTTCATTGTGACGTTTCCAGATATCAAACCATCTGCAATAGATTTATTTCCCTTTCACCTTTTAATCAAGTTGTCCCATGTTCAATTCTCGGTCGAACCACAACCCTTGTTTCATGCGTAAACCAAGTAGCGGTTCGGATGTCAGTTTAAGCGAAAGTCTTCTCCTTGATAACCTCGGTATTTCCTAAGGATGTTAAGCCTAAACATACGAAACGAAACCAAATTGTATATTTCTGCATGCCTAAATGCCTGTTGTTTTATAAAGAAGACAAGATTGCTTAAATATATTGATAGAAATTGGCAAAATTTATCAATTGCCTACGTAGCTTCCAACATTAGCTTCGATTGGATTTTCAATGGTATCTACGCATGGGCGGCGATTAGGGGGGGCAAAGGGGGGCAGTTGCCCCCCACTTTTTTGAAATGACCCATTAATGTATATAGTTTAATTTGGAAATATTAAGTTTTTGCATGTATTAATGGTTCATAGAATAACAATTGTGCCATAAAATATTTGCCGTCCCGTGAGTACGTATTGGTTGTCTTCCGGTTCAGTTAAGAAAGCTACAGGAATTGCGTTTTAATTGTCACGAAAAATGGCCCAAAAATTAACCTATTGGAGCGCCATAATTCGATTGTATTTTCATTCTTCTTACAAGGGATTCTTCGAGTGTATTTTCATTCTCTCTTCATTTGTCTCAATATGTTAGTCAGCCGCTTTGGTACAAATTGAGACAACATTTCGTACAAAAAAGAAGTCCTTCACAACTTGTGAATCACAAGTTATTCTTTAATTGCACAAAAATCGAAAGTTCCTAAAATGTCTTTTCATCTTTCTAATACTAAGGAATATTTTGATTTGATCTTTTTTTTAATTTTAACATCCCGTTCAGCAGTGAGGCTATATGAGATGAGGACCTACTGATTAACGTGGAATCCGAACCGCATGCGCTCCCGCCAGGAATCGAACCCGGGTTTCCCACGTCAAAGGCGCGGCAATGTTTGCAGTGTAATATACGAGTTTAGGGGTGTACATATACAATTTTGTATATACAATTAAATTTAGTGAATTCAACATAATTCTATGTTTTAGGATTATTTTATATAACTGGAGTGATTCTAAGTATTGTTGAGTTTTGATGTACGTATTCCAAGAAAGTGAAAACTGTACAAGCAACGAACATGCTTCGGGAAGCTGCAAAAGTACTTCTTTAAATGTCGCAGCATATGCTTCTAGTATTTATTATTTTTCTAAGAGTAATAACATACATTTAATAGCATGTGTGGAATTAAAAATATAAGTTGTTCATTAATCCCCGGTTTCAATAACTTTTGCAAAACAAGCCTCATTTTACATTACTATTCGATTAATATTATTTTTTCTGTTTATTTGTTTTGCAAATTTGTTACTAAATAGGCCCCTTATCAGATCGCACAATTTTCCAGACAGAATTTTAAAATGTTCTTGAGCAAGGAATCAAATCTCTTCTTATACCTTCGTTGTTTAAGAGTAAAAAGGGCTAGTATCTACTTGCGTTGCTCTTGTCAATTTACTTTAAAAATATGAAGCACGATATACGGTATTTAACTGGAAAAGAGAGTATCCTAATAATTATACAACCTTTCGTCAATCAAAATGTTAGAAGAAACCAGGAAAACTAACATTGATATACAAATATTGAGATCATGTCTTGCCCCCCCCCCCAACTTTTAACGTCCATCCGCCGCCACTGTTCTACGTACTAAATTTGTAATTTAATACCTCAGTTTTAGCGTACTGATTATGATACGTTGACCTTTAAATTTTACATGCAAAGCAATAACAGGATTTTCCCGTTATTGTCTTATATTTCAAGTAATGACGGGATTTTCCCGATGGCTAGGGCGGGAGATTCTCAATTTAAGAAATTTACTGACCGGACTTCTTTAAGCTTATGGGAGTTCTTCCGGCATAACCCCGCTGTTGCATAATAACACCAAGGCAAAACAAACTTATGTGAATATGTAATATAAATACATAAAGCAAAAAATTTAAATAAAAAAAGCCTGGTTTAAACCAAAAAAGCCTGGTTAAAACATCCCCCCAAAAAATGGGTTTTTTGCATTTTCAAAAACACCCATGGTTCTTGCCAACTCTGCTTATTTTTGTATATAGGAGGTTAAAATATTCTTATTATATTCATTGGTTAATCCTGTGGAATACATAATGTAAATATGTTGAAAAAAAATTGTTTGAAATATCTTTTCGAAATTCATAGTTTATTTTCGAGGTTTTATATTATTATCAGCATCAACCACTAATTAAATGACTTTTTGTGTTATAGAGAAGCAAAACAAAGTCTCTTTTATCAATTTAAAGCAGAATTTTGAAAAAAGCCCAAAATTTCCCAAGCAAAAAAGCGAAGCAGAAAAAACCGAGTTTTTTTTTTCAAAAAATCCGTTTTTTCCGAGCCCTTGCATCTCTACTCCACACGTAGGATGTAACGGAGGGATTTCTTTTTAATAATCCCCAAAATTCCCTGTTTCTGATTAGTTTTATTAGACATTAATCCAGAAAAAAAACATAACAAGCTGAAATTGTGCACATATCTTTGAGAAAGTATATGTAATAACATACTAAAAATCCTAAAATATTCAGTGATGTATTTGGCCGCCATACTGGAAAATGACCGCCAAACCATGGTTATTAAAGGTAGTAACTGGTTCTCACTTTAATAGCTAACGTTGTATTTGCACTAATATATATATATATATATATATATATATATATATATATATATATATATATATATATATATATATATATATATATATATACTTATACACTTATCAGTCTACTACACACATGGGGGAACTAAAAAAAAGGATTTTAAACGATCTCAAAATTTCCCTTCTTTCGATTACTTTTTCTAAATCAGTTGACAAACTCGTCCTCTGTGAGTAGTAATTAAACTTACATTAAATACACGATAATACACACAATGTAACATCCTAGTTTCATTGAAATCATAGTGATAGAATCGGAATAAAACTTCATTAAGAAGAATAGCAAATAAAACTTCATTAAGTACTATTTCTTGACTACGCTTAGAGCGAATAAGGTGAAGCTACATTCCCCAACTGTTATGTTTACTTCTTCAATGCTAGTTGTCACATCTCAAGAGAAGTTCCTTGCGAATCTGAAGAACAAGTCTAGATTTATTGAAATACTTTCTATACATCTCACTGCTGCTGGCACCAGTGTTCTTCAAGCCTCTGGGGATGGAGATTCCCTGATTGTGCGTACAGCAATAGAACTCTCTCTCGAACACCCAGATTAATTATTGGGGGAGATATTGATCTGCTTGTACTTTTGGCTTCATTAGCAAGTGAGGAAATAGATTTTTTCAATCATTAAACCTGGCAGGGGGAAAGTCCCTTCCAAAGTCTTCAGTTCAAAAAAATTACAAGAAAATCTTAGAGACATGAAGACACATTTACCATTTTTATAAAGGTAATCAAGAAAGTTCTGTCGCTTTTTCACCCATCACCTTCGAACATCGATATATCACCTAAGACGTACCTGGAAGATCAAAAGTAGTTCCCACCAGCATCGACGACCTTCTGCCAACGTTATGGAATGCCATGGATTTTATCGCGGTAGAACTTGGTGGGCTGTGAAGCAAAGAAAGTATCAACTGTATTTTGCACCTCTACTAGGGATTTGAACTGGCGTTCTCTAAGGTAATTGTTCAAGCAATGGAACAGGTGATAATCGGACGATGCAGTGTCTGGGGAGTATGGTGGATAAAATAGTGTTTCCTATCCAAGGCGTAGAATGGTGTCCCGGGTCATCCTAGCCACGTGGGACTTAGCGTTGTTCTGTAATAGGAGGACCCTTTTGCGATTCAGAAGTGCTGGCTTCAGAGTTTTGTTTTTCTTGAACAATGCTCAACTGCTGACAGTACACAGCTACGTTGATGCTCTGACCAGCTGATAGCAGTTCCCGATGCACGATGCCCCGACCAATTCACCAAACACACAAGAGGACCTTCTTTTGGTTCAGTGCTGGTCTTGGCTGTTTTGGAACCTGTTCATGGGATGGTAACCAATAACGATGGCGCCATGTAGTTTCGTACATGACCTACTTCTCATTACATATCAACACCCTGTCCAAAAATGGCTCCTTCTTCAGACGAGGCAGAAAAGAAACGCAGGTGTCTGCTCGCGTTTCCTTTTGGCCCAGAGTCAAATCATGTGGGACACATCGATTCAACTTGTAGTGCTTCCCAAATTAATGGAGGTGCTGTCGAGTAGTTTCTGCATTCATACTGAATTGTAGTCCCAGTTCGTCACATTTTTGGCCACTGTTCGCCTCAATTGCTGGCTGAAGATCTTCATTTTGTACGTGTGTTGGTCTTCCGGCACGTGGTGCGCCTTCGAGTGTTTCGCCACCGTCCTTAAATTTGTTAAATAACCGCTGCACTGTCCGCGTAGTCACGATACTCTCACCAAAGGCCTGGCATTTCTTCAGCCCTGCTGCAGCGGCGTTTGACCTCAGTTTGAGCTCGTACAGCATATACGCCCTTATTGACGCTCTCATGTTCACTCTGCATTTACGTTAAGTTCACGGTGTAATAGAAATGCCACAACCATGTAGTATGTGATATAACCACACCAACAACCGGCCTTCGCCTTATCTCCATTCGCATTCAACTCACGGTGTGAGAGCCAATTGAACACAGACTTCGACAAAAAGCAACAGAACATTCTTGGTTACCTTTATACAAATTGTATATTGCTGTCACAGGCGCGATACATCAGCTGCTTACCGTCAAGGAAAGTAAAAGGCATACCACTTGCTGAAGAAACACAAAGATCTACAAGAACAAGTCGACAATTTCAATGATGAGAATGCGACCTCTGAATTGTTTCTTCTTACTTTGTACGGTGCTGAAAGGTCAGTGTTTACCTTAGATCAGCTGCGCTATCGAGTATTCACGAAGATTATTGCGAAATATTCCGTCACAAGTGAAATTCAGTTGGGAGCTTTGCCACCTACCAGTGCAGCAGCCCATCAGCACTTATTTCGGGTTTACTATCAGGTACAACTCTGGAAAAGATACAAGCTACCCCCTACTTCCTGGGGATCGCAGCGAACTGAAATATGTTTGGAACCAATCATGACAGTGAAAGCTCCAGTTCTGGACCCTTTTTTATTTTATATATTGTAGCTGCAAGATGGGATGAGAACGCGTATTTAAGTACAGAAAAACAGGACTGATATATACCTCGTTGTGTGGACATTGTAATGGCAGTGGTTGCACCAATCCCTATTATGAGGAAAAATATCATAATGAAAATACGAATGTGGACACTATTGAAACGTAATAATCGTTACTGAAAATCCAAACTGTATTAACTCTTATCCGGGCAACCGGGGCCTCCCAGGCCCAGTAACTTCATTTTCTTCGAATTTCTCAATAACCATATATATTTCGATGACATAAAATTCTGAATTCTTCTATCCTTAGTCGAAGTTAAAATCATGAATATATCAAGTTGGTAAAGCTAATGGATTATTTTTTAAAAAGTTGAAAACATTTTCCTGACGTAACAGGGCAACCGGGGCCTAAAAGGCCCCGTAATCTTTAGTGTAATTCCTGTGAAATACTAGTTCAAATGGTCACATAATTATATATTGAACATGTGGCTATTGTAACCTTTAGTCGGAAAAGTATGCGACAATTGACATTGAATTTTACGTGTTCTGCACGTAAAATATATACTGGGTCTGACAGGCCCCTGTTGCCCGTTTACGTTACAAAAATGTCTGGACCGGATTTGCTATTCTGTTTGGCTTAGAAAAGGGTTACACAAAATGTTGCTTGACAAAAATATATATATTCTAGATTAGTAAGAACATTATGCGACAATAGACATTGAATTTTGAGTGCTCTGTACTTAAAACATGTACTGGGCCTGACAGGCCCCGGTTGCCCGTCTACGTTACAAAAATGTCTTGCCCGGATAAGGGTTAAAAGCACTGTGTACTAAAAAAAAAAGGGCACTCTGTTCTTAAAGCATTCTACAACTATTATTGCTTTTCATTTCGGATACATGAAAACATTGTAAAAGCCTCTTTAAATTAGAAGTATTGTAGATCCCTAACAGCAATTACATAGCAGGCATATGCCTATCATGTTCCCTCAGGTACATGGGAATGTGTCCAGTATGTGCCTTATGTACCTCTGAGAGAGAAATAGCATGGATGGCAAGTGATAGTCACAGTCTATGTCCGCCTCTAGGCACATGCCTGACATGTGCCTGGGGAACGTGCCTAGTATGTTCTAGGTATGTTCCCCATGCCGTAAGTGTCAACGAACCACAAAATTACTCCCCCAAAATATGTTAAATCGCCTATATGCGTAATGTGTTTACATTAAGGTGAGTTTAAAAACATTTTAAACAAGTAAAAAAAATTACCCCAGGGTGGTTGCAAACCACAAACCTTTGGATTAGTAGCCACGTGCTCTTCCGACTTGGCCAGGGAGGCAACGAAGAGAACGTCGCTTGTAGAGGAAAAGATTGTTGAGGTCTTTTGAATTTGACTAATCAGAATACTTCTTTAACAGCATATATTCGACGACAACCGTTTGAGATCAAATAAAATCTGCTCGCCATGTAATTTTATAACAAAATGACGTGTGTCTATTTACTTTATATCATGGTTCTTCCATATTCACTTTCAAATGATCGGCGACAGTTGCCATTAATAAAGTTGATGCGTTTGTTGCTTCTAATACACAATCGCTTAGAAAAAGAAGCAACAAATGCATCAAATATGGGAGATGAATTTAGAACACCTAAGTGTAGCATGCCTAGCACATTTTGTGCTGTTAAGGTATCTGAAACAGTATGTACCTAAAGGACGTACCTAGAACATGACAGATATATGACCCAAGTGATGACATAAAAACAAATGACTGTTAGAGTGCGAAACTGAGCAGGTATATAAATGCTATATTTGTGGTACATAGTTGCAAATATCAATTAGGTGTAACAAGTACCTAAAAACTGTAGGTAGCTGAAGTACATACTTAGTATATGAATATCATATGTGCCAAGTCTCGGGTACCTAAAAAGTAGCTGGGACACCTAAATGACACATGCCTAGCACATCTTGTGCTGTTAGGGATTGTGCACGTTATCAGATTTTTTTTGTAAGTGTTACTATTGATAAATTAGAGAGAATTTAGTGATTCGTAGATGATTTACCTAAGATTAGGGATAAAGTGGCCTCCGATAGAACCCTGCTACACCAGTTGTTAAATATTTGTTATTTCTTTACTATCACTATTATCCCAATGATATGTGGAGACTATATTTTGCGTATAATGGTATATTTAATGTAAGTTTAATTCCTACTCACAAAAGACAAAATTGCCAACTGATTAAGAAAAACTAATCGGAAGAAGAGAAATTTTGGGGATTATTTTAAAAACCCTTTGTTACTTCCCCCATGTGTGTAGTAGACTGGTAAGTGTCTGTAAACGTAGTCCTTTGTTATTCGAATGAAGTAAAAAAAATAACATCAATAGTACAAATACAACGCGAATTATAGCTATTGAAGTGAGAACCAGTTATTACCTTTAAAAACCACAGTTTGGTGGCCATTTTCCAATATGACGGCCAAACCCTTCACCGGATATTTCAGGACTTGTAGTATGTTGTTATACACACTTTTCCCAAAATGTGTACAAAATTTCAGCTTGTTATGATTGTTTTCTGGGTTAATGTATAAGAAAACTAATTGGAAGAAGGGAAATTTGGGGGATTTTTTAAAAAGAAATCCCCCCATTACTTCCCGCATGTGGAGTAAACTGGTAAGTATAATACATAGTCTGTAAGCATAGTCCTTTGTTATTCGAAAGAAGAAAAATAGCATCAATAGTGCAAATACAACGTGAGTTGTAGCTATTAAAATGAGAACAGTTATTACCTTTAATAACCATGGGTTGGCGGCCATTTTCCAATATGGTGTCCAAACATGTCTCCGGATATTTCAGGACTTTTAGTATGTTGTTATATACACCTTCCCAAAGGTATGTGCAAAATTTCAGCTTGTTATGAATTTTTTTCCGGGTTTATGTATATATTGACTGGACTATACCGAAGATACCAACGATACCGATATACCAAAAATACTGAACTATACTGAAAATACCGAACGGTGAAGATAAGAAATACCGAACGATACCGACAACTGAAATACCGAAAATACCAGACGAAGTTCAGGATAGCAAGCAAACGGGAAAAGATAGTAATCACAATAAACTGTGTGTTGCTTTGCTTTTTTCCGGCTGACTGTGACTATAAGATTGTTATATATTTTACGAAGGAAGGAATCATATAAGTGACATTTCTTGCTGAGTTTATTGTAACTGGTAACACTGTGCAACGCTTAGAAATATGTTTTTCTTACGTATGTTTGCATAAGGAAATCAAATCTATAATTACTTTTTATGTATCGCATACCAACTTTGAGAAAAATTGAAAAGTTCGAATTGGTTATTAAAATTTGGGTTACCTTCTCAGCAGCGAGGCTATATGAGACGTGGACCTACAGTTTTAAGGTGGAATCCGAGCCATTGTGTCGTTCAATGTTCTCCTACCGGGAATCGAACCTGAGAATTAATCAATGTGCTATCCATTAGACCAGCGGAGAGGGCAGAAATGTTCTTAAAATAAAATTGTTCCATATGTAATATTATGCCTATTAGGCTAAGGGAAACTATGATTAAAGCAAGTGAATGATGATGGAAGAACGAGTGGAATGAGAAAGTGGGAGGAATCGGCAGTACCCCGAGAAAATCTATAAGCACGAAATTGTCCACCACAAACTTACTTGGTCGGGGATCGAACAAGGGATCCCACGCCCCAGAGGTAATCGTTCTACCACTTAGCCACCGTGCCTCCTTTCCAGTACTTCATCTGATTCATAAAATCTATTGAAAAATGGCTAGATCTTTTAGAATAACAAGCAAACAACAAAGTTCAGTTCTAATTCACAAGCTAGAGCATAGAATTTTATGGAAAAAGGAAGGAACTTCGAGAAGTCCATGTCAAAATTAGTTCTAGATATGTTCTTCGATTTTACGGAGTTGTCATGAACATTTAAGTACGTTACGGTCAAAGGAGTGTTCTTTCTTTTAACGATGACTTTGTAGTCTGTGCATGTTGTATAGACGTTCAGTTTTGAATCCGAAATTAACAAAGCAAATCCCAAACAAATAAAGATGGATGAATCCGATCAGTACAGCGATATTTAAAGAGGACTTTTTAGAAGTTACGGTAAACTAATATATTTGTTCGATTTATCAGTGATTGAATGAACATAGTTTAAGAGGGCGTTTGTGCATGCATCACCAGTACCATAGCTGCGTTAGATCCTAGATACCTCAACAAAAATGAAGAAGAAAAGAATTAAAAACAAGCCATGTTTTCTTGTAGTACAAGAATACTCACCATACACATTGAAAGTGAAATAAATCAATTTGTTTCGATTTAAGTACCGGACACGGCATAAATACAGATTTTGAAAACAAACAACAATGCATTCAGGTGAATCCTGGGTATGAGAAGAAAAAAGTACTTTCAATTTCTGTCATTGTTAAATCTCTTCACACTTTTCAATTAAGAATGCTGTCTATACCTGATGGGTTTTAAGTTCTAATGAAGTGTCACCTTTTGTTCTATATGACAGTCATTAAACTCATATCATAGGATTATTTCAAGCTTAATTATTTCAAAATTATAACTGTAAATTATATTATAGCTGCTTCTTTTAATGTTAAGTTCAGGCTTGATAAATACAGTGGCGAAAGAGAAGAGAACGGATCAATGTGTGAACGGTCAATTGAAATTAGTTACGAACAATGTGGCTAGAATGTAGATCATTAAAAAAAAGTACGTAAAAACAAATGTATCGTAAAATTATACTAGAAACAGACGGATATTACCATATGTTATCATACCTCTCTATCCAGATATTTTGATCAACGAAGGTGATAGTAAGGTATATCACAGAAGAACAGAAATAAATTTGATGCTGTGAAAGAAAATGGCTACCGCTTTAGGTTCAAAAGTGTCTTCCGAGGAGAATATAGTGAAACTTCGACATTGTAAGAGTGTCACTCACTCAGAAGAATTGCAGTTACAAGAGGCTCGAAGAAGGAAAGATCAGCCCGATAAACCGTAAGTATATTTTCTTCTTGAAGCTTCAATACAAAACATGAAGTGATTTTTATTTTGTTTCTATGATTATGTCCTGGAGTAGGATTGGCAACTCTGAAAAATAAAGTTACCAGCACTCGCTTACAGGGGCTTGGGCGTAACATCACGATTTTACCGTTCCTCCCCAAATTTACCGTTCTGACCCTAAAATTTACCATTTTCCAGATTGATTGTACGAATTTCAATGAAAAATGTTATACCCTCAAACATTCTCATGGGCACAATCTGCGCTCTAAAACCTACCGTGCTGGGGTACTAACAAGGGCGGTGGACAAGTCTATCAAAAGGGCGCCCATACAAACGTGAATACGTATTATATATATATATATATATATATATATATATATATATATATATATATATATATATATATATATATATATATATATATATATGGTGTAAATTAATGTAATAAACATCGGGAGGTGATTCCTGACTCCGAGATAAAACGAAAAAGTATAGAACAACCTGGGTGTAGAAATGCCTCGGGTCTATGACCACCCGAAAATTTTCGGAAAAATGTAAAACAGTCATACTTGAGAACAAAATGTCTGATAGAAATCGGACAAAAAGTAATGTCCATTATTTTTACTCGAAGATTCCATTGGTGCACAATCGGATGTAGCGCAGTGGCGGTGCAAGGGTGACTCCCAAAGAAACTGGAGTACTCCTTTCAGTATTTTATCAAAGCCGAATGAGGAAAATGAACAAGTATAAGATTTCAACATTCAAAAGTAATAGTACATCGTTCAAATTAGAACACTTAAAATTCGAAAAAAAGATTATATATATATATATATATATATATATATATATATATATATATATATATATATATATATATATATATATATATATATATATATATATAATTGTGTGATTAATTTATTTTGTCTCAACACAGATTAAATAAATCGGAAGAAGAATTTAAATGTAAAGAAATCTTTAACGTATCACAGTTATATCTTCTAATTTAATGGTAACAGATGATAAATGAACGACTTCCTGTCCAAGTTGAGTGTGTATGAAAATGGAAAAATTACTTTGATCCACATTAGGGTTATAACGACTGTGCATGAGTCAGTCAGGTAGCAGAGATCATGTATGATGAACGAGAGTACAAGGGATTCTTCATATGACAACAATGATTGCTACAAACTATGTGAATACAATTTGGGCGAGTAAGCTGCATTGAAAGATTTCCTCCTCGTAATACGTAATTCAGTGGAAGGTGATAATTTCGAGCACTTAAGCAATGAAAAAGCTGTTGCACGTGTTACACAATGATATATATAAAAAATACAATTTCAAACTACCGATTTATTCTGTTTCGTACAAAGTAGGATACTTAGTGAAATACTTAGAGGTACTTTATACAGTATTTGTGCAATGCAGTATGTGTACACGAGACAGCTTTGAAGAATAACGGTTAACAATCTGATATTCTCGACTGTTGAACGCATCTCAAAGATGACATCAGGAAAGCAAATTCATCCACTTGCGGTCAAACACACCTGAAATTTCGGAGATGACTGCCACAGCTATAATATTAACTCGAGCAACAAGTTATTCGTGGCTGAAAAGATGTTTCACCCCCCCCCCCCACAAAAAAAAATAAGGGGTGTTGTTTAGGGAAACGAGGTGATCATAACACAGGTCATTGTCTCCTAATCCAACGATCTGCGAATGTTTCATTTAGGTAGGTCTGCATATTCCTGTTAAAATGTACACGTGAACTGTTATGCTGGGATCACATCTGCTATCTTATGTTCAAGGGCACATATTTTAACAATTTTGGGAGAACATTAGGTAAAAATAAAAATACGTGCTCCCACACATGCGGGCCGATAATAAATAAGGTCACAAAATTATCCACCATACCGCACCGCATGCTCACAGTAAAACTCTGTTGCTGATCGTTCACTAGAGTTGCATGTGGACTTTTACGCTCTACACATGGCTACTGCTAGTTTCAAGACGGTCTCTGATCATTTCCAGTACGTTGTCTTCAAATTCAACTGTCCACATGATGCGATTTCCTCCGATTTCACGTACGGGAAATTGAAGAGACTCTATCTCTTGAAGGCGAATATGGAGGCATGGAAAAAATACGGGGAAAGTTACTTTCCTTTGGGGGTGACGGGAACGATATAAACGCCTTGCCTCTGGGTTGTTTTCCCTTGCCTCCCTTCCCTTGCCTTGCATATCTACCAGCTTGTGGATAAGGTAATGTGCCATTGCGCAGGCACGAACAGATTAACGCAATCAATTTTACTTAAACACCAGCGTCTACACTTTTACACAACCGTAAATATCTGGAAAGAACCCTCTACGTTGAAAGCAACACTTCCTATCCGGTTATACAGCAATTCCTCACGTAACACTAGAGCATCGGACTGTATATCACTCACAAGTTGTGTAGATGCCTACTACAACACAGCCACGCTAATTGACGCCATTCTACAACAAAACTGTAAGACAGCCTTCAGCGAGTCACTCGCAATTAGCACACAAGGGACGATTGTTCTATAGTGTGCGACCGAAGCATCATGTCCTTAGTGAAAGTACTATGAGCTACGTACGTGCTGCTACGGTACGCAAATATGCCACAGTCTGTTTCTTCCATGTAGGAATTTTATCCAGATCCAAGGTACATTAGAACGTCAGAAAAAGATTTCCCCCCATTTTTTGCATGTAATTCCAACGAACTTTCT
Organism: Thermobia domestica; assembly: GCF_964235325.1. Lineage (NCBI taxonomy): Eukaryota > Metazoa > Arthropoda > Insecta > Zygentoma > Lepismatidae > Thermobia > Thermobia domestica. Next base: position 68,536,105 of record NC_137454.1, read on the forward strand.
TCTAGAAAATTTCTCCAGTATTGACAAAATCAAAATATAAGTGGGCTACACTAGGACCCTATTTTGGTATATTCACAATAACCATGTAGTTTCTCGTAGCTCAGGGAAAGGTGCGGTTTGTCAGCTCAAAAGAAGGGGAAAAGCCTCTCGAAAGTATACCTGGAAGAAGATTCATCTAAAGGATAAATTAAGTATACTGTCTTAGTGTACTTTTTGTATCGTTATACAACGTATACATCATCTCGTATTTCTTCTATTTTTGATGCTTCTGTGCACAGAATTCTCATATTCCACGGAATTACATATTACGAGGAGGAAACCCTTTAATGCAACTTACTTTTGCCCAATATGTATTCACACAATATTTGGGAATCCCTGTGTCTTGTGGAGAATCCCTTGTACACTCGTTCATCACATATGATCTTTGCATTTTTGGATACTACATGTTATGTTCCTTTACATACCGTCTGACTGTCCTATGCACCAGGAGCGTCATTTCAGACTTCATTTGAGGGGGCCAAGAGCACCATCGACAAAAGACTTTCACGTTTTGTACTAGTGTATTAGTAGACAATCGATTAAAGTATGTGTATTCCTCAAACTTTTGGAGGAGCAATTTGTTCCCTACTGCCACCTAAATGACGCCTCTGCTATGCACAGTCGTTTAAAACCCAATCTGGATCAAAGTTATTATTTCCATTTTCACACACTCGTAACTTGGACAGGAATTCGTTTATTTATCATCTGTCACTATTAGCGATACGTTAAGGACTTTGTTTCATTTAAATTCTTCTTCTGAGAGTTTATTCTGTACTGAGATAAAATAGATCAATCACACATATATTTCTCTTTTTCTTTCTAATTCAAAGTGTTGTTCTAACTTGAACGATGTACTATGATTTTTGATTGCTGAAATCTTGTACTTGATTGTTGTTCATTTCCCTCATTCAACATTTGACAAAATACTGAAAGGAATACTCCAGTTTCTTTGGGAGTCACCCTTGCGCCGCTACTGCTCTCTATCCGATTGTACACAAATGGAATCTAGAACTAAAAATAATGGACATTCTCTTTTACCCGACTTCTTTTCGACGTTTTCTTAAGTTATGATTGATTTTACATTTTTTCGACACATGTTCAGATGATCAAGGCGTCGAATCGAAAGAAGGCATTTTTATTAGGGATGGGCAAAACCGGTTTTTATAAAAACCGAAAACCGGTTTCTATAAAAACCGAACCCGAAAAACCGACATTTCGGTTTTCTCCAAAACCGGTTCGGTTTTTCACTGGTTTCGGTGAAAACTTTTCGAAAACACATAAAACTATTTCTGTGGAAATGGATTCGGTTTCCGGAGAACAACGAAACACCATTCTGGTCAGAAATAGAACAAATTTTGGAAAAAACCGGAATCGGTTTTGAAGAAAACCGAACCGGACCAGGTAAAAAACCGAACCGGTTTTGGAGAAAACCGATAAACGGTTTCGGTGAAAACCGAACCGGTTTTGAAGAAAACCGAAACCGGTTTCGGTGAAAAACCGAAAACCGAAAAACCGTTTTTTGTGCCCACCACTAATTTTTATACCCAGGTGGTGCATGGGAAGGCATTTTTATACCCATTACGTATTCTTTATCAACAGTAATAGTATGTATTTATTGTATAGGACTGTGCTATACAGAAGAATAAAGAAAACAGTTTATCTCTTATGTGGTTTCCCATGGGCGCCTTACATAAAGGGCGCACTGTATCTTTTACAGGTTCTTTACTAGTAGTACCAGTAGGCCTATGTATTAATTATTCAGAACCGTGCTATACAAAAGAATAAGACCGTTTATCTTTGATGTGGTATCCCAAGGGCGCCTTATATAAAGGGTGCACTGTACCATTAACGGGCTCCTTACCAACAGTAACATTATGTAGCTATTCATTGTACAGAACTGTGCTATACAGAAGAATAAACAAAACCGTTTATTTTTGATGTGGTTTCCCAAGGGCGTCTTATGTAAAGAGCGCACTCTACTTATCACGTGTTCTTTACCAATAACAACTGTAAGAATTTATCATTAAAGCCTGTGACAAACATCTTGGCATTTCAGCTAAACGAATAAAACGCAATCTCTGACGCGACGTTGCCGAGTGCTAAGGGGCGTGGCTATGGATAAGTAGACAAACTACAGCGCGACCAGGTGGCAGGGAATAGACGTGGATGTGTACAAAATAAACGTGGCAATACCGCTGGTCTTTCATTTGCTAGCAGCATTTAAAGGGAACTCGGAGCGCGGCCTTCAAATGCCAAGATGTTTGTCACGCCGTTTAAAAAACTTGTACCTTTAGTTATAACTAGGGCCCGGATAATTATTTAATTACATATTTTTGTAGGGGTTATATTTTTATACCAAATCAGGGTAATAATGTCATTTGTGACCCATAGTGCCTAAAAACACCCATTTGAAAGTACATATATTTACATATTTTACATTATGTACATATAATTACATATTTTACTCATGAGCACATAATTTTACATATTTCTTGGTATTTTCATGTTTTATAGGGATTTTTCGTACAAAAACTGTTCAACAATAGACTTTGAAAAGAAGAAAACACTCACCTCTCTTTGAATTTAAAAGTGCTTGCTTTATTTTTAACTTTTAATTTTTATTAATTTACTTATTTATTTATTGTTTCACTGCGTTTCACCCTTTTAAAATAGTATTGAAGCGTAGTTTGGCGGATTGGTAGAGAGAGTTGGACACAACCTGATTTGATTAGAAATCATACACTCTCGGTCGCGGTAGCGCTCACATCCTTACTTGAGATTAATAATTCAATCGAATTACTATCGCGACGCGGCTTTACGATTGCCTATCGTGTTTTTGACGCAAACTCGCCTCATTAATATTTTCCTTCAGCGAAAAATATTAAATCAGATGGGGAAGTTTGCATTCACGCAATTGATAACACTGAACTCTTGATTTACAAAAGTGAAGCGCCTGCCGTGACAACGCATGGTGTAGGGAAAGTGTGAGCTATTTTATTGAATATTTAATCTCCTGTGCTGTCAGCAAATCCTGTTTCCAAGATGCCAAAGGACAAAACCCCGTTTCCAATAAGACTTAAGCATTTCACGGAAGAGTTTGAGCATTTTTCCACAGATGGAAAAGTGCTTTATTGCCAGGTTTGTGAGAAGGGTGTCTCATGCGCTCAACATTCCGAAGTTGTGCAACACAAATCCACATCACGCCATCAGACCCGAGCTTCAAAACCTAAACCACAAAAGCAGTTGCTAGTAACTGAATCTCAAGCTCAAAGTAGTCCAGGGCCACGGAAGTCTTAGTTTTCAAGTGATCTGTGCCGTGCTAAGGTATATGCTGACTAAACAATACAGTACTTCGTGAATTTCTGCAACAATACACACACGAAACAGTTCCAGATGAATCTACAATTAGAAAGCATTACGTGCCTGATTTATATGTGGAAACAATGAACTCTATTCGTGGGGAAATTGGTGATGGTCCTATTTGGGTGTCAATTGACGAAACAACTGATGTAGAGGGGCGACATGTTGGTAATGTTGTAATAGGTTTGTTGAAAGATAATGAAGTCAGCAAGCCTATCCTGTTAACTAGTGATTTGTTGCCGCGATGCAACCATCAAGCCATTGCAAAACTCTTTAATGATGCTAAGGGACTTTTGTGGCCTGATGGTATCAAGCATAACAATGTCTTCCTTCTAGTGACTGATGCAGCACCGTACATGTGCAAAGCTGCAGAAGCTTTGCAAGTATTGTATCCGAAGCTGTCACATCTAACTTGTCTTGCCCACGCATTTCATCGTGTTGCAGAATTTGTTCGTTCTAGATTTTAACAAGTGGATGCACTAATTTCAAATACAAAGAAGGTATTTTTGAAGGCTCCCAGTAGAGTTGAGAAATTTAAAGAACTGTTCCCTGAACTACCTCTTCCTCCTCAGCCGGTACTAACGAGGTGGGGAAGCTAGATTGATGCTGTGTGTTACTATGTTACGAACTTCGATGCAGTGAAACAAGTGTTACATCTTGATTCTGAAAATGCATCTTCCATAGAAATAGCGAAACAAATGTTTGATGACGGGAAGTTGAAGCATGATATTTCCTACATTCAGAGCAATTTTTTATGTCTCAGTAGTACTATTTAATCCTTGGAGAAATCATCATCTAGCCTTTCAGACAATCTTGAAATTGTTCGCTCAACAGTTGCTTCTCTGGTAGGTGTGAAAGGACCGGTTGGGGATGCAGTGAATAAGAAGATGGCTTTCGTTTTGGAGAAAAATCTAGGCTATAAGACAATCTGTGCTATTAGTGGAGTGTTAAGTGAAGCTAAATCCGATGTCGTGGCTATTGAATACACACCTTCTGATTTGTGCAAGTTTAAGTATGCACCAATTACTTCGTGTGATGTTGAACGATCGTTTAGTCAATACAAAGCTCTGTTGCGTGATAACAGGAGAGGTTTTGTGTTTGAAAATTTGAAACACATTTTCGTTCCTTACTGTTACGGAGATCGTCTGTTGAAATAGTGAAAAGACTAATTGAAAATGTTTTGTTCTTCACGATATTTTTTACTAAAATGTTTTGAGTGTGTAATGTACGGGAAGGTTCTATAACGCTGGACGCCCATTAGATGTACAATGGCATAAACAAAGTTTTCGTAAAAATTCCTTCCTAAATAAGGTTAATTAAGATTAATTAGAGATTAGAGAGGTTAGGCTATGTTAGGGTAGGTTACTATCTGTTGTATAGGTAGGCGGGCCAGTGTTCTAGAATTCTCCCGTAATGTACACTTGAACGACCTTCGGATGATTTCTGAAAGTATAAATATGAAGCAAGACTTTGTGTGAAGTGAAACGACCATTTAGTGCATATAAACTCTTTTATATGCGATAACAAGATAAGTTTTCTGACTGAAAATTTGAAACTCATTCTGTCTCTTAATGTTGCGGAGATCATGCTGGAAAAGTAACAGGTAGTAAACATTGTAATTGAATAAATATTGTATTTACCACATCAAATGTAGAAAACGTAATAGAAAATGCTGGTATTTTCATTTTACATATTTTGCTCTTTTGAAAGGGTTTTATTACATATTATTGAGATTTTATGTACATATATATGTACATATTTTCATTGTTTTTAGTACATAATTATCCGGGCCCTAGTTATAACGTGATGTTTCGGAGGGCACACCGGGACATGTCCCGGTGAGCCAGCATGGGCCTGACTCCTCCCCATTCATAATCCTCAAAGCAGATTGATAATAGTGTTTTAAATATATATATATATATATATATATATATATATATATATATATATATATATATATATATATATATATATATATTGTTGAGCTTAAGGTGCTATATAACTTAACCTTAGTAGTAATACAACCAAATATTAAGTCAACTTACTATACTGATTATAGAACCAGTTCTTAGATATGCTAATCATAGGAACCAGTTGTTAAATATTAATCATATAACCAGTTGCTAAATACTAATCACAGAACCGGTTGTTAAATACCAACCATAGAACCATTTGTTAAATACTAATCAAAGAACCGGTTGTTGCTAACCATAGACTAATTTGTTAAAACTAATCATAGGACAAGTTGTTCAACACAAATCATAGAACCGGTTGTTAAATACTAATCATAGAACTGGATGTTAAAATACTAATCATAGAACTGGGACTTAAATGCTAATTATAGAATTGATTAAATACTATTCATAGTTAAACACTTGTCATAGAACTGGTTGTTAAATACTAATAATAGAACCGGTTGTTAAATACCAATCATAGAACTGGGTGTTAAATGCTAATTATAGAATTGGTTAAATACTATTCATAGTTAAACACTTGTCATAGAACTGGTTGTTAAATACCAATCATAGAACTGAGTGTTAAATACTAATTATAGAATCGATTAAATACTATTCATAGTTAAACACTTGTCATAGAACTGGTTGTTAAATACTAATAATAGAACCGGTTGTTAAATACCAATCATAGAACTGAGTGTTAAATGCTAATTATAGAACCGGTTAAATACTATTCATAGAACCAGTTGTTAAATATATTCATAGAACCAGGTGTTAAATATAATTTCAATTCAATTTATTATAATCAAGGATTTTTTTTAAAAAAAAAGAATCATTCTATAAAGTAAAACACTTCTTGCAAGTTGTAAATTTAAAAAACAAACGGTTTAGTAATGTTATTGATAATTAGAATTTTGTTCTTCCAGATGTCACAAACCGAAAGACTCTGTACTTTCATGGACATCCGGAACTGATGATTTCAGTGGTTTCAAGACATGGGGGATCCTGTTATTAACAATGAATGGCATTAGACTCCTTCTGGTAAACTTTCTTAAGTAAGTAGTCCAAATTCAAATGTGTCTGTAATGATTATATTCTTAAAGATTCTATTACACATTACGCAAATTTAAATGTTAAATTGTATGGAATACGAATGTCCAATTATAATATATTACTCACCATAAATAGCTTGCAAAATCAGATTCATTGGGACAATAAGGATAATATTCGGGTGGATTGCATGATTACAAAATGTAAACATGCATTTTTCAATGTGTGAGAGACCATGGTTTCGAGTACAGAAATTCATTTATTCAAAGTCTTCAAATAAACATGAAAGGACCAATAACAAATGTCGTTAAAATAAGAAAAAGGTGAGAGAGAGAGAGAAACTTCTGAAATTCTGCAATCTGTAAGGCCGGCTGCATATTAACCAGAGGACAATCAAGCCGAAGCAGAGGGAGGCAGGACAGGAGTGATGCAGGAAGACAGCCCCAAGTGTATTGACCATGTATCTCTATCATAACATTAGCACGTGCTCGAATGAATATGAGCCATTATTGAATTGCTCGCAGTACTATATATCGGCTCGGCTGTCTTGTGGTCAATGTGCATCCGCACTTATTTATTTTAGTAATATAACCCAAGGATTATTCTTTCTAATATAGGTATGGTGTACTGGTAGATCCAGACAAATGGGGCATTATCTTTACTGGACCACATAAAGAAGTTACAGAATATCCGTCAGTAAGACTTATGCTATGTAAGTTGGAGATTTGCTATCTATGTTGCTATGTTGTTTAAAATACACAATGGATGGAATATTCAGTCCAGAAACTTCAATTCATGCACAAACACTTACATTCCTTGAATGTTTATCTCCTCATGCGAGCCAGTTCCATAAGACAAAACGTTAAAGGCTTACCTTAACAACGAAAACTGAAACAAACTTTAGTGCAAGAGTTTAAAAAAAAAAGAAAGAAAAACGCTTTAAAAAATTATAAATTAGAGGAGGAACAGTTGCAGTTTAAGAAATGCTAATTGTGAATATGAAGAAATATGGAAATTTATTTCGAAGTATTTTTCCATATTTTAAATTTAAGTGTAATAAACTATACTTATAACAAAATAATTGGTATACTTATAATTGGTATGACTTTATTTATAATTGATAACAAAATTACTTCCTCAGTATACATTACACGTCATCCGCAGAACTCCTGTTTGTTACAGCAAATAACGATAAGTTTCTCCATGTTATCTGGAAGATGTTTAAATCTTCTGTCTGTTAAGATAGTTTTGCATTATGAGGAGCTTTGCTTCATACTACATGAAGTGATAGAAGCATACTTGTAATGTGCTACATTCTGTACATTAATATCTGCTCCAATAGATTGTTTTATTCTTTGAGCATTCATCACATGCAGCGCTGATTTAGTATGCTCTTGCACCTGGAATTTTGTAATTGCAGATATCTGCTTAAAAATAAATGAAAATGTAAACTGTTACAGCACCAGCACCTAGAACTCAGAAAATAATCTATATTTAATTATCGCTTACCCAACCAGAATCGCTTAAACCACAGTCGCTAATAGAAATACAAATTAACGTAGTAAGTAGCTTTTTAAAACAGTAGCTCATATTTTAAGAAATTCTTGTTCAAAATATTATTAAAATTACCTCCTAAATTGCATCTGTAGTTGCTAAAATAAATAAGTGAAATTTCCTAAGAAGACATTCAGCACTTTAGAATGTTTACAAAAGTACACAAACTATTGTCCAAGTAACCTACTAGAATAGCAGAATAATTTTTATATTGAAAAGGGTATATATAATATATATATATATATATATATATATATATATATATATATATATATATATATATATATATGTGTGTGTGTGTGTGTGTGTGTGTGTGTTTAGTACTGTTTAGTACTAAATTCAGAGCGCTAATATCGAATTTTTGTTAAATAAACAAAATCAAATTAGATGACAGACAAATGTAAAATACCAGACAATCTCGCTAATATTAAAATTTAAAAGGAATCTTCAAAATGACATTTTGGAACTACACCTTAAAAATAATATTTAAACACATCTTGTGCTATATAATATAAGATTACTTATAACCTAAAGTAATACCAAAATACGATTTCTTCTGTACATCTAAAACTAATCTCTCTCTTTTTATTTCAGATGCCAATGTTCATGTCGTTCTGACATTGCTGTTAGAAAAAGGCATTGCTTTTGTAAGTTTGAAAAAGTTGTTTCTGTTCTCACTATTACTATGACTACTAACATGAAAAAGTCGTGTGGTGTCAATTAAAACCGGACTATTACATGCCCTTTATAAATTTAAATACAGTTCCCCGCAAAGAGTATAAAGCCACTCCATAGAGTTTCTTTTGTTAAAAACTTTGAAACCAATGAACTAAATAAATTAATAAAGGTTTCGATAGCGTACAGAAGCTTATATTCCCTTTACATGATAAAGAAAATCACTAATACTAGTCCATCATTTTGAAGTTACGGATTAAAGAACATGTGTTTGATCCTTTAAAGCATCAATGCGAGAATTTGAAATTCTATAGAACGTTATTGGTTGTAATAGTGCAAGGATTTATCACAGCACATTCTATTCTATCACAGCGCAAAGTCATCAGATACTGCTTTCAAACATTTCTTACTCAGAAAATGAATCAAAGTCATTTTCCCCCCAAAAAGTATCATCTTACTCCTGAGCATCTACATACTGTAAAGCAGAGTCGTTGGGTTAACCAGGTGACTGACTTGTAATAGTAGCTAGTAATTTTCCCTTGTAAGTCGTAAAATGTAAACTTGTGACGTTGAGTTGTGTTACGAGTACACAGACTTGATCTAGTACTTTTTATTAATATTCTCCAGACGTTAGAAAGAAGAGTTCATCAAGATGCTAGTTCTGAGCGTGACTATACAATGGCAAGTAAAAGTGCTTTCCCACTTTCTCTTTCCTTTCCTTTGTCAATAACAGAAATAAATTGATCAGTTAGAATAAGGTTTGTAACATACTTACAATGGAATTGCATTATATCTAACTTTTAGTCAAGAAAATAGTATTCAAATTGGTTCCAACAGTACCGGATCCTAAGCAACAGACAAATGAATATGCAAGAGGGCACGTTTGTACTTTTGGTGGCGTTTGTAGCAATGACGACTAGTTGTACAGGTCTGTAACACTCTCTGTTTACTCGTATACGAATTTACTCTTTAAAAGTTACAAAAACGCAAAAATTAATTTATTGTTATTATCGTGAAAATTTATAAAAATTAGCTGAACCTGCGCTCTCTACACAGCGCATCATTCACATATGAGCATGAATCTCCTTGTCCTTCCTCACATCTGTACAGTAAATGTCCCTTTACAGACACAAGTGAAAGACGTCTTGATAAAAATAGGCAAGGGATGCCAGAAAGGGGAGATTTCTTCGATTATTTTTTTTTTTTTTCAATATCTAGCACCGTTTGCAAGATTGAGCCTACTTCCGGTTGGAGTTTCTAGTTCATGTATGATCAGTGTTTGAGTTCTTCTTGCATGCAGTATGTAATAAGCAAATATATTACCTACACAATTAATTATAATGTCAGTGATATATGGATTCATTGTACAAAACACTCCAAACAATAAAAATTCGTCTTAGACTGAAGAAATGGTTATCCTTCGTTTTTCATTATCATTTAGCCATGAAACAAATGCCTGAGATATATATATATAAAACCCATGTATACAACCATGTTAGGTTGGAATGTACAACTCATAGGATACGATGCTTTATTTTTAAAATTTCAACACTTCCAGTGTACCTCTAAAAATGTAATAAAGAAATAACGGCCATGCTTTTTAAATATTCAATTACAACTGTACAATCTACACAAAATTCGGAATCGACCAGTGAAAACGGCACTTGTGGTTTTGGAGATCTCATTGTCGAAAGGGTTGGAGACATACATATAAATGTAGCATTTTAATATATAGATAAATTCCTATCAGTATGCAGCTTTTCATCATTCAAACACGAGTCACTAATGGAATTCACAATCAAAATTTATTGTAGGTTTATTTCGAAAATATTGTATTATAAAACGATTATATACACGGTGGGCACAAAGTCGCTCTCTCCTTCAAAACAAGTATTTCTTCACATATTGGGGAAAGCGACTTTGTGCCCACCTTGTATATAATATTTTAACTCACATTAATTTCTTAAAGATATTTCTTTAACGAATGATAATTGAATGTGTTCGCAGAAAATAATTTCAAGTACCATAGGAATGGGGGCACATGTAATAAATATCATAGTAATGATACTAACGCCAGTAATCGTTATGAGTTGGAAACCTAGAGGATTCAGCATGTGTAAGTACCGTTTCGTAATATATGTCATATTGTAACTTTTTTTGTTGTTGTATAATGTGTTGTATTAGTTATCCTTTCACTTGCAGACCAGTAAATACTAGACAGACATACACAGTAGCAAATATTAGACGTACACAGCAGTAACTATTTCTTTGGTATATTTTCAGTATTGTGATACTTATATTGTAAACCAATTCAAAGAAAGGAGATTCTCAATTTCACCGTTTATATATATATATATATATATATATATATATATATATATATATATATATATATATATATATATATGATCAAAACATACTGGCACCGCTTTTGATTATTCTTTTTGTTTAAAATAGTATACCTTCTTAGCGATCCCGTATAAATTTCTTCAGTATCTGATGACAATCTATGAAGCTAAATTATGAAACAGTTCGACGGATGCTGTTAACTTTTTTACTTTTACAGAATCTTCTTACCTTCAAGAATACCTTAATTTTTAAAGCAATTTCCATGACAGGAACACAAGATCACGTTTTAGCGGCCAGCTTGCAATTCCTCTACGTAGATCTACTTATTCTTCGAACTCATACATAATTTCAACCTGTCGTGATCGGAATGCTTTGAACACTACAGGTCGTCAGTGCTGATTGGGCACTAATTTTTGACATATTTTTAAAAATTAGTGCCTATGTGGGCGGGGTTAGTTTCACGGATATATGTTCTCAATAGAAACGTTAATTCTACACATGAAGAATTTCTTCATATCCAATAAAATTTCCGAGTTATAAACTCTGAAAGTCAAGATTTACGTGACTTTGTAGTAGAGAGAATAATATTTTAATTTTATCTCTTTCCCATTTTCCCTGTAAATATAAAACTTTTATATACAAGCAAATGTAAAATAATGTTTTAAAAAAGTAGGACATGCACTTCTTTTTCAGAAACTGAGTTAGAATTGCATGAAACAAAGGCAAATATTTCATTCCTTTTTCTTTTTTTAGCTATTCTCCGAGAAAGAGAGTTAAGAATAAAGTTTTGTGATTGTAAGTGTATAAGCATCCGATTGTAAATTTAAAATCGCGTTTTCTTTTCCAAACAGAATTATTACTTGTAAGATGTTTTAAAATGTAAATGCATTCTTAAATGAATAGTTTGTTTAATACTTATATATTACTCTCTTTACAGTCGGATCCACGGCAATGGTAATGTTTTATATTATTTTATTCTTAAAACTGTGGTCATACGTACAAGTAAATTATTGGTGTAGGACAGCGAAGAAGAAACATGTGCGTAGAAACAGCTTATCATTGAATAACTGTGGTAAGTGTTTTATTATACATTATATGCTGGAAATGATGTATTAAATCTAGAGGTAAAAATCAAGTTAAAATGTATTGTTTTATATCTAAATCCTTGTTTAATAATACATATTGTAAAGCTTAAAAAAATGTAAGACTAAAATTATCACATAATTCTTCTTGGAGCAGGGGCTCAGAGCTTAAGAAATGAGGTTGAATAATGTATAAAATAAAATCGCAAATAATAACAGGCTAAGTTGGCCGGGTTCGATTCTCAGTAAAAGCGGGAACCTTTCTTACTCTACCCTCTTTCAATGTGGCTTTGAGGTTCACTTAATCTTTTTAAAATGGATATGGGGCAATCTAGAGAACTAAAGCAGATTGGAGTGTGTTACATACTACATCACTTCCATGAGTGCCGAAATCAATAAGTCTTGGGGCTTTCATGGTCTGCCCTGAAAGGAAGAGACCTTAATTTTTACTTTACTATAATAACAGAAGTGAAATAAGAATAGCTGGAAATTTCGGGACCTGTAATCTGAAACACTATATTGATACAAACGCCGTTTTCATATTTGTGGCGCAACTACACAGGTGACAGTAGCGATGTAAAATCGATTGGATATAAATCGATCAATCTTCTATATGATCTTATTGGACGACCAACATTCGTATCCCTTCCTAGAATATATATTTACTTTGAAATGCACGTTGCAAAATTAAAATTATTCAAAAATGTTTATTTTTTTTTTTACTTTTTACTTTTTATTTTTCATTTTATTTATTTTATACTTTTTTCTTTTCAATTTAGGTACTTAAATTTAAACTTATTTTTATCTGTCTTGCACGTATTAATTTTACTCCTGCTTATGTACTATTTTTACTTTTCATTTTCTGTATTCTCAATATGTGAGCATATAGAAAATGAAAGTAGTTTCTTGTCTGTTTCCTTGCATTCAATAAATTTAATTTAATTTCTTCCTTTGTTTTAGCATTTTGTTTTTAAATTTATGTTTTGCTTGGCAATGATTACGTGAGAGAGCATGATTGGTTGGTTAAATTTCACTTGACGAATGAAGTTGAATAAGTAAAAAAAACAATATAAATGAGATTCAAATGTTGTCCCTAGTACTATATTAATATTATGATAAAAAGGCCTTGTGTCCATCTTAAACACAAACTAAATATAACTTTCTTACAAGGTTGTCTATAATCTTTATTATAAATTAACTAGAAATGTTACAGTTTCGGAAGTATATCACTTCCTTCTTCAGACTACTACTCCAAGTGAAATCATAAATAATATTACATCGTTTGTTATCTCTATCAATCACGAATCACTTTTCATTAAAATTCAATATATATATCCATTGTTGTGACATTTTAAATTCTTAACAGACATAATACATTGTTAACAAATCTTTATATTTCTTTTAACATTTTAACATTTTATGCTTCACTCAGACTATATTTCCTTTAACATGCTGACCTTTAATATAAGATATTTGGAAACAAATTGTAAATAGAAAATTACTTTTCAGAAAGGGGGGGGGGGAGGATAAGGACGTCATATAAACATTTTATATTTCTTTTAACATAAAGATTTGTGAACAATGTATTATGTCTGTTAAGAATTTAAAATGTCATAACAATGGACATATATATTGAATTTTAATGAAAAGTGATTCCTGATTGGTAGAGATAACAAATGATGTAATGTTATTTATGATTTCAGTTGGAGTAGTAGTCTGAAGAAGGAAGTGATATACTTCCGAAACTGTAAGATTTCTAGTGAATTTATCATAAAGATTATAGACAGCCTTGTAAGAAAGTTGTATTTAGTTTGTACTATATTAAATTAAACTCAATTGAACTATAATGCACTAGAACGTTTTTTCTTTCTCTTTAGATACAGCTGATGATGTGCTAAATGGAAATGTGGCAAATGAACAGGCAGACAACCTTATCCATTACCCTGATAATCTGAACTTCAAAGATATATTTTACTTCGTGTATGCACCTACGATATGCTACGAATTGAATTTCCCCAGAAATAACAGAAGAAGGAAATGGTAAGTTGTATACGTACCCAGACTGTGAATGTAATAATTTCATTGAAACTAATTAACAATTTGATTTTAGAAAAAGACCACATTAATGGTTATCACTAAATTTAGTAGTCAAGCACTTTCAGAAAAAAATAGTCGCGTAGCCAAAAGGTTGTAAATTAGGTTTTATAAATAGTTTGCAATTAAATTATAACGATTTTGTTCATTTTTACATTTAATTATTATAACTCGTTAGTAGATTTTCAGTATTTATTTATTCAGTCGCATTGGGGAAGGGATGTTGACTTAGTGCTTGCCTCTGGTGTAGAAGATCGTGGATTTGATTCCAGACTTACATAACTTAATATGAACATTTCTTCCTTATTCTTCTATATCCTCTCACTTTCCTTCACTCCCAATTTATTTTCCATCATTATCATCCTATCCAAACCTATAGCGCATAATCGTGTGACGTTAAACTTAAAATTTGATTTAATATTACATTTTTAATATATAAAATTTTACGACTGGAACCGTATTTGCAAAGGAATTTTTAAAATATTTACAAACGAACTAGCAAAACAGATACAGGTACAATCTCGTTTACTTTTACCTACTCATTGGCGGATTAAACCAAACGTCTTGGGGGGGGCTCTTTGTTGTGGAGTGGGATATGTTCCCCGAAATTCCCCCCCAAAAAAGAAAGGTAAAACGGATTCAGGAAAAGAAGGTAAAATATATAATTGTTACGGAATTTTCACCACAATGCCCCCTCCCCCGAAAAGATTTTCTGTCTACAGGCCTGGTAGTGGCTATGCTTTACTAAATATTTTGCTAGAAAAATATCAGGTTAAACATTTCTCAGAACGCTCATAATGTTTCTGTATTTTAGTAAAATGAATTAAACAAAAGGACAAAAGAATTTACGACAAGTTACAACGCAAAACACGCTTTTTGGTGAATACCACCCCAGGCGCATCTGTCGATATAATATTGTCGCGATCTACGACAATGTTCCTGTGACATTTAAAAGTGCTAGTTCCTTCAGCCGCTTTTCGCGAAAACAAGGTCGCAACCACGTTTTCAGTCGGTGCAATGTGGATTTAGATTGTTCGGCACTGGCTACGCTCGAATGCAGGGTTACAAGTTGAGTTAATGTTGAGTTAACCCTCTAGAACTCGCAGCGCGGTCTTTTCGACCGCACCTATAAATATTCTTTGATTTTGTTTAGTGACTTTGAGCAAACTTTCCCTCACCCTTCTCTAATCCTTCCCCAGACTGTATTGTTGCAACACACCACCGCTTTTGGCAATTATACAATTCATTTAAAAATATGTAATTCATTCCTTAACGCCAAATTTTACAGCGCGGTCGTTTCGACCGCGTGCGAGTTCTCGCGTGACGGTCTGTGCGCGAGTGCTGAAGGGTTAACCATCCCTTTCAGCAGCGAAGCTATATGAGACCTACTGATTAAAATGGAATCCGTACCACAGGGTTACAATTATGGGCAGTAGTTTTCGAATAGTCACGTGAAGATCTTCGTCGCTGGTGGGCAAGGCCTCCAACGCAGTCCGTGATAGAATTCCACCTTCTTCTTTAATTCTCTTCCATTTATAAGTGCAGATTGCAAATTCAGAACTAAAAAGGGAAAACAGCGTTTTGTCTTGAGTTCCGATAGTTTTGTAAAATCTTTCTGCTAGAAAGCGGAAGTTGTTGCTCAGAGTTTAGTCAGTTGCGCGTGTTGGCAATAAAATGTTGAGTCCGTATACATTGAAAGCCTCCTACGCAAGACGAGTTTTGAGGTCCTCTACAACCGACTCTATCAAGGGAATATAGACAGTTCTTCAGTAGCAAGATGTCGTGTCATCTGCCCTGAAGTTTGTACGATGTGCTTGTCTTTGAGTGAGATGAGGAGTTTGAATCTGCACGTCGACACTAGCAGCCATTCTGAATATTGCTTCGAAAGTTGACTTGAATTCTTTGCTGTTTGAACGCTTCTTGTTTAATGCTGCGATAGTGTCCTGAATGGCATCTGACGTTGCCTTCATGTCTAAATTTGTCTTCTGCAAAAGTCGATTGAGGGGAGGGTTATCGTCAGAACACCCTGAAGACACATAATAGTTACGATAAACTCACTGTCGTGCATGCAGAAGAAAGTGTCCATGCTTTGGCTGTTGTATCTAACTCGGACCACTTGGAACACACTGTAGAGCCTCACTTATTTATTGAAATTTCACGTAAAATTGTAATACCGCGTCGTTCCGTTCAACCTATCTCGTTTCACACAATATCTCCAACTGGCCACTAACCGTAAGCTTAAGGACAGTATTACGTTTTGAGATGCGGTGAAAAACGCAATGATATCTTTCGTTGTTCCCAGACAGTTCCTCACGCACTGTACTGACGACGACCTGAAGATGGACAAGTTGAGGCTGTGACTACAATATGAATAGTGCAGCGCGTTTGAAGCCTCCTTCTGGATCTCCTGCACTGCCCGACTACTTTGAGAGGTCGTGACGGCGCAACCATCTGTACCAATACCAACGCAGTTTTTCGGGTCGAGTGAGAAATCTCGTAGCAAAGATAGAACAATTTCTCCAATTTTCCCTCCAGTCAGTGAGAGTTCGGGCGGTTCTGCGTCTTTGGATTCCGAGCTCGAACCAATGTCCTCACCTTTCAGCTCTGCTGGTGGAGGATCAATGAAACCGAAGCAGTCTTCTCTTATTTTAACCATATGTTCGTACCTTAGAATCAAAGACAGCTGAGATGTGTGCGAAACGACCATAGTCTCATCAAACATAACAGAATAAAACTGATCCTCTCGCACTCGATTGACAATTTTACAGGCTTGATTTCTCATCCACAACCCTCAATGAGGGCATTTTGTGTGGTTTTATTGGCAAAAATGGTCCTTTTCGATGCTTTCTTCCAGTGATTCTTTAAGAGATCGTCACTACAAGCCATTCTAAATTTGAGCAATTCTCGAAAATTGCCCTCGTTGAACTTATTTTCCGCACCGTCACCACCTGAGGTACAATTATCCGCACAAGCATTGTCCCTGTGGCCTTGAAAAGCAATGCCTTGCCTTCCAAGGAATATCACATTCCGCAACATTAATTCCAGTTTGTCGCGATTTTGGATGACTTGTCTTCTTGACGAGTTGATTTGATTCTCGACTGATTTCACTGGTTCCCAGTAGTTTCTCAGAAACGCTTTTCCGACCTCAAGAGCGTTAATGTGATATTGTGCCTTGTTGTGAGTTTCTAAAATACTGTAGAAAGTAGCTTATTTCTTCAAAGGTTTAGTTCCAAGAGTTTGGAGGGGCACGTTTCTTCGATAGCCCCCCCTCCCCCCCCCAAAAAAAAAGCCCGTTGCGAAAAGTGAGCAATATTTCCAAAGAGATCCCTCTCCTTATGGGAAAGAACCAGCCATGGATAGTTTTCCAGATGTTCTAGCCTCAAGTAACACCGTCCTTCTTCCTGAGATTTATCTGATATTTTGACTCGAGTTATCGTTAGCGTAAACGCGTCATGCCGGATAGATACTATTTTTAAATAGAATTTAAAGAATTAACCCTCTTTTGAAATAATGCAAGAACGATCCCAAACTTTCGTTCTTGTGGCGGTAAGCTACAAGCGGCAGTGTGTGTAATTTTAATATTTTAGAGGGCTCTTGGGGGGGGGGCGATCGCCCCCTCGCCCCCTCCTTTAATCCGCCCCTGTACCTACTACTATACATATATGAAAAAAACTTGAAGTTGTTGTTGTTGTTGTTGTTGTTGTTGTTGCTGCTGCTGCTATGACTAACATTTTAAAATATAAATAAAAAGAAATGAAAACAGGTACATGAAAAAAGAGTTTGGCATTACTCACGATCATCAATACTAAATCATTACAGTAAACCAAGATGATATAAACCTTGATTTAAACCATGTGTTTTGTTTTATTAAACCACGTGTTTTCTTGGTTTGCATTAATCGTATGGACTTCATGGTGACATTTCCAGATATCGCGAACCATTTAAGAGTTTTTTTTTTTTCTCATACACTGTAAAACCTAGAAAACATTAACGTAAGTGGTCTATTGAAATCAAAAGTATTTTCTTCAAATGTATGTTTATGAAAGGTTCAGTGCCAGAGTAAACTCAAATGATTCGCATCTTTATTCTCTTCTTTTATTGATATGTGAATTGAATTAAGGCGCTATGTTGCTGATTCAGTGCACGAACTTAGACTAAATTATGGTAGATATTTTGTAATCTATAGTCTTTTGAAATTGTCCATTTATTTTAAGAATGTGTGTGTAAATCTGTGCAGTGATTTCACGTGTACAGTTGTATATCTTTCTGTTCTTCTGAAATGACTCTTAAGATATTCACAAATTAAGCAAGATCAGTACGGCTTTTTTCTATCGCCTTCGTAATCAAGGGGTCCCGCGTTCGAGTCCAGATAAATGACAATTTCTCTCAGCTGCAAACCGTGTAATCTCTCAGCTGAGATGGAAATTTCTCTCAGCAATTAGGATTTCACTGTAAGCTTAGTGTTGCCAGATTTTTCAGAGAGAAAAAAAGGAAGATCTTACGATTTTTAGAAAAAAGAAACGGAAGATCTGTGATATTGAGAATTTACGTATAACGAATATATATATATATATATATATATATATATATATATATATATATATATATATATATATATATATATATATATATATATATGGTTTTACAAAATAATAATTTTAATTGGAAACTGGGCCAATTTCACTTAAAACAATTGCAAGATACAAAATACAAAAAAGTATATTATAATTCTCAGTAGAAGATCAGTGGCTCAGATTCCATTTTAAACTATAGGTTCTCATCTCATATGGCCTCAATGCTGAGTAAGATGGTACGCTTAAATCCAACCAACTGATTATATTACACAAATCTTTGTTGCCTTTTAACTATACTTTAATAAAGACGGCATTTCTCTCTTTTTTTATATACGTTCAAAAATACTTGCAGGACATAATGAAATTCACAAGCACTAGGAGTTCTGCTTCTACCTATTAGTTTACAGAAGCTTATATTCCTGATATATATCACGATCAGTCCATTGAAACTGTGATATGATCGAAGATGATGTTGACAGACAAAGACTAGTATACTCAAACCAAATTATTCGCAACCATAACTTTGAGATACAGAGTAGGTAAGAGGTAAAAACGCAGACTGTTGTATTTTCTCTCTGACTACTAAGTTAAATCGTTGAGTTACATTGTTAACAGTGTATGAGAAATTTAGTTCCTTTAACCATGTCGGGGGACATAAAATATGACGACATTTTTTTATTTTTTTATAACTTTAAAATCAGACTGGCAACATTGAAAACTGTTTACAAGGGATTAGTCATCTATGATCATCCCCTGTAAACAGTTTTCAATGTTGCCAGTCTGAATTTAAAGTTGTAAAGAAATAAAAATGTCGTCATATTTTATGTCCCCTGTGGGGGACGCCGTTACTGACATGGTTAATTAAAACGAAATTGCATTAACAAAATCATATGAAAACACTTTCAAAATGTTATTTATTAAAAGAAGAAAGAAATCATTTTGCGGGTAAAATAAAAACGTGTAACATAAAACGTGCCAGAAGAACATAGAACTGACGGGAACAACGTAAGATCTGGTAACCCTATTTAAACTGTAGGTCCTGATCTTCATAATCTCGTTTTTACATAAGAACGTTAAGACAAACAAACTTATTTCTACTCATATGTAATTTAAATAAATAAAAAAAATATTTAAACAAAAAGAGTGGTTTAAACCGCAAAAGAACTGGGTTTTTGTGTTTTCCTTTTTAAAAACAACCGTGATAATAAATTTCTGTTTATATTTAAACATTACAAACATGATACTCACAAACCTTTTTCTTTTAAATAGAGGTTTTTTACCTTTCTTTTCTAGGTTTCTTCTGAAGTGTTTTATAGAATTATTACTCGGCCCACCACTACTTTTAGCATTGTTTCAGCAGTGGGTAATTCCAGCAATAAACAACTCACTAGTTCCTTTTTATGTAAGTAAATAAATACCTCAGCAAAAAAGTTGCTTTACATGTATAATTTTATTCTACCAAACTTTGTTTTGAGTTTAGAAAGTCGGGATTAATTTGAATGATATCAACATTTTTTTTCTTTTGTGTCAGTTTTATATGTTGAGTCCGTTAATATTACTGTTCCAGCTAGTATTTTGTTGACCAATCAAATCTTACACAATCTGAAGAACTGTGGACAAAGATAGATTTTAGTTTACATAGTCCCAGTGCTTAAAGTGAGCCGATATGAGCCGGTTATGCATCCTAAAGTTAGAAAATCGGCCGGTATGGTATACTGGTAAAGCTAACTGATTTAAATTGTAATTTGTTTGTAGAAATAACGGATTTTACACATAGAAATAAATACGACGTTAGCATTGAGTCAATAAATATGTTTGTACTATCAAAGATTTCGTTGCTGCTGCTTAGAAAGTAAATAACAGTTACCTATCACCCTATTCAATGGCAGAATTTGTGCTCTTGATTTTTTCAACATTTGTGCGAGTAATTCCACCCCCTCCAAAAAAAAAAAAAATCTAAATACCGTACTGCCCGCCTAAAATGTTTAACCTGGATCCGTCCCTGGCATTGACTGGACTCTTTTTTTTTTTTTTAATTCAAAATTATTCTTTTCACATTGTCTGGAATTCTATGTTTACAATTAAAAAAAAAAGTGTTGACCACGAGACAAAACGAGACCAGAAAAATCTTTTGAAAATTGAAATGAGGTTGGAAAGAATCATTAAATACTATAGATACCAGAGACGAGACGAGAGTGCCTACAAAGCCTTAAAAACAAGACGAAAAAGATTTGTGATTTTGAGTTTAGCCTATGTGAGACGTGGACCTACTGATAAGCGTGGAATCCAAATATGAGTTCCCTCCGGACAGTGACAACATTAGTCCTCTCTCTGTCCCTTTCTGTGTGTGTGTGTGTGTGTCTTTGTATAGATTTTTCAGGTCAAAAATGGTGCAAAAATGTCAGGAGGTAGAAATTCTCTTTAGTATTCTGTCAAATAAGGTCATATTTGTTCCATACCGTCACCTCATTTGATATCATTTTAAGCACTGCATAGTCCTACTCTTAACTGTTTCAACCCAATTACGTAGCCATAAACACTTGATGAGGCTAATTGTGAATCACTTGTGCTGAATGCTGGAATGTTGAATTCGAACCATATCTGGTATTCCTTATCAACATTATTTCTAACTCTCTAAACTAAACTTCTTGTCCTTTCTGACAGTTGCTTTCCTCTGTTTTTCCTTCCTGCATTTAGTCATAACAATCAGGCAAGAAGAACTGTTTATATGGCAACATTACGTTCAGCCAATTATAGTGGCTCCTTTCTCTCACTTTGCAATGGTAAACATTCGCCCTTTCCGCACGTTGCCAGTTTGAATATAACAAATACACATTGTCGACATGACATTTAGTCGAATGCCAACTTGAGTAGTGGACCTGCTGATTATTGAGAGCATTCTTTTTAGTTCTCTTTTGTGTTATTAAATTTTATAAAACTGAGAATTTGCAGTGAATAATTTCTTGTTTCAATACTCGACACAAAACTGGCAACACAGCATTGAGTACCACATGCGCGTAGCGAGCTGTCAGAAGGGACAAGTAGCATCAATTGCAGAATAGAATGCAATTCCTCTTAATTCATGTAACTCCCTAACTGCTTCACTATGGTCCATCAACAATGGCGCCCCACTCTTCTTTGTTGTGTAACTATTGCTATATATATTTCTCATTACTTTCAATTAGGCCTAGTACATACTTTCCACACATTTCTTCTTTACCTTCAGAAATGGAAACCGAAGTTCACTAAGAAAATATTTTTATTATCTACTTTCTATATTAAAATTATTGTTGCTAATAGTTTCTCTTATTGCTTACTTTGCACTTTATCTCTTCCTTTAATTTTGCATCCTCCAACGTTTATAATTTTCACATTATAATATTCTACCACCGTTACATTCCCCTTTCGTTCGTAAATATTTGGTTACTCCGATTTGTTTTTTTCACGTGTACACTACAGTACACAGTAGAGTTTCATTTAACCTAATTTGGTGGAACCGACAGAGCTTAGGTTGAACGACAATTTGGTTAAACCAGAATAAATATACAATACTGTATATTTGATATATTTTCAGCGAAAAAAGACGTTGCTGCAATATACGAAGTACTCAAAACTGAACCTTAGAACTGAATATTGCTAAACTAGGTCTGCACGACTAAAACAATGAAGTTTAAATCAGCTTCGGAAATATATATATTCAGCGATCCTGTTAACCTGAAAATTCGGTTAAACGAGACTGTAGTATACATATATACGTTTATTATTACATCGTTTGCTCAGTTTGTCTAATGTAGTACATCCCATATGCATATTTCTTGCCTATATGTATTACCAGAAGGTCTTAGTAATAGTTTATCTTTAATTGGTATTAATATTTTCTGTATTTTATTTGAGGCATGAACATAGTTTTTATACTATATTTGTTCAATATGTTGTTTATTTCATTGCCGGATTAAAAAAAGAAGAAAAAAACATATCATGTCAATGACATGACTCAGTTCTGTTAAGCATTATAAAATACTATTTCCTGGGTATGAATATTCTGTTGTGTTATAGTAAACTAAATAGAGGGTTATTATATGACATATTAAGTTTAAAATAACAACATTGAAAAACACCAAATATACACAATGGAATTTTCTATCATCAACGAATCATTAACAGAATAAATAACAGTAAAAAATGAATGCATATATAAACAGATTATTGAACGTCAAATAATTTGTCAATATAGTCCATCATAGTGTGTAGCAAAATAAAGGAAAAAGTACAAACTACAGTTTTGGAGGGAAAAAACGTGATTGCGCTAATGGGAACACTTTGCAGAAATGTTGGAGTAGATGGTAGATGGGGTTAATTAAAGTAATGTAAGTGAAAAATAAAATAAATATTAGGTAATAAATGAGAATAAATTGAAGAGTAAAAACGAGATAAAATAAGCTGGAAAAAGAGGAGATTAAGGAATAACATTATATGGATGAAACCCGAGATAATAATGAAAATAATACATGAAGGAACAATATAACGTGTTAAATCACAAAAGACGCAATTACAGGTTCTTAAGGTTCTTAACAACAGACACAGACTTTTTTTTTTTGTTCATTAATCTGTAGACAATCGAAAAAGCTTAAGGTAAATATATCTTCATGTGTGCTTCTGTAAAACTATACAAATCCAACATATACCAAACCTTCTCACCATGTACTTCAACGTTTGCAACATTTTTGTATTTTATATGTGTGATAGTTTTATCATTTGAAATCTTCAACGATTGTTTCGTATATTATTTTAGAATGAGCAATAAGATGTTGTATATATCTTCAAAAGCAGTTATAGTTGTGTTAAATTTTCCTGCAAATTTTAGTTTATAAATAAGAAAGATCACATATATTTGCAATCATTAGAAAAGTCTTCAGTCACTGAAAGTTTAAATTGCGGTATATCAGTATTGATATAACTTCCTTTTATTTTTAATGTGAAAATGTGAAATCTATATTGTGCTGTAGCCTACAATGACAACACACAGATATAGAGAAAGCGCATGATCAGGTAATACTTTAATAAATATATTTCTTCTAATCATTTTTTAAAGAAGTTAATGTTGACAAACTGTTTCGATTTCGATTTTGGCATTAAAAGTCTTTTTGTTGATATTTACAGATTATTTACGTATTTAGCTATTTTCGTTCTCCTTTTTCTAGACCATGGATTTACCGAAAGCGACGGAAAGGTTACTTATACTTTCTGTAAGTTTGAATTTACTTAAGTTTGAGTTAGTGTTCGGCGCAACCAGTTTATATACAGTATATACATTGTTAACTTTACTTTTAATATGTAGTATTACAGATGCTTCAAGTGCAACAAAGAAAAACTGATAAAGAGGGAGAAATGTATTTAACTTTTTTTTTATTACTGATCTAATAACAATTAATAGAACCAAAACAGTTTTACCTCCTTTATTTATGAATAAGTGCAACTTCTTCAATATTTCGGCGGCTGAAAATCGTTGGCCATGACCATGAAGACAGGATGAGGTTGCTTTATTTTTTATTTTATTTTTTTATTTATTTATTTTTTTGATCAGAGAAGTAAGTTGATAGTCACAGATCACACATTGGTCTTTGTTATCGTAGAATGCATCGGGGAAACATGGATTTTCTTTTATGTGGTGACTTTTCTATGAATTCTTGTAGCTCATTTGTTACTTGTGTAGCTGTACTAATATAACTATTAGTTTCATGGACTGATCATGCTAAGTACGTTAAACAGAAAATCCACTTCTTTTCATCTCTATACAGGAATATAATGTCATTTAGGTACTAACAAGTATCTAGTATTTCTCAGTTTGTTGTCCGTTTGTATGTTATAACTTTAATCCCAAAATAGTTGAGAACTATGAAGACCAAAATTGGGGAAAAAGAGCTATCTATCGCGAAATCGTCATGTTATTGGTAAGACTTCAAACTGAAAACCTTTAGTAATAAAACGGATTTTGAGAAGTTCAACGAGTTCGTCAATTTAGTCCAGTTTTTGGTTTTGTTTCAGCCAAGACGTTGTACACTCCATTGCCAGACCTATGAGAAGAACCGTCATGCGTAATTAGCAAGGTGTCTGTTTACAACAGAATGGAACAAGTTTTTTTTTTTTTTTCTCATTTAGGGTGGGACCTATTCTCTCGTTCTACCCTTGTTCCGATACAGATCAAAGGTTCATTCAATCTCAGTAAAATTAATAACTTGAGAAACTTAGGAGTAAAAGCGTCCAGAGCATGATTTGACTACATGATGGAAATGTGGAGCCTTACCAAACGCTCATACAGAGTGATAGCTACATTACCACTTCCATGTGCAGAATCATGAAATAATAAACCTTACCTTCATATTGCACGTAAGCCTGCTAAGACATATACAGTTACTTTTACAGGTAGGTACTGGTGAGCACATATCTAGGATATCAGTTGAAACTGATTTGACCTTACATTGCTTTTACTGTTGAACAAATTTATGTTCTGATATGCGCGTTGTTGTTGATTGTTTATTTTAAGAAGCTCTATTTAGGTAATGATATAATTTGTTAACCATTTACACAACGGTATACTGGATTTTATATTCCTGAAATGCTAGGCGTAACACATACTTTTGGCAACTCATAAATGATGGAAAGCACTAGCCATCATATATATTTTCCTTTTCATTAAGCCACTATAATTCATCTATTGCTAGAGAGAAAGTGATCAATAAAATGGAAAATGTTTATTGATAAAGAAAGAAAAACAAATTGACTGCAAGTACCCCGATGTTTTCCATGACCCATGGATTATCCACACATCATAAAGCTTAAGTCCTTTTAGGTATATCATCTGAGGAATGTGCATCATCTATCTAAATGGCTGTCAAATTGGAACACAACACGAACGAAACCTTTAAAATGCATAAAAAACAACAGTTCATCTGTTAAAATAAAAGCTTGTATAACATATAAAGAATAAACACAAATAAGTTCAAATAAGCTTCATTGATGTCAAGAATATATATGTACCAATATCTAATAATTCATCTGATAATTGACTGTATAAGGCCTTGGTTTAAACAAATCCATAAACCGGACATTGAAACCGGAAAAGAAAAAAACGTCCTGAAAGTTTGACTTAATACTAAAGCCTCTCAGTTCGAAGATAGGTATTATCAAGAACACGATAATTTGGCTGTGAATAGCTCTCTTTCCCCACTTTTAGTAAACGTAGTTCTTAATCATTTTAAAATAAAAATTCTTACGGACAGAAATTTAGGTTTGTTAGATCAAACCCAGCTTGAAATTTACAACTGAACTCTAAAATAATGGTTCAATTACAATCATTTTGGATCCGCCAAGAAATTCATAGGAAAGCAACCGCACAATAGTAGTACACCTACGTTGCTTTAGCGTATTCTTTTATAACAAAATCAATGTGAGGATTTTTCCGCAGGGCTATAGAACTTCCTCCCGATAAGAATGAATGGTAATCTGAAATTGAGTATTTGTTTTACTTAGAACACATGAATACAAAAAAGAATATACAGAAAGAGTTTATTTAAAAATATAGAACCCGAAATCGCGGTTTAGTTTTCCATTTTATCTAAAAGTGACTAGGAATTTTATAAGCTATATTTAAGGGATACAATATTCAAATTTCATTAGTCTCCTCAAAGAATATGGAGAAACTACTTACTAGTTAAATAACTTTTACACAAATGTTTTCTCTTCAACAAGAGTGAACTAAGAAGTTACTGAATGTAAGGAATTTCATATCGAAATAATAAAAATAAATAAATAAAAATAAACAAGTAAATGGTAGATAATTAATAATGAAACAAAAAATAAAACTAGGTTCGGTGAACATATGACGAAAGCCAAAAAGAAATAAATAAAATTATATCAGATCTTCTTAAACATTTGAAAACAATTTTGATTTTGCACAAGTCATATGCTACATTCTTCATAACAAAACATAGAAAACAGAGTTTTAGAACACATATTCATTAAAACTAAAAATTCCAAATAAAATTCTGATTAAGGAAAGTTAGATAAAATATGGATGTCGTTGTTAATAAATCATAAACGTAAACTAAACATAACAATTAGAAACACTCAATATCTAGGAGCCAGTTTCACCTAACAGCGCTTGTCTGAACTACAATATGTTGTTTCAGACGTCCAATGTCCATTTCTCTCCCTATAAATCTTTAAAACAATCGGAACCAATGCGAGTGCCCCTTCGGAACCAAGTGAATAATCTTCACTATTCACTTTCAGTTTCTATACTAATCCCAAGTTATATCCCCGTGGATGTGATTGCCTCGGATAAAAAACAAGGAGATATTCGAGTCCAACTGTAAGCAGTAACTCCCGCCTCATATATTATCAATCCTCAAAAGAGATCTTAAACTCCAATCAATCACATGAACTTTATCCTATCTTTATGATCAAGACTGATGATTTTCAGCCGAAATATTGAAAAAAAATGACTTATTAAAATACAAAGAATAGAGTGAAGTAAAGTTGTTATATAATTTGAATATTTAGTCTGTGTAATATAGATATGATTCAATTAATGAAAAGTTCAAAGCTTCTTGCGATAAAATTCCAAATAATATGGTTAAAGCAGTTGAATTTAATAAAAATTCTCATTTAATATGCAATTACCTGCATATTAATCTCTAATTACTGCACAAACTGCCTATTCATTTTTTATTCTATCATAAAATCATACCAAATAAAAAGGTATCTTAGTTTCGTTGAAGCTTTCTTGTATGTCTTAGTCTCCAAATCATATTCTGAGGCATGAGTCCAATCACAACACAAACCTGAGATTTAAGTTATGTTCATTTTGCTTTTATTTTACTATTAGGCTAATACATAGCACTTACAGTATAAGACATGTTATGGCAGGAATGTTAAATACACATTGATGATAAATGTACAAATACTATTTTACCAATTAGAACCTAGTTGCAATAATTACCTATAAATGTAGACACCAGAAAAGTATTTATTAATGAAAATTAAGCATTTACTTATTATAATATTTTTGATAATCTTTAAAAAATTTGCATCACGGTTTTCACATTCGATAATAATAATTTATTACCGGTGTGATGTCTAGTTTTATTACCATATAAATATCACTTATTCTTAAAATAGCTGTAATTATTATCTATGTTAAAATGAGTATATCAAACCCTGATAATTGAATGCAATATATTAACTTAAAGAATACACGGAAACATAAGGAAAACAGTGATATCCATAAATCAAAGACTATAGATATTCCGAATAAAATTAAACAATACCACGTAACAGATAAAAGAAGGTAAAGGGTGCTCTCCTTTACCACTCAGGACAGTCCAGTTTGACCTATATGCTATGTAGAAATAAGAATCAACAATGTCCTGACAACGGTAAACATAATTGAGGTGATGAAGTCATCACTACACTTCAGTTATTCCTTAAGTTTCTCCAGGTACACATGTTGCAGAGCCCGTCTGAGCCATTGAATCCAGGGCTGGCTCTACCATATATGTAACATGTGTATTTGTACGGGGTGGCAAGTTTCGAGGAGAGGCAAAATCTGTCATAACTATATTATTTAAAATAAATATTTCTGGTTGGAAACAGACTTCATGATGATGGTAGTTAAATTTACTAAGCTGACCTTCTATTTCAATACTACATTCATAAATCATGTTTAGGTCTCATTAGTTTAAGGCCACATGGACAGTGCTAAAGCAAATGGTCAAACAAATTTCAGCATAAATTGCTTGATTGTTGTCAAATACAAGAACTGAATTCTCGAACAGTAGCAAACACCTGTTCTATTTATAGTCTTGTCTTTGTCACAGACAAGTTCCTTATCATTGAAGGTGGAAACAAGCTTTTTATTTTTTTTTTAACAAATGTAGAAAGAAAATCAAGAAATAAAGATAAAAGAGGTAGTCGTACTGGAATTGCAAACAGATATATTGAGATTGAAGCTCGATATTAAATTCTATAAAAAGGATTACCATCCTTCCTCTGCAGATGTGCTTGCCTTATCTTTCACTAACATAATATATTATTATTTAAAGAAAGAAATAGACACAGCGAGATTGTATTTGTAGTGTTTAAACCTTTCTGAGTGAGAGTACTCTTTCCATTCCCTTCGTTGTTCATGATGAGGTAGCATACTTAAAATTGTGGCTTTTTAAGATTTGTTCTTTCTGGAGAAAGGAGGGGCACAAATAATGTCATTGCGCAGGGCAGAAAATTGCCTAGAGCCAGCCCTGACTGAATCACTTTGAAACGAAGGTAGTACGAGAAAGAAATTCTACCTCCACCGAGCATTGAATCCTGGCCACCCCATTGGTAAGTAGAAGCCTTACTGGCTAAATTGCAACTCTAAGTATGTATCACATAACTATTTATAATTATAAAATAATTTTCTTGTTTTGTTGTGCTTTTTCTATTTTTAAATTCACATTTTTATCCGAGTTCTATCACATAATAATTTATTGGTAGTAATAGCGAAAGTTAAATAGGTCAATTGCCTTACTTCCCAGCATCCAAGAACGAGCATGGTTTCGATATGAGCTTACATCTTCATCAGAGCATAACTGAGGAAGACTACACTGCTTAACGGCCTACGTTATACAGAATTCTTTACAATGTATGTAAGTTATTAAACAAAGTAATCGTTCATAATTGTGCACCGATGAGGATGTGAGCCCTACATCGAAATCGTGTGCGAAAAAGCGCTTTCGTGAATGCCAGGAGAGAAGGTAACACAATTTAATTTTTGTAACTATTTAATATGCATCCCATCGTTTCTTTGAATAATTAAGAGCAAAAGTGCATAAAACCATTTTTTTAAAAAATACTTTTGTATTGTATGAATGCGAATAAATTTTTGGTCAGAAGCTGGTCGATTTCTTCAATTGTACTGCGTAAACTGCAACATTAAACTTAGCAATACAGACAAATATGGTATTTAAAGGAAGAAAAGGAAAAAGGAAAGAAAGAAAAAAAGAAAAGAATTCTTTAAATATGTAAACATATTTTTATCCTTAGCCATGGTTTCAAGAAAGAAAATCTACACATGTATGATTATACACACACACACACACACACACACACATATATATATATATATATATATATATATATATATATATATATATATATAATAAATGCTATGCTATATTTATTGACTACCGTTTGAATTCAAAATATTTCCTTATTAATTTCTTTCGTTTTATCTATGCCCTGTTGTAGGTTCCAAGCCATATAGTATGGTTGCTCTGGTCCTACTGCTTCTTTCAATCATTTCTCAATCTACTTGGAGAGCTACTTCGGTTTGCAGATAGAACGTTCCACGAAGATTGGTGGAATGCTGATAATATAATTATTTTTTGGAGGAAATGGAATGTGCCTATTCATCGCTTTGCCGTGAGGTATATGTGAGATCAAAACTCTCTCATAGTTTGAGTTTCTGTATCTGTTTCTGTAATTATTATTATTAATAACTGAAAGAGAGGTATATAGCATTCATATTAGCAGAGGAAAATTAAGCTTCCTCGGCGCTACTATCCATAATTTTTAATGAGTGTCCTTTCATTACAGTATCAGCAAGCAATTCAATAACTTCAACACAAATTGTTGAAGACGAGTAGCTTGTATGGCCTTTATTGGATTTGTATATCGCTCAATGTGTTGGGCAAGAAACGTATCGAATTTGGCAATAAAACCTAGAGACAACACTTGTTGCCCATTACGTAAAGAATGGAATTTTTCTTTATAGTCACGCAAGGAAAATCCATGAATTTCCAACTTCCTTACGACAGAAAAGTATTCTTCTTGACTTAGCCTCTGAACATATGACTGGCCATAGTTTTTCAAAATCCGAACAGATTTCTGTCTAGTTAACAGTATCAAGTGCCAACTCGCAGTTTTTGTGCTCTTCAAAAAGTTCATGAGATAATAGAATATTTTGAATGTTTTCCAATCTAAAATGATATGATTGTCATGTTTGTCTTACTCTTGAACGATCTAATACATGATGTACAATAAACATAGTAATAGATGGCATCAGTACTGCATGAATATATCAAGTAATCTGGAAACCATTTACAAGTTTGTAGAAAATAACATTGTATTTTAAAATCCTTTCTTTTATCCGCTATGAGACTTTGCGATTTAGAAGAATTGTTTTCTGTATTCCGTTTAATTCATGCCTTAGAAGAATGTTAATTGTAGACTAATTCAGATATCATTCACCAGGATTATCACTAACAATATTGGCATTGTAGCTGTGATCACGAACTTCAAGAAACTGACTAATAAATGCATTAATTACCAGCATTTTGAATTATTTAAATTATTATTTAGTTATTTTTAGTTCTATATTTATATAACGTATTCCTTTTTATTGTTATTTATCCATTAAACCTAAGTTTTTTTTTTTTTTTTTTTTTTTTTTTTAATTATCCTACCACTTCTGATGAAGCTTGATGTGAAGTCGAAGCATAAGAATATTCAAATTCAGTATACATGAGAATAGACTTAAAAAAAATAAAAATAGATTTTCTTCTCTTATAAGAAATTAGATATATAATTAAAAGTAATCGCACAAGAATAAAATTTCTTAAATCTCCATTAAACGAACTTACTTTTTATTACGTATTACTTTAAACCAAGCTAATATTTACTATTAACTTGCACACGATCATAGTATTTTTATGGTATGTCAAGAAATTAGTATAAAATTGGAAATGTTTCACTAAAGTTGAATGCTACCGCTTGGTTTGCGAATATAGTGTGAAAATTATAAGTCTCAAATAAATTTAGAAGGATTGTTGATATCAAATTTGTATTAGATTTTTAATTCTTATAGAGATTTATTTGTTTTATTAATTGGTAGAAATTTGTGTTTGTATTCTAAAATAATGAAGAACTTAAGTATTGATTTCAAATATTTATTTAATTTTTCTTTCATTGTTCTTTTGTTTTGTACTTGAGTATATTTCTGAAACCAACTTTCTTTCATTGTTTTTATGCTTTATACTTGTATAAATTATTTTCTTTCATTGTTCTTGTGTTTTATACTTATATATTTGTATGAACCATTTTGTTTCATTGTTCTTGTGTTTTATACTTTTATGTATTTGTATGAACCATTTTGTTTCATTGTTCTTGTGTTCTATACTTTTATGTATTTTTATAGACCATTTTCTTTCTTTGTTCTTGTGTTTTTTGTACTTGTATGTATTTGTTTAAACCATTTTGTTTCATTGTTCTCGTGTGTTATACTTGTTTAAATATTGAGTTAAATTGCAACCATATTATATAGAACAAAGTTTGCAATTTCCTAGAAAACATATAGATCTGCAGCAAATCTGAATTCTGTTGGAGTTTGCACACTTCTACTTAGAGGAAGTCTTTCTGCGTAAAACCTTTTCAAGTATAAATAGCAATGACCAGACACTCTTTGACATAAAAGACTAGACAGAGTTCCTCAAACTGCACAAGAGTTAAGAGTGCATACACATTTACTATACTTCTTAATTTCATCGTGAATCACTTAATCACTAATGATTAATAGTACATATACATATTAACACCGTTATGAGATTCCATTTGTTATTAACCCTTGTTAAGTGCTTCCAGTAATTCAATATAGATTCACCACAGATCTATAGACTTACGTTCGAAACTTTCTGTTAGGATTGATTTGTGCTTGGAATACTATTAGAGTTTTATTAATCTTGCTTTGTCATACTTTATACTCTCGTTTTAGGTATGAAAATCTTTATGCTTCATACGCTGCTGTTTAATTATACCATAAATACAAGATATAAGTATATCCAACCACTGAACTCTGAAGTTTAAGTTTATTCCTCAACTCCTAAGTTAAAAAAAAAAAAAAAAAAAAACCTAGAGACGATTATGTCTTGAAAATCCAAGTAGGCGCATTATATTTGTACACACACTTCGTATATAATGCTGAACATTAAAAATGTGACATCAAGAAGGAAATATCGGATTGACCCTACATTTGTAGAATATGTAGAGGATGGAAGGACTGTAAAATTATTAAGAATGAAATTCCGGGATGCATCATGCACGTCGTCCACGACCGATGAAAAAACCAGTTGAAGATAGGCTAATGAATAATGGTCAGTAGTTAACAAATGTTGGCGTGGCGTAAGTGTGCCCCATCATCAAATTGCGGCAGCAATTCGAGCAGTTTTCTCCTTTGTTCGTGAAATAATTGTGGCATATCGCAGCTATGGAGTATTCTTCCGCGATATTGGTTCCCGTGTTGGACAGAGTGTAACTGGTGATGAGAATATGAAATTAATAATAACTTAAGGAAGACATTATACAACAACGTGCAGGATTCCAACTGCCGCGTCACGTTACGGATCGAGGGGTCAGACTTCTTGTAATCATAGCTATGGCCGCAGCCATAACCCGAATACTGCAGTACTAATTCGGGGTTGTTGTGCAACGGCCATTGTTAAAACAAACATTTCAACATCGTATAACAAAGCTGGATGCTCATTGCTTATTTATACCTGTTCATTGCTGCGAGTTGATTGCACATTAATGGGTGTGTGGGTGCAATGGTGCCATAACCATCACGCATGGAGAAGCGGATGGTATGACTTTCTCTTCTCGGAAGAATCTCTCTCTCTCTCTCTCTCTCTCTCTCTCTCTCTCTCTCTGTCTGTAGCATCATTTTTAAGCCTCGTGGCACTGTGGCAACAGACTGGTGACGCTTGCATTTTGCAAATACCATTGTATTCCATGCCTGCTAACACCTAATACACATTGACGGGTCTTTTGGCCAGTCAACGGTATATTGATGAAGTGTTAGAATCAGTTCTGGACACTTACTGCATGGAGGCACCTTCCAATAGGATAACGTGTGATTGCGTGATGTACAAAAAGTCTTCTACTTTCTTGATGAACATGATGCTTCCTTCACTGCTGCGTTTACCTAATTTTTCGCCGATTAAACACATCTAACTCTTTTTTTGTACAATATCTC
The DNA here is from genome assembly GCF_964235325.1 of Thermobia domestica. Classification (NCBI taxonomy): domain Eukaryota; kingdom Metazoa; phylum Arthropoda; class Insecta; order Zygentoma; family Lepismatidae; genus Thermobia; species Thermobia domestica. The sequence goes on from NC_137454.1 coordinate 68,569,901, forward strand.
ACCTTACTCCAGCTAATGAGCATCTGCAACGTTTTGAAGACGTATGCATGGCTTGCCATACCCCAGGATGACATCCAAGATCTCGTCTTCTCTTTGCCTTGTTGTGTCGCAGTCGTTCATGATGGAACAAAGTGCTATTGACCTCTGGATTTGGTGCTAGGTTATTATGGTGCTCTCATGCATTGCACATAGCTAATATGTAATCATTTCACACTTGTTTGTCACATTGCGGAACTCTTACCTCTCTTCTTTCATGGCGTTGCATTTGTTATGTCCACTAATGTATATAATAAAATATTTTATTTATTTAAATAAATATTATATCGAGCTATTAACTTGTTTCAGGCACTTATATATTCCACTTGTTAAAATGGGATATGGCAATTTGACTGCTAGTATAGCTGTTTTCTTCGTAAGTGCCTTTTTCCACGAGTACCTTGCAAGTCTTCCATTAAGAAAATTCCAGACTTGGGCATTCATGTTTATGATGGCGCAGGTATGATAAGACTTCAATTACTCTTTACACATAAAAGTGAATTTTAAGTTTCCGCTGAATTAGCAGTATCGAAATAGATCATACGTAATAGTCTGTTTGATTTAAACTAAAAGTGATTCATAATTTTCTGATATACAGATACTTATCAATGTAATGAAATCCCTGAAAAAAATGCAACTTACCGATTAAGTAAGAAAAGTACCATTGGACCAACTTTCGCCCTTAGAATAGCTGTGATGTGGCGTGAAAGGGACTCATAGATGTCGTGAATAATAACAAATGGAATATTAAACCATTCTGCGTGCAGTTTTGTGAGAGAGGATATAGGCGAAAATCTGTGCCGAATTCATGTCTTCAAAATGGAACAGAGATATTTAATTATGTTTAACTCTGGGGATTGAGCGGGCCAGGGGAGGTGTTCAACTCATCTTGATGTTCCTCAAACCAGACAGCAACAGCTCCAACTGTGTAAATGGGCGCACTATCGTCCTGGAATATGCTGTCATTGCCGGAAACAATATCTCAAAACCATAGAGTACACATGGTCCTCTAAAATGGCGACATAATTACGAGCAGTGACGAAACTGATAAGCGGCAGTACAAGACCCACTGGAAACTAGGATATTGGGGCCCACAGAGTCACAGAGTCGCCGCCATGTTTCTCGGTTGGCATATATTCTGCGGATCACATGCTTCTTTTGGCGTCCAAGATAGAATAAAAATAAGCTGTGGTTTGAAATAAGGTGAACAATGACTTATAATATCATAGGTTTCTATGGTCCATATTATATGTTTGTGGAATCATTGGCATCGTGATAAACCATTATGATCCCTTATTAGCGGTTTCGCCTGTGCGGACTGTGATTGTCGACATAGGCTGTGAAAGGTACTGCTTGAGTTGCTTCTTCACTTGCATTCCAGTCGCAAGATGATTCTAAGCGACAACCTGTTTTGATGCTCGGCATAGCCTGTCACTGTCACTGTGTCTCTTTGACGATGTGTTTTGGCGTGCGTTTTGTAGGCCGTCATCACTTTGAACACTGTCTCTTATGACACCCAAACACACTTGCCACTTCCATCACGGCTCGTACTGCATAACCAAGCGCCATCAATTTACCCTCTTTGGAAATCAGATAGATCACCCGTTCTCCACTATTACCGTCTGCATAGTTTACTGCAGTCTATCGTTCCACATTTGCTTGTGGAGTACGTAGTATAGAATTGAGCCTAACAACCACCATCAACAGCCCGGCGATGCAGTCGCCACCTCGCCGTTGCCACTCCATGCATTTGACATATTTCTAACTCCAGTTTTTTTAAATTAAAATTCATAAGTATCTGTGTATATATATATATATATATGAAAAATGTAAATTTAAAAAAAGTTATTACAATGCTGGGAACTTAAAACGTTCTATTATTTCTCTCTTTCTTTCTTTTCAGATTCCTTTGTCCTTTATTAGCAGATTTCTGGAAACACGATACGGACCTCGTTGGGGCAATCTTGTTGTTTGGATATTTTTAGTTATTGGACAACCTATATGTTATATGCTATATTACCACGACTTTGTGCTTACCCATTTTGGTGAAGAAAGCTTATCATATTCTGCGGAAACTTAGTACAGACTTATGGACTTAAGCTTTGAATACCACGAATAACGGATGCTCTACATACAACATATGGAAATCCAGTGAACGTACAACTGAGGTCTGCCAGAAAGAATATGGATGCCAGAGATAGCGTGGGTCAATGAGAAGTTGACTACGACCCACTGACCCAAGACCTACTGGACACACGATCCACCATGACCCACCACCTACCAAAATTCACCCTGACTCACCACCTACCAAAAACACATTGTCATCAACAAATTTTATGTCTATATTTCTCACAATTTTATGGTTTGACTGCCTTGTGCTGTGAACGCTCCATACAATGAACGCAAGCTTCAACAGTTATTATGATATAAAGCGAAGCACTATAGTTTTGTTTCACAATTAATAATTGTTTCTTAATTTATTTCTCAGCTAATATCGGTCGTTTTCGGTTATTCTTACATATTAACTCACTACCAATTTCCCATAGGTATACATAGAAACAGACTCCCCTCGCATTAAAATAGATTTTAAAAAAATACTAGGAAACTTTCTGTTTACTTTTAATGTTAGAATATGTATTATAATGAAAGCGGTGTCATAACATCCCAGTTGGGATTGGGACCTAACTATATACCAAAAGTCATTTCATTTGGCTTTGCTTTTTGGTTGTGATGATCACGCATACATAGTTACATTCATTTTTTATATAGAATAATCCATATATTACAGCTAATTCTAATTTTTTTTTTCCAGTAGTCAGCTCCTCTAAAATGGCACAGACTGTGCCTCGAAAGCCAAGTAGTAAGTCCTATTGCTATTATTACAATTACAAATATCAATATTCAAAAGTGCCTGAAGTTCTTTTTCCACTTAGATGTACACATCTCAGGTAATAATTAGAAACTAATGACAAAGGAAGAAAACTCGAGGCCTTGAAAATAAAATGTAGACAACTTCACCAGTGTTTAGAAGATGCTGTCTACAATGCACTCAGCAGAGTGGGTTGGTGGGTCCGAGTGGGTCGGTTTGTCAGAGGGTCATGGTGGGTCGGTGGGTCAGAGTGCGTCAGAATAGGTCACCATGGGCGGTGGGTCGCAATGGGTCACGTCCTGTTGACCTACTCACAAATCTTGACCTATTTGACCCACGATCCACTGACTCACTCCATCTTTGGTACACACTCGGGTGCAAAATATGGATATTGAAGTTTGTAGAGTCGTTACTTACAGACGTGAGTTCGTCGCTTTTGTTTATTAATATGTATGATGAATTGTGCCAAAAAGGAGAAGTCTCATAGTGCTGAGAAAATAAAGTTTTGTTTTTGAGTGTGTCTGTGTTACTTTATTCATTACACACGAATAACGTAACCGTAACCGCAATTGTTTAGTTATACAGTTGATTAAGCTCTTTCTGTTTAGTTTTTCATCCAGACAATATATTATTTTTTAGCTCAAGAAACAATATTAAGGTGTTATTATTGCCTTCACTGGTAGAGACAATTGTGAGCTAGTTTTATTATCTATCAAAGCATCATTATCTTAACTAAATGTCATTAGAGAAGGCAGAGATAATGAGCATCATCTAAGGAAAATATATCTAACTGAAACTTTTATTCTTTTGACATTAGGTCCGCTAACATATGCGTATACTAAGCTAGAAACTTTCTTTGTCTTGTGTCAGAGGAGTTATTTGGGGCTTCAGAAGAGCAACCCTGGAGATTCTGATGTTATCGTCTCACAATTACGTACATCAGATGAATTTTTAAAGATACAGAGTAAAAAAAAAAACTTGTGAGTGAGCGTGAGAGTGTACATCGCGTCGAAACCATTTAAGTTAAAGATTCTATTATGGAAGAAGCCGACAGAAGAAATTATGACTGGGGCAGAGAAGTTACTATTAGGATTTGCAATGTAAATGATTTAGTTGCTGCTGAAACCAGATACCATGCAAGAAAAAGTTCTGCAAGATTTCTTCTGGAATGAAACCTGCTTGTCAGAAAGATAATGTTGTTTCAGATGTCACGATTTATGCTTTCAAGTACCTTGAAGCTAACAAGGAAGAGTGCCAATTTTCATTCAGTGAATTTTTTCAAGATTATACACTGCCAACTGAAAAAGCAATAAGAACTAAACTGAAAGAAAATTACTCAGAAGATATTATTATGTAAACAAACAAAGAATGCAGGGTGCAGAAGAACCGAAACTTGAAAGAAAGCTGCCTCAGCATATGGTGCACACAGTCCTAACGAAGAGAGAACATTAAGAAGATGCTTAGTACCATACTTTTGATTAAGATGCACCCCAGAATTATTTGCAATGGGGATAAAAAGAAAATGGTCTAGTTGCTGCAATTATGGCGTGAGAAATTATTATACTTTACTATTATATTATTATACTTTTTCTTTCCCATTTTGTGGTATTACCTTTCTTCAAGATAATGGGTCCAGAAGGCATTTTAAGGTCCCAGGAATAAATGAATTAACGCCAATCAAAAAATTATCAGCCAATGGATACTCATCAGTTTCGTAAACCTGGGATTTGATATCTTCAGCAATTATTCGCCCGGCCGTCATTATCATTCTCAACTTCTCTTCGTCCATATACTTAAGTTTTTAGCGATCATACCATGCATCCGTGAAAATTTTATGCCCTGTATCACGGAAGCAAAGTATGCGCTTTCTGATTTTGTTTGTTGCTATAATAATATCTTCTGAGTACTTTTCTCTCAGTTTAGTTCTTACTGTTTTTTAAGTTCGCAGTACATCATCATAATCTTGAAAATTTTCACTGAATGAAAATTGGCACTCTTCCTTGCTAGCTTCCATAATAGAATCTTTAACTTGAATGGTTTCGACGCGATGTACACTCTCATGCTCACTCACAAGTTCTTTACTCTGTCTCTTTAAAAATTCATCTGATGTACAGTACATTGTCTACAAAACAGGCAGGCTTCTTGAAAATTAAATCTTAGTACTTCTGACCTAATGGTTATCGGCGTAGGTGATGAAGTACGTTGGATAGCAACGCTTTACTACTTATTGGTTTAATGAAAACTTTTCTACATTTTTCATGAAGTGTAACACTTCTCAGTCCCTTAAGTTGACATTCGTTTCCATCTTCCACTTTAATACTGCAGTGTACTAATGTTTTCAGTCCCTTTTCTTTTACTATACATGTAACACCATCATCAAGAAGTTTCTCACAGATAAAACATTTTTCAGCTGGCATCTTGAACATACACCTGTAGGTGATCTAATAGACCTGATTACTTATCCTTAGTCACACCTGCAATGAGTGAAAAATATATTAATTTATACATGTATTTTATATTTAAAAAAATCACTAAAACAAAATACAGCGGGCTCTTTTTAATTCGAACTTGGATAATTCGAATTATTGGATAATTCGAACAAAAGCTTATTCCCCTTGAAAACTGTATTAAAAACAATGGTAAAAAATCCAATTGGTAAAAAACAATGGGTAAATGGAACATTTGAACCTCCTGTTTGGATAATTCGAAATATTTACAGTTTATAATTAATTGTAAATATTTGTAGTGTTCGACAAATTGCAAATAGAACAACGTAATTTCAACTGGTTTTTATTTATCTGTTATCTTATCCAGAAGCGACCATAGAAAAGAGAAATTTTGTTGATATCACCTCATCTGGACTCCCTCCTGTTATAGAGAATCCGGCAAAAGATGGTTGGTACGCATCTCTCCACTTCCTCAGTAACCTGGAAGTGTCCATCCCTTCTGTAGAAATGTCAATGACCTTGAACCCTGTCCTCCACTAGCAAATGACTTGCAAGAACGAGATATTTGTGCAATTCTTTTTAACTGAACTAAAACAGTGACAAAAAGGTAAGCAGATTCGTTTGTGATCTATTGGCGTGCATTATGCACAATGTCGAATCACGGCGCCTATTCTAATTCTTTACGGAAATGTGGTGCTTTATAGGTACGGTGCATTACATGTTAATTAGTTTTCCATTTACAGTACAGTTATTTTGTTCCCTTGATTTTACTTTAAAATGAGAGTTTTTTGTTAATTCGAATTTTTGATAATTCAAATTTGAAACTTTTGAGTTTTGAAACTTTTGAGTTGGATTCCGTCTAGAATCCTGCGGGGACCCTGGGGACCAACTTTTTACCCCAAAAAGTGTGCCCTAGAAAATGATGGGATACGTGTTCGTCGAGTTTTTCATATACCCAACCGTTTCCGAACAAAAGACCTAGTTCAAACTATTCTGCGAGCTAATAACTTTTATATTATAAAATATGTTCTAACTCACGATATTCCGACCGTTGCATGTATAACTTCGAGATTTGCCTAGTTATATCAAATGCAAACACAATTGTCTCGTTTGGATCTGACCAGAGCCAGTTCGTGATCTTCCCTTGTGAGTATTAATAATAACCCTAATGAATGAAAACTAACCCTCTCGACAACCCATTGGACAGTTATCACACGTAGTGAAAAAATTGTAAAAATCTGGGATTTCTACTAAACTACCTGAGACAATGTTTCTCCCCGTGCATCAAGGACGTGTGGCAACTTTATTCCTCCACAACGCAAATATTAGTAGGGTAGTCAAAGGAATATGCACTAAACATTCAAACATCTTAGAAATACCTCTAATCAATTCCTTAGACACAAGCCTATCTTCGATGTTGAATGTTATCAGAAACCTTCTGTGAACTTATGCAAGTTAGAATGTAGGAACATTGAGCTTCAAGTTATTGTTTATTCAAAAAAAAAAAAAAAAAAAAAAAAAAAGGTAATAAGAGACATATACAGCATATGATATTTTTAATATGAGGGGAAATTCATCCATGAACTTCACTGTACAATAAATGTTTTATTTATTTATTTATTTATTTAACCATGGTTATACAAATTCTTTTAAAATCCATTCAGTCACGTGTTTATGATACTTTAATAATTCGACTTGAAATAAAAGGCAGAATGTAGATGAAGCATGAAGTATTTAAAGGTGATTTAAAATAAATATGTTAATATAAAAGAAGCGTTTATACGTTCACTGAGCATAATTGCCAACTGAACCTGTGTATTAAGTAGACATCTCTAGTTCTATAGAAATAGAACTAATGTCATTCAAAAATATTTCTTTGTATTTCAGAAAACTATTTTTTAAGCACTGTTTCTAAATTCAGAAATACTACTGTAAATTATTTTGCACTAAAAATGCTTTTTACCCAACATTTCTTTAGTACTAGGTAACAGCTCGTTACATTTGATTCAGCCCTTGTGATTACAGCTTTTAGCGTATATCCTGAATTTAAATTTTGAATTAGTTAAGATGGATGGTCCAGGGCCGGCTCCACCATGTGCAATACGTGCATTTGCATGGGGCAGCAAGTTTCGAGGGTCGACAAAATCTGTCATAACTATATTATTTAAAATACACATTTCTTGTTGGAAACAGACTTCATGATGATGGTAGTTAAATTTACTAAGTTGACCTTCTATTTGAATACTACATTCATAAATTATGTTTAGGTCGTATTAGTTTAAGATCACATGAACAGTGCTAAGGCAAATGGTCAAACAAATCCCAGCATGAATTGCTTGATTGTTGTCAAATACAAAAAACTCAATTTCCGAACAGTAGCAAACACCTGTTCCATATACTTAGTTGTCATTATAAAAACTAGTACCGGTATTGTCTTTGACACAAATAAGTTCCTTATCATTGAAGGTGGAAACAAGTTTTTATTTTTTTTAGCAGGTATAGAAGGAAAATCAAGAAGTAAAGATAAAAGAGTTAGTTGCACTGGAATTGCGAATTGATATATTGAGATTGAAGCTCGATATTGAATTCTATAAAAAGGATTACCATCTTTCCTCTGCAGATGTGTTTGTTTTTATCTTTCACTAACATAATAGATTATTATTTAAAGAAAAGAACAGACACAATGAGATTGCACTTGTAATACTTTCTGAGTGCGAGTTCACTTTCCGTACCCTTCGTTGTTCATACAGTAATGGTGTAGCATACTCAAAATTGTGGCTTTTACAATTTGTTCTTTATGGAGAAAGGGGAGGCAGTAAATTATGTCAGTGCACGGGGCGGCAAATTGCTTAGGGCTGGCCTTGGAATAAATAGATTATACCTTAGCGTCCCTTTCATCAGCGAGGCTATATGAGATGTGGACCTACAGCTTAACGTGGAATTCAAATCGCAGAAGCTCCCGTTGGTAATTGTACCGGGGCTCCTGCACCGCAAACTCTGGATTATTTAAGAGTTTTCAACTAGTATTCTTCATACTTCAATAAAATTAATTACAATTTTTGAATGACTTGTAATGACACTAAAATTAAAAGCTTTTTAAAAATTGTTTTAATTGAAATTGCTCAATGTGAAGACTTGGAGTAACATCAGTTCCGCTTGATAAAACATTGTATCCGTTCTTTTAATTATTATTAGCTGTTATTTCTCGAGCAACAATCAGATAATCTACGTCCCTCTCTCTTCCCCCCTCTTAGCATTAGAATCACTTAATCAGTCAGTTGCCAAGGTCAAGTATTACATCATCAACGACAGACAACTCAAGGTTTAACAACTCACTGTGAAAAGTTTTGTGTTTTATTGCATAGGCTACGCGTACAGTACATTGTGTTCTATACTTTCGCATAGCTTGCAATTTTACGGTGGTTTTTACGCTAAATAAGAAAATTGATTGATTGAAAATGAAATGAAATCTTTGAGTTTAACAGGTTAAGGGGAAGACGATGGTTAAAGCAAGTGAATGATTACGGAAGAATTGGTGGAATGAGAAAGTGGGAGGGAATGGGAATACCACGAGAAAACCCACGGGCATGATGTTGTCCACCACAAACTTACTTGATCAGGTATCGAACCAGGGACCCCACGCCCCAGAGGTAAGCGCTCTACCACTGAGCCACCGTGCAACCTTGTTCATTGATTGAGAACTGATAAATGGATTATAGAATACTTAGCTGATGAGTCATTGCAGACTTCGTTTTCCTATTGATGCATGCAGTGGCGTATTTAGGGGGGAATCCGGGCTTAAGTCCCCCCGAAATCTTACTTACTATAGTAAAGTATATGAAATATCTTGCAGAATTTTCACATTTTCAAGTAAATCTCCCCCCCCCGGAAACAAAATCGTAAATACGCCACTGGTTGCATGCAACACAATGTATAGAGGAAAAAGTACATAATAGTGACGACAAGTTGGGCAGCCATCTCTGGTGGCATCCTCTGTTCCCCTTCCCCGACACTTTGATTGTAAGGCCTACCACTTACTGGCGACAAAACATTTGCGCAACTATCTCGTCGCTGTCGCCTACAATCAGCAACTTCACGGATTTTTTTTTTTTTTTTTTTTTTTTTTTTTTTTTTGCCCGAGACTCACTGGTGACGGCAACAGAAAAGTTGCCGGCCATTTGATATCACAATTTGGCGAGATTGGACACAGTATGATGGACTTCGAAGAATGTGTCATTGTATGCTAATTCTGCATAAAGAAGGGAAAAAAAGAAAAAAAGAAGAAAAAGAAATACTGGATGCATCCTATATTCAGTGAGAGAGTGCCGAAGGAAAATTTTACACGCTATATAGTGATTTACGAAAATATTCCTCGAAGCGCATTCCAGTTTCTTATAACCAGGGCCCGGATCTTGTTGACAAGTCAACTTTTTTCTGTTACGCATAGGACAAGGCCACTTCAAATAAAAACGTTATCTGTCAACTCAAGGTTCTAAAAGTGTATTGTTTTAGGGTCAACTTTTGGTCACTTTTTGCCATTTTGAAGTTTCAGGTCATTTTTAATATTTTAAGGTAACTTTCAGGTCACTTATGTTCCTTTTAATCTTTTTTCTTCTACATAAGAAACTCTTAAAACTGGTTACGGATTTGAAAAATACGAAGTTATATCTTTTCCTGCTTTCTTTCTATTGGGGTGAAAAACTGAATTTCTAAAAAGCTAATGAACACTAAGCTGTAGCTGGTTGATTAGGGGTAAAGATTGGTAGGTGTCCAAGCAGATGGCTTTGGATTATTGACCACAAAGGATGTGACCACGAGAATAAGTAACAGTGGATGAGAAGACTTACAGAGATGTTAAACAATTTTTTTTAATCTATTATTCTCATGTATTCAGTCTACACTTGCGAACTTCTATTCTTTAAGTGTGCTCCTAGTTTCAATTCGTTAGTGAACTGACGCTTACAATACGTACAATGCCGTACAATGGACTGATCAATAGACCAACTAACTGAAAGAAAACTTTTGAGAATGAATGAGAAATGGTAATTAAAATCCAATAGATATTCAAAAAATGACAATTTTTAACGAAATAAACGTTTAAAAAAAACGTAAATTCTAAGGTCAATTTTTGTGAATGTTAGGGTCATTTTACAGGAATTTTAGTGTCATTTTATAGGTCACTTTTTAGAAAATTTTAGGTCAACAAGATCCGGGCCCTGCTTATAACAGTGAAACACACTTCATCCCACAATTTCTTTAAATTTATATCTGAACATTCTTGCATTTTTTTTCTTTTTTATAGTGCTGGGCGTTTCTGTATTTCTTCAATTATTTTTTCATTGTTTTAATCGCTAATTAAAGATATATTCGCTTCCATTGTAAACACTTCTTTTTACGCACTACACACGGGACGACCTGTTCTGCGAAAAAAAAAAAAAACTTGTAGAAAACATGAATTTTTAATCTCCTTGCTTGGAGCCATTTCGGCAACTTTTCTGTAGCCGCAGTGAGCGGACTCCTATAAGACTCAATGCATTTAGCCAGAGCAACCACATAGTTGCCCGACAGAAAGTTGCTAGTGAGAGGTAGACCTAAGTTAGGTCAAGTAATATGAAACTATTATGTTTAATACCGGTATACGAAAAAATAGTTGGCCCCCCAAATATTCCTCTGCCTCACCAGTTGCCTTCCCCAAGAAATTAAAGCTGGCGTCGTCAATTGTACCTAAGATTCTGACTTGAAAATTTAATTAAGTAAAACGATTATATACGAGAAAAATCTATTATTTATGGGAAATCTGTAAATTCCCTTTCTCTTAGCCTTAATCACTGATCTAGTGGCAAGTGTGTGCTTTTAGTGCAGGGAGTCTCGGGTTCGATTCCCGGTGGGAGAGTATTGAGTGCATTATGGTAGTTTTGATTCCGTACAGCCACGGGAGCTGAACTTCAACAAATAACAACAGGCCCGCAACCAGCCTCAGAGGTTTGGGAGGGCATGAATATGTTAGGGAGGGCCAAGTCATTAAAATTCTCCTACAAATTGTTTTTGTATTAATAATAGCATTTTGTATTGAGGTCTGGAGGGGCTACGAAAAGTTTAGGGGAGCTTGCCCCCCTAGCCCCCCCTCTGGTTGCGGGCCTGAGTAACAACAATCTTTTCTTCCTAGAAAATTCTTGGTTAGTTGCTACTATAAAAGAGTAAGGTTTATATTATCTTTCACAATAAAGATGTGTATGTTTTTCGCGGGTTAGTTAGTATCTTTTGCTTCTTTTGTATAACAACGAAATCGGTATGCATATCTTTCTACCACCTCGCGAATTAATTTAATGTTTTAAAGCCCCAATACCTAACAAAATCGACTCGTAATTGTATTATCCTTCTCTTTGTAGTTCACGCAAGACATTATAGAAATATCATAATAATAAGAAAATAAAACACGTTCTTTCACAACATAACAGTCATTAGCTGCATATTTACAGAGCACAAGAGTTCTGCTACATGTGGCCCTAGGTGATCAATAAGGATCGCCGTTTGAACGTGTGCGGTTTTCTAAACGTACGAAATTACTGTGAAAAATTCGTCCATCCTATTGTAACTTCTGATGAAAAAATGGATCAGCTACGACAATTCAGGACAGCGACTAATAGTGATCAAGGAACAAGGTTTTGCAAAACCACTTCTCCACCTACAGAAGGTGTTGAAACTTGTGCGGTACGTTACAATACTCAACTCTATGGAACGAACAGCTAACTATCCTCGATTATTCAGCAATGATAGTACTTTTGAAGAATATACGTTAAATTTCCTTCATCTCTTTGATAGCGTCGCCCTTGTTCCACATCCACCAGTACATTATTAGAATAAGAGATGGAAATTATTGTTAAAGCTTTTTATTCGATCTCGATCTAACACTTCGTTCTCAAAATATGAACTTTTTAAGCATCGTTTTTCCAGATTTTGGGCTTGGTATAACTACGAATTGACGCTTTTTCTCCACATATATATAGTGGCGGATCCAGGATATGATCAAGGGAGGTGCTAAGCCATAGTTTGCAGCTTTATCCAGTGTAAAGCAGAATTGAAACCCATTTTATCCTGTGTATACCTAAGCGTCAAGGGGAGTATAGCCCCCCTTGGATCCGCCCCTATATATATATATATATATATATATATATATATATATATCCGTATAAGGGATCTTTCCTTTGGTGTTATATCCGAACACCCTTTCCTGTTTGTGCCGAAGTCCAGTAAGTGTAGCGACTCATCTGCATCCGACGAATATCTGCATCTGTATATAAAATATAAGTTGTTCTCCGGAGGTTAGACTTGCTCCCTGCATCAAAGGGTCTGCATGAACCTTATTGCCTCCAGTTGTTCCGAGCACACTGGGAATTGAGTCAGATGTAGTGGATGCGTGCACAGGTCACCTCGAAAATTAGTTGCTCACGAGACACGAGTCTCGATGACTCTCAAACAATACTAGTTAAATCAAAATTTAGATATATAACACTGTTTTAGTGTTAGTGTGACATGGTTCATAGTGTAAATCGATAAAGTGATTGTACGACCAGTGGGCCGCGGTGGCTCAGTGGTAGAGCGTTCATCTCTGGTACATGGGGTCCCGGGTTCAAACCCTGCTCCCGCCAAGTAGACTTTGTGGTGGACAAACACCGCGTGGGTTTCCTCGGGGTTCTCCCACTTTCTTCATTCCACCATTTCATTCATTTCCCATCATCACCGTCTCCTTTAGCCTAGCCGGCATAACCGTGGGACGTAAAACTCAAAAATTTCATTTCCTCACTGTATTTTAACATTTAGATAGCCGGTATGTCGAGTCAAAATCGTAATAAAACATACCGCCTCTGCTTTCCCCCCCCCACTTCGAACACTGATCTCTTCCACTTATCTTCGCGACCCCCAGGTTGAGAAACCCCGCACTATAGAAACCAAAATATCCGTTCTTCAAAGTCATTCAGAATTGTGTAAGAGAATAGAAGTTAAATTACAACAGACTTATTTCGCATCATCATTATGAATAATTCGTTACGAATAACATAGTTATTATAGCCTATGATGACTCAGCTGCGTATAAATTATCCTTTTTTCGGGTACAATCCTTACGTAATTACTGAATTAATGATAGTGGTGTTTATTCTTGTGGTCAAATATATTTTTGTTAAGAAAATCTTTTGAAGTTTGTGTAGTCATGCCTCATAGGCGTTCATGAGGAGTCCAAGGATCAAGCAAGAGGTTATTATTATTATTATTATTATTATTATTATTATTATTATTATTATTATTATTATTATTATTATTATTATTATTTTAATATTCTATTTTATAGAACTTTTGTGTATGTGCATGTCTTATATAATAGGGCCTACCGGTGCTGGAAAGGCGCCCAGGACTTCGATAACATATATATAGTAAGTTCTGTGAAAAAAGTTACCGGCAAAAAAAAAAGCTCTATTCTTGAAATTACATAGCACAGAAGTAGTTTTTTTTTTTTTAAGTGCGAACTGTTATGGAATAAGTACGATAATACTTCTGATTAAAAACAAGCAAATATTCAATAATACTTGAAAAAATGAATGAAATCTTTCTGTCTAACGTCCCACTAATATACAAGTTAAGCTAAGGGAGACCATGATTAAGACAAGCGAATGATAAGGGATGAATTGGTGGAATGAAAAAGTGAGAGGAAACGAGAATACCACAAGAAACTCATGGACACGATGTTGTCCACCACAAACTTACTTGGCTGGGGATCGAACCATGGTCCCCACGTACCAGAGATTAGTTCTCTACCACTGAGCTACCATGCCCTCCACAATAATACATGAAATACAAATAAAAGAAATAAGGAATGTGAAACTTACAGAGTAATAGATTTCAGATTTTTTTGCGTTGTTTTTCATACTACAGTTGAGAATCGTGGTTAGTCAGTGGTACAGTGCTCACCTAAGCTACGTGGGGTCCCTGTTCCAATCCCAGCTTGTACAGTCACCCACAAAAGTACATGGACCCCAAGTAATGAAATTATAACGGCGAGGGGTCCAGGTACTGATGTGGGTGACTGTACCAAATAGATTTTGTGGTGAACAAACACCATGTAGGCTCTACATTGGTTTTACTAGGAACTCTCAAGTTTCCTCTCCTGTCTTCAATCAATGATTTCGTCTATTATCATAATCATCGTGTCTCTTAGTATCGGAACATAATTAAGGGGCGCTACACTAAGAAAATATCATACCTTAGGATAATGATGCAAGTCCGTGGGGAAAATCCCATTTTTGGTATTTTCTAGAGTATTTTTTTTTTCGAAACAGATAAAGGGAATTTTCGTTGAAATTGGCAATATATATGGGATTTTTCGTAATATATATTGGTACATTCCCTACGAGAGAAAAATAGATATGCTAAAGTGAATGATCAAAGAACGTGAAATTACTGTTAATCCTCAAATTTTAACCAGAACTTTAAAAAAAACTGTCGAAGGTTCATGCCACTGAGGAAGTAGTTTTGTGGAGTGTAAGTAACAATAATAATAATAAAAAAAATCAACCACCAAGAAACGAAATTGTGCTCTGGTAAAATAAAATAATGAACAAACGAATGAAAGAAAAATACTAAACGAGAAACAAAGGGGAAAAATATCAATCAAGCAAGAATCAGCTTCCAAAATTTTATGAATTTCTTCTAGTACCGTTAGGTTCAACATGAAGTGATATCACAGAGGCATGTACGTCCTTTAGGTACTACATACTGTTTCAGATACCTTAACAGCACAAGATGTGCTAGCCATGCGCCATTTAGGTGTTCTAAAATCATCTCCCACATTTGATGCATTTGTTGTTTCTTTTTCTAAGCGATTGTGTAATAGAAGCAACAAACGCATAAACTTTATTAGATGGCAACTGTCGCCGATCATTTGAAAGTGAATATGGAAGAACCATGCAATAAAGTAAATAGACACTCGTCATTTTGTTATAAAATTACATGGCGAGCAGATTTTATCTGATCCCAAACGGTTATCGTCGAATATACGTGGTTAAAGGAGCACTCTGATTAGCCAAATTCAAAAGACCTCAAAAGTTTATCCCTCTACAAGCGACGTTCCTTTCATCGCCTCCGTGGCCAAATCGGAAGAGCACGCGGTTAGTTACGCAAAGGTTGGTGGTACGCGCCCACTCTGGGGTACATTTTTTTCACTTGTTTAAAGTGTTTTTTAGACTCACCTTAATGTAAACACATTACGCATATAGGCGACTTAACATATTTTGAGGAGTAATTTTGTTGTCATTGACGCTGACGGCATGGGGAACATACCTAGAACATACTACGCACGTTCCCCAGGTACTGTACATGTCAGGCATGTGCCTAAGAGCGGACATAGACTGTGACTATCACTTGCCATCCATGTGATTTCTCTCTTAGCGGTACATAAGGCACATACTGGACAATTTCCCATGTACCTGAGGGAACATGATAGGCATATGCCTGCCATGTAATTGTGCTGTTAGGGATATCGTCTGGAAATAAGTCATGGTTCCTGATACACCTTCCGACCACAAAAAACGGTTCACTGCTCATTGTTCCTCTTTAGTGCAAAGAGCGGCTATGATTTATCTGCAACAAAAGGAAGGCAAATGGAAGAATTAGGGTCAAACTTTCATGGCATGACCACAACAGTATAATAATAAAATAAACGAGGACAGAGGTCCGTGCGAACAATGCAAGAAGATTTATGTCAAAATTGTGGATAACTTTTGACTTACCCTCGTATTAAGTGACACTATTAAACACCTAACGGACACATCATAGCCAGCTTTCAGACATATTACAGCTATACCCATCCAACTTAATGTAATTCAGTATTAACATTTTATATATATTACATCCATTACTTGTTTTAAATTAAAGTTTTCCATGGATTTTTATAGCGTTACATTTATTATCATAGATCTAGTGAAATTCTTCATAATTTGATTCGAGATGTTTAAGGTCAGATCAGAAAGTTATTCGGGAAACTTAAAGAAACTACTCGAATATGGTACACATATTTCTTCTCATTGTCATAAACTTTACAATTATAAGTTAGTTTGATAACCAAATGTTACCTGAAACAAACTATAATCACTACAGAGAATAGGGCAACTGTGACGGATTTGTCTGTAATAATGTGTAGATAAAAAGTCCCAAAATTCTCCAGTTTCAACTTTCGTTTTAAGACAAAGCTTATTTTTCAAATGTTAAAGAATGAAATTCTCCTAAGAATTAGATTATGACTGAACAGTAGTGGACTTGGCAAATTACCAAATGACTGACATATATACGTAAATCAGAACAGTAATACATATACTGTAGTTACTATGATTAAGCAAGTTTATTTTCTTTTTCTTTCCTTTTTTATGGATTAGAAATTAAATCAGAATTAATTGCATGGTGACGTGAAAATACTTTTACTAACAGATTCGATTCAGTTCAACTGGTTCAGTGTACTTAGTTTCAACGAAAGATGTTCCTAATTTGATAACATTCAGGGAGCTCATGACACAAATCCTGGTTCAATAAAATAAGTTCCTTGTCTGTATACAGGGTCAGTGAAAGGTCGATGAATTTCGGTCTTGTTACACCATCACAAACAAGATTCTCTGAATAGTCGTTTACACATTTGAATCATAATGTTTCGTCATTTCAGGGTAGGAAATGCTTTCCTTTTAAAATGTTTCTTTAAAGCAAATTACATATAGAAAGGATATTCCGCGCTCATTCAGTACATTCGAAACCTCAGTAATTTGGTCATTCTATGTATTGTATGAAGCAACAAATCTTGCTGTTCATTTTATTAATGTTGGAATGAAAGAAAAAAGAAGTTTAGTCATGTAACTTGTAACTTCTGTGAAATCCGTAAACAAATTACGCAATCACGTCTGTACGTCCACGTGCTCAATGACAGGGTCAGGATTAAGAAACAATACATACGTAAATAGTTATCGAAACAAGTTAAACATTTGGGTAGATCATGATTTATAATGTCCTTTCCATTTCTGATGTCTATAGTCAAATTTCAAGGTCAGAGAAAGATTACGGTACTCTGATAGAACTGATAAAAAAAGTCCAACGTAACTTTGTGTTTGTTGAATGCCTAAATTATCGAAAAAAATATTCATATCAATGATTAAATATAGCTTTTCGGAAGCTTACCAACGCAGAAAAGAATAGAGTAGAAATCCTCTTTAGTTTATGGTTGTTTACATTGCAGTTTTTCCTCAATTTATACAGTGTTCAGTGTCACTTTGTTTCTGAGAAGTTCGTTGAATGGATTATCACTCGGTTGCATTAGCATATGATTATACTAGCTTTTGTATATACAAGTGCTAAAGGGCTTCATAGGCAACTTTAATGCAGTACGAGCCGCTACGCGACGAGATCGCAACAGTCACGGCGCCATAGGTACCGAATTTTTGTTTCTTAATGGGTGCCCAGCCTTCGGCAATAACATCCCATATTCTTTTATCATCTTTTTTAAAGTAGATCCAATAGACTAGTGGTTCCCAAATTCTTCCTGAGAGGCGAAAAAACTATCAAGAGCTGTATAAGATGAACAGTGAAATTATTTTTAAATTGCAAAGGTAAATATATAATACATATATATATAAATGGAATGAAATGAAATCTTTGTTTTACGACCCACGGTTATTCCGGTTAGGCTAAAGGAGAGGGTGATGATGAGAGATGAATGAAATGGTGGGATGAAGAAAGTGGGAGGAAACGGGAGAACCCCTAGAAAACCCACGAGCACGGTGTTTGTCCACCACTAAGTCCACACGGCGCGAGCTGGAGTCGAACCGAGGACTCCAAGCACCAGAGGTGAACGATCTACCACTGAGTCACCGCGCCTCCTACATATATATTTGCACGATTTCCTAAACTTTACATTTTTGTTTATAAATTGCAAAGGTGTTTAGCAATATTGGCCAAAATAAGAAGACGGAAAATTATTAAAATAATAATGATTACAGTCAATCTTTTAGAACATTTGAGGATAACTTGAGTGAAAATAGAAAATGATTTAACTGTCTTGTAATCTACGTCAAGTATTTTATATTTTTTTAAAATATAAATTAACATCAAACACAAAGTTCTTTAAAGAAATAATTATACAAAATTACACCAACGTATTATTATTATTGTTGTAATGTTATATCACTCGATTCTCGATATGCCGTAAACCTGAAGTGTCTAAAATAGATATTGATAAATAATTATTCAATACATATGCATCCCTATCTAAAATTAACTTGAAATCACATGCACTATAGTTTCTTTTTAGTATTCACCGCATGAAAGTGTAATTTCGAAGTTAATTCAAATCAAAAGTTCAATGGCTTGAGCCCCGCATCACCCACGTACTCGACGCTATCTCTAATTTCTTGAACGCTCACCCCTTTGTTTCCTCTGGCGTCGTCATTGAATAACAATTGCCCGAGTTTCTCGTGTAATTTTATTTTGCATTTGTAAATTTATGTAATAAAGAGCATTAAAAAATAAAATGCTTATTGAGAAAATGAAACCTTACGAACTAAAATAAATAAATAAAGGAAAATCTTATAAACTAAATGAAAATACGTTTAAAAATCAATCTCCAAAGATTTCTCCGTTAACCATGTTCCGATACAAGTTCTAACCATTAAGCGACACAATGTTCATTGTATCAACTGGTGAAATCGAGATTTAACAACAACAACTACTACTACTACTACTACTACTACTACTAATAATAATAATAATAATAATAATAATAATAATAATAATAATAATAATAATAATAATAATAATAATAATAATAATAAGAAGAAGAAGAAGAAGAAGAAGAAGAAGAAGAAGAAGTAGAAGAAATAACAAAATTGCAAAATGAAAGGAAAAGCGAAACAAATGAACACAGATGGAGCTTTTCTTAATAATGTTTCTGTTACAGTAAAAACTCGTTAATCCAGGCTCCAATAAGCCGAAGGGACAATTACAAAGTTTTACATGTAGCTAGAAGTCAACAATTGCATTCGTCACATAGTTCTGTGACGGCTCATAGCTCTGTGACGGTTTGCATATTTTGCTTTCTGCACGGTGCTTAGTGGTAGAAGGCTCACCTACTTTGTTTATTACGCAATTTCATTTACTGTCACTATCCCTGTCTTCCTTATGGGGCGTTTACACTTGGTCGATTTAGTCGCACGGCTAAATCGACTCGCTGCATTTGCGACTAAATCGAAACAACTACACCGAATGAGATCGATGGATGTGTTCAATTGTTTCAACCGAAATTGAATGCTGCTTGTCGACTCGCTCTCCTCTGGTAGATTCGAAATCGACTGGCAATTTTAAAGATGTCCAAGCAAAAAGTAATTGGTACAATTTGCGGTGTTATAGCAGAAGAAAATAGAATCGACCACAGAAAATAGAGCGTCTTTCAATTCAGTTGCTAGTCGATTAGTCGCTTTCGATCAACAAGCGATTAAGTTGAAGTCCTGTTTACACGGTCGATTAAGTTGAAAGTGACGTCAATTCAACTGAATCGAACGCAAATCGACTAAGTGTAAACGCCCCATTAGCCTCAGAGCATAATTGTGGCACACTAAATTATTATTATTATTATTATTATTATTATTATTATTATTATTTGTATTGCATTTTTTGCAGAAAAGGACATTATTATTAATATTAGTTTTATTATACATCAATACGAAATAATGAATATAAATAATTTTTGCATATCACAAACAAGTATTCAAATTCCCTAAGCAGACAGATTCTTTTTATGTTTTTATGTGTATTCAAATTTTCAGTTGCGGCATATTTTTAAAAGTCGAGATTAAAGTATGGTGACGGAAAAAGAGACTGTCCACGAGGTAGATCAATATTGAAAGTTGAAAAAGATGGTGCCACAGGACGACTGAGCTTTCTCGTTATGTCTTTACTGGTGCTAGATGGAGATGAGGCTATTCTTTATTAGATACTAGCGTAATCCGTGCGTTTGCTTCTGTTCTGTACGTCCCTACTCGTTATTGATAGCTGAATTCAAGCAGAAACGGCCATATTGTTTAGGCCTATACTAAATAGAAAAAATAAGGGAGGTACAAAATTTTCTTGGGCCCCGGGAGAAATGTCGCAAACTTTTCTTGGTCCCAGGGACCTAAAATACCTAGACATGGGCATGGAAGTTTTTTATTATTATTATTATTAAATGATGAATGCATAATGCTGTCAGCAAATGGATAATTATCATTATATAGTCCATAAAGTGAATCTTCTTGTTCTTTATGGTGAAAACACAGGCACTTTATTTCGCGCAAGTATTAATTTCCTGATGCATGTTGTGGTCAACTGCTTTACAGATCCAGTTCATTTTTCCATTTTTTTTTTTTTTTTTTTTTAACGTTCCAAACCGAACACCACTTTTCTTTCCCCATTTCAATGAAAAGCATGAGGGCATTACAAAACGAAGACGTGTGTGCCAAGCTAAGAAACATGTTGATGTGCCATTTATAAACTTCTTTCCACAGTTTGAAACAAATATGAAAAAATAGAAGTTCAGAAAAAATAGCACTACTAAACTCCCAGTAAAGAGGAGCACACGAAACGAGGGACCACTGAATCCTTAATCCAAAGCTTCCTAACTCAACATGCATTTGCACACTTTCTCTATAAAACTATACTTGCTTGACAGGGAAATGATTGATGTAGCATGAAAATTTGATCTTACACTTCATCTGTTATCTTTCCCTCGTAAAAACAAACTAGTTCTAACTTTTTTTCTGGTGGGCACGGTGCCTAAGTGGTAGATTGTTACCTCTGATGCGTGAGGTCTTTGGTTTGATCCCCGACCACCTTCTATCAGCATTCATTTGTCTTCATGATCATGATGATTAGCGTAAAAGGCCATATTCGTGGGACGTTAAAGTGAAATATTTCCTTTTTCTGAACATATAGCTGGACTGGAAGTATTTTACAATTATTTATCGTCTTTTCGGGTACAGAACAATACCTGTTCAATACTACTTAGACGTAGTGGCTTGTAGTATCCCCCCTCCCAATTCTTAACTCATCCCAACAAAAATTTGTGGGTGCGCGTCTGGGCGAAGTTTACATTACGAATGAAGTATCGATGCTAATTGAAGCGGTCAGTATTCCATGTAGACCTATAAAGTTGGGTTTATGGATAATCAGTGTTAAAGTCACCGTTACCAAGGACGATGTTAACGAATGATTGACTCCGTTAAAGAACTCGACCGTTAGAGATAATCGCACTAGCTATCAGAATTCAAAAATTCCCTTTCGTTCAGGAATTACCGTGTGAAGTAACGGACAGTCGGACGTGCTGTGCTAACACTACACTCTTATAAGACGCACTAGCGCGATCCTAATAAAGTTATCTTAAATGGGACACTTCATCATCATCATAGGTATTCTTTCATTATTGGCAGGGCCGCGGTGGCTCAGTGGTAGAGCATTCCCCTATGGTGTTTGGAGTCCCGGGTTCAAACCCTGCTCCGCCAAGTTAACTTTGTGGTGGACAAACACCGTGTGCGTGAGTTTTCTCGGGGTTCTGCCGTTTCCTCCCACTTTATTCATTCCACCATTTCATTGCGTGAGACGTAAAACTAAAAAAAATCATTTCATTTCATTTCATTATTGGCAGGTCATTTGCCGCAGCTGAGAAGCTTCCTTGGTCTTCTGCTAATCTCTTCGTTTTCATTTACGATTTTTCTATTTTGATATCGTCCATTAATTGTAGTCTCCTCCGCACCCTCCCTCTCTTTCCTGCCACTATAGCCTCTAGCACGTCCCTCACGATACAGTTCCTCCTTAGCATATGTCCCAACCAGCTTCTCTTCCTCTTCTTAATAATATCTAAAATCGTTCTTTTTTAGAAATTGTTCATTTCTATTAACAACCTCTCATTCGTTTTCCGCTCGACCCAGCTTATTCTTTCCATTCTTCTCCACACCCACATTTTGAAAGCTTCCAATCGTTTTTATCATTTTACGTAATGTCTATATTTCTGACCCATACAGAACAATACTCCACACGAAGCATTTTATGGGTCTTTTTCTCGAGTCTTTATTTAACTTCCCACAATATAGCATTTTCGTTCTCCTATGTTTTTTTTTAATTTATTTAAACCTATCCTTGCTTTTATTTCACGTGGGATACTGGATAACAAATAATTCACTACAGTTAGTAAGTGGCAAACTAGCAATATTGAATGTGAGTTCGATAATAGATATGTAATTTCCAATGCTGTCTACTGATGAAAGATGTCGCTGGTGGAGCGCAACCTTGGAGTAACCACGCAATGTTTCCAACGAAAGATAAATCTCTCTACACTTCGCCATTGCTATGTTTTGAAAATAATAACACAAGAGAATAACTTAAACTGTTATACAACTTATGAAAATAGGAAATAGGCGCATTCATGTCCAAAATGATTGTCGCATATCTATAACTGTCTTCTTGTAAGAATATAATTTGATAATGAGTTTGCAGGATACTTTTAATACTGATACTATGTGTATAATCGGGAAATGTGTATTTGTGGTAAATTTCATAGAAAAAGAATTATA
The DNA here is from genome assembly GCF_964235325.1 of Thermobia domestica. Classification (NCBI taxonomy): domain Eukaryota; kingdom Metazoa; phylum Arthropoda; class Insecta; order Zygentoma; family Lepismatidae; genus Thermobia; species Thermobia domestica. The sequence goes on from NC_137454.1 coordinate 68,592,880, forward strand.
AATACGAAAATTATAATGAATAAAACAAAATGTTGCTAAATGAACAAGAAAGTTTTATTTTCGTTTTATTGTTCTTATTTGCTGCTCTTTTGACATGAAATTTGCCACATATACCCTTGTCTTTGCCGATTATACACATACTAACGTTGTAAGAAATATCAGGCGAATTCGTTATCAAATTATATCCCTACAACAACAGATTTATAGACATGCGACAATAATTTTGGACATGAGTGTACATATACTTCATTATGCTTTTGAATCGGTCACCCCATCTAATGGTCTAATTAAGCCTTCTTAAACGTTTAAACATCGGTAACTGGATAGGCATAACGTTCTGAAGATATCTCAATTTTGGAAAAAATCAAATAAAATCTTTGAAATGTTCATTACTATTTTTTTTAAAATAAGCCTTGGAACAGTTAGTTGAATGATTTGCATACTCAGCTATAGAGCAAAATTTCCGAATTCGTTTTCCCTGTTCTAGCTAGTATCATATACATATTGTAAGTCAAACACATAAATACGATATTATTTAAGGTGTTATTTAGTCAAAGTTGCAGTAGTAAATTGTAATGATAAGTAAAAGTGTTCTGTACACCAGTGAGATAATGAAGATTGGGACCTATTATTAGTTAAAGTGGAATCCACACGATTATTTTGGTTGTTCTCCCAAATGTAATTCCCAGCAAAGTTTCCTCTTAACACCAACGAACAAGCACTAAAAGTTAGTGTTCGCATGATTATAAACCTCATTCAATTAGGAACTAAACATGACAGAAAAGAATCTCAATTAGATATCGTTGGCATCGATATTACTAACGTTGCTGAAGGTTCTCTGTATTAGATTACAAAAAAAAAAAAAAAAAAGTTTTCCCGGATATCAATTTCTGCTAAAATATTAGAAAATGGAATCCCAAAATCGCATCTTTAATTTACGTCAAAGCCACTATTTTATTTATTTCATTAAGATAAAAAATATGTATTTCACTTATGAACAAAACAAGATAAATATTATCTGCTTTTGTTAAATATTAAAATGATATTGACTATTTAACCCTTTAATGGGCAAACATTGATAGCATTACCATTAAAATATTTAGTTTGCTTTTGATTGAACCATGTCTTCCTGATCATAATTTCATAATTTTTGAAGTATTTTTGTACTTAGGTTACAAAATACAGGGTATTTATTTCAAAGCCACATTGCCATAAAATAGGTCTTATGTGTAGCTACTAAGCAGCATTGCCCTATTATGGTAAAAATATCATAAGAATACTCTCAGTAATTATCAACAGTTTCGTTGAAATATTTTCCTACAGAGCAAGAAACCACAAATAAAAAAAAAAAAATAAAAAAAAAAAGAACTTTCGGGGAAAGTAGGAGATAAAGCTTCTACAATACTAAATTTGACTGTCTCTGTTGACGAAGATTAGAAGTATCTAAAGAAGCGACCGGCAAATCATGTATATGAGTATTGTATGAAAGCAATAATGCCAATTAAATGATCACTGAAGTTATAATTCGTGCGGGTAACGCAATAGAATGCTATGTTACTTGAGAGCAGCGCCGACCACTAAAGGGTTAAAAAAAATATATTGTTTGAAGACTTTTGAGTCATCCATAGATTCTTCAAAACAAGTAAATGCCATTTATTTAACATTTAATATACAATTCAACGTTACTTACCACAAAAGTATAAATTGCATGATAATGATTTTCGATTATTCTTTAGTATAAATTCCTTTTTTTGTGCAATCCCCTTCGTAAACCTCGCCAATCACACCCTACCTCGTTGGTCCTTCACCGTTTATGTCTTTTATGTAGGTAAAAATTAGTGGTGGGCACAAAAACCGGTTTTTCGGTTTTCGATTTTTAGGAAAACCGAAACCGGTTTTTGAAATTAAAAAGAACGGTTTCGGTTTTCTTCAAATCTGGTTTGGTTTTTCACCGGATCCGGATTCGGTTTTCTTCAAAACCGGTTCCGTTTTTTTTTTTAATTTGTTCTATTTCTGACCAGAATAGTGTTTAGTTGTTCTCCGGAAACCGAATCCGTTTCCACAGAAATAGTTTTATGTTTTCCAAGTTTTCACCGAAACCAGTTTCAGTGAAAACCGAAACCGGTTTCGGTGAAAAACCGAACCGGTTTTTGGAGAAAAACGAAATGTCGTTTTTTCGGGTTTCGGTTTTTCTAGAAACCGGTTTCCGGTCTTTATAAAAAAACAGTTTTGCCCATCCCTAGTAAAAATCTCAACTACAATTTCAGGTCGAGATAATTGAATAATTGAAGCAAACAACAAACTTCTACCATTTTCCATGACACGTTTATGTGTGCATGTGTCTGTTTTAGGGTTAATTTTCTTGAAAATTATCGAATTTCGATTACAGTGTATGTGCGTGTGTGTTCTTTGAAAGTTTCCTATTGTGTTTGTTGTTTGTAGTTCAAACTGGTCACGGATCAGTCTTTATTTTTATTTTTTTTAAGTGTGTTAAATTTCGTTCTATGTTTATAAAACAGCATATTACTTTGGATGCTAAAGAATATCCTAATTCCGTGAAATTGATCAAGAACCAGGTAGTGAACTAAATAATAATAATAATAATAATAATAATAATAATAATAATAATAATAATAATAATAATAATAATAACTTTATTTTTAGTGTTGCTGCGAACAGCTCTTAGGTAAAGAAATACAGCACTTTATATATATATATATATATATATATATATATATATATATATATATATATATATATATATATATATATATATATATATAAACAAAAAATATTGTAGTGTATAGGCCTACTGAAATATAAAGTACGAGGTAACCAAAAAAGTTCGTGCCATTTGTGACGTCCCATTAATCATGCGTTCACACAAAGAAATGAAGTGACACACGTGGCTGCCAAGCAATCAGAAGTTGGTCTGAGCATCAACCTTCAGTAAAAAGGCACGTTGCGCACATACAACAGTAATAGCTCGTCCAATGTCAAAGAGAATTGGAGGTATCGAAGCAGCTTGTTCGCGCGTGTTTGTTATATGACTAAAGTCGACCTATCAATTGCCGCATCAATTCACCGCATATACTAGACATTTGGGGAGAATGTCGTGAACGAACGCACTGCTAAGCATTGATTCCAGAAATTTCATTCGGGAGATGTGAGCCTTTCGGATGATCCTCAACAGTGGACGACCACATGTGTTGGATAACGAGGCCCTGCAAGCAGCCATCAAGGGAGGACAGTGGTCTAACGTGTTATTAACTTGTAGAAAGGTTCCATGTTTCCGCTGAAGAAGACAGTCTGAAGAGGGAAGTCATACAAGTTAAACAAATGGGTACGCTACACGTCGGCAGCCAACAAGGAGCAGTGAGTGACAACCTGTTTTCCCTTGCTCACTCGGCAGCTGAACATACCCATCTTCGATCGCTTGCTCATGGTGATGACAAGTGGGTTTTCTATGACACTTCTAAGCCCACTAGACATTGTTTGTCGCCACGTGCACCTCCTCACACCTCAAGATTTTTCTGCACTCATGAAAGGTTATGCTCTCTGTATGGTGGAATTGACAGCAAATGGTGCTTGATGAGTTCCTTCCACCTGATCAGACTATCACTGCTGGCCTCTACTCTCAGCAGTTGCAAAGAGTGCACCGTGCATTGAAGTAGAAAGAGCTAACATTGGTGAATCGCAAGGTGTGCTGTTCCAGCACGACAGTGGCAAATGACACGTGGCAAAGAGGAGCCGGAAGACCCTACAGCAAGTTGGCTGGGAGACACTGTGCCATGCACCATATTCACCGGATCTTGCGCCAAGAGCTTATAACCTGTTTCATTTCCTCTACAGTTACCTTCGTGGGAGATCCTTCGCAAATGACAGAGACCTGTAAAATGCACTCACGGATTTCTTTGTATTCACTACAATCGTGTTTTATCACCAAAGTATTGTTCAGCTGTAGGAACGTTTGCCAAAGGTGTTGGATACTGAAGAGATTACTTTGAAATCTAAAGGTAAGTGTCGTCCATTATATTGTTCTTTATTTATCACTGCTCTAGAACGGCAAGAACTTTTTTGGTTACCTGGTAATTGTCAACTACGTAGGTTAACTTGTAACTTGTTAGAAAGTTAAAATATTCAAATTTCCAAGGTTCAAGCTGATTTTTGAAGCAAGATTAAAATCAAAACATTTAGTTTCTTTACTCTATTAAGAAGAATGTAAGTTGCATTTAATTTAGATACAAAAGAACTGCTCAAATATTCTTAAAATTCAATATAATTTTATCGTCATATTTTTAACATAAAAAAATATTGGTTAAAATATGCTAAACACACATAATGACAATAAAATTAAGATTGACAGATAGTTAATGTTGCCAGAAAGTTATTTTTTTCATCTATATGACAAACCTTTTTGTTCTTGACAAAATCTTTTAATAATTTAAACAAAATTATTATAAAATTTTGTCAATCTTCTTAGTATTTCACATTTTTTATTTAGTGCAACTATGTTGATCGATATCTTACACTTTTAGAACTTTTAATCTTATTTTTTTTTTATGTTTCCTACTATATTTGTTTTCCAGCACCATTTGATTAAAAGAATTATAAAAAAATATTTGTTTCCATAGAATTTGAAGTCCTTAATAATTTAATAAATATTCGTAATAACCATGCAATATATATATATATATTGTAACATACTAGTCTTATAAAACATTTTTGTACAATCTTTTAAAGTAATAATATATTTATTTATTTATTTATTTATTTATTTATTTATTTATTTATTTATTTATTTATTTATTGATGACACCAAAGCTAAAGCCATGATTTGGTCACATGAAAGAAAACAATCATAAATAAACAAGTCATCAGAAGTATATTACATGAAATTTAAAAACAAGCGAGAAGCAGCACAAAGTAATAACTTATAAAAGACAGTTTATAAATACAATATAAGGTACTGTAGTTGCATAGAACTGTCCAAGAAGAAAGAAGATAAATACGTATATGATACTATGATATAGTTATTTAAACTACAAAAAATGTTTATAATATTTTTTATTTTTTATCCGTTGTTGATGAAAATACTCGTAATACAACTAAAGTCTTCAATTCACTACATCGAAATAAGAAAAAGATATATGAGTAAAAAAATATACATATATTCCACAAAAATGAAAAAAATGAAGTCATAAAATAATAATTAGTAAAACATAAAATTTATGAAGAAATTGGTAACACAATATACTATGAATACATAGAATTGTCCTAGAAAAAATGACTTCTTCATTAGTAATACTCTTGAAATTTTGATTTTTAATTTGAGGAAATTGTTTATGAAAAATATCAAGTATTAAAAATTTCTTGTTAACCGTTTGAACACTTTTATATATTGGAGTACCAACTAAGGTATACCTACAAGAAAAAAGTCGAAAATTTCTAGGGTTGTAATATCGAGTTCAATCTTATCACGAATTATACTATGAATAAATTTAATCTGCCGTAAATTTCTTCTTTCAACGAAGGAAATTAAATTGAGTTTCAAAAAAATAGCACTATTGGTTAAGATATTAAATTTAAATTTAAATTGAATCCAAGAATGAACGAAACTTCAATATCTTCCATAGCTTGGAAGATCGAAACCAAATTCTTATTCCATATCAAAGCAGCATACTCTAAATGGGATCTAACATAAACAGAATCTAGAACTTTATAAGAAGGTTAAAATATCTTTAAAGTCTCTTGCAAGCCATTTAATAAGACCTAAGTTTCTTTTGGCCTTTGACAAAATATTATTAACATGTTCATTAAAGAATAATGTATTGTCCTTAACAATACCAAGATCTTTGGTACTTGAAATAATTTCAATTTTATGATTCATTAATTTGGTACTGATAAACTGATATATTGTTTTCCTCGAGTATAATATTATTTAAGTTTTATTCAAATTCAAATGTAATAAATTATTTTAGATCATTTATAGATTGCGTTAATATTTGCCTGTAATACTAAATGATCCTGATAATTTTCATTATTACAAAAAATCTTAATATCATCAGCATATAAAAGAAAATGACAATTCAAAGTATTACTAATATAATTCAAATATATAATAAACAACAACGGACCCAAATTAGATCCTCGTGGGATACCAGAAGAAATATTGACATAAATGATTTATAATCCATATACCGAATCACAAATTTATGATCAAAAAGATAAGAGGAAAATCAAAATATTAAAATCTTAGGGGTATCAAAAAGATATGGCTTTTTGAGAAGAACATGATGAGAAATTTTTTCAAAAGACCTTAGCGAAATCAAAATAGCAGTGTCCACTAGACTTTTATTAGAAGCCACAGAATAACAAAAATTAGAAATCTAGTTAAACTCAATTCAGTCGATTTACCCTTTATAAAGCCGTACTATTCGGAGACAGTGCTATGATTATCAGTGTAAGTATTTAAAAATAGACTGGTCAAAAATTTTAGGAATAACATCAAGTAGAGAAGTTGGTCTATAATTTGTTATAGACTTTCCATCAGTTCTAGAAACTTGGTTTATAGCTACCGCTTTCCATACCCTCAGATAAATATGAAAAGCTTAACTTCAGTTAAACAAATATATCAAAATTGAATCAATTAATTCAGAATACCTTTCACTGTAAAAATCGCTATACAGCCCAGACCGACAGAAGCTTTAACATTTAAACCTCTTATAACCTCTTATAACTGTTATTATAACTGCTATTGGAATATTGTTATTAATCGAACCCACTATAATATCATTATCTTTTGTGGAACGAGATTAATATCTTTATTCAACAAAATATAATAATAATAATAATAATAATAATAATAATAATAATAATAATAATAATAATAATAATAATAATAATAATAATAATAATAATAATAATAATAATAATAAATATTTCATCACTACAAACCTGATTAACCTGATCATCACTTTGATTTGAATCATACTTAAAATAAACAGCTTCAAACCGCTTAGCCATAAATTCGGTTAATAGTTGTGGTTAGATATAAGCTGATCATTAATTATCATTACCTTATTACTTTCCTTAATATTCAACTTATTGTTAGTAAACTTCCATTTTTTTAAGAATTATGCTTTAAGCTATTTTCAATTTTACTAAAATTATTTTTTTAGGGAAGTGTTTTTTTTATTTAGACGATATATAGAAAAAGTAACATAATTATGTGCCAATTGAGTTCCTTTATATTTTTATGAGCATTAATTTTGTGTGTTAAGTGACGTAATTAGAGATACGAGAATACCATTTTGGATGTTTAGAATTAATTTTAACTGTTATTGGAATATTGTTATTGATCACATCCACTATACACGTATAGTATCATTAATCTTTAGTGTAACAAGATTAATATTTTTATTCAACATAATATAATAATAATAATAATAATAATAATAATAATAATAATAATAATAATAATAATAATAATAATAATAATAATAATAATAATAAATTCTCGTTGATTTTAGTATGCACGGCAAATTATTCGTGACCAAATAGCACATCTTTTGTGGTTTTTGGAAACTTATCCACGTCCAATTTCTGATGAATTAATTTAGCCGTAAGATAGAAACCCGAGTAATGGTTAGGATCCTATTTTTCTAGTTAAGTAAAAAAAACATCATATAGCCTGGTAGCCCTCTCTGCTAGTTTAGTGGCTAATGTGCACTAATTTTGGTACACTTGTCCCGAGTTCGATCTCTAATGGGAGAGGATTAAAATTTGATCTATTGCAGCAGCGGTTCCCAATCGGTGTGTCGTGCAGTCTCATAGGGTGTGTCGCACAGTCCCACGGGGTGTATCGCGAAATTTAAGAATTTAAAAATCATGTTACAATCAATGATATTTAAAAATTAGTTACAATCAATTTTGAGATAAACTGTACCAATTATCTCCTCCAGCGGCAACAACAATGCTTAGTACTTTATATAGGAGTCACTACTTCACAGAAACTTATAGTCAGTTTAACTGGTTTTGGAATTGGACGAATCATATAGGTAGGATTTTTTAAAGCATTGCACAGTGGTAATTTCCGATCTATAGTGATTAATCACACAAGTCATTGCAACACAGTAAGTCCTCCTTGAAAGTTGCAACAATAGGCCAGTGCTTCGTATTGTCTTTTCAATAGAAAGATGGAGAAGGAGCCCCACTCTACATTGTATTCCCCCCAGCTTTTAATTACGCCACTAAATTATAACAAATTATTGCCAACTACATTGCTGTATCATTGTAATGCAATACTGGCGAACACATGAAATGCAGCTATTATTAAAATAATATTAGTTGATCATCTTCATGTGAATCATAATCCTCGTGTTACGCTCGATGTTGGTCATTTAATAATATTGTCATGAAAGACTATATGCCAGTGACTAGTGCTCTCTGACAACAAATCTTATCATATATGAAGTGATATTCAATTTAAAATTTAATTTTTGAATAATGAAAATTATCATCAATATTTGTTTGTATTTTGTAAATACAAATACGGCAGAGAAAAAATATTTTTTCATTCATTTTTCTGCAGTATTTTAACAATTACACGAGAAAAACATTCACATGAGAATAGTGAAATGCTTGCTTTAGAGAGTATACTCTAATATTAATTATGTTTCCAAAGGCACTCTTCTCCTCGCGCCAATAAATACTAATTTTCGTGAAGCACTGCATCACATGAGGAGTTAAATTCAGTCATTTCGAATTGAATGCTCTGGGACGTCACAGTTTGATGCTCCCCTTCACAATAAATCACATGGAAGAAGAAAGAAAAGGCAGGAAACAAAGCGTTGAGAAATAGCGTAGCCCAGTAATTTCCAACCGCTGTGTCGCGAAATTTTAGAAATTAAGAATCATGAATCATATAATAATAATCAGTTAAAAATCAATTTTGAGTCAGATTGTAACAGTCATCGCCTTCAGCGGCAGCAACAATGCTCAGTAGTACATAAAAGAGTCACTATTTATAGAACCTTGCAGTCTTAAAATAATTCGTATCATTACCATTCACACTGTTACTAATAAGAGGAAGAAAACCGATCTCAGAAGCTCCCAAAGTGCAAATTTGTGGAATACGTTGACTCTGTTGCCAATCGAACCTGCCCTTGGCCGAGCTTCGTCACCAAACATAGCAACCTTTGTTCTTTAGACGATGAGTTACTTGCTCATCACATTTGGTTTAGATCCGCGGATATACAGCCACGGATCCAGGAAATGATCAAGGAAGGGGCTAAACCATAGTTTGCCGCTTTATCCAGTACAAAGAAAGTAGGATTGAAGTCCATTTTATCCAATGTATACCTGATCGTCAAGGAGGGGGGCAATAGCCCTTATAGCCCTCCCCTTGGATCCGCACATATATATATATATATATATATATATATATATATATATATATATATATATATATATATATATATATATATATATATATATATATATATAGGGAGTGTAACTAATATAAGCTCCCGTATGTATATGCCGAGAACTAATAAAAATCAAATGTGTGTGTCACGATGTTATACTCTTAGCAAACTGTGTCGTTAGTCGAAAGTAGGGATGACCTTTTCGAAAAATCTGTTTTTCGATTTTCGGAAATTACATTTTTCGTTTTTTTTTCGAATTTTTTCGTTTTTTTCAAAAACAATTTTCGTTTTTTGTTTTTCGAAAAAATGTTTGTTTTCGTTTTTTCGAAAAAATTTTCGTTTTGCGAAAAAATTTTCGTTTTTCATTTTTTCGGAAAAGTTTTCGTTTCTCGTTTTTCGAAAAAAATTTCGTTTTTCATTTTCCGTTTTCGAAAAATCCATTTTTCGAAAAAGTATTTTTCGGAAAAATGTGACCATCCCTAGTCGAAAGAAGTTTCACTGGCGAATCACTGGCTAGTCGATGGTTATACAGATCCATCCATGACTACATGTACAGTACACTGGCAACACTTGCTTTTGCCACTTACCTACCTCAATACCTGGTCCTCCTTTGCTCTCGTGTTTCTCTCTGCTATAAGCTTCCTTCTACACCATACATATGTCAGTTGGAAATTGGTATATTAATTGGACCAATACAATAATAACAGAAGAGTGAAAATAAAACACATGTTTTTTTTTTATGTATTCACAATAAAATAAAATGTGTAATGATACAAGTAAACATGAAGTTAATAGTGAAACCAAGTGCATAAAAAGAATCCTACTAAGAAGAAAAGAAAGGAAAGAAACTCCTTTGTCATCAAAACATTGAGAATTACTCGACCTTGACGTTAAAAAAGTGCTTTACATCTTTGGCGATTGACTACAAAACACATTTGCACGCATGAGTAAACGGCTTTAAAGAGAGATGGATTATTGCACCGTCATGAAGCACATGTAGAAGAAGTGGTCTTGTCTGTCCATGAAATAAGCAGAATGAACAACATGTTGCCGGAACTCTTGAAGTTAAATTCCAGAAGCAATGATTATCTAAAGCAGTGGTTCTCAACCTAATTCCTATCACGACCTCTATTTTATCACATCCTCTTGCCAATGACCCCTTTATAATTTCTGGTTAGTAATAAGCTTGTGTGGGATTTTTAATATACCAGAGATCTTACGATACCCATATATTTCTATAAAAGTAGGATCCATTTCTTGTATATAGTGAATACAGTAACTTCGCTAAAAGCGAATGGATTAAAACCAAATTTGATGAGTTCACTAATATTACAAATACCTAATCCAATCCGTAACACTGATTCAAAATGGAGGCCGTTTGAAAATTTAAAAACTTCACAACTCCCTTAATTTTGGGTCATATGATAAAAAAAAAATAAAGTGATTTCTAATTTTGGTTTAAAAACAACTTTGACAGTTGTTAAAAAAAAGTTATTAAGTATTTTAAATGAATTGATAATGTGCGGGGGGGCGCGGGGGCTCAGTGGTAGAGCGTTCACCTCCGATGCTTGAGGTCCCTGGTTCGATCCAAGCTCGCGCCGTATGGGCTTTGTGTTGGACAAACACCGTGCTCATGGGTTTTCTTGGGGCTCTCCCATTTCCTCCCACTTCCTTCATTCCACCATTTCACTCATCTCTCGTCATCACAGTCTCCTTTAGCCTAACCGGCATAATCGTGGGACGTAAAACTTAAAGATTTGATTTTGATAATGTGCGTCACGAAGATTGAATCGGACATTGCCGCACTAGTGAAATTACACCATACTCAGGTATTTCATTAGCTTTCAATTATAATTGTATTTCAATATGCAGGTTTTGTTGCATTTGTATTTTTTTTTTTGGGGGGGGGGTATTTCAATATGCAGTTCTCATTAGTATCATATCATACCTCTTTCATTTAAATTGATATTTAAACAATTCTGCACCTTTTGAAAATGTTTAGTAGACCTATTTTTTTTGTTATTCTTAACAGTATGTATAAAAATAAAAATATGCCTAGACCTACCAGAACAAAATTAAAAATAATATTTAAAAATATTTCCGATATTAGTTTCTAATTATATTTATCTTTTTCGCTTATCTTCACAACCCCCATGAAACCCTCTAGCGATCCCCTGAGGGGTCGCGACCCACAAGTTGAGAAACTCTGATCTGTATAATCCGACAAAAACTAAAAATAGAAATAGTGTTCATATAACCATTAACTTTAAATGTTAAGATTCTTTTTGAGGAAGCAAAATAGACTTCATAGTGTACGATTCCGGATTTGATTTTTAGTTTAGCGTCACTTTCAGCAGCGAGACAATCTGAAAGTTAGACCTACACCTTAACGTGGAATCCGAACCACATGAGCTCCCACCGGGAATCGAACCCGTGTCTCCGACGCCAAAAACACGCACGCTAACCGCTTAGCCCGAGGAAGCTCTGTATGTTTCCGCAGATAATAATCAGTTTGAGTGTTTGTATTTTCCGTCTATATGCAACACCGAGGTATGAAGGACGGAACCTACTATTATTACGAGCATCGAACACTACAGGACCTTGAATGCAATGCAGTTGGCGAGTGTCTGGACCTTCCTTACAGCACGTCACGGCACTACAGCTTCAGTTATATGTTTAGGAACAAAGTATCGATATTTTTCTGAACCATGCACGTGCTTTTGTATTGATATATATTAATTTGTTGATTAATTGATATCTACCGCTTGGCACAGACCTTATTTTTGGATATTTTTCTGGGAGACCCAGGTACAATACCCGGGGGGAGCTCATGTGGTTCGAATTCCACGTTAATCAGTAGGTCCCGTCTCATATAGCCTCACTACTGAAAGGGACGTTAAACTCAAAATCAACTCAACTCTTTGGACTTTTTTCTCCGTTAACGCTAAGAATATTGTAGAAATTATATTAATGACTAGAGAGTGGCAAAATATGAAATTCCATATTTTAAATCATGCCTCTGAGCACAATGGAACATGGATCTTAATGTTTCAGGGTACGTTGGATCGAAGTTGCGTATTTTAAATTTTCATATTTCATATCATCTTGATATAATTTCCATATTTAGTCAAATTCATCATATTCTGCATATTTCATATGCCAAACTGACCCCTAAATTCATTGAATCCAGTGATATGGCATCACCTTCAATGATAAGCACACTTCCCCTCTTACATATACACTTCCCCTCCTTCTCATCGTCTATGTACTGATTCAGAGTACTTTCCTAGCTAGAGGGGGACTATCAGCACTAAGACAATCTGACATCCTATTTTTGATGCCAGGAGAGAAGCTATCCCGATATCGTAAGGTATTCATGACGACAATCGAGCAAAGCCCAACTCATGATGTGGGAGACGACTTGAAGCCAGTGAGGGGCTACAATCTCAGCCCTAATTACTTCAAATTAGAAAATGAAATAAAATATTTCAGTTTTACGTCCCACGGTTATGCTGGTTAGGCTAAAGGAGACGGTGAGTATGAGAAATGAACGAAATGGTGGAATGAAGAAAGTGGGAGGAAACGGGAGAACCCCAAGAAAATCCACGAGCACGGTGTTTGTCCACCACAAAGTCCATACGGTGCGAGCTGGTATCGAACCAGGGACTCCAAGACCGGAGGTGAACGCTCTACCACTGAGCCACTTCGCCCTCTACTTCAAATTAGAATTGAGGTAACATTTGCACTATTGGAGCTAGTGACTATAGTCCACGTCACCCGAATTGGCGTATAGCGTCAGCCAATAAGCTCGCAGTACGCTGTTACCAAACTTTCAGTGACGACTCTAATCATTCATAATTGCCCCCAAATACGAACAAAACCAATTATGAATGATTAGATTCCTCTCTGAAGGTTTAGTAACAGCGCATTGTGGGGTTATTGGCTGATACCACACGCCAATTCGGGTGACGCGGACTATACGGTAGTACAATTCGCCCCTTTGGTAATGGAACGATGCTCTCCTATCCCGGTAGGAACTCTTCACATTTGGCTCACCTTATTTGATGAGATAGAAAGCAATGTCATCCTAGCATTTACTTGTACCCATAATATATTTAACTTTTAAAAAAAACACTATATTCCATGAGGGAAACAGCCGTTTGGAAAAGCTAAGATAGTTGAACATTATCAGGCTTCTGCCCTTTCGTTTTATTATTCTTATTGTTCTGAAATGAAATTTCTGAAAGAAACGGGTGATTGATGAAAGTCGATGTTATGAAATAATTGGTGGAATAAGAATGTGGAAGATCCCCTTTTGCAGAATAGGAAAAAGGGAAATTTCAATATTATTTCCCGATTTTCCTCTTTAGAAAGTTATGCATATCCCTTATTTCTAAGTAAGGGTTTATATACCGAATTTCACATTTTCAACTTAACCGAATTTCCACACCGGGCACTTTTTGAATCAGGAAAGATAAATTAGAATATAGTGGTAATTCTTGTTTCTGATGAACGCTGTGTATTTTATTTATTTATTTATATTTATTTATCAATCATCAAATACAGTTCAGAGGCCATTTTACACAGGATTTTAACAATGGAAAGGATTTGGGAAGGTATCGGGCCAGGGCCTGTTTAGTAAGTACCATCCCGGCATTTGGCTGGTAGGACCAAGGAAAACCCCAGTCAGGATGGTGGACAGCGGGAATCGAATCCACGACTTTCCGAATGCGAAGTCAACGCTCTAAAATTATGGATCTCGAGTCAATAGGACGAAGTTATGCGTTGTTAAACTAGAATTGTCATTTTAACGATTAACTTGTTACAGTTAAATTGCAGGTATGTTACGTTATGTTTGTTTACTATAGGACATATGAAGTTTGTTGCTTCTGCGATAAACTATCTATCGCATATTTTAAAGCCTTGAGGTTTTAAGTGGCCTTGTAGTCACACATACGTATTTTCAATAATTGATACGCAAACCGGAAAATTATTATTTGTTTTAAAAGAACGCCTAGAAGCACAATGTACCGTATTATAGTAATTCATTACCTGTTACAAATAAATCGGCGACCTTGACGATTTGTTTCAAGAAACTTTAATTTTATGGACTCTTATTTCTAGCGTTGGTTGGCACCACTGTGTACCAGCTGTAGCAGGTGGGCAGGGGCGCTGTGCTTTTAACACATACATTGTAATAGTACACACGCGTAGTAGCAGACGGATGTTAGTAGTGTAGGTTGTGCTATACTTGTTTTGTTTGTAGATGAATTGAGGAGTGTTGAGTGTGATTGTAAAAGGAGACGAATACTGTATGAGTTGAAATCATTAGTCAACCTAAATCAGTGAAATAAAATGGCCACGTTAGGTTCAGAATTGTATTCAGAAGAGAACAAAGTGAGAATTCGACGCTGTAGGAGTGTCACCCGCGCTGAGGAGATACAACTACAGGAAGCTCGCATGAGGAAATCGCAACCGGATAAACCGTAAGATTGTTTTAACTTCCCTTAACATTTGAATCGTATTGTTATATTTAGTCAGCATTTTTTTAAAAATCTATACTATCATCTTAAAGTAATTCTAACACAATTATGTTTATGCATTTTAAATACATAGTAATAGTCACATGAGTTGCAATGTGAGACTTTTTTTTTTCAACCAATCGAACGAAGTAAACAAATGTTGCAGTGGGTTTATTTTCCTACTAGGCCTATTATAGGTATGTTCAAAAACATATGCATGGTGTTCTTCAATTGTAACCGAGAGAAATAATTCTGCAATCTATTCAGTGGTGACGTTAGAATTGAATTCTAGGGTGGCAGTAATATGGATAAAACAATGCTCTCACAAGTCTGATTGATGTTCAAGCTGTAATGTAGAAAAATAAAAATCAAGGTTTGTGAGGTTATTCTTAATGTGTATATTATACGATGATTCAGTGGTAGAGCGCTTACCTCTGCTTCGTGGGTCTTAGTTCGATCTCCGGCCAAGTGAGTTTGTGGTTCACAACATCGTGTCCGTGGGATTTCTCGGGACACACTCGTTTCCTCCCACTTTCTCATTCCACCAATCCTTCTATTATGATTCACTTGCTTTAATCATCGTCTCCCTTAATCACCTAACGGGCATAATCGTAGGGCGTGAGGTTGAAATATTTCATTTCATAAAGCACCGCAGCTTGAAAACTAAGGGACCTAGGTAAACTATTGGAAAGTTATAGATAACTGCCAAGATTATTTTTTTTTTTTTTTAAATCTAAATATCCATGTTCCTGATGTGTATCATACTTTCCTAACACACTTCAAGATAAGACTAGTTATCAGCAGCAGCTTTGCTCATTACCCAATCTATTCTCCGAGAATTAAATGTGCGCATCCTGGCGGGAGCTCATGTGCTTCGGATTCCACGTTAATCAGTAGGTCCTCGTCTCATATAGTCTCGTTGCTGAAAGGGACGCTAAACTAAAATCAACTCAACTCGATATCATGCGCAGGCGTATACGCAGTGGCGTATTTAGGGGGAGGGGCTTCCGGGCTTCAGCCTCTCCGAAATCTTACTTACTATAGTAAAGTATATGAAATATCTTCCAGAATTTTCACATTTTCAGGCAAAACCGCCCCCTGAAAGTTAGCGAAGCTCCCCCCCCCCCGAAATAATCGTAAATACGCCACTGCGTATACAGTATATTTAGATAAAATTATGCTATAAAGGTAAGAGCTTCTAGTCCTGTTTCATGTTTTTTTTTTTTTTTTTTTTTTTCATTCATTCGACGTAGTCGCCTCAACGTTTGATGCCACCGCAGTCAGTGTAACTAAAGCATAACTATTTTAGTACAAAACAGTTTGAGCATTGAAAGGAACCTTTTCTAAATTTTAATTTTTTTTTTTTTTTGTTTAAGTTTCGAAAATGTTATTATCATGAAAATGTTAATGTATTTATTATTATTATTATTAATTATTATTATTAATTATTATTATTATTATTATTAAAGATTTGCATAGGTTTTGAAATCAAAGTACAGATTAAAATTCACGGAGTAGCCGTTTTCAGGTCATCCTTTTTTATCGTTCATCAATGATTACTCTCTTCCATTCTACCTTCTATCATGTCCTTTTCTTCTGCCATTCGATTTTTGTACACCTTTGTAGCCAGTGGGCTAGTACATACTTACTGTGTGAATGGCTGCGGGTTCAGTTCCCAGTAGGGCTAATCGTCTCGAATCATTGTTCAGATTCCATTGTAAACAGCAGATTCTCTCTCATAACCTCGGTAATGAAAAATAATGTTTAAGTCAAATGAATCAACGATTTCAGTGTCCTATCCAGGTTGTTTCCCTCTTTTTAATTACCTCTGTTACTATTTTCTCGCCATTTTTCTATTTCCTCATTAGTTTTGGATTTTGCCTAGCTGTTTCTCCATTCTTTTCCATACTCACATTTCGAAAGTCGAATAAAAATTTTTATTTTTATTTTTTCGTATTATCAAGGCTTCCGTCAATGTCAAAGAATAGAACTCATTTCTTTTTTATGTTCCTATCTTTATGCGAAGGTACTATTTGGTCATGAGAAAGTTTTCATGATCCGTCCCACTATTTTTTTTTTTTTTTTTTTTTAAAGGAGAGTATGGTTTCTCAGTGATTGAGCGCTCACGTATGGTACGTTGAGTCCCTCGTTAGGTACCCAGTCACTAGTAGTAGTGATCCGTATCCTCTCACATTTTCATTCTACTACTTATTTCTTGATCATTCCGTTTCATTAACCACGCGTCTCCTTTAGCCTAAAGGACATAACTAGAAATTTCACCTTGGTTTTCTTTTTAAGTGAATAATGAAAAATAAGCGTTTGAAATTTTGATACATAAGATAGCTATCTACTTATTATTTAGAAGATGTTATCAATTGATCGCATAATAAGTAATTGTAGGCCTTTTCGTATAGTTTCAGGTACAGTTATGTCACAATTATCAGACTTTTAATTTATGTACTGTAAAAGAACTTGATAAGATGAATTAGTTCATATTTGTCAAACGCTGAGTACACTGGCACAAATCCCGGGGGGATGAGGGAGACCTTTTTCCCTCAATGTTGGAACTAAGGGGGACTGTTCGCCCCAATAATCCGATTTGAAATGTGATTTTAATCTACATTGTAGATGGCTAAGTAGAAACATACCAATTATAAATATACATGTATCCATATTTCAGAATGTCTTCGCGGCAGGTTTGTAATACTGATATGCACTGGTATTTCAGCTACGTCTCCTCATATATAATATACAAGAAGTTCACCTTAGAAATCAGATTTATCTACCGTAATATGAGTCTCATCCCCCCAGAATAAGCCTCAAATCTTGCCACCTCCCAATGTTAAAGAGAACTCTGCTTCCCTGATCCTCCACAGCATTGTTTTTCAACTTCATAAATATTTTGAACATCGCTTAAAACAAAAAGAACAGTGTTACCCGCCCCCCTCCCCAACGTTGAAGACGATTTGCGCCGCTGGCTGAGTATCAGTATGGAAAAATATGCACTATATCTACGTGCATCTCCCATTTGATGATTCTTTCAATGGAAGCCTATACTGATATTACACTTTTTTCTATTTCAATTATCCTTTTATATTTCTGAATTGATATATGTGGCTCAGCGGTAAAGCCCTTACCCCTAGTGCGTGGGGGTCCCTGGTTCGATCTCCGGAACATCGTATCCGTAGGTTTTCTCGGAGTACTCCCGCTTCCTCACTTTCTCATTCCACCAATGCTTGCCTCAATCATGGTTTTCCTTAGCCTAACAAGCATAATCATGGGGCGTTAAACTGAGAGATTTCATTTCATTTTGTACTTTACCTCTTAGTTTTCAGTTCGCTTTACTCGTTTTTGAACCTTAGGAAGACGAAACAGACATAATCCGTAATAAAACAACTGCTTCGAACTAGGGGTTGCAGCTTATCCCCCCCTCCCTGTTCAATAACCCACACATTCAGTTATACAATACAAAATTTGCTCCGCTCTCCAGATTTTTTTTTTTTTTTTATTCTGTCCATTTAATTACTTCATACTTTTATTTTGTATTTCCATGTTTTAAGCAACATTGACGTAAAACTACAATCAACGTTGTACACAAAGTAATCGTTTATAGTCATTAGATTACATGGTTGGCTATAAAATTTCAAATAAATAAAACGCACACTTAACATGACAATTTTATTGTTAAAAGTTGCTGTAATAAAATTGAAATAAATTGCCTATTTCGTGTAATGGTTGTTTAAATGTGTGTTTTTTTTTTCTTTCTTCATTAATGTTCGTATTAAATTCATGTAATTTCATAGTTCACAACGTGTTGAGGCTATTAGTAAGAGTTATTTGTTAAGAGATTCTGAAACACCTTCCTAAATGCATGTTTCTCATGCACTGTGAAGTGTGATAAGAATACTTATTATTACCGACGGATATGGAGAACTAAAATATTCTTTCCAGGTTAACGCTCGTTTATCAGAAGTGTTGTCTTCAAGGACAAGAACTGCGTTCCTGAAGGGCTTTTCATTTTGTCTTCCGTATGAGTTCCGATTCTTTATTATTATTATTATTATTATTATTATTATTATTATTATTATTATTATTATTATTATTATTATTATTATTATATGTTAACTGTTGTATCGCCGGACCAGTTTTAGGAAATTGACCGGATCAATTGGAGAATTTATTTAAGTTTGTGAGGAAGAATGAGTGAAAGTCAGGTAAGGGGTATAGTAAAAGTTAAGAAAGTTGTTGTACGAGGGCTATCCAGAAAGTAGATTACGTTTTGGAATAAAAAATCAACAAAGTATAGGAAACAAATTTTATTATATACAGATGAAAGCCACACACAAATACTACTTTTCGACATAGTCACCATTCAAATTAAGGCATTTATCGTAGCGATGTACGAGCTTGGAAATTCCTTCGTCGAAAAATTCGGCCGCCTGCGACTTCAACCACTTCGTTACCTCTTCTTGCAGCTGTTCGTCGTCATCAAAACGCTGCATAGCCAGCCACTTCTTCATTGCTGGGAATAGGTGGAAGTCGCTCGGTGCCAGGTCGGGACTGTACGGCGGATGAGGAAACAACTCCCACTGAAAAGATTCAAGAACTTCACGCGTGACATTTGCCGTGTGGGGCCGGGCGTTGTCGTGAATCAACAAGATCTTAGAGCTCAACATTCCTCT
The DNA here is from genome assembly GCF_964235325.1 of Thermobia domestica. NCBI lineage: Eukaryota > Metazoa > Arthropoda > Insecta > Zygentoma > Lepismatidae > Thermobia > Thermobia domestica. The sequence continues at coordinate 68,612,512 of NC_137454.1, forward strand.
GCGCTTGTTTTGAATTGCTCTTCTGAGGTTTTGCAGAGTTTGGCAATACCTTTGAGCGTTTATTGTAGTGCCTCTTTCCAGGAAGTCCACCAAAATCACACCTTTTCTGTCCCAAAAAACAGTCGCCATCATCTTCCTTGCCGACATTGTTTGCATGCATTTCTTGGGTTTTTGGGGAGAACCTGTGTGCCCCCACTGCATTGATTGCAATTTCGTTTCACAGTTCACGTGTTTCACCCATGTTTCGTCACCAGTAACGATGCGATCGAGTAAAGAGTCACCATCCTTATTGTAGGCGTCCAAAAAGTGCAACGCTGCAGCCATTCGCTAATTTTTGTGGTCCTCTGTCAAGATTTTTGGAATCCATCTTGCACAAAACTTGTGGTAACCAAGCTTTTCGCTGATGATTTCGTGCAACAAACTTCGCGAAATTTGTGGAAAACTCAAAGAAAGTTCCGTTATTGTGAACTTTCGATTTTCACGGACTTTAACATCGACTTTTTCGACAAGTTCGGCAGTCATTTTGCTGGGTCTCCCACTTCGATCTTCGTCGTGAACATTGGTTCGGCCATTTTTAAATCTTATGACCCACTGTCGCACTCCACCTTCAGTGATAATGTTGTCCTCATACACTTCACACAGCTGCCGATAGATTTCTATCGGTTTACAGTTTTTGCTGTCAGAAACCTTATTACTGCACGCACCTCGCAGCTCGCGGGATTTTCAATTAACGCAGACATTTCAAACCGTCACAGTATCTTAACGGAGCACAGCACGAACCTCTCACTAGCACGGCTAGATGCCGACTGAGCTGCGCAACGCTCTGACCCCAAGATGGCCGCGCTAGCCCCGCCCCTAGCGGACACAGACGAAAACGTAATCTACTTTCTGGATAGCCCTCGTATTTGCTGATTGTTTTTGATGTTGTAAGCGGCACTGTATGTGGAGGCAGATGGACTATTTCGCGGAAAGATACACTCGTTTTATTACGCGGATCCATAGACTAAAATGCACAGAAAAATTTGGGCAAGTCTTTAATTTGCCCATTTCATGTCGAGAGCAGAACCCAACGAACCACTGCGGGGCTTCTAACCCGTTCCTACTACTACTACTACTACTATTTCTACTTCTACTTCTACTACTACTATTACTATTACTATTTCTACTCCTCCTACTACTACTTATATTATGGATCCGTATAGTAAAACTACACGCCTAATAACGTAATCTAATGTAATGTAATCCAACCAAATATAACCCAGTGCAGTATATTTTGGTACTTTTTTTTTTCGATTTTCGAATTGGTCATGCGATACAGCAGTAATGCCTTAAATTGTAATAATCTTGATAAGGCACATATTTATTCAACTAAAATTGACATTTAAAAAAAAAATGTGACTAATATTCTGTGTTAGAGACCAGTCAATAGAAATTGGAAAACAGCTGGGATTTAAAACTGATTACACAGCAATAAAAATTGTCATAATTCTTTATTATGATCGACAGGGTTTGCTCAATAAGTAGGGCTGAAGTCATAACAACAAATGCATTGAAGGTATATGTATATGTACAGTGAGTTAATATGTTTCAAAATATGACCCTCCTATATCAATAGACCGCTGCCAGCGTTTTTTCCAGTCTTCATACGCAACCGTGGAAGTCAGCAGCCGCAACGCTGTTTAGGCACCTCGTCGAAGCTGCTTGAATTGCATAAATTTTTCGAAACTCAATAAATTAGGGAAAATTTAATAAGAAAAGGGAAACATTTTGTGTCAGTCGAGAGAAATCTTCTTAAGGAGATCTACGAACACTGGTTTCATATTCATAGGTGGTGTGGCTATTGTGCAGCTTCAATTTTTAGGCTAACAAAAAATTAGTTTTTTCTTGATTTCTTCAAAAACTGTGTAAGAGGACTTACACTCACTCACTCACCCCATCTTTTGCAGCTCGATTAGATGTATTGAATAGGGATGGCCAGAACCGGTCCCTGGTGGAACCGGTTTTCGGGTCTGAATGGATCCGGTTCTAGAAGATCCGGTTCCGGGACCGATTTTTCGGATCCAGGCCTGGAACCGGTTCCTAAGGTCCGGTTCTGGAACCGTTTCCTAAGATCCGGTTCTGGAACCGGGTTTTCAGATCCAGATCTGGAACCGGGTTTTCAGATCCAGATCTGGAACCGGGTTTTCGGATCCAGGTCTGGAACCGGGTCTTAGGAAACTGTATTGAATAGTATTGAATAGTCATTAAACAACATATGTTGCAATAGACAGCGTCAATTTATACAAAAATCAGATTACGTATTACAATTTAATCTTCAAATTTATTAATATAGAGTCTACTACAAGTAGACTTATTTACAAGAAATGATTTACAGTGCTTTTTAAAGTAGTCAGTAGTCATCAGTCGAATATGTACTGGTAAGAAAGGTAACTTATTCCTAACGCTGGTAATCTAATAGATTGTAGTGGACGCGGTGGCTCAGTGGTAGAGCGTTCGCCTCCGGTGCTTGGGGTCCCTGGTTCGATCCCAGTTCGCGCCGTGTGGACTTTGTGGTGGACAAACACCGTACTCGTGGCTTTCTTGAGGTTCTCCCGTTTCCTCCCACTTTCTTCATTCCACCATTTCACTCATCTCTCATCATCACAGTCTCCTTTAGTCTAACTGGCATAAACGTGGGACGTAAGACTTAAAGATTTCATTTTTTCTAATAGATTGTACACTTCGTACCAGTATATTTATAGTTTCTTTGGATTGCATTTAGCCTAATAGAAGTTTTCAAATAATTTTCATATTATATGAGTCAACATTATTGCGATAACCAATATCCTGATTGTTTTTTCACGTACATAAGGTATCTGTAAATATACGAAGAAAGAACTGTCGTGTTCATCTCTTTAAAGAATGGTCTACATCAGGCGCAAACCCTGAAATTTTTTATGGGTGGGATTCAAGCTTTATGCGGGTCCAATACTACAAACACCTACATCTATGTAGTATTAAATGGGTACTATTCTGCACCCGAAAAGACGATAAGTAATTGTAAAATACTTCCACCTATATTTTCAAAAAAAAAAAAAAAAAAGGTACAACTAAATTGTTTTTATGAGAGAAAGAGTACAGATTAAAGTGTAAGATCAAATTTTCATGCTGCGTCAATCATTTCCCTGTTAAGCAAGTATAGTTTTATTAAAGTGTACAAATAAATGTATGTTGAAAATCTTTGGGTTTTACGTCCCACCGTTATGCCGATTAGGCTAAAGGAGACGGTGATGATGAGAAATGAATGAAATGGTGGAATGAAGAAAGTGGGATGAAACGGGAGAATCCCGAGGAAACCCACGCGCTACAACCACAAAGTTCACTTGGCACGAGCTGGGATCGAACCAGTGACTTCATGCATCAGAGGTGAACGCTGTATCACTGAGCCACCGCAGCCCCTAAATGTATGTTGAGTTAGGAAGTTCGAGGGCTGGTACGGACCCAATAGACTTCCCCATGGGTGCGCTCCTGGTCTACATTTAGAGTATCTGGTAAACTTTTTTACTGTTCTTATAGCTTTCTTCTGCTATTTGAAGACATTTTGAGCACCAGATAATTAGTATATGTCTCATTTATGGATGCAAAAATTCTTGTTAAACGCTAATAATTTGTAGAATTACAGTTCGAATCAAATTAACATATGCTAATACTTTTTTTTTCTTTTTTACGATTCCCGGTCGGGACACTTGGTCGAAAAAGTGTAACACCTTTTTCAGGTCAGCTATCTTGAGTGAGGGTTTTCCTGGGTTTCCCCTCATTCATACCGGGCAAATGCCGGGATGGTACCTAAATGTAGGTCCCAGGCCGCTTCTTTCCTTCCCCAGTCCTTTTTGTCCTTCCCTTTCATCGGATAGTGTGCTCGCTGAGGGCAGTCACCCCTCAAATACGTGACGGGCTAAATGGCCTTAGATGCCGACAACCCAGAACTAATTCCCATTTTTTTTTAAGTGACGTCATTTTAGGAACGATATGAAGGAAATCTTCCTCATTCCCTTGCGAATACATCCTACTCTGATAAGTCGAGAACCTATTTTTCAATATTAAGCACAGATGATAGAAACCTAGATTATTCTTGTATCCAAAGAATTTAGCGGTTAAGTACACATAAACTGTTTGAAATCTTTGTTGACATTTACGATTGGCATCAAGGTTTTAGTGTGTTGCATTTCATTCCGATTGATTGAAGAAAGGACTCACCGTCCTTGACCGCACTCTTTTATGTATGGTCTTTACCTTCGGTGCATATAAAATACAATTTAATCCATTGGTTGCAAACGTAACATCAACAACGAAGAAATTACTGCATCTTTCAAGGTAGTACTAAAAATACTGCGAAACTTGGACATACGGCAGTGGTTCTTAGCTAACAATATTATGATTAAGGGAAAAAGTTTTAAAATCCCATGTATTCCACATAATTATAACGATATTCATCGAATCCTGCTAAAAACTAACTGTTCTGACTGAATGACGAAATATTTTCATCTCTTCCGTTTCCCATTTTATATTTTTGTTAGAGTTGAACGTCCTCTTTTAACACAAAGTAGGCATGTATCCAGGAAGGGGCCAGAGCGGGCGGTACCCATCCGCTCTGAATTATTATTATTATTATTATTATTATTTCGCCGTCTTTGAAACGGAACATTGCAGACAATTTTAAAATCGAACAAAACTAGACATGAAATACTTGCAATTTTGTTTTCTGAATTAAATTGTTTAGCACATTTTACTCATTTCTGCATAGGATATATTTCTTGCTAGACGCACCGAATATCTCCCATTGTCCTTTAAGAATTTTACATTTAAGGCTGTGTCTAACGTTTTGAGCTATCATCAATCCCTATATAATAACATGGTGAACTTCTTTCCAAAATATTATGAAAACTATTTGTCTTATGCAGTTCAAAATTTCTCCAGGTGTTAATCTACCCCAATACTACATGTTCACTTTTTTATTTTGAAACTAGCTCTTATAGTTCATTAATATTACATTTTAAAAATAAATCTGACAACGCTGGAAATAATATAAAAATAAACACAAATTCAGGTATTGGAGAATCGCCAGGGTTTCTTTTCCTGCTCGTGAAGTTGCTGATACAATCTCTCCTGATTCATTCACACCATTGTTCCTCACTGATCTTCAAAAAGTTGGTAGGGGAGGATAACAAGTTACGAAATGAGAAAAGATTGTTCATCTAATAATATGGAGAGTGTATATCTTCGAAGTTATGTCTAATTTAATTCAATGTCTAATTTATTGTACCATGACAAGCATTAAAGATGAGAGACCAGATGCTTCCAAAGAATGTTGCATCGAGGTACAGAACTTAATTGCTATAGAGGTAGTGTGTGGCCAGGAACTTACGGGATAGTTCCCGTGGAACTTTCAGTTCTTTCAGATAAATATATGTTCAAGAAATAAGAAGTTAATAATGTTAAGTGAAAAGGATCTACAGCTCTGGTACAGATTCCGTAAATAATAAATAATTAAATAATTTTTGGGGAGCTACTTTATATTATTGCTAGTAGCCTCATTTCAGATTTTGCCAGAGGATGGGAGCAAGATTGCTTGTCGTTTTTTGTTAATATATTAGCAATTTGTTAAAAAGAAAAACCTTTCTCGAACTCAGAGTGATTACCTCTTGTCCTTCCCAAATGGCGCCCCTGGTTATTGCCCCCATAAGAAATCGGGATGACTAACGGTCCTGTTACAAAGATATAGGAGAATGGCCTACGGAGGTAGCCTATGTGTATTTTACAGATATTCTTTTATTCACATATCACTGTATCATATACTCGTATTCAGTTAGTTTGTAGTTAATAATTGCGTAAAGATTTTGTATACTAGCGTATGCAGAAGTTTAAGGAGAGGGTGGGCTGAACCCCCACGTTCGTATAATTCCAGGTGTTTGTATACATACCATACGTACCCGTTACTGAATATGGTAAATGTTTATTTTTACATAAAAACCCTGAACGTTCCTTTGCGTAAGCCACTGGTCTTCCATATAAGGAATATCTTACATACAAGAGTTGCCCCCGTGGCTAACGCTCTCGCCTTTGGTGCGAGTGGCCCCAGGTTTGATTTCCGGTGAGGAAACTCGATCGAAAAGGTGTAACAGCTTTTTCAGGCCAGCCATCTTAAGTGAGGTTTTTCCTGAATTTCCCTCATTCATACCAGGCAAATGCCGAGATGGTACGTAACATAATGGTCCAAGACCGTTTCGTTCCTTCCCTTTCATCGGATAGTGTGCTCGCTGAGAGACGTCATCCCTTATGTACGTGACGCACTAAATGGCCTTAGATGCCGACAGCCCAGAAATCTAATTCCTAATCCTAAGAGTTGCCCCCGCCAACTTACTTCAGGGACACCGCTGGCCGAATTTTGTTAATTTGTCATTGACCACATAAATTAATAAAATAGGGTTTTCTGGTATTTTTCACAAGTTTTATCAATAGTTTCTGATATAAAAGGATAAACTCAATTTTTTCGATCCTTCTGTCTGTATGATAAAATGTTTTCATTAAAACAACAGATATATATTCTTTATCAATTAATCAGTCAATCAGTCACTGATTATCAGTTTTAAGATACTCAAATGTAAATGTAATGTAAATGTATAGCAGATATTACTGGGATATACACGTGTGCGAGTACATTCAGTCGTCCTCACGCTTGAGTACGGTACGTATATTGTTTCATCATCACTTGCGCATTCGGCATATGAGCGCGGTTAGTTATTTTTGCATTTATTTCTAGTCCATGCTATTCTGTGCTCGAGCACAGTGCGGAAGAATCTAGGAGGCGGCAAAATTTCGAAATTTTGATTTTTTTTTTTTTTTTTTTTTTTTTTACAAAAGATTCACAATAAAGTAACCTGCAGAGTCCCGCGCAAACGCGAGAAAATATTTTAATGTGTTTAACTTGCTCTAATTACAGAAGTTACTAATTAGCTAGCTTAGGGAGATATAATAAGCAAAAACGTGTGAATTACTGCACGGGGTTACATGAAATGATTTATAATAGAATGTTTGACCCAATGATGTATTTTATGAATGATGAAGCCTGGTTCCATCTGACAGGACATGTAAACACCCAAAACAGCAGATACTGGTCAACAACTAGTGCCGTGCCGTGGAAAATCAGCGCCCCGGGCGAGAGTATACGACGGCGCCTCCATACATATATTCCAAGTAAATTCTCCTCTTTTTTTCCTTTTTCCTCCCGAATTTTGCGCCCCCTTACTTCGGTGTCCGGGGCCGTCACTCCGCTCGCTCCTCCCACGGCATGGTACTGTCAACAACCAATCCCCATAAGATTCATGAGGAACCTCTTAACGATCAGAAAATTGGAGTCTGGTGTGCTGTGTCAGCAAGTCGGGTTGTGGATCGCATATTTTTTGAAACAACTGTAAACAGTGATATGTATATGCGAATATACACACGTTTTAGGTGCAGTTGACGTCATGAACGTTCCTATGCCTTCTTTCAACAGGATGGGGCGACCTGTCACACTTCACGCTAGTCACTACCACGAATTCATAAAAGATTCACAGAAGAAATTACTGTCAGCAAATGATTGTGGCTGCCACGTTTGCCGGACCTGACCACTTGTTACTTTGA